>NC_069657.1:332139173-333389173 GCF_027244095.1 Hemicordylus capensis | reverse complement strand
GAGCATCTGCTTTGCATGCAGAAGGTCATTCAATCCTTGGCATCTCTAGGTAGGGCTAGGAAAGACTCCTGCATGAAACCTTGGAGAGCCCCTGCCAGTCAGTGTAGACAATACTGAGCTGGATGGACCAATGGTCTGATAAGGCAGTCTCTTATGTTCCAAATGTCTTTGCACCTCCTGAATCTCACATTATTTTTAAGATGAGGCCATAGCCCAGTGAAAGAGCATCTGCTTTGCATGCAGAAGATCCCTAGTTCAATCCCTGGCATCTCCGAGTAGGGCTAGGAAAAATTTCTGCCTGAAACCTTGTCAGTCAGTGTAGACAAATACTGAGCTAGATGGACCACTGGTCTGACTCTGTATAAGATAGTAGGGCCACTCCAAGGCTTGGGGTTGCCCCAGATGAGCCCATGCAGTTGGGTGCTTCCCACTGGCTGGGTGCAAATGGGGGGCATGCGGCGGACCAAAGAGGTGTTCACCATCCTTGTCACCCACCTGCTTGCTTTTTGTCCTCCTCACCTGCTGCAGTGAAAATAAGGGGTGGCATCCTCCATTCTTGCCCACCATGGCAAGAAGAGCAAGGAGCAGGCGACAGGGATAGGAAGCACCTCACTTTCCTCACCTCAGTGGGCAGCCTGCTTCTACCATCAGCAGCTCACCATGGCACATTGTAATGACATTGCCATGTGCAGTGACACCATTAACGTGTGCTGTAGCAGGCTGGAGGTAAGAGCAGCGGCAGCCTGCCATGGCGAGGCAAGCTAGCAGGCACTCCCTCTTGCTCTCTTGCTGCAGCAGGCCAACCCCTCCTACCACAATGGCATCATTATAATGTATCACAGCAGGCCCATGACAGGAGGGCACAGCCCATCAATAGGAGGGGAGCAAGGGCAGGTGACAGGGATGGGGAGCTTCTGCTCAGTCCATGGCCTGTTCCCTCACTTCCACCTGCTTGCTCACCCCCACCAGCCATAGAAGCAACACGTTAGTGACCTGGGCCATTGCCATCCCTCCCCACTTTGTGCCCTAGGCGACTGCCTAGTGGGTGAGCCAGCCCTGTAAGACAGCTTCCTATGCCTGACACCATCTTGGAGGTGCTCCCCCTCTGGCCACCAAGTTTCTAAAAATTAGGGCCTGAGGCTGCTTATTTGGGGTCACTATTCCCAAAATCCACTGCTTGAAGTGGGACCTTCAGCCCACCTCATGATCAGGCCAGTTATTTCCACTTCCAAGTACCAATTAGAAAAATGCATGATTAAATACAGAACAAGCTGGTCATTTCCAGAACAAGTCCCAGAAATCTGAGCAAAATAAGCATGCATGTACATATAGGGCACAGGAATCAAAATAACCCCATTACTTTAACTCAATATTAAATAAAAAGTCGCTAGATGCCAACCTATACCCTTAATAAAATTGAACTTCTACTTAGACAAGTTTCCCCACTTTTAATAGCATGGAAGATTTATAGGCTTAAAAAATGAACACGAGAATTATCAGAAGCAGAAGTTTCAATAAAACCAGTCAGAGATTACAATCAAGTTAACAGGACATAACATAGTTTTATAAAATGCCAATCCAAATCCAAAGGAAATAATTATGAAGTAATAAGTGTAAGTGAAGATGCTGTTAAATGTATTAGCTGCAAGAAGAACTTACTGTATTTTGCCAAGCACAAGCACACTTCTGACCAAGAGATAGGGCTCCCTAAGAACAACTGATGATACTGTGTCCTATTCTTTTCAGGAATGCCTTGGCTCTCATTTCTGCTTTTTGTTTTATAGATGCAACTAGCAGTGATATGCCACCAGGAGGCTCTACAGACAGGGCCTCTACCCCGAATCTCCTTTGGGAGAGTGTGTGCATTCACACACCAGCCAAACTAACTTACCCCGAAGTCCTTTCAAGATCCTTGGACCCACTCCATACACACATCAGGCTTTGTCTTGCAAATTCTAGCTTATCTCAAGGTATTTCCAGGTTTTTAAAATGCTGTTTTAAGCTACTTTTTCTGAAAACCTCAGAGCAAATAGGGAGAGGCACTGACACAGAATAATTAGCATGATAAGAAGGATACTCTCTTTAGAAATGCAGGTGTAGCACTTTAGTAATCTCTTTCCCCGCCCCACCCTGCCATTGGCTAGAAGGAAAACATGAAGGGATGCCATGTGAACTTGCATCAAAAGCAAACCCAAGAGCAGAGGGGAGGGGCTGCTTCCCTCAATGCCGCCAGTGTAATTCAAAGTCTCTTCACGCAACATTTACCCCGCAGCATGAAGCCATGTGCAAATAACTCCCAGTTCTGTTGTGCCCAGAAAATATATAGGAGGAATGCTGGTCTGGGGAACATAGGAAGCTGCCATATACCGAGTCAGACCATTGGTCCATCTAGCTCAGTATTGTCTACACAGACTGGCAGTGGCTTCTCCAAGGTTGCAGGCAGGAATCTCTCTCAGCCCTATCTTGGAGATGCCAGGAAGGGAACTTGGAACCTGGATGCTTTTCCCAGAGTGGCTCCATCTCTTACAGTGCTCACAACATGTAGTCTCCCATTCATATGCAACCAGGGTAGACCCTGCTTAGCTAAGGGGACAAGTCATGCTTGCTACCACAAGACCAGCTCTCCTCCCAACAGAGCTGCGGCTCTGTTTTTGAGAAGCTCAGCCAGCGCCAGCATCGCAGCCTGGCTAGGAATGTGTCTCCCTGCCTTTTAAAGCAAGGACAGCCGCTCCTGGCCGTGCTATGAATGTGGCGCTGGCCAGAATTTGCTTGCAAACGGGGGCACAACCCCATTTGTAAGCAAACCCATGCCCCCTGCATCTGATGTCAGATGCAGGGAGTGTGGTCTGGGGGCCCACTGGTGATGGACTAAACTGGGGCCGCCACAGGCCTCCCTATGGCACTGGGACCAATGGTCTGACTCTATATAAAGCAACTTAGTATGTTTCTAAAACCACATTAAAAGTTGAGTCTATTTGTTCTTACCTCCCTATCACACACAAGTTGCTGGGATTTTACAAATGCGATTTTTTTTAACCTCCAAATAAAATATAGCAAAATTTCCTTACATTACATATATTTTACAGTCCACTAAGTCAAGAAGAAAGCAGTATTTGACAACTATTTAATAGCATATTTGCTGATAAGGTGGGAGGAAATATAGGGGGAAAACTGACTAAATATCTTAGTGATAAATGATCCATATTTTAATCTAGATGACTACTTGTGGACATTTATCATGTAGCAAAATAATGGTAGATAAAAGATATTTTGCTCTGATTATTGACACGTTACTCACAACTAACACACACATTTCTGGTTTTTCAATATGAAAGACAAAATACTAAGGACCCAGACAATCTGAGAAACAGACAGACTGTGTTAAGAATACATAAAACATTACTCTGATGTTGGAACATGTAAAAACTATGCAGTTTATCTCAAAATGGAAGAGCACTTCACAGTGCTTTTAGATAATGTATAAACATATCTATTTAATACAGGCTCCTTGCTCTCAACATCACTACAGTTTAGAAAATTGTTTCAAAGTCACTTCACAAGCACATATGACACTGTGGAAAAATATTCAAAACACAATTATGGAACAGGAGGTTGCTGACATTGCCATGCACTAAAACAGACATCCTGCACTTATGGTGGCATTATGATGGAATAGTAAGATAATGATTGTTAAACCCATCCCCCAATAATTACATTTTTTGTATTAAGAAAATCCAAAATTCTAGATCCCTAACTCCTTGAAAATGTATTGTTACAGTTAATTAGCCACTGCTAGGTTATCTTTTACAAATTGTACACACACACACAATATGTGTTATATTTCACCTAATATCCATATTAGGGGAAAATGCACTTTTAGACAATATTACAAAGGGCTGGTGGATTAAATCCACAGGGAACATAAACCTCATTAAGGTTGAGTCTGAACTGGAAGATGAAGTCACAAAACACAAAATGTCATAATTTCCCCCCTTCTCAGAAGGAGTACAATTCACCCCAGTGTTGACCCAGGGTTAAATAAACAAGACAAGTTCTTCCACACTATTTCACAGAGAGAAAGACTGACAATTTCACATTGTTCCATCCACAGATTTGGATCAGCATATCAATTCTTCCCAACTACAATTTATATTTGCACATCCTACCTAATATTAAAGAACCAGCTGGACTTTAGAGGTTTCTTCCTCAGATCTTCTCCAATGAGAATACAAGGAGAAAACAGTTGCATGCCTTTAAAACAAATTTAGTGAAATAAATATGCAGTGTCAGTACTATAAAAGAAAAATGTATATACTTACAAGGTGAACATAAGGTACGAAGTATCCAAATAAGGCAGCTGGAATCCCAAAAGCCCATAGTATATAGGTTGAATTTTTGAAAATTGAGAAGTTGCAAATCTTGTTTGCTTGAGGAAATTTGGATTTGCCCTTTTCCCCACTCTCTTTGGCACTAGGAGCAAAAGGCTTATAAGTAAAGCCAGCCAGGAAAAGAACAAACACAAAGATGCACAGAATCTGGAAAGTGGCGTCTAGGCCAACTGACTTGATCAGTGCAGTTAAGAGAAAAGGCAGTGTTATAGTAAACAAGCTGCTGCCCGCAGTGACAATGCCATTCACCAGTCCCAGGCGCTTCTTGAAATAATGCCCCAAAATGACCAGGGATGGCTGGTATGCAAATGAACAACCACAGCCAAATAAAATTCCGTAGGTGAAATAGAGCAGTCCAAGCGTTCTATAATAAAAAGAAACGTTATTAAATCACAGTGCTTTGCAAAGTAATGCATACATTAACTTTAATTGTCTTGACACAAACACCTCACCCAATAAGAGGATGCATTATATAATAAAACATTCATTTGCAACATATACGGCATGTTGTCAAACTCAGCTATAAAGATGACTATTTGTAACTTTTGTCATTGAACCCCTATGGAATTTATTGGCCCATGCAAACTTAATAATAATTTCTTGCCATTCTTTTAGGATTGATGTTGGTACAGATAAGGGGATATTTAGAAACAAAACAAAGACAATCAAGTAGGCATGTATTCATTTTTAAGGTGGCTATTCTATCTAGCCAAGAAAATTGTAGATGGGACAATTTATTTAAGTCCTATTTATATCAATTGAATTTTTTGAAGTGAAACAATTAATACTGCCTGTAGCAAACACATTAAATGCAACCACTTCAAATTTAAGATGCATTAATGATAATATCCCTTCCATCAAATATTAGCTGCATTGCTTCATGTTTACATCACCAATTCCATATAATATGCTGAGAAGCACAGAACAGTCCAACTCCAAACTTTCACAGTCCCATCCCATTTTATACAAGCTAGCAGCATACTGTATATGTTTATTCTTCATGATAAAGATCTTCTCTGGAGAAGGTAGCAGGTTTAAAGGAAATCGTTAAGTTTAATCTTTAATCTTTAATTTAATTATGGATTTAAGGATTTAACAGAGAAACTACTTTTAGAATGTAGAACATACTTTAAAAGGCTTCAATAACAGACAAATTCTTTTTAACACAATTACAATAACCATCTTCAACCACAAACTAGCATATGCTAGAAGGCAGACTACTACTGGAATGGAATTGGGTAGGGACTCATACGACTGAATCAAGTAAAGCATTACACTGAAAACACAGTACTGGAATCCAGTGTGAAAAGACATCAGTCACCTGTAAAATGTTTCTTTTCATCTCTCAAAGAATGTAAATAGCTAGATCAGTCCCAGCTTCTGTCTCACAGTGCTGGAAGAACTCTAATGGTTCAGTCAATTCATTCATCTCTCTGTCCTAACGCACAAGAATCATAACTTATATCGCTGCTGCCCGATATAGGTGTTTCCCATAGTCTAGGAAACATACCAGTGGAGATTCGAACTGGCAACCTCTGGCTTGCTAGTTGAGTCATTTCCCCACTGTGCAACAAATCCTAAGAAATAGTAGAATGTACTCCTCTTTAAAAAGATGTCTAACACTTGTTCATTCTTTAACCTGTTTTTCAGTGAAATAAATTATTGTCAGTATGTTAATTTGTTTAGCTAAGATGGCCCTAGAAAATATGTGCTAACATCTAATGAGTAATCTCAGCAAATAAAAGGAAGATTGTGTTATACAAAGGGCCAGTTATATGGGTTGTAAGTAATCATGGTCATTTTTTCATTTGTCCCCTTTTTTTTACTAAATGCAGCTTACCAGCTTTGGCTGAGATTAAAAGAGTTACTTTAAGCATGTCCAGTGGTGGGTTGTTTTTTGTGTGTTTTTTTTATACACCCTTTGAACAATAGTTCTCCATACCAGAAACTGAGGAAGCTAGGTTGTTCTGATATAATTTGTTCTTTATTATTTAGCAGAAAGTCTTATCTTCTCCTTTAAAAAAGAAAGATAGGCACAAAAGCCTCAAGAGCCATATCAGTACTTAATAAGTTTTTTAAAATATATACAATAACTATTTATTCCAAGATGAATTACATCATTTTCATGTTATAACTGTAACATGCTATATTATAAACCCAAAGTAAGACTTGTGATTTTTCTTAAAGTTTTTCTAGCCTGAAAGCATATACAAACATTTAACAACTCAAGGCTTCACCCTCATCACATTATGAATTCTCACACACCACTACAACATTTCAAAGCTTCATATGGAAAGTCCTTGATCAGTTAAAGAGACACAGATAACCAGTCAATAGCTGCAACATGCGGAGCTTGCAAGATAGCATTCGGAATGAAAGCACCTGATTAAACAGCTGTCAGGGCTTTCAGATACCATTTGATCCTATCATCTTCCATCGGCCAGATGGAGATCGGAATGTGTGCAGGGCTTTGTCCTCCCCCCAGAGGTGTGGGTGCAGGGGGTCCTCAGACCCTAAAAAGCCTGAAAAACCCTGGATGAACATCTGGAGAGACCTATCTGCAATCATCGGACTGAATGGAGAGAAGCATTTACACTGCCTAGTCACGGATGATCTGCAATAAATCTACTCTTATCTTTTAAAAAAATAAATCTCTAAGATGGCTACGGCTGTGAGTTTGTCAGATCTATGGCTTTTTTATTGTTAACTTTTGGTTATTTTCTGCTGTCTTCTATTTTTGAATCTTTCTATGGACTTCACTAGAGAGCTCAGCATTCCAATGCTATTAGCTTTTAGTTTTGCTTTGAAGAATTTCTTTAAATGTTTGAGGCTACAACAATTACTTATTTTATTTTGATCTTTAACCTACTCGTAATTTGTCAGAGATGATTTTGGATTTTCTGAGAATCCCCCTTGAACTTTTCAGCAAAAATGTACAGCATCTGCAGTGGAGAAGAAGATCTGTTTTTTATTGTTCTGCAATGCCACATATTTACACATTTAACCAGCTTATGTTTTACTTATAAAGTCCTAACTGGAAAGATCTAGTTTATCTGCATCTTGGGAGGATCTGCTTGGGATTCTGAAAGATCCTCCTTGAATTCATAGTTCCTTCTGTTTGCATGGCTGACAAAGTGTTTTATGGCTGGACAATTATCTTCCCATTACCAACTATTTGAAGCTCTGATTGGGGAAATAAAAGTGACTGGAGAGAACTTGCTGTTTCCGCAGAGGAAGAGGAAGATTGTCTTTCCATGTTCTTTCTTTCTTTGAATCAGGACTTCTCTCTCTTTTGTAGTTTAATGCCACTGATGGAATTTCCATTTAATAGCAGTTAATGTCAATTAGCATTTTGTATCGGGACTTTGACTTTACTTTGAAGAATTCCCATACTTGTTTCTCAGCTGAGTTGGAGTGATGATGATTTATTATTCTTGTTTTGATGTTGCAATCATGGTACTTTTCGTTAAATACAGGGAAGGGAAATTGGTATGCAGGGGACTGTTAAGTGGTGGTTCACTTCAGGATAATTTAAGAAGATTTCACTAAAATGGGTCTGAGTAATTCAAGTATTTTATTCTTATTTAAAAGTTTATTTGCCTTAACTGTATGTCTTTTGGGTGTGTTTTATTAGAACTATTCAGCTTTTGGATAGGTAGCTATGGCGAGATTTACGCGGAAGGAGTCTAACTGAAGGAATTTTACTTTATAGAAACTTGAAAACCATTTTCCCCAGGCATAGAAGTTAAAGTTCCAACACTGTTTAGTCTCCCCCTTAACAAGAGAGTGTCCTTGGATACGTTTTCAAGATTTCATATTAACCCTATGTTATGTGAGTTGCAGCTGAGATGTTTACCACTTCTTTTGTCTTTGTGCTGGGATGAATGAAAAGCCCGATATTTTTAGTGGTGTGTCTATCAGCATTTTATTTCTCTTTGCCGATATATTTTTAATATAATGGAATTATCTTTTCTCTCTTACTTCTCTTTGCCTCTGATTTTATTTTTTAATCCTTCCTCTCCTTTTGAGGTTTCCTTCCTTTTCTTGTGTGTGTTTTTTAAGGTATGTGACATACTTAAGGTCTCATATACAGGTTTTAACTTTGAGTATAATTAGCAATAGCACTTACATTTATATACTGCTCTATAGCCGGAGCTCTCTAAGCGGTTTACAATGATTTCAGCATATTGCCCCCAACATTCTGGGTACTCATTTTACCGACCTTGGAAGGATGGAGCCCCTGGTCAGGAGCGAACTTGTAACCTTCTGGTTACAGGGCGGCAGTTTTACCACTGCGCCACCAGGGGCTCTGTAGCCCACCAGGGGCTCTGTAGCCCACCATTTATTAATTAAATAATATACCTTATTAATTCCCTGTGTTAATTGTTCCTTTTCTCTCTCTCTCTTAACCATTGAGATTTAGGGAACTCTACATAGGGTTTAGCATTGAAAATAACCTATTCAGAAACTAAGATTCTTTATGATACACCCGAATGTTCTAATGACTTAAGGAATTGTCACATATCTTCATGGAAGAACCAATACTTTATGTGATTAATTTAGGGTTTCATTTATAGGTTTTAACTCTGAGTATAATTAAATATTATACCTCATTAATTGGCCTTTTAATTAGGGAGTTCTATATAAGGTTTAATACTGACAATAACCAAGTCAGGAATTGGGATGTTGTATGATAAACCCGATAGTTTAAATGACTTAAGGAATTGCCACATATTTTTGTCTTTTGTTTCTTTTTGTTTCTTTCTTTCCTTCTTATGGAAGAAATGATATATATTACGAATGGGGGAATTAGGGAAGAGTGGACCTCTAGAAATAACCTTTAGAAATAAGTGGCTGCAATACTGATAATATTTTTAAAATTTAAGGAATAAGATTATTTGCTATATTCTACTATATGACATTATAGTTTTTAAAAGATTACGTAGCGAGATATTCTGCTTTGGAAGTTCAGTGTTTGATTTTTTGGTTTTCTTAAGTCTTGGTTTGAGCATTTTTGAACAATTAATTGAAGTTAGCTTTAGATTCTATTTGAAAAATAGTCTCAATTTTTCAGAAATATACATCATTATCATTCCCATTTCCTTTTTCAGTATTTTTCTTTATTTTCATTTCCCCCTATGGGCTTTTATGAAAACTTTATAATAGTAACTGTTGAATGAACTACTTGTTGTGATGCAAACAATTAGAAGGAAATTGAGAAGGATTAAATGTATGTATGGGGAGAGATCTTAGTGTCATAGCTTGATAGCCTATTCTCCAAGTGGTGGGCTACAGAGACCAGTTCTGGCTGAAGTTGGTCTACCTCTTCATGAAAGAATATCTCTCCATTTATCTCTCCGGTTTTGTTTTTTGTTAAATGAAGAAGAGGACTACTGAAGGTTTAACTGATTTCTGTCATTTACTTTATTATGACGTGTTGTATACCTGTATGGTACGATATGGGAATTCTGATTATAGAATATTGGTGGCTATGTGTTTTTGTGTTTACAATACATACGCATTTTCTTTATGGCAGAACTTGTGTTTTTTTCTTTTTCATTTTCTTCTCCATTGAATATTCTTGTTCTGAATCATTCGATTGAGTCCAAGGAGGAGTGTTCTGTATGAGGTTTAGGGTTCATTTTTTCTCTGATGATTAGATTTAGTTTTTTAGACGTACTCTCTTTTTCTTACAGATTATCTTTACTCATTTAAGTATACTTAAATACTATTACTGGTTTGTTTGTTTTTATTTGCTGTGGACAAGTCATTGCTCTTATTCATGTATGACTATGTCGATCTCAGAGATGCAACCTGTTCTATTTCTATTACTAATAAAAGAAGTCACCCCTTCAAAAAAAAAAAAAGCTGCAAATTGTGTAAAATCCCCATTGCATCACTCTTGGCAATCTTGGAGCCTGTTTATATGCTGCTCCTACAGGACTGCAGTCCTATATATGTCATGTATCATCAGCATAATGTGCATGTCACGGTTTAGAACAGGCAATGTTTTTAATCCCCACTCTCTTCTGCCATATGACATCAAGTTAAATGCAATTTACCAGATTCACTTGTATGAGTGTACTATATATATAGTCTTTTAAAAACTGAACTAGGGTTTTACATATCATTTTTACTAGTATCTATCATATCTACAATTATTGAACAATGCTACAAAGAGCAAAAGAAAGCCCTCTTAACAATATATTCACACCATAACAGTTCTGAGTTTTCTCTTTGAAGAACAAGCTACCCATGTTATCTTTTCCTTGAAGAGCAAACTACACTAGTCACACTTATCAGAGAAATGTACGAAAGCTTCTTTTGCAGCTGTTCTACTTTCAAGAACTATTTGCTCTACTAGGCACCTGAAAATGGAAACAAGCTGCTTGTGCCAAAACACACAAATGTGGCCAGGATCCAAAGATTATTTTAAGTACACCCATGGACTTGCAGAGTGGGATTCTTTACTTGTTTTCCTTTGAGCAAGAGACCTCGATTCCCAAGACACATCATACATTGCATTGATCATCCCCCTCTGTTTCAAGAGTGATTTGCCATATGGCATGAGGGGGCTATTGTCTGGAAAATACAAGCTCAAAGTCCCCCTGGGACATAGTGCTAGTTGTTTGAATCCTGCCTATAGGCTGTGAAATATAAACAAAATGTAAGGGCCAAACATAGGAAACCTATGCTTATGTTCAACTAAAAATAGCTATCAATATCTATTGTAGAAGTAAGAGAACACCATAAGGCTCTCAGAAACAAAATGTTTCAAAATATAAACAAAATGTAAGGGTCAAACATAGGAAACCCATGTTTGTGTTCAACTAAAAAATAGCTATATCAATATCTACCATAAGAGAACACCATAAGGCTCTCAGAGCACCATAAGTCAAAGTTATCTAAAGATAATAACAAATCATCTGCAAGAATAAGGTTGCTAGGAAAAACATGTCAGAGGTGGTTAATTTTGCTGAAAGCTTAAAAGCACCGAAGGGGCAACAGGCCGAAGTCCTGTTCAAGGCCAATGTTAATTTAAAAGCAGCATGAAAAAATGAATCATTTTTATCAGTGTATGACGCTCATTAGTACATGAAACTGAGATAAGGAAAGCAGATCTATGCATAATTCTTTTCTTCTCAAGTCTAGTGAGGAAAAAAGACACTATTATCCCCCAACTGCTTATGTCTGCACATAAGATATTTGAAAGCAAGACTGTCCATCTCCTTTTCTCAATCTGCTCTTCCAAACCTTGAAGACTCCAATCAAATCAGCAAGAAATGCTAGTTTTCAGGGATACTATGAAGCCTCCTGTAGCGGATTACAGCCTTAGTCTCCGAGCAAGCTTACATGAGGGAAAGAAATGCTGAATCATCCCTGCTGAGCTGCCCAACTAGGCTTCTCATAAAACTATTCTGTATTCTTGCTAAATTCAAAATGCTGCTGCCACCACCCCTTTTGTTTACAGAAACTCTCTGAGCTTGGGGTGGGATAACTCAAAGAAAAACTCTCTTATTTTGGCTCTTGGTCAAGTACAAAAATCTTCCATGTGCATGTCTTCACGTGGTGAGAAAACTGATAGCTGCTGAACATTTGAGGACATGTTTGCACCAGATAAATCTCCCTTCACGCCCCCCCCGCCTCTTTTCCTGAGTTAAAAACCAACTTGGAGAGGCTTGTAAAAAGTAAAAAAGAAAACAGAAAAAAGAAAAGTTTCTTTCAAAAAGCTACAAAAATAGATTGCCTCAAGCTTCACTAATAGGTTGCATTTAAGAATGCTTAAATGATTACAGAGTATTTTTCAATTACTACAGACTGGTTCAATCAGAGGCTGTCTCAGCTTTTAGAAACAGTTAAAAATATTTAGGAAGTTACAAAAATAGGTTGTCTTTATGCACACTTAAATGTTTACAGAGGCTTTTACAATGCCCTAGGTAGGATGGGCATAGGCTAGTGTTTCTTATTTCAATTACATTGCAGGCAAACTACAACAGAACAGTATCCAGAATATGCAGAGCACACACCAAAGAAACAGATATTCTAACACAATCTGTTACTAAACCACTTTCTCCTGCCCTAAACTTCCAAAGCCACTAGCCTTGGCTTCCATTTTCCTTGAACTCACCAAATTCCTGTTGAGAATTCAAGCTTCCTGCCCTCCTGTCTTTCAAGGAACTGCAGGTTATACTCCTGCAGCCAACCTCCATGGCCACATATCCTCCTGTACGCCCACAGCCTAGCTTCTTCTAACAAAGAACTTCCTTCTTCCTGGCAACAGCTCTCTAGATCCCACCCACCTGGTGTGCTGATTGGCTGAGCCCTGTTCACCAGACTGTCAGTCGAGATAAGGGTTTACTTCTGTTAACTCTTTAGGAGGAGAGGATGCTGATCACTACACCTCCAAAGAATGTCACAGTCAGAAATGCATCCAAGGCAGAATTTTATTTGCTCCATCACCAGGAATCTCTCCAAAATGTGTATCAGTGAAAGGACAGATCTTTTTCCAACAAGCAAGAGAGGCTACAGAAACTCAAATAGTGCAGGCCTCTTATTTCACTACGCTTGCTCATTTGCTGTAATACTGTATGTGGCTTGTACAAGTGGATTTGTGTGGTTTGGTGCACAAATGGTCTGGTTTCGTAAGGGTGAGCAATAAAGAGCCTGGTTCACAGTGCCATAAGAGCCAAGTTAAAATCCCATCTCTGCTCCAAACACACTACAATGGACTCAGTGAGAATGATGTACCTTACACAGTTCTTGCAAGAACTATTAAGATGATGTATGTGAAGCCCTTTGAACATGAAGGCACTTTATAAATGCTAAGTATTATATTACCATCATCATCATCTATGTTAATGGGTTCTCTCAATTTACACAGTTTAGAATATTCTACTAAATCTCAGATATAAATGACAGGTGTCCTTAACATATATTTTATCCATTAGAGTGCTATTGCATTGGACACTTTGCATTGAGTAGACACTTGAACATTACTGTCTTGACTTTAGGAGGTCTATAGCTTGGCAATAGGTCAGATGCATAGCTCAGTACATCTGAAAGGCAGCTTTATGATTCAGAGGGGCAGCTAATGGCTTAATATGCCAGAGAGATATAACAAAAAGGATTACAAGTAAGTTGTCACACATAAAGCTGTGTAGCAACTGGCAGCATCCTGAATACCTTTCAAATATACGGTTAAGTTCCCAAAATGTATCATCAGATTTAAGTCAGCCAAGATTGTGACAAACTGTCAAATACCAACAGTATTCATAACAAGTCAACAAACGCTGGTATTCTTACCTTACAAATGAACTTGCAAGGAGTCCAATGAAAGCCACTGCTGCTCCAACAACAGCTACTGGTCGGCAGCCATATATGTTGGTAAATACACTGACTATAGGAGAACAGAAGAAGATCATTCCCATGGACAGAGAATTCACCCATGCTGTAGAAAAGATTAAGAATATATAGGATTAACTTGTTTAATATGGCAGGTTTCATTGCATGATAGAAGAGCATATTATGAAATTACTACTCTGGTTTTAGGGGAACACAGAAAAAAATCTAACTAACATAGTTGGTTAGCAATTCTATACAACCAGTTTCAAAAACATAAAATAGGCTTCAAGTTAAACACTGGAGACTGCAAGCAGAAAATATGTGTTTCATCTGCCCAAACCAGATGAGCAGATTTGTGAAAGTATGTTGAATGGTATGAAACAAAATTACTGGATGGAAATTGTTTGGCAGTAATATAGTCACATATTTAAAAGCCCATATTTAAAAGCCACAGGGGGAAAAAATCTGTGCATTTAACCTAGAAACACAAAACTTGCAGTTAAGTCAAAAATATCATGCAGGAATTTAAGTTGAAAAAAGAAAGCTAAAAAAAGTATGCCATTATTTACTTATTAAGCAAAACCCTTCAGCACAGGATTTTATAGACAACATAAGAACAGCCCTGCTGGATCAGGCTCAAGGCCCATCCAGTCCATACAGTGGCCCACCAGATGCCTCTTGAGAATCCCACAGGCAAGAGGTAAAGGTATGCCCTCTCTCCTGCTGTTGCTCCCCTGCAATTGGTATTTAGAAGCAACTTGCTTCTGAGGCTGGAGGTGGCCTATAGCCACCAGACTAGTAACCATTGATAGTCCTGTTTTCCATGAATGTGTTTAAGCTCCTTTTAAAGCCATCCAAGCTAATGGCCATCACCACATCCTGTAGCAGAGGATTCCACAGATTAATTATGCACTGTGTGAAAAAGTACCTTCTTTGGCTGGTCCTAAATTTTCTGACCTTCAGTTTCATAGATGACCCCTGGTTCTAGAGTTTAGTGTGAGAGAGAAATTTATTTCCATGCATAATTTTATACACCTCTATCATGTCTCCCCATAGTTTATTAGTTTATTTAAATAAATATTTTTATACACCCAAAATGCAAATCTCTGGGCGGCTTACAACAAAACCTCTTTTCCAGTTGCCTCTTTTCGGAACTAAAAAGCCCCAGATGCTGTAGCCTTGCCTCATAAGGAAGGTGCTCCAGGTCCCTGATAATCTTTGCTATACCCTTCTGAACTTTTTCCAGTTCTATAATTTCCTTCTTTAGACGTGGTGCAGTATTCCAAATGTATGACCACACCACAAATTTGTATAAAGGCCTTTTTCACAGCTGCCATGCACTAAATCAACACTTTCAAAGAGCTGTCCACCACAATCCCAAATTGTGTCTCCTGGTCAGTCACTGACAACTCAGACTGCATCCGCGTTTATATGAGTTGGAGGCGAGGGTTGTCCTAATATCCATTACTTTACACTTGCTTAAATTGAATCACATTTGCCATTTTGTCACCCACTCAAAAGGATCCCAGTTTGGAGGGATCCTTTTGGAGCTCCTCACAACCTGTTTTGAATTTCACTACCCTAAATTATTTAGTGTCATCTGCAAATCTGACCACTTCGCTGCTTACCCCAACTGCTAGATAATTTATAAACAAGTTAAAGAGCCCCGGACCCAATACAGATCCCTGGGGGACCCCACATCTTGCTTCTCTCCTTTGTGAAAACTGTCCATTTACTGTACTTGTCCCCTTATCCCATTACTACTGAGTTTTCTCAGGAGCCTTTGATGAGGAACTTTGTCGAAAGGTGTTTGGAAGTCCAAGTATACTATGTCAACTGGATCACCTTTATCCACACACCTGCGGACACTCTCAAAGAACTCCAAAAGGTTCTTTGGATAACCAAAGGATAACCAAAGTTACAGGTAAGCAAACTGTAGTTCTTCGGCATGGTCTCTGTCTTTTACACTGATAGGCGCATAACAAGCTAGCACCCAAGGAGGACGGAAGAAGTTGATAGGCATGACCATGGACAGAGGTGGAAGTGAACACAGTTCTTTTATTCAAACAACTAGAACAATTAAGAGAAAATAGACTGAAGTACAGCTCTGCCAAATTTAGCATCATTACAAGATCTGGCATCAATAGCATAGTGCCGCATAAAAGAATGGGATGAAGTCCATATAGCAGCCTGACAAGTAGCCTCTAATGGAATCCAACGGTCAAAGGCCACCAAGGCCACCATGGACCTTGAGGAGTGAGCTTTGATTACGCCCAGCAATTGCTTTTTTGCTAACCTATAACAAAGCTCAATAACTGAAAAAATCCATATGGATAATGACTGCAGACACCTGCAGACTTTTACGGGGGCCCTCATAAGAAACAAATAGAGAAGAGGCCTTTCTCCACTGTGCAGACCTTTGAACATAGAAAGCTAGAGCCCTCTGGACATCTAAACAATGCAACATGTGTTCTGCAGGGGAGGATGGATCCTTAAAGAACACAGAAAAGTTAATAGGTTGTGAATGATGAAAGGTGGAGATAACCTTAGCGAGAAATTGAACATCAGGCCTGAGCACCAGCTTATCCTGGTGAAATTGAATATATGGCTAATTGGACCCAAGCGCTCTAAGCTCACTCACTCTTCTGGCCAAAGTAATGGCCACCAAAAAGGCCACCTTCCACGTGAGTACTTGATTAAAGCCAGAGGTTCAAAGGGTGGGCGCAAAAGCCCGGCCAATACCACTGCCAGATCCCATGCCAGGGCCATAACAGGATCATCTGGCAGAGAATGGGACAACCCCTTCAAAAATGGTTTACCAAGGAATGTTTAAACCAAGAACCCCCAGGACCAGGGCAGAATGCAACAATGGCTACTAAATGTACCTGAAGGGAAGACAACTTTAGGCCACACATTTTTAATTGCAATAGGTAAGTACAAATATTTTGAACAGTCAAGTTAGACAAGTCAACGTTTTGTCAAGTAGTGAAAGTCACAAAGTGAGTCCACTTATGGCCATATGACTTTCTAGTTGAAGGTCTCCAGGCCGCAATCAGGACCTCCATAAGTTCTGCAGGGAAGTCTGTTAAATTCTCCATGTAGTGAGATGTAGGGACTGAATCACGGGGTATAACAGTCACCCTTTCTGCTGGGACAGGAGGTGTGGATAATAAGGAAGCCAGATATGTGCCTCCACCAGGTGCATGCAGCAGGGGCATAGCAAGGTTGTAGTAGGCTCAGAGACAAGATTTTAAAATGCCCCCCCTCACTGAAGCTCAGCTCATGAAGTACAATAGAACATCATCCTAAATTATTTTTTTAAGGTTTTGTAAATTGTGGACAATGTAAGTCATTTAATGGTACTAGAGGAAGACATGCTGTTCTGGTAGCTCCAGGTCTTAATGCTCACATCAGTTTCGGAGGATGAATACAACTGAACAAAGCCCGGGTGGCTGCGCAGCTGGAGGAGTCAGTCATGTGACTTGCCTCTGGGGGTCCCCCCAAGGCAGTGGGCCCCCAGACAACTGTCTCCCCTTTCCCTATTATAGTTACGCCCCTGGCATGTGGACCAAAAACCAGGGTCTCCTGGGCAACCACGGTGCTATTAGTATGGCCCGGACATTTTCCACTCTCAACCTCTGAAGCACTCTCAGTATGAGCGGAACTGGTAGAAACAGATAGATGCAAGTGTGTCTCCAGGAAAGGGTGAATGCATTTCCTAGGGAACCAGTCCCTTTCCGTCCCTGGAACAGTAGAAGGCATACTGAGCATTGTCCCCTTACACAAAGGCAACCAGAGTCCAAGTGCCCCACACTGTAAATATCCTTTACAGGGTAACATCTATTTACGGGTCTAACACGCATTTGTGAGAGATCAATTTCATTCGGCTTAAGCCATCTGTTTGCACATTTTCTTCTCCTTGAATATGGATCACGTGTGGTGTTACTGCATGCCTGATGCACCAAAGCCACAGGTCGACGGAAAGGCACAGGAGAGCTCTGGAGCCCGTTCCTCCTTTTATAAGCTTTGGCTGTAGTATTGTCCATCTGGACTGTCACAGGGCACCCCAGTATCATAGAGAGAAAACCCTTTAAGGCACAAAAGACTGCCAACAGTTCCAGGAAGTTGATATGGCTCCTGGCCTCTTCTACAGTCAAATGCCCACTGAGACAGTAATGGTCCATGTGTGCACCCCAACCGAGCTTCGATGCATCAGTAGTAATTATGACTACTGGAATGGGTTGACAGAAGGGCGCACCAAAAGCAAGATGCTCTACTTTGGTCCGCCATAACACATCTTCAAACACCCTCCGAGGAGGGGTTAGCCGAGTGGACTGAGAGTCTCAAAGAGGGTTGAACATATTGAGAAATCATCTCTGGAGAACACGCATTCTGACATGCATAAGGCAGAACATAGGTAGTTGCCACCATGTGTCCCAGAAGGCATTGAATGGAATGAGTGGTCTGTGGCCTGCCTAACACAAAGACCTCGGCCAGTCTCAGAATGGTTCTTATACAGCCCTCTGGCAGAAAAACCCTTTCCAGACGAGTATCGAACACCAGTCCCACGAATTGAATCTGTCTGGCTGGGCACAGTTGGGACTTCTTAAAATTGATTTGTAGGCCTAGGGCTTCCAGACTGTCTATGGTAAGTTGGAGACACTTTAAAGTGTCCTCTCTGGAACCACCCACAATGAGCCAGTCGTCGAAATATTGCAGTATCTGGATTCCTTGATCTTGTAGACAAGCCACCACCAGGGCCAGGCACTTTGTAGAGACCCTGGGGGTCATTGTCAGCCCAATGGGCAGAGCCTTGAATTGATAGGAGTTCCCCCCTATCTTGAATCTCAGGAAGCGGTGGTGTTGAGGGCAAATTGAGACAGGATAATACGTGTCCCACAAGTCCAATGACACCATCCACATGCCCTAATCTTGGGGGGTTAGGACAGTAGGAACAGAATGCATGTGGAACTTTTTGTAAACAATGTATTTGTTGAGCTCCTGGAGATCCAATATGGGACACAGACTTCCATCTGGCTCTGGGACTAAAAAGTAACAGGAAAAGAATCTGAGCGTGTTCTCGTTGGCAACTTTTTCAATTGCATCTTTTAAGAGAAGGGCAGAGACTTCCTCTTTGAGAGCCGGGTTGGAAAGTATGCTCACTATCCTTGAAGAGGGGGGCATTTGAAGGAACTCTATAGTATAACCTATGCATATAATGGTAAGAACCCACTGGTCCGCAGTCAGCTTTTCCCATGCCTTGGCAAAAGGGGCCAAGCAAAATTTCCAACAGTCATTGATTTTTTTTGAAAAGTGGACTGTCTCTGCTTCTGGAAGAAAGGCTTATTGGCCTGGTATCCAGACTTGAAGCAGGACTGAAACTTATTAGGGCGAAAGGAACACGCCAAAGAAGACTTTTGTGATGAAGCCTTAGTATGGGGAGTAGGGAGACCATCTAAACCAGGGATTCTCAACTTTGGGTCCCCAGATGTTATTAGACTTCAGCTTCCATAATCCCCAATCAAAAGGCGACTGGGGCCAGGATTATGGGAGCTGAAGTCCAATAACATCAGGGGACCCAACATTGAGAATCCCTGATCTAGACTATTTCTGTAGTTTATTCCCAGCAGAGGAATAGAACATGGATTTCACAGTACTTCTTAGCTTTTGCAAAGTTTTGTCGATCTATTCTGCAAATAGGGCTTGCCCCTCAAAGGGAAGATCTTCCATCCTTGCCCTTGCCTTGCAGGTTAACCCAGAACAACACAGCCACACGTGTCTCCTGAGGGCAATGGAGGTAGCCATGACCTTAGCCGCATATTCAACTGAATTTTGTGTCGAATAAATTTCCTGCTTAGCCACTTGTATAACCTCTTGCAGGAAGACTTTAGCAGGATCTCGTTTATCCTGAGGCAAGAGGTCCAAGAACAGAGTCACCTTTCCCCAAAGGAAATTATTGTATCTTGCATTGTAGGCCTGGTAGTTTGTGACCCTCGAATGCATTGCTGATGCAGAATAAAGCTGCCTCCCAAAGGAGTCCAACTTCCTCCCCTCTTTGTCTCCAGGAGCATATGGGTTGCATTCCTTTGACTTACCAAGGGAAGCATCCACCACAATAGAGTTTGGAGCTGGGTGATTTTTCCAAAAGGCTGTGTTGTTTTCTTGAATTTGCACTCTATAAAAATTATCCAAGCACCTCTTAGTCTGTGCCAAAGTTGCGGGCTTTTTCTAGTGGCTATGCATGGCCATGTTAAGGGGTAATGAGGTGAATCAGGGTCAGCTGCATAGAGAGAGCTCCTTGGGGAATCTCGGGAAGTGATCATAACTGTCCTGGTCTCTCCCATATCTACACTGCCAGGAACAATCCCCAGTGTCCCAACGCTCTTCTCAATCCCGAGAGACGGCATGGTCAGAGAGCCCAAGAGGGGAGCATCACTGAGGGAGCCAAGATGAGTGGTCACCAAACCTCTCTAGAGAGGAAACTTCATAGTCAGATGCGCCATAATTGAGGTCATCTTCTCTTTCAAGGGTGTCATTGTCCAGTTCAGGCACAACACAAAGCAAAGGCTTTTGCCAAGGCACGACATTGTCCTTCGGTACCGACTGCCCAAGTAGTGTGGCATTGTCAGACCCCTTATCCGAAGAAAGCAGCTTAATCTTTTTCTTTGGGGGCTCATCCGAAAGCGCCACTGGAAAGGGCTCCTTCTTCTTTGGAATTGGTGGTACCCATCGGTAACGGAGGTCCTTGGAGAACCGTCTTTTTCTTTTTCTTCTTAAGCAGGTCAGAAGAGACTGGAGGACATGCTGATATCAAAGATGACAGATTAGATGCAGGTACTGAGCTCAAAGGTGCAGAGGGAACCACCAACTCAGTCACTTCCAATACTGGTATCAAGGGCGGTACCAAGATCGCCTCAGACTGCAACGGCTCCTGAGGAGCAGATTCTGTCTGCTCTGTCGAAGCCAAAGAAGCCATTTTGAAAGTATGCTTCAATGACAAGGCCTCCAAAGAACAGAGGGCTAACTCGCACAGGGTTGTGTATAGGCAAGAAGCCCTAGTTTTTCAAGCCTGTTTTGTAAGCCTCTGGCAGTGAGAACAGGTCTCGACAATGTGGGATTCCCCCAAAGGAGACACTCGGTATGAGTATCGGGGGGAGGGATCTTAGACCCACAGCAGGCACACTTTTTAAAGTTTGCTGTACCCGGCATAGAAAGGAACATTGTGTCCTACCTTGTGAAGGGTCCTTTTTCCCTGATCTGGAGATCATCATAATGGGATCAGGCACTGGGCATGCTCAAGACAGACCGGATATTCAATTAGGTAGTTCCTCCCGCCGCCTGGTGCTGTCCCCAGTTCCGGGATATGTGCGAAAGGTGAGGAGGACCTGTATTGCTCTGCCATAAAAAACAGCTTAACAACAATAAATAGAAAACCAACAGGCAAATGGAAACATATGAACACCAAATGCTGTGCAGTCAAGGAAAAACAGCCAAAGGGACAGAAAGGAGGGAGGATCTATAACCCCGGAAACTGCCTCCACCCAAAACATAGAACCCTCCCATGTAATAGGACAGGCAACAACACCCGCAATAACCGAACATCCGGGTGGGCCTGATGATCTCCAGATCAGGGAAAAAGGACCCTTCACAAGGTAGGACCCAATGTTCCTTTTCCCCCTGTTTGGAGATCATCATAATGGGACATGCCCAAGCAGTAACTCAGATATGAGTCCCAGTGGGGGAGGGAAGGATGTTCAGACCACCTGCTGAAGTACTCTGTGGCCAAATGCTGCCTGCGACTCCAGAAAGGATGGTATCTTATAGTGTCGAATGAATGGAGGCACTGAGCTCCAGGTAGCCGCGCTGCAAATATCAGCCAGGGGCGCCTGGGTAGAGAAGGCTGCGGACACTGCGGTGCTGTGGGTAGAGTGCGCCATGATCCCCTGTGGAGGATGAATCCCAAGGCTCTCATAGGCCATCTGGATGCAAGCCCGGATCCAAGCCGCTAGAGAAGACTTGGAGGGGCGGAGGCCGAGGTTATGAGAAGAGAAGGACACAAAGAGGGCATCCGACTTCCTGATATCTCTGGTACGCCGGACGTAGAAGCGTAAGGCGCAACGAACATCCAGCTTGTGCCAGCGGACCTCCGTCAGATGAGGGCAGAAGGACGGAAGAACCACCTCTTGTGCCCAGTGAAACACTGAATTGACCTTGGGAAGAAAGGTAGGGTCTAACGTAAGCTTGACCTCTTCCGGAAGAAACACACAGAGTTCTTTGTGTGCAGAGAGAGCCCCCAACTCCGAGACCCTACGAGAAGATGTAATGGCAACCAAGAAGACAAAAGTTTCAGAGGAATGGAGTGCAAGGGTTTGAATGGAGGGGCCGTAAGGGCATTGAGAACCTTATTGAGGTTCCAGGATGGAAAACGTGGAACTGGGGGGGAGCCAGGTTGGAAGCTCCCTTGAGGAACCGGGATATATGAGGGTGCAGAGATTGTGTACCCAGGTCAGAAATCTTTAGGACTGAGGATAAGGCAGACACTTGCCTCCAAAGAGTGGAGGGTTTGCGTCAAAGAGCCAACCTTGTTTGTAGAAAATCTAGGACTTGTGGAATCCCTGCTGAGAGGGGGTCAAGATGCCTATCTCTGGCCCATGAGGAGAAAGCCGCCCACGAAGTCTGGTAAATGTGTTGAGTTGACGGGTGGCGAGACGCCAGGATGGTATTCAGGACCTGAGATGAATAGCCCTCAGACTTCAGGTTGCTGCGCTCAACTTCCACACGCAGAGATGCAGCCACTGCTGGTCCGGATGAAATAAGGGACCCTGTAGAAGAAGGTCTGCCCAAAGAGGGAGCTGCCACGGCAGTGCTGTTGCCAAGTTGACCAGGTCCGTGAACCACGCCCTCCTGGGCCAGTGGGGAGCAATTAAAATGACTTCTGCACATTCCATCCGGATCTTGCTAACCACCTGTCCCAGGATTGGAGTAGGGGGGAAGGCATACAGGAGGCCCGCCGGCCAAGGAGACGTGAGGGCATCTGTGCCCAGAGCGGATGGAGAGTGGAATCTCGTGAAGAACTTGGACAGGTGAGTGTTGAGGGGAGATGCGAAAAGATCAATCAGAGGAGTGCCCATGCGCTGTGTGACCTGATGGAAGACCTGAGGATGAAGCATCCATTCTGATGGGTCAACCGACTGACAACTTAGCCAGTCCGCCTGCGTGTTGTCTACCCCGCTCAGATGTTCTGCCCTGATAGAGAGAATGTTTCTTTCCGCCCACTCAAAGAGAAGGTTCGCTTCCTTCATCAGGCCCTTGGATCTGGTGCCCCCTTGACGGTTGATGTGGGCTTTGGTAGTGGTGTTGTCTGTCCTGAGGAGGACGTGTGTGTCCCAGATCTGCTCCTGAAAAGCCAGGAAGGCAAGCCTGGCGGCTCGAAGTTCCAGGCAATTTATGCTCCAGGAGTTTTCCATCATAATCCAGGAGCCCTGAGCCAGGTGACCCTCGCAAATAGCTCCCCATCCCGTGCGGCTGGCGTCCGACGTAATCAGGGTCCTGTTGGGTTCTGTGAAGGATAGGCCCCTTTCCAGGGCAGGGGACAGCCACCAGAGGAAGGAGTGTCTGACCTTCTCGGGTAGTCGCAGCGGGATCCACGCACAAGAGCAAATGTCATCTTGATGGGGAAGTAACAGCCATTGGAGGGGTCTGGAGTGCCATCTGGCCCATGGAATGCAATCCATCACAGCGGTCATCATCCCCAAGACTTGAGCCAAGAGCATCACATCCGCCGTTTCTGCCTGTAGCAGGGGAAGCAAGATGGATGGGAATTTGGCCCTTCTGTCCTCCGGAAGAGTAACCTGGGCTAGGATGGTGTGGAATACAGCTCCGAGGTGTCGGAGGGTCTGAGACGGGCGCAGATGACTCTTGTCTCGGTTCACGACAAAGCCGTGGTCCCTCAGGCAGTCCAGTGTGGCCTGAACATGCAAACTGGCGGTCTGAAACGATGGCGCCCGTATGAGCAAGTCGTCCAGATAAGAATGAATGCAGATACCCTGCAGGTGCAGGTGCGCTGTCAGGGCCGCCATTACTTTCGTGAAGACCCAGGGGGCCGACGAGAGGCCGAACGGGAGAGCACGATACTGATAATGGTGACCGTCATAGGAGAATCAAAGAAAACGCCTGTGTTCCTGTAAGATCGGAATGTGAAGGTAAGCCTCTGACAAGTCTATGGAGGCCAGGAAGTCTCGAGGAAGAATGGCTTGCTTGATGCTTTGAAGAGACTCCATGCGGAATTTCCGCTTTTTCACCATTCTGTTGAAGTGTCAGAGGTTCCGCACCTCCCTCCAGGACCCGTCCTTTTTGGGAACCAGAAAGAGAAGCGAGTAGATGCCGGAACATCTTTCTGTGCAGGGCACTGGCTCGATCGCCTGAATCTTGTGAAGATGACGAATTGCCTCGAGCATCAGCCGATGTTTCTCGGGGCATCTGGAGCACGGGGTGATGAAAAGGGAATCTCAGGGTGTGTGGGTTAGGTCTATAGAGTAGCCTTTTAATACTACGCCTAATACCCACTGGTCCTGGGTAGTGGACTGCCAGGTGAGGTTGAAGAGTTGCAGTCTGCCCCCAACAGCCATATAGTCACTGTCTCCTAGGGAATTGATTGGAAGGGTTAGAGACCTTACCAGCCTGTTGCCTGAAGGAGCCCCTTCCCCTGGGCCGCCACTGGGGCCAGTTGAAGCGTCTGAAGAGGAGCTATCTATATTCTCCCATGCGAAAGGAGGACTGAAACTGGGTCTGCCTGTAGTTACGAAAGGAGCTCTGGCCACGAGGAGGGCTGCGGAAATCTCTCCTAGAGGAAGGCATCATCTTTTTCTTGTCTTTGGAGTCGATCAGAATGGAATCTAGAGCGGGACCAAAGAGGTTAGTGCCCGAATAAGGAGAAGCCTGTAAGGCCATCTTGGATTTAGAATCGACTTGCCAGCTCTTGAGCCATAAAGATCTGTGCAGAGCCACTCCCGTAGCCAGGGACCAGGAGGCGTGTTGAATGCAGTCCAGGCTAGAATCTGCCATAAAGGCCGCTGCCTTAGCCAGTTTGTTAAGACCTTGGTGGAGTTGAGAGTTACCCGGGGGAACCAGGGATGCCAACTGTTTGGACCAGAGTATAGAGGCCCTGGCAAATACAGAATTAGCTGTAGCTGCTCTAATTACTGTGGCTGCTGCCTCATGGGACTTTTCTAGCCGGGCGTCGTTCTTTTCGTCCTCCATAGATTTGAGTTGCTCTTGACTCTCTGTGTTAAGGAGGGAGCCCGACACAATCTGGACCACGGGAGGGTCCACTCTAGGAGTAGTCAGTAAGGCTGAGACTTCTGCTAACAAGGTATAGTGCTTTTTAGGCAGGGACCCAATGGGTCTGCAGGAAGCAGGATTTTGCCATTCTGCTAGGAGCACCTGTTTAAACAGTGTAGGGAAGGGAACCGAGGAAGAAAGCCCCGAGGAGGAAGGGAACACTTCCTGGTCAAGCTCAGAGCGGGGGGACTACATCTGCTGAGGAAACATCTTTAATGGCCCTCTTGGCCTTAGATAAAATAATATCAAAATCTTGAGATGAAAAAAGATGAACCGACACTGAGGGAGATTCTTCCTCGGAGAGTTCACCCTCCTCTTTTTCCGGCTACCCATCAGGGAGAGTTGGAATCTCTAGGTCCGGAATTGCAGGGGCCGGAACAGAAAGAAGAACCGGGTTAAAAACTGGGGAATTAGGGGGGACAGAAATAGGCCCGGGAGACGGACCTGGGACCCAAGTAAGTGGCAGTTCACCACGTCTCCTGGGAACCTTAGGGTTGACGTGTTCCAAATCAGAATCTGAGGAGGAGGAGAATGGTCTGCGCCTCTTACGCCTGGGTGGGTGAGGTTTTGGTGCAAAGCGTCCCCGCTCTGCGATAGGTATGGCATCCCTGCGCGGGCTAGAGGCCGGTGAGGAGGAAGAAAGTTGCCCACGCGGTCTACCGGGAGGAACCGCTGCAGCAGGAGGCGGCAACACTGGGGCAGAGTGGGCTGGTACTGGGCCCCCTTGGGTAGCAGGAATCAATGGGAGACATTCAGACATGAAAAAAGATTTCAATCAATGAGCCACATCAGCAGGGAGCAGAGAGGAAAGAGGTCCCGAAACAGTACCTGCCAAAGCTGCTGTTAGGGCTGTGTTAGGGCTGCAACCGGTGGTGTGGGAACCTGTGTAAGCTCACCGGTCTCCTTTGCAAGGGGGCGGGTTGAATCCCCCTCTATGCCGATGTCCGGGCAAGCGGGGAGAGAGGAGGGTGCCGCTGGACCGCCGCCCACAACAAGCACGGGTGAGGTGCTGAGGGAAATGGACTCACCAAAATGGTGTAGGTCGCCCCTGCCCTTTTTGGGTTTGTGCTCCTTCACGCAGTGCAAGCGTTTGCAGACAGACTGAATGAGCAGGCGCTCGCTCAGCTGCACCGATTCCAACAGCTTTTTAGACTTTTTTGCCTTCACGCTCGCGTCCTTGTTGTCCTTACTGGACTTTCCTTTCTTAGCGAGCTTCCGCAGCGAGAGCAACTGCGGGGGGGAGGGGCTGCCCCCGGAGTGGGATTGGCCATCCCCGAAGTAGCTGGGGCGCTTACAGGGGGCGGCGGAGCAGAGATCGGCATTTCAGGTGCCAAAGTACCCTCCGATAACGAGCCCTGAAGGAGCTCCTCAAGCGTGAGCTACTTCCATACCGCTAACCAGCAGTGATTCAAAAATGAAAGTAAATAGAACAAAGCAAACTAAAGCCAATAGGACCGAATTACAAAATAAAAAAAAATGAATTTAGGCAAGATTGAATAATAAACGAAGAAAAAAGCTATAGGCAGTTCCTTCCCACCCTTGCACAATTGGAAAAAACTCACAGGTAGCAGACAAGGGGGAAGGAGAAGAAAAACTAGGCAGAGCAAAGTTCCAATAGGACCTAGCCTTGAGCAAGACAGACCGGAACTGGAGACAGCACCAGGCGGCGGGAGGAACTACCTAATTGAATATCCAGTCTGTCTTGAGCATGCCCAGTGCCTGATCCCATTATGATGATCTCCAGACAGGGGAAAAACATAGGGTCCAAGGCCACAATGCTCCGTCCTGTCCAGGAGGGAAGCCTCTCCAAAGAAAGAGGGGAGGGAAGAGCACCGACAAAAGAAAAACGCCAAGAAAAAGATGTAACTACACACACAAAAATAAAGGAGATAAAAAGATGTGAAAGGGAAAGCAGGAGAAACAACAAATAGAAAAATATTGCTTTCTTTTCTGCTTGCTTCTGAGCCAGCAGTCCTACGATGTCTACTAAAGTGCAGACAATGAAGATGACTGAGGGGATGCGGAGAGGCTCAGCCACATATAGCAGCTGGGGGCGGGGTTCCCGCCAAAAAAAGCAGGAGATAGAGCTTGTTAGATCCTGACGAGGTCTCTGCACAGGCGAAAAGCCCATCAATGTAAAAGGGAGACCACGTCGAAGAACCTCTTGCTCCCTAGGCAAGTTATTTCCCTGCTGCGCCATTAGGTGGCCCTAAAAAGGCCATGGGTATTTAAGATAACGTTTTCTTCGCCATGAGCCCCACTATCCATTGAGATAATCTGGAGTGGTTTGTCTGCAATCGCCACCGGGTCATCTGGTGGTTACTCAGGGACAGGCAGGGTGGATTTGATTTAAATCAAACTGATTTAAATCACGATTTAAATCACGATTTAAATCACTAGCAGGGTAGATAAAAATCAAAAAAATCCGATTTAAATCAAAAAAATCCGATTTAAATCAAAAAAATCCGATTTGATCAAAAAAATAATAAAAGATAAAAATCAAAAAAATCCAATTTTTTGATTTAAATCAGATTTTTTATATTTTTATCCACCCTGCTAGTGATTTAAATCGTGATTTAAATCAGTTTGATTTAAATCAAATCCACCCTGGGGACAGGCCTTCTCTGTTGCTGCTCCAAGGCTCTGTAATGTGCTCCCTGCTGAAAAGAGAACCTCTCCCTCTCTGATAACTTTTAAGAAGGCAATTAAGACCCCCGAGGGCCATCTGGAATCCAAGAGGATCCATAAGCCTCCAGGGGCGGACCATTCTAATTGGTCCACCACTCCTGCAGGGGGCAGACTGAGCAGTCAAACTAAACCCCACCAGATGATGATCTGTCCATGACAAGGGAGCTATCTCAAACTCCCCCACCTCCAGATCATGTTATTCCCCAGTTGGCAAAAACCAGATCCAGAGTGTATCCAGTCATGTGGGTAGGGCCCAATACCAATTGAGACAGGCCCATGGTTGCCATGGAGACCATGAAATCCTGAGCCGCATCTACTAGAGGGTCCTCAGCGTGGACATTTAATCTCCCAGAACATTAAGTTTGGGGGAACCCAAGGCCACCTCAGAGACCAACCCTGCCAGCTCAGGTAGGGAGACTAAAGTGCAGTGGGGTAGTCAGTACACCAGCAGAATCTCCAGCCTATCTTGGAGGCCCACCCTCAAGGACAAACACTCGGAATTCTGAGATTGCCTGACTGGGCATCTGGAAACGGGGAGGATCTCTCGACAGATGACTGCAATGCCCCCTCCCTGACCCTCCAGGCAGGGCTACTGCATGCTCAGAAAACCTGGAGGACAGAGCTGAGAGAGACCAACCCCACCCAGCTCATCCAATCAGGTCTCCGTCACACATACCAGGTCAGCATGCTCATCCACAATCAGATCATGGATGAGAGATGTTTTAGCACTGACCGACCTGGCATTCAGCAGCAGCACCCTAATCCTTGAGGGAGTGTTTTCAGAGTTCCCTGGGTCTCAGGTTTGGGAGAAGAGCTGGAAAAAGGAACAGGCCTCAGTTGCCTGGACCATTTCCCCCTTTAACAGCCAGCCCAACTCCCACCACCATATCTCCCTCTGCCCACTACCTGTGATATTGCTGTCCCCACACCAGCCACACTTTCCTGCTCTCCCAGACACATCCCTCAGTCCAACCAACTACAGCTCCACTACTTAACAAAACCAAATCCAGGACTCAAACAGACTTATGCTGACTTCTTGATGGAAGAGACGTCAGAAAGATCTTCCGGCCCCAGGCAGCTCACCCCAAGGCTGAGAGCCACAAGGATGAGAGCCCTTGTGCTCTCGCCCTTCAGCTCACACCAAGAGGCTCGCGCCCCTGGCTCAGCCTGAGCTTTAAAGCAGCAGCAGCAGCTCCACAGATGGTACACACCTGAAGAAGGTGGGGCAATGGCAAAAAGCACAATCAATGCCCTGCCCAAGATGTTCCCTCTTCCCTTCTCCAGCCCCTGGCTCAGTCCGAGCGTTTTAATTTTGTTTGTATTGTTTTATTGTAAGCCGCTCAGAGACACAAGTTTTAGGTAGTATATAAATATGTTAGATAAAATAAAGTAAGCAAGCAGGTAAAGGTGTGTGTGGGGAGCAAGGTGCTTGCCATTTTATGACCAACTACCTCCTGCATCCAGAATCAGTGGACTGGTTTATTAAAAATTTACCTCTTCCTTGGTGAATACTGGCACAATCTTCTGTACGTATATTCTGAACAAACTACACTGAGTACAGTAGGACCTAATCACATGTAAGCATACACAGAATTGCAGCCTAAGGAACTCTGAAATTTCACTACCTGTTTGAACAACTGAAAACTCAGAATTGACTGACATGAATCCATACAAGGAAATATTTTTATTTCCAAGTAACAACAGCTGAGAGAAATCCAAAAGAAATAGTTTTAGAAAGAGAGGTTTGTGGATTAAAATCTGGCAACAAAGAGCAGTCCAATATGGATCTGCTCAGATATTTTCTTAGGTTACATACACAGAGTCTTTGCACCAAGAATGAAAGATAATAACATCTAAAAACAAGGGGTTAATTTTCAAATATTACAACATATTATTCAGAATTAATAAAGTGATAATTATTAAAAAAAACAATGGAGAGTCCATGAGCAAAAACAATGAGGAGCTCATGGGTAGCATCCAGAGTGTCGTGCTGGAACAATATGTGCTAGAGCAAGGCATCTCCCCGCATGAGCATGCCAACACCAGGTTTAGGCTGCTGAGAGTTGTGCTGCAGCTGCACGCAGCCTTTTGAACAGTGAGTGCCACGCCTGGAAAAGCAGTGCCAGTGGCATAGTGAGGATGCCGGCGGCCCCTGTCTAGTCTGCCATCAGTGGCCCCCGCCACCCCAACTATGCCCCTGCATCAGATGTCAGACACAGGGGGCGTGGCCACATTTGCAAACAGGGCTGCGTGCCCCATTTGGAAGTAAAATTCATCCAACTCCCTGAAAGCCGTTCCTGGTCAGGCTGGGAGTGTGGCTCCATTTTTGAAAAGTTTCAACCAGCGCTGGGCTCCCAGCCTGGTTGTATTTTACTTCCAAACGGGGCATGTTGCCCTGTTTGCTAACATGGCCCACGGCCCCAGCACCCAATGTCAGATGCAGGGGTGTGGGTGAGGTGCCAGGCATGGCCCTTGTGGCATGGCAGTCCAGATTCGTTGAACCCATTTGCTCAATGGCTGCTACACCCCTGGGTGGGGTGGCAGTTGAGCAGGTAAAGTCCTGCTTACCTGCTTTTTAAAGGAACCAACCACCACCCTGTCCGCGGCTGCACGAGTCGTTCGTGCACATCCCTAACCCCAGTGAATGATCACTAGTGCTTCTGTGATAAGAGTTGTGTACATTTTTGTACAATTGTCATGAACACCTGCTGGATAAATGAAGCTTGCTATTTAAATGCATAGAGATCCAGTTCCTGCCTGTGTACTCTTTGACCTATTACAAGACCTTCATACTTTTTTTCTAGTTTATTCTCTCTCACACACAGAGTTTAATATCACTTTTGCCTCAACTTTAAAAGGTAGTCAGGTCAGAAAGATGTAATATTCTGCTTTAATGCTGTAACAGTTGCAAAGAAACCACCCAGGTGCCACAGAAAATGTTGTAGGTGTTAATACAGCCCTCCCAATGACAGATTTAATTGGAGGTTTTGGTTGAGCATGCCTGATCTCGGCAGTTCAGTCTACAGGGGCACTTCAATCCTTGTTGCCCCCTAACAACAGATATTTATGTTGCTTTTTTGAGGTTTCCCTCTTGATTCTTCTTTGGTCCTTTAATGGTTCACCTATTCAACATGGACAGAGACAAGACAGAAGTTTGCTGAGCTTGCTGTCCAGAAGGTTATGCCATGGGATTATGCCTTTCCCTGGGAGACCTCTAGTCCTCTCCGCTGTGAATATGGGAAATGTATCTGGATGAATTCTCACAATCATGAAATCCTAAATGTTCACCAGAAAAAAATAACCAACCTAGGCCTTGTATGTATTTCCTAATCTACCCACCAGAGAGTGTATCAATCACTTTCTGAGCCCTTTGGAACCTAATGTTCAAATCATTAATACCCTATTATTGAAGCTGCCAGTATTTGTAAGAACTGGTTAAAAACAGGAGGCAGAGTTCCTAATGAGCTATATGTTTTATGAGATAATGGAGTGTGAGGGCAAGGCAGAGAAGGAGTGGATGTAGAGGGTAAGACAGAGTGTTGAAGGGCTGGGGACTGCTTAATGGTGATGATATATGTAGCCCAAAATGGACCAAACAAGTTCAGCTGTGTGCTAGTACTTTAATTTATAAAGGATAACACTTAAAGGTCTCAGGGCTAGTGCAGAGGCACTACTGGCACTGTGTCCCATGCTGATGACTGTGGCCCAGGCTCCAACATTGATGCAGTAGCCACCCTCATTGGCTTTACATTGCTTTAGTAAAGCTCAGTCCTTGTCCAGACTACGACTGGGATGTGTCCCCTCCAGCACACATTGGCCTGTGTGTAGGCTGGCCAAGCCAATCCCCAACACAGGATTTGACTTTAAGTTGAAATCACACAGGCCACTCGCTGTGCCACTGCAGTTAGAGAAAATGTACAAGGTCAAACTACCAAAGTATTTGAAAACCACCATTTGATTAGAAGAAAGCACCCTTGAACAGCAACCCTGAAGGAAATCCAATTAGATTTAGACAGAACTGATGAAGATCCAAATACCTATTTCAGTCATGTCCAGAGGGATGTTTGCCTTTGTACAATATGATTTCCATGCTCTATCACAAATGTTGAGTTTCAAGAACAGTTTGCTGCATGATATGAAAAGGCAGCAAATGTTTCAGTTACACCAAGATATCTTGCTTAGAAGGTTATAAATTGTGTCTTGGCTGCAGTTTTTGCATTCAACAATGTATTATAAAATTTAGATAGGTATTCAGCATTACAATGAGTTCAACACTCCCTCTTTTTAATCTACCATGTTTTTACATAGTGGAGTGATGAACTAACTGGTCACATAACTGAGACTATTTCGGAGTTTTATTTTAATACTTGTGGTGAGAAAAATGTGTTTAATTTTTTGGTATCGATTTGGGACTAATTTATTCCAACAGAGCAGTACAATATTTTTGCTAGTCTTAACAAGGCATAATTTGCCAGCATGGGTTCCAATTTTGCAAAGCAATTTCATATCTTGCATACTATACTGAAGAAAATTACTCAAAGTAGTTCCATTGAAATTACAAGGGCAAGAATTTCTTAACTTGTCCTTTTAATTTCAGTGAGACTACACTGAGTACTTTTCCTCAGTATGTTGTGTTTTTTTAATCTTAAGGTAAGCAAACATTACAGCCTGGACACAAAGCATCCTTTTTATCTTTCTTTCTTTGCCCTGAGCAGCATGCATACAAGTTCTTGCATCTAGCTATCAATGATTCTCCAACAAATGGAAATTAAATTTGATAGAATCTGACATAAATTGCACCTGGGATATTTTTTCTGACTAAAAGTTAAAACTGGGAAGGCTTTATTTCTAATTATTACTGTAATCTGTTCTAGGTCACCATCCCATATATTAAAACAAAAATATTTTATTGTATCCCAGTACAATGCTAGAATACAGCATGCCCACTGTAACCTAAAAAAACTCATTAAAGCATCTCAATACTCAAATAATCAGTTTACTCTAAAGCAATGTTCCCTTTACAATGGTTTTGTAAAGCCAACGTAAATAAGTTTTTCCTTGTACAAATAATTTGGCAGACTTAACTATGCTTCACATTCATTACTTACTTTGGAGGTGTGTCAGGTCAGAAGTCCAAATGCAAAACTATCAGAGAGGCTAAAATAGCAACTGCCACAAAGCTCAGTTTACCACAACAACCCTTTTGAAAGAATTAGCCTCACAACTTCTAGTGCAAAACAAATGTGCATCAGTCCTCTACAAAAGTTAGATTTACTATCCTGCAACTTAATACAAATAAAAATATTTCAAAAGCAAAGAAGCAAACACTGTAAATTTAATCTTTCCAAAACAGCCGTGTCCAAAGACTTATGAATACAAGATTTATGCAAAATAAGGAGGATTTATGTGAATAAGCAGTCACAAATATGGGAAGAGTTAAGGAACAAATAAGTTGGTAACATTGGAACATAGGAAGCTGCCATATACTGACTCAGACCATTGGTCTATCTAGCTCAATATTGTATTCACAGACTGGAAGCAGCTTCTCCAAGGTTGCAGGCAGGAATCTTTCTCAGCCCTATCTGGGAGATGCCAGGGAGGGAACTTTGAACCTTTTGTGGTCTTCCCAGAGCGGCTCTATTTTAGTGCTCACACTTCTAATCTCCCATTCATATGCAAGCAGGGTGGACCCTGCTTAGCTAAGGGGACAAGTCAATCTTGCTGCCACAAGACCAGCTCTCCTTTCTACAAAAGGTACTGACCTTCAATAGGAAGGACAAAAGCCTTCCAAATATCTTATGTAATTAAATTACAACTCCATATCATCCCTTCAGCAGAATAATTTACTATGCACAAAAGAGCTGTAGAAAGAGAGGAGAGCTGGTCTTGTGGTAGCAAGCATGAATTATCCCTTTGCTAAGCAGGGTCTGCAAAGGGCCAACCCCCTTTACAGCAGCGGATGCAGGCGGGCCTCCTTGGCCTGCGCATGTGCACAGCAGGAGTATGGAGTGTTGCATCCCAGGACATCATGAGGAGACCAGTCTGTGCAGGCCAAGGAGGACCACCTGCACCCACCACCACCCTCACCAGAGGGGTGGCCTGCTCTGTTCCACTCACCCCTCCAGCAGTGAAGAGTGGGAAATGGTGGCGGAAAATGGCGGCGAGGTCCAGGCATGCTCCCCCAAAGAATTTGGGGACCCCCCAGGAGGCAGGAGGCCACGGACCCCCACCCATGGTCCATGCCGAAACACACAACTGCTAGGTGGTATCTTAAAGTACAATGCTTTAATCAAATTTTTTGTTCCATCCATGGTTTTCCTTTCTTTTTCTTTTTCTTTTTTTTGCCTCCCATGGTCATTCCAGCAAGGCAAAATGACTATTCTTAATACACATTCTTTATTCTTTCCCATACAAACACATCTGCACACATATATACTGCCTTGGTTAGCTGCTCTCCAGATCCCATCCACCTCTCTCTTGTAGATGTAGAAATAACACAGACACTAACTTACTGAGAAAAGCTACAATAGGGTTTTGAAGCTGAACAGATTCATGTTCTAAATAAACAAATAAGCACACTTGCTAATATTCTTTGTCCAGATCTTACAGAGATACTATTTACCTTAGAGCATCTAAAACATCTCAGACTTTGCATTACAACCACTGGAACAATGCAATCAGCCCTTCTCCAGTGGATTTACAGTGGATCAAATCCTTGTGCCCGAGTTGAAGCTTTTTCGGAGTATGCTGTGGCACAAACAGCAGTTTGAACTCTATGGTCTTAGCCTCTATCTGAACAAAACACTGAGCCATTATGAGGGATATGCAATGCTGTCCATCAACCCTGAGACACAAGCTCACAGGACAATGAAGGGACCTGAAGAGGGCTCAAGTAAGTCTCACTGGGAGTTTCATTAGCACACAGCAAACTCTTCCTCTCCATCTATTACTTCAGTTCTCTCTTAGATTCTAGAAGCCTGTTTGGTCCTTTCTTAACCCCACTTCCTTCACAATGTTAAAGGCCATGTCTCTGTGGCCATGCCACAGAGAGCAATCAGATGCACCTTTCAGTTATATGGTTTACACAGTTGTAGGAACATGCCAGCTACAAAAATGAAAATATTTTGTGTTGATGCCACAGAACAAAATAAGATTTTCATCTACTCCATGTGGCAAGAACAAATAAATCAAAATGTGTGTGCTCTGAAACCAGTACTTACAACTGAACAGCACAACTAATGCAATTTCCACCTTCATATCTCCCAGACCATGGTAGCCTGCAATAGAACCAGTTCAATCATGAACCACGTCAAACTGGTTCAAGCTGGTTCATTGTATTGACTGGCCCAGCTGATCAATTTGAACGAACCAGTTTGCATACCCCCAGTTTGGTCCGAATTTAGACCAAACGGTCCATGCACACTCTACAACCATGAAAAATTAAACACAAACATGAAAGTTGGCATGACTTCAAATTAGGAAAGTTTACTTCAAGAACTCTATTTTTTCAAAGATCTGAAATGCACTCAAGTCGGTGCTAACAGTTGTTTCAGATGGAAGCTTCTTGTAGCAAGCACATAAATGCTTTAAGGCTCCAAAACTGTGTGTTCCTAGCCATTTAATATTTACCGTATAGTAGGGCAGCACATACAAATAAGTAAAGGCATTAAACCAAAAAATATATATTACTTATACCTTTAAACCAAAAGGTGCCACTCACAAAACACTAATTCTGTGAAACTCATTTTACACCCAAGTTCTCAATAATTGCTCTCGAAGGGCTACTTCATACATCACATTTTAAGACATGGATATTAATAGTTCTGATGCTGAAACAATTGTAACCAACTTAGCAGAATCTGCATCTTCTGTAATAAAAGAAGGAGATATTTCTGTTGAAAAGTAGTATAAAAATAGTAATAGCAGAAGTCGCAGTAGTCTTGCATTATATTTCATCCAGAACGGACATAGGCATTTATAATGTTTGAAGTAGCTCAAAGTAATCTTATAATACCATACCAAATTTAAATGCACAATTGGAACTCCTCATTATTTAACTAATACATATTAAGTTTTTTAAAGGAATAAAATCTATTAGATTTTCCAGAGAACCATCAAATAATTTTTTTTATCTCTTGACAGCTTTTGATACCATCAACCATAGTATTGTTCTGGATCGCCTGAAAGATTGGGAGGGGGAAGCACTGCTTTGCAGTGGTCCGCCCCGGCAGTTTATGGATCCTGATGGATTCCTGATGGCTCTGGGGGAGTTTCCTGCTGAGAGAGTGGATGATCCTGTTGATGCCCTGGTCTCCCTTTGGTATGAGGAGATGGGTCAGGCAATTGACATGGTCATGCCTAAGCGCCCTCTCACAACCCGCCAAACCCAAGTGACTCCCTGGTATACAGATAAGTAGCGGGCAATGAAGCAGGTTGGTAGATGGCTTGAGCGTCGTTGGAGGAAAACTCTGAATGAATGTGACTGAACACAGGCTAGAGCCCATTTTAGGGCATACTCTATGGCGGTGATGGTGGCGAAGAAATCCTGCTTTTCTACCACCATCGCATCAGCTCAGTGTCATCCAGCGGAGCTTTTTTGAGTGGTTCGGGACCTCCTTGGTGAGAACCCCAAACAGAACATCAAACAGAACACTCGGCAGCCCACTGTGATCAATTTGCTTTACATTTTGCAGATAAAATTGCTCATATCCATTCTGACTTGGATGCCAAGATTTTTGCTACACCGGAACTGGATGTTGCCCACATCTGGTCTAGTTATATTGGATGGTTTTCAGACTGTGTTGCTTGAGGAGGTAGACAGGCTGCTTGGAAGGTTGAGGCCTACCACGTGTGTTCTCAACCCTTGCACTTCATGGTTGTTGAAGGCTTGTAGGGAGGGACTGGGTCCATGGGTGGCGAATGCCTCTTTGGAGCAGGGGGTGGTCCCCCCTTGCTGAAGGAGGCAGTCATTAAGCCCCTCCTTAGAAAGCTGTCATTGGACCCAGATGACTTAAATAACTTTTGACTCGTTTCAAACCTCCCCTTCTTGGGCAAGGTGTTGGAGAGTGTTGTGGTGTCTCAGCTCCAGACTGCTCTGGATGAATCTAATTACTTAGATCCTTTCCAGTCTGGCTTCCGACCTGGATATGGGACTGAAACTGCCTTGGCCTCCCTGGTGGATGACCTACGCCAGGAGATAGACAGAGGGTGTGTGACTCTGTTGTTCCTCCTGGACCTCTCAGTTGCTTTCGATACCGTCGACCATGGTATCCTTCTGGGATGTCTCTCTGGGTTGGGACTTGGGGACACGGTTATACGGTGGCTCCGTTCCTACCTAGGGGGTCATACTCAGAAGGTGGTGCTGGGGGGGGTGCGTGCTCCACCCCTTGGCCTTTGCCCTATGGGGTGCCACAAGGATCTATTCTGTCCCCCATGCTGTTTAACATTTACATGAAGCCCCTGGGAGAGGTCATCCGTAGGTATGGGTTGCGGTGCCATCAATATGCTGATGACACTCCTCTCTACCTATCTTTTAAGTCAGCAGACACCAGGGAGGCAGTGGATGCTCTGAACTGGGGCTTGGAAGCTGTTCGGGACTGGATGGGGGCAAACAAGCTGAAACTCAATCCAGATAAGACGGAAGTGCTCTGGGTCAGTAGAACTGATCATACGAATAAGGAGGTAAATCTAGTCTTGGAAGGGGTCACGCTCCCTCTGAAAGACAAAGTCCGCAGCTTGAGGGTGCTTCTGGACCCAACACTGTCCTGGGAGGCGCAGGTGGCGGCAGTGTGCAGAAGCAGCTTTTACCAACTACGGCTGGTATGCCAGCTGCGACCCTTTTACTTGGAGAAGTCGGACCTCAGTCACTCATGCATTGGTAACATCCAGATTGGACTACTGCAATGCACTTTATGTGGGGCTTTCCTTGAAGATTGTTTGGAAGCTTCAGCTGGTTCAGAACGCTGCCATAAGGATACTCGAGGGTGCAAGTCGCTTCATGAGTATTATACCCATCCTGTGTCAGCTTCATTGGTTACCGGTCCGCTTCCAGGCTAAACTCAAGGTGCTGGTATTGACCTTTAAAGCCCTACACGGATTGGGGCCAGGGTACATGTCGGACTGCATTCGCCTATATGAATCTTCCAGGGCCCTCCGATCATCATCTCAGGCCCTGCTCATGACCCCACCACTAACAGAGATCTGGTTGGCAGGGACTAGAGACAGGGCCTTTTCGGTTGTGGCCCCTCAGCTTTGGAATGCCCTCCATGAAGAGCTTCACCATGCTCCCTCCCTCAGTGTTTTTAAAAAAACATCTCAAAACACACCTTTTTAATGATCCATTATTGTTTTGTTATATCTGGTAGGTTCTTTAGCTTTTTATAATTTTCAGTTCTAATTTGAACCTAATAATTGTGGTTTTTAATCTGACTTTTAAAAAATGAAGTTAATTTTATTACTTTTATTGTATCTGTGTCTATCTTATTGTTGTGAGCCACCTCGAGCAGTAGTGCACTGGAGGGGCGTGGTATAAATATTTTTAAATAAATAAATAATAAATACCTCGCGGGTAGATTCCAAATGGTGTCACTTGGAGATTGCTGCTCTTCAAAGCGAGAGTTACTGTATGGAGTCCAGTAGGGCTCCATTCTATTTCCTATGCTTTTTAACATATACATGAAACTGCAGGGAGAGATCATCAGGAGATTTGTTGCAGGGTGTTATTGATATCTATTTCTATTTCTCCATATCATCGGGAAATGGCTTAACCTCTCTAAATGCTTACCTGGAATTGGTAATGGGCTGCATGCGAGAGAACAAACTGAAGTTGAATCCAAGCAAGATGGAGGTACTTGTTGTGGGAGGTTGGAACTTAGGAAGTGGTTTAGATCTGTCTGTTCTGGATGTGGTTACACTTCCCCTGAAAGATCAGATACATCGTTTGGGTCTACTTCTGGATCCAAACCTTCCCTGATATCTCATGTTGAGGCAGCAGCCAAGAGTGCTTTTTATCAGCCAGAGCTGATACGCCAGCTACATCCTTTTCTTGAGATAAACAACCTTAAAACAGTGGTGCAAATGCTGGTAACACCCAGGCTCAACTACTGCAATGCACTCTACATTGGGCTGCCTTTGTATGTAGTCCAGAAATTCCAACTAGTGTAGAATGTGACAGCCAGGCAGGTCTCTGGGGTTACCTGAAGAGACCACATTACTCCTATTTTAGAAGAACTACACTGACTGCCAATTAATTTCTGGGCAAAATACAAAGTGCTGGTTATTTACTATAAAGCCCTGAACAGCTTGGGTCTAAGATATTTAAGAGAGTGCCTTCTTCTTCATGAAGCCTGCCACCTATTAAGGTCATGGGGGGAGGTCCAGTTGCAGTTACCACTGGCTCACTGGTGGTGATCTAAAACTGGGCCTTCACTAGGGTTGCCCCAGAGCTCTGGAACTCACTCCCAAGTGAAATCAGAACCTCCGCATCTTTGGTTGTTTTTAAAATGACTTTTGAAAAACCACCTGTTTTATCAGACTTTTAGTTTATGTTGTTTTAAAGTTTCATTGATGGTAATTTTAAGTGGTTTTTACTTGATTTTTAGATTTTAGTTGTTGTTTGGTTTAAATTATGAACTGCCCTGAAATTTTATATAGGGCAGTATTAAAAAGTGATAAATAAATAAGTGATTTTAAAATGCTACTACTGAGAAGTTGCTTTTGCCCTGTCTCCATAATACTATTTATACATCCATAAAACCAGCAGAATTTTTGTGGTCTTTTTACTATGATTAAGCCTTATTATTTGATTATTCAGATATAACTTATCACAGTTTATAGTAACTGCAAGAAAACAGGAAGTCAAGGTTTTTAAATCCTTATTACCAGTTTAAACTCAGCACATTTTTCTGCCTTAAACATGTTATTTATGGTGCGTGCCTGTATATTTTAGTTTTAAAGCTCAAACACAAAATTCTATTTTTGGCAACTTTGTTGTTGTTTTTTTAAATCACTGACAGGAAACTTTATATGTGTGCATATGCCAAGCTACCCACTGGTTCTTCTTACTCCCTGAAGTAGAGCTCCCTTCCACTGCCTAGCCATCAGCTAGAGGACCAACAGTTGCAGTAAGCTTCCTCCCAGAGAGATCTGCTTAAATACATGATTTAAATTGAACCTCTTCACTCTCTCATTCTCCAACTCACCACCCTACTCATTCCCCTTATTGTCTGGACTCAATGAGTTGTATCCTAAGAATATCTTCTGTTCACAAAATAAATTTTGTTTGCACAAGGGAAGAGCAGTTTTTGCTCATCTCTCTATAACCTTCTGCAACCACCACCACTCTGCCCGCAAAAAAAAAAAAGAAAAAAAAATCAGGGGGAAAGGGAGACTGGTGAAACTGCTCCCCTCCCCTTGCACAAACAGAATATTTGTGCAAGAACTTCTTAGGATACAATCCTCAAGTTGCATGCTTGAGGGCAGCATCCATGTCTTTATTTTGTTTCATATATTAAATGCAGTTCTGGTAGACATTCTGGAAATAACACAAGGGTCATGTATACTCAAGAAGCCCAACAGTTTAGAAATTCAAGTGAACTATCCACTTTGGGAGCAAGCTGTCTTCTTATGTTCTGCTGAAGATGTCAAGGCAAATCAGAGTACAGAACAGAAGGCTGCAAAGCAACTTCAAGCCATGTACTCACCCTTAATTTCAAAGAAGAAAAACAGTCCTCCGAGGTGGGACAACACACTAAGTCTGGAGCAGAGGGCTGGTCTACCCATCAACCCCAACCGGTAGAACAGCTCTCACCAGAAAAACAATGCCATTTTGAGGCCTGATTTTCCGGGGAGAGCTGGTCTATCAATTGGGCTGGTCTACCCACTGACCCCAATTGGTAGACCAGCTCTCACCAGAAAAAATGGTGCTTGGACTGATTTGAATGATTAGAAGTCGATTCATCAAAACAGCTAGCCATTGAAACAATCTGATTTGTACACATCTCTCTCTAACAAAGACACAGCTTAGCTCCTTTCTTGCTCTACAGTCTGTCTATCAAAATTGTGATATTATCAGCCCAGCAGTGCAATACACAATCACAACTAGACTGAAATACGTCTTGCTGTTGTACTGACAGCCACTTCACAAGTCCACTATTAAAGTTGGGCTTAATGCAAATACCTACTTAGCAAATTAATGCAAATGACTGCTATAGAGCATCAAAGAAAATTGTTTTAAATGTACATTTTATTTCAAAATAAACATTGCCAGATCAGGGAACTCTCTATTTCTTGGCCTTGAACTTCCTATTCACTTTCTATGTTGACTTGAAATGATTATGTAAAATTCAGCCTTTCTGGCACATTTTTAAAAATCAACTTTAAAATAGCAGTACTAATTGCTTTTCATAATACATGGCCCAGGATCTGGATTAGCCTTAATACACAAGGCTAGTTTTTTCCTTCATGCTGCATCCCCTCACACATCAATGGGTGTTGCTCAAACAATAACCTTGTGGGGCACAAGCGTGGCCACTCTAGTGCACACACAGAACACGACATGCGCCACTTTGTATTCCAGCCACAGATTCCAGTTGCTCAATAGCCATGTTGTAAAAAACAATACTGGAGACTCATAGCACTGATAATTAGATTTTTCAGAATGTTCAACGAGTTTCAGTTGCTCTATAAGCTTTTAGAATTTTCACAAGAATAAAATACACTTCTACAAATTCATGCAATTATCTAAAGATTACGGTTTATTAATTCACTTATCCTCTTCAGTGAGCAAAAATAATGGGGATTAGGTTGCCTTCACCTTTTGTAAAGTTCATGCTCAGTTTCAACCAGACGTTCGCAGTCATCCTAATTAATTATAAAAAGATGACATACTAATTTTTGTTTTAGATAGCCATGTTCCTCTATTATAGTAAAGTCAATAAGGGAAACTGGTAGCACTACGTAGTCTTTCTAGAGGTCTTAATTAAATATTTGAGCATTATCTTTTGTGAGCAACAGCCCACTTCACCAGATATGAAGCAGGAACACATTAAACCATTCTTGCCTTGCATGCGATTAAGTGCTCATGCTCAAAAATTTCATTAAGACATCTAGACAGTCTACATAGTGCTACTAGTTCCTTGTAGAGATGTGCACAAACCATCCAACCGATGCCTCAGCAGCAGCAGGAGTTACCTTTAAGGGACAGGGTGGGGGCTCTCCCCGCTGCTGCATTTCCCCTGCCAGCATTGTGCCCAAGATCGCTGCATGGGACAGCAGTGTACCTTGCCTTGGACCGGAAGTGACCGGTCACTCAGCATCAGACCAGAAGTGACCGGTGCATGTGTGTGATGTGCACACATGCACTGGCCACTTCTAGTCGGACACTGATTGGGGCGGCAAGAAGATACGCCGCCACCCCACACAGCGATTTTGAGCACAACACCAGCAGGGGAAATGCAGCAGGAAAATGGGGGGGGCGGTAAGAGCACCCTCCCGGTCTCTTCAAGGTAACCCTGCCCCCCGCTGCCGAACCATCCAAACCACTGGACCTCCAAACCTTAGCGGTCCGGAAAAGGACTGCCAAACTTGTTCAGGCACATCCCTAGTTTCCTTTACTGCTTTAATTAGATAGATATACATGTTCCTGTTTTTCTCTGAGCTTTCTGCATCTAGTTACATATCAAAGAAGGTTTTGACAACAGTCAAGTAAGAGAGAAATTCCAGAAGGTGAAATGAATGCATTCCTCCACTTTACTCTAGATACACTATACTTACCTAATAAAGCAAAAGGGAAACTATTGGCAGCCATTCAGCTGAACACAAAAAATGTAGTGTCTAAATTTCCAACTCAACTTCAAAAAAGATACAAGAGCAACTTATTTCAAGCAATCTTTGAGAGGAACTGATGGTCAACACAATCAGAGTTTTTCCACCATGAGCAAATATAAACACAAAGGCACACCAGTACATACTGAAGTCATCAATATCCCTCAAAAGAAATCTTTACATTTTTTTCAAGCCAAGTCAGGTGAATAGAATCCAAGTATTTTTAGTCATTGCTTATGGAGTTCTCCAACAAGAAAGTTCTCAAGCTTGTATTCTGGGGAGGTTGGCACCTCCAGTTGATGCCAGCTCATGGTTGAGCCTTCTCTGTAGCTATCTCTGGACTTCAGAATGCACTCCCTCCTAAAATGCTTGGATTGACCTTATTATTGACATTCAAGAAGGTCTTAACACATCTATTAAATCAGGCCTTTGGTAGTTTTATATAATCATCTTTGTTTAATTGTTTTAACTGTTTTCAGTGGTTTAGTTTATTTACTGATTTTAAGACTGTGAACCACTTAGAGATAGTCAATTTTGGATTGTATAAAAATATAAAGTAAAAGTAAAGTGTGCCATCAAGTCGATTTCGACTCCTGGAACCTACAGAGCCCTGTGGTTTTCTTTGGTAGAATACAGGAGGGGTTTACCATTGCCTCCTCCCTCACAGTCTGAGATGATGCCTTTCAGCATCTTCCTATATTGCTATAGTACCAGTCAGGATTCAAACTGGCAACCTTCTGCTTCTTAGTCAAGCATTTCTCCGCTGTGCCTCTTAAGGTAACAAACAGATATTTCACTTTTTAAAAATTCTAAATTGGGGCTTCTCCTATCAGTCTCTTTTTCAGACTCTAAAGTCAAACTATTAAATACCATAAATAGTTATTACCTTTAAAGCCCTAAACTTTGTCATGAACCCTGCCGCCTATTAAGATCATCTGGGGAGGTCTGGTTACAGTTGCCACTGGCTTGTTTGACGGCGACTCAGGATTGGGTCTTCTCTGTGGCAGCCCCAAGGCCGGACAGGGCACCGATTCCTGGTGCACCCTGATTGATTTGATAGATGAACAGGTGCAGCACAATGCACTCTAAAGTACAAATGCACGCCAATGCGCACTCTGTGAATCCAGGGCGCTATGTGTCGCCGCAGATGTGTCATGTGTTCAAGACCCTCTCCTGCCCCCTCCCTCTGGAGAGGCTTCACTCATCATGTGAGCCTCCCAGCCCTCAACCTCAGCCTTAGCTGCCTGTGTCTCACTCTCCCCCGACCCGTCCTCCTTTAAACTATCATCAATTCTCTCTCCAATTCTGGGATCTAGCTGCCGCACTCTGTGCCCCGCCCATTTGGCTAGGGCCTTGCGCTCTGCTTCTGCTTCCCCTGTCGTGAGGGGCTGTGAAGGTCAGAGCAGCAGCAATTTGCAAGTGAGAAGAAGCAGAAGTGAGCACGGTGGGAAGGGCAGTAGGTCACTGCTATTGTCTCCCCTTCCCCACTCTTTTTGGGGGAGGGGGGTGGCCACAGGGCTTGGGAGGTAGTTTAGTCTTTCCACGTCCTTACTGTGATTGCCTTGGGGTGGGTGGGAGCTTGGGATTAAGGCGCTGAACTTTCCACCTTTTAAAAATATCTTGTGGATGCAACAATGCAATGAAGGGCTAGGACGTTTGCATTTTGTCTTTGCATCCATCACAATTGCAGGAGACATCTAAGAAAACAGGAAGTGGTGTGGGGAAAAGGAGAGAGAACCCATTCAAGCTGAAAAGCAGCATCTCATCCTCTTTCCTCTCTGACTGCAACTGGGTTAAACGTGGAGGGTTAAGCAGCAGGCGCTCTTCCAATGTTCCTTCACGCACAAGCTGCAAGGAATGCTTTGGCAACAAGCAATTGCAGAACTGTTAGTATTCTGGGCCCACCAAAATTACTGTGGGCATGCAGGTGGGAGTGGAAGAGGGAGGTGAAATATTTATAGTAAGCTATAAGTAACAGAAAACATAGAGGTCAGATATCAAAAGTTAACAAGAAAAAAAATTCTTAAATGAAACAAAAAAATACTCCCACTCATTCTGCTCAAAACCCAATGCCCTCCCCACATACATTCCACCACCCTCTCTGTACCCCCAGTCTGGCCCTGCCCAGGGCTTTGGAATATGCTTACTGTATCCATCTCCAATTGCCTTTAAAAAGTCACACCTGTTTTCCCAGACTTTTAAATGAAATTAGTTTTAAACTGTTTAATTGTTTTATCCCATGAAATGGTTTTAGTCTATGAAGTGGTTTTAATTGTTTTTATTCTGTTTTATATTTGTTGTGTTTTAAATTGTATACACTGCCTAGAGACACACATGCCAGGCAGTATATGTACTTTGTATGTAGTTCGGAAACTTAATTTGTTTCAAAATGTAGCAGCTAGATTGGTCTCCAGGGTTGTCTCAGAGAGACCATATTATGCCTCTTAAAGCAATTGCATTGACTACCAATAGGTTTCCGGGCAAAATACAAAGTGCTGGTGATTACCTTTAAAGCCCTAAATGGCTTAGGACCAGGTTACCTAGGAGAGCGCCTTCTTCTCATTATCCCCAGCGCACAATGAGATCATCGAGAGGGGTCTGTCTCCGTATGCCACCAACTTGTCTGGTGGTGACTTCTCTGTAATCACTCCTAGGCTATGGAATGCACAACCTATAGACATTTGTGGTTTAACATCTTTGCCAGCCTTCAAAAGAGCCCTTAAGACATCTTTTTTCAGCCAGGCTTTTAGTAATCTGAATATTTTAAATTGCTGTTGAACAGTTTTATTTTGTTTTTCTTGTGTGTATTTTTGTGAACTGCTTAGAGCCTTTGGAGTCAGGTGGTATGTAAATTTTAAATAATAATAATATGACAAACAGCTTGGGCCCCAGGTACTTTAGGGACTGCCTGCTCCCAGCTGAATCTACCCACCTGACTAGATTGGCTGAGATGGCTCTACTCCACATGCCGATGCTTGCTAAAGCTCGTTTGTCAAGCATGTAGGACATGGCCTTCTCAGTGATTGCCCCCAGATTGTGGAACTTGCTCACACAGCAATGATCCACATGGCCCCCTCTCTATCAGCCTTTTAGAGGAAACCAAAGACCACACATTTTATCCAGGTTTTTCGCCAGTCAGTGGCCCCTGGCTCTCTTCTTTACATAAAAATGTTTGTTTTGTTTCAAGTTGTTTTTATTAAAGTGTTATGATTGTTCTTTATTTTGTTGTTGACTGCCCAGAGGCAGTATACAATTACAAAATAAGCAGAGATCACTGCTTCCCTGTACACTTGCAACTCTTTATAATGGCCATGCACCATTACATGGAAATCTGGATTAAGAAAACACACACACACACACACCAATGTCATTTCAAGCTGTTAATACAAACAGAGAATTTTTGCTACTGACACAGTTTAAGATTATTATTGCTTTGGACATTCATTTACTGATAACCTCATGCCACAAGCAACATATACATCAGAGGTAAATATATTTCCAGTTTACATTCCCTTCAGGAAGAGTTCAGAAAAAATCACTTGGGTTGTTATGCTAGAGGTCTTACTAAACTCACTGCTTCAAGAGAGAAATTTTGAACCTAATCCATTCTAGTTTTTTCTCAGGTCCAGCCAGATGACAACTCTCTCTCTCTCTCTACTGGATTCGTTTCCCATCTGCATACCAGGGTTTCCTGAAAGCCTTGCTCCTCAGCAGGACTCTTGCTACAGTTGCTAAAAAAATTTTTTGTTACACACAGTAGAGAACAGCTCCCCAGCACTGCTCTTAAATTAAACAAGATTTGTTATAGCTGACCATTCTTTTTCAGTTACTATCCAAAATAAACATAACATGTTTATTATAACAGGAAGCAAATTTGACAATCTGCATGTGTTCAGACTGATGTTTCAGCACCCGGATTTCAACACTCATTCAAACAGCTTTTCACAAAAAGGGACAATTTTGTACACAGATAATTTTGGATGAGTAATGGTGTATTTGAGCATTTTTAATTCACATTTACTTAACTTATACTAAATCTATACAGGATGTTTTGCACATAGCTAGCATGGAATAAGTTCTATCAGAAAACATGCCTGTTTGGGAGGGTGGTATTTAACATGGCAGTTCTTCAAGTCTATGCCCCAATGACTGATGCAGAAGAAGAGGAAGTTGATGAGTTTTATGCTCCAGTCCAGTCTGGAATTGACAGAACATGCAAGCAAGATGTGATGCTGGTGGTGGGAGACTGGAATGCCAACGATGGAAATGGTAAAGAGGAAAACACTGTCGAACTATATGGACTAGGAAACAGAAATGAAGCAGGAGGATGACTTATTAGTTTCTGCCAAGCTAACTTCATTGCTAACACATTCTTCAAACAACCAAAGCGGCACCTATACACATGGACATCACCAGATGGAGTACACAGAAATCAAACTCAATACATTATTGGTGCAAGGAGGTGGAAGAGCTAAGTTATAACAGCAAAGACATGACTGGGGGCTGATTGTGGTACAGATCACAAACTGCTCATGTGCAAGTTCCAAGTCAAGGTAAAGCAGCAAAACAAAGCTATCCAGCTTCCACGATATGATCTTGAGAATGTACCCACCATTTTCAAATGAGAACATCAGGAACCGCTTTGAAATTCTGAACCTCATTGATAGGGAACCAGAGGAACTGTGGAATGAAATCAAAGAAGTTGTTAAGGATGAATGTGAAAAGAGAGTGCCAAAGACCAAGAAACAGAAGAAAGCAAAATGGATGTCAGAACTGATGGTGGAATTTGCCAAGAAGAGGAAAGAAGACAAAGTCCAGAAAGATAAAGACCTCAGGAAGGAACTTAATAGAGAATTTCAGTAAGCTGTTAGAAGGGACAAGGAGCAGTACTACAATGACATCTGTAAAGACCTTGAGGATGGGAAAAGACATGGAAAAATAAGGAAAGTTTTCCAACAGATCTCTGAACTCAGAGTGAGGTTCCAACCTCAAATTGGTATGTTAAGGGATGCCAAAGGGCAGATAGTAACCGATTCAGAGAAGATCAAACAGAGATGGAAAGAGGATACTAAAGGGATGTCAACATCCAAGATATTCTAGAAGAGATTCCCTACTTGCAAGAACCTCTAGATCAGCACTCGGGTCATTACCAAGTCGGAAGGCTACAGGAATTGATGGAATAGCTACAGAAATATGGCAGGCAACAGAAGAAGAAACAGTCAACGCTCTAAACAAACTATGCCAGCAAATTTGGAGAATGACACAGTGGCCAACAGATTGGAAGAGGTCAGTCTACATACCCATACCAAAGAAAGGAGACTTAACAGATTGTGCAAACCATCGCACAATATCCTTAATTTCACATACTAGCAAAATAATAGGGATGTGCACGAAGATCGTTGTTGCCGACGGGGGGTAGCGCTTTAAGGGCGGGAGAGGGTGTACTCACCCTTCCCGCCGCATATCCCCCGCCAGCGCGCTGTCATTTGGAAGCCCCTCGGGGTGGCAGCGTTCCTCCCTGCCGCCCAGTTTGCCCCGTCGGCCGGAAGTCGCGAGCGCGCACGCCTTTCTGCCATGTGCGCACGCACGCACAACGGGCGCATGCGCACTCATGACTTCCGGCCACTTCCAGCTGATGGGGCAAACGGGGTGTCAGGGAGGAACGCTGCCACCCCGAGGGGCTTCCAAATGACAGCGCACCGGTGGGGGAAATGCAGCGGGAGGGGTGAGTACACCCTCCCCCACCCTTAAAGCGCTACCCCCCGTCGGCAACGAAACGCCGAAACGCCCCCAGTGCCAAAACGTTTCAGAGGCCTTCATAATGGCCTCCGAAACGTTTCGGGCACATGCCTACAAAATAATGCTCGGGATCATCCAACACAGATTAGAGCCCTACATGGAAAGGGAAATGCCGGATGTTCAAGGTGGTTTCAGAAAAGGTCAAGGAACAAGAGATATCTTTGCTGATGCATGCCGGATAATTGAGAAGGCCAAAGAATACCAGAAAGAAGTCAACATGTGCATTATTGACTATAGAAAAGCCTTCGATTGTGTCAACCATGCCAAGTTGTGGAATATACTTAGGAAAAATGGGCATCCTGGAACATTTCATTGTTCTCATGAGAAACCAATACACAGGACAGGAAGCCACAGTCTAGATGGAACATGGTGAAGCAGACTAGTTCCAGATCGGCGAAGGAGTGAGACAAAACTGTATACTTTCTCCCTCTTTATTCAATTTATATGCTGAGCATATATGGAGAGAAGCTGGATTGGAAGAAGATGAGCGTGGTTTTAAAGATGGAAGAAGAAACATCAATAACTTGCTGATGACACCACCCTGATAGCTGAGAATGCGGATGATCTGCAAGTTCTAGTAATGAAAGTAAAAGAGCAAAGTGAAAAAGTGGAACTACAACTAAATGTAAAGAAGACTAAACTAATGACAATGGGTACAGAAACCAGCCTCATAACTGACAATGAAGACATTGAAGTGGTGGATAGCTTCTGCCTTTTGGGATTGACAGTCAACAGTAAAGGATCCAGCAGTCAAGAAATATGCCACAGACCAGGTAGGATTGCAATAAAGGCCTTGGAAAGGATATTAAGGTGCCGTGTCTACACTTTAAAATATTAGAATAGTTCGGACAATAGTTTTCCCATGACACTCTATGGATGCGAAAGCTGGACTTTGAAGAAGCAAGACAGAAAAAGCATTGATGCTTTTGAACTTTGGTGCTGGAGAAGACTTTTGAGGCATGGACAGCCATGAAAAGGCATGGACAGCCATGAAAAGGCATGGACAGCCATGAAAACAAACAAATGGATCATAGAACAAATCAATCCAGAATTTTCACTTGAGGCACAAATGACCAGGCTCAACTGTCATACTTTGGACACATTATGCGAAGATCCAGCTCCCTCGAGAAGTCCATAATGCTGGGGAAAGTGGAAGGAAAGAGAAGAAGAGGATGACCAGCAGCAAGGTAGATGGACTTTATTACGACAGCAAGGAATGCACCACTTAGAGACCTTAAAGGCCAAGTTGAAGACAGATCATCCTGGAGAGAATCTATGTGGTCACTAAGAATCGACACCGACTTGACGGCACTTAAGCAATCAATCATTAGGTGAAAAAGTAAAATGTGCCATCAAATCGGTGTCAACTCCTGGCGACCATAGAGCCCTGTGATTGTCCTTCATAGAATACAGGAGGGGTTTACCATTTCCTCTTCCCGCACAGTATGAGATTATGCCTTTCAACATCTTCCTATATGGCTGCTGCCCGATATAGGGATTTCCCATAATCTGGGAAACATATCAGTGGGGATTCGAACTGGCAACCTCTGGCTTGCTAATCAAGTCATTTCATCACTGCACCATTAGGTGCGCTTGTGATATTAGGTATACAGGAATTAAAGTATATGCAATGACTTTTAAGTAGTGTCTATTCTTATATACAATACTACCCATAGTGTTTTTGTGATCAGCTATATTAGCTACTGTTTAAACAAGCAAAGGTCTGAGAGAGAGAGAAATCACCTAATACCTGTCAGACATTTTAATAACAGATGTTGCTTGAATATTGTTTTATAGCATATACAGAAGATGGAGTTGAAGCTGGAGCTCAATCTAAGTCCAATTTCTGCTACATATTCATTGGATAGCCTTAAAAAAATGATTTTCTCAGCTTTAATCCCCATATTTGTAAAAGAGAAATAGCAGTAATCTGCCACAGGATTATTGCAGAGTCAAGTAAAGAATATTTTCAGTCCAGTCCTATGCATGCTTACTTGAAATTGACTATCATTGTGTTGAATAGTGCTTACTCCCTAATAAGTTTACATAGAATTGCAACTTCAGGAAGTTAAAAGTGATAAAGCCACTGCACTAGCTAGAGAGGTTGTGCCAATCCACCAGCTTCAATTTCAAACCCAGATATTGTTGTTCTTTTTGTACAGACAATTAACGCAGGCCTTCCTGATGTTTCATTCTATCATTTTAACTTTATTTCACTGAAAAGACTGGTGGCTGCACAAGCTAGGCAAAGAAAGGGGAAAGAGACTCTGTATTAACACTGAAGCACAGACATCTATCAGCACTGCATTACACTCAAATAGGGTGCACATTTTTATCCATATCTTGTAGGATTAATCAACACACATTTGCCAATCTCCTGCTCTAATGTGCATTAGTTTGCTGGGGGAGGAGGAGAAATGCCACATGCATAGCTGTTGTTCAGAAAAGTCTATATAGGACACTTAAGAGTTTCCATGGATATTGGAGAGAGTGCAGAGATGTACAGCAGAAGACTCTGTACAGCAGAACAGATACAGCAGAACAGACTGTACAGCAGAAGATAAAAGGACAGGTTTTGTACTTCCTTAGCAGAAACAAAAAACAAACAAACTGGCACCTATTCTTCCCCTGAACAATTCATTCCACTCCAGCCCACAAACACATTTTTCTTTGCCATTTCAGAAGCAGAATATTTATTCTGTAACCATTAAGAGGCATATTTAAAATATTTATTTATTTTAAATATTTCTATTTTAAAATATTTCTATGCATCAGTTTCCAACATTGTTCAGTCCAATACGCCTGGACACTCACAATCAAGACATGATGGTGATGCTACATCGTTTGCCCCTAACACCTGGTATACAGGGGTATAGATGTTGTATCTAGCTCTTGTATCTAAAGGCCCTAGATAGATCTGGATTTTTACAGTCATCTAAGACTATTAAGAGCCAATAAAAATCCATGTGCATTTTATTGTGCATGTTTTTGCCTTTAAGATGGTGGCTAGAACATAAGGTTCCAGTACAAGTGTGCAAATAGGGATCACTATGCCTACCCTGCATTTTAATATTCCATCTGTATTCTCTATTACCTGCTCTTGTATCAGGAAACTAATTTAAATGGTTGGTGCTTTAAACTATATCTGTGCCATTGTTGTTCACCACTTTGTGCTCCCTTTGAGGAAAAAAATGGCAATATAAAAATGTAACAAATAAATGACAGTGAAGTGCCACATAGATGCCCTGCCCCCCCACCTCAACAATGGGCAGATTCTGAAGGAGGGAGAGTAACAACAAAGGTTTCATAGTGGCACTGAGAGCTGGCTGGCTGCTGATTGGTCAGCTGCCCTTTTAAAAAGTTTTGCAAACTTTGTTCTGATTTCTTTAAGATGGAGGCAGAAAGAACAGAAGCAAAACTAATACTTAGGTCTAGACTTCCTGCCAAAAGATGACAGAATTGGATCTGGGTTGTCTGGTTATGATTAAATGATGAGTGACAAGTAAGGATTTTCTCTCTTGGAGACAAATAAAAATTGAAAACTAGTTTTGGGTTTTGTTTTGGTTGTTTGGTTGTTAAGGGAAGTAGAGATGACCTGGGTGAAAAAATGAGAAGACTTGAATAGTGGTAGAAGTTAATTGAAATGGAACTAAGGGTGTTGCAAAAAGTTTCTATTCCAGTTTTGTGTTGCTGTCTCAAGCCATCTGTCAGTTTCTCTAGTCAGTAAGAAATCCTGGCTCAAAGGAGTGCTTCAGCCTTTGGATTTTCAGACCCCACAGCTACTGTTCCGTTCGTGGTCTTGGGCAAGCCACACGCCCCCGTCGGCTCTAGCATACCGTTTCCAATGGCGTTCAGCCAATTCCCTGGGAGGCCCACAAGCAGGACAGGAGTTTGGGATGGAAAACCAAGGCAAGGAAAAGTGTAGTGGGAGTGACTTGTCTGGGTAGGTCACTCAGTACTCCCCCGTCTTCGAGGCACCAGCAAGCTCAGGGGCGAGGGGCCATAACAACTCCGTGATATAGGACACATGCCTGCAGAAGACACATGCCTGCATTAAATTCCCCAACGACATTTCCACCCAACAGGATCAGTAATGACCAATACCCTGCAGAATCGCCGCCTACTCGACGAGTAGCCAAAGCGAAGCAAGAGGGACCAGCGGTCTCAACCCACGAAAAGGCAGCTTCCTAAGTTCACTGCCCCCGGTTCTCGTTCCTAAGTCTACCCACGTGTCACCTGCTTAGGCAGAGTGGCTGAGTCTCCTGGTGTGTGTGTGTGTGTGTGTGTGTGTGTGTGTGTGTGTGTGTGTGTCCCCTACTAGCACGCAGCATGCGCAAGCAGCAGGAGCCCCGCTCCGGGAGAGAGACTGCGCGCCGCCGCGCCTGCCCTGCGTCTCTCGTCTCACCTGTCTTGAACATCAGCTGCTTGTCTTCGGGGTTCCCGTATACCGAGAGCATGGACTTGAAGAGGACCCCGCACGAGTTCTGGACGCCGAACACCGTCCCGTTGCACCACATGGAGGCCAGCATGACCAGCCAGCCCCAGCCGCCCTCGGGGGGCTCCAAGGGCGCCCCTTCCCCCTCCGGCGGCGCCTCTTGCTCTTTTCCCTCCTTCTCCGCCTCCTTCTTCTCAGGGGGACTCCCTGTCGTCACCGTTGTCATATTCGCCGTCACCGGGGGAGACTCCCCGGCTCCTTCTGGCGAAGCCAGGGACGCCTCCTGCAGGCACCACTTGCCATTCTCCCGCTTCGCTTCTCCCTCGGCCGCTTGGGTTTCTTCAAGAGCGGGCAACGGGGCAGTGGTGTGGGAAGCAGCGTCCTCCAGTCCCAGCTCCTCGCTGACGGGAGACATACCAAGCGCTGTTGTTGTTTTTCCAACTCAGTGCCTCTCTCCTTCCCTACCTCCGCCGAGGCAACGCGACCATCTCCCGCGGAACAGAAGCGGAAAGGATACAGCTTCTCCGGGAGAAGAAAAGAAGGATTGGTGCTCTGCGCCCTCGGAAGGTCGGAAATTCTTCCCCCTGGCTGCTCCACCACCCCAGCCTCGCCAGCCCCCCACGCACACCGGCCCCTGAGGGTGGCAAGTTCGCTCAAAACGCCTCCAGGCACATTTTAAAGGGGCACCCCCGAGGGGCGTGGCCGTCAGAGGGACGCGGTGCTCTCTGCCCCGCCCCTCTGTCCCCCTCCCCAGTCACTGAGAATGCCACTGGCTAAGAGGACAGCGAGGCTCCGCCCTTTTTCTGAGATGAAGCACAGCATGCCAGCGGAGGTGCAATCGGACTCCTGCTGGCAGAGCGGCCGCCGGGGGTGGAAGGAGGAAGGAGCGTGTGTTCGCGTGCGTGCGTGTGCGTGCGGACGCGCGGCCCGCAAGTCAACTGTTATAACGGCCACCCAGGGAGGGCGGTTGGTGGCGGCCGCAAGTAGCGCTGCTTCGCTTTCCCTCCCCTCGGTTCTCGGGGCGGAAGGGAGGGGAGAGAGAAAGCTGTCCCCACGCGCTCTGCAAGGGGGCAGCTGTCTAGTCTTTTCACCCCGCTTTCACTACTGAATATTATTGAGAAATATTGATTTACTGCGTTTCAGCAAGCAAGTTCACAAAGCGGCTTACAGCGCCAATCGAATGTGCCCTGTCTGTGCCGAGAGTGGGCTCTCACCACCACCTAGAAACGGAACGCGGCGAGACACAAAGCTGGGAGGGAAAGAAGAAGGGACAGTACAATTGTTACTCTCCCCTCCCGACCATAGTAAGAGAGCCACCGCTTCAAATAAAGAAGGTGCCCCCCCCCCACACACACACACCTCTGCCCAGTTAGTAGGAGTTGAGGGGGGGAATATTTGTGTGTGATATGATGTCAGTTGCCTCCCAAAGTTAGTGATTTATTTGGTGGGCAGGCCAGGCTCCAGGGAAACCGAGGAGGTTTTGCCAAAATACAGGCACGAGGACAAACCTTTCTGCAGAGCTCAGGGTCGCTATATCACAAGCAAGAGGAGAAAAGAAAATGCCTTTCTGTGGGCATTGCTTATTACAAGCCACACAACTTATGGTCGTCATGGCGGAATGACAGGACAGATTTGCTTCTTAAGGTAATCAGTTCCACGAGGATAGCTATGCCAGTCTGTTTCAACAAGCACAAGGCACCTTGTAGCACTTTCAAGGCTAATAGAGGGCCTGTGGCTGGCGTGAGTTTTCATGGGCAAGAACCCATTTCATCAAAGCTTATGCCACTGTGTAAATATTTAAGGTCTCACAAAATTCTTTGCACCATTTTAAATTAATTTTACAAAGAAATTATTCATGACAAAAACAACAATCCAACAAGAACAACCCTGGCACAGGAAAACTATATCAACATCCAACATAAAGCCAGGAGTTAGATGGAATCATGCAGGCTATAATTATACTTTGTTAAAAGTCAGATAACCTTTGGAGTTTGTGGCTGACAGACTAAAGTTTGCTCTTGAGTAACCCCGTTGAAATTAATGGGACAAGTTAATTTCAATCACAATCTTTTACATATTTCAGTGGTCACAGTTTTTTAAAAATTGAAAATAATGTTTTGGAAGTACAACAAAGTTCTTGGATCATGTATACCTTGCCATACGGAGCCAGTGTGGTGTAGTGGTTAGAGTGCTGGACTAGGACCAGGGAGACCCGAGTTCAAATCCCATTCAGCCATGATACTAGCTGGGTGACTCTGGGCCAGTCACTTCTCTCTCAGCCTAACCTACTTCACAGGGTTGTTGTGAGGAGAAACTCAAGTATGTTGTACACTGCTCTGGGCTCCTTGGAGGAAGAGCAGGATATAAATGTAAAAAATAAATAATAATAATAAAATATATGATGTATGATACACTCATTTTACAAATAGTACACACATTTTATTCCACTGAAAACATTCTGTACCACTGTTCATGTAACATTTTAAATAAGCTATTTAAAAACAAAATCAACACACTACAGAAAAATTGAACCAAAACTACAATAAAACACTAGCAACTTTAAATACCAGCAAAACAATACAGAGGAAAAATATGTAGCAGTAGCTAGTTTTTAAATAATTTCTGAAACCAAAATGTTTTCACGTGCCTTTGGAAAGACAGTTTGGAGGAGGAAAAGGATAACCTGGCCAATACGGAAGATGCAATCCAGAGCTGGATCTCAGAGTATTTCAAATGCCAGGCAGGGGCTCATGTGCAAAGAGTCATTCTCTGAGATAAGCAGGAACTAACCAATTTAAGGTTTTAGAATTAAGAATCAGCACCTTAAATCAAGGAACAAACTGGCAGTCAATGTAGATGGTTCAAAATAGGTGATATATGAGAATGTCAAGATACACCTGTTAATAGGAGGGCCTCCGTATTCTGCACTAACAAATTTCTGAACTATTTTAGAAGACATTGAAATTGTGTACATTACACTAAGCTAATGGAGGTCGTGAAAACATTAATGACAGTGGCAGGTCATTTGCCACTGAATATGATGGCTTTGGCCCTGGGTATTCAAGAGAACGTCTTCTTTGTCATGAACCCCACTGCCCATTGAGATAATCAGGAGAGGTCAGTCTGCAGTTGCCACCGGTTCGTTTGGTGGCTACTTGGGGAAGGGCCTTCTCCGCTGCTGCCCCGAGGCTTTAGAACGTGCTCCCTGCTGAAATAAGAGCTTCCCCATCTCTGACAGCTTTTAAAAAGTCTTTAAAGATGCATCTGTTCACCCAGGCTTTTAATTAAATATTGTTTTAATAGTTTTAACACTGTTTTAAATATTGTTTTAAAACTTTTATATTGTTGTAATTTTTTTTCCTGTTGTTTTTGCTTTATTGTAAACCACTCAGAGATGTAAGTTTTGGGCAGTATAAAAATATGTTAGATAGACAGATAAAATAAGACACATAAAATGAATGATATAAACAATAGTTTTGCAGCCTCAGTAGTTGCAAAATCCCATTTTTACTTGGAAGACAGTCCCACTGTGTTAAATCTGAATTGCTCCCAAGTATTGTGCAAAGGACTTCAACCTTAGTAACTACTGTGCATACATGCATTACAAGTTTTTGTTCGTGACACGCAACTGTGCATAAAAATGAAGTTCAATTAACTATATTTTTGTGCATACTGATGTGTTGTATATATCTTGTGTAGTTCTACTATTAATAATTAATAGCAGCCAGACTAAATTGTGACTAAACACCATTGAAATCCATGATACAAGTTAGTCATGAGTAATGTAAATTCCATTAATTTAAATGCCTGACTAACTTAGTCTGGATGAGTGTGTGTGTGTGTGTGTGTGTGTGTGTGTGTGTGTGTGTATCACGCACACACATACAGAGCACCAGTTTATATTTTTATACCATCCAAAATGTTTGTCTTTGGGCAGTTTGCAACAAAACAAAACAGAAATTTAAAACAAATAAATAACAACAGAAAAAATTTAAAACATTAGTTAAAATAAATGACAGTGAAAAAGTTTTAGCTTTAAGACAATTTTATAGTTCTTATGCTATCACCTTTTAACTTTATAGTTATTGTCTTTAGGCATAGTCTTTACTATTATTAATGTCATAGTTGCTAATTGTATAGCTTCTCTGTTATGCTGGTCAAAGACTTATGCTGGTCAAAGACTGAAATAAATATATTGATTATCACAAGGAGGAATTGTGTTTGGAAGCCCATGCTACTTTCATATCATGATATATCTGGCAATGAGTATAATGAGAAACAAGGGAAGACATATAGCCAGGATAAAGGCAAATTAATGTGGCCAGGATCCAACGAGGCGTAGACATGTTCATGTAAAGTGATTCCACGTGTTCATGATGGATTGCTGATTTTCCTATTTTCCCTGAATATTATTTTCCCTGAATTTTAGTACAGGCTTTTGCGGGGCGTTGCTTTGGGCAACGTTGCTTCCTGTGATAGGAAGGGGGGCAGAATGAAAAGCCACTATGCATACATATTTGATTATTTGTGATCCTTTGGAATCAGTCTTTAAAGAGCATTATAAGATGCATTTCCCTCCTCCTTTCGCATGTACCATTTAAGCAAACAATATAAATTTATCCATTTTATAGCTATTATCTATTTATTATAGAAATAATTTAAAAATCAAAATTATACCTAAAAAGTTTAATTACTTAAACTTCACTGTAAAAAAAACACCCAAGGATTATTTTATTGAAACTAATGCAGTCTGGAATGGAATGAAACAAAAAACAGACAGAACTGTGGTTGATAATTTTTCAACCTATTGACCTTAAGGCAGGGGCGTAACTACCATTAGGCAAGGGGAGGTGGCTGCCTGGGGGCCCCCACGCCTCGAGGGGCCCCCCAGAGCCAAGTCACATGTGAAGTGAGTGTGTGTGTATCAGCGAGGGGCCCATTTTAAAATTTTGTCTCTGGGCCCACTCCAGCCTCGTTACGCCCCTGCCTTAAGGGTGGCTTCATACAATCCACTCTAAGTCCAGTTCCCAGGAACCTCCAGTTTCCTCCAACTTACTGTCTGGCACTAGACTGATTTCATCCTAAGAGTAATGGTTTTCTCACCTAAATTGATTAAGCATATTTCATTAAATCATTTGTGAGGGGGAATTACCATATAATGATCTTCAAAACAGCATTTTATAAAGTTTTTAACATTTTATACTATTGAATATATTTTCTACATTTGATACATCTTCTAATTCAGTTGGGGAAATGAGTACTAAATTACAGATTTGTTATATCTCTTGATCCCCTTTAAATTTTAAGCAAAGCTTGACATATAAAAATCAATGGCCATAAAATGACACACCCTAGTTCTTTGTTTATATTTGAACATGACTTGCAGCAAAAGCTACACTTTGTTCTCTTCAAAGGCATTCTTCTGAATATATTTTGTAACTTATTAGTTTGGTATAATTTAATATTTAATTTTCCTTCATTAGAATATAGCCATTCAAAATCTCAATTTTAATCTCTTTTTAAAAAAACTACACTAAAATCAGCCAGTGCTTTTTGCTAATATTTGTATAATTAATATTTTCCAGCAGGATGTGTACCAATTGCCAGTGGTCATGTGTAGTACTGTTGTCCCTCTGGTAACTTGTGTCTATTAACTTGTTTTCATTTATGGTTATATTTATGGTTAGGATTTTCGAAATACTAGAATAAATGAACTGCTGAGCTGGCAGATAATATAGCCAGATTAATTTGCTGTGTGACTTGATTACCATACATTAGTCTAATACGCATGTCATTTAACTGTATAGCATTTCATATTCCTGGAATCAACACTGATTACTCTCCAAATAAAATATAAATTTAAAAATTCTCTTTTAAAAGATTTGAAACTTTATTTTAAAATTTTAACATTTTTTTTAACAGAGAGTTAACATTTGTTTAAAACACATTTTCAAGCTTAATATGCTCTTTGATGACCTAATGCCATATCTCTTTACTAGTTATTAATACTCAGATGAAGAAAAAAATCATCATGTTCTTCCTAGAAATCTAATATAGGCTTCTCACTCTTAAATCATCTCTGTACAATTTCCATTTTTCTTGTATCCAAAATCTAAACTTCCAAGAGCTGGGATTTCTTTGGATTCTACTTCTAGAGTTAATGGAACCATCCATCAAGTATGTCACATTTTAAAATATATTTGTAATATCCCTACCACCTTGGCACACTTGATTGCATTTTAACCAATATTCAATCCGTCTTTTGTCACAACTTGGCTACTCCATTCCCCTCTTGATTCACAACAGGTTTTATAGATGGTCTCCAAGACGTCTTTATAGTGGCAAAAAAATCTAGCAGTCTGAACAGCAGTGGAATCTCTCCATCCTTGTGGTGTAATGATAAATTCAAATTTGCAAGGCTGAATCAAGAATCTGCAAAACTATAAGGAGCAATGGCATAATTAAATTTTTTATTTAGTAGATTTATATGCCACCTTTCTGCCAATCACCTAATGCACTTTACAATTCAAAATAGTGTCTTACTAGCCATCCCTGCACAGAGCATCTGTGCGCTCTTTGGGGTCAGCGGTTACCTCTCCCCCACCCGCTTCCGCCCCAGTCTCCGCTTCCAGGCCCAGCCGCCTCTCCTCCTCATCGCCACTTCTGCCCCCCCTTTCTATCCCCCCTCCTGGGCCTTGCCTCCGCAGCCAGGCCAGACCCACTGCCTCTGGCCTCCATGGCCGGACCGCTGCAGCAGCAACCAATCCTCCTGGGTGCACCTCAGCCAATCAGGCGCGTCTGCTGCCCAGCCAATCAGCTGTGCGCTGGGACGCACATTCCAAGGCACACCCAGGAGAGATAGATAGATAGAGAGGGAGATAGATAGACAGATAGATAGATAGATAGATAGATAGATAGATAGATATCAAAAAGACAATACAAAAGGGAGAAGAGGAGGAAAATAAGTAGATGTGAGTATGAGCTTTTACCTCACATTACATAATGACCAGGGTGGAATAGCCAGTCAAAAAGAAGTTCTAGAAGCCATGTGGCAGTTGTCCCTGCTAGACTCAAACCACTAACAGAATAACACTATTTCCATCTGACAGGACACATCTACAAGGGCCAGATGAAGCAATTACCATCATATCTAGTGGCCCCCGGTGCTGGCTTATATATTTTTTAATTGGGTGAATACAAATGATGAATATTTATATACTGCTTTTTAACAAAAGTTCCTAAAGTGATTTACATAGATATAATCAAATGAATAAAATGGTTCCCCGTCTCCAAAAAGAGTTTACAGTCTAAAAAAGAAACATAAGATAAATACCAGCAATAGCCACTGGAGGGATGCTGTGTTGGGGATGGATAGAGCCAGTTGCCCCCACCCACCCCGCTAAACAGAGACAATCTCTACTTTTGAAAGGTGCCCCTTTGCTCAGTTAGCAGGGGTTACCCATATCATCTTGCAAGCTTGCCCTACGAGCCAGACAGTGAGAACTCTCCTTCATTAATATGTAGTTTTAAGTCAGGAACTGTGATAAACCACTATAAGTGGAGTGATGGAGGATAGAAGATTCCCATTTTCCTATCCTCCATATTTTCACCTAGACTTCTCTGCAAGCTGCCACATGGGGATCCTGAGGCTTCCACTAGTACTCTCAGTCTAGGAAACTCTCCAGGGCTAAGCAAGCAAGTTGTGGCAAGCTTGAGCTATACTGAGTGAGCAAGCGGCCTGCAACCCAACTGTGTGTTCCCTTTGGGCTTGATGAGGACCCTTATTATTCCAATCTGAGAGGTGTCAATGCTCTGCAAATGTGAAGCAGTGCTGCTAATGTGCTTGGAGACAGGAGCTATTTGTACCACATGTAGCTGATTTTTATTCCTTCCTTCTCCCAAGTACCTGGGGGCTCCAATTAAGATTGAGCTGGTGGGAAGCCAGTTGCTGGTTCATATAGGTATTGTGTTATTTACATTACAAATAGACACTGCTGGTCACTTTCTAGTTACGAAAGCCTTAAGAAACAATGCAGTGAATAAAAAGATATACTGTAGCACTGAGATCTGAAAGGAAATATAACAAAGGAAAGAAGACAAACTGTTCCATGTGAAAAATTATCTGTGAGGTAGGTTTTAAATATGTTTCATGAGGCATGTTGCTGTTTGATTTATTGAATTGTTTAATACAGAAATTCTCAAACTTGGGTTCTCAGATGTTGCTGAAGGTCATTGTGATTAGGGATGATGACAGCTGTAGCCCAAATTTGAAAATCTCTGGTTATTATTTGCTTGTTACATTTCTATCCCGCTCTTCCCGAAAGGCTTTCAGCGGCATACAGCATTCTTTAAAATTAATAACCCTGTCCCAAAAGGGCTCACAACCTTTTAAAGAAATAAAACAAAAGTTAGGAGAGGGGAGTTGTCAGAGGGGAGGCTTGATAACAATGACTGTAGAGAAGGTTCTTGGTCTTCCTCAGGCCAATGGAGGGGCCTCCCTGCTTGCCTCACCTACTGCTTCAGCCTGATGACAATGGCTGTGGAGAGCAGCTTGGTTCTTCACCAAGGGAAGGGGTCAGATGATAGCTGGTTTAATATGTATCTTTAGGATATTTCAGAAATTCTATTGGTTCGTGTTATTAAATTATATTTTAATGGTTAGGGAAATCATTTAGAATCTCACACTTGTTTGGCAGAAGAAGTAGGTCACCCAGCAGTGGAAACACATATTAGAATTTGGGGTGCAGAGAGAAGCAGGAGTTGTCCACTGAGATGGGACAGTTGGAGGGAGTTGTGTGAGGCACAGGAGAAAAATTGAGGGAAAGATTAAGGGCCCATTTGACTGGCCCACTGAATCACCTAGGGAGCAATGTGTGCATCTCTCTCCCATTACGCATTGTACTGTCCCCCTGCTACATAATCACATGGAGTAGAGGAACACCTGAACTGCCTCTCATCACACTCACTTTAAAGTAGTATTTAAATCACACTGGAAGCTCAAGGGCAAGACTTAGCAATTTGCATGAACATGCATGTAATAATGCATTTGGATGGACTAGTCAAATAGTATCATCCAAACAGAGTATAAAAGAAAGAGAAACATTGGTGAGGATTATTTTAAAAATTGTTAAAGTATCTTGTTTAGCTCTTAACATCTGATACCCACCTACCAAAATGGTGACAAACCATTATTTTCTCCATTGGATTATGTTGGCTGATGTGGTGAAGCTGATACTTCATACTCAGTCTCAGCTTCACCAAAGGTGTGGTTAAAAACAAACAAACCTTGAGTAGTGGCAGTGGAAGTATGAAGAGATAACTTGTAGTGAAGGAGTCAGTGAAGTACCCTACCTGGATAAATCACCCTGGCAAAGCAGATGGCGGCAGCATGCAGGGTTGGCCTGACCATGTAGGTGAACTAGACAGTCACCTCATGCATCAAGTTTTAAGGGGCGCTAAACTAGATGGAAGTGTCCCGTCCCCCCCAGTATTCGAGGTAATTAAAAATTGCAGATGGAACATTTTGTAGATCAGTGCTATCTGAAACACAGCAAGAAGCATGCCTTATTGTTTGGAGTCACTCAGAGAGAGAGAGAAAGAGAGAGAGAGAGAGAGAGAGAGAGAGACTATTGCAGGTGCTCAGCTAAGATAATGTCATTGCATATGCAGTAATGGGCCCTGGGAGAAAAAGTCCTCTTCCCCTCCCCACCTTCCTCTTTGGAGAGGTGCAAAACGGAGAGCAAAGAGCAAACTGTCACCCAGCTGGCTAGTCCCACTCCCTCAGGGGCACAGGGACATTTGCCCTCCCCTCTTGTTCAATTGCAGCTATGTCTATGCACAGTGATGTACCAGGAAAGGGTTTGATACAGAGTGGCATGCTCTGTTGTCCTGTGGATAGTGCTCTCTACATGCCAGCTGGCTGGGAGGGGCTCTCTTACACACACAAGAACCTATCAGTCAACTGGTGGCATGGCTGTGCAGCAAGATATCTCTAATGCTGAATGCCCACTGCTTGCTCTAGCAAGTAGCAAGCATCCAGTCTCAGCCATTTCTCTCACCATGCCAGTTAAAGTGGGGGGTCGGGGGGCTCACACACGACAGCCCACCAGTTTGCCGCCAGCTGCACAGTGAGAAATCACTGGTGCTGGCTGGATGCCACTGCCTGCTGAATGCCCATACCCGAGAGAGAGAGGGCCTGCCAGCCAAAGGACAAAAAAGCATGTTGCTTTCTGCCCAGTTACTGTGCATGTGATGACACAATCTTTGCATAATTAGCTGAAGTACAATACCAAACATTCCAGTTGTTTGTGGCATGAGATAGTGGAGCTGCTGTGACATGACAACACCCCAGGAGAACCAATAATTTCCAGGAGAGTTGTTAAATATTAAACATTAAGGATTTTCTGCTAGAAATCACATATAAAGTGTCAGCTACTGGGTGGTTTATCCTATACAGTATAATTATGTTAAGATTAATGAATTTCTATATATACACATTTTTATTTATATATTGTTCATTTTGAATGCCAAGTAAGTACATCTAAAAATTCATTCTAGACTTCTAATTTTTCTCTATATTGAATGGGGGGTGGGGAGAGTGTGCTAAAACACCATACTTCGTCTAGGGCACCAAAAACCCTTTGGCTGGCCCCAGAAGCATGGATGGTTGCAGTCTCATTTTGCCAGAGTCCTATACTATCTATATACTGACCACTGTGATGGGCATCTGTTCCTGCTGAAGGTTTTTTGTTTTTTGTTTAGTTCTGAACATTGCTTTCAGAACTGTGGTTCAACATCTTCTACCCACATTACAGAACACACAAAAAGCCTTGTTCCTGCCACTAAACATACAGTCTGAGGATTACAAGCCATCTATATCTCTTTTTTAAAAATGCAAAAGTCAAACCAAAGAGAAGGTAAAAGCAGTCAAGCATGACATGTGAGATAGCTTTATTTAAAAATTTCCTCTGTTTATTTTCTAAATTTAATAATGTTAACAACAACCATAATTGTGTACAAGAGCAAGATTTTCTCCTAATTAAACCATTATGGGACAATGGAAAAATATATTATTATTATTATTATTATTATTATTATTATTATAAAAATATAAAGCACACAATTTTATAAGGTAATCCAAGCAAAACAAAAAGTCCAACATTTTTGCCTTTTCTAAGAAAAGCATTAGATTTATTTCTCTTTAAGGGAGCATGTACATTAACGCATTTCTGCAACATTTCTTCTAATAGAAAATGGCAGACAAGGTTGCTATTAAGTGGCTTTCAATGTGCACAAGTTAGGATAGTGTAAGTGTGTTTACCATGGGAGGAGTATTCAACTGATTTTAAGTACATGGCATCCCACCACCTTATGCTAGCAATGCATATAGTACTAACAACAAAAGTTTACCTACTGTAACAATCTGAGCACATCTCCTTGACTTATAGTAGTGAGTATAAAATATTGAGACCCTTTTTGCTCATGTTAGTATTCCATCCAGATTAGTGTATGATTAACAAAAGTGTTAGCCGAGCTGTGATTGCAAAATCTTTATTGATGCATGAACCAGAAATACATTTTAGCTTTCAGCTTCTAAGCTGAGCCTGCAAAATCAACATGTAGCAAACATTTCTACCCCTTGAACTCTCCAGAGTTGCTATGAAGTTGTTCAGAGATACATCTGAAATCCCACGACCCAGTAGTTAATCTTCAACCGAAGCTAAGACACAGAGAGATCACAGCAGAGAGATCCAAATGGCATTAACTACTCTTTGTCTCTTTTTGTTCCTCTCATGACATTAATAAAGTACACTAGAGCAAAAACTGCTTCTGATTTCTGGAAACTCTTAAATACTGACTGCAGTCATAATATCACACCTTACACCTAGATCCCATCAGCTGAAGTGTAGTCAGGCTTCGCATGGGGCATGACTACTATACTATCACCACCGCAAGTTGGGGCACTGAGAATCTACCCTGGACATTACAATGATGATGCAGCATAGATTAGGGCTGCTGGCTGACCAATAGCCATTGGTATCATCCGATGTGGCATCATGCCAAACTCTCACACAGCACAAAAGTGGATAGAGAGCTTAGGGCAGGTCATACAAAGGTATGACTTGCCTGTGTAGAATTATAGCAGCTTTTTTGCAACAAGGAGCCAATTACGTCAACACAACTTTTCATAGCTAACATACAGTAAAGTAAAGTTGCACCATCAAGTAGGTGTCCGACTCCTGGCAACCAGAGAGCCCTGTAGTTTTCTTTGGTAGAATACAGGTGGGGTTTACCATTGCCATCTCCCGAGCGGTATGAGATTATGCTTTTCATCATCTTCCTATATCGCTGCTGCCCGATATAGGTGTGAAACATACCAGCAGGGATTCGAACCGGCAACTTCTTGCTCGCTAAGCCAGTTATTTCCCTGCTGCGCCATTAGGTGGCTACAACATACAGTAGTCAACTGATTCTACGATCAAAAAGCCTTCACTTCAAGAGTAGCATTCAGGTGCTTAAAAATTAAATCATGCTAAAAAACAGACATTGAACATTAAGATACCCATGTTTAACCTTTGTGCAATGTTACATATTCTACAGTCTCACATGTCCCCCCACCACAATGTAGCCTCCACACACCAACTCTCCTGTGATCTCTCAACCCCAACCCTCTTCCTTGGCGGCGGCAGCAGCTCAGCCACTTTTATTCTGGATTTTCTGAAATTTGTGCAGAGTATAGAAGAGTCACAACAGAGAATTTTGCAAGACAGACACTTTCAGCCCATTGGCTTATGCTGCTTTCAGCTCCAAGATCCAGAGAGCCTGAGGTCCTAGGAACAAACTACAACGTCAGTCACTGACATTCCTTTGACTACAAAGAAGGCTGAAGAAAAATTCAGAAGACTTTTGTTTAGATGTAGAATTATTCAAAGTAATTTGAATAACATACAAAATACATATAACATACATATTGTTTATACATACATATAAACAATACACAGCATCCAGACTAAGTTAGTCATGACTAAGCCCCATTGAAATTAATGAGGCTTAAGTTAGGCATGACTGACTTGTCTCATTTATTTCAATGGCACTTAGTTATGACTACAGTCGAGGTACTACTAATTACGCATGAGCCAGCTGCCTTAGCACTTTTAGCGCTGATCCTTTTCGCAGAAGAGTTCAGCATTTGTTAAACTCGTTCCCACTGACACCAAAGAGAAAGTGTTTCATTGTGGCTAGATTGTGCCTAGTGTGGTTTAAAATGACTGTGTTTCCTTTAAACCATCTGCTAAGGATAGTCAAAGTTCACTGCACTCAAATAAATGCCATATTCTCTTATCTGCTTTCTACAAGCCTAACAGGAAATGCACTGCAGCCACTTCTTTGAAGATGCTAACATCAGCCATTTTGCACAAGTAAAATCAATAGCAGTTGCAGCCGAGTTCTGTTTTTGCTTCTTGGTAACCTCTTCCCTGTTTTCTCTTTTTCACTCTTGCTCACTTCTTGAGTAATTTGTACCATATGGCAACTGCTCATTGCATCATCATATAGCCTTCTTTACTTGTGTGACCTGTTTATTTTTAGGCTCAGGTTTTGTGGTAAGAAAACATGTCCAACAAAGTTAAATGGGAAACATTCATACATACATCTAAAATAGAGAAGTAAATGTTTGTAACGAGTTGTACCTTACTTCTTATTTTATTTTAAGCTTAGCTTTTAGTACATTTTTACAAGTGTCTAGTTTCGAGTTGGATCATTCAGTCCCTGCTAGGAAAAACACAGAAGTTACAACACAGTTCAAGCAGGATCAAGATTTTATGTACTGTGCAGCACCACAGCATAACAGGGTGAACTCAGGACAGAGCTCAAACTTGATAATGTGCTGAAACTCCATAACAATTTGAATACTGATTTTACAAACATTGAAAGACTTACACATTCTCATTCAAAGGCTTATACAGAGAATTGTCTAGGTAAACCACTTTGAAATGCATCATAAATGTTTTTTATGCCCTTTTTATTGTCTTGGGGCTAACCTTACTTTAACATCTATTTTTTACTTGCAAACAAACTTAGGCAGGTGGGGAGAAGCCACCTGCCATAAACTGCCATCTGCTGGGAGATCTGTGGTTGTTATCCTGTGCAAATATGTTGTTGGCTTTTTGTGTGGGGGTTTGTTTTTGTGGGTCCCCCCCCCAGTAGAATTGCAAAAAACACAATCCTTGAGTGACTTCATGCAAGGAACCAGTCTATGTTTTGAGGGGTTTTGTTTTGATTACATGACAATGCATTAGGGATTGTATCCATTAAACAGTCGCACTTCATCAGGCACAAAAGTGATAGTTTTGCCCTAGAAGTATAGCATGGCATGGCAAATCACAGCATTTCAGAGCTCTGCTTGTAATTAGTGGAGATTCTGCTTTCCTTCATTCAGTATGAACTGCCCCAATAAAGTTATATTAATCTCTCTTAGAAAGCTGGCATGAGAAACAAAATGTTTAGAATAAACATGTTAATTCTGATTAGTTTGATTGGTTCAGTCACTTCAGAAGCATCCCTTAGATTCATGAGTCAGCCAGACTAGTCACTTGATCCATTGTCCTAAGTCCACTCAGCTAGGGATTTCTACATGAACCCTTGATTTGGGAATAATTTTCCCCACATCAGCAAAAAGTACTCGTCACATGCATCACCCACCACAAGAACTTACATTCCTCAACCACACAAGTTTCATATTCTGTGTAACTTTGGATGAGCTGGTCTTGTAGTAGCAAGCATGACTTGTCCCCCTAGCTAAGCAGGGTCTGCCCTGGTTGCATTTGAATGGGAGACCACATTTGAGCACTGTAAGATAACCCCCTAGGGGATGGAGCCACTCTGGGAAGAGCAGAAGGTTCCACGTTCCATCCCTGGCTTCTCCAAGATAGGGCTAAGAGAGATTCCTGCCTGCAACCTTGGAGAAGTCACTGCCAGTCTGTATAGACAATACTGAGCTAGACAGACCAATGGTCTGACTCCATATATGGCAGCTTCCTATGTTCCTAACTTAGGCTAGTTTTTTCTATAGAGAATTTTAAAACTGCAATTTCATAATTTGAATTGCTATTTCCTGTTAACAATCTCAGCAAATTTCTCCTGCAATAGCTTTGCAATGTGGCACCTACGAATTGTATAAAATTATATATCAAATACCTGATTGTGTATTTAATATATTTATATTCAACTTTTCCCTGAGATCATATTCAAAACATCTAGTGAGAAAACAATACAATTCTGTATAAATTATGTGGGTGGACAGCTAAGATTGATGCCATGGGACATGATGTTAGTGTCTCCCCAGCTCCCTAGTATTTCTGCCCACTGATACCTTTGAGGACCTGTAGTTAGCCCAACTGGAAAAGGCCCTGGCAGGCAGTATCAAATGTAACTGCCATGGGAGGTGGGGGGCAGGGGCAGGCTTCTCCTCATGCAAGCCAGATAGTCTTATCAACACTTCTTTAAAATGTATAAAGGTTTTTAGACAGCACTGAATGGGAGTTGTCAAATATTGCAGTGACTGCTTCTTTGTAGGCAAAGAGCTCATGTAGAACCTTTGAGAGATCAATATATATCCCCATAACCTCATGATCTGTTCTAATCCTTGTCTGAGGGCCCTTTTCTCCATAGACAGAATTATCATGTCCCCTAAAGCTCTCTGAAGACAGGGAATGCTTTAGAGTTGCAACACACTCAAGGATGTTTATGGCACTATAAAAGTAACCACACGCTTGTAGATGGAAGAGACCCTTGACCTCCCCACTTTCCATTATCATTTTCAGAGGATATCAGCAATAATGCAAATCATTTTGATGTTATTTCTATCAAAAATCATTACTGTTGACATTTCAGACTATTGTTGGTCCAGTGTGTTTGTTTGTATATCTATATATGCACAAAAAGGACATCAAAATAGTTATAGATCCCATCTTGAATAAAGCATCAAACAAGGTATTATAATGCCTCAGCTGAGATGCCAAACACTGCCTTGCCCCACAAACCTGGTGGGAGCTAAATGCTTTCAAAATTGACCCTTACAAACTTTGAAAGTGGAATGTAGAGATGGGAAGGTTGCCAGCAGACTCCTCTCCTCATACTTCTTGAAAGCTTTGCAAAGTGTGTGAGCAAAGGTGCTGCTTGCAAAGCTTGCAAGTGTCAGATTGGTTCCAAAGAGCTGCTTCAATGGCAGGAATAATCTGCCCTTGCCACCCTACCAGTGTTCCAATCATCCACCACCTGAGGCTACTGCCTCACCTTGCCTCATAAAAGCACCATCTCTGGCATAAAGAACAAAAAAAAGGGGGCAACACGATTCAATTTTCAATGCAATATCTGACTCACTTAATTCCAGTTTCAACTATGTTCCTCCTACTAGTCTATCAAGAACCCCCACTCCCATGGCTCACATCCATTATGGCCTTCTTTATTTTTATTTCCATGTTTGCTCATAGCAGACATGTCAAAATACAATGGTTTGTATCCCTTCATGTATCCTCCTCCTCCCTACAGCAATACCATAAGCTTCCTAAACAGTCACTTTTGAGGATCAGGGGACATCTAGGAGCAATGTGAGATGTGGTATAGGGAGAGGGCAAATCCCCCCAAACCAGGCAGAGAATTTTATTTAAGTGGAGCCTGCAATTTAGATAATGCTAAAGCTTCAGTTGCTGACTTGAGTAAGACTTCTTGTATCTACTGGCTAAAAATGAAATCAGTTAGTAATTGGCTAATTGTTTCCAAAATACCATATCTTATCTGTCTGTGGACTTTCAACCCCCTTAATCCCAAGTTTTCCCTTTGAAAGGTTTCCTTCCTACATCATTGGAAAAACATGCTACATCAATCCACAGCCTATAGGTCATCAGTGAAATGTGTACAGTAACATTTTTGAGCGGAGAAATATGTATGTAAATCTAGTGCACTTAGGAAACAATATACGCAAATGAGGAGATATTTGCATGGGCACATTTTATAGAAACAATTCTGGGAAAAACTGCAATTCAAATCCTGCCCCAAAAAACCCACATCACTGCTGCCACTAGCTTCCTTTCCACCCAACAAAAGCCCCTATGATGTGTTTTTGCTTGCTCCTTGCCCTCCACAAAGGGCTAGAGTGTTTGGACTTGGGGGAAGAATGTAGCTTGCCATGCTTATTCCATCGGCCCACAACAAGCCATGCAATAGCATGGGGGTCAAAATGGGGAACAGCTCAATTTCCCCCATTTTGGCTCAGAACTGATTGAGGATCTGGGCTAGAGGACTAGGGAAGTCCAGCACCATACCCCTACAGATCACTCAATGGGCAGCAGTGGTAGCTTATCCTCGGAACAGAATGCAAAATTCACAGAACATTCCATTGGAACCACCGATCAGGTTGATCAGGTTGTTCTGACGGAATGACCCCATACTGACTCAGAATGTTCTGGTCTCCATTTAGGACTCCAAAATGTCACTCTTTTGGCCTCTGTGCATGCACAGCAGCCATTGTCCAAGACATCTAAAAATCCATAGGTAGGAGAAGTTCCACTCTGTTGGTCAGTTTCTTTGTGAATATATATCCAAAGGAATGGAAGCAAAAATTAAATGTTCAGATCAATTAGCTGCTTTCCCCAGAGCAGCTGGCAAGCTTCTTAAACAAGGATCACTATTTAATAAGGATTTCAGTAATAAGATTCTGAACCTTTGGAAAGATGGTCAATTATTTCAATACCATTGAATCCCTTTGCCAAGTTATTTGAGTCCTGGCTGCTGCTATTTGTATTATTAATATGCATGTCTAATCCTTTTTTTAAAAAATCCCACTAAGCTTTCTGCTTTAGTAAGCTTATCTTAGATCTGGATACAGGATTTCTCACACATGAAGTAGAGACCTACAGGAACACAAGCTGCTTTACCACATGAATCCTTCATGCTTGTAAACTACCAGAGCAAGCAGAATGAAGTACAGGAACAAACAACACCAGAAACAGCCCTCACGAACAGCACTACTTGGCTTGGAACATAATGGAAACAACCCCCATCTGTGACTTCAATCTGGCTCAGCAACAAGTGACATTCTTTACATTTCAAGTCTATCTCAAAGGTGTAAGGCAGGTAACTACTTAAAGTAATTGTTAGAATCCAACGTAGAAAACTAAAAAGACTAGTTGTGCAAAAACGCCAACCAAACTTAGTTGGGCTAAACATACAAACTTAAATACAAGCACCAAAAGTCATGAAAAATAAGTCTTACAGTGTCCCTGTAAGATGCTCTGCTTCAGCTTTGGAAAAATTGTCCAGAAGATGGACAAACATAAAGAGCACTAGTCAAAGTAAGTAAATACTTGGGTGGGGCGGTTTCTAACTTCACATGTACATTGATGAGATCTGATCAGATTGTGACTCCCCAGGAAAAACATCTTGTGACTGCATTGGACAACTCAGTCAGGGAACAATACAGCTGCAACCAAAACCCTAGGAATTTTGGTGCCCTAGGTGAAGTATAACTCTGTGTGTGTGTGTGTGTGTGTGTGTGTGTGTGTGTGTGTGTTTACGCACACGCGCACACACACACACACACATTCAATATAGAGAATGAAGAGTTTAGAATGAAATTATACATGTATTTACTTGACAAGTGAAATGAACAAAAGATATATATTGGTTAAAAAAATCATTACATTTGCATTTCAAGTTGCAAGAGTCTTCCTTCCAAAGGAACTGGTCTTTGGGAAGCTATCAGAATTCCTGAACTAATTATTTTTCAGCTCAAACCCTTAGCCACAACACTACACTAGCTCTCTTATTTGCATTGAGAAACTGCAACACCAGGGTCCAGAAGCATGACAAGAGGCCCATACACATGTTATGTTCAACACTTGTACAATGAGTATACAGTGTGCACAGGTATAGTCATTCATGTTATGTTAACACAGGTACAGCAGTACCTGCATTCCTATCTGCACCATGCATTTGAAAGGTCTGTATCCAGGTTCCATTTTCAAAATGAACACAGATACAGTCATTCACACAAACACATGTACAAGTTACAGACATTTGTAGACTCAGACAGCATAATGTCTGAATAGGGCTAAGATTTTCCTTCTGTTTGTGGTTTTCTTGCATAGCAGTACAATCATAGTCAGGGCTGGTCTATGCTGATATGGTAATTGCTTCGTGCTCTACAATGTAGTAAGGGGTGAGAACTGAGAAGGGGTGTGAAAAATCATTGGAGCCTAAAATGGGACAAGAAAGGATAGCACCTGGGTATAGGTCAAACTAAGAAGAGGCTTATGCTGCCTATGAAATGTTTCAGAAGCAAGAGGGAGAGGCCTGAAAAAGTACATAATTGAAATAGGAAGGCAAAGACCCAGATGTAAGGTTCAGGAGTACATACCTTTGAATTGACAGAAGCTAAATCTGATGTGAATCAGATTTAGCATAGTACTGTAGGCAAATTTTTATAGTGACCATGAAGCTTTTCTGTACCTGGAATATTAATAAAGTCTACTGCGATAGCTGGCTGCTGAAATACTGTTGAAAGTGGAAGGTGTTGCATTGGGGGAACCGAGGAGAGACAAGTACACAGAAATCATGGGGGTTGGGGGAGCAGAACTTATTTACCATTGTATCTGTGGGTTTCCAGTTAATATTTAATACAATAATGCAGAAAAGACCAAAAAAAGGGAACAGTTTCTGGGGGCACAGGAATTGCTATATAATGTTTGAGTCCCTGTTTTCTGTCATTATAGATACTAATTGAACTGATTATATTTCATTTTCAGCTTCTAAAAATGACACACCTGCTTCCTCGTTTCTTCTCTAAATGTTCAACTACATTAGAGACTCAGACCCACCTGAAGCTACTTTGCCATGGGTTTCAGGCAAACCCACATTCATAACCATGGGGAATGTAATTCTCTATATGCAGATTGCACCTAAGAATGTTGCTAAAATCAGTGGTATTAAGAACAAGTTGCATTTCCCCCCAGTATGTATCTTTTTTGGCAGATCTTTCCTGCTGCCCAGCTACCAGTAGGGATGTGCAAACATGTTTGACATCAAACGTGTTCAGTGTCGAACCAGTTTGGTTCGATCATTCAGGTCAAACTGAACCATCCCCTGTTCAGTCTGACCCTGGACCAAACACACACACACACCCCCGACTGTTTGAGGGGTTCACGGACTTATAAAATAAAACAAAATAATTTTTTTACTTACCCCTTCCGTGGAGTTGTTGGAGGTGGCCGGGGGGGGGGGTCCGCAGATGTTCCCCCTCCCCCCAGCATGAAGGGAGACCGGCAGGGTCCATGGATGTCCCCCCTCGCTGCCTGCAACAATTCCCCCTTTGGGGTAAGTAAAAAATTATTTTATTTTTAAAAAATATGTTTGTGAACCCCCCCCAGACTGGACTGAATGGGGGAGGGGTTCGAGGGGGTGCCGGACCAAACTGGCTCGGTCCAGGTGCAGTCCAGACTCGAACCAAACCAGCCAGTTCCATGTACACCCCTAGCTTCCAGTTGCCTGGAGGCTCTGAGGTGATTGTTTAACTAGGCAAGACTCCTAGTTAAACCTCCAGTACACTCTCCCCACCACCATCAGGGGTCCTCCCAACAGAGACACAAGCAGCCAGACATAGTGCTGTTGGAACAAAGAGACAGGCTATCCAGCAGCTGCAAGTAGTGAGTGAACTGGCAGCGTGCATGACTCATGAGAAGAATGCACAGCTGACAACCAATCAGACAATCACCAGGACACATGTGCAGAAAAATCCTCTCCAGGAAGAAGTGAGGAGATGGAGAACGCTTTAAGGTCATTCAGCCCAAATGTCAGCTCAGGTCAGGGGTCATGTGTCAAGGAGAGGGTAAGGTTATCCATGGTAGTGGTAGCAGCAGTGGTAGTACTGTCCTTTAAAATTTGGTGGCCTAGGCAGCCACCTAGGTCTCCTACAAAGACAGGCTAGTGCTGAGTTCAGTGGAATCAACAGTTCAGTGTGCTATAAGAGAGGTAAATTCCATCCTAGGGAATAGGATTCAAAATAAAACTGCCAGGATTGTAACGTCTTTCTATAATCTGTGGTGCAGCCACATTTGGAATTCTGTGTACAGTTTTGGTCATGCCATCTCTAAAAGGAAATCAAGGGTTGGCAATAGTACCAAAAAGAGCAACTGTAATGATCAGGGGGCTGGAGCACCTTGCTTATGAGAAAATCCTAAAGCAGTGGTTCCTAAACTGGGAGCCTCCAGATGTCGCTGAACTACTACTCCCATCAGCCCCAGCCAAACTGTAGCTGAGGCTTATGGGAGTTGTAGTTCAGCAATATCTGGAGGCTCCCAGTTTAGAAACCACTGGCCTAAAGCATTTTGGGCATTTTACTTTAGAATAAACAGCTGGGGGGGCAATGGCATAAGAGTTTACACCCTCATACATGGTATGGAGAAAGAGAACATGGAGAATGTTTCCTCTCATAACACTAGAACTCAATAAAATTAATTGGCAGTAGACTCAGAAGAGACAAAATTAAGTAGTCTTTTACACCAGGGAGTCTCAACGTTGGGTCCCCAGATGTTACTGGACTTCAACTCCCATAATCCCCAACCAAAGGCCACTGGGGCTAGAGATTATGGGAGTTGAAGTCCAGTAACATCTGGGGCCCCAACGTTGAGAATCCCTGCTTTACACAATGCATAATCAGCATTTAGGATTTGCTGCCATGCAATATGAAGGCTATTAGTTTAGACTGTGTTTAAAAGGGGATTACATCTATAAATGGCTATGAGCCATAACAGTTACATTGAACCTCCATGTTCAGAAGCAGCAGCCCTTTTATCCATCTGCTGAGAGACAAGTGGGGGGGGGGGGCTGTTGTCTCCAGACTCTGCTTATGGGCTTCTCAGAAGCTCCTGCCTGGTCACTGTTCGCCTTTGATTTGATTCAGCAAGGCTTTTATGTTCCCACATCACAAAATACACACTATTCAAATACATAAATGTGAGCAACAACCATAAAAATGTAATGCGAGTCAAGCCATGAAATAACTTTTAAATAAATGTTCTGTACAACACTGGTATCCACTTAAAAACAAAATGCTTAGCACTCTCTCAGAACTTTTGTCTACTCTTGTTGAAGGAAAAACAGTAAATTATTCTGTTCTATATTTAAAATAAAAATCAAATTGTGGTCTATACCTCCTGACTACAATTCGATCAGGCTTAAGCTTACTTAGCTCTTCAGTGAACTGTGGCCTGGAGAGCAGAGGAAGCTGGAGACGGCTGGTCGAGTGTGCTGCCTTCAGTTGTTTTTTAAACCTTGAAATCAGGGGCAGCTGTAGGAGAGAAGGAGTTGGTGATATACTGGGTTGAGGCACAGAAGATCAGGCGAGTAATGCTGTTTGTTGCAATGGTAATTGAAGGAGGGGAGGGTGAAATGGAAGCAGTAGAAGCAGGATACCTCAGTGAAAGGAACCCAAAGGCCCTATCCACCCCCAGCACAGTACCTCCAGTTTACTGTTGCTGGTGTCTATCTAACATTTCTTTTTATATTTTACATTTTTAGATCTTTTTAGATCTTTTACATTTCTTGTGAGCCCTTTGGGAACAGGGAGCCATCTAATTTAATTTAATTTAATTTAATTTCTCTTTGTAAACCGCTCTGAGCCATTTTTGGAAGGACGGTATAGAAATCCAATGAATGAATGAATGAATGAATGAATGAAATGAAAAAGAAACTCAATAATCCTCAAGCAAATTCTGTTAGCTTGTTAGATGAATGATCCCACCTGCTATTGGCGGCGGTGAAGGCAACAGGGAAGGATATAAACAGTGGAGACTTTCACTCCATAAAGCTGGTTGAATGGCTTTGTAAAACTGTAGATCAGGCATCCCCAAACTGTGGCCCTCTAGATGTTGCTGAACTGCAACTTCCAGCATACCCAGCCACAAAAAATTGTGTCTAGGGATGCTGGGAGTTGTAGTTCAGCAACATCTGGAGGGCTGCAGTTTGGGGATGCCTGCTGTAGGTGATGTTGTGCGTGCTAAACGGTTGTATGGGGGAGACCTATTGGTTGAATGCTCAGAATGATCAATTGGATAAACTGTTTTGCCTCTCCTCTTTGAGGAAACATAGAGTAATGTGTCAGCCCTGAGGTGTAGCTGTATTTGAGTGGATGGGTTCAAAGAACTTGGGCCTCCAGCTCTGGAGGGCCTCATAGCTCAGCCTCTCCCTATTTTCTTCATTACCTCCCTTACACTGAGGGTTTGCTGGGGAGAGGGGCAAACACGGGCCCCCTCTCCCCTAGCCCCTGGTTAGCCACCTCAGTTTCAAACTGAAAAGAAGGGTATTATCATGGGAGTACCTTTAAGTATATAAGAGGGTGATGTTTGGAAGGTTTTGGGAGAAGATTTGGTCAGAGGAGTTAAACGGTTGATGTTGAATAGAGAAGGAACTCTCCAGCCCTCTCTAATAATGTCTTTTGCGTATAAGGGCTCAGAACTCCCAAATCAAGTGGTTATAGGATTCTAATTGTTCCGGATTCCCTACTACATCCCTCCTCCTTTGAAATGTTTAAAATGCCCAAACTTATGGGCATGTAGCTGCTATTTGTCATGGCCAGATTTGTTGAAGGAAATGTGGTGGTCCACATACATTGGAGGATTGCAAGGAAACCATACTCCAAGTTCTAGAGTTCTCCAATCTTTTTGAATTACTCAGGGGATCTCCTATGCGATGGCAGTCAAGAAACATAATGAATCAGATATGCAGGAGAAGAGTAAGGAGACACAAAGGGAGACCCCTGCTCCTTATGGAGATAGACAATTCTCCATAAGGAAACTTTATTGGTTAAAAGGTGAATTTTGTGGCCTTTATGGTTGAAGTAATAAACTACACAGCTCAGACAGAGCAGTGCTCTGAAAAATTAGGTATTATCTTAAAAGCTGCTGCGGGGAAAATGGAAACTGGAGCATTAACAATGGATCAAATACGGGAGATTTTGGAATGTCCTGTATCTTAGTGGATTAATGTTTGATATATTTTGTTGGAATGCTCACAGTCTTTTAGCACATGGGCAAGAATTTAAATATTTTTTGACTACACTTTCAAGTCCACCTGCAGTTATTTGTATACAAGAAATTTGGCTGTTTGAAACACTGAGTTTTAAGATTCACCATTATATTTCAGTTCATAAAGATGGGGGATTGGTTAGAGGAGGTGGAGTTGCCATTTTTGTATGTGCAGATGTAAATTTTATGGAGGTTGTTATTCAAGATATAGGACTGGAACTTTTAGGAGTGGTTATTCTTTTAGCTGGCCCTATTCAAAAGACTCGAGTTTTGAATTTTTATAATCCCTGTAAACCTTTGGATATAAAAGGGTTAGATCAAACCATTCATGGAATAGAGAACACTTATGTTTTATGTGGAGATTTTAATAGCCACAGTCCTCTCTGGGGTAATCATAAATTGGATCCAAATGGGAAATTATTCAAACAATTTTTTGAAGATCATAATTTGATTGTTTTGAATGAAAATACTCCTATGCGTTTTGATTCTTCCTCTGGGCAAATGTCATGTTTGGATTGGGGAATTGTATTCTCCAATTTAGCTTTTAAGTGTAAGCTAGAAGTTTTGCAGAATCATAATATGAGAAGTGATCATTTGCTATTTCTTCTTCAGCCCCAGTTGCAGTTTTTGTCATAGCTATCTTTACCATGTATGAGATGGAACTACAAAAGTGCCAACTGGGCATTATTTGGAGCTAGCTGTGCACATAGTTTGGAGGAGGGTATGGAATCTGTCCTAGAATACCTTGCGGAGAAATTGATTGAAGGCATTAATTCTGCAGCCTTATTGGCAGTTCCAGAATATAAGGTAGGAGATAGGATGAGGAAATCTGTCCTATGATGGACCAAGGATTGTGGGGATGTCATTCAGGCAAGCAATACAGCTTTTTGAAAAGCTAAAGAAACTATGGCAGGAGAGGATTTAATGAAATATAAGCATCTTAGGGCCAAGGCCAAGAAGGTGATCAAAACTGCGAAATGAATTAATTGGCAGAATTATTGTGGGAAACTAACAAAAGACACTCCTCTTGCCTCAGTCTTTAGACAGGCCAAAAGATGGAAGGTGTGCAGACACACAAGTGGAAAATCCCAACTTTGGTTTCCGTGGACAGTAAACCAATGACAGACAATTCTGAAAAGGCAGAGTTATTAGCATCTACTTTTCAACAAGTTACAAATAATTATTCGGACTCTTTTCTGAGATATCACAGTGAGTTTTTTACTGAAGACAGAGGAGCTTTGGAAAGAGGGGTTAATGCATCAAAAGACATTCTAAATTGTAATTTTTCTAAGTGGGAATTAGATGTAGCACTGAAATTGAGTAAGTGTTCCTCTCCAGGAGAGGACAATATTAGTTATGAACTTCTACAACATTTACCAGATAAAATAGACTTGGTTTTATTGTTATATAATATGATTTGGCAATCTGGTTGACTCCCTGTTTCCTGGAAAGGAGCCCAGATAATACTGATGAATAAACCTGGCAAATATCCTTCTAATCCACTGTCATATAGACCTATAGCCCTAACATCATGTTTATGCAAGACAACGGAGCGTATGATCAACACCCATCTCCTGGCTTATGATCAACTGTTGACAGAATTTCAATGTGGTTTTGGTAAGTTGCGGAGTACATTAGACCAAATTGTCCATGTAGAGACTGACATATGGAAAGCCTTTTATGGGAAACAATACTTAGCTGCTGTTTTCCTGGATACAGAAAAAGCCTATGATATGGTATGGAGGGAGGGACTTTTATATAAGTTCTCTTCACTGAGGATTTCAGATAAAAATCTTAGAATGGGTTCATTATTTTTTGCAGAATGATGGATTAAAGTGCACATTGACTCTTCATATTCTACCCCACATAATTTAGAAAATGGCATTCCTCAAGGCAGTGTTTTAAGCCCTGTGCTGTTTAATATAATGATCAATGATCTCTCAAATGTAATTCCAAGAAGCATTGCCGTTAGCATTTATGCTGATGACTGTGCTCTTTGGACTTGGGGTAGAAGTGTGGAATGGGCCGTGAAGAAAATGAATGAGGCCTTAAGAAAAGTAGAAATTATGGGGGAATGCTTGGGGTTCCCGTTTTTCTCAGTTTAAATCAGTGAGCATGATTTTTTACGAAGAAGAGATATTGTCAAGTCTCCTGGTTAATGATGTATGATTCCTATCTTCCTATAGTCTCTCAATATAAATGTTTGGGTGGAATTTTCGATACTAAAATGACCTGGGTTCCACATGTAAAATATGTACTTAACAGGTGCAAACCTAGATTGCAACTATTATGTGGGATTTCCAGAAGTATGTGGGGGGCAGACCAGAAAACCTTCTTAATGCTATATTGGACCCTGATTCAACCAATTATAGAATATGGCAGTCAACCTAATATGTCTGTGGTCAGTTCCACTCTTCAGAAGTTGGATATATCCAGAATAAAGTTCTCCTTGTAGTGAGTGGAGCTTTTGTCATGACTCCTTGTAATATAGTTTGGGGTGTTGTTGGTGAATGGCCAGGAGATCTGCGCCACTTGGCTTTATATGCGATAGATTACATAGACATCCTAATGAGTTAATTGGTTCCATCTATGACCCTAGTTGGGAGTTGAAAGATCCTTGTGGGATGCATGATGTGTGACTGCCCCATGTATTGAGGACTAGGTTGTGGCAAACTATAAGGGTAGATAAAGGAAGGAATCTCTGGCCTTTTCTGGGTATGGTATCCACCAGTAGTTATAATATTGGGTCCTCAGAAAAACTTTAAGATTATCAATTCTCTATAAGATTACTGTGTTGGAAACTGCTATCAGAGGAACAAGTCTGGTATAAAATATATACTGATGGATCTCGGACTGTACAGAATGACAGGATCTCTGCGCATTTGTTGTTCCTGAATTGGGTATTAAGAAGAATTATCGATTAAATGATGGTCTAAGCATTATGTCAGCCAAATTGATTGCTATTATGTTGGCCCTGAAACTGATTAAAGAGCAATCTTTGCGGAAGGTTTTGGTTGTCGGACTCCCAATCTGCACTGTTAGGAATTCAAAATGTGGGACTAGAGTGGACACCTTCTTTGGTTGGTGAAATCTGGAGTCTTAATAACGATTAGAGGTGTTCTGGTAAAATTTCAACGGATTCCTGCTCATGTGGGGATCATGAGAAGTTGACTCTATGGCCAAGAAAGCCTTGGGGAATGAGTCTGTGGATTCTGAATTCCCTTTGTCTCAATTTGAGATTAGAAGTCAATATGTAAAGTTGCTGAAAATTGAATGGCAGCATAGATGGGACACAGAAAGCACAGGACATCACTTTTATGAGATTTTTCCAACTCTCATAGAAATGGATTGTTTGAACACTTTTCAGAGGACGTGGCAAGCTGCCACTTTAAGAATACTATCTGAACATTCTGGTTTATGTGAAAAACTGTTTTTGCTTGGCAAAGTGGAAGACACTTTATGCTTTGTGTGTGGGCTGCCTGAATCTGCTGATCATATTTTATGGGAGTGCAGGAGATATTGTGAAGAATGTATCAAATTTTTGGAGGCTTTGCTATTGCTGACTTTTTGGAGTATGGAAACTCGATCGGTTTTTAGTACCAGGGAAACATGGGATTTTCTTTGCAAGTCAAATGTATGTGAGAAACTTTAACAGCAGACCTCAAATTAGTTATATAATTAGTCTTAGCTTCTTGGTGGTTATGGCCCTTTTTGGGCCACTTCGCCATTATACCTTACAAGGAGGAGGACGACTGTGGCCCATAATCATTACCAGTACTATCCTTTCCTTTTCAAGACATACTAACTGTAACATGATAGCACTGTAATTTGTTTTGCTGATGTTAACTGTCAAGGCTAAAAGTTAATCCTGTACATTTTTTCTTTTTCCATCATGGATCAACAAAACCTTCCTGCAAAATTCAGGTATGTTGCTTGATGACGCTAGTGCTGACTATGTTCTGCCAGCACTTCAGTTAGATAACAACTAGAACAAGTTGTTCCAGTAAGTTGTTCCACTAATCTGCCTACTTTCATTTCACTATCTCTACAACTGGACTAAATTTGGTTCGAGGCTTACAAGTTAGATCTCTTATGCCTCAAATGTTCATGCGTCTGACATCTTGAATCAGGGTGAATGACATTATCACAAACTACAACAGTGAGGTGTCCCTGTGTGTCACTCACTACAACTGTACTTCATTTTGTTCAAATCAGTTAGACAGTCCACAAGTTAGCCCACTTGCGCCTCAAATGTTCAAATGTCCGCCATCTTGAATTGGGCTGAATGACACCATCACAAACTATGTCATTGGGGCATCACTATGTGTCCCTACTGCTGTAGCAAATTTGGTTCAAATCAGTTAGGTGGTTCACAAGCTAGCCCATTTGTGCCTCGAAAGTTTACGCATCTGCCATCTTGAATCGGGGTGGATGACATCATCACAAACTACATCGCTGAGGTGTCCCTACAACTGTACCCAATTTGGTTCATTTTGATCCAGGCATTGAGAAGTTGATGGGGAGACAGACAGACAGACAGACTTCCAGGTGATCTCATAAGCCTACTGGAAAGTAGGCTAAAAATAAAAGCGTTAAGAAAATAAGAACAGCCCTGCTAGTCCAGCATCCTGTTTCACACAGTGGCCCACCAGATGCCTCTCGGAAGCCCACAGGCAAAAGGTGAGGGCATGCCCTCTCTCCTGCTGTTGCTCCTCTGCAACTGGTATTCTTTCTAAACATGAATAATTTTCCAATTGCTCTACTGCAGGGCTGAACTCAAATGCTCTGGTAGTTCACACACACACACGTTAAAATTTTTATGAACAATTACGAACTACTATGAATATTTATATAGCACTTTTCAACCAAGGTTCCCAAAGTACTTTACATAGATATAAACAAATAAAATGTACATCATGCCTACAGCAGGTAAAATAAATGGAGAAAATATTGTTACAGCTGCCTTCCTTTTAAAAAGAAAAAACCTCATGCACCACTTTCTTTAGAATAGTGCATTTGGTTAAAAAATATTTTTATTGTAAGTGGAGAAAACAGTTTTAATTAAAACTATTTCACACTCTCAGCCTGAAACATCCTTTATCCAAACATAACATATTGTATCCAGGAAAAACCTGGGCATAATCAGTACATTTGAACTCATCCAGTTCATAGCAAGCACATCTAAGTATTTTATTCAAGTTCATTAAACAAGCTCATTCTGTGCTGCGCATGAAGCCTTATTAGTAATCTCTATGTGTCCCCTTTGTGACTTTATCAGAGTAGTACAAGGACTCTAATTCAAGAAGCTTAATTATGGAGAAAAATTACTTCAACTATAATATACACCACAAGAAGCAGCTTGTTCAAAAGCACGTTGCCAAATGGAAGCTGGAATCATTTCAAACCCTATGCCACTTAATATAGCTTGTGAACATCATAAAGAATTTCTGTCAGTGATACCCTAGTTTAAATTCTGATGTAGAAAAACAACACACCCACCCAATTTCTGAACTGGTCCAATTGCTTATTGGAACATTATATAAATTAATATGTTCTGTCTTGAAGTTCTTTATCAATTGATATTATTTCAGTAAATGAGGCAAAAAGAAAAAAGAACCCATTTTGACAAGGCACAAGTCCACAGATTTGTGGACATGATTTTTCAAAGTCATCTTTCAACAATTATTTCCCTCTAATTTTTGAGGACTTTAAAATTTTGGTTTTGAAAATGGAAAAGAGTTATAAACCAAATAATAATTAATATATCACACTGTAATCTGAGAATAGCAACCTGACACCATCATTTGTTAGAAACCTGGAGCTGCAATCCTATGCATGTTTACTTAAGGGCAAGTTCCATTAATATCCATGGCATTAAATGCCAAAAGTGGTTGGAACTGGGATGTTAGTTTACTAATTAATATAACTAAGTAGAACCAGATTTTTAAAAATAGCTCTCAGGTTTTCTTTAATTGCAAAGAAAATCTCCTTTTACCCGTTTCTTTAAGTGAAGGTCACCTTTCTGTGGGGTTGCTTCATATTCAACCTAATAAACCTAAACCGAATTTACATTTGGCTGCATGTAGAATGATTTTAAGACACTTCAGCTCAAGCACTCTATAAAAAATTAAAAGCTTATTACGGTTTTACTAGCACACTGGGAGTTTCATTAATGTGCATTGGGGGATTCTTTATTGTAAGCTTAAAAATTAGGCTTTTAAAGTAGTAGAAATAAGGAGTCTCCTGAGAAGAGCTACATGGCAAAATGAGATGTTAACTGTTTTGCTTGAATTAAAAACAAAACAAACGATTCATTTCCTCCACAAGTTAATTGTACATTTGTATTGAGCTCTCGATGTTTTCTCTGCAGTGTCAATGCAGCTTTTACTGCTACTGACCCCTGAAGTTTAAAGCAGCAATTTCCAATGTCCCAAGATGTCCCTTGCTAGTTGTTTGAGTATGTAATAGGAGCATGTTAACTCCTAACTTTCAGAGGAGACATCCCAGCGTGATAAAATTTCTCTTGCACACTCCTCTGCCTTATAACATGGAGGATGTAGCCACTGAAGTGGGTGGGAGTACCCTTTATCAGAGAATGATTTGTTTGGGGGTCTCTGTTTTGGGGACAAATTGGATAGCTAGGGAAATAATTTAATTTAAAAATGGCCCAGTTTAATCATTACTTTATCAGAAACTGGTACCAGATTGAGAGTTCTCTCTAGAAAGTAAAGAGGGAACCTGCACATAGGTGATCATCAAAAGGAAATGAGCTGCAGTTCCTCCTCTCTGTCATTCTCTTAATCATGTATTCCAAAATATATATAGACAATGATGACCATTTCCCTATTTAAGAGCAGTGGCAGCTGGTGCCCACTGGGGCTGGTGGGGTGGAGGGCAGGGCAGGAGCCTGCAGGCATGGGGCGGGGATGCCTGAGCGATCTCCTTAGGGAGCGCTGGATCACTCTTTGAATGCACCTGCACACTCCAATCAGCCTTGAATGCCATAGGCGATTCACACACATTATTACCCAGGAAGGACTAAGACACAATGCATTCCCCCCAAAAAAGGTTGTCTGGGTTCCCCTGTTCAGCACAGCAGGACAAAATAAATGTGCTCTTTTAGGATATAACTATCCCTAACTCCATGACCCAGTGTGCTTCCTCGTGTATTACTACACCTGGGACCCCCACTGCAAAACATCTCAGTGTTCCCTTGTGCCTCTCACTCTGGAACCCAGCAGACTACAACAAGAGACCCCAGCAGACTACGTTAGTGTTCTTCTCCAGGACAGGTGATATAGCCTCTTGCTCAGCTTCTTTAGGGCTGAACCTATCCATTTCTCTTATTTCTGAAATCTTGCCCCTCTATCTTAAAGTACCTCTCTAGCCCGCCTGGGAATTTACACATATTTTGCAACTTTAAGCTAAATGTGCCTTATAATCGTCTATTTTTAAACATATTTGCATTGCTTCTACTTTATTTAGTCTTAGTATTTTTGCTTTAAATAAACTACTTTTTGATTTATTTAAAACCTCTCTCTCAAGCAGATTTTCTTCAGTTCATATGCTTGCACAAATTAAGGCTGATTTGAACTGTCTCCCCTTTTGAGCTAAATTCCCCACATTACCCCGAACTAGGGAGTTCAGGCCAATCACCCTCAAGGCAGTTTCATTAACAAGCACTTGCACTGACGCAGTACCTTATTTATAACAGAATGCTACATTAAAATTAGATAGATAGATATAGAGTTAGTTTATTCTTTTCATCCCAGCATTCAGCTTAGAGCGATTCTCCTTAACAGAACACAGTGACACTTTCCCCTTTCCCACAGTTTAAACTGATGGATCCTTGCTGTGATCCCAGTGTATTCACACCACTGGGATACGCACCTGCGCAAGAGACCAATAGAGAAGATTCCAAAAGCTTTGTGCAGTGCTCTGGACTCCGCCCACAGTACGCATGCATCCGTCAATATAGGCAGTCGGAGCACCACTCTCCTCAGTTTCTTTCCGACCAGTACGGATGCCCCCTTGGTTGGGGTTTGCCACCTCAGCCCCTCAGGTGAGTGAGAGAAATTATTTGTATATCTTCTAATACAGTTAGTTCTTCTTGTCGGACTGTTTACATGATAGACAAGAAGAAAAATACTTTTAAGAGGTGTGAGAAATGTAACACCGTTTTCATACCCTGAAGGTATGCTTTGGGGTATGGCTTAGTCTGTTAGCTTAAGCCATTCTGGATGATGAAATACTATGGGGAATTCTCAGACTATTCTGTAGCAGTTTTCTATTTTGCTTATCTATGTTCTTGTCTGGCTGAGATATTTGTCTAGTTACATGTTGCAGAGTAAGTCTGTTTAGTTTAAAAGTTTTCCACTCCAGAGTTTCTTGCATTCTAAGCAAATAACCCTTTCCTACACCTCCCTCTCATATACACTAAACAATTTTATTTATTCATTAATTCATTCATTTGATTTCCATACCGCCCTTCCAAAAATGGGTCAGGGTGGTTTACACGGAGAAGTAAACAAATAAGATGGAACCCTGTCCCCAAAGGGCTCACAATCCAAAAAGAAACATAAGATAGACACCAGCAACAGTCACTGGAGGTACCATGCTGGGGGTGGATAGGGCCAGTTACTCTCCCCCTGCTAAATAGAGAATCGCCACATTAAAAGGTGCCTCTTTGCCAAGTTAGCAGGGGTCATACATTTAAAATGTATGGACCTAGGCAAACTTCTTGCACTAATGGAAGACGCTGACACATTGTGCCCCACAGAAGGTCTTCCACTAGTGGTTGCATGTCACAAAGCTTCACAACTTCATGCAGCTCCGCAAACGTAACTAAATGCAACTTCTCTTGCTGTGCTAATACACCACTAGTCTGGATGTCAGCCACCGAGTATAAAAACTGGAATTACAACACTGCCCAGCTAAGAAACTTCAACAGCCTACAATATGGAAATGTTGGCAGCTTTCAAGTTTTCAACATTAATACATGATTTTAACCTCAGTCATTTCCCATCTAATGGTATAAAAATCCATTAAATAAAATAAATAAATAAGTTTGTAGGGTGGTGGGACTGAATTTCCAGTGTTAGGTATATAATTCCCTGTTTTCAGTGTTGGGTACCCTAACACTGGAAATGGAACTCAGATAATTGAGCGAAGTGCATTCCATAAGAACAGCCCCGTGGGATCAGGCCCAAGGCCCATCTATTCCAGCATCCTGTTTCACACAGTGGCCCACCACATACCTCAGGGGAACCCACAGGCAAGAGGTATGTGCATGCCCTCTCTCCTGCTGTTGTTCCCCTGCAACTGGTATAGAGAGACACCATGCCTCTGAGGCTGGAGGTGGCCCACAGCCACCAAACTAGTAGCCATTGATAGACCTGTCCACCATGAATCTGTCTAAGCCCCTTAAAGCCATCCAATCTGGTGGCCATCACCACATCCCATGGCAAAGAATTCCATAGATTAATTATGTGCTGTTTGAGAAAATATTTCCTTTTTTTGTTCCTAAATTTCCCTACCTTCAATTTCATGGGGTGACCCCTGGTTGTGAGAGAGGGAGAAAAATTTCTCTGTCCACCCTCTCCACTCCATGCATAATTTTATACACCTCGATCATGTCTCCCCTTAGTCACCTCTTTTCCAAGGTTAAGAACCCCAGATGCTGTAGCCTAGCCTCATAAGGAAGATGCTCCAGGCCCATGATCATTTTGGTTGCCCTCTTCTGCACCAAAAGCAAGATTAACTTTTTACATTCAGTCAAATACAGATTTTGAAGTATACTGTACTAGCTTTAACGTTCAATCAATAAAATCTAGGGTGGTATAAAAATATCAAGATTGGTATGAACAATCTCAACCTCAGATGTCCTTCTCACAAGAGTTGTTCTTTAAAAAAGAAATCCACCATCCCCACACCATGCTCCCTCAGCATAAAACTACTCTGCAATGACAGATCTTAAGAGGAGTAGCCGTGTTACTCAAACAACACACACAACCCCGAAGACTAGTAACTTCGTGGCACAAGTTTTCATGAGCCAGATCCAGTATATCTGACAAAGTAGATACCGCCTACATGTCAGGTATATATAGTGGCCTACATGCAGACTAGTGTTGCAGAAGCATTATACTGTTGCACTAGTGCAAGGACATTGCACAAAGAACATTCCAGACTAGTTCTTGCACTAAGGAAAGATGCTGATACATTGTGCCCCGCAGATGGTCTTTCATAGTGGTTGCATATCACAAAGCATCACAACTTCATGCAGGTCTGCAAACCGAACTAAACGCAACTTATCTTGCTGTGCTAATGCAATACTAGTCTGGATGTCAGCCACCAGGTACAAAGAGGATGTGGGAAAGATGCAAAGCAAAAAACAGCAGTTGGTATGTGCACAAAGTAATGCAACATTTAAGTAGAATGGGTGAGAGCTATTTCCAGCTAGAGGCTGCATCTTCCTATGCTGCACAGGCACAGGAAGATGAACATCTAAAATCTGAACTATTTTCTGTAGAGAGATAAAAGCCCAAAGGGTCTAGCATATTCAACTCAGCAGCTTCACACTGGAATCTCCTTTTGAAATGTTGCTGATGAAAGATGACTTGAAATCTGTTACAGAGTGTTCTGGGAAACCAATATTACCACACCCATTTCTGAGTTACCAACTTTGAAACCATTCCAGGGGGAAATGTCACCATGAAACCACCAAATTAGAAGTAGTCAGTACATTTTGCACATTAGTTTCAAACAGTGGGGGTCAAATTACCAATTTGTCTTGATGTTTTTCAGAGACACGCTTAGCCCTGGAAATACTTCTGCTTTCACAAAGCTCATCATCTCACCATTACTCCACAAAGTGGCAACTTTAGACAATTACTGCTGCGCAGGTGTGGAACAGAGTTCGAAAATGCACATGGTGGGGGGAGATCCCGATAGGGACTGTAGTGTATGGGGCGGCCAAAGGAAAAACTTAACTTGCATCCCCAGAACCAATTTTTCCTCTGAACACACCTGCTCTCAAGCTACTATTTGCCCCAGAAGTGGCTGTTTGCTGCGAAGAGCTGTTTCTGGGGCAGGGTGATGTTAAGTGGGGAACACAGCACAAGGGCTGACCTCTCCCTTCTCACAGTGCCAGTTGGGATCTCCCTTCACCTGGTGGTTGCTTTTTCTAGGAGGTAGTGCTTCCGATCATAAGATGCCTTTTTAAAAAAATCAAGGAAACAGTTCGGTTTTCGGAGCAGCAAACTCACTACAGAAGACAAATTGCCCTCCTCTAGGTGTTCCCACTAATCACCAGTGCCCTCTAGCTAAGAGTAGGTCACTCATCCCACTTATATTCACTTGTGTTCCATGTACTACCTTTATCAAATGTACTACCTGTTTGGTCTTTTGACTAAATATGTTAATTCTTTTCCCCGTCTGTGTGTTCTCACTATATGTGCTTATGTGTTTGGGCGACTGTTTCTTGCATCTGATGAAGTAGGCTTTGGCCATGAAACTTGTGCCACAATAAATGTGTTTTCTTGCAATGAGGATGCAAAGACTGTCTTTTAGAAATGATAGAATTCTTTTCCATTCCTAGGCTGGAATCACATTTTTTATCAGTGGGTGCTTAGATGCTGTAACAAAGCAAGACATGTCCCGTAATTCACAGGAAGTAATATACTCAAGTGTTCAAGGAGGGCTCCTAATGTTCTGGAGAGGCACAACTACTGCATGTTCTCTGATCTATACACCTCTCTAATGTGTCCAAAGCTCGATTTTTTCATATCCTTTTATACCTTAGCAAGAAATGCAAAGTGACCTGTGTGGGGAAGCGTTGCATCTCACCATGAGCTAGAAATAAACTTGGACATTATTTGCACTTTCTATTATTCTCATGTTACATAGCTATCACTTATCCCAAAAGAATTTAACTTGCTTAAATTGCAATATTTTAAGATGAAACATATATATTATATATAAATATGGAGCTCTTGAGTCTTCAATCCAGGTTGTTATCCCATAAATAACAGCAGCAGTAGACAGAGTGTAGACTTCCATTCTTTGCATCAGAAGTAGTGATGCAAACACCTTGGACTTCTTGCTCATATTTTGCCCCCAATCTCCAATTCTTAAAAAAGACACATCAGCATAAACATGCTTAGAATTGTTTCTAAAATAGGTAGTAGTTTTTCCAGAGACAGATAGCTTATAAGTTTATTTTTAAAAATATCCAAAGCACAGAGTATATTTTTAATTCCTATCCCTTACAATACTGTTTTGAGGTGTGGTTTTTAAATTTTTATTTATTAGAACAAGATGTCAGATTCTAGAAAGCACAAGGAGAGAGAGAGAAAACGCACATGTGCACATGCCAATGAAGAAGTGGAAGAATGGTCAGAAGTCATAAAAGTAGTATGAATTCCAAGTGGTAACCAGAAAATACTTGCCCCCAAACTGGTTAAGTAGTACACATTAAATCTCTTTAAGACACATATTCTGCTTAGAAAAGAAAAAGTCCAGTTTTCTTGAAAATTAATTAAATATACATTTCAGGAGTATATGGCATTTTAAGAGTTAAGAATTTGGAGAATAAAAAGAAATCACACAGCAGCCAAATCGAATGATCAATCCTGCTCCAACCTATCATCCAACTTTGCCTTTTTTGGAATGTGTCCAGTTTTAGCCTTCTTTTCAGCTGGCCTTTTCTTTAAGCCTTTCATTTTCCTAGTCTGCAGTTTATCCAGATCCTGCTTCTGCATGTGGATCCTTCCATATTTTGTACCAAATACATCGTGGGAGATATTTTTCTTCTTCTTTGGCTAGAAATATAAGAAAGCAGTATTCATTTTTCTAGAATGACATTTAATAATTACAAAATATTCATGTCCAGTGTAACGGCCAACAGAAAATTTGCATTCATCAGTTTTTAAATGATCTAAAAATCACACTAAAGACAAAGGCCCAGTTCAGACACATAGCACTAAACCATGGATAAGCACTGTGTGACAAACCTAAAAAGAGGCACAGGCTAGGTCCTCGTCTCACCTGCACGAGGAGGGAGGAGTAGACAAAGCTTTTACTTTCATTTAACAAATCACAATTTCACATTATGTCACCATCGTTTGGTCTTGGTTTGTTCTAACTAGTAAGAAAAACTACAGTTCTGAGTTCATATGTAAAGCAGAACTAGGGTTTGCTCTTAAACTGAAAGCGGGACTTTCACTCTCCTCCTCCCCACCACACATAAGAGAGGAGAGTGCATGGACCCACATCTTCCTTCAGCTTCTTCACATAAAGCTAAAACATAGCCACAGTCTTGAGAAATAGCAAATAAAGAATGCAACTCACAAACTACTAGCTTTAGAGAATTGCACTAGAAGTTCCATTCAAGTACAAGTTTTAATATGGGGGGGACCCCAGAATTTGTTATTTTTGAATTACAGGAAAAGGGTAAAACTTTTAATGTTGGTTTAGCTCTTTATCCTATTACCAAAAATCATCATTATCCCAGCAGGGTATTTAATGAATTAGCATTACTAGCAACAATGAATTAGAATCACATCCAAAGAATCCCAATGAATTAGAGATGTATCAACAATGAGATCTGAAATATTCTTAATGTCAAGAAATCTAGAAGAACTAAACATACTAGGAAAAATGGGATATAGTTTATATTAATTAAAAATGAAGGACTGTAGGGTTTTATTTAAAAGTGAATGGGAGAAGTTACATTAGGCTTTATATTAATTACAGATTTGAAAGAATTCACATACCTTTTCCTGTTAAAAAGTTTGCAGAAGTTTAAAGATTTGCCTACATACCTTAAGAGCTTTTGGCTGCTTTAGAGATAACTTGTAAAGGTCATCTGAAGCCAAATGAGTCCTCCTCATCACCAAATCTAGTGAGGGTCCCATATCTTCAAGTTCAATTCTCGGAATTTTGCAACCAGATTTTTTCAATAATACCCTTAAAAGCAGAGAAAAAAGTGAGGTTGCTATCTGCTATTAAATTCCAGTTCTTGCTTTATCGGGCACTCAGAATTCATCCTTATAGCAACCCTCTACCTGCATTTTGAAGTCCCAGACAACATGCTTTTTCTTGAATGCACAGATCAGCTCTAAGCCTGCAGAGTTTTGTGTAGTCTGGAAACATCCTTCCAGCATGAAAGAGGCTATTAGATATGTTCTTTTATTTGTGTCGCTAAGGGAGTTAGTAAAATTCTGAATAAAGATGACTTATTAGCAAGAGTCAGGAAGTGTGGGCTCGTACTGCTGGCTAACCAAAATTTGTAATTGACAGGATCCTGTCTCCAACAGGTGGGGTTTTGTCCCTGACCCTGTGCCTACAAACTGAGGCACAAGGTCAGGTCAATCTCCTGCTTTAAGCTTGAAGCTCTTTCCCAGACCTACCCTGGAGATCCTAGGGATTGAACTTGGGACAGGGAAATTAAAACTAGGCACCAGACTTGAGACAACATGCTTTTGATTTGGGGATGTGCATAATCACTTAAGGGTAGACACTGAGAGCATTCACACGTGTTGCAAAACCAGGCTAAAGGAGCCCAGCCAAGTTTTGTACGTGCATGCAAACTGCCGGGATTGAGCCGACCATGGTGGCAAACCCACCTAACTAGCCACCCTTTAAAACAAGGTTAAGGGGATGAGCACTCCCTCAACCTCATTTCTCTGGTTGTGTTGCAGACTGGGGGGGCGGGGGAATCCCAATAGTGAACCACACACTTGTGGGGTGCATTATCAGCGCTCTGGGTGGGGGGGGAGGTGAAATATCCCAGTATACCAGCCCTTTGAGCTACTGGCAGGAGCTGGTGCTCATCTGGGTGGGCAATCCACCCAGCCAAGGAGGAAGAACTGCTCATCCATGAAGAAGGTATGTTTAACCAGCCTTTCCTGTAGCCCACCCTCAAGCCCTTCTCGCTGCTTGTAAGAAGAGGCTCATTTTCTCTGAGTGTTTGATCCAATAATGCCTTCTAATCTAATCCAACAAAAGAAGTTCACACAATCTAATCCCTAGTAAGCATATTACTGTGCATACAGTGGTATGAAATTAACCACAAGAGAGACTTACTTGTAACTCCTCATATAGATCTTTTCATCCACAGCTGTGAAATGAAGAACATGTTCTAAACCTGCCAGGCGAACATTGGGCACAGTGGGACCTCTGAAGAAATCTAGGAGGGCAAGAGCAAGAACCATTTCTAAGTAGTAAGGAGAAGCAAGATCAGGGGACCACAAATACAGCAAATACAAATACCACAAATACAGGACCACAAATACACAAAAATCAGACATTTATGTCTGGCAATAATTAGTGAAAACCTCCACTATATTCTGTCACACAAGTAATATCTTTTTAAAGCCACTGGCAACAAAGAATGCCTCTTTCAAAATAGTGCTAGGCTTCATTTTGTGGTGAGATCCAACATCAGCGTCATAAGTTAGAGGAACAGCATTGCTACCAATACAACCAGCCACTGCACCTCCCCTGTAAAAACAAAACAAGCACACCCCCTGCAGTAGGTACAAAAGGGGACAAACTTATTTTGCTTCTGTGCAGCAGGAATTGAAAAAGTCAAGTCTTTTTTGGCTACTGGAAATGACTGGTTACAAAGTCTAATCAGAGTATGTGGTTTCTTAAGTAAGATTATGTTATCAAAAAAAGTTGTGCAAGTGACAGAAATTCTCAATAGCTGTTTGACATTATCACACACAGTGGAAGATTAAAGAAAAGACTCATGACACTTCATTCACAATTGTAATTCAAGATGAGTCTCCGTTTCTAATTTCTCTATATGTAACAAACATTTGTCAAAGGCCTCAACCCTCCTGGAACACTTCATTTTTACAGAAATTAGAATTGTCAAGGCAGAAGGCAACATAGCCTTTCCAAACAGAATATTTGGCAGTAAAACAGAGTCTAGTTGCATTCACCACACAAAAAACAGAATAAGCAGCAAACATTTCTGTACAATGTTTCAAAAAAGTTATGCTTTACAGAAAATGAGTGTTAAAAGTGGTGAATAATAGTACTTGTTTCCCCCCCAATTTTGAGACAGTTTAGAACCAGTTTGGGAAAAACAGAATACATGCCACTTAACACATACATTTTGCAGTGGGTTTCTTTAACATTTCATATCCCGCTCTTCCTCCAAGGAGTCCAGAGCGGTGTACTTGTGAGTTCCTCCTCACAACAACCCTGTGAAGTAGGTTAGGCTGAGAGAGAAGTGACTGGCCCAGAGTCACCCAGCAAGTATCATGGCTGAATGGGGATTTGAACTCGAGTCTCCCCAGTCCTAGTCCAGCACTCACTACACCACACTGGCAAGTAAAGAAAAGCCATTTTTCATGTCCTATGCTACTTTATACTCCATATATTTTCATCCCCCCGCACTTCTCAATTCTGGTTGTTTTTTTAAGCAAGTCTGACCATTCAAAATAATATTGTTGTTAACTGGATACTAATTTAGGGGACTGGAATACTAAAACATTATATTTAAGACATTTGGGTCTAAATTCTAGGAGTGTTTGCAACCAACTCCTAAGTACAGTAATTACTCAACATTGCTACAGCAGTTAAGAGATATTCACTTTTCAGTATTGATGCTGTTCATACCTTCTGGAGGTTATGGGTTGAAAAAAATGCACGAATAAGGTATCATGTGTGCGCGCGCACATGCGTATGTACATGCAAAGGTGCATGGTAACCACTGAGACCAATGCAGTTCTAGGTACTTTCTCTGTAAAATGTACTTCTGTAACATAAATATCCCTTTCCTCTTTTTTTAACCCACTAAATTGGAGCAGGGTTGCACAATTTGGCCCTCCAGCTGTTTTTGGACCACGGCTCCATCATCTTGAGCTACAATGGCCAGGAGTCAGCGATTACAGGAGTTGTAGTCCAACATCTGCAGGAGGGCCCAAGTTGTGCAGCCATGAATTAGAGCTAACCCTGCTAATTTAAACAAGGCATATTAATAAAAAAAGAATATTTAAACCAGAAGAATACTGGACAGAGTACATTGGGCTTAATTCTCTTCTAGCTTCATTTTCAGATTTCTGAGTCAATGATATTTTTCTTAGTATTCTCTTCTTAGCATTTCAACCAGAACAAGCTTCTACCAGCAGATGCTATTTAGAAAGCAAGAAACATAAGGTACAAATATGCTATTGGTAAATTTAATATGTTTTCACACCTACCCTGCTGAATTATTGAATTCTAACTGAAGAGATTAGAAGAAAATATTTTCCTGACAAATTTCAGTATCAAACTTCCTCAAGCTGCAATAGGAATCCTATGTGGGAAGCTTTTATAATATTATTTTCCAGTGTTTTTGGCACTGAATCCTGAACTTGTGCTCTTCCAAACAGGATTATTATGAAATCAAAATCTCTGTAGGGAAATTTTATTTTCTGCAGAGTCTGGAATGTTAGTCTCTTGAACTTCTTGCCAGCTTCAGTTCCAGCATCTCCCCTTTGCTTCCCCAACATTTCACACTCTCGCAAAGTCAACCACAGGTGAGCTTTAAGATGGCATATTTTGTTTTCTGAATCTTACAAGTTGTACTCCCCTCCAAGTATATAGCATTTTGGTAGGAGCTATTAAGCAAGTTAACCACTTTCAGATTTGTGCTCAGGAGATGCTGCCGTGTCTGAAATTACTCATGCACTTCAATGGTACTCCAATGTGGGAAAGGACAAAAATTACCTTTACATAATAGCCATGATGTAAGCAAGAGAGATTCATACACACAGAATCAGTTGCCTTACATGCAAAAGGCTGGTGCAGAGAGAATCCGTACTGCCCTCTCGCCCTGCCTAAACTGACACAGATAGTGCTTCTACTCTGAACGTTTAACACTGTAGGTCAGTTCTCCACTCAGGTGAACCTTGACTGCTTCCACTCTAACACACAGTAGGCAGCTGGTGTTGTCAAAGATGTGATACCAAGAGAATATCTGTTCTGTGGGGGAGAGGAAGAAGTCTGCACACACGGAGTAGTATATACTTCTAGCTTCACTTGGCATCTGGGCTCACTCCACATCTCAGTAATACTCCTGAGGAGCCCCTTTCCTAAATATGTGCCTGAATGGCTTAATTCCTGGATGCACCATTTATTCCCAATTTATTATAACATTGAAATGGGAAAAGAAACCATGACAGCAGATGAATAAGATTAGTGCTCACAGGCACTGACAGAGCAAGGGAAATCATTCTCAAACAAAATAACGTTGCATTATTGACTCTTACGACAACTTTTAGGAGTGCAATGCTTGCATTTAAAAAGGAAAGAGGGAGAAATTCCAAACTTATGTCTAAATTCTATGTGCTAGTTTCCCCCAATTGCACATTTATAACATGCACGCAGGCCAAAAGAAAAAAAAAGATTTGAAGGGGCCCAATTCATTCTTGTTTTAGAACAAGGCTTGTGACCTCATTTTCCCAGCTTCAGGCTTTCTCAACACCAATCACATGACTTCCTCAAATGGGAAAAATTTCAAACCCAGTTTATGGCTCACAAGTCAACAGAAACCTAGTTGTTTACCAAGAATGTGCATGTCTTCAACACAGATCTGGTAAACAGTTCATTTGATGTTTAATATGTAGCTGCTAGGCTAGGGCTGAACAGAGATATCTACAAGGGCAGTGATTCTTTTAAATCCATTATCTTTTAGCAGGAAGCCAAAAGAAAGCTTTTTTTTTAAAGCCATTAGATAAAACTAAAGTTCCACAATAGGTTAATCTGAGAGTAAGAGCATATCACTCATTTGTAATCACTTGATAAACACTTCCTCCACCTACTGTTTTTGCTGTTACATTTCACTTATTAGTACAAATGCAAGACATCTACTATTTTATTTATTCAAAATATTTATATCCTGCCCCTCCTGCATCGTGCTGCTTAGGGCGACTCACATCAATCAGTCATGTACAGTAATGCAACACTCTCTGGTCATACAGCTCATGTGTGTTTTGCACTGCAGAATTAGACTTGCTTAGAGACAGCGATGGGCAGTGGGATGGAGGGAGAAAGAAAAAGAATCAAGTCCATGGGTTTCTATTCGACTCTTCCTTCCTTGCTTGGCAGAACAAAAAACAAAATAGACCCAAACTATTGCATGACGGCAGCTCGTGTATCTCTGATCATCTGCTCTAGCTCCAAGATATCAACTGCCAAGTGTATGCACACAAAAATTCAAGCCAACTAGAGAAATGCAATCCTCTGTTAGTAGCACACATCTTGTTCCAGTGGTGCAGTGACAGACAATTATGGGACAGCTTCTCCTGTGCAGAGTACGCATGGGCTTATCCCAGAAAACATGATTCAATGAGAAAAGTCAGCCCTTTAGAGGATGCATTTCTTCTTTAGTGGTTTGTTAAAGTGAGCTTCTTGAACAACACTTCCCGTAAGTATGTTATCCATGCAGCTTCTTTTTCTGAGGAATTATCCTATGACTGGGGGAATCTATAGTCATAAGCTGTGCTGGGTACAATCATCTTATTATCTTGGTGTGTGATTGAAAGCACACTGATCTACTTTTAACCAAATATATGCTTGTTTTTCATCTTGGAAGAATCCATTTCTGCTTAAAAATCAGTTCCCTCACCTTAGGGCAGAGATGCCAACATTCCACACATCCTGCCTCCAGGTCTCTGGCTTAACTGCACAGATTGAACACGTCATAAACTAAGCAATTAAATACTGGCACAACTTTATTACAGAAGAGCATCAAGCCCAGGGGCCTCTTCACATGTGAGCACCCCAGCAAACAGCTAAATGCCACCCCATGGATGAAGATTTCAAGGCTCAGTGCTCCACTGCACAAACACGTGGACTCTAAATGCTTACCAATTAGAAGGCTCTTTAATCTTCTGTGTTCTTCATTTATGTCAAATGCATCCCCCGCAAATATCAACATGGGTTTTGTTCCTTCAGGGCACTTGCTGTTCTATTATACAAACATTAAAAAATAAAGATAAAGGCAGTGGGAAGACTGTAAGATCTTGGAAAAGAATTCAATGAAATAAGTGACAAAAGACAAGTAAGGGGGAAACATGTTCATTAACATTTTTACCCCACCTTTCCTCCAAGGAGTAGAAGCATGAGTTTGGCATGGTATACAAATATACTAAATCAATAGGTTAATTGCACCTTATTGTTCTCCTCCCATTATACTCCTGAGAGATTATGACTGGCCCAAGGTTACCCAACAAGCTTCATGGTTGGGTGAGAATTTGAATGCAGGTCTCCCTAGTGCTAGTCCAAAGTCTCAGTCACTGCACCACACTGGCTTTTTAAAAACTACAATAAATTAGAACCAAGTTTATCTTTTCACTAGCTGCTTGTTACGAGTTTCAATAGAAGAAGCCTCACTTAGCTTCTAGGACATGTTGGTCACTAGGACTGGGGCAGCCAACATGCTACACAGGCACTGCAAATCCCTATTCACACGTTATGTTGAACACAGCTATAGAATGTCACAAATTATGCTGGACACAGGTACAGCAGTATGCTTTCTATCTGTACCATGCTTTTGATGGACCTGTACCAGGATCACTTTTAAAATGAACACAGGTACAGTCATTCACACAAAAACATGTAAAGACATCTGTTCACTCATTCAACCTAATGTCTGAATACGGTTAAAGTGGTAGAGACAGTAGGGGCTTGTGGCATACGAGGACAGGGCCTGCATTCCTGTCTGCCCTAACGCTGTTCCCCATCTCAGTAGACTAGAGACAAAACTACACACAGACACCTGAGGATATGTGTATGTATGTATATATATATGTATATATGTGTGTGTTTGTGTGTGTGTGTGTACACACACACACTGAAGTAGGCACTAGTGCCACAGAAATGGTCAAAAAGTGGTTAAACTGGGGGGATCGAGATTGGGAGGAAAAGCAAATGGATAGACGCCCAAGTGCTACCTAGCCTTTTTGCTGGATCTAGCTCCCGCTGTCAGAAATGTCACTGGTCTCTGAAGAACGTCTGTCTGATTCAGTGGTCCAGTGCAGTGGTCCCTCTAATTTTTTCATCTCTGTGAGGAATGAGATTTGTTCTGGGCGGCAGTGTGCGCGCACAGGCATTCAGAGTGGGGCCTTCCTGATTCAACATGAGCGGGATCTGAAATGAACTGAGCGTACATCCAAACACTTGTGAGCGCACACACATGTGCACGCCTTAGAGGGAACAGTGGTCCAGTGACATTTGTGGCAGCAGGGGCTAAATCCAACCCAAAGGCTAGATAGCACTTGGGCACCTACAGCTATTTGTTTTTCCTTCTAAGGCAAGTGGTGCCTTGAAAAGTAAGCAGTTTCTGCTGCTTTTCTTCCCACAGCTTTCTTTTTTACCTTAGGACAGCAAGTCTAGGTCACAGAAGAGGAGTGCTGAGACGCCTAACTGCTGGGGGCTGCTTTTTGAGGTACCTGGGATCTGGAAGCGTCACCAACAGCACCAACAGTGCCAACAGACAAGCAACCCATCCACAAGGCTGCTAAAAACCCCACTAACAGGCTGCTGGCAGTTGAGAACCATGAACATATATAATATGCACAGTACATCAAGATATTCAAGTCTGCTGTATTATTTAATTAGAAAATCAAAGGATTCTGGCAAAACTAGCTCCTGATAACCTCCAATTTGTTTTCATACCTAGGGAGTGAATCAGAGACTCTTGGGAGGGTAAAGAGAACAAGGGAAACAATGGACCCTTGATTAACTTCTCTTCCAAACCAGTTCAAGTACATTAGAGTGAATAGGATGGAAATATTTCAATATTTTCTATATTTAAAAAATCACGCAACAGTCATACTTGCAAACTGACCCGTGAATGCCTGGAAGTAGCAGCCAAAGGCCAAAGCTCAAACACCCTGGAATGCTTTGAGCATGTAGGACACCTGGTCATGCCAATCAAAAAACATAGTAATCTATCACAGTTGGCTAGAACTAAAGCTACAGCTTAAAAGCAAACTTGATCTAGAGTGGCCTCCTCCACACCACCGTAACATTAAAAAGCAGATCCCAATGAGACAGGAAACGACTACCAATGAGAACAGACAGAGGAAAGCCTCACTAGCAGGCAAACCTTGCTGTGTGCTTGGTTGGATCAGGCTCAAGGGGAGCTCCCAGCAACACACTGAAGTTTGAAACATGAGCACATGGCAACCTTCTTAAGAAGGTACAATTTAGTCTTGTATGCTGCCTGAGTTTTTCTGGAAAATAAGGTTATAAATTAAAACAGAACAAAGTGTAGGATTTTTTTTTTAAAGTGAAGTGATTTCTTGCCTTGGAAGTTCCCTTTCCAAGTTGAGTGGGGGCGTTTGAAAATTCAACACTTCTCTACCCTATCACACATAGGCCTAGTTCTTCCCAAATTAGTAAACAGGACTGTGGACTGTCCCATGTGGTCTGCACTTGGATGTCCTAGCTGAAAGCTCCAAACGCACGAAGGTTTCCTTGCACAGAAAACGAAATGCCAAGGAGAAGGGTCCTTCTCCCCAACACGTTCGTTTTTGCTTTGTACTGATTCTCATGGAGGAGCATTCAAGCCCGTCTGAATGGGATAATTCAGACACAGGCTTACCACCTCAGTATGAACTAGCAACCATACACATTATACAAAAAACAAATTGAGCTTTGCTAAAATATGCCCACAAATTCTAACCATACTGGTTTTTTTAAATTAGAAAATATAGAATCTTCTACTTTCAAATGAAGAGATGAATGTCAGGTTTGACATTTTATAAATAAAGTCAGCATGGTTTAGTGGTCTGGTGTTGGACTAAGACCAGGAAGACCCAGCTTCAAATCCCTGCTCAGCCATGCCGCTCACTGGGTGACTCTGGGCCAGTCTCATACACTCAGCCTAATCTACCTCACAGGGTCAGGTGATAAAACGGCAGAGTGAAGAATAATGTAAGCTGCCTTGAGCTTCTTGGAGGAGGGGCAGTAAATAATTAACCAACCACCCTTAGGGATTCATCTTTGCCTTCTATTAAAACTAGTAACTGTAAATGAGAACACCAAATCAAGACTGCTTTAGAAAAAATTCTGCAGAAGCCACTGACAGGAATATAGCTATCCCTCTACTATTTGCAAAGCATGCAGCAGATACTCTAGGTAAGTCTGCACTAGATAGTGCAGGTAAGTAAGAGGCAATTTTGGTGATCTCTCCTCCTCTTCCCCATTTCTGGAGATAAGCAGCCAACAATCAGCTAGGAGTTATCACTGATAAGCTAGAACTGTTTTGAAGGGTATCTTACCTTGATATCTCCAAGAGCTACAAACTTCTCAATGCCCAGTTCAACCATATCTAGGACATGATAGTCATACATGCGACCTACACAAAATAATCAAACGTGGTCTTTGGTCAAAAGTTAACATTTCACCTATATAGCACAAAGCTGCATTTTGGAATCCAACGTGCAACAATGTTGCAACTGGTGTGCAGTATATTTAAACACCACAATTTACATGAAACTAATTAATACCAGGCAACAGTTAACCATTTGTAGCTATCTCCCTTCTATACAGAAGCCACATACATTTTGGACTCCCCCATATTCCTCCTTCAGGAGAAGAGTCTTGGTATGTTGAACTTTCATCACCTCTGCTACACTCACTGTGTAGTCTTGGCCAAGTTACCAGCTCAGCTTCAATTTATCCACAACACTGTCATGAGGGTGAACACAACAAAGTGTAAAAGCACACTGTAAACCAGAAGTGCTAAATACATTATAAACCGTAGTAGTAAGAGCTGACTGCCACTAAAGGTAAAGTGTGCCATCAAGTCTATTTCGACTCCTGACGCCCAGAGCCCTGTGGTTTTCTTTGGTAGGAGGGGTTTACCATTGCCTTCCTCCTGCGCAGTATGAGATGATGCCTTTCAGCACTTTCCTATATTGCTGCTGCCCAATATAGTACCAGTGGGGATTCGAACTGGCAACCTTCTGCTTGTTAGTCAAGCATTTCCCCGCTGCACCACTTAAGGTGACTTCTGTCACTAGCCAAACCTTAAAGGTTAAAGAGAGCTTTACTAGGTTTCATGGCACAGTAAGACTGAGCTAGGAGTGATGCAACTTGAAAATCAATTCTGCTTTCTGAACCTCTCACACTTATTGTTACTATTTCGCCAAGGCGTATCTGTTTCTTTGTTTTTTTAAATTAAGAATTAAATAATCAGGACTAAAATAGGAAACAGACCACATTCCTCATCCCAGCTTTAATGAACACCTCATTGTGATCTACCAACCCATCCAAAACCTACCTATTATCAGATTATTAGGCCTCTTTTTATTATGTGATCCAAACAGGAACAAAGAAGAGTCTGATTTCTTGGAAAAAAATTCCTATGGATAAGAAAAAATATGTTGATGAAGGCAAAGAAGAGGCACCATTCAAAGCTGAATGCCAATGATTCAGAAGAACATATTGCCACTGAGCAACTTGAAATCTTGTCAAAGGAGAAGACAATACTGGCTGCTTATTTCTGGATTAAAGCCAAGTAATCCTGCTGGGAAATGAAGACATTACTTTATAAGTTTGCAGGACAGATATGTGATTGATCTTAACTTTCGGAAACATGCCACTGTCACTGGAAGTTCCCCCTGTTTCTGGAAGGAGAGCAATGGTCCCTTCCACTCACACAAGGATCCCTTGTGGAAGCACAACTGTGTTTCTATTCCCAGAAGGAGCTCCTGACAACAGAACTAGCCAACACAATCCATGAAGCCAGGTAACCAGCTGTGCATGTTCAGTGGGGCTTTGAACACAGGCTCCTTGAATATCAGCCCCTTCCCACTCTGGCTACACAAGCTGCTTCAGAAACTCAGATGAGTGTACAAAACACTTCTGCATGTGAAGTGGGAGGACTGATTTTTCCTTCCAGTGGCAGCCCCTCCACTCCACCTCATGGAGGGTTGCTCTGGAGGGTTCCCAGACCCTTCAGGGTAATTGGGCACGGGGCGGGGGGACTACTTGCATAAGGTGGAGGAGGAGTTTAAAAATATCGTTTGTGCAGAGAACACAGTGTGTGGTGCTCCAGATTCTGCAGTTTAAATTCCAAAGAAAAAAATCATTAAAGATCAGTCTCCAGAAATCCCTTTAAATTGCCTGTTCCTCAAAGCAAGAGTCTTCATACAGAAAGCAAGTCGAGTTTCTCCAGGAAGAATCAAGCCCACACACAAACCCCAATCAATGCTAGTTACAAATTGTATGTGGGGTTGCCTGTTCAGGGTTGTTGTTGTTTTTTTAGAGTACATAAACTTTGGTGGCTAGGTCAGCAAAGGTAAGGGAAGTTTAACTGGGCTGTATCCAAAGAAGTGTGAACAGAGTTCTGCTTGTATACTGGGGCTTTCCAGCCCCTCTTCCCCACTGCAGTCCCCTACCCTCCACAACCACCTAGAGCCACCTTTGGAAGGGTGGTATATAAATAAAATAAAATAAATAAAATCGTCTCCTCCAGATCCAGAACCATGCAAGATGAGGAGCAGGGCCTATAGGAAGAGGGCAGAATCAGAAGTTGGGTCTTCTGCTTATACAAGCCAAAGTGTTATTCCTTCTTGAGCAAGAAACTTTTAGATGCCACCCAGTATATTTAATTTTATTGTGCTTGATCAGATGGGAAGGGGTGTTATCCACCTGAGCTTTTGAGACGGGACAAGCAATAAATCAAAGTATATAGTTATAGTGGGGTGTTTATTTAAACTATAATTTCTACATGCCACTCACCACAACTGAAGGCCTCGGTCAGTGTGACCTCAAGAAAACAATACCCTCACACTTAGCAACTGCCTAATAAAAAATGTCACATGTTTCTCAGTTTATGGTATATTCCTGTCCAGCCTGGATGATGATTCTTAAATCTAGTTTAGCCATCACATTACAAAACCAAATACAGCTGTTAGGGAAATTAAACCTAGAGGATCCTCCATCTCCTCTACAACAGCTCTGCCTAGAAACAAAGGAGGATACTGCTGGAGGATTATTTGGTAGAAAGAAACCCACAGCAATATTTATTTTACAGAACTCGGTATGAAACAGATCATCTGCAGACAACCTTAATTCTGCTAAACAAAGAGAGGCCTTTTAAAGTGATGATTTTCCTAAATTTAGCAGGGGGAGAGCAAGTGGTCCTATCCAACACCAGCACAGCATCCCTCCAGTGGCTGTTGCTGGTATTTGCCTTGGTTTTTTTAGATTGTGAGCCCTTTGAGGACTGTGGTCCATCTTAATCATGTATTTATTTTTTTCTATGTAAACTGCTTTGAGGACTGTGGTTGAAGAGCAGTATATAAATATGCATAGTAGTATATAACTTTGGAAATATCTCAATTCAATCTTACAAGCTTTATTTCCCCCTTTTTAGTCTTATGCAATAAGATGGCTTTTGTTCTAAATGATCAAGTTCTTTTATACTCACCAGGGATGTTTGATCTTCAAAGGGTCTTGTAATATTTTTTCTTAAAGATAAGGAAAAGTTTGAGTCATTTTTAACCTCTGAACCTCTAGTATGACAAACCTGCAAGCTTTATAGTGTAGTTTCAAATGAGCTATATAGAAGCGCTCTAACCTCTCTAATAAGAAGAGCATCATTTGCATTTTACACGCTGCAGAAAAGGTCTCTCGGGTCCCACACACCATCTCTAACAGTGGCCAATATGATGCTTCTGGAACGCTTACAAGCAGGGTATTTGCCCCCAGCATCTGGTATCATGTTTTGAAGCATTTCTATTGTGGTTGATTAGCCCCGTTCAGATATTATTTTGTAAGAGTGTACAAGAACATGTACATGTTTTTGGTGAATGGCTGCACTTGCTTTTAAGAAATGAACCGGGGTTCATCTCTTCAGTGCATGGTACAGGCAGGAAATGTTCTGATGTATCGGTGTTCAACATAACATGTGAATAACTGTACCTGTGTACACTCATATGAGCACTGAATATAATGTATAAAAAGGACTCGTGTCTTGACCTATCTGTCATGAAGATATCTAATTCTTTTAAAACCATCCATGCTGCAGTGGGTTGGTCATCAAAGCATCCCACGTCAGCAAGCAATAAGTTAATTACACATTGCATTCTTGTACTTCCTTAGATAATTTCTTGCATTAGCCCATTTCTTGCATATACCACCAAAACAAAATAATCAAATTCCACCAATAAGTAATAACACCCATATTCACATTATTCATGCTTTAGACATGTGTATGTTGTCCTCTTTGCAGAGAAGTCAGAACAGCTTGCATTGTTCTCCGCACCCACCTTTATCCTCATAACAACCCTGTGAAGCAGTTTAGATTGAGAGATAGTACCTGGCCCAGGGTCACTCAGTGAACTTCATGGCTGTGTGGATTCGAACCCTTGCAGGGGCAGCCCCAGGCTCATGTTCGCCTGAGGCAAGCCGTGGAATGCTGCCTAACACTCCTCCCCCTCATTTAAAGGTGCACAGCTTGAAGAGAGGAGACTAGGGATGTGCACGAACTGGTTCAGTGCTCCTTTTGTGGAGTGCTGAACCGGTTTGGATATCCAGAGTTCGAAGGTGAGGGGAGGGCTCTCCTTATCACCTGTCAGCAAGCAGCCTCCTCTCCTTAACCCAAAGCCTTTCAGGGGACAGGTGAGAGCATCCCCAACCAATTTTTGCAAGGTTGTGGAAAGATGCCGCATGAAGACGTCTCCCCAATGTTTTATAAGGGTCCAGTAGCAGACCAGCCCCTCCCTCAAACACACCCAGACCTGTGCAAAACTCTGCAGAGGAAGGGGAGGTTGCCAGCACCCTCACACTACACCTTGCAAACAGCTTTGCAAGGCTTGAATGGGAAGCTCCCAATCTGAGCCTTACAAAGCCCTTTGCAAAGCAAAAAGCACCCCCTCCCCTTGTGCAGCACCTTTGCAAGGCTTGGATGGGAAGCGACTAATCTGAGCCTTGCAAAGCTCTGAAAGGGCACCCATGCAAAGACAGAAGGCTGCTGGCAAACTTCTCTCCCCACACAGTGCCTCTGCACCACGGCTTCTCCCCACTGCAGTAACTGTCACAGCCAATTCTCTTCCTCACTACATCTTCCCTCTGCCTGTTCAAATGGATGAGGGTGGGGAAGTGTATTTTATCACTTCCTGCTGCTCCAGCTTCTTTACCTTTATCCTTTTGAACAGACTGAGCGCAGGAAGATGCAGTGAAGATGGAAAAAGAGCAAGGGCAGGGATGGCTGCCCTTGCCCTTCCTTTGACACAAGGAAAGCATGCTGGGGTGGTGACAGCAGTGTCAGGCAGGCAGGGCCACAGGCAGGCAATCTGCCATCCTTGCCAAACTGGTGCCTGAGATGACCACCTCACCTGACCAGGTCTTCATATTCTTAATCCAGTGCCCTAACCATAGCTTGCTCTCCTCAGCAGCAAAGCAGTCATATCTGGATTGCCGGGTGGGAAAATAATTTTCAAGGGGATCAGCATTCCCAGATTACTGTTCCAGTATGTTTCATAACATCTTAACCCTACACTCATCATACAGAGACCTCTTCAGTGACAAGGTAAATCTTCCACTGCTTCACAACTGCATAACTTAAGGCTGAAAATAATTTTCTTCAGCTGAACCTTAGTTACAACAGGTTTGGGGACAGGAAAGTTCAGCACATCAGCCATGGAGGCGGTCTAGGGAAACCAGTTATATCCTGTTGAGAAGCCCTAGGCCTAATTCTCTCTCATCAGATAACCTGGATTTAAAAGAGAGCAAGACAAAGAGCAATTGATCATAGAAGCCCAATAATGTTTTAATGCATCTCTCTTCTGCTTTTCCTAAACATCAGCACAATGCAAATATCCTGTTTTTCATATTGGCAGTCTAGATGAACTAACCATTTAGAGCAGCCTAAACTCTAAACTATGAAGTATTTTCCTACTTCATGGAACATGAAGTAGAAAAATACCTCAGAGTTTAGGCTGCTCTAAAAGCACACACCAAATGCCAGATAAACCAATTCGATTAACAGAGAAAAATATCACTTACTTTTTATATAGTACAGCAAAGGGCTTTTTCAAGGCATACTGGAAGGGGGGGAAAGTTAAATATTTTAAGAATGAAACACTCTACACTGATCACTTCAAATACAAAGCAGACTGGTTTGTTTTGATGAGCTACAGATAAAGCCAAGTCCAGATTAATGCCTGCCTGAGGGATAGAGCCATCCACTGAACTTCCAAATAGACTTTAGCTAATGGCTTTATCAGGGAGCTCTACTATCACCTGCTTTCTGAAGGAAACATGCAGCAACAGGACAGGCATTGCCAAAATCTCATCTCCAAACTCAATATTTTAAAATTGTTATCCCCACACCCAACCAGTTACCTGATTCTTTTTTCCTCCTAGGTCCATTTATATGGTCCAATTAACCCGTTGCTTGTTATTATGAAGCCACACTGCTCTGCAGTAGGGCAGTCCTATTACTGAGCTCATTGGTTGCAGCCATCTTTGGGGAACCAGCAGTAATCAGGGAGTCCCTAACAAGACATCTTTGACTATAGTTGGCGAGGAAGCTGCCTAAATAAAATAATTCCATCATACACGAATGATGATGGAATTCCACCATACCATGAATACAGTATTCTAGCAATCTCATAATTCACATATGCCCTGGGACTTTTTGTGAAGTTGCAGGATATAAACTTTTTTTAAAAAGGCACTATTAAGGAGTCTGTATATTCAACATCCCAACTAGAATTCCAACTCCCTTTCCCTGTTTGAGGTGGTCAGGCCACCCCTTGGCTAGGTGCTTGTCCTTCCTAATTGCTCTGACACCAAGCAGCTGGCCACCTCAGCCCAATCCTGTGTGAGAGACAGGTGACTGGGCTGTTCTATCTCTGTAGCCTTCAAAAGAAGGAAGCCTCTGCTGGAGGCGCAGCCCACCTGTAGGCGGCCACCAAAGCCACCCACCAAAGGGGGCCAGCCTTTGGTGGCGGCCTTCGGGGGTGGGACTGAAGGGTGGGGTCTTTATATTGTTTTAGACTCCTGGTAGCGACAGTCCTGTTTTGTTGTTGCCCTGTGATTAGTTGAGCCTGGTGTAAGTATGTGTCTTGGGTCACTGGGAGATGGGGAGGCGGGGGGAGTCTCTGGGGCAACCATTTCAGTGGTGATGGAGAATCGACCAATATTTGGTGCTGGTAGTTCATCAAGTCATAAAAGGGGGAGGGAATTTAGTAACAATTGTGGTTTCCCCCTGAATCAGGCCTACTACCTCTATGGCCTTGGAGGGCAGTCCCCTCAACCCACAGACAACCCCACTTTGTAATGCCAGATCAGTTCAAAACAAGCCTGAGATCATCCATGATTTGATCTTGGATGAAGGTGCCAATCTGGTGTGCATTACGGAGACCTGGTCAGGAGAGGCTAGTGGCCCGGTTTGGTCCCAGCTCCTCCCAATGGGTTATTCCATGGTGTAGCAGGTGAGAGGATGTGGGCGGGGAAAGTCTATAAGAATACTATCTCCCTTAGGAGGATCCCTGTCAGGGAGTTGACCTATATTGAATGTGTGTTCCTAAGTCTAGGGACCAAGGATAGATTGGGACATCTGTTGGTATTCCGATCACCTCGTTGTCCAACAGAGTCCCTAACTGAGCTGACGGACCTGGTTGCTGAGTTGGCATTGAAGTGGAGCATGTTGGTGGTGGTGGGGGACTTCAATGTCCATTTCGGGACTGGGTTGTCAGGGGCGGCTCAGGAGTTCATAGCGGCCATGACGACTATGGGCCTATCCCAAGTGATTTCTGGACCAACACATGATGCAGGTCACACACTCGGCTTGGTCTTTTGCTCTGATCAGGGTGGTGTTCCATGGGTGGGGGCCCCTGTTATCTCCCCACTGTCATGGACGGATCACCATCTGGTTAAGGTAAGACTTGCGGCCACAAGCCACTTCTGTAGGGGTAAAGGACCCATTAGGCTGGTCCGCCCAAGAAGGTTATTGGATCCAATAGGATTCCAAAAAGTCTTGGAAGGGTTTCCAGCTGGTTCTGCGAGTGATTCTGTCGACGCTCTGGTGTAAACATGGAATAATGAACTTACTAGAGCAGTAGACACAATCGCACCTAAGCGTCCTCTCCAACCTGCTTTAAAGTCTTCCCCATGGTATTCAGATGAACTGCGAGAGCTGAAGCGGTGAGGTAGATGACAAGAGCACAAGTGGAGGAAGTCTTGGCATGAATCTGATAGATTGCAACACAGAGCTCATTTGAAGATCTATGCTCTGGCAGTGCAGATGGCAAAGAAGTGGTTCTTCTCTGCCCACATTGCTTCTGCAAATTCACATCCAGCTGAGTTGTCTAGGGTTGTGCCCCCTCTGCCTTGAATTTGAATCTGGAACCATCTGTCACTCGCTGTGGTGTGTTTAACAATTTTTTTGCAGATAAAATATCTTGTATTCACGCTGAACTAGACTCCACAGTTACTGCAGAGTCTATTGTAGAAGTGCCCAGCAACTCCTCTTGTAGGACTGAACTGGATCATTTTCAGTTTGTTACTTCTGATGATGTGGACAAACTGCTTCAGACTGTACGCCCCACCACCTGCTCTCTTGACCCTTGCCCAACTTGGCTTATTTCATCTGATAGTCATATTATTAGAGAGGATCTGGTAAATATCATAAATACTTCTCTGAGGGAGGACAGGATGCCTTCTTGTCTTAAGAAGGCTATTATTAGACCTTATTTGAAGAAGCCTGCTTTGGATCTCTCAGTTTGCCAATTACAGACCCGTCTCTAATCTTCCTTGGTTTGGCAAGGTGATTGAGTGAGTGGCTGCTTCTCAGTTCCAGGCAGTTTTGGATGACACAGATTATTTAGATTCTTTTCAGACTGGCTTTCGGGTGGGCTATGGGGTTGAGACTGCCTTGGTTGGCCTGATGGATTATCTCCAATTGGCCATCAACAGAGGGAGTGCGACCCTGCTGATCCCTTTGGATCTCTCTGCAGCTTTTGATACCATTGATCATGGTATGCTGCTGGGTTGCTTGAAGGAGGTGGGATTGGGTGGCGCTGTCTTACGGTGGTTCCGCTCCAACCTCTCTGGCAGATTCCAGATGGTGTCGCTTAGAGACTATTGCTCTGAAAAGCAAGAGCTGAAGTGTGGGGTTCCACAAGGCGCCATACTGTCTCCAATGCTTTTTAACATCTATGTGAAACCGCTGGGAGAAATCGTCAGGAAGTTTAGTCTGGGATGCTATCAATATGCTGATGACACCCAGATCTATTTCTCCATACCAACTTCATCAGGAAATGGCATGACCCCACGCAGTGCCTGCCTGGAGGCAATATTAGGCTGGATGAGGGATAACAGACTGAGGTTGAATCCAAGCAAGACAGGCATACTGTCTGTGGGGGGGGGCGGGGTCGGGATCCGAGAGATGGTTTAGATCTGCCTGTTCTGGATGGGGTTACACTCTCCCTAAAAGATCAGGTTCATAGTCTGGGTCAGGTCCTAGTAAAGTTCGTAGCCCCTGGATCCCAAACTCTCCCTGGTTTCTCAGGTTGAGGCTGTGGCCAGGAGTGCTTTTTATCAGCTTTGGCTGATAAGCCAGATATGTCCATTCTTGGAGATTAGTGACCTTAAAACGGTTGTACATATGCTGGTAACCTCTAGTCTTGACTACTGTAATGCACTCTACGTGGGGGTGCCTTTGTACGTAGTTCAGAAACTACAATTGGTACAGAATGCGGCAGCCAGACTGGTCTCTGGGTTTACCAGAAGGGACCATATAACACCAATTCTAAATGAACTGCACTGGTTGCTGTTAGGTTTCCGAACGAGATACAAAGTGCTAGTTATTACCTAGAAGGCTCTTAACGGCTTAGGTCCTGGGTATTTAAGAGAGCGTCTTCTCTGTCGTGAACCCTGTCGCCTATTAAGATCATCTGGAGAAGTCCGACTACGTGTGCCACAAACCCATTTGGTGGCAACTTGCGATCGGGCCTTTTCTATGGCTGCCCCAGAGCATTGGAATGCGCTCTCTGCTGAAATAAGAGCATCTCCTTCTCAGTTTGCTTTTAGGAGGACCCTGAAGACGTACTTGTTTTCCCAGGCCTTCAACTGAGTTTTGATTTTTAAATTTTTAAATATAATGTGTTTAACGTGTTTTTTATCTTTTAATTTTTTAATTTAATTTTTATCTTATTGTGAATTTTAAATGTTTTGTATGTTTTAATTCTGTATACCGCCTAGAGATTTTTATACTAGGCGGTATATAAATTCAAGAAATAAATAATAGAATTAATGGAACTGAATTTGTCCAGATGTTTTGAAATGCATGTTACAAAAGGCTGCAATCCCATGCACACCTATTTGGGAGTAACAGCACAGATATGCATTTTCCAGAAAAATTCCTAATGCAATTTCCCCCTCACCTTAATAAGATTGGCATTAATTTTTCTCCTCCGGAAATTTTACTATGAAATTTTCTAAAGCCCTAAAATAGATTGTGATCTGATTTGGCATGCTATTTGACCTATTCATTTAGCTTTTTAAAAACCCATATTAATTTCCCACATTGTATCTCAAAAGTTTTTCAAATAGCCAAGTAGTTGAACTGAAATATGCAATTACAAGGTGATTAATAAAAACTCTTAATGTGGCTTAAGTGTTATTTATTTGTCATATGTTTATACTGTCTGATATACACATCTCTAGGCCGTGTACAAATCTGAAAACAGTATTTAAAAATCAGCACAGATTAAAATACACAACACAACAGTAGCATCAAACAATTATTAAAACAAATTATTAAAATTAATTCTAATTAAAAGCCTGTGAGAACAGGCAAGTCTTGAGGGTCTTCTTGAAAACTAACAGAGAAGGAGATGATCTTATTTCAGCAGGGATCATATTCCAAAGCCCCGGGGCAGCCACAGAGAAAAAGCTCAGTCCTAATTTACCACCAAACAAGCCGGTGGCAACCGTAACCATCTCTCCAGAAGATTGTAACAGGAAGCAGGGTTCATGACAAAGGAGACGCTCAATACCCTGGACTCAAGCCATTAAGGGCTTTATAGGCAATAACCAGCACTCTGTATTTCACCCGGAAATATATCAACAGCCAGTTCAGTTCCCGCAAAACCAGTGTTATGTGTTCCCTCAAGTTGTCCCAGAGACCAATCTGGCTGCCATATTCTGTACCAATTGTAGTTTCCGGACTACTTACCAAGGCAGCCCCACGTAGAGTGCATTACCGGTATATGTACCATTGTTTTAAGGTCATTTACCTCCAGAAATGGACATAGCTGTCGTATCAGCCAAAGCCAATAAAGAGTGCTCCTGGCCACTGCCTCAACCTGAGAGCTTTGGATCCAGGAGCACTCTCAAGCTACATACCTGATCTTTCAGTAACCCCGTCCAGAACAGGCAGATCTAAACCATCTCTCGGGTCCCGACCCCCCACGGTCAGTACCTCCGTCTTATTCGGATTCAACTTTAATTTGGATTCAATGATGCTATCCCTCATCCAGCCCGTTACAGCCCATTACCACCTCATTATACTGAAATACATTCAAGGTTTTAGGTAAAATGATTTTTTAAAATTGAAACACTCAAATCAGTAAGACATATGTACCTATTCATACACTTCCTAAGGATAATCACCCAAAAAAGTCAGAACTTTTAAACTGCCATGTTGAATTGGCATCCATCATTACCAAAAGATTTTCTCAATCCAGACTACCATTGTGCATGTGCAGTAGTGCAAGTTCCAGACTACCACTGCATTGATGCTTAAGCAAAGCAAGGGGCAATTTTCTTTTCTCTCCCCTTCCCTCTGAAACCCACTGTGCATCACCAAAATGTGTCTCCAAAGGTCATGCATCCTTCCAGGACATATTTTGGTGATGCATGGTGCACTTCAAAGGGAAAGGGAGATCAGAGGAAAACACCCATTTCCTTACTCAAGATACAGTACAAAGGTAATATGGAACTTGCACTGCTGCATGTGTTCAGTGCTAGTTTGGATGTTGTCCAATGAATTTTTAAAAATGGATTTTTTTCCATAGAAAAATAACGTTTGGGAAACATTTCTGTTTTGGAAAATTCTCTCATCTTCAGGAGGAAGTTGCTCTTTTGACCAAGAATGCCCATGTGGGTGAGCAAACAATTAGTTCTAACCCCACAAGTTATCTGCGTCTTGTTATCGTTCCCAAATTTAGATGCGCTTTGACTTTAGCACGTTTGGACGTCCTCCCCTCCACTGTTTTGGAGGGAAGATTTAAAGGCACTCCTTTTCCCATCCGCCTATGTCCCTGCGGTACAGGCCAAGTGGAGACCAGCGTGCATTCTATTTTATATTGTGATTTTTATAGGGATGCCCATTTAGGATTAATCTCCCCTTTGCTGACTGATTTTATAGGGCATCCCGATGATTTTTATCTGAAGTTTTTATTAGCCAATCCTGATGAGAATGTTATTAATAGAGTGGCCAGGTACTGTTATATAATTTGCAAAATCTGTTCAGGTTTTTAAATGTTTGATCTTGATATATTTGTTCTTATGTTTTCTGTTTTTCTGTGTCTGTTCTTTTTTGTGTTTTTGTCCTCTGGTCTATGACCGTAATAAAGATTGGATTGGAAAATTTTCTCTCTCACAAGCTCCATGGAACCACATGAGATTTACTTCTGAGTCAACAAAAATCATAGCACTTGCTCATTTCCCCCTACAACTAAAGTAGGGCCAAAACATGAAGCACTATCCACAAGAAGCTAATGCTTCATTTGCAAGACTTGATTCCCAGAATGCATTCTCTAAGTCACATTCCCGCATCACAAAACCTTTAATTCCACTAAATACAGTATTTCTAAACATACTTACAATGTCTTTAAGTGCTTCAGTTACTGTTGAACTTGCATTGCCACCTTTTATTAGCATAGCATTCTTTGTATTTTCTGTGAGCTTTGCTTCTCTCTTCTCAAGAAACCTTTTGGCCCTCTTCGTTTTAGGCTTTCTGCCATGAGAAATTTTAATACAAGATAGAGTTACATTTTTTTGCATGGTAAATGATTAAATCAATATTTAATTGTTGAGTGTCTACTCCAACATAAAAAAAATATTCAGTTCAGTCATTTTTGAGTATAATATCTCTCCTACTAATCCTTCAGTTAGTCAATATGAATAATCCTGTTGTTAATGAACAAGCAACTGTTACTCCCAAGCAAGTGTACATAGGACTGCAGTATCAGACAGGCATTTTACTACCTACTCTTTGGACTGACCTCTGCAATTGAATACCAATCAACAGCTGAAGCTATTCCATGAGAAGGTAAGTCCACTTTAGTTTAACAACAACAACTATTATATACTGCTTTTCAACAAAAGTTTCCAAAGCAGTTTACAGAGAGAAATAATAAATAAGTTGGATCCCTGTCCCCAAAGGGCTCACAATCTAAAAAACCTAGTGACTGCATCATACCTAATTAATGTTCTTATTCATATTTGAGAAACGGAGACCAAAATGGCTCTAAACTGTTTCTACCCAGATATTCAGCCCAGTCTTAATTATGTTTACCCAGAAGTAAATTCTGAGTAGTATTACTACTTACTCCCAAGTATAAATTCTGGTAAATATATTTACCTGGAAGCATGTTCTACTTAGGTCTTTCTACTACGTAAACATGACTAGAATTGGACTGCAAAATCTATCAGCATTAACTGATTTTCTCATTTAACAGTCACCTACAAGTTCTCCTGCCCACAGAAAGTTAAACCATAAGCCAATTCTTCTGCCACCACCTTTAGTTGAAACAGGTTAAGTAATCTAGAACTTGTGTTGGATTACTGGCAGTGTCAAGTGGACGACACCACATTGCCCTTACACTGGACACATTCTAAATTTTTGTTGTAACATCAAGTTCTACATTTTAAAGTTAATATTATACTGAACTTTAAGCTTCTATTATGAATATTAAGCACCCTCCCAATATGTGTAGATCACAGAAAAGAAGCAAAGCAGACACTAGAAAAATATAGTTATAAAGAGTGTGGGGAGCCGGGGGGGGGGGGGTAGGGGAGGACAGTCAATAACCAAACAATTTGGCATTGGCACCTATCATTTAACAGCCCCCTAAAATCACACACACAAGCCAAGCCTGGATGTTCCTGAGCTGAAACAGCAGAACATAGGATCCAGTGTCAAGAAGCTATCGCCATCCAAAAGCGCCAGGAGAGCGCTGCACAGCTCTGATCCTCCAGCTGCTTCTGGACCACAACTCCATCTCTGATCATTGGCCACTGTGGCTGAGGATGATGGGAGTTGCAGTCAAATACAAAATAATGCTAAGGCTAAAGCACACATGTTCTGGTTCAAATTGCTCCAGTTTAACAACCCAGTCAAACAATTCTTCATTGGGATATACTAGCCAGTCTTCCAGAAATAAGGAAATCTACTGCGCTTGAAACATAGCTGAACAAATAGCAGACCAAACCTAGAATAATCTCAAGAACATAATGCAATCAACACTCAAGAGTTATTCCAAAAGAGATGGGGGGATATATATATATATATATATATATATATATATATATATATATATATATACACACACACACACACACACACACACACACACACACACACACACATATATATATTTAGCCAGCTAATGGAGAATTTGCAAATAAATGTTACATCTTCCTACTTTTGATTGAGTAGCTTCGAGTCCATGAACGTTTATGCCATAGTAAGCCTACAAGCCTTTACTCTTCCTTGGAAGCAACTCCGAAGTGTCCTACATCTAAGACCTGCGTAGGATACGGCTGCCTATGTATTAGCCGTTAAGACTCTTTTACAATAACAATATAAAGACATTTTTAATAACCTGATAGGAAAAAAGTTCCACACAACCCAGTCAAGGCAGCACAGCCATTCACACGACATCAGTTTTCCCTAAACATCGTACTTACACCACTCGGTCCAGCGCCTCCATCTCCGATGACTATCTTACCGCCTCCACATGAGCCGATCAAACATGTGCACCGGAAGTAAGGCGATTGTGTATTTCGTAGTGGTAGCGTCAGATCCGCCGCCGTGGTTTAAGATTCGTTTTCCTTGTGCTTAAGCATAGAGTTAGAAAAGCAAGGGCTCAGTTCCTTCACAAAACACCACAGAGTTATAAAATGGGCAGAGTGAGGAATCCCATTAATTCTACAGGGCATTTGCTGGCTCTTACTGCAGGAGCCATTTTTAAATGCCCTCCCCGTGCTCAAGTGAGGGGTTCCTACAGAAATCGATGGGAAAAGGCAGCAGCTGTGATAATTTAGGCACTGTCTTGTCTATGCCATGAAACAAAAGATGCCTCCAGAGAGAGGAATCCGTTTTCTTTCTAACGCCAACTCTAAAAATCTGTAGCCACGTAACCTACCCTAACGTTAGTCTCATCATTTTAAGTCTGCAAAAACGTATCGAACGTCACAGACCCTATGAAGCTTTACAGACTCTTTCGATTCTAAATTGATCCAGTGCAAGGGGATGGAAAGGTGTCTCTAGCTATCGGGCGGTCGCGTAGTTCCCTTGATTTTAATAATGCTTCGGCGCCGCATGTAACGGCAGTCAAATATAAACCGGAACTTTAGGATGTGTGTGACGCTTGCCTTTTTTTTTTTTTGGTCTCTATGACAAAAAGGGCTTTAGCCCATAGAGGAATAGATAGGAAAAGAGGAGCGACACGCTTCTTCCTCCCTTAACTGAAAGTCTCCGTCGGCGGGGATGCTCGGTCTCAAAATAGCGTCGCTCTAGCCTTTGGCAACTCTGTGGTGAAAGCTCTCTGTGCCTCACGAAGGCGATTAAGATGTCGTGCGGGGGCTTAGCGCAACAATATTTCACTTCCGGCTACTGGTGCCATGTTTTAGGTAGATGTTGTATCTATAAGAAAGTTTGCAAATTCCACCGGAAGACACACTCTCTATCTCACACACACACGACCTGTAAGGGGCACTTTCCAAACTAGCCCCAGAATGTTATTGCGAGAGTCCCTCTAGCAGGCTGCAGAGCCTAAATACTACACCTGTGCACAGGGTGGAAAATGTTGAATCTGATCTGATACACCCAGACCCGGCAGAGAAATTGTTGGAAGGGCCGACATGCCGCCCCCCCCCCCCCCGCTCAAATTGTTGGTTGGTCAGATTGGGTCAGAATTCCTAACATTTTTTCTAACTTTCTGTGAGTGGTTTTGAGAGACTGCATGTTAGAAACTGGGGGATGAAGGGAGCAGGACAAACCACTCCAAGGAACCCACAGGGTCAGAGGGTCCTGTGGGGGGTGGGGAGGTTTGTTTCACTTCCCCATTCCCTGATTTGCAGTGATGTGGATGGGCTCATTCCTGGGTCCGCTTAGCCAATCAGTCAGACACAAGGATTGGGAATTATTAATTGAGGTTTATTGCTCTGCAGTCAGCAATTGGTAATCAATAGGCTCACACTCTCAACCCGATTACAGTTTGGTTACAGGTGCATCTTACATTACAATCTAAATGATGCTGACACCCTAGACACAGTATACGTGGCAATAAAATGGTGGTCTAAGTATCTAGTACACATGCAAATAATTCATTGTTCATCTGGTGATTACTCCTTATTTGGTTAAATCCTGTTTGCTTACAGTTTAGCTGTCTTAGTGATGTGAATTCAGTTCGTCCCTGGGTCCGCCTTAAGCCAATCAAACAGACACAGTGGGAATCAATTAGAGGCTTGGTTTAATGCTCTGCAGAAGCAGGTAGACAATGGGGCTCACGCTCCACATTGAATACAAATTGGTTATAGGTGCATCTTACATTTATACAGACAATCTGAATGATGCTGACATAGTATACGTGGCAGTAAAATGGTGGACTAAGTATCTAGTACGCATGTGAATGATTCATTGTTCATCTGGTGATCACTCCTTATTTGGTTACATCCTGTTTTATTAACTTCTCAGCAAAGAACGGTGAGAACCAAGTTTCTTTAGATACAATTTAGTGGAGAGAGATAATCATGTGAGGCCGTGTCCTTGAGCTGGCCTGAGGTTACTTTAAGTTAGATTTAGATTTTCTAAGCAAACTTGGAGATGCTTTGGTATTCTATGTAAAATGGAGTTACTTTGGTTTACTCAAACACATCATTAGCAAGTTTCATAGATACAGTTTTACTACAGAGAGATAATGACATTAATCATGTGCCTGATGTTCCTGTTCAGCTGCCTGATGTCCCTGAGCTGGGCTGGGGTTACTTTAAGTTAAGATGAGGTTTTCTAAGTAAAATAGAGTAGCTTTGGTTTTTCTAAACACATCAGCAAGATGCTACTCACCCTCTGAGTCACAGATAATTTTTTTCTGGGGAACCCCAGTGGGGGTTGATTTGAGATCTTGCATGCTGGAAATCAGGGGAGTGGGGCAGTGCTCTGAAAGGACTGACAGGGTGGGGGCGGGGATCCTCCATGGGGCAGCTGACTGATTTTCCATCCACCAATTTCCATCATGCACTCCCTAAAAACCAGTCCTGCTGCCAAGTCAGATAGAAGTTTTCCAATGGGGCAGCATGCTGGAAACCAGGGAGCAAGGCCACTTCCTACAGGGACCTTCTGACTCCGTGGGTCCTTTTTGGAGAGTTGCCTTGCTGCCCATCCCCCTTCCAGGATGCTGTACTTCAACACTCCCCTTCCCCACCCAGCCCAGTCAAAGTCTGACTTAGCTGTAGGGGTGGTTTTGAGGCGATGCATGCTGGAAACTGGGGAGCGAGGCAACCCCCTATGGGGGAGGGGGGCCATCTGTGAGTGTACTCCCCCTGCTTCAGGAGCAAAATTGCTAGCTTCAGCACAGCTTGAGGTTCAAGGGAAAGGATTCGACTCCCTTTCAATCTCAAGCTGAAGTGAAAGGTAAGCATTTTTGCTGGCTAAGGCAGCGGCTGGTGCCGGGAAGGGAAAGTCCACCAAGCATGTTGGAATTCTGTGAGAGTTCTGCAATGACCCCACCCACCCCAAGTCCTGCTATGTTGCCTCATCGTGGCAGGTGGGGTGTTCCTGGGAGGGATGAGGGAATTACGCCAGGAGGTATACTCCCAGTAGGATCACCCAAAGGTTATCCGACCTTCCCAGCTAAAGCAAGCAGGCACCTATATTGGGCAGCAGCAATATAAGAAGGTGCTGGAGGCGGACGATCACTTCACTGACAACAACTAAGGCATCATTTCATATTGTTCAGGAAAAGGCAATGGTAAACCACTCCTGTATTTTACCAAGAAAACTACATGGATAGACAAAATAGAATGATTGTCAATGTAGTGCTGGATGTTGGGCCCCTCAGGTCAGATGGTACTCAACATGCTACTGAGGAAGAGCCGAGGATCTCTCAGAGTACCAATGGTGTGTATGACATGGTTAGAATAAAGCGTTTGACGTCTGAGCAGCTGATGTGCCGTGCAGGAAGAGAAAATCTGAAGCTGCAAAGATAGAATTACAATGGGAACATGGAACGTAAGAAGCATGAATATGGCAAAGCTCGACACAGTGAAAGATGAAATGAATCGACTACAGATTGACTCTTGGGCATCAGTGAATTAAAATGGACTGGAATGCGACACTTTTAGTCAGAAAATCATACCGTTTACTACTCAGGACACGGAAACCAAAGAAGGAACGGTGTTGCTTTCATAGTCAGGAAGGATATAGCAATGACAGTACTTGGGTACAATGTGGTCAGTGACCGACTAATATCAATTAGATTTCATTGACAACCCTTTAATATGACAGTTCTTCAAGTCTATGCCCAAACGACTAATGCAGAAGAAGAGGAAGTTGATGAATTGTATGCTCAAGTTCAGTCTGAAAGTGACAGAACATGCAAGCAAGATGTGATGCTGGTGGTTGGAGACTGGAATGCCAAAGTTGGAAATGGTAAGGAGAAAAACACTGTCGAACTATATGGCCTAGGAAACAGAAACTAAGCAGGAGAACGACTTATTAGTTTCTGCCAAGCCAATGATCTCTTCATTGCTTACACATTCTTCAAACAACCAAAGTGGCACTTATACACATGGGCATCACCAAATGGAATGCACAGAAATCAAACTGGTTACATTATTGGTGCAAGGAGGTGTAAGAGTTAAGTTATAACAGCAAAGACATAGCCGGGGGCTGATTGTGGAATAGATCACGAACTGCTCATGTGTAAGTTCCAAGTCAAGCTAAAGCGGAAAAACAAAGCTATCCAGCTTCCACGATATGATCTTAAGAATGTACCCACCATTTTCAAGGAGAACATCAGGAACCGCTTTGAAATTCTGAACCTCATTGATAGGGAACCAGAGGAACTGTGGGATGAAATCAAAGAAGTTGTTAAGGATGAATGCAAAAAGAGACTGCTAAAGACCAAGAAACAGAAGAAAGCAAAATGGATGTCACAACAGACGGTGGAAATTGCAAAGCAGAGGAGAGAAGCCAAAGTCAAGAAAGATAAAGACCTCAGGAAGGAACTTAATAGGGAATTTCAGAAAGCGGTTAGAAGAGACAAGGATGGCATCTGTAAAGACCTTGAGGATGGAAATAGACACAGAGAAAACAAGGAAAGTTTTCCAAAAGATCTCTGAACTCAGAAGGAGGTTCTAACCTTGAATTGGTGTGTTAAGGGATGCCAAAAGACTGATAGTAACTGATTCTGAGAAGATCAAACAGAGATGGAAGGAGTATACTGAAAATCTGTACAACAGGGATGTCAACGTCCAATATACCCTAGAAGATATTCCCTACTAGTAAGAACCTCTAGTATGGGAAGATGAAGTTAGATCAGCACTCCGGTCATAAGCAAGACAGAAGGCTACAGGAATTGATGCAATAGCTACAGAAATATGGCAAGCAACAGAAGCAGAATCAGTCAAGGATCTAATCAAACTATGCCACCAAATCTAGAGAATGACACAGTGGCCAACAGATTGGAAGAGGTCAGTCTACATACCCATACCAGAGAAAAGAGACTTAACAGATTGCACAAACCATCACACAATATCCTTCTTTTCACATGCTAGCAAAATAATGCTTGGGATTAGGAATGTGCATGGAAGCGCAGAGGCGCGGTCCGGTGCTGGTGGGTGTCTCCCTTTAAGGGCGGGTGGGTTGCACTTACCCTTCCCGCCGCTCCCCCCACCCCCGCTGGTGCTCTCGCCGCTTTCCCCCCACCGGTGCTCTGTTTTAGCAAAAAGGTTTGGGGGCAGATTCCTCCCTGCCGCCCCTTCCCCTGTTATTTTCCGGAAATACCAAAAGTAGCGAGTGTGTGTGTGTCCACTGCCATGCACGCACGCATCACTCTCTGTGTGCACATGTCACGCACGCAGCGTGCACACGCAGTGAGTGATGTGCACGGTAGGCACATGCACACACACTCGTTACTTCTGGTATTTCCCGACAATAACGGGGGCAGGGGCGGCAGGGAGGAACACTGCCGCCCCGAAAACATTTCGCTAAAACAGAGCACCGCGGGGGGAAAGCGGCGGGACAGGTAAGTGCAACCCCCCACACCCTTAAAGGGAGACACACACCCCACTGCTGGGCTGCCGGACCGGCCCAAGCTCAAACTGGTTTGGAGGCCTCTATAATGGCTCTGGACTGGTTCGTGCACATCCTTACTCGGGATCATCCAATGCGGATTAGAGCCCTATGTGGAAAGGGAAATGCTGGTTTCAGAAAAGGCCAAGGAACAAGAGACGTCATTGCTGATGCACACTGGATAATTAAGAAAGCCAAAGAATAACAAAAAGAAGTCAATATGTGCTTTATTGACTACAAAAAAGCCTTCAGTTGTGTCAGCTATGTCAAGTTGTGGAATATCCTTAGGAAAATGGGCGACCCAGAATATCTTATTGTTTTCATGAGAAACCTATACACAGGACAGGAAGCCACAGTCCAGAAGGAACATGGTGAAACAGACTGGTTCCAGACTAGCAGAAGAGTAAGACGAAGCTGTATACTTCCTCCTCATTTATTCAACTTATATGCTGAACATATACTGAGAGAAGCTGGATTGGAAGAAGATGAGCATGGTTTTAAAGTTGGAGGAAGAAACATAAATAAACTGCACTACGCTGATGACACCACTCTGATAGCTGAGAATGCGGATGCTCTGCAAGCTCTAGTAATGAAAGACAAGGAGCACAGTGAAAAAAATGGGACTACAATTAAATGTAAAGAAGACTAAACTGATGAAAACAGGTACAGCAACCAGCCTCAGAATCTATCATGAAGACATCGAAGTGGTGGATAACTTCTGCCTTTTAGGATCTTCCATCAACAGTAAAGGATCCAGAAGTCAAGATATATACCTCAAACTAGCACTTGGTAGGGTTGCAATGAAGGCCTTGGAAAGGATATTTAGATGCTGTGATGTATCTCTACCTACAAAGATTATAATCGTTCAGACAATGGTTTTCCCTCTATGGATGCGAAAGCTGGACTTTGAAGAAGCAAGATAGAAAAAGCATTGATGCTTTTGACCTTTGGTGCTGGAGAAGACTTTTGAGAATACCATGGACAGCCAGGAAAAAAAACAAAGGGATCATAGAACAAATCAGACCAGAATGTTCACTGGAGGCACAAATGACCAGACTGAAACTATCATACTTCAGACACATTACGTGAACACCCAGCTCTCTCGAGGTCCATAATGCCTGGAAAAGTTGAAGGGAGGAGACGAAGAGGATGACCAGCAGCAAGGTGGATGGACCCGATAACAACAGCAATGAATGCACCACTGAGAGACCTTAAAGGTCAAGTTGAAGACACATCATCCTGGAGAGAATCTACCTATGTGGTCGCTAAGAGTCAACACTGACTTGACGGCACTTAATCAATCAATCAATCTACAGTGACCAGAGGGAATGGATATTGGTCAGAGTTCCGACTGTCAGGGATCTCTCCTGTTGCTGTGCAATTCATTCTGCTAATTCCCAACAGAGGTTATATCAGTTCCAACATGCCTGTCAGACTGACACATCTGCACAGCGCTACCAAATAATAAGTCCCTCTCCTTAGCCTCCTAAAGTGGCTATCAATAACCTCAACAGGTTTTTTTCTTCCATATTTGGCTGAAGGAATTACAGAAAGTTGGATCAAAGTTTGGATTCCTCCCAAGCATTTAAGGGGAACTTTTTTAAAAAACTGAAAAGTGTTAATATAACACTAACAGCATGTTTGGAAACAGAAAAGACTGCATTGCCACTACCACTTATTTTGCCGGTTATGTGGAACTTAATGACACTTTATACAATGATGACAAATTTCGATAATGTTCAAGAACAAAGCAAATTTATTATTTTTATTGTTTATTTCATTTATATACTGCCCATCCCAGAATGGCTCAGGGTGGTTCATATATATAAAAAACAAAACAAAATAAAATTGAGGCGGCATCTCTATTAAAAATGGAAGGACAGAATAAAGCTTTGCGCAACAAGGGCAGCAGCAAATCTATTCAGAGTTCAGCCAAATAAAGAAGAGAACATAATTCATATACATATTCATCCCCTTCACCCACCTCTCTCTATATGCATGCTCTTTGGGGGGATTATTTTATTGATTTGATTTGATTTGATTTGATTTATATACCGCCCATCCAAAATGGCTCAGGGCAGTTTACAGTTAAAACAAACCACTAAAACAATAAAGAGCTAAAACAAATTAAAAACAATATAACAACTAATAATTTAAAAACATTTTAAAACAACAATTAAACCATTACAGTAATTAAAAACCCCGAAATCAGGTTTTAAATTTTAAAATAAACCAGATTTTAAAACCCCAAAAATTTAGGATGCTGAGTGAGCTTGGGTGAAGAGATGGGTTTTCAGGTGTTTTTTGAAAATTGCCAGAGATGGGGAGGATCGTATCTCAGCAGGGAGCACATTCCACAATCTCGGGGCAGCGACCGAGAAGGCCTGTCTCTGTGTAGCCACGAGACAAGTTGGTGGTAACTGGAGACGGATCTCCTCAGATGACCTCAATGGGCGGTGGGGCTTGTAATGAAGAAGACGCTCTCTTAGATACCCAGGGCCTAAGCCGTTTAGGGCTTTGTAAGTTATAACTAGCACTTTGTATTTTGTCCAGAAACCTATTGGCAGCCCGTGTAACTCCATCAGTAAAGGAGTAACATGGTCTCTCCAAGATGACCCAGAGACCAACCTGGCTGCCGCATTCTGAACCAACTGAAGTTTCCGGACTACATACAAAGGCAGCCCCACGTAGAGCACATTACAAGAGTCAAGTCTGGAGGTTACCAACAGATGTACCACAGTTTTGAGATCATTGATCTCAAGAAATGGGCGCAGCTGGCATATCAGCTGAAGCTAATAGAAAGCACCCCTGGCCACTGCCTCAACCTGAGAAACCAGGGAGAGGTGTGAATCCAGAAGTACTCCCAGACCGCGAACCTGTTCCTTTTGGGGAAGTGTGACCCCATCTAGAACAGGTAGATCAAAATCGTCTCTGGGGTTCTGACCCCGAACAATAAGTACCTCTGTCTTATCCAGATTCAGCGTCAGTTTATTCTTCCTTATCCAGCCCATTACTGCTTCCAGGCAGGCATTTAGAGAGGATATGCCAGCTCCTGAAGAAGTTGACATGGAGAAGTAGATCCTGGTGTCATCAGCATACTGGTAACACCCAGCTCCAAATCCCCTGATGATCTCTCCCAGCGGTTTCATGTAGATATTAAAAAGCATTGGAGAAAGTACGGAGCCTTGAGGGACGCCATACTTAAGCTCAGATCTTGAAGAGCAACAGTCTCCAAACAACACCATCTGGAATCTGTCCGAGAGATAGGAGCGGATTCACTGTAAAACAGTGTCTCCCACCCCCAACACTCTCAGACGTTCCGGAAGGATACTATGGTCAATAGTATTGAAAGCTGCCGAGAGATCCAAAAGGACCAACAGAGTCACACTTCCTCTGTTAATTGCCAATTGGAGATCATCCATCAGGCCGACCAAGGCAGTCTCCACCCCGTAACCCGCTCGAAAACCAGTTTGAAATGGGTCTAGATAATCAGTTTCCTCCAAGACCGCCTGGAGCTGAGAGGCCACCACCCTCAATTACCTTGCCCAGCCATGGGAGGTTGGAAACAGGCCTATAATTGCTCAACTCTGAGGAATCTAATGCAGGCTTCTTTAGAAGAGGTCTAATGATTGCCTCCTTAAGACAAGGAGGCATCCTGACCTCCCTCAGAGAAGCATTTATTATTTCTACCAGGCTGTCTACAACAGCCTCCCTGCTAGATCGAACAAGCCATGTTGGACAAGGATCAAGAGAACAAGTGGCAGGCCTCACCGCCCCAAGCAGCTTGTCCACATCCTCAGGAGTCACAAACTGAAACCGATCCAGTCGAATCACATAAGAGGAGTTGCTGGACACCTCCAGTTCAGGTATCAAATTAACTGTGGAGTCTCCATCTAGATCGGCACGAATCCGAGAGATTTTTTCTGTGAAAAACTCTTTAAACACATCACAACGGGTAACTGATGACTCCAAATTCTGGTTCAAGGGAGTGGGGGAGGATGCCAGTCCCCTCACAACCCTGAACAACTCAGCTGGGCGTGAACTCGCACAGGCAATATGGGCAGAAAAGAAACACTTCTTTGCAGTACGTATTGCCTGAGCATAGATCTTGAACTATGCTCTATGTCGTAGTCTGTTGGATTTGAGTCAAGTCTTTCTCCACTTGCGCTCCAGTTGCCTACCTTGCCGCTTCAGCCCCCGTAGATCTTCTGTATACCAAGGGGCCAGTTTTGAAGCAGGTCGGAGGGGACGCTTGGGGGCAATCGTGTCTACTGCCCTGGTGAGCGAGTTGTTCTAGTTCTCAACCAGGGCATCAACAGGATCACCAGCAAAGCCAACATTTAATCCCTTCAAGGCTTCTTGGAATCTTACTGGATCCAATAACCTCTTCGGGCGGAGCATTCTAATGGGCCCCTCGCCCCTGCAGAGGTAGGAAGTGGCTGTAAGTCCCACCTTAACCAGATGGTGGTCCGTCCATGACAATGGGGAGATCAAAGTAGTCCCCACCCACGGAACACCACCCTGGTCAGAGTAGAAGTCCAAATCAAGTGTGTGACCTGCAATATGCGTCGGTCCAGAGAACACTTGGGATAGGCCCATAGTTGTCATGGCCACTGTGAATTCCTGAGCTGCCCCGGACAAATTGGTCCCAAAATGAACATTGAAGTCCCCCAGCACCAAAAGTCTGGGAGACTCCAATGCAAGTTCCGCGACCAAGTCCATGAGCTCAGTAAGGGGTTCCGTTGGGCAGCGGGGTGATCGGTACACCAACAGAAGTCCCAGTTTATGCCTGGTCCCCAAACTTAAGTACACACATTCAATATGGTCCGATACCCTAACAGGGACCCTGGTGATGGAGATGTTATCCTTATAGACCACAGCCCCTCCACCTCCCCGCCCATGTCCCCTCACCTGCTCCTCTACAGAATATCCTGGAGGGAGAAGCTGGGACCAGACTGGACCACTAGCCTCCCCCAACCAAGTCTCGGTAATACATACTAGGTTGGCCCCTTCATCCATGATCAAATCATGGATGAGCTCAGGTTTATTTGGGACAGACCTGGCATTGCAGAGGAGCAAGGTAAGGCTATGTGGGTTGTTGGCAGTGCTCCCTGAGGTCAAAGAGCTGGCAGGACAGCCGGAAGGAGAGACAGCTAATAAATTTCTGACTACCCTTCCCCTGGAGCAACCTAATGACCTGCCAACATTTCTTCTTCTATTACCCACCACAACCGGAATAGCTGCCCCATAGTCAACGAAGGTGCCCCCTGTTTTCCCATCTCCAGATGAACCCAAACACATTGCAGCAACTTCAACCCAATTCCCAAACATCTAAAACTAATTAAACAGAAGCCCTCTAGCCCTCGCCCTCGTTCTCCCCCGAAGTGGCTTCTTCAAAGGGGTGACCCCCTTTGGTGTTGCCCCTTTGGTGGCGACCCCACTGGTGGCGGGCCTGCCGCCACAAGCAGCCTCCTATAAAGCCCAAGACTGAGCAGATGACCCGAGGAACAGCTGAGCCACTCAGGGGCTGGTCCTAGTCCTGCACTCACTCCCCACAGATGTTACCTACAGGCAGCGGCCCGACAGGGGAAGCAGGAGTAGGCAGGCAGCAGCAGAAGGAGCCCCCAAGACCCACCTGGTCTCACACCCCAGGCAGTATTGGGTGGGAAGCAGATGGACTTCTCCCGCTCCTGTGCTGGGTTTCTGAGCTACCTTTAATTATATATTTAAATTTCCATGGACCACCTGGATATACCTCATGGATCCCCAAGGAGTCCATGGACCCCAGATTAAAAACTCCAGGTTTAGACTGAGGGCCAAGGAAGCCCTTGAACAGCCACCAGTCTGAAGGGAGTGGAGAGATGTGGAGAAAGGTTTCCTAGAGGAACTGCTGCATGTCTTGAATTTCTGCCTGAAAATATACTGTCGGACATAGCATTTTGAGGAAAAACTGTGCCTTGTAATAATGCATCAGACAGAAATCCATTAGATGTATCTGTAGGAAGTGATTGTGACTAGATTGGGGACTTGTTGAATTTCTGACTGGACATTTACTATATAGACACTGTGCCTTGTAGAGATGCATCCGGCAGAAATTCATCAGAGAAGCTATACCTGTTGAATTTCTGCCTAAACACATCCCTACTCAGCCCAATGTCTTGCCTGAAGGCCAAGACAAGGTGTAGGTCATAAAGCCTAATTTCTAAAACAGCATAATATGAGACTATACAAGGTCCTTACAGTATATATGGCATGGAAGTTAAGATGGGCACCTTAACTTGTAATTTCCAAAACGAGTGAGAATTTAAAGCATTTTAACTCTCATCTGAAACAGGTTTTTAGTTTACTGACTGATATTGTTTGATGGTGTTTGCGTGTGTAGGGGTGGGGTTTAAAGAAAGAGACTTAATGCTTATAGCAGGCAACATGGTTTTTGAAATCTTGTTGGCATAAAATGGCATTAAAGATCCTATGCATTAGGTCAAATTTGGAAGAAAAAACCTTGGGCATTATTGGTGGCATGAGGAGGTTGAAGAGAGGTACATTAACAGCATTTAGGTTCTAAAGCGTCTCTGAGGGAAGGTAGGATGCCTCCTAGTCTCAAGGAGGCAATTATTAGACCGCTTCTGAAGAAGCCTAACTTGGATCCCTCAGAGCTGAGTAACTACAGGCGTGTCTCCAACCTTCCGTGGCTGGGCAAGGTGACTGAGAGGGTGGTGGCCTCACAGCTACAGACAGTCTTGGAGGAAACTGATTATCTAGACCCATTTCAAACTTACTTCCGGGCTGGTTATGGGGTGGAGACTGCCTTGGTCGGCCTGATGGATGATCTCCAACAGGGAATTGACAGAGGAAGTGTGACTCTGTTGGTCCTTTTGGACCTCTCAGAGGCCTTCGATACTATTGACCATAGTATCCTTCTGGAGCGTCTGAGGGGTTGGGGGTGAGAGGCACTGCTCTGCAGTGGTTTCGCTCCTACCTCTCGGGCAGGTTCCAGATGGTGTCCCTTGGAGACTGTTGTTCTTCAAAATCTGAACTTTTGTATGGTGTCCCTCAGGGCTCTGTATTGTCTCCGATGTAGTTTAACATCTATATGAAACCGCTGGGAGAGATAATCAGGAGATTTGGTGCAGGGTGCTATAAGTATGCTGATGACACCCAAATCTATTTCTCCATGTCAGCATCATCGGGAGAGGGCATAACCTCCCTAAATGCCTGCCTGGAGTTGGTAAAGGACTGGATGAGGGATAACAAACTGAGACTGAATCCAGATAAGATGGAGGTATTCATTGTGTGGGGTCGAAACTCAGGAGACAGTTTTGATCTGCCTGTTCTGGATGGGGTCACACTTCCCCAGAAGGAACAGGTATGCAGTCTGGGGGTGCTTCTGGATCCAAGTCTCTCACTGGTGTCCCAGGTTGAGGTAGTGGCCAGAGGTGCCTTCTATCAACTTCGGCCGATATGCGAGCTGTGCTCGTTTCTTGAGAAAGATGACCTCAAAACAGTGGTACATCTGCTGGTAACCTCCAGACTGGATTACTGTAATGCGCTCTGTGTGGGGCTGCCCTTGTACGTTGTCCGGAAACTACAGTTGGTCCAGAATGCAGCAGCCAGGCGGGTCTCTGGGTCATCTCGGAGAGACCATATAACTCCTGTATTGAAGGATCTACACTGGCTGTCGATATGTTTCTGGGCAAAATACAAGGTGCTGGTTATAACCTATAAAGCCCTAAACAGCTTGGGCCCTGGGTATTTAAGAGAGTGTCTTCTTCATTATGAACCCCACCACCCATTGAGATCATCAGGAGAGGTCGATCTGCATTTGCCACCGGCTTGTCTGGTGGCTACTCGGGGACGGGCCTTCTCCGTTGCTGCCCCAAGGCTTTGCACTCCCTAATGAAATGAAAGCCTCCCCATCTCTGACACCTTTTAAAAAGTCTTTAAAGACGCATCTGTTCACCCAGGCTTTTAACTGATATTGTTTTGATTATTTTTAATGTTGTTTTAGAATATTGTTTTTAAAAAATTTAAAATGTGTTTTAAATTTCTTGTTTTTGTTTTTAACTAATGTTTTAATGTTTTTATCTTGTTGTAAACCGCCCAGAGACGTAAGTTGTGGGCAGTATAAAAATATGTAAAATAAGCAAATAAATAAATAAATCCTGTTAGAGGACTTACACAATAACATTGGCTGGCCATTTTGGAAAGCGCCCCTTACAGGTATGAAAGAAGTCTCCCCCTGGATTTGCAAACTTCCATATGCATACAGCATCCACCTAAAATATGGCACTGGTAGTCTTAATTGAAATATTTTGGCATTATTTGATGCCAAGCCACACTAGTGGGGGACATTTTGACTGAATGCCTCAGGGTGTTAAAGGTCTGGGCAGGGGTGCAGCTAGGGGAGAGAGGGCCTATATTTGCCTCTTTCCTGGAGGCACTTTGGAGTGAGGAAGATAATGAAGAAAATAGGGAGGGGTGGATCTGAAGGGCCCGGATGCTTTGAACCCATCCACTCAATTATAGCGGGGTCTGGGTCTTTTTCCAGCACCCCCGGCACAGGTTTTTCTTTGATTGAAGAAGAGCTCACTCACTCGCTGCCCACACCATGCCAATCAGTTGGCCAGTTAAGTGGCCACCAGGGGGAAGAGGTGAGGCGAAGAATCTGCTTCCTAGTCAAGAGAATCTGGAACTGGTGTTTAAAAACTGAGAAAGAATGAAGGCAAGGGAAATTGGATGTGATTAAAATGGAGGGGACGAAGAGTGTCATTTGACTGTTGTAGTTTAGGACGCTATAGCTCTAAGTGTTTGTTGTTGTTGCAGATTTAGGTAACTCCTACTTTACCTAATGTTCCCATCTAGAGAGGGTGTTATATGTTATTCAATGCTCATTAATTAATTAATTATTATTATTATAACATTTATATCCTGCTCTTCCTCCAAGGAGCCCAGAGCGGCGTACTACATACTTGAGTTTCTCTTTCACAACAACCCTGTGAAGTAGGTTAGGCTGAAAGAGAAGTGACTGGCCCAGAGTCACCCAGCTAGTTTCTTGGCTGAATGGGGATTTGAACTCGGGTCTCCCCAGTCCTAGTCCAGCACTCTAACCACTACACCACGCTGGCTCTCTCTATATTTACAAGATATACCTACAGTATGCTAAACAATTATTTAACTCCTATACCTGGATTTCCTAGATCTAGTTCCGCTGTGGGAGCTAAAGGGTATCTTGTCTCATGTTAGCTGACAAGACTTACTCCTGAGTAGTCCCCTTTAAATTATATTTGAAATTAATGGGATGTTAGTTGATAGGGACGTACAGGGGTGGGGGAGCAGTTCTCTGAAAAAGCAGGTAAAGAGCGCCTTATCCTCTTGTCCCTGTCCCAGGGCTTTTCTGCCAGTGGCGCCCACTCTCCAGACGGCCACACAGGGCTGCAGTGCTCTTCCCTGAAGTTTCTGTGCGGCGGCGGCAGCATGCACATCCCAGGGGAGACACCGAGCCAGCGCATGCACATCCCTATAAATTGACAACTCATCTCATTAATTTCAATGGAACTACTCAGAAATAATTTATTCTGGATGTCAAAGAGTCCTTATTCTATGTTTGTTTGTTTTTTAAAAAATGTGGCCAGGGACTGATGTATTTCATTTGTGGATGAGTATCTAATTCCCACATAAAGTACTCTTTTTGAGAATTAATCTTGCAAAACCTAGGAGATAACTCAGGCATTCTACTCTGCCAGGAAAACCTACACACACACATGTATGGAATAGGCTCCCTGTTGAAATAAGAGTATCTCCTTCTCTGTTTGTTTTCAGGAAGACCCTCAAGACTCTCCTGTTTTCACAGGCTTGTAATTAGAATTTTAATAATTTGTTTTAATAACTATTTTATTCTATTTGTATTGTCATGTAATTTAATCTGTGATTTTTAAATATGTTAAATTTTGAACACCACCTAGAAATGTACATATCAGGCGGTATCAAAATAAGATAAATAAATACACACACACATCCATCAAGCAGCTGCTCAGTAAGGACTTGACCTTTGAGAGCTTTAAAAAAATCAGATGTATCAAGTTCGTTAAAAAGAACTGATGTAGGGAGGGAGTATACAGATGTGTGTCTTTGGGTGGCCCCTAGTCATCCTATCCTAGCTGGGAGACTCTGAGCCAGTCACTTCTCTCTCAGCCTAGCCTACTTCACAGGGTTGTTGTGAAAGAGAAACTTCAGTATGTAGTACACCGCTCTGGGCTCCTTGGAGGAAGAGCGGAATATAAATGTAATAATAATAATAATGTTCTCTCTCCTTAGAAATTCACCATAGCTTAATCTTTGGAAGCAACAAGCAATGTTATACACTTTCTATCCACTCTAGTTGTTGGGGCGGGAGGGGGCAGGATTTAGGGTAAAATAAAAAATAATCTGGTCAGTCAATCTTTTATTGTGTTTTAATGGGATATTTTGTTTTAATGGTCTTCTGTTTCTCATTACAATATTACCAGTAGTACATGAGAAAATAGGATTCAAGAGAGAAGTGCTTAAACTAAAATGCACTTCAGAGCTTTGCAATGTTTCACAATAAACTTTGTTGGAATGTAATCCTCTGTGTCTTAGCTATAACAAATGGAATTACATATTGCAGTGAATATGCAGCCATGAACAGAGGCGTAACTAGGGAAAATGGCGCCTGGGGCAAGCACTGAAATGGCGCCCCCCGCGGCCCCCCCCCCGCGCCCCCAACATACTACATTATACTTAGGTTTTTCCTCATAAGCGCCCGCCGCCGCCACCAAGCCAGGCCACTGACTGGCCGCCAGGCGCCAGCAAAGCAATGGGGGGGGGGCGCGGGCAGTGCGGAAGGGACCACTCGTGGGGGAGGGGGCGCTGACGCGCTCCCTTGACTGCTGCAGCATTGCTGCACTGAGCAGGAAACATTTGTATTAACAACAACAAATATATATATATATACATATTTTGTCATGGCAGCGCCCCCCACGTGACCAGAAAAGATGGCGCCCGGGGCACGTGCCCCCCCTGCCCCCCCTATAGTTACACCTCTGGCCATGAATACTAGTTGGCCTAGTCTTTTTTTTAGGTAAATTGCAACCCAATGGCTCACGAGGCGGAGGAAAGGACAGGACAGAAGAGCCACCAAGACCCACTTGTCATCCATCCATCCATCCTCCTCCTCCTCATCCAGCCGGCTATTTTCAGACTAGGGTGAAGCAAACAGTTTTGGAGAATCTGGAATGAAGAAGGTGGACAGAGAACTGAAGAAACCAAGTTGAGGTGAAGGGTTTCACCCTTTAGAAAACTGATGTAACCTGTTCCTGACTTTGAAGTGAAATAGCAGAGCACTCCATCTAATGCTCAATTTATACATTTGTAAATAAAACAAATATGTTCTTTTAAATGTACCATTATCTGCCCCAAGCTTTCAGAATGGCATGGACTATAAATCCAGGAAAACAAGATATTTTTGTTAGTGGAATTGCTACCTCCATAGCTTAGCCAATAATAAATAACATGATTATTTGTTAATATTAAGCTAGATAATGCAAGGGCATTAACTGAATTTAGAAGCTGAGTTGTGAATATTGTGGCTGTAACTAGCTTAATGTCACTGCTTTTATGGCCTAGGCCTAAAGAAGCTGCAATCTTATGTTTACTCAGAAGTGAATCCAACTGAATGCAATGATACTTACACTAGGGATGTGCACAGAACTGGTTGTGTGTACTCCTGGGAGGGCGGGGGGTCACTTTAAGGGGGCAAGGAAGGTGCTGCCTACCTGCCAGCCCCTGCCCATTTCCCCCAGCTGGTGCTCTTCCAAGAAGTGGGTGTGCAGGGCTGCAGCATGCCTCCTTGCAGCTGGGATCAGCATCGCCATGCAAACGGCCGGCACGGTTTGCATGGCGACACTGATCCCAGCTGCAAGGAGCCCTGTGCACCCGCTTTTTGGAAGAGCGCCAGTGAAAAGGGGCAGGGCGGGGTTGGCAGGTAGGCAGTGCCTTCTCTGCCCCGTAAGGAGACGCCCCCGCCCCCCTCTGAACTGGCTTGAATGGAGCACCAAATGGTTCTGTGCACATCCATTGCACTGATTCACATTTATTTGGAATTACTATATCATTACAGTCCAATCTTACGCATATTTACTCAGAAGCAAGCCCACTAGGGGCTTACTCCTAACTAAGCATGCTCAGGACTGCAATTATATAAGTAACTACTATTTGCTTTGTGCTTCACTTCCCACACCATCAGTATTTTTTCCTTTCAAAACCACACATTGCTAAAACAAGCTAAGCACACAGAACTAAGTGGTATATCCTGAGAACAGAACTTAGTGTGGTTCATCTTTATGCTCAAGGACTGGATTGCACCATCATACATAGCAAACTAAAAAGAAAAAGAAAAAGAAAAATAGAACAAAGAACAAAAACAAAGGTTTCTAGAATGTCCTGTACAGGGGAGTACAGGAAGCCTTCTGGCAATGCTGGATATCAACTGTAAGCAACATTTCAAAAGTTTTGGCAGAAATCATGCTTGAATCAGTACTTTGGCACAAAGGCCTTTTCAGATTCTTTCTAGACAAGTGTATTACTGATCAGCAGTGTTGCGTTTTTCTCACTTTAAAAAAAAAAGCCTTACATACAAAAAAAAGATACTTGTCATCTGAGCCCCTAAAACCGCACTGCAAGAATATATGACAATTCTGCACAATATGACATATACTGTACTGTCTCTAATCAATAGAAGGGAGCAAAATTTCAAGATATACTTTTTCAACATGTAATTCTGTTAAAATCAATGTCTAATCTAACATTGCAAACACTTCTACTGAAACATACACTGAGGGAAATAAGTATTTGATCCCCTGCTGATTTTGTCCGTTTGCCCTCTGACACAGAAATGACCACGCTATAATTGGAATGGTAGGTTTATTGTAGCTGTGAGAGACAGAACAACAACAAACAAACCCTCAAAAGCCCAGTGCCCAAAAGTCAGCAATGGATTTGCATTGTAGTGAGGGAAATAAGTATTCGATCCCCTATCAACCAGCAAGATTTCAGGCTCCCAGGTGTCTTTTCACTATATGCAGGTAACGAGCTGAGATGAGGAACACCCTCTGTAAGGGAGTGCTCCTAATCCCAGCTTGTTACAGTACCTGTATCAAAGACACCTGTCCATAGAAGCAAGCAATCACTCAGCTTCCAAACTCACCACCATGCCCAAGACCAAAGAGCTGTCGAAGGATGTCAGGGACAAGGTTGTAGACCTGCATAAGGCTGGACTGGGCTACAAGACTATCGCCAAGCAGCTTGGTGAGAAGGTGACTACAGTTGGCACAATAACTCGCAAATGGAAGAAACACAAAATAACTGTCAATCTCCCTTGGTCTGGGGCTCCATGCAAGATCTCACCTCGTGGAGTTTTAATGATCATGAGAACGGTGACAAAGCAGTCCAGAACTACACGGGGGGAACTTGTCAATGATCTCAGGGCAGCTGGAACCATACTCACCAAGAAAACAATTGGTAACACACTACGCCGTGAAGGACTGAAATCCTGCAGTGCCCACAAGGTCCCCCTGCTCAAGGCAGCACATGTACAGGCCCGTCTGCAGTTTGCCAATGCACATCTGAATGATCCAGAGGAGAACTGGGCGAAAGTGTTGTGGTCAGATGAGGCCAAAATCGAGCTCTTTGGCATCAACTCAACTCGCTGTGTGTGGAGGAGGAGGAATGCTGCCTATGAGCCCAAGAACACCATCCCCACCGTCAAACATGGAGGTGGACACATTATGCTTTGGGGGTGTTTTTCTGCTAAGGGGACAGGACACCTTCACTGCATCGAAGGGACGATGGACGGGACCATGTACCGTCAGATCTTGGGTGAGCACCTCCTTCCCTCAGCCAGGGCATTGAGAATGGGTCGTGGATGGGTATTCCAGCATGACAATGACCCAAAACACACAGCCAAGGCAACAAAGGAGTGGCTCAAGAAGAATTGCATGAAGGTCCTGGAGTGGCCCAGCTAGTCTCCAGACCTTAATCCCATAGAAAATCTGTGGAGGGAGCTGAAGGTTCGGGTTGCCAAACATCAGCCTTGAAACCTTTCTGACTTGGAGAGGATCTGCAAAGGGGACAACATCCCTCCTAGGTTGTGTGCAAACCTGGTGGCCAACTACAAGAAACATCTGACCTCTGTGATTGCCAACAAGGGTTTTGCCACCAAGTACTAAGACATCTTTTGTGAAGGGATCGAATACTTATTTCCCTCACTACAATGCAAATCCATCGCTGACTTTTGGGCACTGGGCTTTTGAGGGTTTGTTTGTTGTTATTCTGTCTCTCACAGCTACAATAAACCTACCATTCCAATTATAGCCTGGTCATTTCTGTGTCAGAGGGCAAACGGACAAAATCAGCAGGGGATCAAATACTTATTTCCCTCACTGTATTTGCAATAAAATCACTGAACATCACATTCCTGGGTCACACAATCAATGGAGAGCTAGGGTTTTAAAGCATGGGAGAAAACAGTGTCTCAGATTAAATTAAATCATATTGAAAGCAATCAAAATACCCAAGATTAATACTGTGATTATAAACATTATGTTACAACATAAGAAAGAGGTACCAAATATTTTAAGTTACAGTATGTGATCCTGTTTTCCAAATTATGGCCACATTTTACCTATTATCTTTGATTTTTTTTTTTAATTGTCAGGAGAAAATCTACAAAACAAGTTTTGAATCTTATAGATCTTCATCTATCAAAATATGTATTTTATTAAAATGCCATAAAGGTTATAAGAACAAGCCTTGGATTTGCAAATGGCAGAAAGCTGCTCAATTAAACCTGACCCCAGGTGGCATAGTATGTGAGAGGGGAGTATAGTGGCCTTTCTCTCCCCACAGTATATGGAAAGTTGGGTGGACACATATCCCAAAATACAAATTTCACCTTCATATCAGCATTCTTTAAATTGTTGGGGGCTCTGCCTTCTTTGCAACTGAGTCTCCTTTGATAATAGTTTAATTCACACTTCCAGATCTTTTAGCTTTACAATGATCGGACTAAGTCCCCCCAGAACTCTTACAGCATCTTGGATTGGGGTGGTAGTGAATTAAGGTAAGGGGGTGCAATCTTAGTCCTGATGTTGCAGAGAAAATCCTCTGGAATCTAGCCTTTCTGTTTGATCCAGCCCCTTGTTTTCATCCTTCTATCGCATTTGATAGAGAATAAAGCCAGACCAAAGAGGATTAGACTGAATTCCTGCAATATGACTTGTTGCCTGACTGAATGTACGTCAAAATGCAACAAGGATGTGTGCTCAAAATACGCTTTTTTTCATGTCATGAAAGGCACGAGTACAGTCAGAGAGAATCTGTCTGGTACTGCACATTTAAGCTGCGCAGTTCGCCAGTTTATATAGGTTTCAAGCAAACAAGCATATCAGTAAAGCTATCAATACATGTCATAGGTAATTAAACATAAACATTCCAGTGATGCAGTTAGTGTCTTCAGAAGATAAGTTACTATTTGACATTTCTACTGACCCTACCCGCTATCGGTATCTTGGAATTTGTCTAATGGATTTGTGCATACCTATATTATCTATTTCCCGACAGGTTCTGGCATTTGTTATTTCTGGCCTCCTATCTCACGTTCTTGAGAGGGGCCCCCATTCCGGGTTTGAACACTTTCCCCAACTCAAATAATTTTCTTCATTTCAGGCCTAGTGGCTCTTTGTGCTGTTCAGCAGCCCAAACTTTGAATCAAACTCTTAGACATTTATTTGTAGGCCTGAATTAAACAATCCCAATTAAACAATTCCATATCACTGACACACACATTCCAGATATTATATATTGCTAGGGCCTTTATTGCTGTTTTTTCTTTTTGTAAACTGCCCTGGAAATATTGAAGGGTGGTACAAAAAAGTAAGAACCCTACCCTGTTTTTTATTCTTTTCTCCCACCTCCAATCAGGCACCTTCGGCATTCTGTGCCTCCTGAAGGACAATAAAGTTGCTCTGACCTCATTAAGCCATTTTGGCTTAGGGCTTTCTTTTCTTTTTTCGTTTTCCTACAAATATTTTTTTGCATCTGCGGAATCACAAAATATACAGAAACCTAAACTTTGTTAGTGGGGGACCCTGTTTCACTATCCTCCTGACAAGCTAGGGACCACCAAATTAACTCTTGGTTATAAAAAAGGGGTGGAGATAGATTTCTCCACTCAATCTGCAATTACATCATTACTTTAATTTCCTCAGTGTTTGTGGGTTTTAAAAAAAATTTCCTTGGTTTTCAATATTAACTATTCTGTTTTGATTATTCTGCTTTGGTGGTTATCAATACTTAACCTACAAAATAAGACACTGAAGTGCAGAATAATATTAAAACTATTGTAAAAAATAACAGGGAATACAAATATTTGAGAAGTTATTTTTTTGCCTCCTCATATCTCCTGATTATAAAAACTTGCATAAAATATTAAATAGAACAGTATGTAAACAACATATCTGTGCCCAAGTATTAATGTATCAAAGAATGGAGTGGTGTTATTCTGGAACATAGAGTACTTCTTAATTTTAAAACAATGTCTAATTACAAACACAAAAACATTATTGACTCAATCTGCCCTTGGGTCAGCAAGATACATGGTACTCAACCAGACCAAACAGTATAAAGCCAACAATAATTTTGCTGTGCTTATTTGGATTGGTTTTGGTTTTTGTTTTTAGAAAAAAAGCAAACTCTTTTCTAGAATCAGGCTAGGCCTGCTTGGCAAATATTATGCACTGCGCAGAGTGGAAAGAAACCAAACCATGGAAAAAAACCCTACACATTGAACAAAAGTCTGAAAATTTATTTTGCTCACATTGGATGTTGCAAAACTTAGATTCACAATAGCTAACACACTAAAGCAGGTTGTAACGAGAAACCAAAATCTTAACGTTAATGGCTTTTTTTCTGCACAATCTTTTGTACTAGCAACATGTCATTGAGCTCTTTTTAGCACTGAGGGAGAAGGTGCATCAATGTTCACAAGTTATACAAGCTCTCCATGTTGGAAATTCTCTGTGGTGAGAGAATCCCTTTTTCAATATAGCAGAGTGCACAGAGGCACAAACACAGCGGATTTAGTTATGCATGCATGTGTGCTAAGAGTAAAGTAACTTGGAGCCAATTGCTAGTTTCAAATCAATATAAAAGGTATTTATTAAGGAACTCCATTCTAGATAGGAAAGTGAGGATTTAGGATCTCTAATCTATCTATCTAAATGGATGCAGATGGATTCACCATCTTCTCTGCACATATGGTGCAGGGCAAGAGACTTGCCATGTTGCAAGGTCAACAGCCAGGTAGCAAGAGAGAGGAGGAGGAAGGAAGTTGAATCCCCTAAGATTAGCAATCTACATTTCAAAGGGATAGCATCAGAGCATCAGGAAGTGATGACCAAATGTCTTTGACCTTCTAGCCCTCTGACTTACTAGTCTGTCCTCCACTGTCTGAGGCAAAGAGACAGCGCAAAGTCCTTTACTTCCAACAATCCAAACAATATTTAAACCTGCCAAGGAGAAAAGGAGTTTAATCCTCTCTAATAAAACGCTTGGTGTCCGTCCGTGGATGGACACCAAGCGTGTGTTCGTGCCTTCCTCGGCGGTTCTGGGCATGCGCGGAGCGCATGCCCAGAACACGCCGAGGGAGGCACGACCGCCAGCACCCGGCGGCCATGTTGGGCGGCCAGAAGCGGCCGCTCAGAAGAAGCCGGGAAGAGGCGGCGAGGGAAACGGCGGGGCCAGAAGCGGCCGCCGCGAAGATAGGAAAGAGGCGGAGGAAAAAGAGGTGGTGGGGGCAGAAGCGGCCGCCGCGAAGATAGGAAAGAGGTGGAGGGGAAAGAGGCGGCGGGGGAAGCCGGCCGAGGTGGTGGCGGAGCTGCCGCCGAGGCCTGGAGTCGCTGCTAAAGCCGGCCGGGGGGGGGGACTTTGGGGCCCGACTTCCCCGCACTAGAGCCCGACATCCCCGCAGCCCCCCCACATGAACAAGGGCCAACATGGCCCAGGAAAATGCCACCGCGGCGGCCGCCGCCAACCGCCCTCCCAGGAGCCCGATCCCGCCTTCCCTGCTCCCCCACACATGAACAAGGGCCAACATGGCCCACGAAAATGCCTCCGCGGCCGCCGCCGCCAATCACCCACCCAGCTGCCCGAGACCTCCTTACCCAAAGAATAACCAACCCCGACGACCGAGGAAAAAGGAGCTCACGAAAAGAGCTCCTCTCTCGGCAAAGACACTGCCCAGACTGTCGCTGGGCGTCCTTTACGCCCAATGCAACAGTCCGGGAAGAGGCTTGGCCGAGAAATGAGCTCTGCTTGCGAGCTCCTTTCTCCGTCGCGTTCAAAACAGTGAGTAAAGTTGCGGGGGGGGGAGGGGGAGGGTTGGAGGGGGAAGGGCAAGAGGGACTGGGGCAGGGAGGAGGACAATAGGGAGGGGGGAGGGGGGAGGACAAGAGGGAGTAGGGCACGGGGAGGGCAAGAGGGAGTAGGGCAGGGGGGGAAGAGGGAGGGCCAAGAGGGAGTGGGTCAGGGTGGAGGGGCAAGAGGGAGTGGGGCATGGGGAGGGGAGAGGGCAAGAGGGAGTGGGTCAGGGGGGAGGAGGAAGGGCAAGAGGGAGTGGGGCAAGAGGGAGTGGGTCGGGGGGAGGGCAAGAGGGAGTTAAGCAGGGGGAGGGGGAAGGGAAGGGCAAGAGGGAGTGGGGTGGCAGGATGGACTTGGGCAGGAGGCTGACAGGAAGGGGAGGGTGCGAGCAGGGTGGGAGGGGGAGGAAGAGAGGCCAGAGTGTGGGGCAGGAGGGAGGTTGGGACAGGAGACACACACACACACACACACAAAGAAAAAAAAGATGAAGAACACATAAAGGGGGGTAAAAAGGCTAGCGCCCGTTATTATAACGGGCTTTAAAATACTAGTAATATATATATTTGATAACATTTTATATCTTTCCCCAATAAAGAATCACCAAACTCAATAAGGATGGATTAAGCAGTATCTTTCTAACCATGGCTCAGATTCCAGCAGGGGTGCATCTATAATTGAGCGGATGGGTTCAAAGAACTTTAGACCTCAGCTCCTGAGGGAACCCCAGCTCCACCTTTCCTGATTTTCTTCACTATCTCCCTCACTCTGAGGGGCTGCTGGGGAGAGCAGTGTACTTGGGCCCTCCTCCCCTAGCTTCACCCCGAGATTCCCGCTACTTAGTTGCCCTATGCACAGAAAAAAATCAGGCTAGACCAAAGTAGAGGGAGAATGCATCCTGCACAATAGCTACAAGTCAAAGAGAACACTTCACTAATGTGGACAAGCTGATTGGAACGGTGCAGCCCAGCACCTGTCCTCTTGACCCGTGCCCAACGTGGCTTATACTATTTGGCAGGGAGGTTGTTGTAGAAGGCCTGGTAGAGATTATAAATGTGTCTCTGAGGGAAGGTAGGATGCCTCCTAGTCTTAAGGAAGCAATTATTAGACCACTTCTGAAGAAGCCTAACTTGGATCCCTCAGAGCTGAGTGACTACAGGCCTGTCTCCAACCTTCCACTGTTGGACAAGCTAATTGAGAGAGTGGTGGCCTCCCAGCTACAGACAGTTGTGGAGAAACTGATTATCTTGACCCATTTCAAATTGGCTTTCGGGCTGGCTATGGGGTGGAGACTGCCTTGGTTGGCCTGATGGATGATCTCCAACAGGGAATTGACAGAGGAAGTGTGACTCTGTTGGTCCTTTTGGACCTCATGGCGACTTTCAATACTATCAACCATAGTATCCTTCTGGAGCGCCTGAGGGGGTTGGGGGTGAGAGGCCTACTTCTCAGGCAGGTTCCAGATGGTGTCCCTTGGAGACTGTGTTCTTCAAAATCTGAATTTTTGTATCGTGTCCCTCAGGGCACGATTGTCTCCGATGTTGTTTAACATCTATATGAAACCGCTGGGAGAGATAATCAGGAGATTTGGTGCAGGGTGCTATAAGTATGCTGATGACACCCAAATCTATTTGTCCATGTCAGCATCATCGGGAGAGGGCATAACCTCCCTAAATGCCTGCCTGGAGGTGGTAATGGGCTGGATGAGGGATAACAAACTGAGACTGAATCCAGATAAGATGGAGGTACTCACTGTGCGAAGTTGGAACTCGAGAGACGATTTTGATCTGCCTGTTCTGGATGGGGGTCACACTTCCCCAGAAGAAACAGATACGCAGTCTAGGGGTGCTTCTGGATCCAAGTCTCTCCCTGGTGTCCCAGGTTGAGGCGGTGGCCAGAGGAGACTTCTATCAGCTTTGGCCGATATGCGAGCTGTGCTCGTTTCTTGAGATAGATGACCTTAAAACAGTGGTACATCTGCTGGTAACCTCCAGACTGGATTACTGTAATGCGCTCTATGTGGGGCTGCCCTTGTACGTTGTCCAGAAACTACAGTTGGTCCAGAATGTGGCAGCCAGGCTGGTCTCTGGGTCATCTAGGAGTGACCATATTACTATCAGTATTGAAGGAGTTACACTGGCTGCTGATATGTTTCCAGGCAAAATACAAAGTGCTGGTCATAACCTATAAAGCCCAAAACAACTTGGGCCCTAGGTATGTAAGAGAACGTCTTCTTCATCATGAACCCCACCACCCACTGAGATCATCCGGAGTGGTCCGTCTGCATTTGCCAATGGCGCATCTGGTGGCTGCTCAGGGATGGGCCTTTTCTGATGCTGCCCCGAGGCTTTGGAATGCACTCCCTAGTAAAATAAGAGCCTCCCTATCGCTGAAAACTTTTTAAAAGTCTTTAAAGACGGATCTGTTCACCCAGGCTTTTAATTGATATTGTTTTGATTGTTTTAATGTTTTTAGAATATTGTTTTAAAATTTTTAAATTATTGTTTTAAATTTCATGTTTTTGTTTTTAACTAATGTTTAACTTTCGTTTTTATCTTGTTGTAAACTGCCCAGAGATGTAAGTTTTGGGCGGTATAAAAATATGTTAAATAAAATAAAATAAGAAAATAATACATCTTTGTCTATATAGGTAAACATAAGAGTTTGAATCCAACATTATGCTTATAAATAGCAAAACATTTTACAAAGACATTGTACAACTAAACTGTACAAATATGTGTTTTATTAACTTGAGGAGAATCAGGAATTTACTTATGTTATTTCTTCATCAGACATTGTCTTTGGCTCTTTACAATTCTGAGGTAATAAGATACCATAAGGAACATTAAACAAAGGAGTCCAGGTAGGCATGTTCAAAGGCATGCAAATATCTAACAAGATTTATTTATTTTCCTTTTGAACAGCAACTCCCAGCTGCACAAACTGCTTCTGAAACATACTTGAATTTCAAAAGTGGCTAGTCTGCTGGTTGAAAAAAGACAAGTGGACTTGATACACTGTTCTTAGGATGTAAGCTATTACTCCAGCATAGCTGGCATACAACTTTAGGGTCCAGTTTTCCAATTCATTATGTATCCAAGCCAGAGCTCATATAGAGTTTTCTAACACATTAGTATATCAAAACAGCTCTTCCCATTGTCACATCTCATCCACAGACTTCACATCAATGCGGAGAATCATCTAGAATAATATCCTCAGTGTTCACTGAAGGAGAGTCCACTGCTTCAGAGACTATGGTGTCCAAAGGAGGGGCAGAGTCATCAATTTCAATGCTGGGCTGTATCTCAGGTTCAAACTTCTGATCAACATTTCCTTTGTCACCGGCTTCTCCTTCAGACTCATCTGCCAGTTTGTCCTGGGACTCAACTGTCTCCTCTTCTTTTTCATATAAGAAGTTGCAAATCATGTTAGGTCTGCTGTATGAGAAGTCTCTATCCTTAAGTTCTAGCCATTCCACTCCTCCACCTGTCGAAGAAATACCAAAAACAAGAGAGAAAGATAAACCAGGAAAGGAATGAATGGTGGGGAGAATTCTAAAACGGGCTGATTTTTAAATGAAATTCACTAAGTTTTTACATTCATCTCTTTTTACCCTTGTCTCTCCCTTTTAATCTCTTCTTTCCCTTTTGTTGTCTTCCCCAGTGTTAAAATATAAAATATGTACGCTCCTCAGGGCAGAGGAGTTTTTGTTGCGCTGTAAAGCACCACATACATTAATGGTGCTATGTTCATAATCATTAACACACTTTAAAGATGAACCATACAGCAATACTTAAGTAATACTTGTATACATGTGCTGAGCAAACACTGCACTAGAAATAGTGCAATCTTCACAACTATTATGACCAAACATGGAGAGAAACTCTACTCGCAAATTTAGGGATAACAGCAACCAGAGAGTCAGGCATATAATTCACCTCCAGATTATTTACAGGGGATGTGGATGTGTCCATATGATATCCTCCAACCATGAATACAACAAATGGCAACTTGTTGTATCAGACAGCCTAAAATTCAAAACTGGCTCAACGGCAAATGTAAGAATGACTATAACTACTACCATTTGAGCTTGAGCTATTGAATTATTGAAATATTTCTTGCTAGAAGTGCTTGCCTGATTCAAAGGCATCTTTGCTCCTGTTCTCTGCCTAGGAACATAGGAAGCTGCCATATACTGAGTCAGACCATAGGTCCATCTAGCTCAGTACTGTCTACCCAGACTAGCAGTGGCTTCTCCAAGGTTGCAGGCAGAGTCTTTCTCAGCCCTATTTTGGAGAAGCCAGGGAGGGAACTTGGAACCTTCTGCTCTTCCCAGAGCGGCTCCATCCCCTGAGGGGAGTATCTTACCGTGCTCTCACATCAAGTCTCCCATTCATATGCAACCAGGGTGGTCCCTGCTTAGCTAAGGGGACAAGTCATGCTGTTACCACAAGACCAGCCTGACACACAACTGTATTAATCTCCAGAAATGACTGGTGTATAGTTTTCATGCAGTTTAATATATGGAGAGTTGTTCACACATGGAGTAGGGATGTGCACGAAGCGTTTCAACACCTTTATTTCGAGGCATCAAAATGCTTCAAGCTGCCCCTACCGAATTGTTTCAGCGGGGGTGAATGGGCATTTTAAAAAGGAGGCAGGCAGGTCTTACCCCTCCATGACCTCCCTCCTCCACCTCAGTGCAGTGCTGTCAGGATTAAATGCCCCACATGCGGCTGCAGGGCTCCTCCCAGCAGTTCACATTGGCACAGAAATGTCATCCAAGCATGCACAGATGCCATTTCTGTGCCGATGCCATCCGCGGGCTGCTGGGAGGAGCCCTGCAGCCAGGTGTGGGGTGTTTAATCCCAGCAGCACCACACTCGGGCAGCTGAGTGGCCCTGGAGTGTCAGGTAAGACCTGCCGCCCGCCTTTTAAAGAGCCTGCTCTAAGCCCACCCAGATGTTCATGAAACGTTTTGTACACATCCTTAACATGGTGCGTGTGAATTTGGTGGGTATACCCAGTATATGTATAGGAGAAGTATAGAAAAAGTGGTGGGACGGGGGGAGGGACTAAGAAGGTTCTAGGAATCACCTGTATTCTCTTCTCCTTCCTTTTTCTCAGTTAGGAGTGTCCGTGTCATGTTCAGCTTCTTCATTGTGTGGCACTTGTACTTTAGCTGTAATTTTTGGTTACCTTCTGCATCTACTATAAACAAAAATTATAGACCAATTTTGAGTGGTAATCCTTATTCATTGAAATGTTAATATTTTTGTCTCTGACCTTCTGAGAATATTAGATACAAATCGTTTACTACTTACCATGATCATTGTTTTCTTCAAACACCACACAGGTACCAAGAGTATCTGTGGAAGAGATGAAAAAAAATGTTAACAAGACTAACAAGGCTAAATGTTAACAAGGCTTCCAAGACTAAGGCCCACTCCAGGTGTGATGCGGAGTCAAGACTTGATCTAGATTTCATGGGATATCCCCTAGCCTTAGGTGTATGCGTGCTCCACCCCTTCCCTTCATGCACGAGGGGAGAAGTTATGATACTTGTTCCACTGCCGTGTTGAGTTTCTGGAAGTTAGTCATGTTTTGATGGTCTGGTGTCTGAACCAGATAATCCTGGCTAATTGTAGCTAGAGTTCTCAAACTGGGATCTGAAACTGGGATATGATTCCAACAATACAATTTTAATATTGGTTTTGAATTTGTGTCTCTGATTTTGGTAGCTTTAAACTTGTATGTGACTTTGGTTTTAATTGTTATTATTAAAGAAAATTAGCTAAGAAAGTTGTTCTGGTAAGTACTAAACTGCCTACTTTCCTTTAACTAAAATCTTAATTGATAATTACCATCCTTACAGGTTAACTCACTTCAGCCATTGAGGTGTCCCTATGTGTCACTCACTACAAATTTGGTTCAAATCGGTTTGATTTGAATTTGGTTCAAATCGCTTAGGCAGTCCACAAGTTAGCCCACTTGCATCTCAAACATCCATGTGCCTGCCATCTTGAATTGGGGTGGATGACATCATCACAAACGATGCCACTGAGGTGTCCCTACAACTGTATCCAATTTGGTTCATATTGGTCCAGGCACTGCGAAGTTGAAAGGGGACAGGACACACACGGACACACAGACAGAATGCAGGGTAATCTCATAAGCTTACTTTCCTTAAGGACAGTAAGCTAAAAAAGCCCTCTTTGGTAATAGAACTAATTTCATGATTCTTTGGATCCTGGCATATGAAAATAATAGTGTACCTATAACATGTCTTCTTACCTTCATACTCCCCAGCAAAGACGTATCGGTCTACTTGCAAAATGGGCCTCTCTGTGTCTATTCCCTACAAAGAAGAGGAAACAGACACTTTCATCAGAAATAAGGTTAAACATGAATTACTTCTACACAAGTCTGATTCAGAGAACTTTTAAGTCTCTGCAGCTAATGGACAATTCATATGATAGGTTTCCTACATTACTGTCCTCATATACACCGTTGTGGGCAAATAAGACACACACCTATTTTGCTAGTGTCTGTCTACAGTGGGATGTGACAATTAATAGCTTTCTACTATCATGTGGCAAAACAGAAACATGAGCATGCTTCACATCATCTGTTTACATCTGTACCTATCACCATGAAGAAGCCCATCAAAACAACCGCTTTAGTTTCTTCAGGTTCTGAATAAGATACATTTATTTCATTACTCTCATTAACAAAGCAGCAAAAACATAAGTTTCTATTAACCACACTCACCAAAATCTTGCATTTGTTCTCACATTTTTCCAAAAACTCTGAATCAATTATTCCTGACAGTTCCACCATGACTAACTGTTCCTGGGAAAACAAAGTTTATGAAGCACATTTTAAATAATATATTTACAGGCTCAAGCTCCCTTTCAGACAGAACCTACCCTGAATATATATTGCTGCCATACAGCCACTCTCTTCAAGAACACAAACACGTAACAGCTTTCCTCCTCTCCATTGCATTTGCCTAGTTCCATATTTGTAGTGTTTAGGGGAGAGCACCATCATTGCTGCCTCCAGTTTATCCATTCTATGTGCCAAGAAACAGATATCTCACTTTGCTGTAGGAAATTTTGTTGTAATGCAATAGAAGCTATTTGCATCTTACTCACTCCAGTGCTGGTTTGCAGCTACCACCAAATAATAATATATTTCAAGTCTCACAATTAGGGTTGCCATATGTCCCACATTACGTGGGACGTCCCTCATTTCAGGTCCCTATAGGGACAGCATTTGTCCCGCATTTTGGTGGGGAGGCAAACAGTGGCAGTGTGAAATACTTGCCGTGGGGGGCATTTTATTCCTTTTGCTATGTAAACTATTTTTAGAAGTTTTTGGTTGAAAATGGTATAACCTGAATGTGTTCTAAATAATAACAATGCTGGCATTATTCAAAAGCATTTAATTCAATAACATATTGAATGTTATTGGGTATTTAAGAGAGCGTCTTGTTCACTATGAGCCCCGCCGCCCATTGAGGTCACTTGAGAAGGTCCGTCTCCAGCTACCGCCAGCTCGTCTGGTGGCTACACAGAGACGGGCCTTCTCGGTTGCTGCCTCGGAATTGTGGAATGCGCTCCCTACTAAGATATGATCCTCCCCATTTCTGGCTATTTTTAAAAAACATCTGAAAACCCATTTCTTCACCCAAGCTTTTTCAGCTTTTTACAAATTTGTTGGTTTTAATTTTGTGGTTGATTTTAAATTGTTGAATTTTAAAAAAATTTTATATGTGTTTGTGTCCCTCATTCCGCCAATGAAATGTTGGCAACCCTACTCACAATTCATGTTTTAAGAACTCTCTTATCTTTTCTTGGTGGACTTGCAAACCACTCACTACTCTCACCAGTGACTTAGGACATGTAAACAGACTATAGTAAGAACCAGCTCCTGGTTCTGTAGTGGCTAAACCTAATCACAAATATGCATTCACATAGGCAAAGGCTAATCCACACTTTATAAACACACATTTGATGGACAAAGGAAAATTAGACACATTCACATCTATATTTTCAAACAAGTCATTTAGTTTTACACTAACTCCAGCAATAAAGAACTCTGCTACAGTATTGTAGTTTTTGTACTGCCACTTCAGAGCTGCTAACCAATGTAGATCCTCTCCACCTTGTTTATAAACTAAGATGAGTAGTAGCTATTCCACATTCTCTTGCATTAAGATTTTGCATATGGTTCAGTTGAAGAATAAGAGAGGAGTCTGTGTAGATGTGTTTAAATACATAATATTTATGTATTTAAATATACATAAATTATATGTATATTTAACATTTAAATACACCCCCAGCACAGTACTTCCAGTGACTGTTGCTGGTGTCTATCTTATGTTTCGTTTTAGAATGTGACCCCGCTTTGGGGACAGGGAGCCATCTTATTTATTTGTTATTTCTCCTTGTAAACCACCCTGAGCTATTTTTGGAAGGGCGGTATAGAAATTGAAATAATAATAATAATAATAATAATAATAATAATCCCCCAGTGAGGCACTACCTTGGCGTGGTTGTGGGGCTTGTGTGCTCTGAGGAAGGTGAGAGCTATGCCAGAGGTCCAACCATACTGGACAGGTCTCACCAGAGGAGCCAGACAAAGAGTGCCTCTCCCATCAACAATATGGTGAGACGTAACTTTAATAAATCTATACCAGATCGGTCGTCGCCCGGGTCAACAAGGACCGCACCAGGTGCTATAGTCCCTGGACATCTGGTGGCAAGTGGGCAGCAGGACTCAGGATCTTCAGTTGAGCAACCAGGGCTGAAGACAGCAAAGTTACTGGAAGAAACGTCGCTTAACCGAAAAAAATATACGAAAAATGCCAACAAGGAAATAATGATCTGCTATTACAAGTCTAGTCCAACTAGAAGAGGTTATTTTAAAAGAATGTACCAAATTTGGAAAGAGAAGCATCCAGATACAGAAATAACAGAACAAAGGCTAGCAGACCAGAGAAGATTCATAATAAGAAATTAAGTATTCACAGGAGTTGAGCTGGAAGAACTGCAAAGAGCAACACAGGATCAAGATATGGAAGAAGAATTAAAAGCAAAAAATAACTGAGCACATGAACCAAACAGCCACCAGAGTTCGACTTCCAGCCCTATAAACAGTTTCCAAAAAACAACTTGCTCAGGCATTAAAAGATGTCAATGCTGCACTTGCAGAAATAACAACCAATAATTTGCAAGAAACAAACCAACTAATGTACAGTGCAGCAACAATAACAACACAAGAGCTCGGATATAAGATCAGTGGACCTGTCAAAAAAGAAAGCAGTACATCACCTAAATGGAAGATTAGATTAGAAAATAAAATCGCCAGGCTTAGATCAGATGCTAGTAAATTGAAAGATATGAAAGATAAGAAGCTGAAGAATGAAAACACCAAACAGTATCTGATCCAAAAATACCACCTAGATTCAAGGAAAATTAGAGAAGTCCTGGAAATAATCAAGCAGCAAATAACAGCAGTGTCAAAGAAGATTAGCAGATATGAAGCCAGAATTACACAACACAGGCAGAATCTCCAATTCCAGTCGAATCAGAGACGTTTCTACCAAAGCATAGAAGGAGAAACTGCAAGAAACGTAGAAACACCAAATAAAGAAGAAAGTGCAATTCTGGGGGAAATTATGGGACAATCCAATAGATTATAATAAAAAAGCAGGCCGGATGAAAGAGGTCAAAAAATGTAACAAACAAATGCAAGATCTAATAATAACACCAGAATTAATAAGTGAAAGAGCAAAGAAAATTAAAAATTGGACTGCGCCAGGAGACGAACTGCATGGTTTTTGGCTTAAAACATCTAACAAGCCTTCATAAACAACTATCAAAACAGTTCAATCACATTTTGCAAGGCGGTGATGTTGAACAATGGCTAACAACTGGGAAAACTCATCTCATAATGAAAGACCCAGCAAAAGGTGCAGTTCCAAGTAATTATAGACCGATCAGATGGTTTATTGCCTGCCAACCATGTTCAAATTATTAACTGGAATAATAGCAGATGAAGTGATGCAACACTTATTAACGAACAAACAGCTCCCAGTTGAACAGAAAGGAAATTGCCCGAACACCAGAGGCACAAAAGACAAGCTGCTGATTGACAAAATGATTTTAGAAATTTGCAAGAGAAGAAAAACAAATCTAAGTGTTGCATGGATTGACTACAAGAAAGCCTCCGATTGATTGCCTCACACATGGATACTAAAATGTTTAGAAACAACTGGTGTCAGCAAAAACATTCAGATATTTATTTAAAAAGCAATGAGGATGTGGAGTACACAGTTAACAATCAATGGCGAGACACTTGGACAGGTTAGCATTAGAAGAGGCATTTTCCAAGGGGACTCACTATCCCCTCTGTTGTTGTAATCGCCATGACTCCACTTTCACAAATACTAAACAAAACAGGCCTCGGATACCAAACATCTAAAACATCAAGTAAAATCAACCATCTGCTGTACATGGACGATCTGAAGTTGTATGGAAAGTCCCAGTCAGAAATCGAATCACTGCTAAACACTGTCTGTATATTCAGTAGCGTTATAGCAATGGAGTTTGGACTAGACAAGTGTGCTGCATTAATAATGAACAGAGGGAAAATAAGAAAAACAGAAGGAACAGAACTGCCCAATGGAAGCAAGATCAAGAACCTGGAAGAGAAAGAACCTTACAAATACTTGGGCATTCTCCAGGCTGATAACATCGCACACACTGTAGTTAAAAGAAAAATGGGAAGTGAATACATCAGGAGAGTCCGAAAAATCCTCAAGTCCAAACTCAATGGTGGGAACACCAAACAAGCCATAAACACCTGGGCTATACCTGTCATCAGATACACTGCAGGAATAATAGACTGGACCTAGGCAGAGCTAGAGACGCTAGATCGTAAGACCAGGAAAATAATGACCATCAATTATGCTCTGCACCCCCGCAGTGATGTCGATAGGCTATACCTCCCTCGCAGCTCAGGTGGAAGAGGAATGCTGCAAGTCCATCAAACAGTAGAGGAGGGGAAAAGAGGCCTTGAAGAATATATCAAGAAGATGCACTTCAAATGGTCAATAACGCGAAACTATTCAACACCAATGAAACAAAGCAGGCCTACAAGAAAGAATAAGTCAAGAACCGAGCAGAAAAATGGAAAAATAAGCCAATAGTCACTATTTGCACAATATAAGTGGAAAATCAGACATCACCAAGACCTGGCAATGGCTTAAGAATGGTTACTTGAAGAAAGAAACAGAGGGTTTAATACTGGCCGCGCAAGAACAGGCACTAAGAACAAATGCAATAAGAGCAAATGTAGAAAAGTCAACCACAAACAGCAAGTGCCGCCTTTGTAAAGAAGCAGATGAAACAGTGGACCACCTCATCAGCTGTTGTAAAAAGATCGCACAGACTGACTACAAACAAAGGCATGACAAAGTAGCAGGGATGATACACTGGAACATCTGCAAAAAATACAAGCTACCTGTAGCCAAAAATTGGTGGGACCATAAAACTGAAGAAGTGGTAGAAAATGAAGATGTAAAAATATTATGGGACTTCCGACTACAAACAGACAAACATCTGCCACACAATACACCAGATATAACTGTAGTCGAGAAGAAAGAAAAACAAGTCAAAATAATCGACATAGCAATACCAGGGGATAGCAGAATAGAAGAAAAAGAAATAGAAAAAATCACCAAATAGAAAGATCTACAAATTGAAATTGAAAGGCTGTGGCAGAAGAAGACCAAAATAATCCCAGTGGTAATTGGCGCCCTGGGTGCAGTTCCAAAAGACCTTGAAGAGCACCTCAACACCATAGGGGCCACAGAAATCACCACCAGCCAATTACAAAAAGCAGCTTTACTGGGAACAGCCTATATTCTGCGACGGTATCTATAACAATTGACAATAAAATCCTGGCATCCCAGGTCCTTGGGAAGGACTCGATGTCTGGATAAAACAAACCAGTCAATAACACCTGTCTGACTGTGTAAACAAGAAATAATAAAATAATAATATTAAAAAGTAATTCAAAACCACAGACGTGTGAGAATAGTTAGTGGCTACTTCGCGCTGATGTAGTGATGGGGGATACTCTACACATGCTCAAGGACACTCATTTTATTTCACAACTTTCTGAGCTAAGTCGTGGTGCTAAAAACTGACAACGGGCTCAAGGCTGCCATCGCATGTCCATTTACCTGGGAGCAAAAGGTCTCTTGAACCCAGCAGCAGCCGCAGCCACGCTTAATTCCAAGTAAATATAATACAGAAGATTTTGCTGCACGGCTGCAGACCCTGGCCTACGCACATTCCGGAAACGAGATTTACTTTCGAGTAAACACCTGGGACTCCAGCCACAGTGTGCCCAGTAGGCAGCGACCAGGCGTATTGTTTCTGTGTGTCAGCAACAGCTATTCTGCACAGAGAGGAGAGCCCAAAAGCGCCTGCCTGCAGCCCAAGACCAGTTCGCGACTCCGCCCGTTAGTTAGGGGTAGAATGTCAGCAGCCTCCCAGGGAGACGCCGACGCCCCCGACCCACCTCCACCACCACTTCCTCGCCGTCTTCCTGGGGTCTCTTGGCGGCCTCCATACCACCCCAGCAGCGCCTCAAGGGTGGTCACGTGATCTCCCGGCCGCCATTTTACGCCGGTCCGCCTCCCGCCGCTGCGTCTCTCTCGGTCTCTTCGGCGACTGCGAGCGCGAGGTGCCTCCGCCGCTGGGAAGGCCGCAGTGCCGCTGTTTGGTTCACTCGCAGCCGAGCGAAAAAGAGCTCGCGATGGAGGCAAAAAATAAAAAAAAATCCGAAATCCTAAGCCGCCTGAAAATGCAGGGACGCTTCACGCTGTGCTGGAGGGTTTCAGTCTAGAGTTGGGGTTTCCCTCTGCTGATCTACAAAGAGCGGCAGCGAGGGGAAAGGGAGGCACTTGTTTTCCCTCATTCTGCTGCCATTGTGTGCCTGGCATCGTTCTCCTTTCACGTACTAAAACCCTCAGTATAAACCAACTGGTTTATCACCCACCCTTTCCATGGACTGACTGCTGTCATTAGCTGGTCTTAGGGAATTTATAATAGTACAGGGCAGATTTATATGTACATCAGCTCAGCTCGGGCTTAATTTGAGCTAAAGATAAAGCAGAGAGCAATTCTGAGCTTGTGCAAAGTTCGTTCATTCTCTCTCTCTCTCACACACACACCCTGGATTTAGGAGACCTGGTTCCCTGGCTATCAGGCTTGTACCCTGTTAAAATAAACCATTGACTTTAACACTGAGGCTGGGTTGGAAAGGAAATAACTTAAAGGCAATAGGAATCTGAACTGTCCAGGCCTTTTATTTCAGTCCTAAAGTGTCGAAAACTCCGGTAGCTTTATGACACTAGTACCTTACAAAGTAACAAACAAGAAATTTACCTTTATATCTTACTTTGAATGGTATCAATGTCATAAGGTTAGCTGTAGCATGGACGTTTTAGGGTAGAGCAGTCATGGGAAAAGGGAAAGTGTAAAAGCTGGAATAGAATGGGCTGGGATTACTCCTTAAAAAATCAAACTGGATGCTCAAAATAGTGGGATGCATTAGAGACAACTGATAATACTTGAGAACTGAAATTTTCCCAATATTATACTTTTATTAACCCATTTCCCATTAAAAACAAATGTCGAAGAATGGCCTGAAACAGAGGAGAGGAGAGCTGGTCTTGTGGCAGCAAGCAATACTTTTCCCCTTTGCTAAGCATGGTCTGCCCTGGTTGCATATGAATGGGAGACTCAGGGGATGGAGCCTCTCTGGGAAGAGCAGGAGGTTTCAAGTTCCCTCTCTGGCTTCTTCAAGACAGGGCTGAGAGAGATTCTTGTCTGCAACCTTGGAAAAGCTGCTGCCAGTCTGTGAAGACAATACTGAGGTAGATGGACCAATGGTCTGACCCAATATATGGCAGCTTCCTATGTTCCCATGACTGGGAATGGGTTAAAAACATTGTGGGGTCCAATTTGTTTTTTTAGGGGGTGGAGCAATGTAAATGGCTGTAACATTCTGGTATTTATGCTGCCCCCCCCCCGGAACAAACCACACCCAGCTAAATTGTGCCTTTTATGTAGGACCCAGCATAGGGTAGTGGTTAGAGTGTTGGACTAGGACTGGGAAGACCCGAGTTCAAATCCCCATTCAACCATGAAGCTCACTGGGTGACTCTGGGCCAGTCATATATCTCTCAGCCTAACCTACCTCACAGGGTTGTTAGGATAAAAATAACCATGTACACCACTTTGAGCTCCATGGAGGAAAAGTGGGATACAAATAAATAAATAAATAAATAAATAAATAGTTCCACCTGTTTACGTGTATACTCTTCCCACAAAAGTTGTTCTAGAAGTTTGCTGATAAGAACATAAGAAAAACCCTACTGGTTTAGGCCCAAGGCCCATTTAGTCCAGCATCCTGTTTCACACAGTGGCCCACCAGATGCTGCTAGAAGCCCACAGGCAGGGGTGTATCTAGGGTGAGGCAGGCAGGGCACATGCCCCGGGTGCCACTTGAAGGGGGGATGCCATTTTTAAAATTAAATTTTTTAAAATGCCTGCCAAAAACAAAATGGCCACTGTGCATGCTCAAATGGCCTCTGTGAGGCCTGGCATGGCCTAGAGCCTCACAGAGGCCATTTGAGCATGTGCGGTGGCCATTTTGTTTTCAGTGTCCTTAAAAAATTTTTTTTTTACAAATGGCCAAATGGTCCCTGCAAGGCCCTAGAGGCCAGCAGGGGGAGGGGGAACCTTTGCAGAGCCCCCCCCCCTGGCCTTTAGGAAGCCTCCCGAAGGGGTTACAGGTAATTTTTTAAAAAATTAATATAATACAAGTCACTGTACACATATTCAGTTTGACACTATATACAGAGAATCAGGGCTTGTGAATACAGAGTGAAGCTTATGAGCTAGGATTGCATTCATTTGCTCTTACTTTGCTTCTTGTGATAAGTGAGTTGAATGTGATGTCTTAATAATATGGCTATTAATGAGAGCCAGCATGGTGTAGTGGTTAGAGTGATGGACTAGGACCGGGGAGACCCGAGTTCAAATCCCCATTCAGCCATGATACTAGCTGGGTGACTCTGGGCCAGTCATTTCTCTCTCAGATTAACCTACTTCACAGGGTTGTTGTGAGGAGAAACCTAAGTATGTAGTACACCGCTCTGGGCTCCTTGGAAGAAGAGCGGGATATAAAATGTAATGATAATGATAATAATAATTAATGGTGAGTTTGTCTTTGAATCAGTGTGAAATCCTTAGTATTAAGGCCCACTGGGAGTTTTCTTGCTCTCTCTCATTTTAACTGTCTTTCTGAAATACTAGAATACAGGTGAAACTCGGAAAATTAGAATATCGTGCAAAAGTCCATTAATTTCAGTAATGCAAATTAAAAGGTGAAACTGATATATGAGACAGACGCATTACATGCAAAGCGAGATAAGTCAAGCCTTAATTTGTTATAATTGTGATGATCATGGCGTACAGCTCATGAAAACCCCAAATCCACAATCTCAGAAAATTAGAATATTACATGGAACCAAGAAGACAAGGATTGAAGAATAGAACAATATCAGACCTCTGAAAAGTATACAGTGTACTGTGCTTGATTGGCCAGCAAACTCGCCTGACCTGACCCCATAGAGAATCTATGGGGCATTGCCAAGAGAAGGATGAGAGACATGAGACCAAACAATGCAGAATTGCTGAAGGCCGCTAATGAAGCATCCTGGTCTTCCATAATACCTCATCAGTGCCACAGGCTGATAGCATCCATGCCACGCCGCATTGAGGCAGTAATTGCTGCAAAAGGGGCCCAAACCAAGTACTGAATACATATGCATGCTTATACTTTTCAGAGGCCCGATATTGTTCTATTCTTCAATCCTTGTCTTCTTGGTTCCATGTAATATTCTAATTTTCTGAGATTGTGGATTTGGGGTTTTCATGAGCTGTACGCCATGATCATCACAATTATAACAAATTAAGGCTTGACTTATCTCGCTTTGCATGTAATGCGTCTGTCTCATATATCAGTTTCACCTTTTAATTTGCATTACTGAAATTAATGGACTTTTGCACGATATTCTAATTTTCCGAGTTTCACCTGTAGTTTTTTAAATATTAAAAGATTAACAAGCTTGACTTGTATTTTTCAGCTGATAATCTGAAAGATGGGTGTCAGATGTTTGGACAGGGGCGCAATTTCAGTGCTTGCCCTAGGTGCTATTTTCCCTAGATACACCTCTGCACCACAGGTAAGAGCTGAGGGCATGCCCCTCTCCTACTGTTACTCCCCTGCAACTGGTATTTGAAGGCATCTTGCCTCTGAAGCTGGAGGTTTCCTATAGCCCTCAGACTAGTACATAGGAAGCTGCCATATACTGAGTCAGACTATTGGTCCATCTAGCTCAGTATTGTCTATACAGACTGGCAACGGCTTCTCCAAGGTTGCAGGCATCCAACAGCAGCACCCTAATCCTAGAGGGAGTGTTTCCAGAGCTCCCTGGGGCTTCAGGGTTGGGAGAAGAGCCAGAAAAAGGAACAGGCCTCAGTTGCTTGGACTATTTCCCCCTGTAACAGCCTGCCTAACTCCCACCGCCATATCTCCCTCTGCCTACTACCCATGAAATCCCCCAGACCATCCCAACTCTTCTGCTCTCCCAGACACATCTCCCCAGCCCCTCTTCAATAAAGCCAGTAGCCAGGCCCACAACTTCTTGTCATACAACTCTATCTTACTGACTCCTTGATGAAAACAAGGGTTGTTCCATTTGTCTTCTGAGGCCCCAGACTGCTCCCCTCAAGGCTGAGAGCCACAAGGACAAGAGCCCCTGTGCTCTCGCCCTTTGGCTTGTACCCTGGCACAGCCTGTTGGTATATAGCATATCACAATCACCTGGTTGGAGCAGAGGCAAACACACAGTCAGGGCCCTGCCCAAGATGAATACTCCCACAAATAAAGTAGTGATTTCTACATGTTCAGGGGACTCTCTGGGTACGCTGAAGTATGGACATTTGTAAATTTAAAAAAGTTGGGGCGGGGGGAGCCTGATGAGGATTGAGCATGCTCAATTAACCCCAGAAACTATAGAATGTTGAGGTGTTGCAGGGGAATGGGAGGGGGCCGGGAAAAGGATTTCACTTAACCTTTCACAGCTTCTGGAGGTGGACATTAGGATTGGGAGATGCAACATTTCACTGCAGGTCCCACTTGTATCTACTTATAGCAAACTCAGGTGGTTGAGTGCCTAGTATCAGTTTGGAAATGAAAAAGAGCAACCAAAAACAAAGTAATGGTTTCTACATACTGGGGGACTCCCTAGTGTATGCAAACTTACATCCGTTTGTAAATAATTACAAATAGGATCAAACAGATACAGTTCCACGATGACTGAGCATGTTCAGTGCCTTCCAGGCTACACAGAATGTTGAAAGTGCCTGCTGGCGGGCGGGGGGGAGGGGAGAGAAAACTGAGGTGGGAGAGAGAGAGAAGGGGAGGGAATTTATGTACTTGAGCCCCTGTCCTGGAAGTGGGTATTAGGGCTGGGGAGATATAACATTTTGCAGTCCCATTTGTATGTAATAATAATTAACTGAGGTAGTTGAGTGTATATCAGATTGTAAGCAAAGCAAGGCAGTGGTTTATGCATATTCAGGAGACTTCCTAGAGATGTTGAAATAAATAAGTTCATAAATTAAAGTAAAACGTAAAAGGAAAAAGCAAAACAGTCTGATGAGGACTGAGAATTATCAGTTGTCTCCCAAGAACCACTGAATGTTGAACATTTCAGGTGGGAAAAACAACAACAGAATTGGAGAAGGGGAATGGGCCTGCTCAAGCCTTTAAGAATTTATAGTATCTGGGAGGTTGGCATTTGGGTGGGGACTGGGGAGATGCAACATTTTGTTACAGGCCCCACCTATTAATATGCAATTTTGAAAGGCTTTTGTGTTACATTTCAAAGGCCTTTGCATAACATTAGTATCCAATTTACATAACTTTGAATTACTTTGGAGTTGAACTGGTCTTGTATTAAGGTAAAGTGTGCCATTGAGTCCATGTTGACTCCTGGTGACAACAGGGCCCTGTGGTTGTCTTTGGTAGAATACAGGAAGGGTTTACCATTGCCGTCTCCTGCAGAGTGTGAGATGATGCCTTTCAGCATCTTCCTATATCGCTGCTGCTCGATATAGTCTGGGAAATATACCAGCGGGGATTCAAACCAGCCACCTCTGGCTTGCTAGTCAAGTCCTTTCCCCACTGCACCATTAGGTAGCAAACATGAATTGTCTCTGCTAAGCAGGGCCTTCCCTGTTTGCATTTGAATGGGAGACTACATGTGTGAGCGCTTTAAGATATTGCGGCCACTCTGAGAAGCGGCACGTGCATGTTTGCTTGCATAAGGTTCCAAGTTCCCCCACTGGCAGCTCCAAGATACAGCTAGGAGAGACTCCTGCCTGCCACCCTCGAGAAGCTGCTGCCAGTCTTGTGTGTGTAGACAATACTGACCTAGATGGACCAATTGTCTGACTCAGTTTAAAGCAGCTTTCTATGTTCCTAATATTATCAACAGTTTTTGACAGAGGGAATATAAGACACCCAAACTGGAACTGGTGTTTGGTTGTTATGGTGCTGCTTATATAGTTATAGAGTACTGAATGACACACTCTGTATTTGCTATTCTGTTTACTGACACATATTTGGTCAAATGTGTATGTTCTGTAGTAACTGTTGTAATACGTTGCCAAGGTACAAAAGTGCAATGTTCATTCAAACCAGGAGAAGCACTCAATCATTATGCTTTATAGTAGGGACAGAAATAAGCTGAACCACCTTCTGTGATAAAATTTTCTGAACTAGAAGCTTCTTGCTACAGAAGGTGCTAACATCTACTACTTAATATTGGTCTTATTAAAGATCCCCTACAGTTCAGAACATGGAGATTTTCCTCAGCAAATTATCAAAATATAGTAGCCATGTTCAAAATGTGTTGAAATGTAAAATGCCAACAGCTCAGCCAGCAAGAACAGTAGAACAGTTATTTCCTACACCATCACTGACTGCACAAGTTGTTTGAGGGGATGGCAGCTGTCCTGATTAGACATTCTTGGAGGAGCAGAAATAAGTGGGCCTTGGAACATAGCTGAGCACTGCTCTAAGGAGAACTAAATCAGGATCCTGACCTATATATCTTTCAACTGATTTAATAAACTAGGAAATAAATATCCTTATCACTGCACACACAGACACACAATATTCCAGCTCCCGAGCTAAGTGAGGACTACTTCAGGCTCCGTGGGGCATGGAGAGCCTGATCACACTCACCTTTCTGCTTCTGCCCTGCACTAGGCTTGGCCGCTGCCCCGACACGGCATTCTTTGCCCAGGGCTGTAAAAGCCCAGCCGCTCCTGCTGCACTAGAGCACCCACAGAAGCTGGCTGAGCACTGCAGGGTGAGATAACTGTCTCTCAAGTACATAACAATAGTGTGTTCCTCACTTTTCCTTCCTCCATTGGCAAACACCTAGGTTTGTCAACTCATAGGAACCTAGGAACCTGCCATATACTGAGTCAGACCAGTGGTCCATCTAGCTCAGTATTGTCTTCACAGACTGACAGCGGCTTCTCCAGGGTTGCAGGCAAGAATTTCTCAGCTCTATTTTGGAGAAGCCAGGGAGGGAACTTGAAACCTTCTGCTCTTCCCAGAGCAGCTCCATCCCGAGGGGAATATCTTAGAGTGCTCACACATCAAGTCTCCCTTTCATATGCAACCAAGGTGGACCCTGCTTAGCTAAGGGGACAAGTCATGCTTGCTATCAAGACCAGCTCTCCTCCCCTATCCATCAACATGTATGTTAATACCCATTAATGTGAATGAGTCCAGTTCTTACCTTATATCTGAATTTTCTGTCTGTAATAATCTTCCCATTAGTTTTCCTGCCCCACTTTTGGGTGCATGGACTAATCCTATTCCTCCAAACATCTTCCTACTTTTAGATTGTCCCATCTTTCATTTTGTCTCAGGTGTACTGTAGGAGGACTAATGATGCTTATCAAGCATGCACACACAAAGCATCAGCAACAGTTGCTGATATGGAGGCTACAGTATTTTTACTGTGCAATTTACAAATTCTGGCTGTTCTTTTTTGCTTGTTCAGCCACTGAAGGGATGCTGTGCTGGGGATGGATAGGGCCAGTTCAGTGAGAAAAGCTTTCCAGGCTTGCACACTTTGGATGTAAAGTCCCATTGAACACAATGGGATGTATTTGAGTAAACATGCAAAGGATTAGATATCATCCGTCCCTGCAGTTAAGAATTTTATTCTTCTTCCCACCCTTAAATCTCATGTAAAGAATAAGCTCAAATTGGTTTTATAAACCTGCTTCCCACCACAGCTACAAATGTTGACTTGAAACTGACCATGCTGGTTACACAAACCCTTGACAGCTCTGGAAATTTGTGCAGAATACCATAGGGTGCTCTCAACCTAGATTGAAGGTAGTTACATTTCTGTAGAGAGCCTCGAGTGCCTCTCTGGACTAGGTGAGGCCTACAATGAGCCCTGCTTGATCAGGTCAAGCTCTTTCTGTTTCAATATAATTTCTGGAAAATCCACAAGTTGAAAATCTCCTCCTCCTCTTGCTTCTCTGCAACAAGTATTCTGAGGCATACGGCTTCAACCTGGAGGAAGCACATAGTAGGCATCACAAGTACCATTGATAGACTTCTCTTCCAGAAAGGTGTTTAATCTCCTTTTAAAGCCATTACATCATTACAGCCAATTCTATAGATTTTGTGCTCTCACAAGTACTTTGTCAATTCTCAATCTCCTGCCAGTCAGTTTCACTGGATAACACTCTGGTTCTAGTGTTTCCACTTCTCACAGCATGCATAATACGAGTTATACCAAACACATCTAAGGATGAATCTGTAAGTATCAAAGTTCAATGGGTTAAGGCAGATTGTTCATTTTTTTCTGTTGTACTATGCATATATACTGCAAGATAATTCTAAACTCTTAAAAAGCTGTTACTTTTCATTGAATAGATCTAGTATGATTAATCCTCACCATCTCTGCTTAACTATTAGCTCTCCTTTGCTGCAACTCAGTCCTGAGCTTGAGATAGTAGGACTGTTCTTTAAGTGCCAGTAAAAAAAAGTGGGGTGGTGGTGTATATTGGTAATGTTTGATGTTTACAAATGAAGTACTGATTTTAAATGAGTTATGATTTTAAGTTTGTTCATGTTACCTGGAGTTAGGAGTAAGAAGCAAGGTGACCAAGTTTGTAGATAATACCAAGGTATTCAGGGTGGCAAAAACTGATAGCAACAAGCACAAAAAGCTTATCTATAAACTGGATGAATGAATATAAACAATAAAATGGCAAATGTAAACAATATAAAAGCTAAACAAAATGGCAAATGCAGTACAGTGGTGCACACTGAGGCAAAAGATTCCAAATTCACATATACTTTGTGGACTGAACTCTTAGCCAGGAAAGATCTTCGAATTATGATGGATAGTACAATGAAAATTTTAACCCAGTATGCAACAGCTGTGCAAGATGTATTCCATGTTCTGGATCAATGGGAAAGGGATTAAATAGGCTAGCTTGCTAAAATACAATTTATTTGGAATACTGCATACAGTTGTTCAGAACCTCAAAGCAGTTCCTGATGTTCTCCTTGAAAATGGTGGGCACATTTGCAAGATCATATCATGGAAACTGGATAACTTTATATTTCTACTTTAGCTTGACTTGGAACTTGCATATGAACAGTTTGTGAACTGTTCCTGCAATTAGCCCCCGGCCACATTTTTGCTGTTATAACGAGCTCTTCCACCTCCTTGCACCAATAATGTAATCAATCTGTGTACTCCATCTGGTGATGTCCATGTGTATAGGCACCAAACCTCAATGATAGGGAACCAGAGAAACTGTGAAATGAAATCAATGAAGTTGTTAAGGATGAATGTGAAAAGAGACTGCCAAAGACCAAGAAACAGAAGAAAGCAAAATGAATGTCACAACAGATAGTGGAAATTGCCAAGAGGAGAGAAGCCGATGTCAAGAAAGATAAAGACCTCAGGAAGGAACTTAATAGGGAATTTCAGAAAGCTGTTAGAAGAGACAAGGAGCACAGGGGCGTAGCAAGGTTGGAGGGGGCCCAGAGACAAGATTTTAAAATGGGCCCCTCGCTGATATACACACACAAACACACTTCACAATATATAGTGCACTCACACTCACATCCCCTTTATGAATACAGTGAATATCTAGTTCACATTGAATCTAGATTTTTTTACTTTCTGCTCCTGCCGATCTCCAAGAGACTCAACATAATTCATAGGGGGTACAACATGGGCGGGTGGGGAGTCATGTGATGTGCCTCTGGGGGGCCCTTGAGGCAGTGGGGTCCCAAGACAACTGCCTCTCCTTGCCTAATAGTAGTTATGCCCCTGAAGGAGCAGTACTACAATGACATCTGTAAAGATTTTGAGGATGGAAATAGACAAAGAAAACAAGGAAAGTTTTCCAAAAGATCTCAGAACGATCTTTTCCAAAAGAATCTTTTCCAAAAAGATCTCAGAAAAGAACTCAGAGTGAGGTTCCAACTTCGATTTGGTATGTTAAGAGATGCCAAAGGACAGATAGTAACTGATTCAGAGAAGATTGAACAGAGATGGAAGGAGTATACGGAAAATCTGTACATCTGGGACATCAACATCCAAGATACTCTAGAAGGTAGCCACCTTGGGATTTTCTTAATGAAAGGTGGTGTATATAAATTTAACAATAAAAATAAAGATATTCCCTAGTGGCAAGAACCTCTAGTACAGGAAGATGGAAGTTAGATCAGCACTCTGGTCATTACCAAGTCAGAAGGCTGCAGGAATTGATGGAATAGCTACAGAAATATGACAGGCAACAGAAGGATCAGTCAAGGCTCTAACCAAACTATGCCAGCAAACCTAGAGAATGACACAGTGGCCAACAGATTGGAAGAGGTCAGTCTACATACCCATACCAAAGAAAGGAGACTTAACAGATTGCACAAACCATCGCACAATATCCTTAATTTCATATGCCAGCAAAATAATGCTCAGGATAATCCAACAAAGATTAGAGCCCTACGTGGAATCAAAAATGCCGGATGTCCAAGCTGGTTTCAGAAAAGGCCAAGGAACAAGAGACATCATTGCTGATACACTCTGGATAAGTGAGAAAATCCAAGAAAAAAAAAAAAAAGAAGTCAATATGTGCTTCATTGACTACAGGAAAGTCTTCAATTGCATCAGCCACATCAAGTTGTGGAATATCCTTAGAAAATTGGCATCCCAGAACATCTCATTGTTCTCATGAGAAACCTATACACAGGACAGGAAGCCACAGTGCAGACAGAACATTGTGAAACAGACTGGTTCCAGATCAGCAAAGGAGTAAAACAAGGCTGTATACTTTCTTATTTATTCAACTTAGATACTGAACATATAGTGAGAGAAGAAGAAAAGCTTGGTTTTAAAGTTGGAACAAACATCAATAACCTGTGCTATGCTGACATGAACTCTGATAGCTGAGAATGCGGATGATTTGCAAGTTGTAGTAATGAAAGTCAAGGGGCACAGGGAAAAAATGGGACTATGAATAAATGTAGTAATGACAATGGGTACAGCAATCAGCCTCAGAACTGATAATGAAGACAATGAAGTTGCGGATAGCTTCTGCCTTTTAGGATCGACTATCAACACAGTAAAGGATCCAACAGTCAAGAAATACACCAACGACTAGCTGGAAAGGATATTTAGATGTCAAGACCTACAAAGATTAGAATAGTTCAGACAATGGTTTCTCCCATGACACACTATGGATGTGAATGCTGGACTTTGAAGAAGCAAGATAAAAAAGGAACGGCACTTTTGAACTTTGGTGCTGGTGAAGACTTTTGAAAATACCATGGGCAGCCAGGAAAACAAATGGATCATAGAACAAATCAATCCAGAACTTTCACTCAAGGCACAAATGACCAGGTTCAAACTATCATATTTCGGACACATTATGTGAAGACCCAGCTCCCTTGAGAAGTCCATAATGCTGGGGGAAATTGAAGGAACGAGAAGAAGAGGATGACCATCCGCAAGGTGGATGGACTCCATCATGACAGCAATGAATGCATCACTGAGAGACCCAAAAGGCCAAGTTGAAGACAGATCATCTTGGAGAGAATCTATCTATGTGGTCACCAAGAGCTGACACTGACTTGACAGCACTTAATACAGTTGTAGGTGCTACATCTCAAAAGGAAATTGCTGAGCTGGAAAGGTGCAGAGGAAGGTAACAAAAATGAAGAGGCCAGACATCTTCCTTACAAGGAAGAGGTATTTGAGTTTACTTAGAGGGAAAAGGGTGTCTGGGGTGACATGATTGAGGCTTATTACATTTACCTGAACAGAAAGTTAAGTGTATTCAACAGCTATTTTCTAGGTACCTGGTTAAGTATATTTGCAAGTATGTAGCTACCTACTTAATATTCTAACACACTTCTAGCTGTCCATGAATGCTGTAATTTAAGAAATATCTTCATTCTAAAAATAATTAGCTTTTGCATTCATTAAAAATAGTGCAGACAGATTAAGAGTTGATTAACAGGATTAGTGTTTCTAAAAGGCTTAATCTTCCTAGGTCAGCCATCTGACACTTGCCCTGCAGCACACAGAAACAAAAGGATGAATCCTAAGATTTCCTTTCTCTGGAGGAAGGAGTCTGTAGGATACTTCTCACTTGTCTATCTGGTTGATATAAACTTATTCAACCTAGTCAGGCTTGAAGTTGCTACATATCAGTTCAAAAGAAGTGTCTAGGTGTAAAAGTGACTCAGAGAGAGGAAGTAACATGTTCAGTCATTGTAAAAGCTTAGAAAGCAAACTTTTATTGAAGCATTACGATTTCTGGTACAGATATAATTTTTGTACATTTTAATGATCCATGTCTAACACCACAGAGAGAAGTTTTAACACCAAACATCACCCCCCTCTTTTGTTCACCCTAGTGTTAATACCCATTCAACAACTTTCTATCCCAAGGCTCTTTTCACTGGAATCTGCATTTTCATTATTCCTCAAAGGGATCTTCACTATAGCAGACTTCAAGCCAACAAGTAGTACCTTCACTTTAGGCACTCTTCAAGAACAAAAAAACATTTCATATATTGGTCCTCAATCTAAAGCACCCCAAACTATTAGGTGCTACTTAGAAGCAAATTGATAAATTTGGTAGAAAATGTTTAAAAATAAAAAAGTGAAGGTGTTCCAACCACTTGATTTCCAACCAAGCAGATTTAGTAGCGTAGAAACACTAAAAAAAGTGCTTCATTTATAAATACAGAAGGAACAAAATATTGTCATATTCAGAGAATCAAAAAAACCTAGCAAGGACAAAAATGTCAAACTTGTAACAGACTTGCTGGTCTTAACAACTGAAATCCCACAGTATTTCCATGAATATACTGTTTCTCCAAAACTTGCACCTAATAGCTCAATATCCATGAAGTGACTATTTCCATGCCTATAGTGTTAAGTTTTATATATAATGTTCTAAGTCTGTGTGTCTAGGCTCTCCAGATTTTGCTTTTGGCAGCCAAATCACTCAATGCCTTCCATGTCATGTAAAAAAGGAACCACACAATTGGGAAGAAACACAGATGAAGCCACAATATTGTTAAAATTCAGCTGAACTAGCACATGCACAATGGTGTCACAGGACATAAGTTACAGTTTGGAAGGACTTACAGTGTTTGGATTATTATGAAGTAACATTTGAGCCAGCATATTCCAAAGAAATGGCAACTAACAGTTTTGTGCAGTAGTTTTGAGTCACATTCCACTGTGTTTACCAGATCTCCTTACCATTAAGCACTATCAAGCTCCTAGCAAATCAGATTCCTAAAGCCTGCAACTGTATTTGACATTTGTGAAATACCTGGAGCCAGCTAAGTTCATATTGTCACAACTGTGTCAATACACTTATATAGATGTTCAACAGCTTCCACCAGTTGCTTGAACTGCCTTCAAAACTAAAAGCTAACATGGAACATAACAGTTTATGTTCTGGCCCAAGTTGAAAGATAATAAAAATAACTTGTGACCAACGAGTAAGTTTCCAGAGGTGGAAAGCTAGTGAATTAACACCCAGCATGGTGTCCTTTTAGTTAGTTCTAGAATTTATACAGGTCTAAGTGATAAGTTTTACAAGCCTCAAATAAAAATCAAGTAGTCCACCATGTGTTAAGTAGTCTTGTTCTCTAATCCTGACAGTTTGAATCTGCCATTGAGAAGTTATAAATAAATGTCAATTAAATTACTCAAATTCAAGAGATGTTTAAAAGTCTGAAGTGACAGCATACATGGGGGGGGGGGTTTAGGCAACAACTAACTGTTTCAGATAAGTAGGTCCAGGGGAAATTCTAATGAGGACGAAATCCTTGTCTGTGGGGAATTTTTGGTGATACTTGGAGAAAAACTATACTGCATGTAATCCTATCTGAATTGTTTTTACAAGTGTTGTAAAGTTTCATACAGTAAAATTTTTCTACATGCATTTCAATTTCACAGCAAGAGTGAAATAGAATACCTAAACACAGAAGAGAGCATTCATGCAATATATCTAGATTTTTGATATAATAATGCATACAATTGAAAATTATACTATGATTACATCTAGGGCTTTCTGCAACTATGAGGTGGGTATGAAAAATATGGCCCCTTGTATCATTAACTAGAAAGCAACCACCACCTCCTCTATTGGGTATCTTTTTACGCTTTTTCTTCATTTCTCTTAATCAACTCTGCTGTTTATTCTTGGCAAAACTGGTAAAAACGAAGTTGTAGTCATTAAACTGAGCAATCTGGCGATCTAGACGCTTAAAACCTTCCATCTTCTGGGCTGAAGCAAACACTGTGCGACATTTTGAGCTCTAGGAGACAAAAAGAAGATATTCCTCAAACGCTGGAGACAAACGCATCTTGCAAGGTAAACTAATATTCCAAATAAATCAGAAGGGTAGCTGCATTAGTCTGCTGTAACAAAGTCTTGTTAGCTTAAAGACTTAATTTTTTGTGGCATAGACTTTAATGTGTTAAATGGGTATGTATGGGGGAGCAGGTAAGGAGAGAACAGGACCTTTTAAATCCAAGAAGCCAAGTGAGACAAGAGATTATGCAGGTAACAAATGAAAGCAAGATAAAGAGTAGGTATAAGTCACTCTCAGCTAGAATTGGCATAGCAAGATGAATGGTGGAAACATAAATTGGCATTCATATGTAGATTGGGCTTTTATCAGACCTAGCCTCCAAAGAAACTGGGACTGGCTAGCTCCTTACAGCAAGTTGTTGTCCCTCCTGTAGGGATTTACACTATTCATCTTGCTTTGACAGTTTAACACCCTCTGATTGGATTTGATATTTCAAGATGTTTTTGCCAGTTCTACAAAGTAAACAAAAGTCAGTCATCAAAATAATAGGACAGCAATAAAACCCAAATAAAGTAATGTGTAGCAGTAGGCAATCAGCAGATCTTAATCTGTAGTTAGCAAAAAGGAAAGGAAAGCTCATGCCATCAAGTTGGTTGACTCCTGGCGACCACAGAGCCATGTGGTTTTCTTAACAGAATACAGGAGGAGTTTACCATTGGCTCCTCCCTCACAGTCTGAGACAATGCCTTTCAGCACCTTCTTATATCACTGCTACCTGATATAGGTGTTTTTCCAAAGTCTGGGAAAAATACCAGCAGGGATTCAAACTAACAACCTCTTGCTCCCCAGACAAGTCACTTCCCCACTGAGCAATTAGGTGACAAAGGCAATCTGAAATCTTAAAGTTTAAGCTCTTGGAAGAAAGAAGTAGGGAGGAGGCTGAACTGATTTCTCCTAAAGGAGTTCCAAAATACTGGGGCTGCTACTAAGGCAGCCCTGCTCCTGGTGGAGGTTCAGCTTCTTTTTCAGAACTCTGAAAAAGATGTGTGCTCCCACAGGAGAAGATACTCCCAAGACACTTGTAACCCAAGCAGTATAGTATTTTAAAAGTAAATTATCAGCACTTTGAATTTGATTCAGAAATGAGTTGGTAGCCAGTGCAGATGCTTCAGCATAGGCAACACATGAGAATGTTAGTCCAAACCTGCCTATAGGTGGGCTGCTGCATTTTGTACTAGCGAAAGTTTCCACATCATCTTCAAAGGCAGCCCCACACAGAATGTTACTGCAGTCCAATCTACAAGTTGAAACATCAGTAGCCAAATCTATGTCCCAGCAGTGGGCCTAGCCAGTGTGGCTTTCTGGGCCACAGCACCTAGGAATCCAAGAGCAAAGCTGATTGCAGTAGTACTTCAAGCTATAGACTAAACTGGTGTGACTCCATTTAGTACAGGCATATCCCAGCTAACTAGTCCACTTGAGTCACTCACCATCCTATTTTCTTCTGTGTACTGTGCTTAGATTTATTGACCCTCATCCAGTCCACTGCTCATCACAGGCACAAACAAAAAAGTCAAAACTATGGCTATGGGGGGAAAAGGACATAGGAATGGCAATGGAACTAGGAAATGCACGGCAAGCAATGCAGAAGACAAGCCATCCCTAACTGCCTCATACATCAGTCCTCCTGTCAGGTGGCTCACTAGTGCTTTGCGCGCCTACTGGCTCTGTAGCTGCATTCCTAATCAAAATGTGCCACATATCAGGTCTTAGTGCAGCAGTTTGGCAGCAGAATAGTTTAGATTCGCTGAAGTAATATGAACCAAGAGTAAGTGAAAGTGTCTACTGTGGAGGCACTTTCCAGAGAAAGTGTCTACTGTGGAGGCAACCTTTAGATGCTACAGGTGTCTGTTATTTTCAGTATAACAATTAAAATATACCTATGCACGAAATGGTGCAGCGGGGAAATGGCTTGATAAGCAAGCCAGAGAGGTTTGCTGGTTCAAATCCCCACTGAAACACCTATATCAGGCAGCAGTGATATAGGAAGTTGTTGAAAGGCCATCATCTCATACTGCATAGGAGATGGCAATGGTAAGCCTCTCCAAAGACAACTACAGGGCTCTGTGATTGCCAGGAGTCGACACCGACTTGACGGCACACTTCACCTTTATGCAGGTTACAGAATGTTCTATCTAAGCATCACTGAAGAGGACATTCGTTGTTGCATAAGCTTTCATGGACTACAGCCCCTTCAGAGGAATGCATCGGATCAGCTGAATTCTAGTCAACAAAAGCTTATGCCACAAAAAACCCTCCTAGTTTTTAAGGTGCCATACCATTAGCCTTATTTGCCACTCTAGAGAATATACTTACAATCAATAGTGCCCCTGTATAGACTAATCCTAATATTCTACTGTTTATATATTCAGTGGGAGTTTTCATGTAAGGGAAGGATTAAACACATACACATATTAAAGAACAACAGTCTACAGCAACACTTACACTTCCAGAGTAACAAAGATGCTTTACCTGATTAACAAAGAGTGTTGTCACAAATTTTCCTGGCTTAAAAATATCTGTGACCTTCCTAATTAGGTCATCGTAGGATGTCTGGCTTATGTTCGTTTCAAAACTAACATATGAAAACTCTGGTTCTGGAGTGATGTGAATAGTCCAATAAGTTCCCTAGGGGAAAAATAAAGCTATTGTTACACATTTCATCACAGTAATAGTTTACATATGAAAATTCATTGCAGCAATGCAAACACATAGTACTCACATCTGATTTCATCCCATTCATTGAATATCCACAAGGATTGAACATTGTAGCATCAATGACAGAACCTGGTATCAGGTCACGAATTCCACTCACCTAAGCAACCAAAAACAAGATTCCTGCTTTATTAAAAAAGTTTTTGGTTAAGGGCAAACAAGCTGTAAGCTAATATACATAGAATTCATTCTTGGCATCTAGTATAATAGGCTATTTCTACATATTAAAGTCTCCAGATAGTCTGGGATGAAACTGATTATCTAGAACCATTTCAAACTGGCTTTTGGGCAGGGTATGGGGTGGAGACTGCCTTGGTCGGCCTGATGGATGATCTCCAATTGGGAATTGATAGAGGAAGTGTGACTCTGTTGGTCTTTTTGGGCCTCTTGGCAGCTTTCAAAACTATTGACTATAGTATCCTTCTGGAGCGTATGAGGGGTCTGGGAGTGGGAGGCACTGCTTTACAGTGGTTCCACTCCTACCTCTCAGGCAGGGTCCAGATGGAGTCCCTTGGAGGCGGCTGTTCTTCAAAATCTGAACTTTTGTATGGTGGCCCTCAGGGCTCCGTATTGTCTCTGATGTTGTTTAACATCTACATGAAACCGCTGGGAGCGTCAGCTGAAACCATACCTAACCTAAAATTGAAGATGCCTTGAATCCAAAGAAAATCCCTCAACACATAGTATCAAGTGTAACCGCTGGTATCATAGTAACCACTGGGAGAGATAATCAGGAGATTTGGTGCAGGGTGCTATCAGTATGCTCATGACACCCAAATCTACTTCTCCATGTCAACATCATCAGGAGAGGGCATAACCTCCCTAAATGCCTGCCTGGAGGCAGTAATGGGCTGGATGAGGGATAACAAACAGACTGAATCCAGATAAGACGGAGGTACTCATTGTGCGGTGTCGAAACTCGGGAGATTATTTTGATCTGCCTGTTCTGGATGGGGTCACACTTCCCCAGAAGGAACAGGTATGCAGTCTGGTGGTGCTTCTGGATCCAAGTCTCTCCCTGGTGTCCCAGGTTGAGGCAGTGGCCAGAAGTGCCTTCTATCAGCCTCGGCTGATATATCAGCTGCGTCCGTTTCTTGAGATAAGTGACCTCAGAACAGTGGTATATGCTGGTAACCTCCCGTATGAATTACTGCAATGCACTCTATGTGGGACTGCCCTTGTGTTTAGTCTGGAAACTACAATTGGTATATAATATGCCAGCCAGATTGGTCTCTGGGTCAACGAGGAGAGACCATATTACTCCTGTTTTGAAAGATCTACAGTACACTGGCTGCCAATAAGTTTCTGAGCAGAAAACAAGGTGCTGGTTATAACTTATAAAACCCTAAGCAGCTTGGGCCCTGGGTATTTAAGAGAACATCTTCTTCGTTATGAACCCCACTGCCCACTCAGATCATCAGGAGAGGTCCGTCTGCAGTTGACACCAGCTTGTCTGGTGGCTACTTGGGGATAGGCCTTCTCCACTGATGCCCCAAACCTTTGGAACACGCTCCCTGCTGAAATAAGAACCTCCTAATCTCTGACAACTTTTAAAAAGTCTTTAAAAACTGCCCAGACACGAAAGTTTGGGGCGGTGTAAAAATGTAATAAATAAATAAAAAATAAACAGTCTTTCAACCAGGTCTTTTAATTAAATATTATTTTAACATCATTTAAAAATGTTTTAAAATTTAAATTGCTGTAATGTTTTAACTTTTACTCTATCATTTATTTTGTTTTAACTTTAAAAAAAGTTTTCTGTTTGCTTGCTTGTTGTAAGCCACCCAGAGACACGAGTATAAAAAAATTTGGGCAGTATAAAATTATGTTAAATAAAAATAAATAAATATTAGTTACCTTTACACATCTATTATGTGTTAGTGTACATGGAACTGTATAATACAGTATTTTAGCTCAGTCCTATGTGCACAGAACCAGGCGGAGGTGGTTTGATGGCGGGGGTCACACTAGGTTGGGGAAGATCTGCTTCCCCCCCACCAGCGCTCGGAATTTTCAAAGTCCTACAGGGCAGCAAACTACCTCCTTGCCGCTCCCTGGCCGGAAGTAGCTGGTACACGTGCATGCACATTGTGCTTGTGAGCCTGGTCAATGCACATCAGCTACTTCCGGCCAGGGAGCGGATGGGGCGTCAGGGAGGTACATGGATGCCCTGTAGGACTTTGCAAATACTGAGCGCCGGAAGGGGAGAAAGCGGGGGGAGGGTTAAGTGTGCCCTCCCCCAACCTTAAAGTGCGACCCCCCACCACTGAACCACCCCACTTGGTTCTGTGCACATCCCTACGTTCATGTCAGATCAGGTCAAATGTTCTATACTTAAACCTCTGGATTATCTAGACTTAGTTCTACTTCTTTAAAGTTCAAAACTTACACGAGTGACATCATTTGCAGTAACACCATCTTTCATGTAGAACTGGTCCATAACTACTGGGTCAAGCTCGCTCATTAGAATTTCCAGTGTTTGATCTGGCTGACTGATTACCCGACTCTCTGGAAAATCCAGAGTATACAAGTACCTGTGTAAAGAAAATGTACTTAAGGAAAATATTTCCAGGCATCAAGTAAAACAGTTTCAACTGTTCAACATTAGAAGTGGACCTACCAGCAGTCAGAATTCATACGGCCCATGCAATAAGCTGCTCCATCTGCGTGAAATAATAAAAGAGACTAGTAAGATCTTACAAAAGTGACTACAATCTTTCTTCCCCCTGCCCAAAGGTAGTGCTCAAAATAAATTCTATTACAGGTAAACCTCATATGCGGAACCGCTGTTCATTGGTTTCGCATATCCGCAGGTGGCAAAGACACTCTATCTTAACATCTGCAGATATGAAAAGGTTAAAAACTCGCATATCTGCGGTTTCTACAAGGCCAGAAGTGACCGGAGATCATTTCCAGCCACCATTTTAAGAAATGGAGCCATTTGTGGCTCTTCTGCTTTTAAAAAAAAGGCCTTTTTGGTGATTTTTCATGATTTGGGGGGGGCATTTTGGCATTTGCGGGCATCCCTGGTTATATGGAGATCCCACAGAGCACAATACAGTAGATACTTTGTTATTTTTGCCTTTTTTACACCCCCCCATTCTGGAACCTAACCCCCCATTTTCCATAGGCACCATGCCCCATTACTTGCAGTTTTGTTACTCGTGGTAGCAGGCAAGGAAAGAAACCCCCATGAGGAATGAGGTTTGCCTATACTTAACCTATTTTTACAATAGACACTCCATCCTGTAGTCAGTACAAGATGCACATGGTGGTGGCTTTTTGTAGCACCAAAAGCCCTTTGTGTAGCCAGTTAGGGCTTTTAATTTTCACTGTGCCTTTTGCATGGCCCCTACCTCTGGCAACTCATTAGAATCATTTATTATGCAGTGTTCTTGGTACAGCCATGCCTCACTTATTGGTATCCAAGAACTACACAGTTTCTTGCCTCCACTATCTTTTCCTTGTACCGATGTCTATGTCCAGAAGAAAGTCAGGAGCACCTGCTGAAATATTACTGAAGATCTCCACCAAGACATATGTTCTATATTAATGTATAAACCCATCACATGTACTATCCCTGCTACATAGCTTTGACTAAGTGTCAAACTCTACATAAAACAGTTGATTATAAGTGGCACCCAACTTCTGTAGATCAGTCAACTATACTGTCCTCAATGGTCACTGTTGCCAGAGTACCTCTCAGACACCAGTTCTGAAGAGTGAAATGCTATGTTAACGAGATTTTTGTGCCACTGCCATCTTCACGTCAATTTCAACTGAAATAACAGTTCTCATTAAGAACAGTTGCACTGTTATTGTACACCTCCAAAAACAAACAAACAAACAAACAAAACAAAACACCACAACTTACTTGGAAATATTTCATTGAGGAATTCTACTTCTTCCTGGAAATTCCTGTGTGGGTACTCTTGGTGGGAAGGCTTCATGAAATTCTTACGTGAATAAAAGAAGCTCTGGAAAATAAAGTGTTCAAATGCAATATGCCGCTTTCCTCAACAGTCCCATTAAGCTGAAAACAAGGTTATGCATAAATGCTTTCCAACTAGATCTTGCTCCCCCACTCCACCCGCCCCTTCCCAAAGAATCAAAAGGACATCCAGTTATTCACACAACACACACCAGAATGATTTACAAAGCTAATTGAAGTGGAACCTGTAAGAACTAAGCCTGGCAACAAAGAAAGGCTTTTCCAAATATGTGCTACTTCCCAAACCCCACCCTTTAGGATGTCCCCAGGCGTTGCACAGTTCTTTCAAGGGTTTCCCTGACAGCACCAAAGTTTCACAGAAGCAGGAAAGAGAGAGGGTAGAAAGATAGCTGTTCAGTAAGTGTGCTGAGGCATGTAGTACATGCTCTAGTAGCTGGCTGCATCATGCCAAGGCTCTTCTAAACAGGAGCTGCATACTTGCTCCTGTTTTCCTTTTCTTCTCTATGATGCTACTCGAAGCTTCCTATAGACCACAAAGAAAGCCACCCAAATCTTCCCATCACTGTGAGCCAGGAAGTGACAAGCCTGAGGGTGGGAAGAGCACAGTATTTTTCTTGGGCACACCATTGCCTTTATTGCCAAAGCTGCTTAACCGGGGTGAGGGGGTGGGGTGGGGTGGTGTCCAAGAGGAGAAAAATTTTGTGTACCTGTTGCTATGGTATATGAGATTGGTACATAATACTTCCAAAGTTTACCTGCTTGGCTGTTAACATTTTTGTAATCTTATTTTGCTATTGGTCAAACTACTTTACCAACATGCATTCTGGAAATACTAGGATTAATAATTGGCATCTGTATTAAAAATTAAAAAACCAGTGACTTAATATTGCTTAATTGCACCCAAATATTTTGTCACAATCAAAATCATAAAGGTTTTAGTATCCAACAATGCACTTGGATGTGAACTTCTTAAAGTGAACATCCCACATACTACTACTGAAATGCATGACAGATTGGAAGACAAATGGGCATCAAGCAGCCCATGGGCGGGGGTGGGGTGGGGGGATACATGCCAAGTAGCCAAGAGCATGAGCATGCACTCCTAGACCACCTCACGTGTTCTTTGCATACTGCCACTATGATACAAAACCATCTCACACAACATCTATTACAGTGGCCTGGATAGAGGGGTACAGCACAGGACAGCTTCCCTGCACCACAAGCCTCTGCCCACTCCGTCACTGCCATGACACAGCAGCAAGGCTTGTCCCCCACTCATGTGGCAATGCGCCTTGGCCAAATATAGAAGATTTTTCTTACTCAAAACCAGGCTAGCCAGCTGCTATAATGTCAGTGCAATTTCCTCAACCTGCTTGTAGCAAGAGCACCCAAAGCTGTCTCTGCTGCAGCCTAAGGAAAAGCTTGCATCTTGCCATTCAGTAAGGCGGGGAGTAGCAATAGTGGCTTAGTCAAAGTTGCCTTGAGGGAATATGAGATACCCCATCCCAGCAAGCACAAGCAAGCAAGTGGAGAAACGGAAAAGCAGATGCCACCTCAATGATGCAATGTAGATTTCCCCCCATGGTGCAATGAGAATTCTCAGCTTCAGTAAAGTTAGCAGTAGGAAGAGCAGCCACTAGTTGCCAATAATGTCATAGGCACTACACCAGCAGTTGCCCAGGATACTTGGTCCATAGGGCAGAGGAGAAGAGGGAAATCAACAACATGCTCTATGAGCCCTGGGAAAATATCACCTTTTCCAGCAGCCAAAACAGTAGCAGGAATAGTCAAGAAGAAATGTTTGTATCCCTCCCTGCTTTTCAATGTGTGCGAATAGTGTATTCCTAGTAGGAAGAATCTCAAAAGCCCTCTGGCACAGAGAGATAGCCTTTCAAGGTTAATACTCTAAGGCTTCTGTTCCCTGAATATGCAAAACCGCAACTGCTTTTAAAAGCTAATGTAACTTCCAACATAAAACCTTGTGTTAAAGCCAGCTGAAAAAATGCACATGCATTGCAAAATCTCCGAGATATTATCTTACCTGAATTGAGTCAAACCCACAGTACTCTCTAGCAAGCTCTAACAGGGGAACCAGTGCCTGCAGTAAGAGGGTGGTACCACATGTCTTCAAAATGAAACGTCTCTTGGAGACAAACATGCTACTCTCACTGAAAAACAAATTACAGAAAAGCAGTGTTAAATTTACCTGGATCGTTTTGGGAAATTCAAATCTTATCCACTTGTGAAGATAAGTTTATACATTGTATGTTCTGCCTTTTAAAAAGCAATTTGGAAAGACAAAGGGATCTTCCTTTTTGGCTTATTATTTATAATATAATAATCGACAAGTTAAAATAATCGACAAGTTAAAATAATCGACATAGCAATACCAGAGTTCAACTTCCAGCTCTATAAACAGTTGCCAAAAAACAACTTGCTCAGGCATTAAAAGATGTCAATGCTGCACTTGCAGAAATAACAACCAATAATTTGCAAGAAACAAACCAACTAATGTACAGTGCAGCAACAATAACAACACAAGAGCTCGGATATAAGATCAGTGGACCTGTCAAAAAAGAAAGCAGTACATCACCTAAATGGAAGATTAGATTAGAAAATAAAATCGCCAGGCTTAGATCAGATGCTAGTAAATTGAAAGATATGAAAGATAAGAAGCTGAAGAATGAAAACACCAAACAGTATCTGATCCAAAAATACCACCTAGATTCAAGGAAAATTAGAGAAGTCCTGGAAATAATCAAGCAGCAAATAACAGCAGCGTCAAAGAAGATTAGCAGATATGAAGCCAGAATTACACAACACAGGCAGAATCTCCAATTCCAGTCGAATCAGAGACGTTTCTACCAAAGCATAGAAGGAGAAACTGCAAGAAACATAGAAACACCAAATAAAGAAGAAACCAACAAATGCAGGATCTAATAATAACACCAGAATTAATAAGTGAAAGAGCAAAGAAAATTAAAAATTGGACTGCTCCAGGCGACGATGAACTGCATGGCTTTTGGCTTAAACACCTAACAAGCCTTCATAAACAACTATCAAAACAGTTCAACCACATTTTGCAAGGAGGTGATATTGAACAATGGCTAACGACTGGGAAAACTCATCTCATCATGAAAGACCCAGCAAAAGGTGCAGTTCCAAGTAATTATAGACCGATAACTTGCCTGCCAACCATGTTCAAATTATTAACTGGAATAATAGCAGATAGCAAGCAATAGCAACAGCACTTACATTTATATACCGCTTTATAGCTGAAGCTCTCTAAGCGGTTTACAATGATTTAACATATTGCCCCCAACATTCTGGGTACTCATTTTACCGACCTCGGAAGGATGGAAGGCTGAGTCAACCTTGAGCCCCTCGTCAGGATCGAACTTGTAACCTTCTGGTTACAGGGCGGCAGTTTTACCACTGCGCCACCAGGGGCTGGAATAATAGCAGATGAAGTGATGCAACAGGTATTAACTAACAAACAGCTTCCAGTTGAACAGAAAGGAAATTGCCCGAACACCAGAGGCAGAAAAGACCAGCTGCTGATTGACAAAATGATTTTAGAAAACTGCAAGAGGAGAAAAACAAATCTAAGTGTTGCATGGATTGACTACAAGAAAGCCTTTGATTCATTGCCTCACACATGGATACTAAAATGTTTAGAAACAACTGGTGTCAGCAAAAACATTCAGATATTTATTTAAAAAGCAATCAGCATGTGGAGTACACAGTTAATCAATGGCGAGACACTTGGACAGGTTAGCATTAGAAGAGGCATTTTCCAAGGGGACTCACTATCCCCTCTGTTTGTAATCGCCATGACCCCAATTTCACAAATACTCAACAAAGCAGGCCTCGGATACCAAACATCTAAAACATCAAGTAAAATCAACCATCTGCTGTACATGGACGATCTGAAGTTGTATGGAAAGTCCCAGTCAGAAATCGAATCACTGCTAAACACTGTCCATATATTCAGTAGTGATATAGCAATGGAGTTTGGACTAGACAAGTGTGCTGCATTAATAATGAACAGAGGAAAAATAAGAAAAACAGAAGGACTAGAACTGCCCAATGGAAGCAAGATCAAGAACCTGGAAGAGAAAGAACTTTACAAATACTTGGGCATTCTCCAGGCTGATAACATCGCACACACGGAAGTTAAAAGAAAAATTGGAAGTGAATACATTGGGAGAGTTAGAAAAATCCTCAAGTCCAAACTCAATGGCGGGAACACCATACAAGCCATAAACACCTGGGCTATACCTGTCATCAGATACACTGCAGGAATAATAGACTGGACCTAGGCAGAGCTAGAGACGCTAGATCGTAAGACCAGGAAAATCATGATCATCAATCATGCTCTGCACCCCCGCAGTGATGTCGATAGGCTATAACTCCCTCGCAGCTCAGGTGGAAGAGGAATGCTGCAAGTCCATCAAACAGTAGGGGAGGAGAAAAGAGGCCTTGAAGAATATATCAAGGACAGTGAAGAAGATGCACTTCAAATGGTCAATAACGCGAAACTATTCAACACCAATGAAACAAAGCAGGCCTACAAGAACGAACAAGTCAAGAACCGAGCAGAAAAATGGAAAAATAAGCCCCTGCATAGTCAATATTTGCACAATATAAGTGGAAAATCAGACATCACCAAGACCTGGCAATGGCTTAAGAATGGTTACTTGAAGAAAGAAACAGAGGGTTTAATACTGGCTGTGCAAGAACAGGCACTAAGCGCAAATGCAATAAGAGCAAAAGTCAAAAAATCCACAACAAACAGCAAGTGCCGCCTTTGTAAAGAAGCAGATGAAACAGTGGACCACCTAATCAGCTGTTGTAAAAAGATCGCACAGACTGACTACAAACAAAGGCATGACAAGGTAGCAGGGATGATACACTGGAACATCTGCAAAAAATACAAGCTACCTGTAGCCAAAAATTGGTGGGACCATCAAATTGAAGAAGTGGTAGAAAATGAAGATGTAAAAATATTATGGGACTTCCGACTACAAACAGACAAACATCTGCCACACAATACACCAGACAGAACTGTAGTCGAGAAGAAAGAAAAACAAGTCAAAATAATCGACATAGCAATACCAGGGGATAGCAGAATAGAAGAAAAAGAAATAGAAAAAATCACCAAATACAAAGATCTACAAATTGAAATTGAAAGGCTGTGGCAGAAAAAGACCCAAATAATCCCAGTGGTAATTGGCGCCCTGGGTGCAGTTCCAAAAGACCTTGAAGAGCACCTCAACACCATAGGGGCCACAGAAATCACCATCAGCCAATTACAAAAAGCAGCTTTACTGGGAACAGCCTATATTCTGCGACGATATCTATAACAATTGACAATAAAATTCTGGCATCCCAGGTCCTTGGGAAGGACTCGATGTCTGGATAAAACAAACCAGTCAATAACACCTGTCTGACAGTGTAAACAAGAAATAATAATAATAATAATAATAATAATAATAATAATAATAATAATAATAATAATAAAATTCAATTTCTATACCACCCTTCCAAAAATGGGTCAGGGTAGTTTATACAGAGAAATAACAAATAAATAAGATGGATCCCTGTCTCCAAAGGGCTTACAATCTAAAAAGCAACATCAGATAGACACCAGCAACAGTCACTGGAAGGATGCTGTGCTGGGGGTGGATCAGGCCAGTTACTCTCCCCCTGCTAAATCAAGGGAGTAGTCAAGTCTTCTGCACATACCAGAGCACTTGGGGATTTATTGCCCTGGGCTTTGGATCCAGCAGAAAGCAGCAAGCATCGTGCTGCTTCTGTCTGTTCCAACACTCAGTAGTGTGACATCTAACACATCGCTGGGCAGGAACCTGCATTCTCAGGAAGCAAAATTGTGGAGCCTAGAGTTACAGGAATCTGAAAACAATGATGACTTGTATATAACACTCCTGTTTTCACCATTTTTATTGTATGTTTTTAACTTTTGTAAACCGCCTTGGGGTTATCTTTTTAACAAAAGACGGTATATAAATGCAAAAATAAATAAATAAATAAAATAAATATTTTGCCTTTCATAGCACCACACTCCTGTTTTCACCATTTTTACAGGAACATGGGAAATCTGATCACAGGTCTCAGAATATCACATCTAGTTTTGCCGTCAGTCAGTCATGCAACTCATAATCCATAGGAGGGATTAATTGTAGACCTGCTTTACAGGGAAGACTGAGAACCGTGCCAAAGCAGTTTAAGAATTTACACTATTGGATCCAGTGTGATCCAGAGGCTTGAGTCCAAATCTTCACTTGGATATGAAGCTAAGTGGCTGGCTTTAGTCAAGTCAGTACCTTAGCCTTCCTAACAATACTGTGCTAAAATGTTGGTCTTGCCTCCTTGGAGAGCATGTAGAATAATTTAACAAATTATACATATGACTTCAATTTCTTTAGCATACATTTATATCCAGGACTACAAGTACTGGTCACTTGCAATCCCATTCCATAGTAAGTTTCAGGTCTGTTTTTGCATTCCGATTTTTGATTTGTCCATCCTATTAGCATGTGAATCTATTAGCAACTGCTTGAGCCCCTCTTTCTAAAAGAAAGTACCACCATACCCTTATATTGAGTTCCCCCTTTCTGTATGTTCTCTAGTTTACATCTTTCACCTTATAGTGGGAAGGAGATGTAAAAACACAAGTTAAGCCACTTCAGGTCATATGAATTAATGGTTGGCAGAGAAAGATCTCTCTACCTGTACCTCCCAAATCTCTTTTCCCTGGTAGGCCCATCTGTTACAGGTTCCATTGTGATAAAAGGCAAGAGGACTAGCAGAACATGCCATCATTTCTGCTAGGTCCCAAACACTCCAGTTCTGAGGGGATTTGTGTTATGGCTACAAGGAGTCATTTGGAAAAGGAGTTGGAAGGAAAAAGGAGTCAATTGGCTTTTTCAGCTTTTTTTATAGCACGCCTTGAAACTTCCCTCTGACAACCCCCCACATGCAGACAAACATGCAGGCTACCTACAAGTAGGAGGGGAAGGTATCAAAATGATGGATATCCAGTTACCCTGTCCATCAAAGTGATGACAGGGTAACTGGAATTGCATAGGGATCCTACATGTGGATCCAATAGATTCCTAAAATAGCAGTACAATACTTGCTGTATTTCAGTCCTTCCCAACACTGAGCTATTTCCCCCTCAGTGCTATAGTACATTGAGCTAGTGTTTTCACTGCACTTGATAGTGGACTCTACAATCTTTACTGGGTAGTCATGCCCAATTTTGACCCCTTGAGGATATGTGAAGTTAAGATTTGGTCCCACTATACATCACTACTGCTACTATTTATATTCAACTTTTAAACAAGTTCTCAGAGTGGTAGAAAAATAATAAAGATAGCTCCCTGTCTCCAAAGGGTTCACAATCTAAAAAGAAATAAGGTAAACACCAGTAACAGCCACTGAGGGATGCTATGCCGAGGTTGGAGGGGGCCACTTTGCACTTACAACCAATATCATGTGGCATTATTCTGTAAAGCTGTACATTGACCTTTTTTTAGCTTACCTGAGTACATAAGCTTCCTGCTTGTCAGTTTTTGTCACACTTATGATCAAACAATGCACATTCTCCAGAAGTTTGTCCCACTCAAACCTGTTAGAGAGAGGGAGAGAAGTATAAGCTTCCCTCTGCATTCAAGTACAGTAAAGCTAGCACTAACAGGACATTATTATTGCAACTGAAGCCACAAAGAAAGTACAAATTCATCATTAACATCCAAACTGTTTTCCTTCCTTTTTAGTTGGTTCACAGGGTGCCATAAACCACCAATAATTATCCACTCTGCTGTGTCTTAGATTTAAGAAAACTAAAGCAAAGAATTACAATGGAATATACAACTCTGTTTCAAGATGAGACAGAAATTACTCATTTTTGTGAATTACCTTAAGGACTCCGTATCACTATCACTTTGAATTCATCTCATGCTTCTGGAGTTAGAAAACAAGTGTTTTTGAGGGGAGGAACAAAGGGAAGGTTTGAACGTCTCAGCCATGAAATCTGTTTCCTTCCTATTTAGTATTCCATAAATTGGCTTACAAATGTAAGAAATATCTTCAAACAACAAAAAATACATGTAGTTTGCCCAGCTTTACAGAGTTTAGACTTTATAAGTTTGTCAGAAAGTGCTTCAACAGCTATTTTGTTTCCAGTTACTGGCAGATGTTCTAAACACTAGTGTATGGCACAAAGATTGGGAGAAGCATATTTGATGTACTATCCCTAAATAATATTTAAGAATTTGCTTTTATCTGAGTAATTTGCCAACTGCTTCAGTAGGAATCAGTTCCAATTAAGTGAAACATTTAATAAAGCTTGGTCCATAACTAGGCAGATAGCAATATTACTTACATTTATATACCACTCTATAGCCGAAGCTCTCTAAGTGGTTTACAATGATTTAGCATATTGCCCCCAACATTCTGGGTACTCATTTTACCGACCTCGGAAGGATGGAAGGCTGAGTCAACCTTGAGAAGGGTAACATTGATGTAAAAGGTAAAGCTCTCCAAGTCAAGAAAAGTATAGTTCAAGTAAGATGAAGTGCCTATGGCCCAATAATAATCTGGAATCAATTCAGATTTGACTGGCTTCTGATCTGCGCTCTGCAAGACAACAAGCTGAAGCTCTCTTTGCCTAGGAGTTTAGTAGGTGCTTTTGCACAGCTTTGGCTAGTGCACCAGCTGTGACCCTTTCTCGAGAAAGCAGAACTGGCCACAGTTACCCACACCTTAGTCACATGGCGGCTGGATTACTGTAACACGCACTACGTGAAGAATATTCAGAAACTGCAGCTAGTGCAAAATGTGGCAACTAGGATTGTATTCAGAGTTGCCCGCTGGGATCATATTACACCCACTCTGAAAGAGATGCACTGGCTACCAATTCTCCCCCCCCCCCCGGCTCCAATTCAAGGTCCTGGTTTTTGACCTTTAAAGCCCTTAACGGTTTGGGCCCTAGATATCTGAAGGACTGCCTGCTCTCCCAAGGGTTTCTGCCCACTTGACCAGATCATCAGAGGGGGCTCAGCGATGGTGAGAGACTCAGTTGTTGAGCACACAGGACAGGGCCTTCTCAGTCATTGCCGCCTCTAGGTTTTCGAACGCTCTCCTGGTTGAAATCTGCTCCTCAGTCTCCTTGACAGTTTTTAGGAAAAAAGTAAAGATGTGGCTCTTCACCCAGGCTTTGAATCAGTTTAAAAAAAACAAAAAAAAAAAAAAAACCAACCTGCTGCTGCTTTGTGTTATGTATTTATTATGTTATGGGTTATTAAATTGTATATAGAGATTATTTTTATATTATCTGTACTTTTGTATTATGTATTTTAATCTTTTGAGATGATCTGTACCTTTGTATTTTAATTATGCATTGTTTTAATTATATTGTAAACTGCTTTGAGATTATTTTAATGAAAAGCAGTATATAAAGTGATCAATCCATCCATCGGAAAGACATACCATATTCTTAACTACTTTGACAACTGCATCTAAGATTCAGGTAGTAGAGCCGCTTGCAGACAAGATACCCAGCCTGTCATTCATCCTAACTGCTGGGGTGTTTCTATCATGAACGGATTTAAAAGGAGTTTAAGAGGCTATGCTGGGGAAAAAAGCTTCTCTCTGCATAACATCAGCTCCCATAGAGACCAGCTCTGGCCTGTGAGGACTGCTGGGGCAGCCCTCCTGCTCCTTCCCAGGAGTACAGAAAGACCAGTGTGCCCTGAGAGGAAGGAAGAAAGGATGCGCCCAGGCCAGGGAGCTCTTACCCTCAGCTCCTGAAAAGACCAACAGCCTGAGACATTTTATTGCTCTTCTGTAAGTTGCTTCTTTTAACATTGTAAACCACTTTGGGTGCCTTTGTCAAGGCAGAAAGGCAGTATAAAAATGTAGAAGATAAAGAAAAATAAATAAATAATACTTTATTCCTTTGATAGTAAGAAGGGACACCACCACCACTTGTCATTGAATAAGAGTCTAACATTGCTCAGTGTCACTGAGTAACGGTGCATTTTTAATGGGTATTTTAATCTGATCTTTTATGTGTTTTAACAAAAATTTGTGGTTTGTTTTATGCTGTAAACCACCTAGACAACTTCAGTAGTGGGCATTATACAAATTTGTGAAAGAAGGGAAAGAAACTGGGAGTGAGACAGCACTAGTCCAGTGGAAATCAAGAGGGTGCATTGCACATTCCTTCCTCTACATGCAACTTCCACCTGTTCCCCACCTGCTGGGACCACCTCATGATTTCAGGTAATGGCAGCTGATATGCACTTTCACATTCTTGGTTGGAAAAGTAACTGCCAAGCTCAGGGGACCCACAAGTTATGGCTGGTCTTGGTGAGTCCAAGTGTTGGCTAGCTACTGACCTCGCCTGCCCTCAAGGTACTGGAAAGCTCTTGGTCATTAGAGGCTCATTCCAGTCAGGCTGAAGGCACTCAGACAGCATGTCAGAAGTAGCTCACACTTCTTTTTGGGCTCCAGAGAAGAGTAGAGCCTCTTGTCAGAATATGAGATATGCTTGCTAACTGTGACCCCCCTAGTTGTCACTGTTTAGCATTGGGGAGGGGACTGTAGCTCAGAGGCAGAGTACATGTTTTGTTTGCACAAGATCCCAGGTTCAATCCCCAGTATCTCCAGGGATGGTTGGGAAAGATCTATCTGAAACCCTGAAGTCAGTACAAATAATGTTCAGTTAGATGGAACAGTTCAGTTAGATGGAACATGGTCTGACTCAGTACAATGCAGCTTCTTATGTTCTAGTTGGTTTCCTATGTCCCTATTGGCCCCTTTCTGGTCTACCTCCACAGCAGCATTAAGTTGACAGATTGACACTTCCACTGTCAAAAGACATCAGCCTTGTTCAGATGTTATATGGACTGGGCATGTTGTACTCATGTACAGCATGCTCTGAAGCTTTACCCCTATATTGGATGTACCAAGAGCCCCATGCTGTAAATGTGGGCAGCATTGGGCGGAGCTTTAGCATATGCTCTGTCAGCCATTAACTAAGGTATAGCAAACCAATAGCTACATATTAGGGTTGTGCACAAACCAATTTTTGTGGTTCAGTTTGAACTCAGTTTGAAATTTGAACCGAACCACTGGTCCAGTCAAACCAACTGGCCAGATTGTTTGATCAAACTAGTTCAGTGGTTCAAGGGGCTATGCTTCTAAAGGGGAATAATGTGATGATTTCCCTTTACAAGCAAAGGGGAATCATGGATTTAAAAGGCTTCTAAAGGGTGTCCAGGGTGGGGTGGTGAGAGGGCACCTTTACAAGTAGCTGTAAGGTGCTTACCAGTCTGGCACTCCCCCACAGCAGCTTGCCTGCATGGTGGGGTTCGAAAACTTCCATGGCTTCCACTGATGTGCAGAGGCTATTTGCATGACCTCTGTGGATGAGTGAACGCCAGGTCAGTTTTGGAACTGTGCCACAATGTGGGCGGGCTGCTAGGGGGAGTGCCGGACTGGTTAGCACTTTATATCTACTTGTAGAGGTGCTCTCTTGCCACCCTGCCCTAGATTCCCTTTAGAAGCCTTTTTAAGCCAGGATGCCTTTGTTTGTAAGATTCCCCTTTCCAAGCATAGCCCCGCCAAACTGCTGAGAATCGATCCACCATGGACTGGCCTTGGTTTGGTTGTGGACTGGCCTGCCACTCCTGGAGGCTGGTCCAATTCACAATAGAACCAGCCTAGTTTGTGGCAGATCAGTTTGCTGTTGAACGGCTTGTGCACACCCTTAATACATGTGCCCTATGGTAAACCAATCCTCTAATCAGCTGAGTGATTATAATTCCAACTCTGGAGACTCATTGCTCAACATGCGTTCAATGTTTTTGATTAGATACAGTCACCTTTCTATGCCCCACTTCAACTGCCTATTCACTTACCATGTGCCACAAGACAGGCTCACAGGTACTGCACTGGCTGAGAAGCAGTTTCAGGTAAGACGGGGTAGACACTGTTCTGGCTCATACAAATGCAGTCCCAGGAATTGTACCATTAAGAATGTGGCCAGACATCTCTGTGCATCTTTCATCACACAAATCTGGTACACGCACACTTCATTAGTGGTCCACAGCAGCCACTGCCCATAATGAGATTTTAGATGCATGTCCTATAACTGTTTAAGCACAGGTGCCAAGAGAACTTTCGCCCCTGTTATTTGCACCCTCCAATTCTGAATCCAGTTGGCAACACTACAACAAAGGAAGAGAAGGAAAAATTGGGTGGTTGTGGTTTTGATCTAGTGCGCAAGTACACTTAAAAGGTGTATATTTGGGCTTGCACAATATGACGTGAGAGTTCAAAGGTGGTCTGATCAGTGGAAAGATTGCTGAGCAGTGACAATCAAGTAAGGCTTTCCTGGCAGAGAATCTGAAGTTGCTGCACTGTGTGCATTCATGCCTATGAAATACATACCATATTTTATGGACTATAAGACGCTACGGACTATATGACGCACCTTAAATTTAATCCAGTTTTTGAGAGTTTTCCTTCTCTGAGCTTTCCTTCTGAGCTTTCCTTCTCTGAGCTTTCCTTCTTTCCTTCTGAGCTTTCCTTCTCCCCTCGCCTCCATCTCCCCTCCAAGCCCTTCCACCGCGCCCCACTTTGTCCTCTTGCTTTCGTTCTCTTGCGGGGTGAGTAGCAGCGAGCCCACGTTGATGACCCGTGGCGGCGGCAGCCGCTGGTGGTTGTTCACCACGGCCGCTGGCGGGCAGCAGCCTTCCTCACTGCAGAAGCATCGGAGCAGCAACCGGAGGGAGCCTGGGGAAGGGGGCAGCGGGCGGGCTGAATAGGATGCTCCCGGCAGGCCCCAGCGAGAGAGGAAGGGAGGTGGGAAGTGAATCCTCCCTGCTTGCCCTTCCTCCTCTTCCTCCCCCCCTCTCTTTCCCGACAAGCCCAGCTTGGCAGCAGCCTCCCTCACTGCAGAAGCATCGGAGCGGCAACTGGAGGGAGTCTGGGGAAGGGGGCGGCGGGTGGGCTGACTAGGATGCTCCCGGCAGGCCCCAGCGAGAGAGGAAGGGAGGTGGGAAGCGAATCCTCCCTGCTTGCCCTTCCTCCTCCTCCTCCCCCCCGCTTTCCCGACAAGCCCAACTTCCAACTTCTCCCCGGAGTACAAGACGCACCTGAATTTGGGCGGTTATTTTTCAAGGAAAAAAGTGTGTCTTATACTCCACAAAATACGGTAGGTGTAGGGCATAAGGGCACTGGTGAACACTTTGGCAAGCAGGTGGTTTGGTATGCAGGAAGAGGGGATGGTGTAGAGTGTTAAAGCAGGGCTCAACAATTCCAGTGCACCAGCCGCCAGCCTGCTGTGATATTAAGCCAGGTGATACATACACAACCAAAAAGAAGAGTGAGCGAGCAAGCAAACAAGGTGGGGCAAGCAAGTGGCAAGTTTGTCTGCACCCAACTGGATGGCATTGCTGGGGTGAGGTGAGTCCCACCCGCCCGGTCCCCAATGGAACAGAGGGCAGTCTCCTAAAGCCACAGAAAAATTGGCAAGGTCTGAAAGCTAGCTGGAAGGCTTGAAGTGGGAGAGTGGTAGCACTAATAGCAGCAGCTAACTACTAAGAGAAGTACGATGGCCCAGCCATTCTCTGAAAATTGCACTGGGGTTTTTGTTTTGTTTTTAAGTTTCTAAGTAGTAATGGAAGTCTACTCTGTGCATGCTCAGCACAAAACTCAGAGTTAAGCATAACATTAAAGACAGATTTTAAGGTTGCTCCCCAATAAATCAACTCAAAAGCCAGGCTTAAATAGAAATTGGTATCTGTGTCTGCACATGCATGCACATGCAGGGCACAGAATCCAAGAAAGATTATTAGTAGGCAAGGGTATTTGACACAGGGTGCTCTGCAAGCAGTCATAATTGCAAGCAGTCTTCATATATTATTCCTGCATCTTTCAAGGCACAGATTTCATTTGGTAGAAACATGTGTTCAGGTCCTTATTTTAAATTCTGGCTTCATTAGAAGGAACAGCATACTCTAAAGCGTGCACATGCCCACAAGTTTTTTTGATGTCCACTCAGTTAATTTTAGATCCCACTCAGATTGAATCAGGCAAGTCCCACTTTGAATATACATGCGCACACACTACCTTGATACTACTATAGAGAACAAAACTCATTCTGCACACAGATGAAAAAGTTTGGAGAACACTGAGGAGGAATGCTTGCTTTTGAAGCCCGCTGCTATCTGCTTACTATCTTTGAGTATGGAATGCTGTATGAGTTATTTTTATATAGATAGGCATTTTGGGGCACATGAGGACACTTGAATTTATCCACCATTAGTCAAACTGTTTTGTACTGTTAGGTGCTTATATTCCAGTTCCGAGTACTGATTTGAGCACACCTGCTCCTATAAGCATCCAGAACACAACAGGGCAGATCCAGCTATCTACTCAAAACACACTAACAGCTATCAGATGGTTGTGTGGCTATCATACTGGAATCAGGGCACCCCAAATAAGATACAGTAGTAGTTTCTACATATCCTGGACTCTCTAGATACACCAAAATATATATTTTAAATTATTTATGTGTTACATTTCTACACTATTTATTCAACAGTCCTTAGGTGATTTATAAATTTAAATTACCTTTTATTTTGAAGCAAACTTTCTTAGCCTATGTTCAGTGGTAACCCAAGAGCTACAGAATGTTGGCATGTCATTTGGAAAACCAAGAGCAGATTAGGGAGAACAAGTCTACAGTATCCTGCAGATGTGTTTAGTGAATCCACCTGTATATTCATGATATCACAGGCATAAATCACTGCTCTAATTCCTCACACAATGCAAAATGAGCAAAGGAAGATTGTTACTGTAGGCCTGAAGGTCTTAACTGCTCCCCCAATTCTGCTAGCATGCACTCATAATCAATTCTCACATTTTGAACACGGAGTGCACTACAGTATTTGTAGAACAAAGCATGACATGATGTATACCTTAATCCCAATACAATCAACCAAAAGCTTTTCAATAGCAGAACCTCACAAGATAAGGATGTCTATTCTAATGCTTAAGACTAACCATGTAGTTTTGTGGGGTGGTGGTGGGTATAATTGGAAAGCCTTTATCCTATGTGATTCCATCAGCAAGTATCTACTACAGGGCTGCTCAACTTTGGCTCTCCTGCAGATGTTGGCCTACAATTCCCATAATCCCTGGCTACTGGCCATTGTGGCTGGGGATTATGCGAGTTGTAGTTCAAACAAAGCTGGGGGGCCTAAATTGAGCAGGACTGATCTACAACAACACAGCTAGAAAGTCTTCTAGATTAGAAATACCTAGAAATTATATACATTAGTTGAACCACTAGTGTGCAAGAAGTATATTATTCACTGGTGAACAACCTTACATATTACATAAATCAATAGCTGACTGCGAAGAACTACCCAGGTCCCCAACTGATTAAGCTAGTATAAACTGTGTAATCCAGTCTAGATGTAAGTGCCAAAAATTAACAGCTACATGTGATATGGCATTTAAAGTCATGGAATGCCCAATGCTCACTAGATTACATACACTTGTGGTTTCAAATAGGAACAGTACCCCTGCAGAGACTATCAATTAAAGCAACAGAATAGGGCACTTACTTGTCAGAAGGCACTCTACTGCAATGCCTACCCTTCAGTTCATCAATTGCTTCAACAAACTGAAGTTCTTCTGCAAAAAGGAATTTGTGGTGGGCAGGCCAGCAACAAGGAGCGAGCAAAGGAAGAGCAGACAGTGTAGCCTAACATTTGGCACAGGAGCTGAATGAATATCCACCAACAGTTCTACTTAGTATGACTCCTTATGCACACAGTCCTACAAAGCTCAGCTTAGAAACCGCATACTGAAGCACCAGCCCCCTCAGTTTCAAGGCTTTGCCAAAATTTGCCTGGACTGGAACTTGCATGATGTGAAACTACTGCTCATAACAGTCCCAGCAAGCCAGACACTTCAATACAACTAACTCCAGTGCTGCTCCTTGCTCATGGAGGACTGCAAACACGGAGAACAGGAAAGTAGCATGACAAGTGGATTATTTGCCCCTTGTGTCCCAGAAAATAGTGCAGGAAGGAGAACAAATATAGCTGCCAATAAATAAGTGAATAGAAGATTCAAGGCTTTAGTAACTTTGGAGGTAAGGGTTGCACTATTTAGAGCACACTAATCTTGTTTAAAGTCATTAGTCAAGTGACAATTTCACTCAGTTCATCACACTGTGTGCACAGCATTGTGTATTATTAGACAAAGTATTTAAGATGCAGGCACATCTGTGTGTTATTAGGAGGATTTTTTCAAAGTATGACAAGGCAAGTTCCTCAAGACAGTTGTATTGCAATAGTGGCCCTCAAGCAGTGTTTCCTCTAAGGCATGTGCACACACTCATGTTTTATGATATCTGCTCAGTTAATTTTAGATTCCGCTCAGGTTTAAACCAGGAAGGTCCCACTCTGAATGCATGTGCTTACACACTGCCTTGATACTGCCACCCAGAACAAAACTCATTCCACCCACAGATGAACAAGATTATGCATGGAGTGGAGACGGTGGACAGATAAATTTTTCTTCCTCTCTCACAACACTAGAACCAGGGGTCACCCCATGAAACTGAAGGTCGGGAAATTTAGGATCAACAAGCAGAAGTACTTTTCACATAGCACATAATTAATCTATGGAATTCCTTCAGTGTTCCCTCTAAGGTGTGCACACGTGCATGCGCTCACAAGGTTTTTTTAAAGTCTGCTCAGTTAATTTTAGATCCCGCTTAGGTTGAAACAGGAAGGCCCCATTCTGAACACAGATGCAAAACATTAGAGAGAACGCTGAATTCCTTGCGATGTGGTGATGGCCACCAGCTTGGATGGCTTTAAAAGGGGCTTAGACAGATTCATGGTGGACAGGTCTATCAATAGCTACTAATCCGGTGGCTCTCGGCCACCTCCAGCCTCAGAGGCACAATGCCTCTCAATACCAGTTGCAAGGGAGCAACAGCAGGAGAGAGAGCATGCACATACCTCTTGCCTGTGGGCTCCTCAGAGGCATCTGGTGGCCCACTGTGTGCAACAGGATGTTGGACTAGATGAGCCTTGGGCCTGATCCAGCAGGGCTATTCTTATTAAAATATGTACACAGCTTGTGGGTATTGCTGGACCCAGCTCTGCTTTTGGAAGCTCAGGTGAAGGCAGTGGCCAGAGTGCTTTTGCATGGCTTTGGATAGTGTGCCAAGCTATGTCCCTTTCTCAAGAAACCCGATCTGGCCACAGTTACCTAAGTCACATCACGGCTGGATTACTGTAATTTGCTCTATGTGGGGCTGCCCTTGGAAGAATATTTGGAAACTGCAGCTAGTACAAAATGCAGCTAGAATTTTATCTGGAGCTGCCCGCTGGGATCACATCACACCATTTTGAAAGAGCTGCATTGGCTACCAGTTTGTTTCAGGGTCCAAGGTCACCTGAGGGGCTCTGCTCTGGGTACTGACAATGAGGGAGGCTTGGCTGTCGTACATGCGGGACAGGGCTTTCTCTGTTGCTGCCCTCAGACTCTGGAATGCTCTCCTGGTGGCTATTCGCTCCTTAGTCTCCATCACAGTTTTTAGAAAGTGTGTGAAATCTTGGCTTTTTACCTGGGCGTGGAAATGCTTGACTAAGAAGCAGAAAGCTGCCAGTTCAAATCCCCACTGGTACAATATTGGGCAACAGCAATATAGGACGATGCTGAAAGGCATCATCTCATACTGCACGGGAGGAGGCAATGGTAAACCCCTCATTTTAATGGTGTAATTTTATAGACTTATTTTAATTTGTGTGTGAACTGCCTTGGGATTGTTTTAATGAAAGGCGGTATACACATTTAACAATAAAATAAAATAAATAAAAATTAGAGAGAACACTGCCCTCAAGGTTTTAGAACAGTTGCCAATTCCACGATTCCATTCAGTCAATACACACCACCTCTTCATATCCCAAACCTGTTCTCCGTATCTCCCCAATTACCATTAATCAGACATGATGTCATCAATTTGCTTCAATTTTTTTCCTCCTACAGTTAGCTTTGGTATTGTGTAATTGTTCACTGCTACAGGGGTCTGTCTACAGGACAGGGATAGTGCTCCAACTCATTACTGCTGGTAAGTCAGACTCAGAACTACTCTCTCTCTCTCTCTCTCTCTCTATATACACACACACACACACACACAAATATATATAATATATATTTAAAAACACACATACGTATATACACACATACATACACAAAAAAACCTGTCACCGATTGCTGGACCTCTATGCCAAACAGAAACAGGAAGATTTGCTGTGTTAGTTATCCCTTTCAATACATATATTCTGTTCTGAATATATTGCTGTTTCCCTCCTCAGCAGTTCTCTCATTCTATGAAAAGGTAAACCATAGTCCCTCTTGCCTCTTCTCTCACTTTCAGTAATTCAACAAGTCACACTTTCCATCCTGGGTCCCATGCTCAAATCTGTATTTCTGAGAGTAACTTAAGGAGGCCACACGGGCTGCAAGGAAGTGGCAAGCACATGTATGTTTGAGCCTGGAGAAAGTGCAGCCCTTCCCCCACTATTCCGTTGCGCTGGCGCTTCCTCCACATTCCTGAAATGCCCACTAGATGACAGCCCTAGGCCCAGCCTTTAAAACGATGCTGCAACATCATTGGCCTGGGCTTGTCAATGAGAAAGGAGAGGCCACCCCATTTGGAGTGCGAGCCAGAAGCCTCACGTGTAATATCAGCTCCAGCCACATTTTTAAAACAGGAGGGGCTTCTCCCTGCCCCGCATCAGTGCCCAAATACGAGAAAAGCCAACAGCTCTCCCGACAACCGGCATAATGAAGGAGGCCCCATTAAAGCTTCCGTTTACATGCATTTAACAAACTCAATTGGCTCTTTCAGGAACCGAAGTTCCAGAAGCAATCCGCTCCAACATTTGCCCCGAGGATCTGGTGGCAGTTACAGAAAGTTCAGGCTGGAACCGCCGCCTGCACGAGGAAGGGTAGCGAGGGTGCTGGCAAGCAAGTGGCGACCGCTAGCCTCCTTGCCAGCCCGGCCGGAGAACTATGACGGCGGCCGCGGCTGAAGCGCCTACTCGTGTAAGGAGTTCCACATGCACACTCTGTATAACTGCACGTGGTATTTCTTCACGGGAATTGACCGACTCGTTTCTGTGTGACGGAGACTTTCTAGAATGCTTTCACAGGCCAACTCTTTACCGGTGGCTCGTATCTCACGAGCCGTTTCGGACCTAGTCACTGCGACAATCGCGCTCCTCGCTTCCCACCATCCAAAGGCCCAAGGAGCCGATGCCTCCTGGCGCCACGCGTGGCCAGCAGGGCCTGCAAGATTGCTCGCTGCGGGAGCAACGACTAGGCGACGCAGCCCATGACCCGCCACCTGAGAATTGGGGGGGGGGGGAGAGAACTGAGCAGGGGACCTGCTGGAGAAAGCCCCCTGGAAACACAGTTCGCACTGAGGCCATTTAGCGAGGAACCCCATGGCTGAGAGAGGTGGTTTTTCAAGAAGTAAGGCTGGCGTGGAAGGTCACGTCCCGCCCCAACAAGGTCACAACAACATCGCCCTTCTCCTCGTAACCCCCACCGGCTAACTTTTTCCCAGGGCGCGGGGCCTGCTCGGCACTGGAGGCGGATCTTTCCCCAGCCGTCACACACCGAGACCAGGTTCGCGGGCGCCCAGGGAGGGCGGCCGTTAGCGCCCGTTAACGGCGGCTCGTGCGTTCTCTTGCACCGCCCCCGCCCCGAGGAGCCGGCGAACCTCCACACGTCACTCTGGGCCTGCCCCGCTCTCCCTCCCTCCCGGGGTGGCCAGGCTCCTCTTCCCTCTCCCTCAGGCCAAGGGGCAGCCTCTTCAGCCCCTCCTTTACGCTCATCCCTCCCCTCCGCCCCACGCATGCATTGCAGCACCGTTCTGAATGAGAGCCACCGCCATGCCCTTCTCCTTTACCGGCCATTAGCCTCCCTCGCTTCCCGCCTAGAGGTACCGGCGTCGCGCCCGGCCTCCTGCTAGTGCATGTGCGCCACCAGCCGGACATGTTTTCCCCCACCCGCTCCCCTAACCCAGCATCCATGCGGCTCTCCGCCGTCACTCCTCCCATGTCCCCGCCGCCGGCCCTCTCGTGCTTCCTCGCTCTAACCTGGGAATGGTGCGGAGGTCGCCGGATCCCTTGCTCTGGTGCGGCTCCTGCGGCGAGGGCTGTTGCCAGGCGAACCACACCTCCAGTAGCTTCTCAGTTCCTTCGAAGAAGTGTGCACCGTTCTCTTCCATCATGGTGAGACAACTCCGCAAAACCAACAACCACAGAAATTAAACGACAGACACCCCCGACCAAACTGCTGCTGCCGCCGCCGCCGCCCTTCTCCTCACCTACACACCGGCTACGGCTGTGTACTAGTGTTGTTGCTGTTCAGGGCCGCGTCGCCTTCACCGGGTCTTAGCCCGTCCCAGGCAGGTTCACCTTTGACGGGGCGGTAATCTTGTATTAAGCTTTGATAAAAATTAAGGTATATATCAGCGAGCGGTTACTGGTACGATGGAGGGCGGTTCCTTTGGGGTAGGAAGAAAAGGTAAGCGGGATGGAAAGAAAGAAATGAGGAGTAGGCGGGCAGGCGGGCGTGCAGGCGATGCGGTTCGGTTCCTTGTATTCCGTGTGTTCCCCGTTACAGAGAAAAGCAAAGAGCGAGCGCTAGCTAATGTCGCCGGCCATACTGTGTAAGCGAAGGCAGTCGCGCACGCAGCAGCTTTTATACTAGCACAGGTAGCTCAGACCTACCCTCCGTGGCGCCGCTATTGGATAATATCAGCTTAATCCCGCCCAGTGCCCTCCACCTATAGGGCATTCCAACTGTCAGACACAAAGGGTTCGCCCTGTGCCGCTGTCGGTTGCAGCTTGTATGTCCTGAATCGACTCGGCCGGTAGACGGAGGCACTATCTGTGGCTGGTACATGCGGGACTGTGAAACAAGAGAATGCACAGAAATTTCATACACTCAAGGGCGGCTGCGGGGGGAGCCCCCCTCCCGGAAAAGTAGCTCCCCCCCCGTTTTAGAAATGTAATATGTGAGACACACAGCTCCCCCACCCACACATGCACTTTGCCCCTTCTGTGCCAGCCAGCAAACCACTACCCACCCCCCATTCCTTTTCCTCTGGTACGGGCACTGCAAATTGCATACTTACATCAGAATAACGAGAATGTACTGAGGAGGTCTGTCCATAGGAGGATCTATGGTGCTGATTGAAAATTTGATCTTGTAATTGCCAAATATATTACTATAAAAAGGGCATCAGACGTGTTGATGGTGGTTTTCTGAAAAATGGGATCTTGAATAGAGAGAGAGCCATGGAAAGGACATGGATGTGTTAATTTCTGCGTACATTACAATAATATGGTCAATAAAAAACGGGAATGAGAGTTATATGGTACAGGGATATAGTGCACTGGAGGGGCGGGGTATAAATATTTTAAATAAATATAAATAATATGCAGTTTACAACTGTAAAGCGACCGGGGATGGAAGTTTGAGGCAGTGTACAAATATGATAGATGACAGATATATAGACAGACTCAGTAGGACTTACTTTTATAAAAACACGTTAAGTTTGGCAGAAAAAGTCGAAGTAACCCTAATCCTATGCACAGAGTAAGCATGCATATTATTTGCCTGCACTTTTGTAGTCCTATGCACACTTACTTAGTTGTGAGTTCCAGGAAATTCAGTGGGACTTCTGAATATACATACATAGGATCCGGCAATATGTGCAATTGAGGAAGGGAGAGCTAGAAAACATGGGAAATCCTAAAATATTGTGTTGTGTAACTAGGTTAACTGGTCACTTTGACCGATGTACTCCTACAAAATCTACTGGAATTCCACCAGAAGGTGTATCTTTTTCTAATTTAAAGACCAGGCAAAGGCTTTACTGCAAAGTTACTCAGAGCATGATTCAACTTAGTTATAGACTTCATGTAGTACTTTTACAACTGCACATAATTTGGGGGACAATACAGCACCTGAACAGCGGAGCAAAAACTGTCAAAGATGTCAAAATGAAATAAAACTAAAGGATTACAACATGAAGGGGGGGACGAATCGCTTAGCACTGGAAGGTATACCCTCCTGGGAAGGAGGGGGTGGCGAGGCTGGATAAGAGATCCTACACAGTTGTATAGTGTGGGGGTATCCACATAATTATTTTTCAGTGTAATTAAATAAAAAAGGACATTTGACAAAATGGCGGACAGAAAATAAGGAGTTGTTGCTAATTATTTCACAAGAAACCTTCAGTATGTGCCAATGAAACTTGTGCAACTGCATTCCACAGAACAATCACAATAGCATTAGGGGTATCATATTCCCCAAATAACCCATTGCAGCTGCATGCTGCTGGGAAAATGCGATACTGACCCACAGAAACAAAAATGAAGGAAGACATACAGATTGCATACAGCAAATTAGAAACACACATGCATGTGTATGCCAAATTTCTTGACTTTACAAAGAAGAAAGAAAGGACTGGCTGACATTTACCTAGATTGGGATAATGTGAATTAATTGGCTTAAATCCAAGTATTTAAGCATAATATAACTCTCTAGCTTTCCCCCTCGGTAATTAGATAAAGGTTATCAAAGTCAACTATTGAAAGTTTGCAGAGCAGCATGCCCTGTCACTGTGGCTTGCATTTTTAATGTGCAGAAATCTCAGTATCCAGCTGGTAGATTTATGTGTAGTGGAAAATAACATAAATTGATGAAAGCTTTTAGATCCTCCAAGTACATAGCAAACTATAATTAACTGATGTGCTAAATACCATCAAGATGCTTGATACTGTGCAAAGCACAGACTGACATCAATACCCAACAGTTTTTGTTCCCTGACCTGACATCTTTAGGTCTAAGGAACCCTAAGACAGGCACAGGCATTAGGCAGCTCTGGAGCTCCTGGGTTTATCTGAAGTAGCTCTCCGGGCATTTAGACTTGCTTCTTCCTCATAGTGGGTAGTGGGGCAACTAGTGGACAGAATTGTGCATTTTGATTCTCAAGCATGATATTTTGTAGAAATTTTGACAGGTATGTATGGTTTAAGAAAGAAAATTAGACACCCTCAAAAATCCAACATAGTGGCCAAAAACAAATATGGCGTCACAATGTAAACTGTTAAAAATCATAAGAATCATTCAAATAGTGGCAAAGACCTGAGATTTAGCACAATGTTGCCAGATGTTTCTGGCTTTAAAAAGTAACATTAGGCACCCCCAAACTCCAAGATGGTGGCTAAAAATCCAAGATGGTGGCTCAACATAAATATGGCATCGAGATGTTGAATGTTAAAAATCATCAGATTCATAGTGATACAGACCTGAGATTTGGCAGAAAAGCTGCCAGATGTTTATGCTTTTAGAGAGAAATTTTAGGCACCCCAAAATCCAATGTGGTGGCTAAATATAAATATGGTAGTGCGATATAAAGTATTAGATTAGAAGTTATCAGAATCATTCAAACATTGATACAGGCCTATGATTCAGCAGACGTGCTGTCAAATGTTTATTGTTTTAGACGCAGTCTTAGGCACCCCAAAAAACCAATATGATGGATAAAATTCCAATATGGTGACTTAAAACAGAATAATGGGTCACAGTCTTAAAATTCTTCAAATCATTTGAACAGTGATATAAAATGGATAACATGTAGTTAAGATTGTATGGAAAGTATTTTATTTGATGGAACTGAATATCAGTATTTTTAACAAGACACATTTCTTCAGAAATTGAGACACACACAAAAAATCTTACTCATAATTAACAATGCTTATATTACTATATGGTTCTATTGATTGTTATACAGACACTAACTTTGTATGTATCCATGAAGTCCCTGACTCATTAGGACCAGAAAGAATTAGTGGAATACCCTTCTTCCATGCATTCACTGGCTGTAATACCATATATTTCATGGCAAAGGCAAGAAGTCTGTGTGCCATGTGAATGGAATGTGTTTGATGATGTGTCAAGTGTCTTTACAAAATGGAGAGTACCTGGGTGCTTTCCAGATTACATGCTACAGCAGTGTCACTACTGTCCACAAACTGTGCTTCCATACTGCCTGTGTTTCAACACTGCAGTCCCTGCATTGTCATAAGAACATAAGAACAGCCCTGCTGGATCAGGCCCAAGGCCCATCTAGTCCAGCATCCTGTTTCACACAGTGGCCCACCAGATGCCGCTGGAAGCCACAGACAGGAGTTGAGAGCATGCCCTCTCTCCTGCTGTTACTCCCCTGCAACTGGTACTCAGAGGCATCCTGCCTTTGAGGCTGGAGGTGGCCCACAGCCCTCAGACTAGTACCTGTTGATAGACCTCTCCTCCATGAAGTTATCCAAACACTTCTTAAAGCCATCCAGGTTGTTGGCTGTCACTAGTGACGGAGCGGGACCACCGGCGGCCTGTGTGCGGCCGCCACAGCCTCGCTGACCCCACCCCCACATCTGATGTCAGATGCTGGGGCTAGCTACGCCCCCACATCTGACACCAGACGCGGGGGCGTGGTCTGGCTGAACGGAGCCTTGAGGCTCCGTTCGGCCAGCCCAGACAGAGCCAGGGAGAGCGAGAGTTGCCCTTTAACTGCCGAAGGGGCCGCGTGGCCCTTTGCAGGCTACCTTTGCAGGGAAGAGCCACTCCTGGCTGGCGCTGCAAACACAGCACCAGCCTTAGTTTAGCTCCCGAAGGGGCCGTGCGGCCCCCGCTCAGGAGTTAAACTAGCCTCCCCCTGTCTGCCGTCAGATGCAGGGGGCATGCCGGGGCCGCTCTTGCGGCCCCTGATTCGTCGACGGCCTGGGTTCACAGAGTTTTTGGTGGCCATTTAAAAAAAATTAGTTTTAAAAAATGGCGCCCCCTTCAAGTGGTGCCCGGGGCACATGCCCTGCCTGCCCCACCCTAGATACGCCCCGATTGTAAGATTTTTTGAGCTCAATTTCTGAAGAAATGTGTCTTGTTACAAATACAGATATTCAATTCCATCAAATAAGATATTTTCCATACAAGCCTAATGGTATTTTTTCTATTATATCACTATTCAGAGACTCTGAAGAATTTTAAAATTGTAACCTATTATTTCTGTTTGTTTGTTTATCATATTTGTATACCGCCTCAAACTTCTGTCTCTGGGTGGAACCACCATACTGGAGTTTTATCCACCATATTAGATTATTGGGGTTTCTAAGGCTGCTTATAAAACAATAAATATTTGACAGCATTTCTGTGAATCTCAGGTCTGCATCAATGTTTGACTTATCATGATAACTTCTAACATTTTCTATTGCACCACCATATTAATTTTTAACCACCACATTGGATTTTTGGGTGCCTACCATTTATAGCAATAGCAATAGCAATAGCACTTACATTTATATACCGCTCTATAGCCGGAGCTCTCTAAGCGGTTTACAATGATTTAGCATATTGCCCCCAAAATTCTGGGTACTCATTTTACCGACCTCGGAAGGATGGAAGGCTGAGTCAACCTTGAGCCCCTGGTCAGGATCGAACTTGTAACCTTCTGATTACAGGGCGGCAGTTTTACCACTGCGCCACCAGGGGCTCATTTATTTCCAAAAGCATAAACATCTGAGAACATTTCTGCCAAGTCTCAGGTCTGTATCACTATGAATCTGATGATTTTTAACATTCAACATCTCAATGCCAGATTTATGATTAGCCACCATCTTGGAGTTTTTGGGTGCCTATTGTTACTTTCTAAAACCAGAAACATCTGGCAACATTGTCCTAAATCCAGGGGCGTATCTAGGGTGGGGGCAGCAGGGCACATGCCCCGGGCGCCACTTGAAGGGGGGGGTGCCATTTTTAAAATAAAAATGGCTGCCAAAAACAAAATGGCCACCACACATGCTCAAGTGGCCTCTGTAAGGCTTTAGGCCATGCCAGGCCTCACAGAGGCCATTTGAGCATGAGCGGTGGCCATTTTATTTTCAGCGGCCATTTTGCTTAAAAATATTTTTTAAAATGGCCACCGCACATGCTCAAATGGTCCATGTGTGAGGCCCTAGAGGCCAGTGGGGGGAGGGGAACCTTTGCAGACCCCCTGCCCAACGGCCTTTAGGAAGGCCCCCGCCCGAAGGGACTACAGATACATATATTTTTTAAAATGTAATATAATTTAAGTCACTGTACACATATTCAGATATGTGACTTGTATGTGACCTTCAGAGTTGTATTTTTCAGCTGATATAATGGTAAAGTTATCTGAAAGATGGGTGTCAGATGTTTGGACAGGGGGTGCAATTTCGGTGCTTGCCCTAGGCGCTATCTTCCCTAGCTACGCCTCTGCCTAAATCTCAGATTTTTGCCACTATTTGAATGATTATTATGATTTTTAACAGTTTACATTGTGCCGCCATATTCGTTTTTGGCTACCATGTTGGACTTTTGTGGGTGTCCAGTCTTACTTTCTTAAACCATACATACTTGACAACATTTCTGCAAAGTATCATGTTTATGAATCAAAGTGCACAATTAATTTTCCAGTTTAGCTGTTCCACTATCATCCTTTTCCTTCCATTTAGTACTGCAGATCTGATTGGGAGGATGATGGGGGATAAGGCTGCAGCATTTTACTCTCTTTTTACTTGGTTGCTCAAAGCTCCTCTTACTTTCTCTCCTATTAATTTGTCCCCAGTGTCTTTCCACACAAAGCAGCCTCTCTTGTTTTCTTCCTGCCCTGCAGCAAAATTCTCCTGGAATTCAAGGGTTAAATACCCCATTCTGTTGATGTAAATTTTTGTACAAGCTACCATTTTGCAACTACTTCTGCCTGCCCAACCAACAATCATGTGACTGGCTCTACCTTTGCAAGCTGCTTTTTCAAGCTGGTACCTCCCAAGGCTCTGGCAAAACACAAAAGTAGCTGCCAGAAGCCTCAAATCTGCCAACCCTTGTTCTAGGTTGGAGGTTGCATCCCCTGCCCCCCAGCAAAAAAAGGTCATGGCAAAGCTAGGACCAAGGAGCAGCTCCAGAAAGTTTTCTTCTCTTCTTCCTGCCACAAATAATATTCTGCTCCAACTTCCGGTTACGCAGAGACTTTAGAAGCAAATGGAAGATCGGTTCTGACTTCTGCTCCTGAGCAGAGAACTTAGGGATGCTAAGCAGGCTCAGACTGGCCCACAGGGCAACAGGGCATATTCCTGGTGCACCCCAACTCCCACCCTTAATTACACATTCTGATCCTCCCCACATACATTCCACCGCCCTCTCAGTGCCCCCAGTCCGGCCCTGATGCTAAGTTGCTGGTTTTGTTGTTGTTGTTAATGGCTATATGCCACCTTGAGGATCATATGATCAAAAGGAAGGGTATAAAAACAAGCAAAAAATAAAAACAAGCAAATAATAACTGAATGGTATGTGTGTGCATGTGTATGTTTGTGTGTGTGTAAGTGTGTGTGTGTGTGTATAAATATGTGCAGGTGGGTGGGAGAAATGGTGACAGCAAGAAATTAAAGTGACTTTGGAACAAAAAAATATTTCAAAGAAAATTGTAAAAGAGCACAAACAAGATTGCCATGGATGAATTTTGGATTACAGGCTATTTCCTGAAAGCAAAATACAACAGTGTTATAGATGTTAAGATAAACTGAATTTTATTTATTTCCCAAAGGAAGATTGCTATCCCAATGAGTTAGTGGAAGATATTAAGATGATTTGTATGGGAGAGGGAAGAACAACAATTTGAATGGATGTCTCTGGACTGTAATAAACTTGAACGGATGTCTGAAACATGTACAAGTTATTGGTGAGAATGCAGCAACTGGAATTAAATGTAGCACCAAAAATATAGTAGATCTTTTACTGATTTTACACAGAGGTCTATGCCTCATTTCCCTACCCTACTATATTATTCATAGATGTGGTATTGCACAGTTGTAACTGAAAGGAACTTGCGAAAGTTAAAAATGCTGCCTAGTACGTGTGCTTAGAATTTCAAACTTATAGTAACTGAGATTTAAATGATCTAAATTTGATAAAGAGCTTGGTGGGAGAAGTTTAGGGGTGTGCAAAGCTATGAACCTGTCAGTGGTTTAAGATCTGTATCAGAGGTCCTGAATTGTGTATGTCCACCTTTGGAGATTAGTTGGGTGGGTGCTTACTGGAGACAGGGCTTTATTGGTTGTGATGTCATGATTGTGGAATGCTCTCCTCAGGGACACTTGCTTGGCATCTACTTTGTTAGCTTTTAGGCACCAGGAGTACACTTGTATTTTTCTGAGCTTTTAGTAGATATTTGAATGCTGCTCTTGCAGTTGTATTTTTGTTTAGTGGTTTCATTTCTGCTGATTGCTTTGTGGTTGGTGTTCTTATTGTGAGCCAGCGTGGTGTAGTGGTTAGAGTGCTGGACTAGGACCAGGGAGACCCGAGTTCAAATCCCCATTCAGCCATGAAACTAGCTGGGTGACTCTGGGCCAGTTGCTTCTCTCTCAGCCTAACCTACTTCACAGGGTTGTTGTGAGGAGAAACCTTAGTACACCCCTCTGGGTTCCTTGGAGGAAGAACGGGATATAAAATGTAAATAAATTGTTGCTTTTGATTTTTGTTATATGGTTTAACATTCTTGGTAGCTGTTTTTGAAGTCTGTTTTTGTATTAAACATTGGATTTTAAAAAATAATGAAAAAAGTCTTTCCCCCCTTCTGTACTGAATTAACAATATGCAGAAGTGCTGCTTTCCAATGAAAACTTGGCATCACTTTTTTCATCCATTAGGAATGTCCCTGGCATCTCCAGGATAGCGCTGAGAGAGATCCCTGCCTGTAACCTTGGAGAAGTCGCTGCCAGTCTGTGTAGGCAATACTGAGCTAGATGGACCAATGGCTTCACCTTGCGAGCTCAATTGACCTTGAAAGAGGAAAGTGTCTGAAAAATAGTCTGAAGCTCTGCATAGTTCTGTGCTTCTGTGTTAGGGCAGATGAAGCCAGCCCCTCCCATTGTGTCAGACCTAGTATTTGGATCAAGTAAATCATTTTGAAGCATTTGCTCTTGCAGAAGCAAGGATTTTAGTCATCAGAAGGATCACAACAGCAGCAACTATAATGTCAACTTCAGTAAGCCTGGCATCAGTGGATCAACCATCCACAGTATTTCTCTGGCCTTTTCCTGTTTCTCCTAGTAGAACACAGCCCGAAGAAAAGACTGCCACAGTCCTGATATTATCACATGTGCAGGGCTGTGTTAAACTGAACCTGCCTCAAAGAATTGTGGTGAGGATAACCATTTCCCAAGTGTGCTGCTGGCAAAGGCTCTCTTGAGCAAGAAGTTGACTTATGTAGACACAACAAGCCAGACACCCCACCCCTCCATCCACACATGCAACCACATTCACAAAGGGAACCATTGTCATTTGTGTTTGGCTTGAATGGAAATAAGATGTAGGTATACAAGAAGTGTGTGCCTGAGGACAGCTGACAAGCAACCAAGCAAAAAATGTGGGAATCTGGCCATAACTTGACCAGCTCCCACACCTGTGATGCTTGCCTTCAGGTCAGTCATAGTGTGTTCTTTCAGCTGACATGCTAAGAATTGAGATGTTGAAGCATGAATTTTCATTAGTGCAGGGTTTGAAATGTTCATTTTTCTTAGCTAACAACTCACATGCTCAGTGAGTTGTGCTGTCACACAAGGTGCCATGCATGGGGTGTGAGTGTCACCACTGCATTCACTTGAAGTGAAATATTAAATTATTGTAGATTCTGTGGTATGAAAAAATTGGAGAGCAACTAATGAGACTACTTGGGAGTCGGGAGTCCTATTCATGAGTAAAAAAAATCATGACTTGGGATGAGTGTTAATGAAGTAAACTTGTTAAACTAAATAGGACTTACTGAATGAAGGCTGCAGTCCTACGCACACTTGGAAAGAAGTACAATTAAGCAAATTGGAACATACTTCCAAGAAAACATTATTTAAATGAACCAACCAAAATTGACTAAATCATGATCTCAGTTCTGGTCTCTAAATGACACAGAATTATATTTAATAAAAATAATGTAGTAAGCACTGCATAACTGTTTGAGAACATGAAGGAACATCTTTGTTAAATGAAGGAAGGAATCAATCAACTCACAATGCACAATATTGACTGATAACAGTTGAGAAATGTGCACTTAACTTAAAGGTAGTATATCATATTCAAGTGCCTGTATTTAGGAAATTATCCTCCATTGTTTATGGGAATAAGGCCATAATGCTATTCAAATTTCCTTGGGATTAAATCCCATTTAATTCAGTGGAATTTAAGTCTGAGTACACATGCATAAAATTGGGCTGTAAGATACCAGGAAAACTGGATGAGCTTGAGTTCTGAAAAATATATCTTTTGCACTATCTACTTATTAGGACATGGCATAGCACCTTTATGATCAATTAATGAATTAATTTGCACGGTCAGAACAACAGGCTATTATAACAATTAGTAAGCAACTTGATTTTGAATATTTTAAAATATATAATTGAGTTTTGAGGGGATGTATGTCAATTTTAAGGCTGAACAGCAGAGGAAAAATTCATCTAGTTGGCTGAAGCAGAGTGCAATACTTTCCATTTCTACCAATATAGGTAAAAGCTAGTGTATTAAATTGTCTCTAATATTTAACAAGCAGAAGACGAAGCCATCTTACTATCTTTCACAAGTAGCCTAAGCCTAGCTATTTTATCATCTTTTGCAACTAAAATAGCATCATCTCCATTCTAAAGACAAACTTTTATGATAATGAAATTAAAGTTGTTGAACTTTCCAGCCTGCTTCACAGCAAAACGTCCATGTTGAGTGTAACAACATAAGGGGAAGGGCTCTATTGTATTGCTAAATAATATTTACCAAGGGTGAAGTCACACAATATAAGACATTCAAGGGTTTTTTTACACTTGAGAAAATCATTTGAAGTTTTTGACCTGTGCTCCTTTTGCAAATTTCAGCTTCCAAGGTTCTGAAACACTTATTTGGTAGTAATTAAAACAAGTATGTTTAGGATCTGAGTCTACCTAGACAAAGATTGTTGAGCTCACCTATAGTGGAAATAATGCTTGACCAACTCAAAACCAGCCCTTTAGATGTAAATAGACATCACAGAGAATAGCTTAGAATAAGCTTGTAGATGTACTCTCAGGGCACACTGTGGTTGCCTCCTGGAAGCTGTAACAATCACTTCTATACTGCAGCAGCTCAGCTCTGTAGCCAAAACATGTGAGAGAAGGCCACCACACAAACTACAGTACTGCCACTGTGCTGAGAGTTTCCACATGATGACATAAACACTAGTTTGGAGATTCTCCCAACTCTTAAAAAACAAACAAACAAAACAAACGTGCCCCTTCTGTTGCAGACCTTCAGCTCAGGTACCCTATAGAGATTTTGAGTGTCTACACACACACATTTAATGTTAACAGTTATGAGGAGACAAGCTGTTGGGATTTCTGTGTCTATACACTGTCTTGTTTCTTGCCACTGATGTGTGTGTATATCTTTGTATAGGTTTATGTTTTTGTGTCAATCATCAGTTCTGTATACTGATGTCAGTTTGTATTTCTTAATGGACGTTGGAGACTGATTTTTCTGTTTGGATGATCTTTCACTCAACGTAGGGCTGTTTATGATTTGGTAATAATTAAATAATAAACTTTAGTAACTTTGTTCAATAAACTTAACAAGCCTCAGTTTCAACTTTGTTACATTCTGCTACTCAAGCTACTCCAGTCACTGGCTCATATCTAAACTAAGTTACTTATGAGTCCCCCATTGCAAATAGGACAAGTAAATTTGCCCCATTAATTTCAATAAGATTGCTTTATGAGTAACTTAGCTGGATATAAGCCAATGACTGGAGTAGCTTGTCTCCTCATAACTGTAAAAATTCGGACACATTATGCAAAGATCCAGCTCCCTTGAGAAGTCCATAATGCTGGGAAAAGTTGAAGGAAAGAGAAGAAGAGGATGACCAGCAGCAAGGTGGATGAACTCGATTGCAACAGCAATGAATGTACCACTGAGAGACCTTAAAGGCCAAGTTGAAGACAGATAATTCTGGAGAGAATCTATCTATGTGGTCACTAAGAGTCAACACTGATTTGACAGCACTTAATCAATCAATCAATACACATCTATACATATATATTGTATACACATATACAATACACACTTCAACACGTTGAAAGTGTCGACTCAATGTGCGGCAGCTTTGAAAAAGGCCAATCCCATGCTAGGGATCATTAGGAAGGGGATTGAAAATAAAACGACTAATATTATAACACCCTTATACAAAACTATGGTGCGGCCACACCTGGAGTACTGTGTACAATTCTGGTCACCACATCTAAAAAAGGACATTGTAGAACTGGAAAAGGTGCAGAAGAGGGCAACCAAGATGATCAGGGGCCTAGAGCACCTGGGACTATTTAGTTTAGAAAAAAGATGACTGCGGGGAGACATGATAGAGGTATATAAAATAATGAATGGTGTTGAGAGAGAAATTCTTCTCCCTCTTCCATAACACTAGAAACAGGGGTCATCCCATGAAATTGATTGCCAGGAAATTTAGGACCAGCAAATGGAGGTACTTTTTCACACAACGCATAATCAACTTGTGGAATTCTCTGCCAATAACCTGAATGACTTTAAGAGGGGTTTGGATAACTTCATGGAGGAGAGGTCTATCAATGATTACTAGCTGGAGGGCTATAGGCGCCCTCCAGCCTCAAAGGCAGGATGCCTCTGAGTACCAGTTGCAGGAGAGTAACAGCAGGAGAGAGGGCGTGCCCTCAACTCCTGCCTGTAGGCTTCCAGTGGCATCTGGTGGGCCACTGTGTGAAACAGGATGCTGGACTAGATAGGCCTTGGGCCTGATCCAGCAGGGCTGTTCTTATGTACTTATCTATACCTAACAACACAAATTTAAGTATTACAGTTAGCGAGACAGACTACTACCATCACTGGCTCACATCCATATTAAGTCAGTCACAAGGAGTCTTATTGAAATCAATAGCTCAAGTTTTTGTCCTATTAATTTCAAAGGGGGTACTCAGTGCAATTTTTCCAAAGTTCGTCAGTCAGGTTGGAGGGAGAGAAGTACACTGAGCTTCAACATGAAGCCCACCAATCAGGAGCAGAGGAAGAGGGTCTTAATTATCCTCCCTGCCCTTCTGCTGTAGACACGTAACTGAGGACGCGTGGCCTTCAAACTGGAGAACCTAAGATGGGGAATGAATTGCATTGCTATAGCAAGGGGAAGAAAAGGGCTCTGAGTATCCTTTGAGTAACCTTCACATACCTCCATCCCAGAGCACTAGTATCCCCTTTTGTGAACTCCTGCTTAGGTTATAAGCCACACAGTGAATAGTTAGTGAGGCTATTCACACGCATGTGCATAACCAGGCTAAGGGAGCCCAGCCTGGTTTTGCACATCTGTGTGAACCACTGGGATCAGGCCCAATCCCAGTGGCACCCCAGTGGCAAACCTGCCTATGGAGTCATCCTTCAAAAAGAGGTCAAGGGAGCAAGTGCTCTCTTAACCTTATGTGTCAGAATTGGTCATGTGTCAGTCGCAGCTGGCAGACTTGGGGAGGGGGGATCCATTCCCCATAATGCACCACACACTCACACTGTGCATTATTGGAAATCTGGGGGGCGGGGATGACGTGTCCAGGCACCCCGAGCCTCGGAGCTACCGGCAGCAGCCAGAGCTTGTGTGGGCGGACAATCTCAGGGACAGCGGAATCTCGTCTGCGGGGAGGTAAGCTCTTTTGGGCTTCCTCCCCACAAACCCGGTAGCCCTTTCTCACTGCTCATGATAAAGGGCTCCTTATGTATTATGCATTCTACATGGAGACTGAAAAATGGCATCTCCATAGGTCTTTAGAGAGATTGCTGCTTATACTGTAGCCCTGGAGAACCCGTTGCCAGTCTGTGTAGACAATACTTGTTAGATGGACCAATGGTCCGTCTTGGTATAAGGCAGCTTCCTATGTTAGGAACTGCGTCCGAGGGCAGTCAACAGACCAGATGGGTGGAGCTAATGGAACTCAGTGGTGAAGTTTAGAGAAGGAGAGCTTGTACACAAACAGTGGGAAATCTCTCAGCTTGAAGAATACTCCAAGACAGTCACACACACCCCTTCTCCTTCTTAGGGGGAAAGGTGCCTAAAGTTTCCATCATGCTTAGGCTCAGGTAATACATGCACACTAGGGAAATATACTGCAAACTTTTGTTGTGGTATACTTATTAAATAATTTTTAAAACAAAAGATTTACAAAATGTTGAACTATTGGTGCAGGTGGAAAGAAGTCTTGCATGTCTGTGACTTTACTGCAAACAACTAGATGAGGAACACATTGAACCTGCAGCATGTGCTGAGTCATGGGCCAAGGTCACAGGCAACAAGAACTTGGAGCATAAAGTAGAGCAACACTACAAGTTAAGAAAGCACACTGGCTGAGAATGCTCAGACCAATACCCTGGATCATAAGCAGACAATCCTGGATCATAATCAGACAATCAGCAGATTGACTGCTCAGACTGACAAATATCTTGGATCATAATCAGACAATCAGCAGATTGACTGCTCAGACTGACAAATATCTTGGATCATAATCAGCAGATTGACTGCTCAGACAAATATCCTGGATCATAAGGTTGATCAATATCCTGGATCATAAGGTTGAATCAAGTCTTCTTCTGTCAAAGGTGTACCAGTTCCAGTGGTCCACTCTAGTAAGGAGCTAGAGACTAAAACAAAGTACAAAGGCTAACAAACCTCTTAAAGCTTCTTCCACTGCAATTTTATTTGCACAATGTTGTGCCAACACTAGAGATTAGGTAACTCCACCAGGAACCCTTATGGTGCCCCACAAGACTGTTGGGGTCCCATTTATCTTCCCACCTAAAAAAACAACCACCACCATTGTATGGTCTTGCTAGCTGAACAATTTTGGGGTTTTCACTCTTACCAATGCAGTTTCTATCCCAGTATTGCACTACCATAGCAAAAGGCAGACTTCTCTTGCACTAGATCCTATAATCTACGGTTATGTGCATCAGAAGCAGAACTCAATAATAATGCCATTAACACAAATGCAGTTAACTTACTCAATATTAGAATGGGAACAATATAAAGCAAATTATAAAATATACATTGACCTGAAGTCCAGGAAGTGTTTCTCCTATGATTTGTACAGTCTAAGACTGTAAGATGATGAGCAAATGAATGCAAGAATAAGTACTATTACAATAGACATGTAAGTGAAAGCTAATGAGTTCAGTAGGAAAAGAAGGAAAACAATCACATTGTTTAAATGTACATTCAATTTATATTTTTAGTCAATGATGTGGTATTGCAGGAACAAAACTTTTACTGGAGTAATTATATTTGCCAATTCAGTTAAGGTTCACAATATGCCCCATGCTATTTTAGAATGATAACAGTAATAAGTATGTACCCACAACAAAATATTGCAATATATTACTGTTGTGCACGTGTTACTTGATTCTGTGGCTAAGCATGGTGGAAAATAGAAACAAAGACAGAAGTCTCTGTTCTAACTTGGGTAACTTCATGTGCACATTTTATTTTTTCTGTTTTCTGCAGGATTTTTTTTTGGGGGGGGGGACTGGTGCTTAGTCCCACCTCCTTTTTATGCAGCTCTAAAGCTTAAAGGATTCATGTTAAGAAGGGCTCTCTTCAGTTTTGTGTAACTGCAATAGAGTAGGTTAAGACACATTTCTTCTGTGGTTATCTTCACCTCTAGCATGTTCCCATAAAACTGGGACTTGTGAGGAAATTCCCACAAAACTTGCTCACCAGCACCTGGGAGGTGCTGGTACTTCAGTACTTCATAAGACCAAGAGATTAACTTCTTAATATTAAGCAATTATCTTATCCTTCAGAAACAGAACACAGGGTTACCTGACTGATGAATTTGAGCATTTTCCTCACAGACAGCTTTTCCTAAGAAGAAGAAGGGCTTGTGACTGTTTTGAGGGAGTACTCTTCAAGCTGAACGTTTCCCTGCTTTTTCCAGAAGCCCTTCTTCCCCCACTCCTAGACACTGAGTTCCATTAGCTCTGGCAACCTGTTAATTGTCTAAGCTCGTAAACATTCTGTCCCACTGATTAACATGGGGGCAGTTTTTTGCCCCCTTAGATTGTTTTTTCTTCAGATTTTTATGACACCACCATATCTACAGGTCACCCTGAGTTTGCTGGTACCTCCCACTTGCCTGCAGACACTTCAGTTCTCTGTTCAAAAGGATCTTTACATTTCCAGCTCTATTGGAAACAGATTACTTAGAAGTCCTATTGATTTCTATTATATGACTTCCTACTTCTTAGTAGCTGTGCTGATTCAAGTTACAAAGTATTCCAGAAAATAGTACATAGCATCATTTGTTCACAGATGATTGCAGAAAGAGCAAAAGGAAATCTATTCTTCATAAATGTCCTTTATTTTCTACTAGTAAAGAGACATGATAACTACACACCAATTTCTTGCAAAAAATTTTAGCATAGTTTAATGGGTGAAGATGTTTTTTATAATATAAACAAAACTGAGATTTGACTGCTGTTCCCTTTCTAGCATCATGTCTGCCTTTCCAGCCTCCAAGTTTGCATGTGTGCATCTCTGTAATTTCTCAGTAACTCCTCATATTATCTTTATTTAAGAGACAGTCCAGCCCAGGCCATGTCTACTCAGAAGAAAGTCTAATTTTGCTCAGTGGGCCTTATTCCCACTGTAAATGGGCACAGGATTTTAGCTTTAGGCCTTTTCATAATGGAAAGGGAGCACAGCTGTCCTTAGAGAGCCCTGGCGAGGTGCAAGACCTGGGACAAGTGCGGGGTCTCCCTTCCAGTTAATTCTGATGGGGGTTCAAAGAGCAAGGCCAGGGGCAGTTGCCCCGCTTGCTTTGCCTTAAGGACAGACCTGATGAGAACATTATTCATAGTTATAAAAATATTATGATTAATTCAACAATAGCCTCATAAGTGTTAACAGAAAGAATCTCCTTCGTCTGCTAGAAAAAATGAAAGTAAAACAAATGGATGCAAAATTAAGTTCTAAATAATAAGAGATTTCCCTAGACTGAAGCCACTAGGAGGGTATTCGTTCAAGGGGCATCCACTAAAACTGATCTTAGCGTATCACAATTCTTTTCCCACAGGGAAGACTTCGTGTGTTCTAAGGCAGCCTCTAATACGCAAAACATGTTGTACGTATTGATTATGGAACAACCGTCTTCCAGCTCCCGAGACTTGCATCGTGCACCTGCTACCGTGGGGCGGAGACCGGAGCGATCATATGAGCTTTGTCGTGTTCTTCTGCCTGCACCGCTCAGGGGAAAGACTGGTTCCAGCTCCCGCGTTGCGAACCAGCGCTACGCATAACATCAAACAAGCAAGAGGAGCCAGGAGAGGCGGAATCAAGAATGAGTGGCAGGCACATGGCCAAACCTATTAGCAATGTGTTAGGGGAGGGTAGAGGGCGGGAAAAACGAAGCCCGTTATGGGGTGGGGGGTAGGGCGAGAAACAGCCGCTTCAGCAGCAGAAGAAACAGCGCTCCTTCTCCCATATTCAGCCCTAAGGACTCCACCCTTTGAACAGATTGACAAAGAGGCCAGCGTTTCAGTTTCGGCGCTTTGGTCGCAACGATCGTGTGGAACCCAGAGGCGGGACTAACTCTGGCCAATCATGACGAGAAAATGACTGGAGGGTGGGGCTTCCACCTGAATGACAGTTCAGGAGATAAACAAGCTACAGCGCGGGGCTCTCGCTCAACCTTGCTCAGTATTCTATTTTTCTTCTGAGTGGAAACAGCATATTGTGATTCATATTTATTTCCCCCCCAACCACCACCACCCAGGCTGCATATCAGGCTCTTCTTTCTGTAAAATCTCTAAATCTTCTGCTACTGCCCGGCAACGTGAAGAGTCAGCAACTTCCCAGCACCCGCTCCCCGATTCCCGGAGAGTGTTGCCTAGTGCGCACGCGCAAGCGAGCTGGGTTGTTGTAAACGACGCTGGGAAGTGTAGTTCTTGCAGCCCTATCCTTCCCTGGAAGTCTCTCAGTCCGCGCTTTCTCCAATACTACTAGACCCAGAATCCCTTGCGTCCTTAGCTATTGGAAGCCCTAGTTGAAGCGGGTGGCGGCGGAGCGAACTCCCCCCCAAAATCCAAAACAAGGAAATGGTGCCCAGTGCGGCGTCCCCGTGTCTCTGCGTCTGAGGCTTGTACGGCCGCTGTTACAGCCGCCGCTTCGCGCTCTCTACCTCCCCCACTCCATCCTTCAGTCTCCCGTTCCATGGGTGAGAGACATGGACTACGAGTTCAAATCCAAGCTGGCGGCCGAGCGCGAACGGGTGGAGGATCTGTTCGAGTACGAGGGCTGCAAAGTCGGGAGAGGCACCTACGGGCACGTCTACAAAGCGCGGCGCAAGGACGGGTAAGAGGCAATGGAACCTCTTCAAGAGATGGGGGGCGGGGGGGATGAAGGGGAAGAGGCGGCTCAGCAGAGCCAAAATGCGACGGCATGCAGAAAGAGGTGCTGGCGCTGCCTGAACTTTTCAGTTCCGCTGTTCTCGGCGGATTGCTGTCTGTCAAAGCGACGGCGGGCTTTATTTCTTGAGCCCCACCCCCGCTTGTCGGCTGGAGGTGGTTGGGGGCGGGAGCAAACTTGGTCCCGCGCTCACGAGCCCCTCCCCGCCCGGTGCCTGCACGGTGTGAAGGTGGGTTGGAGCGTACGGAGCCTGTGGCTTGCGATCGAGAGGCGTGTGGCTCTGAGGGGCTCGGGGCTCTTTCTCTCTTTCGCTCCCCGCTCATCTGTCTACTGGCGTAGGGTCAAGTTGTGGTTTCTCTTGACCTGTGAGGTATATGAAAGAATGAGCCCATTCGGCCAAGTTTCGGCTGTCGCGCGAATTAGAGCTCTACACACTAGAACATCTAACTTTTGCTTTCTTCGAGTCCCTAACAAAAGCCAGAGCTTGTCGCTTTCTCTTTCAGAGATTCTGGGGATGATGATGAGATTTTTTGATGTGGGATCATAGGCAGCGTGGAAATGCGCTAAAGCTCTAAGAACACTTTCCTGGTTGGATTGTTTGATGGGTAGGTCAACTGGTCAACATAGGTGGGGTTGGGAAAGAATTTGTTTCCCGATCTAAATTAGCTGCTGGCTCTTTAAGGCGGGCGGGGGCGGTGGTGGTGGTGGGGAACCAGAAAAAATGGCTGAGAATAATTTTTTACTTCTTGTTTTACAAGTAGTTCTAGTGTACTACAGATGTTATCAGTTTGGATGATAATAATAGGCTGTATTCTCTTATGTGGGTGAATGTTTAGATATAGAGGAATCTGATTCAGCACAAATTATTTCACTAGATGTTCTTCAGAAATATTCTGGATCTACAAATTTATTGTAATGTTCTCTCATTTTTAACACACACACACACACACACACACACACACACACACACACACACCTTAGGGGAAGTCTTCTGTTTTTGCCTTTAAAGTGTACTCTGGAAAAAGAATTTTCTAAGAATTTGGCAAATAGAAACACTAGAAACATAGGCTGATGCTCTGAGGCTCCCTGTCAGCATGCTATTAACTGGGTTTTATGTTTTGCATCCTCTTTGAAAAAGAAACCTAACGTTTCTGTGATGTTATATTGTCTGATAAATTCAGTAGCTAACTTCTAGACCAAACTACTTAGGAGTATCCCCACTTAAGTTAGTTACTACTCATGAGTAACTTAATCTGGATATTGGCCAGCAGTTTTAATGATGTAATAAACACAGACATACAAAATGTAAACAATTACTCAATAATATGTCTGCAATCCTGAGATCACTTACTTGGGATAATCTCTATTGAACACATTGGAATTACTTTTGGAGCAAATTCACATAATTGGTCTGCTTATCTAATTGATTTTAAGAATAGACCTTAATTCACAGCTCTGGATAGTCTTCCTGTGCAGACAGTCATTATTGGTTCTAGACCAACTAGTAAAAACTATAGCAACAATCTCATTTGATAAAGGCATGTTGGTGTAATATATTGGGTGAATTGATACCGCTAATATAAAAGGAAAGAATGGCTTTCTATTACTATGGGTTTCTTTTATAGAGTGTCTGCCGTGTGAATAAATGTTATTTGTAAAAAAAATATAAATTGCATTTTTAGTCATGTTATTGACAAAGATAATCAAATAAGTTTTGCAGCACAAGTAGATGGGAATATCCTTCTTGGAAAAGCAGTAGGTTAAAAAAGATATACATAATCAGGATTAAGAACAACCCTGCTGGATCAGGCCCAAGGCCCATCCAGTCCAGCATCCTGTTTCACTGAGTGGCCCACCAGATAACCCTGAGAAGCCCATAGGCAAGAGGTGAGGGTTTGCCTTCTCTCTTGGTGTTGCTCCCCTGGAACTGGTATTTAGAGGCATCTTGCCGCTGAGGCTGGAGATGGCCTATAGCCCCCAGACTTGTAGCCATTGATAGACCTGATCTCCACGACTTTGTATAAGCCCTCTTTAAAGCCATCCAAGCTAGTGGCCATCACCACATCCTGTGGCAGAGAATTCCATAAATTAATTATGTGCTGTGTGAAAAGATCTTTCCCATTTTCAGGTGCCTAGTCAGGCAATCTCAGAATTTTGAGTGTTTGTCCTTGAGGGTGGGCCTCCGAGATAGGCTGGGGATTCTGCTGGTGTACAGACCACCCCACTGCACTTCAGTCTCCCTACCTGAGCTGGCAGGGGTGGTCTCAGAGGTGACCTTGGGCTCCCCCAAGCTTATTGTTTTGGGGGATTTCAGTGTCCACACTGAGGCCCCCCTAGTGGGTGCGGCTCAGGATTTCATAGCCTCCATGGAAACCATGGGCCTGTCTCAGTTGGTATCGGGCCCTACCCACATGGCAGGACATACTCTGGGTCTGGTTTTTGCTTACCAGGGAATAAGTGATCTGGAGGTGGGGGAGTTTGAGACAACTCCCTTGTCATGGACAGATCATCATCTGGTGGGGTTTAGTTTGACTGCTCCATCTGCAGGGGTGGTGGACCGATTAGAATGGTCTGCCCCTGGAGGCTTGTGGATCCGCTTGGTTTCCAGTCAGCCCTCAGGGAATTTCCAGTGTCCAGAGCTGGTGACCCTGTCGAGGCTCTGGTTGATCTCTGGAATGGAGAGACGGCCTGGGCTGTTGACACGGTTGCTCCTAAACGCCTTCTCCGCCCTGGTGGAGCCTGTTCAGCTCCTTGGTTTTTCTCGGAGCTTAGGGTGATGAAACAACTCGGGCGACAGCTGGAACGATGCTGGAGGGAGAGTCGTACCAAATCCGACTGAACACGGGCTAGAGCCAGGCGCGAAACCTGACCGCCAGTGGCCTGTGTGCAGCTGCGGCCCCGCTGACCCCGCCCCACGTGTCTGACATCAGACGCAGGGTGTGTGGTCTGGCTTCTGAATGGAGCCTTGAGGCAGCCCCTTCGGGAGCTAAACTAAGGCTGGCACTGAGTTAGCAGTGCCAGCCTTTTAACTCTTGAAGGGACCACGTGGCCGCTTCAGGAGCTACTTAGGTTGGCACTGCGTTTGCAGTGTAACCAGGAGCAGCTTTTCCCTGCCTTTGGCTCCCGAAGCGGCCACACGGCCCCCACTCGGGAGCTAAACCAGCATGCCTGCGTCCAGGGTGGATTTGATTTAAATCAAACTGATTTAAATCACGATTTAAATCACTAGCAGGGTGGATAAAAATCAAAAAAATCCAATTTAAATAAAAAAAGTTGGATTTTTTTTATTTAAATCGGATTTTTTTGATTTAAATCGGATTTTTTTGATTTTTATCCACCCTGCTAGTGATTTAAATCATGATTTAAATCGTGATTTAAACCAGTTTGATTTAAATCAAATCCACCCTGCCTGCGTCTGACATCAGACGCAGGTGTGTGTGTCGGGGCCGTGAGGCATGGCCCCTGATTGGGCGCGGCCCAGGTTCTTTGAACCCATTGGCACAATGGTGGCTCCGCCCCTGGCTAGAGACCATTTTAGGGACTACTCCGTGGCAGTGGGGGTGGTGAAGAAATGCGTTTTCTCCATTGCATGTGCTCAGTGCAGACTAGCAGAGCTGTTTTGTGTAGCAAAGATATTGCTGCACACATCCCCCCAGGTAATGGGGGAGGAATAATCTACAGCCCACTGTGATCAGTTTGCATGTCACTTTACGAATAAAGTTGCTCACATCCGTGCTGATTTGCACTCCAGAGTTTTGGCAGTTCCAGCAGACGTGCCTCTGGTAACATCTGGTCCTGTTGTGTTGGATTCCTTTCAGTTGGTGCAGCCTGAAGATGTGGACAAGATCCTGCGCAGTGTGCGGGCAACATTGTGTGCTCTTGACCCTTGCCCTTCATGGTTAATAAAAGCTGCCAGAGAAGGTACAGGCAGATGGTTGGAGGTGATTATTAATGCTTCATTAAGGGAGGGCAGGATGCCATCGTGCCTCAAGGAGGTGGTGGTAAGACCATTATTAAAAAAGCCCTCCCTTGATCCCTCCAACCCAGACAACTATAGACCGGTCTCTAACCGGCCCTTTTTGGGCAAGGTGATAGAGCGTGTAGTGGCATCCCAGCTGCAGAGAGTCTTGGATGATAAGGATTATCTGTACCCTTTTCAGTCTGGCTTCCGCCCCAGATATGGAACTGAAACTGCCTTGGTCGCTTTAGTGGATGACCTACGCCGGGAACTAGACAGGGGGAGTGCGTCCCTGTTGGTTCTGCTGGACTTCTCGGCAGCGTTTGATATCATTGACCATGGTTTCCTTCTGGACTGCCTTCGGAGGTACTGTGTTGGAATGGTTCCGGTCCTCTCTTGCGGGGAGGGTCCAGAAGGTGGTGCTGGGGGACTACTGCTCGGCTCCATGGCCATTGGCCTGTGGGGTCCTGTGGAGTTCAGTCTTGTCCCCCATGCTGTTTAACATCTACATGAAGTCGCTGAGAGAGTTCATCCAGGGACTTGGACTGAGTTGTCAGCAATATGTTGATGACACTCCTTGTCAACTGATCCTAGGGAGGCAGTGGATGTCCCGAATCGGGGACTGGAGGCCATGATGGGTTGGATGTGGGTTAATAAACTGAAATTGAATCTGGACAAGAGGGAGGTAATGTTGGTCAGCAGGAGAGCCAATCGGGATGAGGAGATTTTACCATTTTTGGATGGGGTTGCACTCCCCTTGAAGGAGCAAGTACACAGCTTGGGGGTATTACTGGACCCAGCGCTCCTTCTGGAGGCTCAGGTGGAGGTGGTGGCCAGGTGTGCCTTTGCACGGCTTCGGCTAGTGCACCAGCTGCGCCCCTTTCTCAAGAAGGCAGATCTGGCCACAGTTACCCATGCCTTAGTCATGTCATGGCTGGATTACTGTAATGTATGCGGGGCTGCCCTTGAAGATTATTCGGAAACTTCAGCTAGTGCAAAATGCAGCTAGAATTTTATCTGGTGCTGCCCACTGGGATCACATCACACCCATTTTGAAAGAGTTGCACTGGTTACCAGTGTGTTTCCGGGTCCAATTCAAGGTGCTGGTTTTGATCTTTAAAGCCCTTAATGGTTTGGGCCCAGGATACTTGAGAGACCGCCTGCTCCCAAGGGTTGCTGCCTGCTTGACGAGGTCATCTGAGGGGGCTCTGTTCCGGGTGCAGACAAAGAGGGAGGCTCGGTTGCCGTGCACACGGGACAGGGCCTTCTCTGTTGCTGCCGCCAGACTCTGGAATGCTCTCCCAGTGGCTATCCTATCCTCGGTCTCCATCACGGCTTTTAGAAAGCATGTGAAATCTTTGATTTTCACCTAGGCTTTTATATGATTGTCTCTGCTGCTACTTCTTTGTATCTTTGTACTGTTTTTACACTTGTGTTTTAAAATTTTAATCAGATGTGTTTTATATTCTTAGCTTACTATTTTAATTGTGTCATTTCTATAATTTTTGTTTTTAATTCTGCGTAAACCACCTTGGGATTGTTTTAATGAAAGGTGGTATATACATTTAACAATAAATAAATAAATAAAATGTGTATAACGGCATTATAACCAGGGGTGTACCATTCATTAGGCAAGGGGAGACAGTTGTCTCCCCGCCCGACTGCCTCAAGGGGTCTCCCAGGAGGCCAGTCTTTGGCGCATGGCAGGGTAGGGCACGCACACCCCGCGCCGCCTGCCTGATTTGCAGCCGCCCGCTCAGGCAGGTCGCGTGATGGCCGGTGGCCTTAGTGTGGCAAGGACACAATGGGAGGGGCCTTTCCCTGCCTTCAAAAGGCAAAAATTGACCAGCTCTGCCTGAGCACCCTGTCGCTTCTGGTCCAGGAGGGGTTCAGGTGGGGTTGGTCGGCAGCCACTTGCCTTCCTGCTTTGTGTGCGCCATGAGCAACAGGAGTAGCAGGCAGGCTGAGGCGTGGGAAGCTAGGCAGCAGCGAAGTCGGTGGTGCCAGTGGGAGGCATTGCAAAAGACAACAACAACAACCACAACTTGAAGGAACGGAGGAGGAGGAGACAAGGAGAAGTGGTGAGAAGAAGCTCCACACCAGTAGCAAGCCGTGGCTGCTCTGAGGAGCAAGAAAAACGCCCCGCCCGTCCGCTTCTCTGACATATGGCTGCCTTTAGCTCCTGAGTCCGCCTCGGGGTTCTCTTCCCACCACCCGCCTGCCTCGCTGGCAGCTAAGGCTGCCTTTAGCTCCTGAGCTCTCCACAGGGCTTGCTTTCGCTCTTGCAGCCGACTTCTCTCTCTACTGATCTCCAAGCACCTTGGCTCCTGCTCAGAAAGCACCCTCATTTCCAGGAAGCGCCTGCCCCCGGCAGGAGTGGAGATGCTCAGAGATCAGTAGAGAGAGAAGTCGGCTGCAGGAGGGAAAGCGAGCCCTGTGGAGAGCTCAGGAGCTAAAGGTAGCCGTAGCTGCTGGAGAGGTGGGTGGGCAGGGGAAAGCCAGCCCCAAGGAGGGCTCGGGAGCTAAAGGCAGCTGTAGCTGCCAGAAAGGCGAGCGGGCAGGGGGAGGAGAGAGGGGTGGGGGAGCCCCGAAGTGAAGGGGGAAAATACCCAACTCTGATTTTTCCCTCGCCCCAACTACACCTCTCATTGACAACCCTCTCCCCCTTGAGACTGCATCCCTGCTTTCTTTCATTTAAACAAGCCTGCTCCATCCTCTTTCCTTCTTTCTCTTTCTCCCTCTCATAAAGCCTTGAACCTTCCCCCCTGCCCCGCTCTCGCAAAGCCTGCAGCTCCATCTTCTTTCTTTCCTTTTCTCTCTCTCTCTCTCGTGTCAGTGCTCCTTCCACATGCAAGTAATTTAAAGTTTGGGAAATGTTGCCAATCGTTCTCTCTTCCCTCCATTCCTCTTCTCTAGCCTGCCCCATCTCTTTTTCCTCTTTATTTCTCTTTCCCTCTCATCAAGCCTGCCCCATCTCCTCTTCTCCCCACTACCCCCTTCCACCCCCATCCCCTTTCTCTCTCATCCTCCACACTGATGGGGTTGTTGTGAAGGATCAAAAGGTGTGTGGTGGAGAATCAAAGTGCATTTTTTTAAAATAAAAAATTAAGAGAAAAACTCCTCCTCCTTATCATCCACTTAACATCCCAAAAATGATCGGTTTAACTGCAAGGAGGCCTGGAGGCCTAACTGCACGTGCATGGAGGCCATTTGAGTCCTGGGGGCTGAGGCCGGGGCAGCTGGCAAGGAATGCTGGATTTCCGAGGGCTGGGGCAAGCGGTGGGCAGGAGCGGGGCAGCGGAATGCAGCAGCGGGCAGAGGGTGAATGTGTTTTTAAGGTTAAGTTCTGTGCATCTCTCCACAACTAGCAGAACAGAATAATGGAGCGGCAGGCGGGAGTGTTCCCTGCTGGTTGCCCCATCCTCAGAGAGTTTTGTATGTTACCAGTTATATTTGATTTATAAATTTAAGATGTATTGAATCATAAATTACAAGTTGATGACTCTGGCCAGTGACAGATTAACTTAAATCTAAAATATATCTTTTGACACCGTTTGGGATACTGACATCAGATTTGGCTAGCATAGTGGTCATTTCACCTAGTTTGCCTCCCACTTAATTTGTGTATCATGATTTTGTATTTAAAACTTGACTTGAATTTTATATATTTATTTAGACTTCTAAAGCATTATTTCTCTAAAAAGGCAAGTAAACTTAAAAACAAACAAACACTAGGGATGTGCACGAAAAATTATCTGTGCCGGCGGGGGTAGGGCTTTAAGGGCGGGGGAGAGTATACTCACCTCCCCCACCACGTTTCCCCCGCTGGCGCTCTCCGAATTTTAAGCCCCTTGGGGCGGCAGCGTTCCTCCCTGCTGCCCCGTTCCCCCCGTCGGCCAGAAGTGGCCGGAAGTCCCGAGCGCGCGTGTGCCCGTGCGCACGGGGGGTGGGCGCGCGCACGACGAGCGCGCGCTCAGTACTTCTGGCTACTTCCGGCTGATGGGGGGAACGGGGCGGCAGGGAGGAATGCTGCCGCCCCGAGGGGCTTAAAATTCGGAGAGTGCCGGCGGGGGAAACGCGGCGGGGGTGTGTGAGTACACTCTCCCCTGCCCTTAAAGCCCTACCCCCGCCGGCGCCAAATCGCCGAATCCGCCCCCACACCCGAAACGTTTCGGCGGCCTTTTCAATGGCCGCCGAAACGCTTCGGGCACAAGCCTAACAAACACTAGCTGACCTGGTGCAGAGCATCTGTGCCCCTAGTTCTCCCTGTCTCTCCCCCCAGCCTCATTTTGTTCTCCCCCCCCCCATCCCCAGTCCCCTTTCTCCCTGCCGCTTCTTGTCCCCAGCGCTTTTCCTGGCAGCCAGGCCATCCTTCATTTTGGCTAGCAGGCAGGCTGGAGAGGGAGTACGCTGCTTTCTCTGCCACCTGACCGCTGGCCGCTTTCTCTGCCTGGTGGCGGCCATTCACCACCATTCTTTCCCTGCTGGCCGGCCAGCTGCTGCCGCCATTTTCTTGCCCATATCCATAGCTATCTGGCTGCTGTTCGCAAACTCTTGCGAGAGCTGCCACGCATGGGATTAGTTTAGAGAATTAAATATATAGATGTATAAAAGTAGTGTGTTAAAAAACATGCTGTTGCTCATTCCTTTCTACATCAAATGATCTTGTATTGTTCCTTGCACTGAAAGGTAATTCTGAAATAGATGGATTTTGAGGAGAAAGGAGTTCCAGAATATAGCTGAAGCCACTGAAAACTAGTGAGAGGGGTGAACTCAGAACTGAAAGCCTTTCTCTATAAGCTGAGCTCTGAATTTGGGTACAATTAGTAATGGGTTTTGCTTCCAGCTATCCGTGCCTAACCCAGTTCTTCCCAAGCAAAAAACGTACCCATGAAAAGTGTAAGGCACTGAAATATATGTATCATATCAGGGCATCTAGCACTCTGAAAATCCTGATGCCATAGTTCTTGTGCTACCCATATTCCTTAGTAAGACATGCAAATTAGACTCCAAGTGGTAATAGGCGCCAATGCTAGACTGAGCACAGTCAGCTAAACTCTAGCTTTCATGTGGTCAGCTGATCTTTTGACCCAATGGGGATGCATCAGGCCCTCTAAATCCCTGCCACATACACCGTGGCCATGTGCATGCTGTTGCCATGTGCTGCTGGGAGCAGCCTTTTGGAAAACAGGCACCACACCCAGAAAAGTACAGGAAATTATTGGGGTACAGCAAATGAAAAATAGGTAGGCAATTCATAAAAGGCAATAAAACTTAACTGGCAATATAAATCAGACTCACGAAGAGTTGTTTTAGCTTAAAGATCCAAATTGTTATTTAAGCTTAAAGGTCCTTTACAGGTTATTTCAGGGATAATTTAAAAGTTACAGATGTGCATTTATTTTACTCTTTAAAATGGAGAAAGGGATGAATGGTAATAGAAAGTTGGTTTTGTTTCAAATGAAATGAGTCGTATCAATCAAGTTAAACTGCATTGATGATACCATTAGACATTCAATAAATTCTTACACAAGATGTTTTGTGTTTTGATATTATAGAAAAATGGATGAATTACAAGAACGTAGATGAAAAATGATTAAAATAGCAAGTACACAGCTATATCATAGCTGCAAAGCTTACTTGAATATTTAAAATAAGACTTATTTGAATCGCACTGGGTTAAATGGCATTGCTTTTTACTTTTGACACTGGTTATTAGGGACAACAACAACAACGATTTATATACCACTTTTTATCAAAAGGTTCCTAGAGAAATAATAAATAAATAAAATGGGATGTGCATGAACCAGTTTGGCAGTACTTCTATGGACTGCTGAACTGGTTCAGATGTCAGGCGTTTGAGCATGTGTGTCAGCTGACGCTGACTGGGGCTTCAAGGAGGTACACTGTAGCCCCGTGGCAGCAATTTTGGGGAAAGCGGTGTGAGGGTGTGTGATGTGGCAGGGGAAGTAAGAGCACCCTCCCTGCGCCTTAAAGCACCCCCTCCCCCGGCTTCCTGAACATGTTCATGCATATCCCTACTGGATATCTAGAAGTATTTCATTGTTTGCCAGCATATTTCTTTGCTTGAGAACCATACCTAGCTTAGTATATGTCACTTTGAACAATTTAATTTTGAATAATTTAACCAAGTCATTTAGGAAAGAGAAGCCAAAGCAAAAAAAGAAGGAAAAGAGAAAGGGGTTGGGGGGTTGGAAAGAAAAAGTTAAGTTGCGGTAGTGATTCTTGGGGGGAAGTCTCTGACTAGTTTCTGAACATTAAAAAAATCTGTGGCAAAGTTTTTATTATGGGAATATTATTGGTGGAAGGAGACCTCTAGCACTGTTGCCTGCTGAAACTCCATAGAAACCCAGCTGATGTATAATTTATAGTTGGCCAATCAACATGGTACCAAGGCACTACTGTAGCTAAACTCCATGTGAACAATTCTTATAGATTGTTTCAACATCCTTAAACTGTAGAATAACCTATGCAAACTGAGAGAAGTGATTCTATCTTCCTGCTTGTCAGAAGAGTAAATGCATTAATAATTGATATATTTTTCATAATCTGATATATATGCATTTCCCCCTTTATATTCCAAAGCTTCAATAAATAGTGTGAAATGAGGCATTTTACATTGACTGTGAAAAATTGTATTTAAGATAATTGCTTTCTTTGAGTACAGTAGAAAACTAAGTTTCAGATGTAGTAGCTTTTCCTTTACTGTGTGTTGGCATAGCTATTGAGCTCTAGCTCATGAAAGCTTATACTAAAATAATATGACAGACTTCATGGTGCCATAAGATTCTTTGTGTTTGCTGCAACAGACCATGCTCTGTGGAAGTTAGGGCCATTGGCATATCTCTTTGATCTGGTCAATTTCTGTTGGAGCTAATCTTTGGCCCAATTTATATAGGAAATGGGTCACGTTGAATGTTCTTACTCATGTAAGCTTTCCATATGTGTCCAGTCACATTTAAATGCACTTACAATTTGCAGTGGTCCATTTCCATACAATCTATTTCCATACATGTCTGGGCCGCTGATCACTGTCATGATAATATTGCATGTAAATAGATCAGTGCATGTGGTAAGTGAATTTAAATGGAAAGAGAAATGTGTGGAAAGCTTGCCACATGGCATGAATAAATTAGGCCTTAAATGCAAAAGAATACAGCAAGTATATGAGTCTAATATGTTTCCTCTAGTGGAGCTGGTTGCAGAGTTGGTGTTAGAGTTAACGTTAACCATGCTGTTGTTGTTGGATGACTTCAATGTCAATAGCGTCAACCATGGTATCCTTTCTGGGTCACCTGAGGGAGTTGGGATTGGGTGGCACTGTTTTACAGTGGTTCCATTCCTACCTCTCTGGTAGATTCCAGATGGTGTCGATAGGAAACTGCTGTTCTACAAAGCAAAAACTAAAGTGAAGAGTTCCTCAAGGCTCCATACTGTCTCCAATGCTCTTTAACATCTATGTGAAACTGCTGGGAGAGATCACCAGTTGGTTTGTTGCAGGGTGTTATCAATATGCTGATAACACCCAGATCTATTTTTCTATATCAATCTAATTGGGAAATGGCATAACGTACTTAAATGCCTGGTGGTAATGGGCTGGATGAGGGATAACAAACTGAAGTTGAATTCAAATAGGACAGAGGTACTGACGGGGGGGTTGAGATCCAAGAGATGGTTTAGATCTGCCTGTTTTGGATGGGGTTACCCTCCTTCCGAAAGATCAGGTACATAGCTTGGGAGAGCTCCTGCTTCCAAAAATCTCTCTGGTTTTCAGGTTGAAGCAGTGGCCAGGAGCGCTTTTTATCAGCTTCGGCTGATATGTCAGCTATGCCCCTTTCTAGAGGTAAATGACCTTAAAACAGTGGTGCATATGCTAGGCTTGACTACTGTACTGCACTCTATGTGTGTCTGCCTTAGTATGTAGTCTGGAAACGACAATTGGTACAGAATGCGGCAGCCAGACTGGTCTCTGGGACAACCTGAAGGGACTGTATAATACTGATATAAAAAGAAATGCACTGGCTGTCGATATGTTTCTGGGCAAAAATGCTGGTTATTAACTATAAAGTCTTCAGTGGCTTGTGCCCAGGGTATTTAAGAGAGCATCTTCTTTGTCATGAATGCTGTCGCCTATTAAGATCATCTGGAGAGGTCTGGTTATGTTTGTCATCGGCTCATTTGGGGGAGACTCAGGACTGGGCTTTCTCTGTGGCTGCCCCTGAGCTTTGGAACATGTCAAAATAAGAGCATCTCCATTTCTGTTTGCTTTTAGAACACCCTCAAAACACACCTGTTTTCGCAGGCTTTTAACTGAAATTCATTTAAAACTGTTTTTATCCCATGAATTGTTTTAACTGCATTTGCTCTATTTGTCATATTGTTAATTGTGTACACCGCCTAGAGTTACACACATCAAGCAGCATATAAATATAATAAATAAAAATAAAATATGTACAGCAAAGAAGCAATTCTATTTTGAATGTATTGTATCTGTAAGTTGAGAACACACTCAAGAACGCACATGGTAAAAATACTGCATTTATTACGGGCTCTGTGTGTGTGTGTGTGCGTGCACGTGTGCACGTGCGCGTGTGCGTAGAGCAAGGCTGCTCAGCTTCCACACTCTTGCTTATGTTGGCCTACAACTCCCAAAATCCCTGGCTATTGTTTATTGTAGTAAAAAAAAACAGCTGGGGGGGCCCTACATTGAGCAGGCCTGGTGTAGAGGGGTGATGCTTAACTTGTGTGGCGGGGAGGGGCCTCCAAAGACCTTTAGGTCCAGGCTTCAAAATTACCTAGGTGCATTTCTCTCCGCCGATATATTTCCTGGTAAAATACAAACTACTGGTTGTTAACTTTAAAGCCCTATTGGCTTAGGACTGGGTTACCTGGGAGAGTGCTGCCTTCAGTGTGTTCCCCACCACACTTTAAGGTCATTGAGAGAGGTCTGTCTCCAGCTGCTGCCAGCTCGCCTAGCAACAATATGGGATTAGGCCTTCTTTGTAGTCCTTACTGGACTGAGGAATGTGCTCCCTATATATCTCCAGGGTTTAAGATTGATCAACAGCAGCCTTTAAAAGAGCCCTAAAGAAAATTTTTTAAAGCTTGGACCTCAGTTACCTTTAAATGGCTTTAAATTGTTTTACTTTTTAATTGTTTTAATGGGTTTTTAATTTTGTTTTTATTCATGTGAAGTGTCTAGAGCTATATGGGTTATGCAGTATAAAAATCTAATACATATTTAAATAAATAGTACTCATTCAACAGCCTAAATAATAGCTTTATGTTGAAGCTGATGAATGCCTGTAATGCATGATGATCAGTTTTGTTCTTGTAGTTCCCAGTTCCTTAATTGTTACAGAGACAAAGAGGAGCCTGAAACAGGAACTACGTTTTCATTCCATACATGCCTGGTCGTAGCAGCAGGCCTTTTGTGTTGTGTTTGTGATCTGAAATACTGTCAGGTATATTGATTAAATAAACTTTTAAAATTATTATTATAGAGCCAACTTTGCATACTCATGTTTGAAGTGTTCTGGCTGAGACAGCCAACTAAATTTGACCTTCCTAAGTCAGCAGTTACACTGAATCAATAGAGCTGAGAGGCCATTGAGGAGGGTTGCATCTGTAAGCTACTTAAACTATCCTAACATTCTGATAGAAACATTTAGACCAATAAGACAAGTCGGTCAGCTATGTAAATTACAAACATTTAGGAGCTTAAACATGGGCTGCTATCACACATTGCAAGTGTCTTGATTGTGTCTGCTAATAATCTGTGCAACCTTTTAGCAGCCACACCTCCCCATGTTCTTAGCGCTACAGTAAGAACTTTTTGTCTTGTGATCAGAGATGGGGGTTTTCTGGAAAATTTTGAATTGGAACTATAGTATTCATAGAATTTTTCTGGAAAATTATCCATGCAAATCTCCCCTTGCTTGCATTTTTCTAAGCAATTTTTTTTTGATACCCTAAAAAGATTGGCCTGTTGTTTGACTAATTGATTTAGTAGCACCCCCTCCATACCATATTAATTATCCATGCTGTGTATCAAATGTTTTTCAAGTAGCCAAGTAGTTGAACTGAAATATTTTATTGGGGGGGATAATTGAATAGTTAAAACAGTTTAACTATTATACTAAAGAAAATATAAAGCTTTAGGTACAAATTATTTTTTTGGAATAGTCAATAAAACATATGCACTCTCTCACACACTTGGTGGTTTAAGGAAATTTTATTTTAAGTGCAGAAATGGCTGTGGACTGTCTTCATGTACAGCCTGCTTCACACCAAAGTTTATTTTTGTGATTTGTTATTTGCAAGCAGGAATTGTGTGGGGGGGAAAAAGGGGGTGGCTGATATCCAGTGTAATGTTGCACAGTTAAAGAAATTTTTGGTTGTGAATATTCTTTTCTTCTCAGGGTGCTTAGTGATCTTGGTGAAGAGCTCTGCAAACTACTGGACTGATGACCTAATTCTAGGAGCATTAATGATAACATTACCCTTTTGAGGAAACTTAACGGTAGATAGCTTTCCTTCAATAAAAGCAAAAAGGATATGTTGGTATTTTTATTATTATTATCTATATATTTATTTCTCCTGGGTGTGCCATAGAATGTGCCTGATTGGCTGGGTGGTGGAGCTGCCTGATTGGCTGGTGCACCCAGGAGAATTGGCTGGCTGGGAGGCTGCGGAGGCAAGGTGGCGGGCCCGGCGCGGTGGCAGTAGTGGGTCAGGCTGCGGCGGCAGCAGGCCAGGCCAGGCGGCGGGAGAATTGGCTTGCCGGGCAGCCGCGGAGGTGAGACGAGGCAGTGGGCCCAGCATGGCGGCAGTGGTGGGCCAAGCCGCGGCGGCAAGAGTGGGCTATGGCTGGGCAGCTGCGGAGGCGAGATGAGGCGGCAGGTCCGGTGTGGCGGTGGGTCAGGCGTGGCTGCGGAGGCGGCGGCAGGCCCGGATGCAAGGTAGTGGCAGGCCCGGCCACGATGGCGGCTGCACTTGGCCTGGCCGGAGACTGAGGCAAGGGGGAGAGAGAGGTAGCCTGCCCCAAAGAGCGCACAGATGCTCTGTGTGGGGCTCGGCTTGTTATTATTATTTATTTACACATTTCGACAGGTGTTATTGACTGGTTTGTTTTATCAAGACTTCCCAAGGACTTGGGATGGCTGAATTTATTATTATTATTATTAATTCGATTTCTATACCGCCATTCCAAAAATGGCTCAGGGCGGTTTACACAGAGAAAGAACAAACAAATAAGATGGAACCCTGTCCCCAAAGGGCTCACAATCTAAAAAGAAACATAAGATAGACACCAGCAACAGTCACTGGAGGTACTGTGCTGGGGGTGGATAGGGCCAGTTACTCTCCCCCTGCTCAAGAAAGAGAATCACCACGTTAAAAGGTGCCTCTTTGCCCAGTTTTTATTAATTATTTTTACAGGAAAAATCTCCCCCTAGTCTCTTAACTTCCAAAAATAACAATTTTTAGAAGAAACCAGTGGCAATGTTGAAAAACCTCATTGAAGCTATACTAACAGTCTGATGAGACAATGGGAGAGGCCGTGGAAGGATTTTTGTTTGCGTTTGTCAACCATACCTCAAGCAAATAATGCTTTTTGGAAATAAGATTGGGCTAACGCTAGTAGGTAAGCCTCTGTGTCAAATATAACTTAAGATTCTATAAAGGAGACAGATGCATAAGAACATAAGAACAGCCTTGCTGGATCAGGCACAAGGCCTTTTCCCCTTGAGTAGGAGATCCTCAGGATGGGTAGTGAACTGAGCATGCTCGAGACAGAACTGGACCACGTGACTTGTTTGTGGGCGTAGCCTCCTCCGTCCTAACCCCAGTTCCAGTTCTGTCTTGCTCGGGATAGGACGTTTTAGGAGAGAGCTCATGCAGTTAAGCCCTTTCTTCAGTTTGTTTTATTTATTCTCCTTAATGACCAGCCTCTGGCTATTGAGGGAAACAGGAGTCACAACTCTTCGGTCTGCGCCTGCCTGGTGGTTTCCCTCCCCCTCCCCCCTTCCTCTCCGCTTTGCTCTTTAAGGGTGGAGAAGGGAGCTGCCTCTATTTGGAGCCAACAAACAAACATTCAGACAAGATTTCCTACTCAAGTTAATCCTTTTAGCTTGCATTCGACATGATTGGCTACTTACTAAAGTATTTGCATTTGTTTGGAGGGGTCCTGGTCAGCGGGAGTTTGCTCTCTCAGAGGAGCTCTTTCAGGGAGGCTCAGGCTTCTCAGCTGCGCACGTGTTCTCTCAGCTCTTGTTGTTGCCGCGCCTTAGTCCAGCATGACTGCTTCAGCTTTCCCCTCGACTGCAGCCGTGGCTCAGACAATGGGGACGGGGACCTTGGGGCGGCACTTAGCCAAAGCCCCCAAGAGGTCCAGGCGCAGTGGACGCCAGAAATAGAGGCGCCGGCCTGAGTGAGTCCCTCCAGCGTCTGAAAGGGCACAACGTACTTTTAAGGGAGCGCCTGTTGATTCTGGTGGCCGGCTGGAAATCAAAAGCGAAAGCAACCAAATGGCGCCAAGTGGAAGGCTGAATCAAACAAGCGCCTTTGCTTTGAGGGAGACGACCAGAGCCCGGTGGGCACTATACTGGCGTCTCATCCTCCGGCCATTGGGGCCTCAGCGTTTGAGGGGGAACCGTCTGGTCCGCGCATTCCCTCCATGCTGCGTGATGGATTGCTCACACGCTCCCCGCACAGCCTCAGCAGTCACCGCTGTAAGTAAAGACCTTTTCTCACCCAGGATTCCTAATGGCTGCGTGAGTTTTTTCGGAGCAGTGGGAGGAAAGTGGTCTTGTGGCAGCAGGCATGGATTTTTCCCCCTTTGCCAAGCAGGGTCCACCCTGGTTTGCATTTGAATGGGAGACTGAGCGCTGTAAGATATAAAAGTTTTCCATTGAGCCACCTACAGCCTCGCTTGCTACTCCCCTGGCATGGCCCTTACCAGTTCTGCGGGGGCCTCACCCCTTACACGCAGGGACATGCGTGACTCCCAAGTTGTTTCCACCCTTGCCTGAACCCAGCCCATGGCTCAGGGGTTTTTTCCTCTGTATGAGCGTGGTTGGTGTATGCCCAGATTTTTTGCCATGCAAAATCAAGAGAAGGCGCAGGGATTCTTTCCCCTCTTCCTCCCACCCTCGCTGGGGGGACAGGAGTTGTTAACGCCCCATGCTCCCCAGTGGAGCCAGTGTGGTGTAGTGGTTAGAGTGCTGGACTAGGACCGGGGAGACCCGAATTCAAATCCCCATTCAGCCATGATTCTAGCTGGGTGACTCTGGGCCAGTCACTTCTCTCTCGGCCTGGCCTACTTCACAGGGTTGTTGTGAGAGAGAAATTTTAAGTATGTAGTACACTGCTCTGGGCTCCTTGGAGGAAGAGCGAGATATAAATGTAGTAATAATAATAATAAGTCAGCCTTCCGGTCTCACACCGGGTCAACTTGCACCATTCCCCTTTTCCCTTCCCCCCAGTCACTTAAAGTGGTGGAGCAGGGAAATGCTTGATTAACAAGCAGAAGGGTGCCAGCTCGAATCCCCGCGGGTAGCTATACAGGTACCAGCAATTTACGAAGAGCCTGAAAGGCATCACCTCGTACCCTCCCATTCCCCAAAGACCGGGGAGGCCTACAGCCCAGTTACCACCTGACCATCAGTCAGAAGAAGGGGCTCCTTGCAATCTCTGCCTCTGGACCCTACTGGGCCATTAGAGCCAGACAAGGAGGAAGGGGAATTATCGGGGGGGGGTGATGCCACCCATTTCTAACTCTGCCAGACCTTTTTCCTCAGCAGAACTCGGAAGATTTTACTGTCCAAGGTGCAGCGCACAATCAGTGCTGCCTCCCCGTTGGAAATTGCAGAGCCGTCTTCGCCCCTTGACTAACAGGTTTTCCCTGCAGCTGATCTGGTAACATCCACAGTTACATTCTCCCCTCTATTTTGTAGAGTGATGTGTGCGGAGTGGCAGCGCCCGGCCTTGGCCAAACCAATGGTTGACCTCCCCAAGAAACATTTCCAGTCCCAGGGGACCCCTCAAAACCTTTGGCCATGCCTAAGGTTGTCCCTTCTGGGGGCTCAATTGGTCTCCTACACTCATAGGACAGGGACCTCTCTAGCCCCAGGACGACAGGCGCTGACACTCTCTTCTCTTGAAGGTCCAAGATGCCTTCAGCCATGTCCCTCAAGATATGCACCACCAACCCCCTCTTGCTCGAGCGTTCGACTCTGGACCAAGGCACTGTTCAAGATGGTCCCTCCCGACCGGCCTAAGGTTTCACTAGGACATTAACTAAATGACCAAGACTGCTGCTCTTAGGGCCAAGTCTAGCTTAGATTGTACACAGTCGAGCCATAGCGGTGGGTGTGGCTGTATACAGGTTATCTTGGCTTAAGACCTGAAATGCTGACGATAATTCTAAGTTTCCTTTGATTACTGCTCCATTTGTGGGAGCTACCCCTTTTGGTCCCACTTAGACCCAGTTTTTGGTCAAAACATGGGATAAGAGTAGGCTATGCCTTCTCCACACAGAGAGCCCAATGGGCCCCCCGTAGTTGGTCTGGTTCCCTTTCACCCTTACAGGCAACACTACTTCACACCGATTCCAGCGGTACAGCTCTCTGCCGGGAGGCTGAGTGCGCGAACTTAGTGGCCAAGGGCCACAAAGATGCTTTTCTGTCAGAAGGTTCAGATTTCATAATAATGTATTATATAGGAAAGTATAACAGGATGGTATCGGAGTTCTAAACTTAATGGCCTACTATGAAGCCTCGCATCTTACATAAGAACAGCCCTGCTGGATCAGTCGCAAGGCCCATCTAGTCCAGCATCCTGTTTCGCACAGTGGCCCACCAGATGCCGCTGGAAGCCACAGGCAGGAGTTGAGGGCGTGCCCTCTCTCCTGCCATTACTCCCCTGCAACTGGTACTCAGAGGCACCCTGCCCTTGATGCTGGATGTGGCCCACAGCCCTCCGACTAGTAGCCATTGATAGACCTCTCCTCCATGAAGTCATCCAAAGGGATATTTTGTGGTTAATAGTAGACCTGGAAAAGTTCTGGGTGAAGATGAAGGTTCCCGAGGAACATCTTAGTAATTTCAGCAACCAGTTATTGATATTTGAATTTATTAAGAGTTCTAAATCTGTTACAAATCCACCTTAAGTACCACCTTTAAGATCTGGGGGATTTGGCATAAAATTTTTGCCCTCCCATATTTCCCCTTGTTAACCATTTGTAGTCATCCCAAATTTCCAACTTTTGACTCTCCCTCCCGATTACTTGATGTCTGGGAGGAATCACACAATAGATTAAAGGATTTTTATTATTTCGATACGCCAATTGATTAGAACCATTTTGGGAGAAGTTTATGAATAAGCATTGCTCTTGGTTAAATTTTCTTCAGTTTCACTCCTCTATTTTACATCCTGATATAGTTAAGCAAGCTAATAGGAGTTTGACTATGTTTGTGGAATTAATATTAAAGGCTTCAGAAGACTCTAAGGGCCTGATTTCTAGATTATAGGAGATTTTAATAAGCCAATCATCTGATCCATTAACTGGCCTTAAGTTGGCTTGGGAAAATGACCTACAGCAAACTATTAGCGACTTACTATGGAAAGGAATACCAAAATGGAAGCTGGTGTTTTCTACCTCTTCCTGAATTAGAGAGTATTTTGTTAAGCTCTCTCTCAGGTGGTATTTGACCCCTTCTAGAGCAGCCCACATCAGAGTTGGTCCCCATTATGTTGGAATGGCTGTTGTGATAGGGGTACAAACTTCCGTTTATGCTGGTCTTGTTCTGCTTTTGGACAGAGTTGCCTCTATTACATATATTTTCGGAAGTTAGTTTGACATTATCATCTAAGGATCTTATAGTTTTTATGTTAACTGAGGCTGGATTTTCCATTGCACTACGTTGGAAGCATAAAACTATGTCGTTGACTTCTTGGTACCAGTCTTTGTGGCACATTACCATATCTGGGAAAAATTGACTCATATTATTCGTCTTCTAACAGATCAAGCTAATTCTCCTGATTTTTCTTTATGATCTGGTGAGTTTTATTCTGTTCACAAATCAAGATAATTTTAGTTATTCTCTTCCATCTAATTATTTACATATCTGGAAGGATGGTTAATGGATGTTTTTATGTATCGGTCTTACTATTATGTGTATGTATTGTCTGAAAGAAAGATAATGGAACACAGTACAAAGGAAGAACTTCCAGAGTAGTTCTTGCACTACCTTGCATGTGCAACCTTGAATGTCCCAAAGAAGGTCTTCCACTAACAGCTGTACAACACTATGGAACACCACAACCTTGTGCAGCTCCACAATCTTAAGTGTGTGCAATTCATCTAGCTGCACTAGTGCAACACTAGTCAGGATGTTAATCAGTTTCTCTGTGCAATCCTATAAATGTTTACCTATAAGATGCAATGAACACAGGATGTGCAAACATATTGAGTAAGCATACAAAGGATCAGGATGAAGAGAAAGAAGAAAAGAGGCAACAAAGGGGAGACATGATCGAAGTTTATAAAATTATGCATGGAGTGGAGACGGCAGACAGAGAGAAATTTTTCTGCCCCTCTCACAACACTAGAACCAGGGGTCACCCCATGAAACTGAAGGTTGGGAAATTTAGGACTGACAAGCGGAAGTACTTTTTCACGCAGTGCATAATTAATCTATAGTGATAGCCACCAGCTTGTATGGCTTTAAAAGGGACTTAGATTCATGGAGGACAGGTCTATCAATGGCTACTAGTCTGTGGGCCAAATCCAGCCTCAGAGGCACGATGCCTCTCAATACTAGTTGCAGAAGAGCAACAGCAGGAGAGAGGGCATGCACATACCTCTTGCCTGTGGGCTCCCCAGAGGCATCTAGTGCACCACTGTGTGAAACAGGATGCTGGACTAGATAGGAACATTGGTCTTACTGTGAAGGGCTCTTTTTCCCTGTAGTAGGAGATCCTCAGGGTGGGTAGTGAACTGAGCATGCTCGAGACAGAACTGGACCACGTGACTTGTTTGTGGGCGTAGCCTCCTCCGTCCTAACCCCAGTTCCAGGGCTGTTGAGCGAGGTGGTATGTCGAGTGGAGAGAGCTCTGTGTAAGTACTCTGTAAGCTGTAGGTAAAGAAGAAAGTGGGAAGAACTCGGACGAGAGGTTAGAGAATAAGATAGACAAGTGCAAAAAACAGCCTAGGAGTCTACTCCTGAGGGGCTGCCTCCGTCCCCGATCAGGCCCATCCTCCAGTTGGCCCCGTTAACCATCTGTGCATCTCTACCTCCCGAAAATACATCCGGGTGGGGCTGAGGATCTCCTACTACAGGGAAAAAGAACCCTTCACGGTAAGACCAAAGTTCCTTTTTCCCCTGAGTAGGAGATCCTCAGGATGGGTCGTGCCCAAGCTGAAGACACTAATCCCTGGGATGGGAAGGATGTATTCAAACCCCTTGTCAAAGCACCGTGTGCTCCAAGGCTGCCTGTGCTGCTGAGTGGTCAGAACCTTATAGTGCCTAGGGGAACGGAGCAGCGGAAGGCCAGGTGGCTGCTGCCCTGCAGATCCCCGATAGTGGGATGGGCTGAAAAAAGGCCGCAAAGGTAGCTGCGCTTCTGGTCGATCGCTCCATGAAATGAGTGTTGAGATCCGAGTAGGCCAGGAGAATGCATGATCCGATCCTGCCAGTCGAGGTGCCTTTAGAAACTCTGTTCCCCAAAGAGGAGAGATGGAAAAAGACAAGGAGGGTGTTGGATTTGTGAATGTGTCTGGTGCAATGAACGCCAAGCCCTGGGCCCATCAGGCTTGTGCCACAATCATTCCCCTGGCTGGACAGGGGAAAGGCCGAATGAAGGAAGAATGTCAACTCTGGATCTATGAAAGTGAGAATTAACATTTTGGGAGGGAGGTGGTATTCAGGCCATGATGCACTGCATCTAGCTGGAAGGTGCAATATACCTTCTGTGCCAAGAGGGTACCTAGCTCAGAAACCCTTGAGCCAAGGTTAGAGCTACCAGGAAGAGGGCCTTATAAGACAAGAGCTTCAGTGGACTGGTAGCAATGGGCTTGAAGGAGTCCTTCGTGAGAGCGTTTAGGAACTCAGTTGAAGTTCCAGGCAAAGAATGCCTGACTAGAGAGGAGACAGGTGTGTCGCTCCCCCAGGAATTTGTATGAGAGTGGGCGCAGGGTCGGTTGGCCCAAGTCAATGGAAGAAAAAATGGCAAAACTGAGGCCAGTGAGAAGGCTTGGTGCCTCAGGGTGCTTGGTTGCAGAGGAAGGTCTAGGCCGGCCTGGAGAAAGGTGAGGACCTCAGGCACCCCTGTGGGGAGTGGATCTCTCTTTGTGAGATCAACCCTCTGCGGAAGGCGAGCCAGGAGGCTTGATATATTCAATTGGTTGATTGGTGTCTGAAGCCGGAATGGTGTCCTAGACCTGTAGTATCGTTCTTTCTTTTTTTCTTTGTATGCTTACTCAATATGTTTGCATGTCCTGTGTTCATTGCATCTTATAGGTAAACATTTATAGGATTGCACAGAGAAGCTGATTAACATCCTGACTAGTGTTGCACTAGTGCAGCTAGAGGAATTGCACACACTTAAGATTGTGGAGCTGCACAAGGTTGTGGTGTTCCATAGTGTTGTACAGCTGTTAGTGGAAGACCTTCTTTGGGACATTCAAGGTTGCACATGCAAGGTAGTGCAAGAACTACTCTGGAAGTTCTTCCTTTGTACTGTGTTCCATTATGCTAGCACAGCACTAGTCTAGATGTAGGCCATTCTTTACTGGAATTATGTTTGTTTCCCCAAGATGTATCCTTTGTTGACCTTGTTTGTTTGCCTTCATGAAATGAAAGAAAAACAGTATCATATATCTCACTCTTTGCCTTGAATAGGTGAACAGTTGACCCTTAAAAAGATTTGTTTGTTTCAGTAGTGACTGAAGGAGGATACAATCTGGTCTAAGATGGATGTTGTCATGATTAATTTGCAAGCTCATCTGAAATGCCTGGGAAACGAAGAACTGTTTCTACTGTATGATGATGGAAGAAAAATAATGTTTTTAAAATAAAATGGTGGTGTAATATAACGGTCAAGAATATTCCATGGTGGAGGAAAAACATTTTTGCCAGCTGAGCCGTGTTTGCAGCAATGATATAGGAAGAAACTGAAAGGCACCATCTCATGCTGTGCGAGAGGAGGCCATGGTAAATCCCTCCTGTATTCTACCAAAGAAAACCACAGGGCTCTGTGGGCGCCAGGAGTCGAAATAGACTAGACGGCACACTTTCCCTTACACATTTCTGGGTCTGTTGCTTCTTATGTTTGCACTAACTCTATTCCATCAAATCTCTAGTGGGGGAAAGATGCAGAGCAAATCTTTTGTTTATTGGTCTTAACTCTAAGATGCATTTTTTGTCATATTGCAGGGGGCAAATTAGTTTTCTTTGTGGCTGAATTAGCTTTCTTCTGGGATTCAAGGCTTCTTCATATGCGATTTATGTAATTGTAGCGATTAAGAGCACAATCTGTTGCATGGTTAGTCCAAAGTAAGTTCCACTGTGTTCAATGAGGCTTACTCCCAGTACTATTGCAGCCTAGTAGTACTTTCAGAAAAGCTTGCAAAATACTAGTGAATGGTGGTGTGAGTGTCTCATTCAAGTAAGGCATCCTGCTGCTTGCACTCAGTGCAATGACCTTGTTTCCATAGTCATACAATATACTTTACCAATTTTTCTTGTATTAATTTTTGCAGTCAAAGCTTGTTGATTCATCATTTGTAATCTGAATGTAAAAGGCATTATGCAATGAAATAGTTGAAAAATACTCTCATGTTTATTACATTAACTGAACACACAAGTAATGTATTTGAGCTTAAAAGGTGTTCTTGGTTTCACTTGTAAAAGGATTTTTAATTTGTGTTGGAAAAAGTACAGTGTGAAGTATCACTTAGAAAGACAAGTAGAAGTTATGCTTAAAATCTGTTGTTGAGGGAGAGAGAAACATCCTGACTTAATTGGTTGCTGATATAAATTGCGTTTTGGGGTATGTGACCCGAACTGAAAACTAGAAAAAACGAAAGCTAATGAGACTATGGCAGTGTTTTTAAAACAAGATGCACAGAAATATCAAGAGGTTTCAAGATGAAGAAATTGAGTGCACGTATTTAATAGATTGTTTTCAAGAGCGAGCCTTGCCACTGGAATAAGGTGGCAGGTTGATTCAGAGGTTCCGATATTGACTGGACTAGCTTCCTCAAATGTACTGAAATACTCTGAATCTTAGCTTCAAAAACAGAGACCGATATTCAGAAAGAGTGACGTGTGAAGCTTTACTTCTGTTCTCAAGCTCTGTCTGCTGAAAGCAGTGAAGAAGATCCCATCATGGTGATCAGGCAGCCAAAAGAGCAATTAAAGAGGTGGCTATATAAATAAAATTCTGCAGCTGCTGAACAAATGGGGGAGATTATGATATATCTTAAGCAGATGAATTAAAAACAGAACGGTTAAGTACGATTCAGCCCCTGGAAACTAACGTTCTGGAGGTCTTGGAGAAACTAGGAGATAATGGATAACTTGGAAGCTGAGCTTAAATAACAAGATAAAATACTATAGTGGTTCTCTCAGACTACTGAATATCCTCAAATGAAACTGGAGGATTTGGAGAATTGTAAATTGCATCTCAATTTAAAATTTAGAGAGATGGGAAAATTTGGAGAAAATATGGAAGCTTTCCCAGCCATTTTGATTTGCTTTATACTACCAAATCTACCCGTGCTCGCAAATTATATTTGGATGCACAGAGATCTGAGTCTTGCAGTTTCCTCACAGATGAGTTATAGTCTCACAATTCACTTAATTCCTGATAAAGAAGATTTTCAGTTGCCCAAGGACCTTGCGAAAGATAAAAAAGTCACCAGAGTTTGCATTGCATCAGAGAGCTCTGCTCATGCACAGAGCAACTTGAGTCTCATAGGTCCAGCTTCCCTTTCAAATGCACAAAATTGCATAAAGGCCAACAAATCTGACTCAAGGCAGGAGGTCGTGCCCACATGTTTTGAGAAAGTAGTAGGTAGGCTACCTGGTTTGAGCCATTTGATTGGCTTTGAGTGTTCCTGAAAGAACAAGAAAAGTACAAAGCAGAGAGTGAAAGAGTCTGACAAGCTGCAAGGGTCTTCATGGTCAGGCAAATACAATTTTGAACATATGAAGTGGCCTTTGGTGCATCTAGTTCAGTGTTGACTAGTCTGACTGCCAGTGGTTCTCCAGGGTTCCAGACACGGGTCATTCTAAGCTCTACTTGGAGATGTCTGGGTTTGAACATGGGATCCTCTGCATGGAAAGGATGTGCATTTTGCTGAGCTTACAGCACTTCCCTCAACTCCTGGAAAAAATTCACAGACCCATTGGTGTGTTCAAGCACTTTTGTGAATGCCTCAGTGTTCTGTTTTTTTTTTTTTTTTAAATGAGCAATTTTCTTTGACTAGATGTTCCATGGTTATAGTAAGCACCTATTTAAGCTGTTTATACATTTCTGCTTTGCATAGGCACATGTAGGATGTGTGTGTGTCAGAGAGATGTATTTGCATTTCTCCATTATCTTACAACTGAAGCAACAAAAAATAGATTCTGATGTCTAGACCTTACATACAATTGTTGCACAGTTGCATACTCCCCCATCCCCCTGGTATGCAGCTAGTACCCGATCATGTGTTTCATTGACCTAGCTTGTACCACAAAACTGGTTGGCATGCAAGGTGACTGCTACACTTGATCGCATCATTTACCCAACAGCTTTATATTTTGAAGTAATGGTAATTTTCAAAAATGTATAATAGACATTTTAATGAAATCCCTAAGAATCAAATACATTGGATGTAACTCTCAAATGTCAGTAGTGGAATGGTTATAGCTTGGTAAATGAGTGGGGCTAGAACTTGAGTTCTAAGATGAAGTGACTGTGAAAGAGAGAGGAAAAAGATTTGGGGACTGAGAACATCCACAAAATCCATCTCCTAGACTGAGGCCTTCTTTAAGGCCTGCTTATTTCATTGACCAATGCTGCTGCTGATTTTCTGCAATAATTAGTCTAGGCTTAACCTAGTCTACACCTCCCAACTGTCCCTGCTTCTTCAGCCTAACCTGAAAAAGGAAGTGCTCTTACTCTCGGAAGGTAGAGCTAAGGATGAAGGGAAAGACATGGAGAAAGGGAAGAGGACAGAATAAGAAGCTGCAGAAGACCTGAGAGATTTCATTTGGATTCCAGAACAAGAACACCAACTACAAAGCAGCAAATTATTGAAACAGCAATATGTCCTCCTACACTACAGGTGAATCTCATTATCCATGGAGGTTCTCGGCTCAAACTGTGGATAATGGAACTATGGATAACAAGGCACTGAGGCAATAGGAATCGGGGTAGGGTGCAGTGGTCCCTCTAATTTTTTTTCATCTCTGTGTGGAATTTTTGTTCTGGGCGGCAGCATCAAAGCAGTGTGTGTGCACTTGCATTCAGAGTGGGGCCTTCCTGATTCAACCTGAGTGGGATATAAAAGGAACTGAACAGACATCCAAAAACTTGTGAGCATGCACATGTGTGAACGCCTTAGAGGGAACAGTGGTGGGGTAGGTTCCTGGAGGCTTTAAAAATGGCTAAAAACATGAGAGAAGAGAAACAAAGTGTCATACTGTGCTCTGTGGGTCTCCAGATGTCCAGCAGTGCCTTGGAAAAGTCCCAATTCTGTTAATTTTTGGCAGAAAATAACGAGTATTTTTTAATCAAATGAGCCACAAAATGGCTTTCATCAGAATGGTGAAATGACTTCAGAGGTAATTTCTGGGCACCCTGAAACGGTGGATACGTGAAAACCATTTTAAAACTGCATATACCAAGGTCGGGTGTCAATTGCCCAACTGCAGACCCGTGGATTAGGAATGTGTGAACCAGCTTGAGGTCAGTTGGTTCACCATCGAACTATGCTGGTTTGATTACTCTCCCTCAAGCAAAATTGGGTTCAGTTCAGCTCAACCTTTAGCAGAACCCCTTGGGCCAGCTTGTGGGTTCTACAAGTTATTTTTTTTAAAAAGAAAACTTACCACTGTGTCTGGTGGGAGGTGCTGCTGCGGCTGTGGGCGGGAGGTAGGTGGCCCTTCAATGGTTCACACTCCGCTCACTGACCTCCTGCATCTTCTTAGGGCCATTTTGGTCCATTTTGGGGCCTTTTATACCCTCTCCCTGCTCATGATGTTATGAACTGGGCACGCAAATGGACAGTGTGCATGCGCAGTGTTCTTAAAAATGGCCGGCGCGAGCAGGGATAGGATTGAAAAGGCCTGAAAGTGGGCTGAAATGGCCCTAAAAAGTCGGGGGGGGAGTGGGAACCGTTGGACACCACCCATGGCCATGGCAGCAACCCCTGGAGGCCACTGGATGCAGCATGCTAAGTTATCTCTCTCTCTCTCTCTCTCTCTCTCTCTCTCGTAGAATCCCCACCCTTTTGAGTTGGGCCTGAATTGGTTCAGCTTTAAGCTGAACTGAGGCCTGGCTCAATGTGCACGGAACCGAACTGGGCCTGGTTAAGTTCAAACGGACCCAGACTTCCTGGTTCCATGCACATCCCTACCGCAGATGTCAGGGCTGTGTATAATGAGGTTTGCCTGTACTAGTTTTGCAGTTCTGCACAAGCTATACACCTTGGAAACACTGATACATTGATAAACAACACGGGGTGGGGTGGGAGAGTTCTATTTATCCTTGCATTAACCTGTATGTGCAAATTATTGTTTACATTAAAGTTACTTGAGAAGAACATTGTAGGAGGATATTTTGTGTCAAGCTCTTAGGCTGATATACAGAGGGGTGCGTGCGTGCGTGCACATGCACATATATGCACACTACAATTGAGGGGCAATTTTAAAATGAATAAAATAGCTAAGTACATTTGTGTATCTAATGATGGTTCCAGCTCGGATGCTTTTGCCAGTCAGTGCTGCATTACCCATGTTAATAAAGAACCCTCTGCACAACTCTTCTCAATGCATTGTGACTCAGCTGTGTCAGGCTGGATCCAGACAACAGACTTTTCAGAGGGTTGAAGATGGTTTGAAAGGGATCAGTGTTCATATGTGCATATTCATCCCGCTTTGTGACTGGTGAACAAATTTCCCAATTTTAAATGGTTTCAGAAACTTATGAAATGTATCTAGTGGGGCAAAAGGGTGTGCGCACACATGATGGATGCATGCATACAGACACTGGGATGGACAGGCTTCAAGTCTGCACTGTCTACTTTGTTTTACTAGGAACCTGAGGTCCATGATATGAGTCAGGTATAAAATAGTGATTTGAGGGGCAGACATACATACACTTAGTTAAGGAACAGAGTGCACATGTCTGAGCAGATGCTTAGGCTATGAATTTGTTGCAGTATGAAAATTGAGTTCACGGTTCTTTTATATAAAGATTCATGCCTGGTTTCCCCAGAATATTTCAGCAACATAATTCAGGAGAAAAAGCCTTTTTGTTGCAGCTGTTAGACAGTTTTATTGTTAAATAGTTGGGAATGAAAAACCCTTGCTGATCTGTCTGAAAGCCACCAGTAAGTTACCAGTAGAAAGTTAATGGTGATATCAGGAAGAAAATAATTGCTCCTTATTTCTTGACAACTTCAGAATGCTCATGGAAATCTTAGACTGGTAACCATCTTGTTTCTAAGTAGTGTGCCAGCTTATTGGAGGGGAAAACAGGGTACCCAGGTGTTAGGCACTGCTGAGTTTTAAGAAGTGAATCCAGTACGTCTGCATAAAACTCTCTGCCTTTTACTTCTGCTGTGTTCATAGATACCATCGGGCTTCGTATATGGACCTCAACCCTTGGAAGTAACAGAATATTCAGCAGAAGGTAAAGAGTGCTGCCTTCTGGTGTTATAGTGTGTGCCTGTGTGCAAGTGTACACTTGAGATAGTTGTGTAATCTTGTAGGAACGAAAAATAAATAAATGCCTGAGTATGTTGAGGTCCTGATTGACTGGTTATGTCAATAGACTACCTGTATCGCTGTAGACGAATATAGGGAAAAGTTGCATTAAATCTGGAATGCCCATGTATGTATAAGTGTCTGCTTACCTCTTTATTGTATTAAAGGGTAATCTGATAGCAAAGGCAGTTCCTCAGCACTGCGTGAGTGAAGGGATCTCTCTCCCTCTCCCTCTCCCTCCCCCCCCCATATTTAGGACCCCTACTAACTGGGGAAAGAGGCACCTTTTAAAGTTGTGACACTTTTTATTTATTGGGGGGAAACAGCTGTCCTTCTTCAGCCCAGCATAACAACTTGGCTATTGCTGGTGTCTCCTTTGTGTATTTTTTTTAGCTTGTGAGCCCTTTTGGAACAGTTGGAATCAGTTTTCTTGTATCTTTTGCTGTGTAAACTACTTTGAGAGCTTTTTTTGTAAAAAAAAAAAAAAAAATCTATATACATATGTGTAGCAGTAGTAGTCACAATTGAGGAGTGAACATTTCTTCCTTTCAGTGGTCTCCAGAAGGCTTGTGCCCTCTCATTTCCAAGTTAGTCCACGTGGCCTACCTTCTCCTACTGGCCATTCACTGACCTGCAGGGACAGATTAAAGGAGAGGCATGATATCCCGCTGCTTACGGTGGTAAAATTCCCTGCAGAGTCAAATGTTGGGGTGAATGTTTGGCGTGCCTTGAATTTGTTCTGATTTGTTCCCCCTTTCTGTGTGTGAGTGAGTGAGAATGTGTGTTTTAATTTAATTTGCGGCGTGGGAGGGACGGACGGACGACGGAACGTGGTTGGGCACCAGAAGTAAGTAGCCTGAATCCGGGTGGGGGGCAGACAGACAGTGCATGTGCAGTGTGTGTTGTTGTTGTTGTTCTCTCTGACAAATCTGCTTGAGAGACTGACTGAGACCATGGTGTGTGCGTGCCAAAAAGATTAAGCAGAGCAGTCTAGGATTGCCACTCAAGGGAAGCCAGGGGGAGGGGTGTGGCAGCAGTATGCGCCATCCCATTGGCTTCCAATGGGCAGCAGACTAGCAGCAGCATGCTGCCAATGTTCCCTTCACACCCCATCCCACCCCACCCACCTTCTTTTCGGAAGCAGTCCCCTTATTGATTTTCCTGAAACATACCTGTTCTAGACTCATAAAATTCTACTTTTGTGTAGAATTGGGTGAATGAATGAGAGAAATGGTGGAACTGAAACTCAAAAGAACATGATATGTGTCCCCCTCCCCACCCCGGAGATCAGCCCCCAGTGTGGGAAGAGCTGAGGGCCGGGGCTGGCAAGCAGAGGTGTGAGGAGGGAGCCTGGCTGCAAAAGCGGCCCAAGGAGCTCTGGCGGCGGTGCGGGATGGCCTGCCTGGCCTGCTGGTTCAAGATGGAATGGAACTTCCCTGGCAATAGGCCAGGCCTGGCTCGGCTGGCAGGCTTCTGTTCTCCGTCGGTCCTGGGCCTCGGATTCCCGGTCCTGGCTGACTCCCAGGGCTGCTGGCCCCTCTTGCAGGCAGCCGGCAGCCTGCCTCTGGCCTGGGCTATGCCAGCACCGGGTCCCACCCACCCTGTCCTTGAGGAGGAGGAAGAGGACGGCCACACAGGACAGGGGAGTGAGCAGGGGTCCGAGGAGGCTCAGACACAGGCAGGTAGGGAGAGAGATGAGGAGAGAGGCAGGCAGTCCTGGCCTGGCCCACTCAGTCTTGCATGGCCACCTATCTACTGCCTCCTTCTCTGGGGGTGGAGGAGGAGGAGAGGGAGGAGCCTGGAGAAGGAGAAGCATTTTGCTGCATTAATTTATATCATGCCTTGTATACTGAGATCATCTGGAGAGATTCGTCTGCAGTTGCCACCCACTCATCTGGTGGCTACTCAGGGACGGGCGTTCTCCATTGCTAACCTGAGGCTTTGGAACACACTTCCTGCTGAAATAAGAGCCTCCCCATTTCTTACAACTTTTAAAAAGGCAGCCAGGACACATTTGTTCACCCAGGCTTTTAATTATATATTGTTTTAATTGTGTTTTAATAGTTTTAACATTTTAAATTTTAATTGTTGAAATGTTTTAATCTTTTTATTGGTTGTTTTTATTGTTTTGTTATAAACTGCCCAGAGAACTTGCGTTTTTGGGTGATATAATATGTGTTAAATAAATAATAATATATATATATTAGAGTTTGGGACACATCGTTGGTGAGAGAAAGGGCGGCAAAATACTTGCTTGCCTACGGGTTAATCTGCCCCTGCTTAACCTGTTGGCAGCTTTGAATAGCTAACTAGCTCCCCGCTAACTAGGCAAAGATAGAATCTTTCAAAGTGATGGTTCTCTTACATTTAGCAGCAGGTAGACAACTAGCTGTATGCAACTGCAGCACAACATTCCTCCAGTGACGGTTGCTGGTGTCTACCTTGTGTTTCTTTTTAGACTCTGAGTTTTGTGAGACAGGGAGCCATCTTATTATTTTCTATGCTAACTGCTTTAAGAACTTTTTCATTGAAAAGTAGTATATAAATAGTAGTAGTAACAGGACTACTCAGCTGAGGAGGAATGCACTATGCATGTTTTTGTGTTCGTTCTCTCTTCACAATGGCATAGGTTTCGAGGAGTGATTACTGCATTTACAGTGAGGTGTACGTGTATATGCTGTGAATGCAAATACATGCATACTGTGCTACTCCATACAGCTCCATTCCTTAACAAGAGGGCCATGGAGCTGGCTGGCACTATTTTTCAGGGTGCATTTGGTAACTTGATTCATTATCATCCTTTATTACGGCCACTGACCAGAGATGGTAATTTGACTGTCTTGGTCTTCTAGATGGCATTGTTGGCCACATGCCCTCTCCCCCTTCATGGTGTAATCTGAACTTCGGATTCCATACATTAACCTATTTATCTGATAGCAGTGTGGGGCCACTGTTGCTGGTCATGAGATTCTAGTTTCTGACTAGGCAAGAAAGTGTTTATTTCACAAAGAAAAGCTCTCTGTTTTGCTTAAGAATACCTTTTTGCCCTGCTAACTGAGCAGAGGCACCTTTTTAAAGTGGTGATTCTCTTTATTTGTCAGGGGCAGAACAACTGGCCCTATCCATCCCTAGCACAGCATCCCTCATTGATAAATTATATTTATTTTTTTATTTTGTGAGCCCTTTGGGGACAGAGCCATTTTATTTTAGATATATAGTAAAGTTGTGCCCTTGAGTCGGCTTTGGTGATGACCACAGAGCCATGTGGTTTTCCTTGGTAGAATACAGGAGGGGTTTACTGTTGCCTGCTCCTGCTCAGTGTGACATTATGCCTTTCGGCAACTTCTTGCATGCTAGGCAAGTCATTTCCCCACTGCGCCACTAGGTGGCTTAGGACAGAAGAACAGCCCTGCTGGATCAGGCCCAAGGCCCATCTACTCCAGCATCCTGTTTCACACTGTGGCCGCTGGAAGCCTGCAGGCAGGAGTTGAGGGCATGCCTTCTCTCCTGCTGTTACTGCACTGCAATTGGTATTCAGAGGCATCCTGCCTATGAGGCTGGAGGTGGCCTATCGCCTGTGTGTGTGTGTGTGTGTGTGTGTGTGTGTGTGTGTAAACTGCTTTGGGAACTCTTGTTGAAAAGTGGTATATAACTATTGATTGTATTCATATTCAAGAACATTTTGTTCTTTTTTGCAAGACTTTTCTCTTTGGAAAATAATTGTTCACATGTTTAGAGGAACTTCACTGTGGATGCCAGAAGCTTATTCATTAATAGTAATGGGTGGCAACCCTACACAGGTCACAAGTGCCCAGAAGATGAGATTATGGCATCCACTGCTTTTACTGTGGAAAGGAAGGCCCTCCATGTGATATATTGTGAAGCCTCTGGGAGAAACTGAACTCCAGAATCTACAGAAGTAAATAAATTGTAATTGGTGTAATTTCTGTGTTTGTGTGTGTGTGGTTTTTTTTTTTTTAACTTTATTATTTTTACTAGTCTGTTGACCAAGTTCTCTTTGAGTAGTCAAACACCAAATCTACAGCCAAGAGAAGTGCCAAAAGAACAGGATTTTTTTTTTTTTTTTTTTGGTACAATCTCGATGTAGGTTTGGGATTCCAGGTGCGAGAATTTCAAATCATATGTCCATGCAATTTGGAAGGAATTAAGACTTGTTAAGCCTTGTATCTATGTATGTGAAAGGCGTTGTAGAGGAATAGGTATGAGGTTAAATATGAAGTTTGATGGAGAGACAGCTGGTGGTGATATCTACTCTGTGTCTTAAGACTGAGCCTGTAATTAATGAGATTCTTGGCAAAGCACAGTTTGGGATTATAATAAAGAGTAGTTTGACAAGGCCTGAATGAGACCCACTTTTGGGCTGCTTCAGACTTGATGAATTTCTTGTATGGATACCATTTCTAAATTTAAAAAAGCAAATACAAATAATATGTATTTCATCACAGTTGCACAAATACCTTTCATTGAGTGTTCAGCTGTGACATCAGTATGTCTAATTTGTTTCTGGTGTCATTGCTTTCTCAATATATATTTTATTTATTTATTTATTTATTTATTTACTTACTTACTTACTTACTTACATTTTATATCCCGTGCTTCCTCCAAGGAGCCCAGAGTGGTGTACTACATACTTAAGTTTCTCCTCACAACAACCCTGTGGAGTAGGTTAGGCTGAGAGAGAAGTGACTGGCCCAGAGTCACCCAGCTAGTTTCATGGCTGAATGGGGATTTGAACTTGGGTCTCCCTAGTCCTAGTCCAGCACTCTAGCCACAACACCATGCTGGTTTGTGCTCAAATTATTACTGCTGTTCTCTGAGTTAGAAAAGCAATTTTGTTAGTACTAGCCTTTGTTTGTTTGTTTATCATTTTTTATACTGCCTGATATGTACATCTCTAGGTAGTGTACAAAATTTAAAGCAATATAAAACGGTATAAGGACAATGAGATGCATTTCCTACAATTCACCAGCTTTTTTTGAGACTTCTTTAATGCACAAATATATATTAAAAAAACAGGTGTTCAAGATAGCAGATGTTTCGATATAAAACAGCTTCAGTGCTATACAAACGTGGCTGAGTCATGCTCTTAAATACAACTCAATGTCATGATTCAGCAAAAAGACTGACAGCAACCAGCCAATCCTGTTACAGTGTCCAATCCCATTACAAACTCCCAGTGTCTCATACTCAGAGGGAGGGAAATTCCCAACCTCAGAACAGGAAGAGCAACAATGGAAGGGAGAAAATAAAACAATATAAAATGAAGTATCCACACTCAATAATCAATGAATTTCATTGCTTCTTTCATTTCTTCTTTGATATTTATCAGGAGTTGAGCTGTTTCCCCAATATAATATTGCATGCATTTCAAGCACACAATTTTATATATCACCCCCTTTGTCTGACAACAGGGCGATCTCCAATAAAAAGATATAAGGAACATCTGGCAGACATACAGCACAATGATAGAACAAAACTGTGGGCAGTACATGCAGAACACCAAGGCAGAGTAATGAATACAAAGATATTCACCTTGGCTGTGGAGGCAGATGTGAGGAAACAGAAAATGTTTACAGAACCAGTTGCACCCAATTATAAATGTCAAAGAAGAAATGAGGGAAACAATGACATTCATTGGTTATTGAGTATGAACTTAATTTTATATTGCTTTTTCTCCCTTCCATTGTTGCTCTTTCGGTTCTGTGAAGTTGTAATGGGATTGGCTGGTTTCTGTCAGCCTTTTTGCTGAACCATGACATTGATCTGTATTTAAGAGCATGACTCAGCCACTTTGGTATAGCACTGAGACGGATGTTTTACATTGAAATATCTGATACCTTGAACCAGGGGTGTAGCAAGGTTGGAGTGGGCCCAGAGACAAGATTTTAAAATGCCCCCCCACCACTGAAACTCAGCTCATGAAGTAAAGAAATCTTAAATGAGTCTGAATAGTGGTAACAAAAAGTGTGTGTGTGTGTGTGTGTGTATGTATATATATGTATATATATATATGTGTGTGTGTGTGTGTGTGTGTATGTGTATCTCTCTCTCTCTCTCTCTCTCTCTCATATATACACTGAGGGAAATAAGTATTTGATCCCCTGCTGATTTTGTCCGTTTGCCCTCTGACACAGAAATGACCACGCTATAATTGGAATGGTAGGTTTATTGTAGCTGTGAGAGACAGAATAACAACAAACAAACCCTCAAAAGCCCAGTGCCCAAAAGTCAGCGATGGATTTGCATTGTAGTGAGGGAAATAAGTATTCGATCCCCTATCAACCAGCAAGATTTCAGGCTCCCAGGTGTCTTTTCACTATATGCAGGTAACGAGCTGAGATGAGGAACACCCTCTGTAAGGGAGTGCTCCTAATCCCAGCTTGTTACAGTACCTGTATAAAAGACACCTGACCATAGAAGCAAGCAATCACTCAGCTTCCAAACTCACCACCATGCCCAAGACCAAAGAGCTGTCGAAGGATGTCAGGGACAAGGGTGTAGACCTGCACAAGGCTGGACTGGGCTACAAGACTATCGCCAAGCAGCTTGGTGAGAAGGTGACTACAGTTGGTACGATAACTCGCAAATGGAAGAAACACAAAATAACTGTCAATCTCCCTCGGTCTGGGGCTCCATGCAAGATCTCACCTCGTGGAGTTGCAATGATCATGAGAACGGTGACAAAGCAGTCCAGAACTACACGGGGGGAACTTGTCAATGATCTCAGGGCAGCTGGAACCATAGTCACCAAGAAAACAATTGGTAACACACTACGCCGTGAAGGACTGAAATCTTGCAGTGCCCGCAAGGTCCCCCTGCTCAAGGCAGCACATGTACAGGCCCGTCTGCAGTTTGCCAATGCACATTTGAATGATCCAGAGGAGAACTGGGCGAAAGTGTTGTGGTCAGATGAGACCAAAATCGAGCTCTTTGGCATCAACTCAACTCGCCGTGTGTGGAGGAGGAGGAATGCTGCCTATGAGCCCAAGAACACCATCCCCACCGTCAAACATGGAGGTGGACACATTATGCTTTGGGGGTGTTTTTCTGCTAAGGGGACAGGACACCTTCACTGCATCGAAGGGACGATGGACGGGACCATGTACCGTCAGATCTTGGGTGAGCACCTCCTTCCCTCAGCCAGGGCATTGAGAATGGGCCGTGGATGGGTATTCCAGCATGACAATGACCCAAAACACACAGCCAAGGCAACAAAGGAGTGGCTCAAGAAGAAGCACATGAAGGTCCTGGAGTGGCCCAGCCAGTCTCCAGACCTTAATCCCATAGAAAATCTGTGGAGGGAGCTGAAGGTTCGGGTTGCCAAACATCAGCCTCGAAACCTTTCTGACTTGGAGAGGATCTGCAAAGAGGAGTGGGACAACATCCCTCCTAGGTTGTGTGCAAACCTGGTGGCCAACTACAAGAAACGTCTGACCTCTGTGATTGCCAACAAGGGTTTTGCCACCAAGTACTAAGACATATTTTGTGAAGGGATCGAATACTTATTTCCCACACTACAATGCAAATCCATCGCTGACTTTTGGGCACTGGGCTTTTGAGGGTTTGTTTGTTGTTGTTCTGTCTCTCACAGCTACAATAAACCTACCATTCCAATTATAGCCTGGTCAGTTCTGTGTCAGAGGGCAAACGGACAAAATCAGCAGGGGATCAAATACTTATTTCCCTCACTGTGTGTATATATATATATATATATATATATATATATATATATATATATATATATATATAAAACACATATATATAACCTATGTACCACAATAGAACATCATCCTAAATTATTTTTAAAAAGGTTTTGTGAATTGTGGACAATGCAAGCAGGGTGGATTTGATTTAAATCAAACTGATTTAATTCACGATTTAAATCACGATTTAAATCACTAGTCAGTAAGGCTTGATTTAAATCATAGTTTTCTACATAAAGACTAATTCTTGCTGGTATAACTTTAATATGCAAGTAGATGAAGATTTTTAGAATAACAACTTTTCATATTAGTTTTTTTATCCCCAGTTTAATAGGTTAATCATTCATATTTGGACAACTTTTCTGTTGTACTTAGGAAGGAGAAAAATAATCATTACCTTAATAATAACAATTTAAATAGATTTATTCAACTGAAACAATAACATTACAGCATATGTTATTTGCTTAAACAAACATCCATGTTTGTTAACTAATTTGGCTAAACAAAATATATATATATTTTAAGAAACTTAGACTGTCAGCCCAGCCTACACATGAAAAACTTAAATACTGTCCTCTGTAGCTCACTCGTCATCTTCATCTTCTTCTTTGTTCATAATCTGGAAAAGAAAAACAAGCTTTCCTGCTTTATCGGGTCCCAAACGATTTCTCAATTTAGAATGAATGAGTCCAAAGGAGGAGAATATTCTTTCAACGCCTGCAGAAGAAGCTACTGCTGTTAAAAGTGAAATCATTACTTGAACAGTCTCTAAATCCAAGTGCTTAAGTGACTTCCACCAGTTCACTGGTGTGACTTTCTTTAAAATATCTTCAGCAAACATATATTTCTTGAATGGTTCCCCCTTAGCTTTGAAGTTTATTATAGTTGGCATTACAGATGGATGATTGCTGGATACCCATGTCATAGCTAACTCCTCTTCCTCAGCACTTAAGTTTTGACCCTGGTACTGGATATTGACAATATTTGCCAAAAAATGAGCTGGAGACAGTACTTGTCCCATTCGTTTTTTTAATGCTTGTAATTTAATTCTGTCCATGTGTAGTTCTGTTTTTAAGTGTTCACTCAGTTCCTTCCAAATTTCAACAGCATCAGCAATAAAACAGCTATTTTTCTGTATTTTGTTTAAAGATTCAGAGATGGGTTTCAGGATGCTCAGCATATGTTCAACATTTCTCTTAAGCCCAATGTTGAGGATTTTGGCCGTGACAGTGCCATCTATTTTATCTCGATTTTGTTCACAAACTGTCATCAGAATAGGCCAGTTCTTGATATACTGCTCAAAACAGTCCACCACAGAGTTCCATCTAACATCTTGTGGGAGCGTTAGCTTGGTTCCACCCATCCTTTTCAGAGCTGCTGCAGCAAAGTGATTGTTACGGAAGTATTTAGCAATTTCAACAACATTAGTCTTTATTTCTGGAACACTTAAGTCTTTGGCTAAGAGGTGCAGCAAATGAGCACTGCAACCATATGTTATTAGCTTTGTATTCCCTTCCTGCTCTTCTAAATTTCTTCTCATCTTGGATACATTTGCAGCATTGTCTGTGACCAAACTGCGTACTAGACATTTGAATTTTTGTTCACATGTTATTACAGCTTTTACTGCCACTTCTTGTAAGTATTCTGCTGTGTGTGCATTTCCTGACGTATCAATTGTTTGTGCAAGGAAGACTTTCCCTTCTTCTTTTGTTATGCAAGCACATACAGTAGGATCATTGTGGACATTACTCCACCCATCAATACTTAGGTTAACAATTCTACCCTCCAGAGCTGTTGCACATTGCTCCATTTCTCTGTCATACACTTTATCCAGCAGTTTCCCTGCAACATCTGCTCTGCTGGGTGGACTGTATCCTGGTCTCAGTGACTGAACCATATTAATGAAATGTGGGTTCTCAGTCAGACGGAAAGAAGAGTTCGTTGCATAAACAAACTGGGCAATTTTTTCATCAATTAACTCTTTTTCTAATCTGCTAGTTTTTATCACAAACTTATCTATGGTGGTTCCAGGAGGGAAGGATTTTTTCTTTCTTTTAGGTGATAGTGATATGTGGCTGTGGGTGTCAGCTGCTGCTGCTAATGAAGCACTATCCTGGATGGATAACTCTGAAACTGTAGAACAGGAGGATGGTGATCTTGAAGGTGGATAGTTTCCAGAATCCATGAATTCCCCTAAACAAAAAAGTCAATGCTGTTATTTTATTGTTTATACAATTTCTGCTTATTGTACACAGCACTGCCCCAAAAGAAATATTTGCTTTTCTTCATAACTGTACCAAATGACAGTAACAAGCAGTAATAATAAGAAATATAATTTTGCTCAAACATGACAGTTCAAGGCAGTCTTTAGAAATATTATATGATTCAATAAAAATGTTTACCAACCTGAAGATCCTGCCTGTTCAAATGTGTTTCTTTGGTCATCTTCATCACAGCACTTCTCATGATGTTGCCTCATTCGGGCCACCAGGCCTTGCATTTCTTTGTTGCAGTGTTTGCATTTTGCATGCATGCCTGCCTTACCGATAGGTAAAGGAACTTCATTAAAATATTGCCAAACTGGGTCTCTTTTACGGCCTGCTGCCATTATAGGTTTTTTCCTCCAAGGAAAGAATGTGATAAACCTCAGGTCATACACACAAAAAGATCCAAAGACTTGTCTGTCTGTGGCTATGCAGTATTGTGCTCAGAAAGTTTCACTTTCATTTTGTACTGCTTGTCTGCTTGCCCCTCCCTCCTCACACTTAGTTTCACTTTCTTCTTGTGCAGATCTATTCCACTCCAAACAATCAGAAAAATATTGTTTCTATTCTATTTCACTGAACTTCTTGAAACTTAGCACTGAAGGGGTTGATTCTGTATTCATAGGTTTGTAGAACAATAGGATTAAGGTCTTTTTCTCAACTCTGTTCATGTCATAACATTTTTGCTGTGAAGAAGAGGCATGTGATCTCTGCTGAGTCAAATTCAGTTTTGAGAACTGCAAAAGTAAACCAAGCATCTGTGATAATATCTTGTAGGCAGAGAAACTGCCCAATAATCTTACAAAAACCTTTGGAAGAGCATGACATTGTGAATGGATTAATGGAATTTATTTACCAAAAAAATTAAACATATACAGCCTTATTCTACATAATTAAAAAACTAATCTTTATTTCATGATGGAATAACCTTTGGATGGTAATATATTTTCCTCAAAAAGCATTTTATTTTAAAAAATCCGATTTAAATAAAAAAATCCGATTTTTTTGATTTTTTTTAAAAAAAATCATTGATTTTTATCCACCCTGAATGCAAGTCATTTAAAGGTACTAGAGAAAGACGTGCTGTTCTGGTAGCTCCAGGTCTTAACACTCACATCAATTTTGGAGGATGAATACAACTGAAGGAAGCCTGGGTGGGTGTGCGGCTGGGGGAGTCAGTCATGTACTTGCCTCTGGGGGGCCCCCCAAGGCAGTAGGCCCCCCAAGGCAGTGGGCCCCCAGACAACTGTCTCCCCTTGCCCTATTATAATTACGCCCCTTTCTTGAACCAGTGTTCTCTCTAATTTTTTTTCATCTGTTTGCGGAATGAGTTTGGTTCTGAGCAGAAGTATCAAGGCAGTATGTGCACATGTGGATTCAGAATGGGGCCTTCCTGATTCATCTTGAGCGGAAACTAAAATTAACTGAGCGGACATAAAAAAAACTTGTGAGCATGCACATGTGCGCATGCCTTAGAGGGAAAACTGCCTTGAATGCCTGTTTTCAAACATTTGTTTGCATATTAAAGAGGTCTTGAAAAAAGCTAAAACAATATAAAAAGTAAAAAGATGAAAAATCCACAAAACACAATTAAAACAATCTCATTAAACAAGTTAAGACAAATTATTAAAATTAATTTTAGTTAAAAGCCTGTGAGAACAGGTGCATCTTGAGAGTCTTCCTGAAAACAAACAGAGAAAGAAATGCTCTTATTTTGACAAAGAGCATATTCCAAAGCCCCGGGGCAGCAACAGAGAAGGCCGAGTCCTGAGTCGCCAGCAAACAAGCTGTCAGCAACCCTAAACCAGGCCTCTCCAGAAGATTGTAATAGGCAGCAGGGTTCATGACAAAGAGGGTACTCTCTTAAATACCCTGGGCCTAAGCTATTAAGGGCTTTATAAGCAATAACCAGCACTTTGTATTTTGCCCAGACACATATCAGCAATACAGTTATTTTAAAATCAGTGTTATATGGTCCCTTCGGGTTGTCCCAGAGACCAATCTGGCTGCAGCATTCTGTACCAATTGTCGTTTCTGGACTATGTATAAAGGCAGCCCCACATTGAGTGCATTACAGTAGTCATGCCAGGGGGTTACCAGCATATGTACCACTGTTTTAAGGTCATTTATCTCCAGAAATGGGCATAGCTGAAGTATCAGCCAAAGCTGATAAAAAGTGCTCCTGTCCAATGCCTCAATCTGAGAAACCAGAGAGAGTTTTGGATCCAGGAACACTCCCAAGCTACATACCTGATCTTTCAGGGGGAGATTAACCCCATCCAGAGCAGGCCGATCTGAACAGTCTTTCGGGTCCTGACCCCGCACAGGCAGTACTGATGTGTGTGTGGTTGGGGAGGAATCCCACTAGATATCAGATTTAATGAGTAGAGGCCTTACCATTTGCTGTAATTCAGAGAAGTACTTTAATTGTTTAATGACGTGTTGGGAGCTCCTTCAAAATAGACACATACCGGAAAAGAAAGCCACAGTATCTAAAATAGTAACACCAACTTCAGGACCACTACCTGGTTAAGGTTGGTTTCACAGCCACAATCCACCCCTGCAAGATCCACCCCAAAAGGCTGCTGGACCCAGTACGATTCCAAAAAGCCTTGGAGGGTTTTGAAGTTGGTACGGCAGGTTTCTGTCAGTGCCCTGGTGGGAACCTGGAAAAGGGCACTCACCAGGGCAGAAGACATTTATTGATTGATTGATTGATTGATTGATTGATTGATTGATTGATTGTTGCATTTATATACCACCTTTCGTTAAAAGACAACCCCAAGGCGGTTTACAAAAGTTAAAACATACAATAAAAAGGCAATAAAAACATCAAGCTAAAAAAAATATAAAAACCTATATAATACAGGAATAAAAACAATACTATTTATTTATTGTTCACTCCTGTTTATTTATTGTTCACATGATCACTCCTGTGTTCTTGTGGGAGCTGAAGCAACTGGGTAGGCGACTGGAATGCAAGTGGAGGAGAACTCTGCTCGAATCTGACAGGACACAGCATCGGATCCATTTGAAGGGTTATGCGGCAAAAAAATAAAAATAAATGGTGTTGGTCTGTGCTCATTGCAACCACAGGTTCGTGTTCAGCAGAGCTATCCTGAATTGTGAGGAGTTTAATTTCTGCTCCTTCTGCTTTAAATCAGTCCTTGGAAATGTTCTGCTGTGACTATTTTAGTGGATTCTTTCTTTGCAGACAAAATCTCCTGTATTTGGTTCGGCTCCACTAAATCTCCACTATTTCTGCAGGGTCGATGAAAAGCAACCCCTTTTGCAGTATTAGATTGGATCAGTTTCAATCTGTGACTGAGGATGTGGGCGGTGCGACCTACCACTTGTTCTCTGGATCCTTGCCTGACTTGGCTGCTTCTGTCTAGCAGGGAGATTGTTGGTGGCCTAGTTAATAACATAAATGCATCACTGAGGGAGAGTAGGGTGCCTCCTTGTTTGAAGAAGGCAATGGTTAGACTGCTTAAGAAGCCTTCCCTGGACCCCTTAGCAGTAGATAGTTATAGGCCAGTCTCCCTTGGTTGGGCAAGGTGATTGAGAGGGTGGTGGCTGATCAGCTCCAGGTAGTTTTGGAGGAAGCTGATTATGTAGACCCATTTCAAAATGGCTTTAGAGCTAGCTATGGGGTTGAGACAGCCTTGGTCGGCCTGATGGATGACCTTTACCGGGGAATTGACAGAGGGAGTGTGACTCTGCTGGTTCTTTTTGATCTCTCAGTGGTGTTCGATACCATCAACCATGGTATCCATCTGGATCGCCTGGGGGAGTTGGGATAGGGGGCCACTGCTTTGCAGTGGTTCCGCTCCTGTCTCTCAGGTAGATTCCAGATGGTGGAGCTTGGTGACAGTTGCTCCTCAAAACAGGAGCTGTTATTTGGAGTCCCTCAGGGCTCCATTCTGTCCCCAATGCTTTTTAATATCTACATGAAACTTCTGGGTGAGGTCATCAGGAGTTTTGGTGCTGGATGTTATCAGTATGCTGATGACACCCAAATCTACTTCTCCTTTTTGTCTGTACAATCAGGAAATGATGTTCACTCCCTAAATGCCTGCTTACAGGCAGTAATGGGCTGGACGAATCTGAAGGGTGTGTTAGATCTTCCTGTGCTGGATAGGGTTACACTCCCCCGGAAAGAGCAGGTACGCAACTTGGGAGTTCTCCTGGACCCAGGCCTCACCATGGAATCTCAGGTGGAGGCTATAGCCAGGAGTGCTTTCTATCAACTTCTGCTATTCCTTGAAGAGGATGACCTCAAAACAGTGGTGCATCAGCTGGTAACCTCCAGGCTTGCCTATTACAATGCACTCTACGTGGGGCTTGCCTTTGTACGTAGTTCAGAAACTTCAATTTAGTTCAAAATGCGGGAGCCAGATTGGTCTCTTGGGCAACCCGGAGAGACCATATTTTGCCTGTTTTGAAACTGGCTGCCTATATGTTTCCAGGTAAAATACAAAGTGCTCATTATTACCTTTTAAAGCACTGAACGGCTTAAGTACAGGTTATCTTAGAAAGTGCCTTCTTCTACATGATCTCTACCGCACATTAAGGTCATCTGAGGAGGTCCAATTACAACCGGAACGTCTGGGGGTGACACAAAGGCGGGCCTTCTCTGTAGCTGCCCCTGGGCTGTGGAATGCACTCCCGGCAGAAATCCGTAATCTGAATTCGTTATTGGCCTTCAGGAGCGCCCTTAAAACCTATCTGTTTGGCCTGGCCTTTCAGGGTTTTAAAACATGTTTTAATTGTTAATGGTTTTATATTTTTATAGTTTTTGATTTTAACTGTTAATTTATTTTATTATTTATTTTATTATTAAATTTTTATACCGCCTTTCCAAAAGGCTCAGGGCGGTTTACATTAAAACCAATTAACAATTAAAACAGAAATTATAAAACAACATAAAATAATAATTAACAATTAAAACATCATAAAACACCAATTAAATAGCCAGAACAATTTAAAAACAAGTTTTAAAAAGCTGAGAAAGCTTGGTTGATTGATCATTGATCTCGAGAAACGGGCACAGCTGGCGTATCAGCTGAAGCCACCGAATCAGCCGAAGCCCTGGCCACCACCTCAACCTGAGAAACCAGGGAGAGGTGTGAATCCAGAAGTACTCCCAGACTGTGAACCTGTTCCTTTTGGGGAAGTGTGATTCCATCTAGAACAGGGAGATCAAGATTGTTTCTAGAGTTCTGACCCCACACAATAAGTACCTCCGTCTTATCTGGACTCAGCTTGTTTATTCTCCCTCATCCAGCCCATTACTGCTTCCAGGCAGGCATTTAGGGAGGATATGCCAACTCCTGAGGAGGTTGACATGGAGAAGTAGATCTGGGTGTCATCAGCGTACTGGTAACATCCAGCTCCAAATCCCCTGATGATCTCTCCCAGCGGTTTCATGTAGATGTTAAAAAGCACTGGAGAGAGTATGGAGCCTTGAGGAACACCATACTTAAGCTCAGATTTTGAAGAGCAACAATCTCCAATCGACACCATCTGGAATCTGTCGGAGAGATAGGAGCAGAACCACTGTAAAACAGTGCCTCCCACCCGCAACCCCCTCAGCCGTCCCAGAAGGATACTATGGTCGATAGTATCGAAAGCCGCCGAGAAATCCAAGAGGACCAACAGAGTCACACTTCCTCTGTCAATTGCCGATTGGAGATCATCCATCAGGCCGACCAAGGCTGTCTCCACCCCATAGCCCGCCCGAAAACCAGTTTGAAATGGGTCGATAATCAGTTTCCTCCAAGACCGCCTGGAACTGAGAGGCCACCACCCTCTCAATTACCTTACCCAACCATGGGAGATTGGAAACAGGCCTATAATTGCTCAACTCTGAGGGATCTAATACAGGCTTCTTTAGAAGAGGTCTAATAATTGCCTCCTTAAGACAAGGAGGCATCCTGCCCTCCCTCAGAGAAGCATTTATGATTTCCACCAGGCTGTTAACAACCTTCCTGCTAGATAGAACAAGCCATGTTGGACGAGGGTCAAGAGAACAAGTGGTAGGCCTCATCGCTCCAAGCAGCTTGTCCACATCCTCAGGAGCCACAAACTGAAACTGATCCAGTCAAATCACATAAGAGGAATAGTTGGACACCTCCAATTCAGACATCAAATTAATTGTGGAGTCTCCATCTAAGTCAGTCTGAATCCGAGAGATTTTATCTGCGAAAAGTTCTTTAAACACATTGCAGTGGGTAACTGATGATTCCAAATTCTGGTTCAAGGGAGGAGGGACAGATACTAGTCCCCTCACAACCCTGAATAACTCAGCTGGACTTGAACTTGCAGAGGCAAGAACTGCTTCTTTGCCGCATGCATTGCCTGAGCATAGATCTTTAGATGTGCTCTAATTGATTTTAATTTTTTAATTTTAATGCAAGTGGCCCTGAGCCATTTTTGGAAGGGTGGTATAGGAAATAAATAAGTAAATAAAAAATAAAATAAAATAAAATAAAAAAGACAAAAACAATATCAAGAAAGGTAGTTAGTCCAATCACAGAGCATAGCATCAGTGGCCAATCAGAGAACTAATTCACAGTCTCATTGAATACAGCAGCATAAGAACAGCCTGCTGGATCAGGCACAAGGCCCATCTAGTCCAGCATCCTGTTTCACACAGTGGCCCACCAGATGCCTCTGGGAAGCCCACAGGCAAGAGGCATGTGCATGCCCTCTCTCCTGCTGTTGCTCCCCTGCTACTGGTATTTGGAGGCATCGTGCCTCTGAGGCTGGAGATGGCCCACAGCCATCAGCTAGTAACCATTGATAGACCTGTTCTCCATGAATCTGTCTAAGACACTTTTAAAGCCATCCAAGCTGGTGGCCATCACCACACCCCGTGGCAAGGAATTCCATAGATTAATTATGTGCTGTGTGAAAAAGGACTTCCTCTTGTCAGTCCTAAATTTCTCAACCTTCAGTTTCATGGGGTGACCTCTGGTTCTAACATTGAGATGGGGGGGGGGTTATTTCTCTCTGTCTAAACTCTCCATTCCATGCATAATTTTATACACTTCAATCATGTCTCCCCTTAGTCACCTTTTTCCATGGTAAAGAGACCCAGATGCTGTAGCCTTGTCTCATAAGGAAGGTGAAGCTACAGGCCCCTGATCATTTTGGTTGCCCTCTTGTGCACCTTTTCCAGTCCTACAATATCTTTCTTACGATACAGTGACCAAAGCTGTACGCAGTACTCCAGATGTGGCTGCACCATAGATTTGTATTAGGCCATTATAATATTAGCAGTTTTATTTTCAGTCCCCTTCCTAATGATTCCTAGCATGGAATTAGTCTTTTTCACAGCTACTGCACACTAGTAGTAATAAGTTTATTGCAGTCACAGACCAGATTAACAATTAATAACAATTAATAACATTAATAAGAAAATTCAAGAAATTCAAGTTTACAAAATCACAAGCTGTTCAAATTACCAATACAGTCTTTACGGAGCTTCGACGCCACGAAACTGAACTTTGCCACATCATCTGAAATTACAGGTTTGAAATTGGTCAGCATAATTTCAAAATAAAATTGGTAAAATTGGACCAAGATAAATGGCCAAAATAGGAGCAATAAATTTGGTGCGAGCGTCCTTATAAAATTGGCAATAAAGAATAACATGGGTGATAGACTCTATATCCTCTGAACCACAGGGGCAACAGCACTGATCATAAGGAAGTTGTTTGAATTTACCATCAAGTACTGCCGAAGGGAGAATGTTCAATCACGTGAGGGTCAAAAATCTCCTAAATTTTGGTACCAAGATCTGATCTAAATATTCAGATGGTTTATAGTTAAAAGTTTGAGAACCTAAGAATATTCCCTTGGGCAGCCATGCGGACAACTCCTGCAAATCTATATTTCGGAGCCGTTGCTTCACAAAGCAAAGCGCCTGCTCTAATCCTCGCCCAAAAAGAGCTTCTTGAGACGTGCCCAAGTGATGCAATTTTAATTTCAGAGCTGATTTCCATTTGGAAACAAAACTGTCTGATAACACTAAAGGGGCAAGACCAGCTGGAAAGAAGACCAGGCATAACCAAAATTTAATTATGCAAAACCATACTTTTGCTTTCAGAGTGGTGACCCCTACTTCCTTATGAAGGACCGCACAGTAAAATGACACTTTCAATGCGCTGTCCACCATGATCCCAAGATCTCTCTCCTGGTCAGTCACCAACAGCATCAGATCCCAGTGAAGTTGGTGTTTTTTGCCCCAATGTGCATCACTTTACACTTGCTTACATTGAACCACATTTGCCATTTTGTCCCCCAGTTTGGAGAGATCTTTTTGGGGTTCTTCACAATCCATTGTGGATTTTACTATCCTAATTAGTTTTGTGTCATCTGCAAATTTGGCCACTTTGCTGGTCACCCCAACTTCCAGATCTTTTATGAACAAGTTAAAGAGCACTGGTCCCAGTACCGATCCATGGGGGGCCCAACTTCCTACCTCCCTCTATTGTGAAAACTGCCTATTTATTCTTCCTCTGTTTTCTGTCCTTCAACCAGTTACCGATCTACACATGAACCTGCCCCCTTATCCCATGATTGCTAAGTTTACTCAAGAGCCTTTGGTGGGGAACTTTATCAAAAGCTTTTTGGAAGTCCAAATATACTATGTCAGCCAGCTCACCTTTATCCACATTCCTGTTGACACTCTCAAAGAACTCCAAAAGGTTGGTGAGGCAAGACTTGCCCTTGCAGAAGCCATACTGGTTCTCCTTCAGCAAGGCCTTTTCTTTTATATGTATAACAATTTTGTCCTTAAGTATGCTTTCCATTAATTTACCTGGCACCAAAGTTAAGCTGACCGGCCTATAATTTCCCAGATTCCGCCCCCCCGCTCCTCGGATCCCTTTTTGAAAATTGGCTACTTTCCAGTCCTCTGGTACAGAGCCTGACTGTAGGGATAAGGTATATATTTTTGCTAGGAGATCGGCAGTTTCACATTTGAGTTCTTTCAGAACTCTTGAGTGGATGCCATATGGCCCTAGCAATTTGTTAATTTTTAGTTTTTCAGGATAGATTAGAACATCTTCCCTTGTCACCTCAAATTAGCCCAGTTCCTCAGGCGGAGCTTTTCCCTGGAAAGCTCGATTCTGGAGAGGGTATATGGTCAGTATCCTCCATCATGAAGACAGATGCAAAGAATTCATTCAGCTTCTCTGCAATCTCCTTATCTTCCTTAATAATCCCTTTCACATCCTCATTATCTAAGGGGCCAACTGCCTTCCTGGCAGGTTTCCTACTTTTGATATATTTAAAGAAGTTTTTGTTATTGCCCTTGACACTTCTAGCTATATGCTCCTCAAACTCTCTCTTTGCATCCCTTATTGTGTCCTTGCATTTCTTTTGCCAGAGTTATGTTCCTTACTGTTCTCTTCATTTGGGCTGGACTTCCATTTTCTGAAGGAAGTCTTGTTCCCTTTTATAGCTTCCCTGACTGTACTTGTTAGCCATGCTGGCATCATCCTGAACTTGGTGGTACCTTTCCTCCTTCTTGGTATACATTCCAACTGAATTTCTATGCTTTCTGGAGGGATTTGACTCTCCTGACCTTCCCTTCCTACTTCCTTCTTACCAGTTCCCTCATTTTTGAGAGGTTTCCTCTTCTGAAGTCCAAAGCATCTGCGCTGGTCTTCCCTGACAATTCTCCACTTATATATATGCTGAATTGGATCACACTATGGTCACAGCTACCCAATGGTTCTGCAACTCTGACAACTCACACCAGGTCCTGGGCACCACTCAGGATTCAATCCAAAGTCACCACCTCTCTGGTTGGTTCCACGACTAACTGTTCTAAGGCACAGTCATTTACACATCTAGAAATTTTGCCCCTCTGTCATTATCTGAATGTAAATTTGCACAGTCCATGTGTGGGTAGTTGAAGTCACCCATTATTACTGCCATGTCTCTCTTTGACACCTCTCTTATCTGTTTCTCAAACTCCAGGTCACTCTCAGTGCTTTGATCCGGAGGGCGATAGCATGTCCCTACTAACACATTTCCTTTCAGTCCTCGTAATGTTACCAGTAATGATTCTTTGGAGGACTTGGGTCCACCTAGGTTTTCTAGCTTATTGGAATCTATCCCATCTTTGATATACAGTGCCAGTCCTCCCCCAATCCTCCCCTCCCTGTCCCTTCTATATTTATTTATTTGTTCAATTTCTATACCGCCCTTCCAAAATTGGCTCAAGGCGGTTTACACAGAGAATAATAAACAAATAAGATGGACCCTTGTTCCCAAAGGGCTCACAATCTAAAGAAACATAAGATAGACACCAGTAACAGTCACTGGAGGTACTGTGCTGGGGGTGGATAGGGCCAGTTACTCTCCTCCTGCTAAATAAAGAGAATCACCATGTTAAAAGGTGCCTCTTTGCCAAGTTAGCAGGGGATAGAGTTTATATCCAGCAATAATCGTGTCCCACTGGTTCTCACCATTCCACCAGGTTTATTTTACACCCAATATCTCTATGTTCTCATTAGTAACCAAGTACTCCAGTGCACCCATCTTGGCTTGGAGGCTTCTGGCATTGGTATACAGACCAATGCCTTCTTGATTTTAAGCGCCAAGAAGGTTCTATCTTGGTTAAAATGGAGCCTGTCCCTTCCCCCCAAATGTATCTCAATACCTAATGAATCTAACCCCTTCTCCTGGTACCACTGTCTCATCCACACATTGATACCCATCAGCTTCGCCTGTCTCGCTGTCCCTACGCATGGGACAGGTAGCACTTAAGAGAACCCTGCCCTGGGGGTCCTGGACTTCAGTATGCTACCTAGCATCCTTAATCTGCATTCCAGGACCTCCCGACTGCATTTCCTAACATGGTTGGTGCCAATGTGCCAATCCCTAAACAGCTTGGGCCTTGGCTATTTAAGAGAATGTCTTCTACATCATGAACCCCACCACCCTTTGAGATTATCAGGAGAGGTCCATCTGCAGTTGCCACCAGGTTGTCTGGTGGCTACTCAGGGAAGGGCCTTCTCTGCTGCTTCCCCAAAGGTTTGGAACACGCTCCCTACCAAAATAAGAGCCTCCCCATCTTTTAAAAAATCTTTAAAGACACATCTGTTCACCCAGGCTTTTAATTAAATACTGTTTTAATAGTTTTAAAATTGTTTTAAAGTGTTATAAGATTTTGGGTCATTGCAATGTTTTAACTTTTTGCTGTCATTTATTTTAAGCAATGTTTATTTAATTTTTATTATTTATTTGTTTTAACTAATGTTTTAATTTGTCTGTCTTTTATTGTAAACCATCCAGAGATGTAAGTTTTGGGCGGTATAAAATATGTTAAATAAAATAAAATAAACTACCACATGCATAGGCCAGGACCAGTCAAAACTGTTTTTTTCCTTCATCAGTACCTCAGTCTTAGTTTGATTCAACTTCAGTTTATCCCTCATCCAGCCCATTACTGCCTCTAGGGAGGTTATGCCATTTCCTGATGAGGTCAACATGGAGAAGTAGATCTAGGTGTCAGCATATTGATAACACGGTGCACCAGACCTCCTGATGATCTCTCCCGGAAGTTTCATTTAGATGTTAAAGCGCATTGGAGACAGTATGGAGCCTTGTGGAACTCAACACTTGTTTTTGCTTTGCAGAACAGCAATCTCTAAGCGACACCATCTGGAATCTACCAGAGAGATAGGAATGGAACCACTGTAAAACAGTGCCAATCCCAACTCCCTCAGGTGACCCAGAAGGATACCATGGTTGATGGTATCGAAAGCTGCTGGGAGATGCAAAAGGATCAGTAGAGTTACACTCCCTCTGTTGATAGCCAACTGGAGATCATCCATCTGGCTGACCAAGGCAGTCTCAACTCCATAGCCCACACAAAATCTGGTTTGAAATGGGTCCGGTTGATCTGCATCATTCAAAACTGCCTGGAGTTGAGAAGCCACCATCCTGCTCAGTCACCTTGCCCAACAATGCATATTGTTCCTTTGAAATTTATGACTAGAACACTTCTTGTGGTGTTATAGATATATCAGTTTCTTAGGTATGTATCATCTGTCTTTGTTGCTGAAATTGATCTCTATGCCCAGATATACAACAGTTATGAAAAGTAGCTTATTAGCCTGTCAGACATAAATATTGGCCACTCCTTTATCAGTATGTAGCTTCAGTTCTGTTCAGTATTTATTATTAAGTGCTTTAACAACTTCCAGCACAAGTTGTTTTTAGTGGGAGATGAAGTCATTTGCTTCAGGCATTCCTTTTGCTAACAAGAATAGAACTGATTTTAGAGGTGACGCTGTCACTAGGAAACTATTTTAGGATTGTGATACAGAGCAAGAGGTTACGACAGCCTTATTATGAGAGTGACACATAGTGTGTAGAATCTGAGAGTGGCTGTTATCAGAAGTTCTCCTAGGCCAACTCTCTGCCCCAAGGGAGGATTCTTTAAAGTAATGTCCTTTTCCATATCCCTAATTAACATGCATGATCTGGACCACAGTGTGCTACAAGTGGGGATGACACTTGTCCCACACTAAGGGGCATACAGAGCTGAGAGCTCCACCTGACTCAAGCAGATGAGCCAAGGGAAGGCAAAACCAGTTCTGGTAGCTAATCTGAATTTGTGAATGTGTGTTTCCTGATTCGAAATAATTACAATAGTTTGGACTCTGAATGGATGATCAAAATACATCAATTTAATCTTGCCTGGATAATTTTGGTTGTGGAGGAGTTGTCATAACTGAACCTTTAGCCTGTAAGGGAAGTGGAGATCGACAGACCAGGATAGCAACAGCTGCAAAACCCTGATAGGTCTTTTAAAAGAATGGTAAGAATGTCACTGAACATTCCAAAGCTGGCCAAATCTGAGGTATCGCAAGAAAACATCTTAAGTGGGAATGAGTCAACAGAAATTCCATTGTCCAAGGATACCATCCTTTTGCATATCCTAAGTCAGTGATTTTCATATTTTTTAAGCAGGGCTTTAAAAATGTTTTACAAAAAAATCCTTCAATGAGAGAGCCGTTTCCCATTGCACTGACTTCTGCACCATACTGCACTTTTTTCAGTGCTGGGAGGACCCTTTAAAGAACATTAAAATATGCAGAAGTTGAGATGTATTTTAGTGCTTAAATGTGCTTTTTCAAAGGGTGCTACTATACAAAAATACATAGTACATTAAGTTAGACTAGTTAGTAGTCCTGTGCAGTAGGGTATATCAGATAGTGATACTGGGTCAAATATTAGACATATCAGGGATAATTCCAATCCAATATAGGGAAGCCTACACTGGATAAGAATTAGAAGAATGGCTGTCACAATATTAGTAAAAATCTTGACATATTGGAATAGAAAATGGCGGCATAAATACAAAATGGCATCCGCAGCCACTTCCTGCAGTTCTAGCAATTTCCTCCCATCATGGCCGCAATACCTGTTCTATAAGTCTCTGTTTCTCGGTTTGGCAAAGTGTTCTTTCACACACCCTGCTATTACAAAAGGAAGAAAAAAGCCAGACATTCTTTTGAAGTAGCACAGTTAGGCAAGAGCTGCTTCTCAAACAAAAAAACATAGCCATCTATGTGGGGGAAAACTCAGAACACAGTAATAGCTGGGCAGAGAGCTCTGAAAAATGGCACACAGGTAGGGGAGGATGGCAGGACTCTTTATTTAAAATTCAATAGACAAGGTCCTGCCATCCCCCATTACCTGTGTGCCAATTTCTGGAGCTCTTTGTCCAGCCATTACTGTATTTTGACCCCCCCCCCACCCATAGATGGTTGTGTGTTTTGGGCTGAGAAGCAGCTCTTGCCCAACTATGCTACTTCAAAAGGATTTCTGACTTGTCTTGCTTTTGCAATAGTGGGGGTGCGCAAGAACATATTGTCAAACCAAACTAACAAACAAAAAATGAACGAGGGGAAAAGCTCAGAGAACAGTTATTATTGCTACTGTAAGAGGGATTTTCCCGATTTCTATTGGATTTCCGATCAGAAATCAGATAACACCAATAATGATATTTTAAAGGGTTCCCATTGTCGATTACAAAATTTATAATATCTGATTCAATCGGATCCAATATTTTCTAGCATACACAGGCCTAGTAATGACCATTGTCTTGGTCATAGTATGACCATTGTCTATATATAATCGCATTATGAAACTAACATTTATATTAGCAAAGCTTTTAAAAATGTGTCGCTATAAAAATGATCCTTTTAGTACATGTTCCTTATTGCTCTTTAAATCTTTTTCATCTCCCATTTCATAATACATAGAAAATGTTGTGCTTTAGTCAATCGTCTTTCAAACTATTTTTCTAGTTTTAGTGTCTACATTTATAACAAAAACATCCATCTACTTTTTTTCACAAGACTACTCTTACAAACTATTCAGTATAAGGGTGCATTTCTCTTGTCCCTGGGCTGCTGCACAGAAGCCTTACAGTGATGCCAGAGTACACATCTTGCTGTAGGTACACTGTTCTTCCTTGAAAGAGGCTGAGTAGAGTAGTTACACAGCAGTCTGTCTGTGAGCATTTTGAAAAGAATGTGCTGATTAGTAGGCACCAGCATGGATTGGTCAAGAACAAGGCATGTTGGAATCACCTCCATTTTTAACAGGTTTAGTAGATATGGGAATGTCATGGACATAGTATATTTTGATTTTGGCAAAGCATTTGACAAAATATCCCTTGATATCCTTGACAAAGTTGGTAAAATGTGGGCTATATGATGGTATTGTTAGGAAGATGCACAGCTGGTTGATAAACCATACCCAGTGAGAAATTGTTAATGGCTCCATACTTTCTCTTAGGCCTTGTGCTGCTCAGTGCACTTAGACATTACTTGGAGGAAAGGTATAGAGGAGATGCTTACTAAATTAGCAGATGGCATGAAGCTGTGGGAAGGGAGGCAGTAGCTAACCAAGAAGACAATCAATGTTTTATACAAATAAGTTAAAATAAATAAATAAATAAATAACTTGGAGGAGCCATGGCCAAATGTTTTTAAGTTGACCAGCCTTAACTAGTTATTAAGGCATGAGCTAGCTGAGCTGACTAAGGAGGCCAGAAATTGGGATGCTGGCAAGGTTGTATCACTGAAGTCCTTCTGTGTTTACAAACAGTGGGAAGCTAGGTTAAACTTCTCCAATAGCCAGAAAATTTACAGAATTTTAGCACTGGAAGGGTCTTTGGAGATCTTCTAGTCCAACACACTGTTCAGTGCAGGAAAAACTGCTACACCATTTCAGACAGATGGCTATCCAGCCTGTTTGAAAATCTTCCATGAAGGAAAGCCCACCACTTGTACTAGATCAGTTTAGTAGCCATTTGAAAGATTCCGTGAAACAGAAATTAAGGGAAGGAAATACAGAGCTGGCTGTTATTCCTGGAGAACTTACATCACAACTGCAACCTCTTGATGTCTCAATAAATAAACCCTTTAAAGTGTATATGAGAGAAGAATGGAATAAATGGATGATGGATGAAAATCAACATCCATTTACTCCAAAGGGTGCTTTAAAACGGCCTTCAATCAAACAAGTATGTGAGTGGGTTAAACAGTCGTGGTCAAGAGTGAGTGATGCCATTATTGTTAAATCTTTCAAGAAGTGCGGTATAAGTAACAGTCTCGATGGCAGTGAAGATCATTTTCTATATGAGGAGGAGGAGGACGACGACGATGACAACGAAGAAGAAGAAGTGGGAGGGAGGAGGAGAAGGAAAGTTCAGATTAAAGTTTTCTGGGATTTTAAAGGTCTGTTTGGTTTTATAAATATGGTAATGGCAAATGTTATTTTTTTAGTTTGGCTTTGTAAACTATTGATAACAGTTTAATATATTATGCAAATTTTTAAAGAGGATATACAACAGATAAAAGCAGATTCACAGGTTTTAAAGCAAGATATGCTGCAGTTGAATAAGGAGGTACAAGTAACGAAACAAGGGATTATAGATAATTTAAACAAATGTAACAACTTGGAAGAAATAAGCAAGAGAACGATAGAGGACATTAAGTTAACGACTAAAAAAGTAGAAGCAGTAAGCCAGGAGACAAAAGAATTGGAGAAGGAAAAGGAAGGGTTAGCCGACCAACTCGCTTTTTTGCAAATGACACAGAGGGGAAGATTGCTCAGAATAAGGGGAATTCCAGAAAGTACTACCCAAAATTTACTAGATGTTTTGATAAATGAATTAGCTAAACTCTTGCAGGTGGAGATATCTAACACAGAAGGACTGGTTGAAGATGCCTACAGAGTAAATAGCACTTTTGCAGTCGCCCATAAAACGTCCAGAGATTGCTTAATCCAACTCAACTTCAAAGCTCCTCGCAATCGTATTATACAAGCCCATTTTCAAGATAAATGGAAAATTAACGGACAAACTATAATGGTGATGAAAGAAATTCCAAGGAGATTTCTTATGAAACGAAAAGACTACAGAGACTTGACTGATATTTTAAAACAAAACAAAATCCCCTTTAGATGGGAGTTCCCTCAAGGGGTTGCCTTTACTTTTAAAGATAAGAAACATAGATTAATTGAAGATCTAAAAGTAAAACAATTCCTTCGTAGGTATAGGAATGATCTTCAGATCTCAGATGATGTCCAAAAGACATAAGGCGTTCAACAAGGGAGGAATTAGTAATATACAAACAGTCTGGAATAAAAAAAAACAAAACTTTTTTTTTCTTTGAATGGTTTAAACAAAAACGCTAAAAAAAATAGTTAATGATCTGAGAAAAAGAAAACTCGATTTGATTTGCCTATAGGAATGTATATATAAGAGTGGAAAGATAGAAAGTCTTTATAAAATAAATTATTAGGTTAACAATTTGAAACCCTATGATATTAAAGGGAAAAAGGGGCATAGTCTCTTATACAAAAGAACTTTTAGAGTCAAATTTGTTATTTCAAGATGATTATGGGAGAGTATTGGTGGTAGTAATAAAGGTTGGAGATTCAAAGTATATAGCAGTGGGCATATAGTATATGCCTCCAATGAGGCAAAAGTAGAATTTTGTTGAAAATTGGAAAAACAAACAACAGAAATAGATAGGCATCAGATTATATTAATGGGAGACTTTTTTTGGAACTGTTTTAATGTAGGCTGTAGAGATACAACAGATTTGAGGAAAAATTGATGGGAAATTATCAAGAGTTTTGCTTCAACATGATTGAGCACTTTGGTTTATATGATATATGGTGAATCAAATAGATGCGAGGGAGTAGACCTTTTATTTCTTATTTTTATTTTTTAGATAGACATAAAACGTATATGAGAATAGAAGATATGGGCCAATGTAGATGCGTTGATAATAATTAATAGATAACGTTTTATGAACTACTGGGGAGAGAATGTTTAACCTTTAGGCAAGATCTTGATTATTGACAACAACACTTGTTCCAAGGATGAGATGGAAGTCCTTATAGTGTGTGTTTGTAAGTGTTTGTGTTATTTGTGTTTGTCTTTTGATGCTGTCAAAATTCAATAAAAAGTATGTGCAAAAAAAAAAAAAAACCCTCTGAAAAACTGGATTAAAATTAAGGTGCTTCTTATAGTCTGTAGCGTCTTATAGTCCATAAAATATGGTAACCAGTCACTGAACAGCCCCTTCTTCCCCTAAAGAGTGAACTGGAAGTGTACCCTGTCCTGATTGACAGGCCTCCCAGACCTGACCTCCCTAACCTGACCTGATCCCTGACCTCTAGGGATCAGCCACCCAGCACACAGTGGATGGGACCTAGAGGGCCCTGAGGCAGGAAGAGAAGTGTTTCTTTGTGCAGTTGAAGCTAGACTGGGCTGGCAGCTGGACGTGTGGCCGAGCAAATGGCTGCAACAGGCAGGACTGCAGTTCTTGGAAGATAAGGACTTCAGGGACTTGGCTCCTCTACCATGGTTTTGGTGAGTTCAAGAAGGAAGCCAGGGCTTTGGCTTCGGGGAAAGTTTAACCTAGGGAACAGTTTGTTAGTCAGTTTGCGTTAGACTTTTATTTTCCTTTTGTGTACCTTGCATATCCCTGCAACTGGTCTGTTGTTGTTTTACCTAGAACGTAACTAAGCTAAGAAAGCAATAGCTTGCACCCATCCATCCAGCTAGGGGGTTGAAAGAGACTATGTAAACTTTAAAAGTGCTTTTGTATTTTCTTATATCCATATTCTTTGCAACTTGGTAACCACGATTTTTAAAGTGTTCCACTCCAATATCAGCTGGAGTGCTTTTTGGAAGGAACCTTGTAATCAACTGAGTATTTTTTACCTGTAACTGAAAGCTGAGAAAGCCTCAGATGAAAACTGTCAGTAGTATTTTGAATAAAGTTTATTTTTATTTTTGTTTGTTACAAATTTTAACCAGCCTCTTTGAGTGGATTTTTAACTCAATAAAGGGAGGCTGGAAAGGAGTTTACTCTGGTGCAAACATACCTCAATTTGATCATTCAGCTACCAAGGTTTCTCACCATGTGTAAGCTTGCACATGGAAGGTTCTTGCACTTCTCCAAAAGAAAGAGAAGGAGAGTCTCTCTGGAATTCCACCCAAATCCAGTTATAATTGTTTGGAGGTGGCAGCGAATAATTGGTTGTAATAATTGGTTGGAGTAATAATGGTTTGGATTCCTCTGTAATAATTGGTTGGAGGTGGCAGAGAATCAGCTACTGGAGAAACAGGAAAGTTTAAAGGAACAGGCTTTTTGGGTCAAAGCACAGAGGGAATGATTTAGCATTTTTTCTTTCCCTCACATGGGCTTGCCTTAGGACAAAGGCTGGGTTAAATACCACTACAGTCAGTTATCACAATGTTATCTTTAATTTTTTTCATCTATGTGCGAAATGCATTTTGTTCTGGGCGGGAGTATTAAGGCAGTATGTGCGCACATGCATTCAGAATGGGGACTTCCTGATTCATCCTAAGGGGATCTAAAATTAACTGAGCAGACATAAAAAAAAAACTTGTGACCACGCGCATCTGTGCACGCCTTAGAGGGAACATTGCTTGGTGCCCTAAATAAAATAAGTGTTTGAGTATTTTTCTAGTGACATGTAACTTTGTTTTTTGGTCATCATTATTATGTATGTGTATGGTTAGGGCTGGTGCAGTTATTCTTAATTAGAAATGTCTTTACCAGCTTATTGGCTGTATAATTTCTTCATTTGTCCATTGGCAAAGCTGATTTAAGAACTGAGAAATGTACCGGTAAAAGCTGGTATTGTTTTTTGACGGATTTGTGTGTCTCCCTTTATCCAATGCATCTTAATGCATGGCTTTGGTGTAGCTGAGCAGAACTCGCACTCCCTTCTAGGCCCCTAGGGATGGTTACTGCATTTGGTTAGGTTTGTGACCTTGCCCTCCCCCCCCCCCTCCCCCCCCCAAAAAGGAGATTTTGGTAAAGATTGAAATACTAGTACTTATCAAACTCTCTGCTACCTTAGAACATGAAATGTATCATGTATACACATAACACATACGACTGTATTGCGTGTTTATTATTATGAAATTAGGAAATGAAAAATGCTTTAATTTTATTGAAACAATTACAAAACTTAGAGATGACGCTAGAAATTGCTATATCTAAGTATAGCAGTCATACATAAGTCTATGTATAGCTTACTTTTTGTTGACTGGGAAAGTGGGTGGGATGGGGAGTAAAACAAAAGTTGAATTTGGAAATGTTGATCTTGTAGTTAATAAAATTGGCTTTTTGTTTTGGCTAGGCGCTTAGAAACATTGGTTTGTAGCCAACGTGCTCATAGTATGAGTAGAAAAAGCAACCTCCCACTTCCTGCTGTGCCACATCCCCCGTGTCACATACTATCCTGCTCTAGAGGGTTCCACAGATTTTCCAGTGGACATCAGAATCTGAAGAGGGATAGAAAGATCAGAAATCACCCTTTCCCCTTGTTTGAGTGGAACTGCGTGTGCTGTGTGCACTTGGAATTCAACCCTGTATGTAAACCTTAACATTAACCTTAATAGTGGTGCATCAGCTGGTAACCTCCAGGCTGGACTATTGTAATGCGCTCTGCATGGGGCTGCTTTTGTACATAGTTTGGAAACTTCAGTTAGTCCAAAATGCTGCAACTAGACTGGTCTCCGGGGTAATCTGGAGAGACGATATTATTCCTGTTCTCAAGCAGAGCAGGAAGGCTCTGTGACCTAGTCTGCCCACTTGTTTCACCACCCTGTGGCCTCAGGTAAGTGAATGCCATTTCCCCATTCAGTCATGGATGGTCATTGGAGCCTGTACAATCCACAGTCGAAGAGTTTAGAATGCTCTGATGTTGGGATCTCCAAGTCTGGAGGTCATGATGGGTCAGTCTCTGTTGTCTGTGTTTGAGCTACTGTCTGCCCTAAAAAAGAAAAACTGTATAGCTTTGAAAAATAATATTTCAAAATCAAGTGTTAAAATATGTCAGATTTATTGTATTGAGTTTTGCCTTTTGGGCAATAGAAAAAGTTGTAGTCAAAGATGACATCAGTTACAGAAAAGGAAAGCTTGAGTGTTTCAAGAATTGCCTTTAACTGCCCTGGCAGTTAGCCATTCAGTTTCAAGGGGATACAGATTAATTTGTGTGTGCGTACTTGGAAATATCTATTTCAGATATTAAAAAGAACTGTAAAACCTATTTTTTATTTCAGGAAAGATGAAAAGGAATATGCACTGAAGCAGATTGAAGGAACAGGGATATCCATGTCAGCATGTAGAGAGATAGCAGTAAGTGGACATAAATTGTTTTAAATATTATTGCAATTAATGGGTGTATGTTTAATTCTTTTCTATTAAAGTTTAAGTTTAATTATCTTTGGAACATGAAACTTTTTTTCAAGGGTAATAGTGAACTATTTTTTTGGTAAGTCTTCTTAAATTTCACATGCACTTGTATTTTATTCGTTAGCTTTTACAGTGAGTAGTTACTATATAAAATATATCACTTTTCATTCATCCAGTAAGTGAATAATACCACTTTTCACAAACATGAAAAGGTAGATCTTTCAGCAGGTTTTTTTTTTGCTCTTGTCCAAAAGTAGTAAAAGAAAGGTTTGCAGCTGTTAAATGAAATTGAGAGGTATGTTCAAAATACAAGGGTGTAAATGAGACAGGTATATACACTAGAGTGAAGGTTTCCATTACTCTAGAATGTTCATATATTTCATACATGCATGTATTATTTATTTTATGCATTTATATCCCACCTTAAAAAACGTAATCTCACTGAGGCTTACGGAGGTAAATGGACATTCCCTCCACCCCACCAAATTAAAACAAATCAGTATAAAAATATAGCTCAATCTAATCTTTCATTTAAGAAGCAGCAATAGTAAGAGAGAATAATAAAATACCACATGGAACAGAAATGTTTTCAGAATGCATCTGAAAATGGGAAGAGAGTGGGATCAGTGGATTTCTCCAGAGAAAATTCCATTAACAGCAGAGCTACCACCATTTGATTTTTCAACTCGTGCGGATTAGAACCATTTGTTGGAGCAAGTAATGAGCATGTGTGAGCCAGCAGGGGCATAGCGAGGTTGAAGGTGCGCCTGAGGTGAGCTTTGAGGACGGGCCCTGCCATTGTCCCTTGCCTTGCTGGGGCTTCTCCTGCCGCCGCCACCTGCCTGTGCCGGGCTGTGCCTACCTTGAGTCGGGTGCACTTGGTTCCAACTCCATGCTGGCTGCGCCAATGTGGTCTGATGACATCCCTGTGTCAACATAATCATGCTTCCTCATGCCAGCCCTTTAAAGGGGCTGCCTGTCCTTGCTGGCATGAGGCAGCTCTGTATGATGCACCCAGCAATGAGTCTGAGCAAATGGCACATGCCCAGTGAAGGGTGAGTGGGAGAAAGGTCATCTGCCACACTGGAACAAAAAAAGATGCAGTGTGGTAACATCAGGCACCTTGTGCAGCAAAGCCCAGGGCTCAAAAACCCACAGTGCAGGGGCAAGGAGTGGGGTCAGGCTGCAGGCAGCCTGAGGACATTTGTCCCCCCTGTTTAATTATACCTATGCACCTGTGAACCAGCCCTAAGAACATGAACAAAAAAGAGCTCTATCTTCCTCCCAGGCTTTATGGGAAATGTAGCGATGCATGCATGCTTGATAAAGTATGTATACATACTTTCCCAGTGGAAAAACTTGTTTACAGGTTTAAGATGACTGGGTTAGGAAATGTGTGGTGGCTGCCTATGCTGATAGGTAAGAGATAAGGGGTGCTGGCCAACCACTTCAGACAGCTCATTTCAGAGGCATGCCCACTGCTCACAGATGTAGAGGTGCGAGAAGATGGTCTTCTAATCCAGGGGTGTGCAGTCGACTCTTTTTTTGTCAGAACTCTGGAACTGACCAGCACATAATGGCTCGGGGAGACAGACAGAGTCACAAATGGTGGCTTGGGGTGGCAGAGCCAGTCGCAAAATAGTAGCTTTTATAAAAATTTACTGTAATGGAATAAGGCATTTAAACATCAAAACTGCTGAATTCTATGATAATTTGCTACAGGACAGGAGAAGAACAACAGAGGCTTCTGTAATAGAGCAAGACGTTGGTCATAAATTAATAGGATAGAAAGTAAGGGCAACCTTGAGCACCCAAAGAGAGAGAGATTTCAAAAGGCATGGTCATGCTCTCACTTAGCCAGCCAATCACACTTGCATAATGCCTGGAAGGAAAGAGAGGGAAAAGCAAGCCCAAATGCCTGGAGAGCGACTTCAGATAAGCCTCAGAGTGTCCAGTAACTCCTGTGCCACCTAATGTCCTCCTCTGCCCTGATCCATATAGGTAAACTGCTCTCTCCTCACAGTCCCAGAAACACCTTTTGCAGACTGTGGTTTGGCAAGCATTATTTTGGCTTTAGGAATCTTTCTTCTGCCTTTGCTTTGAAGAATATTGGAGGGAAACTGATGATATAGCATTAGCTTTATGTTCTCTTCATTTGCTGCTCATTAAAGTCTATCTTTAAAAAATAAATAAATCTCCCATTCCCCATCTAGGAGACTTCCAAAGAAGTGCAATTTAAATGTTGACAGGTGTAGTGAAAGAAAATGTTAGAGCCTTTATTTATATTTTCTTTAGGATGCTTCCATATGGAGACTTTCTCAGTGTCCAGAGCTGCATTAGTAGATATCAGGCTTCTTAGCTTACAAAGTCTCTGCTAGTTTTGTATAGATGGGTTTGTTTTTAATGACTGTGTAAGGCAGTGTTCTCAGCAGAAGCAATTATATCGCAAGCTGCCCAATGATAAATTGTTTCCTTATAAAGAGGTAAATCTTCTGAGCCCTGTTTAGTTTTATTCCTTGCATATTTCTACTGAGAGTAATCAAGAGGTTTTTTGGGGTGTGTGGGGGATGGGACAATGAAGCAATCAATAGTATTTTTACCTCTTTGCCTTTACTTCCTGGATGTGTAGCTGATACTGATCTTAGAAGTAAAAGATACACTGCTTATACCTTCTCCAAAGAACAGTCATCTTAATGAATCCACATAAAGCTAGAACTTCATGCTGCTGCTTCTTGTGACTCCCACCCAGTGTTCCAGCGCACCCACAAGTTTTTTTAATGTTCTCTCAGTCCCGCTCAGGTTGAATCAAGAAGGCCCCATTCCGAATGCAGTGCTCACACACTGCCTTGATACTGCCACCCAGAACAAAACTCATTCTGCACACAGAGAGAAAAAAATTAGAGAGAACACTGCTCCTACCTGTAAAGCAGAATTCATCATCATCTTCATCCGCCTGCCCTTCCTCCATGAAGTTCAGGGTGGCATGTCCTCACTTTCCTTGCAACAATCCTGTGAAGTAGGTTAAATTGAGAGAAAGTGACTGGTCCAGTTGCTCAGTTAGCTTGTAGTGGATTAAAGCCTTTGTCTCAGAGTAAGCTCATGTGAGTGAAAAAAATGCTGAATCATCCCTGTTGAGCTGCCTGGCTAGGCTTCTCCTAAAACTATTCTGTAATATGGGTAGGTTCAGCTTCTGCTCTATGACCCCTGCTTTGACTCCTCAGGTACTTCCTGTAGTGAGTCAGTCCTCTTCCTTTCCTCTTAGAGAGTAGAAACATCTCTCCCTACCTATTCATTATGTAGCTAATAGAAAGGCTAGGTCTTTCCTATCCCAAATGTACTTTACCAATAAATCAGTTAAGTTTAGACTCTGCTTTAGCCATCTCCATGTGTGTTACTTAAATAGCTGCAACAACTAAACTCTGAACTCTGTAACTTCCTTGGTGCTTGTGAGCTTGCTCTGAGACAAAGGCTTTAATCCGCTACAGAGCTTCGTGGCTCAGTGGGCATGTGTTTTTTGTTCCAGTCTAAATATCTGCACATAGTTCAGATCCAAAAGACAATTGTTCATCACAACATTCCTGCCCAGCTAAATGTTGGGCAGATCGGCTAAACTGCCTTGAGTTAACCTTTCACTAAAGGCCTTTATGATATTGGCTTGTTACTCAAGCTTGGACACCAAAGACTAAGCAAGGACACCATCCTTGCTACAGGATAAGGGCCAAACTGCATAGAACATCAAAGATCTGTGACTAGATCTCCTGACTGTTGTTTTTTTAATTCTCCTCCACCCTGTGAATTATTATTACTCTTATTATTTTATTTTACATTTATAGTCTGCTCTTCCTCCAAGAAGCCCAGAGCAGTGTACTACATACTTACATTTCTCCTTACAACCACCTTGTGAAGTAGGTTAGGCTGAGAGAGAAGTGACTGGCCCAGAATCACCCAGTGGGAGGGGGGATGGGTGCAATATGGTACTTGTTGCAGTCCTTGGAGGTTCATCTAAGTGTGAGCATTGTTTACATAGTATGGAAAGAACTTATTTTGGGGCTGTTACCTGGTGTCTACTGTGTAGCAAGAATGATATTATTTTTAAAACTTTGCTTTTGGGGTGGGAAAGAGCAACACTGTAAGAAGTAATGCATTAGTTCTCATGGTTAAGGTATGCTTGAAAAATATACCACTTTATTATATATACCCTACTACATTTATAGCTTCCAGACATGTTTTCAAACTGTAGAAAGTTCTGATTCTGTCTATTCATGTCAGTCTTGCTTGCTGGGTTTCAAATTAGGATGTACTGTAGGTGTCTATAGTATTTGTGAAAACTTAGTAGAAAACTATTATTGATTTTTTGATTTTTGATTTTTGATTTTTGCTGTGCTTTCTAAGATCTCAGTTAACTTTCTAAGTTAATTGGTAATAAATTCTGTTGAAATCTGTGGGACACTTTGGAGTAAACCTGTTGCCAGAGGAAGAGTTCTTTAAAGAATGATGTAGAAAATACTCTTGCGGAATACTTCGTATTGCTCCATTTTGAACTGAAAACAATTTATGGCTTCATACCTTTTAAGCATGTGCCATGGTTGAAAAATCTTTTGATCTATAATTAGGAGAGATTATGCAGTTTTGTGTTCAGTATAAGTTAAATGCTTCTCTCTGTTATGATGATTGGAAGCACTGAAAATAATTATTAAAAAATGTAAGGTGTACTAAAAAGATGTACATTTATCAAGAATGTGTTTCTCATATATGTCAACTAGTGAAAGTACTTCATCAAGCAGTGCTAATGATGATTTCTAATCTATATGCCATTGGTACAATGAGAATCTCCCCTATAGTGGAATATGCCATCAGATGAGAACCATTCCTTCCCTTTAGTCTCTTCTACCATGTCTCAGTTGCTTTCATTTACCTTTGCACTTTAATGTACAATAACACTGGATGATCTGCAAGCTCTAGTAATGAAAGTCAAGGAGCACAGTGAAAAAATGGGACTATGACTAAATATGAAGAAGACTAAATTAATGACAATGGATACAGCAACTAGCCTCAGAATTGATAATCGAAGTGGTGGAGAGCTTCTGCTTTTTAGGATCAACCATCAACAGTAAAGGATTCAGCAGCCAAGAATACGCTGCAGACTAGCACTTGGTAGGGTTGCAATGAAGGCTTTGGAAGGGATATTTAGATGCTGTGACGTGTCTATACCTGCAAAGATTAGAATCGTTCGGACAATGGTTTTTCCCATGACACTCTATGGATGCGAAAGCTGGACTTTGAAGAAGCAAGATAGAAAAAGCATTGACGCTTTCGAACTTTGGTGCTGGAGAAGACTTTTGAGGATACCATGGACAGCCAGGAAAACAGACAAATGGATCATAGAACAGATCAATCCAGAATTTTAACTCGAGGCTCAAACTATCATACTTCGGACACATTATGCAGCTCCTTTGAGAAGTCCATAATGCTGGGGAAAGTTGAAGGAAAGAGAAGATGTTATGAGCACATGGATGGACTCCGAAGAGGAGGAGGAAGAGATGGACTGGATGGCAGTAGAGGTGAGAGTGCAAGGTCCAGAACTTGCAGAGGAGAGTGGGACCAGCCCATGGGAAGCTGGAGAAGAGTTAGAGCCTGTCGTGGTAGCTCCTATGGAAAAAGGACGGCTGGTCTCAGCAGTGGAGAGGCATCGCTCAAAGAGACAGCAGGAGATAAAGGACCGCATGAGCAGAATGGCTAGACTAACAAGCAAGGCTGCTGAGTCGGGGATCTATGATCAACAGCACATGGTTTCAGCCTATATTAGCCGGCTTTGCCACAGCCGCTATGCTGGTATCAATGTTGTTTTTCACTGAGATACTTGGCTGTGTTCCTGTTTGCCGTGCCTGTGTTTTGACCTTGGACCATTGGGACTCTGTTTGTGGATTATGATTTGGACTCTGTTCGACTGACTGATGATATTACTACCCGGACTGACTCTGGTTTGAAGAAACTGCTTACTGCCTGGCTTTGTTGTTTGACTTCTGTTCCTGTCTGTTTCACTCTCCGGCGGCTGATATTTATAGCTCCAAATTAGTGGGACAGGTTTATGACAGAAGAGGATGACCAGCAGCAAGGTGGATTGACTTGATTATGATAGCAATGAATGCACCACTGAGAGATCTAAAAGGTCAAGTTGAAGACAGATCATCCTGGAGAGAATCTATCTATGCAGAGTGTGAGCATGCAATTGAATCCCTAATTTTGTTGAGGGGTATGTGTGTGTGTGTGTGTGTGTGTGTGTGTGTGTGTGTGTGTGTTGGGATGAGATGGGAAAATATGTTTCCACTGCTTCAATGGGCAGAAGGAATTCTGAGTTCTAAGGTATATATACCTGAATATTAACATCTGAAATATGAGGATAGTGACACACATTTCTCTACCTACCTACCTACCTAATTAATTCCTGTAGACAGATCAGAGGGATGTGTGGGGATGTGGGAAACCAAGCCCCCGCTGAAGCACCTGATTGGGCAGTAGGGATTCCATATGCAAATAAGAGGAGAAGACTGTGATGGTTAAGGTCAGTTGGAATGCAACTGTTACTGGTTGGAAGAAGTTCTGTCAGCAGTCTGAGGGAAATGAGTGGCCATGGCAGCACTGGCAGCAAGGAAGGGTCCAGTCAACCACTGCTACTGTTTGGGGTTACCGAGGCCATTGTCAGAGGGAGGCAGGCAGGCAAGGGACGGGCCTGGACCTTTCAACGGCCTGAGGGGAATTAGCAGCCATGGTGGTGGCAGCAGCGAAGAATGGCCCGGTCAACCACTGCTTCTGCTCCTGTGGGGAGGAGCAGGAGCAGGGCTCAGGTGAGGGTGGGGAGGTCTCTCGGGCTGCAGCTTGGCGAATAGGCAGCAGCAATGCTATAGCCATGACCAAGAGGGGTGAGGGGGATGGAAGCAATGGGATGGAGGAGAAGGAGCAGTAGTGCAGCTCAGGTGAGGGTGGGGAGATCTCTAAGGTGAGGGGAGCAATCAAATATTAGCACGTAGATGCTCTAGAGCATGCAAGAGTTCCAGCATTGAAGTGCAGAGGAATAACAATAGCGGCCAGGAGGCGGAGGGTGAAGCTATTCCGGCCAGAAGAGGTGGGCAGACGGCAGGCAAAGCCCTGCTGGCTGGGAGGAGGCGGCAGTGGTGGGATGGCCTGGGCCTGGGCCTGGCCTGCCTGCAAGGGTGAGATGGTGGCGGCAGCGGGCCCTGACCTGGCCGCATGAAGGAAGCGGCGGCGGGCCAACCTAGCCTAGCCTAGCCGGCGGCGGCGGAACAGCCTGGCCCGGGGGGACAGCTGCGGAGGGGGGCTGGCCGGTCAGCCCGCCAGAAAGTCAGGCATGGGGCAGGGTGGGGGGGAATGGCTGGGCCCAAGTAGAGGTGCAGATGCTCTGCGTCTGGGTCCACTAGTATTTTTCTTTAAATCTGTTGGACCATAGTATTAAATATTGCTAAATCGGGGAGATGTTAATAGGGCTTCATCTATCCAAAGTTAAACACTCCATCTTACTGAAATCTGTGGGTCTTGCGTGTTTAATCTTGGCTCGGTGATAATCATAGATTGTGTATGTTGGATTATTTCTTTACATTTAAAAAAGTGCCTTTCAGTTTCAAAGTTTATATCGGAAACATGTCTATAATTTTATTAATTAACGTATTTCTATGCTGCCCAAACTCATGTCTCTGGGTGGTTTACAACAGAAACATTAGTTAAAACAGAATAAATGACAGAAAAGTTAAGACATTAATTAAAACAAAATAAATGATAACAGAAAAGATTGACACATTATAACAGTTTAAAATTTTAAAATATTAATTTCTGATACTTCAAACAGAAATTTTTATGGCAGAAACTTCTAAGATTAATTTTTTTAAATTCCAGAAAGCTATAAAATACAAAATGGAGTAATTCATTCAATGTTACCAGTATAGTTGTCTTAATTCGCACTATAACATGAGACTGTAAAAGAATTGAAAGATTTATTTTTTTAAAAAAGTCTTCATTTTTCCACATCATGTTAAGCAGAAATTGTGGAAGGAAAGTGTTTGTACTTGACAATTAAGTCAATGCAATTAACTTTTTGTAGGGGGGAAAAATGAATATTGTATACATTTTCAGAAGATCTCTGTTCCTTCTATTTACTCCTGTCACATGGCACAGTTAAGGCTCTGAAGAAAACATAATTAAGACGCATTCCCAAAATATCTTTAGGCATTTTACTTATTTTACATTCTTCACTTTTAATGAAATTTGTGAGAGGGACATTATTACAGCCTTGCTGAGAACCTTGCGAAATTATGGTACTGCAGTATATAATAAGCTTTAACATAACTTTAGGCAATATGAAGTTGTTCACCATTTGTTGTTGCCCACAAAACCTCATTTTTAGTTTCTTAATTAAAAAATGCCACTGCTTGAGAATGAGTTATTTTACCAGTCAAGAACAAATTATTTGTTCTATTTTAGATAATGGTACAAGTTTCTACGTGCATGTGCTGTTGGTTAAGTAAAACATTAAATATTTCAGTTTAGGTTTTTGGAAGAGGCTTGTGATTGCTGCATATTTCTTAATTTATTCCTTTGTTTAGAATGTGGGAAACATTTGTACTATTACATTCAGTAAATCTTAAACATGTTGGTATTGTAGTTCCCATCAGGGACTGCTTAGCATCTATCCCATTAGAGCACCTTTGTGTTTTTTTTAAATAAAGTTTTTTTGATAGCTTATAGTTCTTGCTCTGCTACTTTGAAACTTTTCTGCATTGATACCCTTTTAGGAAATATTGTGTGTGGTGTGTGCCCTCCAATACTTGAGTCTTGATTTAGAAATAAGCAGGTACTGATAGGTTGTAACTATTTTTACTTTGTTTGCAAATATGCAAGCTAGTAATGTGTTTAAACATGCCTTCCATCTCTTAATAAGAGTGCCAAACTTTATACTTTTTCTGTGAACCCCATGGGCTAAAGGCACAGCACAATGCTAATTGTCTCATTTCCTTTATTTGAATCAAAGCATAATCCTTTTGAAGTCACTTGAAGTGCTTTTGTTTAAGAAGAATGTTCAATAATACCAGAACATTTTAAGAGCCTGAAATGGAATTATTTATAGAACAATTGCCTTTCAAATGCTTGCTACAGAATAAGGGTGTGACATGATTTTTGTAAAGAAAGGTGGCACCCAATAATATCATACACACAAAAAACAGGATAAAATCCAAGAGTGCAAATAGTATACACTTATTTGTTGTAAAACATCCTACGTGCATCATAAATGTTGCTCAGTTTTGGGTGTCTGACCACCATTTGTCCCATCCTTATAGACTAGGGCAATTTTCCCGATATGTGTGTTTTTAAGGTTCCATAGGCATTTTTGGTGAAGAGTTGGAAAATAGGTCTTTTATCATAATTTTATTTGCTGATTCAAAATACGTTTACCAAGCTAAAATACTGAAATGCCAATCACCACAGCAGAGGGAAAAACAGGTGATATTTAGCCAAGGAGCTATCCAAAGGGCACTCCACCTTCCCCAACTTCAGATCTTGGGAAACAGGTAATTGTCACCAGCATGAGAGTCATGGGGTAAAAGGCTTAAATATTCTTTCACTGTGGTCACAATCCTGATTCCCCATGCCCATGCAATTCGGAATGAAGAAAAAGAAACCAGTGGAGAGGCAATGCCAGTTAGAGAGGGAAGGTTAAAGTAAGCAAGTTTTGTTCTTTCTTTTTAACCTTTGAGCTAAGACTTTTATACAGAGTAGGAGTCCTTAGCCTGCCTAGGTCTCTGAGACTAAGGCTGTGAAGGGATTAGAGAAGAACTCTTCCTTTTTCTTCCTCTTTAAAATTGATTTTCATTCACCTATGTACATGTCTCTGATGATAGATCAAGCAGTTTAAGCCAAATAAGCTTTTCAAATTCAGTAAGTACTTAAAAAGTTGTCCCATGCATTAAAAAGTTGTCTCATAGCAGTCTATGGTAGCTATTTCTGACACTTAATGGCAACAGTTTCAGACCTACTAGTTTGCTCTGCTCTATTGTACAAACAGGTTTTTTTTAATGAAGTGCCTTATATTTAAATTTTCTCATATGAACCATGCAAAGCTGCACAGCCAGCAATCTTGATTGACGGTTCTGGTGGATGAACATGAACACAGTTTGCACCCTCCTGGTCTTCTTTAGGGCTTAGAGAGACATAATTTGGGCTTTGCATTTGTATACATTCAGAAGAATTATGCTATACTTTCACACATACAGGTGAAACTCGGAAAATTAGAATATTGTGCAAAAGTCCATTAATTTCAGTAAAGCAAATTAAAAGGTGAAACTGATATATGAGACAGACGCATTACATGCAAAGCGAGATAAGTCAAGCCTTAATTTGTTATAATTGTGATGATCATGGCGTACAGCTCATGAAAACCCCAAATCCACAATCCCAGAAAATTAGAATATTACATGGAAGCAAGAAGACAAGGATTGTAGAATAGAACAATATCGGACCTCTGAAAAGTATAAGCATGCATATGTATTCAGTACTTGGTTTGGGCCCCTTTTGCAGCAATTACTGCCTCAAAGCGGCGTGGCATGGATGCTATCAGCCTGTGGCACTGATGAGGTGTTATGGAAGACCAGGATGCTTAATTAGCGGCCTTCAGCTCTTCTGCATTGTTTGGTCTCATGTCTCTCATCCTTCTCTTGGCAATGCCCCATAGATTCTCTATGGGGTCAGGTCAGGCGAGTTTGCTGGCCAGTCAAGCACAGTACACTGTATACTTTTCAGAGGTCCGATATTGTTCTATTCTACAATCCTTGTCTTCTTGGTTCCATGTAATATTCTAATTTTCTGGGATTGTGGATTTGGGGTTTTCATGAGCTGTGCGCCATGATCATCACAATTATAACAAATTAAGGCTTGACTTATCTCGCTTTGCATGTAATGCATTTGTCTCATATATCAGTTTCACCTTTTAATTTGCATTACTGAAATTAATGGACTTTTGCACGATATTCTAATTTTCTGAGTTTCACCTGTATAATCATATAAACTATGCTAGAAGGAGAATTGTGTTGCTTGCACAAATGAACCAGCTATCCCAGAAAGTTCTTCAGTTCTGACAGGGAAACTGGGTTGTAAAAGGCTCTACTTGTCAGGATGATCCTGTCCACATCCAGGAGTGGCTGAATAATAGAAATCACATAAACACATTCAGTACTCAGCAAGTTGGCTCGGTTGAACAATTTATGTGCCCAGATTGCAACCCAAGGGCAATATTTGCACCTGAACTTGATGTTCAAGTGACTTGCAACAAATTGATTCATGCAAGAAAAATGATGAGATCATTGTGCTGAATGTAAAGTGCTTCAGACTTTGGAAGGAGTCGATGTGTTTTCTCCTGACTTGTCCATTTAAGCTCTTCATGCCATTGGTACAATGGATGTGGCTACACAGGCTGTTCAAGAGTCTCTGCTCAATGCTGAACACTGGGTCAGGAGCAGCAGTTTGCTTTTACTTGAGATAGACTCATGGATTCAGCAGAGAGAACTGTGCACATTCAATCCCATTTTTCATTAAAGAAAGTAAAAGCGTCAATATTTGCAGCTCTTTATATTATGCAGAAGCATGGTAAAAAGCAAAGAAAAAACAAGAGTGCCACTTTAAGAACTGATTAGAACATCTTGCATCTCTTAATCGTGGCTTATGAAGGAAGAAGAGTGTTGAACTTCCAAAATACTGCAACATGACCTTATGTCAGTGCTAGTTGCACTCAACGTAATAGAGACCTCAGAGCTGGAAAGAACTCAATTATTGCAGATGTCTTGATAAATGACATCCTGTGTCCTTCTCAGGTGATACTTGAAGGTACTTCTGTCACGCAGTGGCTTGGAATCACATTATCCAGCTGCCTCCCATCCTCTGATCCTATTCATAGGCTGTGGAAGTGGCCTCAGAAATGCTGGTGAGGGGGTTAATTGTCACCGTATTCCTCTACCAGCTGTCAAGGAGAGGGGTAAGACTGCTCCTCACTGGGAGACTCTTGGTCCAACTCACTCCCATCTCTCCAGACCTCCTCATCCCTGGCCATCCAAGCCTTAAATAAAGCCCTGCAGTTAGGGCAATCCCAACCACCCTCTCCTGACTTCACCCTCTCCAATGTAGTTGCCTGCACCCTCCCTCCTTCAGCTGTTTCCTGTTTTGCCAGCTGTTGAGGCCCTGCCTTCTCATCTTTGCCACCAGGAGGCAACCTGTTGGGCCATGCTGGCCCATCACAGTCTGTGAGTTCCTGTGTGTCCTGGCTTTCCCTGGCAACTGTGTAGGGTGCCAGCTGACTTTGCCTGTACCCAAGGGTTGTATTGCCTCCGTCTTCTTGGCCCCCCGACTGGGTGACTGACTACTCGAGCCCACCCATGGCCAGCGGGAAAGCCCATCAACTTCATATCTTGTGACTGATGGCCAAGCATGTATCGTGGCACTAAGGAAACCCTATGGCTGTATACCTTTTGGTGACCCCACTGAACAATTCTTTAAAATTCTGTGCTTCAGAGTGGACATGATTTTGACAGGATTGATATTACATTTGACAGATACAGGTCAGAATCCATCAAAATAAGTTAATTCAGTTTGGAAATCTGGTGAAGAGAATTGTTACATTTTCAAACTACCGGCCAGACTTCTTGGCTCTCCCAAACAATAAGGCTGGCCTTGCTTGCTTCCTTTCAGAACAAGTCATACTCCAGGCATCTAAGAACATGACCATAATTGTTTCCAGTGCCTTCAAAGAAAAAACAGCTAAATCTTTGGATGTAACTGTATTTGTAGCCAAACCTAAGGAAGCATACAAGAATTGTACTGCATTGTATTCATTCTAGTGAACACTTATATCAGCATGTGATACCGATGTTCTTACATTTTAATGTCTCATTTCAGCAGAATGACTTCTGAAAAGTTGTGCATGAAGTTTGGTACATCAGCAAAATCAATGTATATTCCTTGCCCACCATCTGTGAAAGGTTGTCCAATTCACTGGAATACATTTCCACTCCATACAATTACAGGCTGCAATACAGTCTCGCAGATTGCTATGCATAGCAAAAATGTAGCTTGGAATGCATTTTGCTCAGATCCACATCTTTAAAATCTAGGAAAAGTTTAACTTTAGTTTTCAAGCCCTTTCTGTTGTGTTAAGGTCTTTGCTCAGTGGTGTGTTAAGGGCTTTCCATGTTCCAAAATCATGGGAAATTGTGACTGTTAAGGGCCACGAGATATATCTTACCCTAACCCAACCCTAACCGGCCTTATCCATCCCCAGCACAGTATCTCCAGTGATTGTTGCTGGTGTCTATCTTATGTTTCTTTTTAGGTTGTGAGGGGACAGGGATCCATCTTATTTATGTATTATTGCTCTGTGTAAACCACCCTGAGACATTTTTGGAAGGACAGTATAGAAATCGAATGAATGAATAAATATTATTATTATTAGTTCTTGTTTACACAGTCAGACAGGTGTTATTGACTGGTTTGTTTTATCCAGACATCGAGTCCTTCCCAAGGACCTGGGATGCCAGAATTTTATTGTCAGTTGTTATAGATATCGTCGCAGAATATAGGCTGTTCCCAGTAAAGCTGCTTTTTGTAATTGGCTGATGGTGATTTCTGTGGCCCCTATGGTGTTGAGGTGCTCTTCAAGGTCTTTTGGAACTGCACCCAGGGCGCCAATTACCACTGGGATTATTTGGGTCTTTTTCTGCCACAGCCTTTCAATTTCAATTTGTAGATCTTTGTATTTGGTTATTTTTTCTATTTCTTTTTCTTCTATTCTGCTATCCCCTGGTATTGCTATGTCGATGATTTTAACTTGTTTTTCTTTCTTCTCGACTACAGTTCTATCTGGTGTATTGTGTGGCAGATGTTTGTCTGTTTGTAGTCGGAAGTCCCATAATATTTTTACATCTTCATTTTCTACCACTTCTTCAATTTGATGGTCCCACCAATTTTTGGCTACAGGTAGCTTGTATTTTTTGCAGATGTTCCAGTGTATCATCCCTGCTACCTTGTCATGCCTTTGTTTGTAGTCAGTCTGTGCGATCTTTTTATAACAGCTGATTAGGTGGTCCACGGTTTCATCTGCTTCTTTACAAAGGCGGCACTTGCTGTTTGTGGTTGATTTTTCGACTTTTGCTCTTATTGCATTTGTTCTTAGTGCCTATTCTTGTGCAGCCAGTATTTCTTTCTTCAAGTTGCCATTCTTAAGCCATTGCCAGGTCTTGGTGATGTCTGATTTTCCACTTATATTGTGCAAATATTGACCATGCAGTGGCTTATTTCTCAATTTTTCTGCTCGGTTCTTGACTTATTTTTTTTTTAATTATTATTATTATTATTATTATTATTATTATTATTATTATTTACATTTATATCCCGCTCTTCCTCCAAGGAGCCCAGAGCGGTGTACTACATACTTGAGTTTCTCTTTCACAACAACCCTGTGAAGTAGGTTAGGCTGAGAGAGAAGTGACTAGCCCAGAGTCACCCAGCTAGTTTTATGGCTGAATGGGGATTTGAACTTGGTTCTTCCCAGTCCTAGTCCAGCACTCTAACCACTATTTATGCTGTGGCTTGTTCCAGCTTCACCACTACCTTGGAGCTGGATGGCAGAGTTGTGGACCTGTCTCTTAACTAGAATAGATGCATTGAATCTATAAAACTGAAGCTACCATTTCAGGTTATGTACCAATTGGCAACTTATACTACCTACACAGAAAGATAGTTGGAAGGTAGTTTGAAGGTTACCTAGTTTAACCCCCTGCTCAGTGCAGGAAAGGCACAGATAAAGCATGCCTCCTTATTCCCACATGTGTTTTTGGTTACTTTTAAGAACATAAGAATAGCCCTGCTGGATCAGGCCCAAGGCCCATCCAGTCCAGCATCCAGTTTCACACAGTGGCCCACCAGATGCCACTGGAAGCCTACAGGCAGGAGTTGAGGGCATGCCCTCTCTCCTGCTGTTGCTCCCCTGCAACTGGTACTCAGAGGCATCCTGCCTTTTGTAATCTTGAAACAAAAATCCTATGCAGTAGATTATATTTCTTCATAGTGCAGAATGAGCAAGATTGCTGAGAGAAAGAGAGTGCCTTACTTTTAACTATTTCTTGAGTTTGCGGCAGAGGAAGGACAATCTTTGGATCTGCTGACTTGGTGGTTACTGAACGGCAGCACTGCAAACCTAATGAAATGTAAGCCATATGGGGATAGGGCAGAGTCACTTTCCGTAAAATTGCAGTTATTTTGTATCATTGGTCTTTCATTTTAAGTAATTTGATACAGCAATGTATATAAAGGAGTCTGAACAGTCATACATATTTATATAAGTAGTAAGTATTTATCTTCCTAAGCCACCTAATGGTGCAGCGGGGAAGTAACTTGCCTAGGGAGCAATAGGTTGCTGATTCAAATCTCCGCTGGTATGTTTCCCAGACTATGGGAAACATCTATATTGGGCAACAGCAATATAGGAAGATGCTGAAAGGCATCATTTCATACTGTGTGGGAGATGGCAATGGTAAAATAAAGGTAAAGTGTGCCATCAAGTTGGTTTCGACTCCTGGTGACCACAGAGCTCTGTGGTTGTCTTTGGTAGAATACAGGAGGGGTTTACAATTGCCATCTCAATAGTAAAACCCTTCTGTATTCTACCAAAGAAAACCACATGGCTCTTTGGTCGCCAGGAGTTGACACCGACTCGACAGCACAACTTTACCTTTATATTCCTAAATCAGGACTGCTCAGTTTCGACCCTCTTGCAGACATTGCCCTACAGTTCCTATAATCCCTGGCTATTGGCTACTGTAGCTGGGAATTATGGGAATTGTAGTTCAAAAACAACTAGGGGGCCTAAGCTGAACAGGCCTGTAAACTCTCATGTAATCCTGATCTCCATCACAATGTCACTCTCAGTGGGAGAAGGAAAAAATGAACTTGAGGAAGAAACTACCGAGTTCGGAGAGGAACAAATTCCATGACAAGGTATGAAAAATGAAACACCCATAAACCAAAAGGGGATTTCTGTTCTTGCATAGTGTGTCTGGGCAAGATCCAGATTAAATTTCTCACGAGAAAGTCCCACTGAAATTAATAGGGCTTAAATTAATCATTATTATCTTGTTGCATTGATTTAAATTGAACTTAATAATAAGGAACCTAATTTGGATCTTGCCCTTTTTTTGAACTTTCTGGGGCTGAGAACTTTGCAAGGAAGGCACACTGTATTATCTGAAAACCTACTCCTCAAAGTGCTTGACTCATTTAGGAGCAAATGGCCCCAACAGCTGCAATTTCCTGGCATTTTGGAGCTTGAGTGAACAAGGAAAACCTGATAGTGAGATAGCCTCTGTATCCAGTTCGTGAATTTGGTGCCACCCCTGGTCTGGTTACTTTCTTGCTTGCATGTAACATCTACTCTGCATTGCATTCTCCCTTTTCACATCCCAGTACATCTCTTTAGATTTTCAGACTTTGGGACAAGCAAGTGTTCTTCTCTTTTCAGTTACAATTAGGAAGTGAATGTGCTTGACTTTCGAAGTTGGGGTAGGTCCACGGCCTAAGAGGATGGTCTCCAGCATTTATCAGTTATTTTCTGAGTACTGTACTGCTTCATTTCGTCGTTCCCTCGCAGGATATCTGGTTGCTATTCCCTTCCCCCTGACTGTTTTTCTTCTTATGCAATGTTGCAGTGGCTTGGAGTTTATATAACACTTCTCCACCTGCAGGTTCTGCTTCTTTTTTTCTCCGGTTAGCAATCTCAACCTGCATCTTCTGCATTCCTTATTGTACGCTTCTTTCTTCCCTAGATGGACCTATCAGAACCGATGCAGTTTCCATTTGGATCATCTTATATGAGGTCCTTCTGAGCATGTCGAAGGACTAGCACCTGGGCTTTTGGCCTAGGTCTTATTTTTGCTGGGTCTTTTGGGAGATGATTCTGTGGGGTGATATTATTCCTGCCTTGGAGGACCTGCTATCATGGAGATCATCACCTGACATTCTCTTGGTGCACCTGGGTGAGAATGGTCTGTCTCAGTCTAGATTTTGTGTCCAAGGTCTCCAGGGATTTGAATCAATATTGACTTTATGCTTCAAGATGCAAGTAGGCCACCTCCAGCCTCAGAGGCAAGATGGCTCTAAATATCAGTTGCAGGGGAGTAACAGTAGGAGAGAATGTGCATGCCCTCAACTCTTGCCTGTGGGCCACTGTGTGAAACAGGATGTTGGACTAGATAGGCCTTGGGCCTGATACAGCAGGGCTTTTCTTATGTTCTTAACTCCTGCCCAGGCTGTGTTGGCCTGGTGTGAGGGATATGAGGGCACTTTTTAGGGCACATAAAAAGGTCACTGTTGAGCTAGGGCAGTTATTGTCCATGTGGGATGGCATTTTTCTTGAACACTATGCCTTTAGTAGTTGTGTTTTAGGAGCATTTTGAGCAGGATGAGATTAATTTGTCCTCCCTGGGTGGTCATGCGCATGTTAGCACTTTGAAGTTGTTGGGCATTGGGAAAGTGGTGGGTGGTTGTGTGGTGGGGCAGATGCTCTGTCTGCAGGATGCCTGCCTGTGGCAGGGGAAGCTAGAGAGCAGAACAGGGAGTGAAATTTGTGTTTCGGTTTTGAAATTAGTTGCCTGTTTGCAGTTTTAATTTAAGACAATTGTTGCCTGGGCAAGTTACTGTTTAGTTCCCTTAAGTATGAGTGGAGTGGAGGGTTCTGGGGTCCCATGATTAATACCTCCCATTTCATATGGTCTCCTCCCCCAGCAGCACAGCCATTTGGGCTTGGGCCACATGGGGGGCAGGGAATGGGTATGAATAACTTCTCTCCAGCTTCAGTGGGTGCCTCAGACTCTCCCGCCCCCATTTTGCTTTTTAATTTGATTTAATGTTAAAATAGTTGGGGTCCAGTTTTACTGGCATCCCATTTTAACTCCAGTTTGTATCTGGTTCTTTATACTCTCCATGCAAAGTCTTAATAGTGTATAGTTTGAAATAGATCAATTGATCCGCTTCTTATGAATTGTCAAATAAAAAACAAAAATGTAAAAGGTCATGAATGGCTGAGCAGAAAATTATCAAAATAATTATTGTGGTCATCCATGGTAGTAGCATTAAGTGTGTGCAGTTTGAATGAGATTGGTCCACTTGTTTTTAAATGTTGCAAGGAGCTCACTTCTCTTAATAGTCCTCCTGGTTAACTCTGCATTTGTTCCAGGTTATATTTAATAATCTCCAAATTGCCAATGAATTCACAGGCTTGCTGACTTGAAAAATTCCCTACCCTGCTCCTAATTTTCCTGATTAAAATTTCTCCCCTGAAACTATTATTTTCCCTATGGGCTAAAATGTACAGATATGTATATGACAGGCAGCCAGAGAGGCCCAAACTTAGCACAGTCAAGGAGGAAGAAGTTATGATTAAGTTAGTGTAACTCCATAACATTAACTTCAGTTGACATATAAGATGGGGGAAGATATTTGGAACTTCAAAGTATCTTAAATATATTTTAACTTGAAAAGAAGAGTAATCTAGCACACCACCTTAACCTTCTCCATAGACATGATCAGATTTCTTTCTTTCTTTCTTTCTTTCTTTCTTTCTTTCTTTCTTTCTTTCTTTCTTTCTTTCTTTCTTAGAACGCTCAAAACTTACGTCTCTGATGACAGTCCTTGAATTTTGGGAGTCTTTACTGGAACAGTGGGATATGCCTATGCAGTGCTCTGTTGTTGAGAACTGAGAACTTAACTCCCCACCCCACCCTCAATGATAATTACACTCTCTCTTAAATCTTAACAACATGCAGCAGGGGCATTTTGAAGTTTAATAGTGCCTCAGGCAGCTCCAAGAGTTGGACCCACCATTTTCCAATTTAAAGAGGCAGCTTCTGTAGCTAAAGCTGTTGCTACATGTTCCCTACTGAGCATGTGCCACAATTGACCTCATCATCATCATAGGCAAGAATGGGCCATTGAATCACATTTTAAATAAAAACTACAAACCTTTACCCTACGTCTAGGGCGAATCGCATACTTGATATTTCTCTTAATCTAACACACAAAACAGTTTCCCTATGGTCACAGTACAAATTAAGAAATTGCCTGATATGTCCAACCGCAGCAAAGGGTGGGGGGGAGACAATCAAACTGCTGGTGTCACTCGTCAAACTGTACTCGTATAAAGAAGCCATTTCTTACCCTCTTCTATCTCAAAATCAGCATGGATCATCCTCAAATCTACTCTTATACTGCCAGTTTTCAAAAGGAATCAGTTGAGCCATTTTCTAGTTATAAGCTATGGCACCTAATTAACTCCTGATTGCTGCTTATAAAGGCAGGATGCAATTTTTCTGTCCTGTTCTTAACATATGGCCACTATATCAACCCTCTAGTAAATGTTGTAAAATAAATCCATTATAAGAACATTATAATACTTCAAGTCTCCTTTCCCCGTTCCTTTCCTTTCCTTTCCTTAATACAGGAGTTTAGCATTGTAAACAACATTTTTAAATCCAGTGCATTTAAATTGAGAAAAATTTACTGCAGAACTACTTGCAGTGGTGTTCCCCAACCCCTTCCTTCCCTGCTTATATAATTCAGCATTCAGTCTGTTAGTGGCAATTAAGTCATGTACCTTTTTATACCGTTGGAAATGTTTCATTTTTATAATATGTATTACCTTGGCAACCGGGTTGGACTGGGGGCACTGATTGGGCAGTGGAATGTTTGTGTGGAGGGTGCTGGGTTTTGAGCAGAATGGGTGCTTAAGGGTGGGATTATTCACTGCTGCCGAGTGCGGTGGGGCACAAGGGTGCCCTGCGAGGGGTGCACTGAGAATATGCCCTGTTGCCCTGTGGGCCAGTCCGAGCCTGCTTGGCAATTCCCTCTTTGAACACCCAAAAGTTATGGATAGCATCCAGTTTAATACAGAGAGAGAGAGAGAGTGAGTATTGGGGGACCATCAGAAACAGATTGCACTTAAGAATATTTCTGTGATAGAATCAACCTACAAATCACAAAGGGCAGTAGATAATTTCCATAAATGCTTTAGGAATACCCAATGTAACAAACATTCGTTAAGGGCTGTCTTGCTGCTGCACAAGATTTATACTGTGTAATTAAAAACAGATGCATAATATGTTGAACTGTCAAGAATAAATGACAGTCAGATTGTTGTGTAGCAGTGAAAGTGTTGTCTTGCAAGGGTTGCATTCAGGAATCTTTCTCAACTTCATGGTTTAAGTGGTGACTTTGTGAAAGGCATAAACAGTACACTTCTTTCTCTATTAATGTTTAACCCATTGTTAAATGTCCAGTTAAATAGTAACCTTCCTGAGCTTCATGGTGACCCGTTTTCTGGGCTTAGAGTGCAACGCACTGTAAAGTTAATGTTAAAATTGTTTAGTTATGTATTCCTTACCAATCTTCAGTAGCACAGCTATGTTTCAGTCACTGGCTGAACAAAGTGAGGCCTTCAATTTAACTTGTTCATTTAGCATTCTGTTTGTAATCCAATAACGCTAAGCCTTGAAATCTTAGAATGACATTTGGAACACACATTTGGGGCACAGTTCTGTGTTGCAAGGCTGAATATCAGCTTGACCCACACTAGTGAGGAAAATAAAATGCAAATCAGATCACCTTTGAACAGACATTGGGATGAAAGCAGTGTGCACATTTAGGACAACCTGGCTTTTCAGATACAAACCCCAGATTGACCATGTACCTGTCTTTCAAATGGGCAAGGAAAATTGTATAATGTATTGGCGTATGTACCTTGGCATTTGAGATACTGGGATGAAACCTGGAGTGCATGATCAGGATGGCATTCTGGTTTTCAAGAATGGATGGATCTCAGTGGACCTGATGATGTAGAAGATTGGGAGCTGCTGTTACTTCTTGCTTTCCTCTATTAAAGAAACCAGACATAGTCTGATGGGTCGATTCCATGAAGAACATGGAGGCTGCATATGACCATAACTCTTAAGATCCTGCATTGGAGTCTACCACAGAGACACCTTGCCTAATGAGGAAAGCTGAAGTGAACTGGCAGAGAGACTTTCTGTTGTAAATACATGGGAACCTAGCAATAAATATTTATTTTTCAGCAGATGTTTATCTGCGTGTCCAGTGGAGCCATGTTGGCTGTTCCAGATCACACCAGGGCTCCATGAACGTGCTATCCTTGTTTCGGGCAATGAGCATTCTTTGTGTGCTTTTTTCTGATCTGGCACAATGACAAGGGTGGGATTTCTTTTTGTTTTGTTTCCCCTCCTCTCTCTTAACAAAAGCATGTCAAGCATGTGCTAAATGAATTTTAAAAATCCATTCTCTCCCAGTCTGAAAACAGGAAAGTGGGACAGCGTTAATCCTATTGTTTGGGTTTATAAGTTTCTATTTCATTTCTGCAACCATTTGCCTTGGACATTTTATGAGTTGCTTCTTAATTGTTCTATAGCAAACTAAATTCTGCTGCTTTATGATCTTGTCTGTTTCCTCATATTTTGGGGGAGCACACTTTTTGGCACTCTGCATCTAAGCTATGGGTGCAGAGGCTTTGACTTCAAACTATAAGGCTGGATGCACAGAACTGAGAGGGGAAGAAAAACAGTCATTCATCTTCTGTAAACTCTCTTAGGAGTTTGTGCAGCCTCTTGCACAAACAGATGAGAGTAGTACACAAACAAAGCATCATCTTTCAATTTAGTTTCTTTGTTCTCATGCAACACTCCAGTGCCAGGGGTAGGCAACCTTGGCTCTCAAGCTGTTGCTGAACTACAAAGTTGCCTACCCCTGCTCTAGTGTGGGGTTGAAACAGCCCTCCCATGAACAAAAGGACACCTTTTTGTATGCTTCCCATATATAGTTCTTTCAACTTTCCTCCATGTTTACTTTGGCAGACCCCTGACCATCTTTGTTGTCATCCTCTGAACCTCCAATTTGTTCTACATTTCAAACACAGTCCAAAAATGGCCAAAAAAGAATCACTGGCCCAGAATCCATTGCCAGCCACAATGCCTGTGCTGCAGCAACATCATTGACGCAAATTGCTCTCTCCCACAATTATGACTCATTAGTTCCTAGCATTGCAATAGCTGCCATAGCAGCACCCTTAACAACAAGCATAGCCAAATGCTCTCAACTAGAGCAACTTCAGCCACTTTTTGACTGAGTACACCTTGCAGTGCAGAATGCAGATTGCAGAGCATATCAGAGCAGTGAATGAAGCACAAGTTAGTCTCGAGGCCAGAAACGGAACTCATCAAAGGCAGTCACCAATAAATATTACACACACACACACACACACACACACACACACACACACACACACACACCCCTGCCACTGTCCATTTCTTGCCACAACACTATCTCTCAAACCAAATCACAACTCAAGGCAGGGAGGCACCCAAGTTCTGCCTTTGTCAATCTGAGATCCAGCAAAACCAGATAGTTATAGCAGCAATAGCATAGCATATTATACTCAGTGCTAAGAAAAGAAAACCACAAAATCAAACCTACCTACCTCCTCTCCTGATGTATCCTCTTCAAGAGAAACATAAGGGCTATTTCTGCCTCCCAGTCCTTCTGAATACATTTTGAAATACCCTCTTTCTGTGTTTCCCTTCTCCCAGCCATTGGGGGCACAGTCGCCCATGACAACACTTTGTATGATGATAAGCCAACCAAGAAGCAAGGAGACCACAAATCAATTGGAAGCTAGTGCCAGAAAACCAATCTACAAGGAAAAAACAGGCCTCCAAAATGACACTTGAAACGTCCAAATGTTTCAGTCGAAACGGGATTGTTCTGCTCCGAGCTCGAAGCAGGCCTTTTTAATAGAGGGCGTTTTGTTTTGAGTCCATTTCAAGTTGAAAAGGTTCACGGTTGAAACATGCACATCCCTAGTAGTGCCCAGAGCTGGGCACAGGACTCCAGATGAGGTCTGGCTAGTGTCAAATAAAGTGAAACTGTTGAGGAAAAAAGCACACAGGCTATACATGGAACAGCAGCAAAAAATATGAATGGCTTCCCAGTTTACATCAGAATCTATTAATGTTACATTGCATTTTTGGTGAGCTGCATTAAATCTCCATGAGACAAGCAGGGTTAGTTTCAATCTTAGAAATGAAACCATAACCCTGGCTTTAGGGGGTATGAGTGATTATCATGTTCATAAAATCTTATTATAAAGTAATGCATCTGCAGAGCTGAGGATGGGATGTGGTGTTTATATGGGATCACTAGCATGAACATATGATGTTGTGGATACATAGGTAATTCATCTTCTTCATGTCTGGATCAGGAGTGACCACATCTTCTCCCTTTCTGTGTTACAACACCTCTCCAGAGTGGAACTGAGTGAGAAAGGAAGCTGGGAGAAGTAGGAGAGCAAAAACTACATATCAGTGTAGTTTTATCTCACCCCTTTAGGCAATATATGGTGGCACTGCCAAGATCCATCCCTGAAGGAAGTCCTATATATTGTTTCTATTTGATGTCTAGCTGAGGTAGACACAAGCTGGCTTTCATTGTACAACTCTTTGTTCTACTTTTGTACTATTTTATACTACTGGCTTCTATTGTAAAGGAACACTTTCCCTTGTTCCATCAGTGGAGTACTCCTTGTACTTGTATTACCCCAAAGTCACTGTAAGACCATACCATTGGGAGGGAGACTATTTCTGCCTTTTTGTCAAATTAAAGGTCAATTGTTGTTTGACAGCAGAAATACTGTATTGATGGTTTTTGTCTCTTTACTTGCAGCTTTTGCGAGAACTGAAGCACCCTAATGTGATTGCATTACAGAAAGTGTTCCTTTCTCATAGTGACCGAAAGGTGTGGCTGCTGTTTGATTATGCTGAACATGATTTGTGGGTAAGTTCAAAATTTCCTATATGATGCTCTGTGTGTGAAATGTTTATGATGTAAAGTCATAGGACAAAACATCCCCAAATCTTGCAGCAGATTATTATGAACAATTGTCCAGTCTTTATGTGCTGACTTAATTTGTGTTGCTGCATGAAGCATGTAGAAGAATGAAGAACCAAGTTGGGTTTTATGGAAAGAGAAAGAAGCCTCACCTTCAGATAAACCCTATTCAGAAAGAACCTGTTTGTTTGTTTTTAGCAAAAACTGCCAATAGATGTTCAGATTTCCTTTCATTAAGACTAGGATTTTTTTTTAATGGAAGTATAAAATTACCAGGAGTTTGTTCAGGCTGTTGGAATTCACATTGACCTAATCTCTGCTCTGTAGTGTTTGCAAAAATTTCATATTCCTGATATTTATTCATGTAATGAACTAAAGTTCTCAATTTTGCTTGAAGAGAAAAAAATTATAATTTTTAAGTTTAAGAGAAAAATTCTTTTAAAACCCTGTATTTTGTTGTACTTCCTTCCTAAAAGAATAATTCCATAAAAATATAAATGGTTAGATTGAAGGAGATGAAGCAATAAATTAGGATTCAAATTAACACATTTTGGAAACGAAAATATATTCTTTTCCCTCTAAATCCAGTGATTAATTCAATTAATCTATTAATTAATTAAATTCACCTAAAATAATGTTACTTCATCATTGAGATGATAGATTTTCACAAAGCTATATCAAGAGACAAAACTGCTGGAAGACAAAACAAAACTGTGAACCACAACCCAAACAGTTATCTGAGCCCACTAAAGGATCTAGTGTGTCTAGTGCAAATTTTGACCTTTTTTCTTTGAACAGGAGATCTCCACTGCATATCTGAACCAAATGAGATGTGATTGGGTACTTGTGTTTTTTCTCCCAGCAGGACAAACAGCAACTAGCTCTATGTAATATAATGGCACATGACTGAAAAAATGGCAGTGGGGGGAGGTGAAGCCTGCATCTTCTCTCCCCACCCCTAAGTTCAACCCCAGTCCAGTTTGTTCTTCAGCTCCAGCAGCTCCAGCAGCTGATTTTAAGATGACAAAGAACACTGGGAGATATGATCTGTGTCTTGTCTGATTTAGCCCTTAAAAATTGTTTTTAAAGTTCTGTATTTCAAAAGGAGTGGTCCATAGATTCAAGTGAAAGGGAGGCTTGAAGATCAATACAAAGAGCTTGTTTGGATACTGCTTACAAGTGGGGATTTTATGTGTCCAATTTATTTCATACTTTTGAATCCTTATGTGTAACAAATCATATGCTTGCCCTTAACATCTTTTTGTGATAGATTTCCTGTGGAAACATTCTTGATCTTGGATCCTTGCTGGATAAACCCAAGCTATACTGAATTAGGATATACTAACATTTAAGTTGGGTTTGCCTGTGACCAATAGTGGTATTGCTTACAATTTTGAGGGAACTGTATGATGAAAACCCATTACACAAGACATGAGTAGCAGTTTACTGCCAAGAAAAATACATGTGCTCAGTGTTCAAAGTAAAACAAAACAGCTTGGATTAGAATGATATAAAGTCAAGAGATTTCATGCTACTGCATGCACCATATAATTTAATTGAGTAGACTTGTTCTTACAGATTTGCTAACTTGCACCCACTCACTTTTGAAGTTTTCCTCATCAAAGTTAATTACACAAAGAATGAGTGTATGCTCAAGTGTCATAGTTTCATTATAAATAATGGCTCAAGTGCCAAAATTTCATTATAAATAACTTCATATATGCATATAACTTCAGTTCTGTGTCTGTTGAATTTAAACCATGTAACACTGTTTTGCTGCTAAAATGCATGTTTATAAAAATTCAGTTTGTAAGTAGCATGTTTATGAATCCAATTTGCAGACTGTTGCCATTTGGATACTGCTTGCACTATGTGAACGATGCCACATGACCAATATCTTTTTAGGGCCACTGTTTAGTTCTTGTTAGCTGCCTGCTATGTAGTCAAAATGCAAATTGTACATATTTCACTGATTGCTATTCAGGTTCCTTTGTCTCGTTCCATGCACGCTACCATTACATGATCACCATTTCCTAAGCTGTGTCTTCACTAGCTGCTTTCAGAAATAATGCTTCTAGTATTGAAACAGGTTTGCACTTTGAACTGCACTTTCTAGTTTTAAAGAGGTACAAGTGTTTTTTGAAATAACACACAAAGAGACACTTTGCATTGCCCACAGTAATAAAGGTGGTTCTTCATTATGGTCTGATCCCATGCCACTTCAAGAATATGAATTTGAATGAGCCCATGTGAGCAGGATTTCCCCCACTCCAATTTTTTTATCGCCTCTTAGCTACAGTAGGTGACCATACTACCTGCTCCATCTGCATATCTGGAGCAACAACTGACTGCCCTTCAGAAACTTAATTCCAGGCAAACCAATAAATACAATTCAATCCAGAATCTGACATACTATCTTTTCCTGGTAATTGTCTGTATTCTCCACTTTCACTAGCAGAGCCTTTCTTTTTTTCTATTGTGAATTTGAACAATTGCAGCTAAATATCTGGATCTTGCAATCTGGCAACTCCATGATCCTAGAAATCATCTACTTTGCTATCACTTCTCATAGTTCTCTCTTTGTTTTCAGCACACTGTAAAGTTTTGGAAGGCATACAAGGTCTTGGGTATAATTGATTGCACAAGTTCAGCATTTATGGGGGGGGGGGAAACAAAACTCTGGGTGTGCAATTCTGGGAAGTGTACGTTCATATGAATGGGGGAAGCAGATGATTTGGGGCCTAAAAGGAGGGACTAAAGTTGAATTAAATGTGAAAGTAGGTGGTGCAGTCCTACAAGGCATTGCACCACCTTTGTTTTTTTGAGCTCATAGAAATAATAATTTTCTTGATGTATAACTTTGAATAACATTTACTTCATTTGGGGTGTGTCTCTGAAACTATGATGGCCAAAATATTATCCCTAATGTTCTGAATAACCCCCCTTTGTCACTTATCCTAAACATCACTCCATATTTCCCCTTTGTCTTTTTGCTCACTCCCAACTTTGTCTCTTTCCATGCTGCCTCCTACACTTGGAACAGCCTCCCAATCAACGTATGTAAAGCTCCTTCACTCTCCTTCTTTAGAAACCACCTTTTAAAATACACATTTGGAGACACATTTCTTTTATTAGTACCACTTACATTCCTGGTGTTCTAATAGTTTGCATGCTCCATACTAGAAATTTGTGCCATTTAAATATATATATATATATATATAGGCAGAGAAGCTTGTAGTTTGGCCCAGTCATCATACAAGTTAGCATTTTATATGTGAAGACCAAATTGGTTGGGACCATGATGACTTGGCTTATGCAGTATGATTCTAATGCACAACGTAGACGAACTTGGAATCACAAGTTTTACTAGGGAAAACATAATGTTTGTAGACTACAGTAAATGTAGATGTAGACCAAGGATGTAAAGCATCCTTAATGCTTTTGAAATAATTGTTATAATAAAGAAGATAACTTTGAGTTCCAGTTTCCTAAGTTAAGTGGTCTTAAATTTTTGGCAAGGCTTTGAATCCAAACTTAGAGACAGTCTCTGCTTAATTGAGTATGTGGTGGTGTGGATGATATCCTTGGAAAGATCTTTTCCTCTTCTGATGTGTTGTGTTTGCACTTAATAAAGTATAGTAAACTACTCACAAAGAACAATAGGAAGCAGTGGTAAGTTTGGTTTGGTTAATTTCCGATACAATTGAAGAGATGCATGGTGGATCAAATGGAAAGACCTATGTGGATCTTCTCTGTCCCAGACAGCTGCAACCAGTAGAACAAAGGTTGGTCTCTTGAGGCTCCTGGTGCTGAAAATTAACTTTCAATATAAATGAATGGGGGCAGGGAGGCAGAAAAAGTAGTTAGATATTGGGCCTTACTAAATCAGAGCTCAGGGTCAAAAAGGTCTGGCAGGCTTAGACAACTAGTTACTGTATCAGCAAAGTTTGAACATTTGTAGCAGTGGTAGTGATGAAATCCAGAGTATGATCACTTTGTTGAGCGTGTGAACACTTAAATTACATTATCTCGAAAAGGAATAAGGTGTTTGAATCTGGATCCAGTCTGTGTGATAATCATCCTTGCCACACAGGTTTCAAATGCTACTGCATAGGTTCTTGAGCTTCTGTATAGCTTTGTGTTCAAGGTAGCTTTCTTGAGACTATGTCACCCAGATTTTAGCTGTGCACACACTTAAACCTTTTTAATTCCAGTTGACACATGCAGCTGAAATTTAGGAGCAGATCTGGTTTATCTAATCTTGTTAGAAAGATTAACTTGCATATTGTCAAGATGAGCCTAGTTATTTCTGTTGGCTTTGGAGGACCCAGATCTGTCTCCAAAAGATGCCTTCATTGTTATATATCATTCCCAGGAAACGGATATGAGTAAACTAAAACTCTAAATTTTAGTAAAATTATGGTTTGGTTTGGATAGTCTGATTTCCAGGTGCACATCCCGCCTTCCAGAAAATTATAAAATATTTGTGTCACAGAGGTGAGTTGCTTATAAACACACTAAAGAGTGTGTGTGTGTGTGTGTGTGTGTGTGTGTGTGTGTGTACTTTAAAAGTGATGCAGAATAAATGTGTTGTGGGAGGGGTTCCAAAAAAGAATATTGCTTGCCGTTGACAAGGGAGAACTTGGAATAGATGAGAAGAATAGAACATTATGAAGGTACAGCATTATAACTAAATTTGAAGAGCCCATGTTCGTTTGAATGTGGGCATTGCACCCCCAAACCCCAATGAAGACAGGACACTCTTAGTTGGAGTAAATAAGGGCCATTTTATTATTGTACAGCGATAGCATACTTGCAACGAGTTCCCTTACTAATCAGAGTGCGGGTATTACTCCCGTGTGGTGGCCCCTCCTAGTGAGGGGCATCCCACACCAGGGCGAAGGGCCAGGTCCTGATTCAGTTAGGCTCCATGTCCTGACCTCTCACCGCGAGGCTTCCCCCAATGAGAAGCCAAAGCTCTGAGCCAGTGAGTCGTGCCACCCCCCAAGTGGGGGCCATTCCCAGGCTGCCAAAACCCTGAAGGGCTGTTCCTTGACCCCCCCACCCATACTGGCCCACCCATACTGGCCCTCCGGACAAACACTGATCCTGAATCTACCTACCCAACACCCGCACTCTCCTGCTAAGTGACCAGTTGTTTTATGATGCCTGCCTACAACCCAGGTCCTAAGCCTCAGTGAGAAGTAGGCGGAAAAAGGTCACACCCAGAGCCAATCTGGCAGGACGCAAAAAATTCCTACTTGGCCCCCGCAGGCGACTGGCTATCCCTCACTGAGTACCAGGAGGGTGGATGGGTTAGGGGGCGGGGAGAAGCCTGCCTGGCAGCCACCATCTTCCTCAGTCCCTCCCGGCAGCCGAGAGACTGAGGAAGATGTTGGCTGCTGGGCAGGCTTCTCCCTGCCCCCTCTCCTGATTGGCCAGCCCTGGCCATGTGGAGGGGGGCCAAGATGGTGGCTGCCATGTCTGTCAAAGAGGCTGGAGGCACAACCCCGCTCCTTGGCTCACTGCACAGGTGTGGGGAGCGGCATTCCTTGATCCTGCAGGCTTTCTGCCTAAGGTTAATTGATTTTATACAGTGCTGGATGGTAGCACTATTTGAGCTTTTGTCGTTTTGCACATCAGTCTGTAAAGGAGTGTTAGAATATAAGTTTGCAGACTATGTAAACATTGGGTTGTGCTGATAACAGTTTTTGCTCTAGTTATTCATATCGCATTATCAATGTGTGTGGCTATTTACAGAGTAACAAACACACAAAGGTCCCTTGTTTGAAGAGTTTGCAGCCTAAACTTAAATGCAGAGGGAGGAAACAGAGGAAGGCAAGGGCAACAATAATGTGAAGAATGAGCAGGCAATTTTGTTAAGCTTAATTAAAGTTAGTTTTAGAAGGCATTACACACGTGGACAAATGTGTTGGTATCCCTCAACGAAAAAAGAAGAACCCTTAATTGTCTCTGAAATAACTTGAAACTGACAAAAGTAATTGGCACACATCATTCTTTATTCCGCATTTAACAAAAATCAGACTTTGCTTTAGAGTTTGGATGCAACAGAATATTTCAAATAACACAAATGAAAATGGCATGGACAAAAATAATGCGACCCTTAACCTAATATTTTGTTGCACAACCTTTAGAGGCAATCACTGCAGACAAGCGATTCCTGTAGCTCTCAATAAGACTTCTGCACCTGCCAACAGGTAGTTTGGCCCACTCTTCCTGAGCAAACTGCTCCAGCTGTGTCAGGTTTGAAGGGTGCCTTCTCCAGACTGCATGTTTCAATTCTTTCCATAGATGTTTGATAGGATTCAAATCAGGGCTCACTTCAGAATAGACCAATGTTTTGTTCTTAGCCATTCCTGGGTGCTTTTAGCTGTGTGTTTTGGGTCATTATCCTGTTGGGAGGATCCATGACCTGCGACTGAGACAGAGCTTTCTGACACTGGGCAGTACGTTTCGCTACAGCATGTCTTGATAGTCTGGAGATTTCATCGCTCCTTGCACAGACTCACGGCACTCCTTACCAGAGGCAGCAAAGCAGCTCCAAAACATAACCGAGCCTCCTCCATGTTTCACAGTAGGTATGGTGTTCTTTTCCTTGAAAGCTTCATTTTTTCTTCTGTGGACATAGAGCTGATGTGACTTGCCAAAAAGCTCCAGTTTTGTCTCATCTGACCAAAGGACATTCTTCCAGAAGCATTGTGACTTGTCAATATACATTTGAGCAAATTCCAGTCTGGCTTTTTAATGTTTTTCTTTCAACTGTGGAGTCCTCCTGGGTCTTCTTCCACTGAGCCCACTGTCACTCAAAAAACGACGCGTGGTGTGATCAGACACTGATGGGCCTTGACCTTGGAGTTCAGCTTGTATCTCTTTGGAAGTTGTCCTTGGCCTTTTGTCTACCATTCTCACTACCCTTCTGCCCATTCTGGGGCCTGTTTTCCTCTTGCGGCCGCATCCAGGGAGGTTGGCTAGAGTCCCATGGACCTGGAACTTCTTAATAACATTTGCAGCTGTTGTCACAGGAACATCAAACTGCTTGGAGATGGTCTTACAGCCTTTGCCTTTAACATGCTTGTCTATAATTGTCTTTCTGATCTCCTCAGACAACTCTCTCCTTTGCTTTCTCTGGTCCATGTTCATTGTGGGACACATGATGATACCAAACAGCAGAGTGACTACTTTTCTCCATTTAAATAGGCTGAATGACTGATTGCATGATTTTAGACGTGTGCTACTAGTTAAAGAAAACAGCTAATTTGAAAAATCACTCTAATCCAATTATTTATGATCTTTTCTAGGGGTACCAACCAATGTGACCAGGCCACATTAGAATATCTTTGTAGAATAAGCAGTACTTTATCTCTTTTCACACTTGCTTTGCTTTACTTGATGACTTATCAAAGGCATGCAGGCATACATGGGACAATTGCTTTTCATTTAATCGCTTTTCAGGGGGCATGAAACACTTTTTCAATGAGCTGTAAGGGTACCAGCAAATTGTCCACTTGTGTACTTCTGTGGGGTTAAGTTGAAGACTTTGCTCAGAAGGTAGGCTTTCTTTCTTTCTTTCTTTCTTTCTTTCTTTCTTTCTTTCTTTCTTTCTTTCTTTCTTTCTTTTTCTTTCCATTTATATCATGCTCTTCCTCCAAGGAGCCCAGAGCTGTGTATTACACACTTAAGTTTCTCCTCAGAGCAAGCCTGTGAAGTAGGTTGGGCTGAGAGAGAAGTGACTGGATCAGAGTCACCCATCAAGTATCATGGCTGAATGGGAATTTGAACTTGGGTGTCCCCAGTCCTAGTCCAGCACTCTAACCACTACACCACACTGACTCTTGGTTTTGAGGAGAATTGAAGGGAAAAAATTGAGGCAGCATTGTGTAGAGCTGCCTCCCAGAATATTTATACAGAAGGGCAACAAGAAAGTGAGAGAGAGGATGGAAAACTTTGATTCAAACCATACAAATTATGAGATGTTGCTTCATGACACACTTCATTAGTCAATATATTGCTTGTAATATCAGCCCTACTAATGTTTGTTTTCAGAAGCTGTGTAGAGTTTTTATTTAGGAAATAATGTTTTAATATTACACTTTTTTCCAACAAGGCAAAGTTTATTCTCATGGAATTGATAAGCATTGCAACTTATGTTTTGCCTTGACTGTGTTTCTGCCTTTGTAATGACTTGCAGGCAGTGTTCCCTCCAACAGGGAATCCCAGATGTTGTTGATTCAACTCCCATAATTCCCAGCCAAAGGCCATCCCAGCTGAGGATACTAGGAGTTGTAGTCAACAACATCTGGGATTCCCTATTAGAGGGAATGCTGCTTTCATACCAACAGAAACTGAGAAACCCAAATTAGCAATACATCTCTCAGTACTTTTGGGGGGCCTAGTGAACATGTCATGTGACTCCTCATAGGTTCCCCAGAATTTAGTTCAGATTTTTAAGCCAATAGGGTCAGTTTTTAGTATAATATGCTGAAAACCGATTATGCAGACCATTGGCTTAATATGTAATCTTACTACTGGGAGGTATCCATCACATGGGGATTATAATTAACTGTGATGCTTTAATCAGTTTAAGGTAATAGTGCAGAATCACAGTATACTGAGGATGCCTTCCAAAGATTCCACTGTCATATAAACTCTTTGCTAGGCAGTGCTTGTATGGGCACTTTGTTTTAGTCTTTTCCACTATTTAAATTCTAAATGAGGCATGTCTAGAACATTTCTTGTGCCCTGGAAAATCTTACTTCTAATTCTGGGAGTGGAGGTCTGCTACTGGTTGTTCAGGTCCAGTGCAGATGCAATTCTAGTTCCCCACAAACGCGGTCTGCATATCCAGAAACTGCTTCAGGAGTACACCCTTTCCTTTCCTTTCCTTTCCTCATCCTTTCTCCAAAACAAAATGGCATATATATTCCAAGTTCCTTGCAAACTGAAGGTTTGTAAATACAGTCTTAGAAGTGTGAACTTGGCCCCCATTTTGTCCCCGCTGCTCTTGTTGACCTTAACATGTTTTAGCATTATATCTGTACCACTGCTAACCATGGGTCCTTATCTTAACAAAGGCCTGGAATGGATCTGCAAACCATGGCGAAGAACGATCCTGATTAACATGGAGGCAGATGTAAACTATGGTTAAAAGCTGACAAAGGAAGGGAGAGGGGAATTCATGTCTGAAAGGGGATGAGGAAGTGGGACCAAGTGTGCATTTTTTCGGTTGGCTTTTTATTTGCAAACTTCTGTTTTCAGGAAGCATGTGTTACATAGGTACTAGATGTCACTCATGAGAGGGAGAGGCATTCTGCATATGGCTAGATAGACACTCTTCTGATATTCTAAAAAAGGGGCGCTGTACAGCAACAGTGCATTAGCAAGCCCCACCCTGGTGCTAGTGCACTGAGAACCCTCATGGTACCCAACTGTCCGTGCTTACGGCATTTGCCTGAAAAGACAAACGTTGTATGCGTGATGGTGCCTGTTTATGAGATTGGAAGGCTGAGGTGCCCCAGGTACAGTGTCCCTTTTTAAAAGAATGCCTGAAGGGGGGCATCTGTTGTTCATTATTCTTTTTGTTCTGGGGCTGAAGCTTTGCACTCGAAATGGGGCCTGGGCTTCCTGGTAAGCTATGGGTCACCCTCAATCCCTTTCTTCTCATGTTACTTGCAAAGTCATGAGCTTTTCAGATCCCAAAGAGCTCTGTGCTGTAGTATTCCTCACCCAGAGTGTTAATTTCTCCTTTGGCTACCAAAAAGATACTACTTCCCAGAAGCCAAGCTCTCACTTCCATGTTTTTAGTTCTTCTGGCACCGGAATAATATTTAGAAATATATGTGCAAGTTTCTCTCAAATGCTAGGAGCAAATTCGAATTGATTGGAAAATGAATTTTTCATCCATTACAGGTCTCAGTCTCCCCCAATGGAGACTCATTGTCTATTAGTCTCACCTCTATCTCCGGTCACTGGTAAACATTCAGAAGTTTCCAGATCTGCACCTCCTTAACCTCAATATGTAATCTAAACAAAATAAAATATGCAAATCTGATATATTTGCATAATCTGTTTTATTTTCAGTCTAAATCTATCCATGATTGTTCAGTAAGAACTGGATACTTGTTATTGTCAAGTTGCTTCAAAACTATGGGACAATTGCTTGGGAACCAGAAAAGTGTCCGTGAGGAGTAAATCTGTAAATAAAATCCATGTAAATCCAAGTTGCTTCTAACTAAAAGTTCATGTTGCATTGTTTCATTTCTTGAAAAGTTAGGTATAAAAGCATGTAAAAAGGAACATATTTCCTACCATCTTAGATTTAAAAACTAATGCATTCATTTTTTGCAATGTCATTATTTGAGACTTTTATTTTCTTCAAATAACTTCATGTTTATGCTCTCTCTATTTCCAGCATATTATCAAGTTCCACCGTGCCTCAAAAGCAAACAAAAAACCCATGCAGTTGCCAAGATCTATGGTCAAATCACTACTTTATCAGATTCTTGATGGAATCCATTATCTCCACGCAAACTGGGTGCTTCACAGAGACCTAGTAAGTGTTATGACTTTTAACTGATTAAGAATAGTTTGGATTACATCTCTGTGCTAGGAAAATGGACTAAAAATACAAAATATTAATCTATTGATTGCTGCACTTCATCCTGTTGTTGTTGGATAGGTGTGAAAGCAAAAATAAGCTTTGTGTCTTCATTGTCTCGTCTCCCCCGAAAAATCTGCACAAGGCAATATGCAGCATTTATTGAAAAAAATGAAGATAACATTTTAAGCAAACAGAGTATCAGTCACCGAACACTCTGTGCTGAAAGAACATAAGAACAGCCCTGCTGGATCAGGCCCAAGGCCCATCTAGTTCAGCATCCTGTTTCACACAGTGGCCCACCAGATGCCACTAGAAGCCACAGGCAGGAGTTGGGGGCATGCCTTCTCTCCTGCTGTTACTCCCCTACAACTGGTACTCGGAGGCATCCTGCCTTTGAGGCTGGAGGTGGCCCACAGCCCTCCGAAGAGCAGATAGTGATTAAAATTTATTGTGTTTTACTATGTTTGACTGCACCAGGGGTGCACAACTCAAATGCCCCAGTGGGCTGGAACCAACCATGAATTGGTATGTGTTGGTGCTTTAATTATTCCATCAAAATTATTAAAGCATTTATGTAAAATAATATATAATCTTAGTGGCTGGCAACCAGATTAGTTATTAATTTCAATGGAACTGCTCATGGCTAATTTAATCTGGATTAAAATTTTCTAAGCCAGAGAAAATAAGACCTGCAAAATTCAATTTCTTTATCCTAAAATCAGTGAAAACGTTTGCCTTATGGTTGATGGTGAAGAGAACCTTGCTACCCAAGGTAGCCATTCTAGAATCCAAGAACCAGAGCAGTACTGACTCAAGCTATACTGTCCTCCCAGATCATCCCCGCAAACAGGTCAAAAATGCCAGAAGCACATCCACCTTCCTTTAGTGTGCATGAACATTACTTCCACATTCAAGGGTGGAAACTTGGATCAGTTATTGGGGAGGGAATGTTAGCACAAGTACAACATCATATGTTGATGCGTGGTGGTGAAGAATAAGAAAGGTTTTGCTTCTGTATGTCAGAGGAGGGTGGGAGTACAGGCAAACCTCACCATACGTGGCCCTGACATCTGTGGTTCCACATCTCTGCAGTTGGACAATTGACACCCAACCTCGGTATATGTGGTGGGGAGGGCTAATTTCCATGTATCCGTGGTTTCAGGGTGGCTGGAAATGAAAGAGCCATTGTGGGGGTGGGGGGGATTTAATTTTTAACTGATTATTTGTGAAAAAATTGAGGAGTTGTGGCTTCTGGGGGGCATTGGTGGATAGCAGACCACCTGCGGAGCATGGCATAGCACTTTATTGCAATTATTTTATCCCTCTTAAGCCTTTTTTGAGGGTTTTCCCCCTGCAGGAATTTGCTCCCCAATTCCCATAGACTTAATGCCCTGTTATTTGGAGTTTCATTACCCACGGAAATCAGCGGGAATGGAATCCCCGTGGATAACAGGGTCTACCTGTATGTGAACAGTTTCCCAAGCTGAGAGGAGGGTCTGGCACTTTGCACAATTTTTGGAGCAGAAATGAAGTTTGTTAAAATGTACCATGTCCCTTCAACTCAGGCAGGGCAATTATATTCTTGGTGATTAGCTGGTGGCTGCCTTGGAGACATCCAAGTGTTTCCTATGGATTATTATTTGCTCTGCACTCTTTGGGAGGGAACACTGGGAGACCTTGAAGGCTTTTGGGTTCCACACAGCTTCCAACACTTCTCCGCAAACACCCAATAGCTGAAAGCTTAGAATATAACTCAAGAGTTTTTCTTCTTCAGGCAGCACCATTCTCTGGAGGAAGAGAGAACTAGGAAGGGATGGTGAAAACAAGGTGCTGCAGCTGGTGCCAAGCAAGCCAGTGGCAGGAACTGAGTGGGGAGACATTGCAGCAGGGCATTTTCTCCACATTCTGGCTGAGGAGAGGAGCAGGAGAGGCTTCAGCAGGAAGGGGGAAACCAACCCCCACACAAGCCCCACACATTGCTGCCCATGGCTTTGGTCCTGGGATGGAGTGCTTAGCTCTGCCTTGCTCTCAACTAAGCACTGCTTTTCCAGAAGAAGCCAGAGAGGAAAGGAAGGAGAGAGCTAGCCGAGTGGGGTGCAGCAGCTGGTGCCAAGCAAGCCATAAGTGTGAACTGAACAAGGAAGCAATGCAGCCGGGCCGCCTTCACCAGGCTCTGCCGAGGGGAGGAACACGGGGGGCGGGGGCATTGGCAGGGAGGGAATGAGGGAAGCCAAGCCTCACACAAGCCTGGGCGCTTTCCAGATTACCCACTTAACACTGGTCAAATGCTTCCGCGTTGGGCAGAGTGCATTGAAACATAAATAAAGGCTGTTGCGCAAAGCCATCCGCAGGGGGAGCACTCTTGGGAAAACTCCACAATGGGGAAATGCAGTTATTTATTTGCGCTTCACATGCGATGTTGTAGCACTATATCACAAAGATAAAATCCGAAATAAAGCATCAGAAGTGTAAATGTCACCTTGCTGTCAGCGCAGGGACTGTGGTGTCACAACACAAGAGGTACGGAAGTACACTTTGCAGATGCGTAGTGACACTGCAGTAAGGGTTAATCTGGAAAGTGCCCTGGAGCTGTCACTACTTCTTCTTCTTTTGCCTGGGTAGGGAGTGCTTGGGTCTGCCTTTGTGCTGGGCGCTGCATCTCATTCATAGAGGGCCGTCCATTCCCGCAGGTAAGATCTGGCCCACGTGCTGTAAGGTGTGCAGGAGTGATTTACACTGTATAACTCAATGAGCTGCTTTTTGTGTGTGAGTTTTTCTTACTAGGAAACATTGCTTTTCCTGAGCAAGCTTATCTTAGTATTCAAAGGTTGAACCTTTGGCCAGTAGTTCTTATGTTTACTTGTTTCTAAAATGCACATGTGCACACGCTCTTTCTCTCCCAAACCACCTCTTCCCCAAGATAGCCGAGACTCTTGATTTTAATGTGAATAATCAAATTTGTCCTCCACTTACTCAGAAATTAAAGCACAGCACAAATGAGGCTATTAATGGAGCTATTTTTTCTGTGTTTGTCTTATGGATCCATCCTTACCCTTCCTTTTCATGTCCATTATTTTTATTTGGTAACTTTATATTGGTGAAAGAGGGTTCCCCCCACTATGTAACAAGACAAACACTGGTTAAAATAGCAGCATTTGACTCACTACAGTTGAAATGGCTTAATATTGGTCTCCTTATGATGCAGCATCCGGTATGAATGGAAGATATCCTGCTTGTAAAAGGGTAAAAGGAGAGGAGGGGTAAAGCTGTGAGTTGGCTGAAGTATCTTTGGGGAGCAGCATTAGCAGCTATGCTACCTCGTGTAAGAATCTGTTTCCAGTGTGCTCTGCTAAAACTCTAGTGTCCTATCCCTAGAAATTAAACCTTGTAGTGCTGCTCCTGGAATAAGCTGTCACTTGGAAGTGGGCAGCCACTTACTCTTTACCTTCTGTTTCTTCTGAATGTTGCTTTAAATTCTAACAGTTTCTTTATAATGTTGCCTAAAAATTTGGATATTCTACCAAATTTGTTCTCTTGTGGTTTTTTGAGAGTTGGTGGTGTGAACTACACCTGGTTTTGCACTCTGTATATGCTCAGAGGGAAAGAGGGAAAGTCACATTATACATAAACTGAAGTAGTTGTTGGAGATGGTGACCATGTAGGATCTGGGTGTGGAAATAGAGACAAAGGATATACACTTAGAAAGTAAGTTCAGTGGGCTTTATTATAGAGAGTTGGGATGGCAGTGATTAGTAGGGAGGAGGGAAGGGGGAGCAGGCTTTGCTGTTCATTGAATAGGCATCTCACCAGTTTCACGAAGAAGCCTTCAAAGGATTTGTTCGTCGCTAGGGCACAAAGCTTGGGAATGATGCAGGTTTCAGGCAGTCAAAGAGGCTAGTGGCAGATGCTCAGAGCAAGGCAGAGAGAGAGAGAGAGCCATGGCTGGATAGTCCTCACTTCTTACTACACAGCAGAAGTCACAGACAGTCCCTATTAGTGGTCAGAATACTTATGTGAGCTTTTTTTGGTAATATTACAGGTCCTATCCAATAATCTCCCATGACAGTTGCATTATGTTAAAAGAAGAGTTCAGGGGACAGTAGGGAGAATTGCATTTCTCTAGTGAATTCCTGTTCCATGGAGATATTTGTATCTCTTCCAACCAAAGAGTTAAAAGTGGACCCCATTTCTCAAAACAATTGAATGTATCTATAAATCCTTGATCACTGTGTGGAAACTGCTTGTCTTTGCCTATCTCTCAACCACTAATTAAGTAGCTGAATGAATCTATTACTATTACTATTATTTTATTTTATTTTTTATATTTATATCCCGCTCTTCCTCCAAGGATCCCAGAGCGGTGTACTACATACTTGAGTTTCTCTTTCACAACAACCCTGTGAAGTCGGTTAGGCTGAGAGAGAAGTGACTGGCCCAGAGTCACCCAGCTAGTATCATGGCTGAATGGGGATTTGAACTTGGTTCTTCCCAGTCCTAGTCCAGCACTCTAACCACTACACCACGCTGGCTCTCTAGCATGCGTCTGACAGCAATGCTAACAGTCACCCACCTTTCCGTGTTTCACACCTATATTCTTGATGGTTTCTGCCTTTCAGTCGCTGCAGCTAGCAATAAAATAGCGGTAGTAGTTCTTGTTCTCTCCGTGTTATGGCCATCTCTTGCCACAACCTTTGTCTACAACTTGGCATGCATGATCCAGTAAACTAATAGCTGAATACTGGCTGACATCCAGACTAAATTATTCATGAGAGGTTTCGTTGAAAATAGTGGGACAAATTAGTCGCCACTAAGTTATCCAATTGATTTCAGTGGGACTGCTTCTGAGCAACCCCATTTAGTCTAGATACGTTGCTCATTCCTGCATATTCAGACATATAATGCAGTTGCTGCGCCTTGTGTTATGCACTCTTTCAGTCCTCAATCAGTGCCTGTGCTCAGGTGCCCCAGATACCAGGCTGTACCAGTGAACCAACTTAATGCTCCTGCACACCAGTTTATACTTTTAAGCAGTGTAGTCAGCCACATCTGGGAATCCCTGTTAGAGGGAACACTGGTCCTCACATCCATCACAACTTATAGTTATGACAACTCTGATGCCTTCAGATGTTCTTTGGATGTTCTCATCCTTGTGTTGTTGTTGCTATTATTTTTATTATTATTATTACATTTATATCCCGCTCTTCCTCTAAGGAGTCCAGAGTGGTGTACTACATACTTGAGTTTCTCTTTCACAACAACCCTGTGAAGTAGGTTAGGCTGAGAGAGAAGTGACTGGCTCAGAGCCACCCAGCTAGTTTCATGGCTGAATGGGGATTTGAACTCGGGTCTCCCCAGTCCTAGTCCAGCACTCTAACCACTAATCCACATTGGCTCTCCTGTTGCTCCAATATCCCATCCAATGCAGCCCATGAACACAGAGGCTGATTCTTTTGCAGTCCCTTATTTTTGCTTTTGTTGTTTTTAAATAAGTGTACAAATACTATAGTTAAAATAAGCATAGAACAAATTCACATGATTCACAATCTTCCTGCTTTTCTCAGTAATGTATGAATGTGTTTAAAAATACTTTATAGTGCCTCCTTTTAAAAAACTTGTGTGTGTAAAAATGGTGTGCCTTATGCTTTTTGGGGAGGGAGAAAAATTGGTGTTTGTGAGGAGTAAATATACAAAGATGCAACATTTTCACTATTTTCTATTAATTTTATATGGTGCTTAGAACAATTAGTTGCTGTACAAAATTAAAATCTGGCGATGAGGTTGGGGGAAATAACCCAGTGATAGAGCACATGCTTTGCATGCTTGAGATTCCAGGTTCAGTCCCCCATATAACCAATTAAAATCTCAGCAGCACTGAGGAAGACCTCTGCTGGGAGATCCACTGCCAGTTGGAGGAGAAGTTACTGAGCTAGAAGTGTCAGTGGATGGCATTTTATATGTTCACATACTGTAATATACAAAATGGCATGAACTAGTAGGATTCCCATTAGAATTAAAGGATCAGAGAGTCTCAGTGATGGAACATGAGAACCACGATAGAACATGCTAATACGCTGGAAGAGATTGACCTGCCTTTGTAATATGCCACAGCATGTCCTTCAAGCATATTATTGTATGCATTTGCAATACAAGCAACAGTTACTGCTGAGTTAAAATGGGAGTCACTTTTTCAAACACTTTTATCAAAGTTGAAAGATGCCCTCCTTTTTAGTGAATTTCCAGGGACTGTTTATCTACCAGTTCAGAAAGAATTGCCCTGAATAGTCTTAGGTTGCCCTCACATTCCTGATTGGCTGTGGTCATCTATATAATCATGGGCAGAAGCATTATTATTTCACTCTAAATTTATTTGCTCCCAGAGATGTCAACACATAGCAAAATCTAATTGGCTATATAGTGCTGGAACATCACATTCACTTATGCAATCCCTGATGGACTGATATCACTCGATAAAGGATAAATAAGCAAAAACAAACAAAAACAGAAGCAGCAGCAGATTATTGCAATTGTTCCCCCACAAAGATACAAAAATGATGAACATTGCCAGTGGTGAAACTTCCATGCACTGCTTCAGGAGAATATAAGAACAGCCCTGCTGGATCAGGCCCATGGCTCATCTAGTCCAGCATCTTGTTTCACACAATGGCCCACCAGATGTTACTCCCCTGCAACTGGAGGGAAAAAACCCACTGCTTTTCATCAAAACCAAGAGAGGCAAACGTTCAATGCCATCCTAGTAATAGTATATGTATCTCTTTTGTATTTTATTTTGTTTATTGAGTGAGCTTCCTTCAAGAAAGTCCAGACTAAATGAGATACTGGAGATCAGTGATCAGATCTCTCATCTCTACAATTATTTGTAGATGTGCATGAATGGCTTGTGCACCTGCAGGCAAGGTAGGGGTTCGTTCCTTTAAAAAGCAGGTAGGGCAGGACCTTACCTGCTCCTCCACTACCCCACTGCTTTTCGGGCATGATACCCGCTGTTCAAATGGCTGCATGTGGCTGCAGCGCTGCTCCCAGCAGCCTGTGTGCAGCGTCAGGCATGTGTGTGCCGATGCTGCACATAGGCTGCTATGAGCAATGCTGCAGCTTCAGGCAGCCTTTTGAAACGTGAGCACTGCACCTGAAAAAGCGGTGGGATAGTGGAGCAACAGCTAAGGTCCTGCCCTACCTGCTTTTTAAAAGAACTGACCCCCGCTCTGCCAAACGGGTTCTATTGCCAGAACCCAAACTGGTTCGGGCACATCCCTAAAGTAGTTGGGGGTAGGGAATTAGATCAGAATTGCAGAGGGGAAACTGCCTGTTTTCTCTAATAGGCAAATAGCAACTAGAAGGGGCAACTACATCAAGAAAATAGAGCAGGGTGTAGGTTAAATATCTTTCCCCTAGCACCATGATCCCAGTCCAGTGTGTGGGGTGGGGGTGGGGGTGGGGGTGGGGGTGGGGCAGAGAGCATGTATGCTGCCACTGTTTTAAAAGACATTTAATGAGACAGGAGATCTAGTCATGGATGTCTGTCTCGTCCAGTTTGGCCTTAGAGACTTGACATCTAGCAAACATTTATCATATTTAATGTACTTTTAGTCATTCTGATAAATGTTAACATGGAGAAGTTTTTCCTCACATAACACTCTGTTTTGTAAAATTCTGAGAAGGCATGAAAACATTTTCTAACTGATAATAACTTGAAATATAAGTTGAGAGTTAAACTTAATTGCACATCTGACTGAACTTGGTGGCTTTAGGCTAACTCGAGCATGTACAAAACTTCAAATGAAGTAGAAGGCTTGATGGAACAGGAAGCAGAAGGGCAAGAATGCAACCTAACTATTTATAGAGTGAGGTTAGTTTGTAGAACTCCTGTTTTTAGTCTGCCTGGATAGATATGGGAATACTTCAAAGGAAATTATTTTAGAGAATAAGAGTTTTACAAAAACTACAACTATTCCCCCCCCCCACCAAATAATGCCATCTAGTAATTGTTTTTTTATTATTATTTATTATTAAAACTTTTCTACCGCCCTTCCAAAAGGCTCAGGGCAGTTTACATTAAACCACCATTAAAATAAGTTAATAATTAAAACAAAAATTATAAAAGCATAGAACAATGATTAACAATTAAAAACATTGTAAAACAACTATTAAATAGTCAGAACAATTTAAAAACAAGTTTTAAAAAGCCTGGTTGAAGAGATGTGTTTTCAGAAGTTTTTTAAAAATTGCCAGAGATGGGGAGGCTCGTATCCCAGCAGGGAGTGCATTCCGCAATCTTGGGGCAGCAGCCGAGAAGGCCCATCTCTGTATAGCCACCAAACGAATTGGCGGCAACTGGAGACGGACCTCCTCAAGTGACCTCAATGGGCGGTAGGGCTCATAGCGAAGAAGACGCTCTCTTAAATACACAGGGCCTAAGCTGTTTAGGGCTTAACTAGCACTTTGTATTTTGCCCGGAAACCTATTGACAGCCAGTGTAGCTCCATCAACAGAGGAGTAATGTGGTCTCTCCGAGATGACCCAGAGACCAACCTGGCTGCCGCATTCTGAAGCAACTGAAGTTTCCGGACTACGCACAAAGGTAGCCCCACATAGAGCGCATTACAGAAGTCAAGTCTGGAGGTTACCAACCGATGTACCTCTGTTTTGAGGTCATTGATCTCAAGAAATGGGTGCAGTTGGCATATCAGCTGGAGCTGATAGAAAGCACCCCTGGCCACCACCTCAACCTGAGAAACCAAGGAGAGACGTTGATCCAGATGTACTCCCAGACTGTGAATCTGTTCCTTTTGGGGAAGTGTGACCCCATCTAGAACAAGTAGATCAAAATCGCCTCTAGAGTTCTGACCCCGCACAATAAGTACCTCCATCTTATCTGGATTCAGCTTCAGTTTATTCTCCCTCATCCAGCCCATTACCGCTTCCAGGCAGGCATTTAGGGAGGATATGCCAACTCCTGAAGAAGTTGACATGGAGAAGTAGATCTGGATGTCATCAGCATACTGGTAACACCCAGCTCCAAATCCCCTGATGATCTCTCCCAGCGGTTTCATGTAGATATTTAAAAGCATTGGAGAAAGTATGGAGCCTTGGGGGACACCATACTTAAGCTCAGATTTCAAAGAGCAACAATCTTGGGGGACACCATCAGAAATCTGTCTGAGAGGTAGGAGCGGAAGCACTGTAAAACAGTGCCTCCCACCCCCAACACTCTCAGATGTTCCAAAAGGATACTATGATCGATAGTATCAAAAGCTTCCGAGAGATCCCAAAGGACCAACAGAGTCACACTTCCTCTGTCAATTCCCAATTGGAGATCATCCATCAGGCCGACCAAGGCAGTCTCCACCCCATAGCCCGCCTGAAAACCAGTTTGAAATGGGTCTAGATAATCAGTTTCCTCCAAGACCGCCTGGAGCTGAGAGGCCACCACCCTCTCAATTACCCTACCCAGCCATGGGAGATTGGAAACTGGCCTATAATTGCTCAACTCTGAGGGATCTAATGCAGACTTCTAAAGAGGTCTAAGACAAGGAGGCATCCTGCCCTCCCTCAGAGAAGCATTTATGATTTCTGCCAGGCCGCCTACAACAGTCTCCCTGCTAGATCGAACAAGCCATGTTGGACAAGGGTCAAGAGAACAAGTGGTAGGCCTCACCGCTCCAGGCAGCTTGTCCACATCATCAGGAGTCACAAACTGAAACTGATCCAGTCGAATCATATAAGAGAAGTTGTTGGACATCTCCAGTTCAGACATCAAATTAATTGTAAAGTCTCCATCTAAGTTGGCCCGAATCCGAGAGATTTTGTTTGCGAAAAATTCATTAAACACATCACAGAGGGTGACTGATGCTTCCAAATTCTGGTTCAAGGGAAAGGGGGCAGATACTAATCCCCTCACAACCCTGAATAACTCCGCCAGACGTGAACTCGCAGAGACAATATGGGCAGAAAAGAAACGCTTCTTTGCTGCGAATATCGCCTGAGCATAGATCTTTAAATGTGCTCCATGTTGTAATCTGTCGGATTCGAGTTGAGTCTTTCTCCACTTGCACTCTAGTCACCTACCTTGCTGCTTCAGCCCCCGTAGATCTTCCGTATACCAAGGGCCCAATTTTGAAGCAGGTCGGAGGGAACGCTTAGGAGCAATCGTGTCTACTGCCCTGGTGAGTAAGTTGTTCCAATTTTCAACCAGGGTATCAATAGGATCACCAGCATATCCAACACTGAATTCCTCCAAGTCTTCTTGGAATCCTACTGGTTCCAGTAACCTCTTCGGACGGATCATTCTAATAGGCCCCTCACCCCTGCGGAGGTGGAAAGCGGTTGTAAGTCCAACCTTAACCAGATGGTGGTCTGTCCATGATAACGGGGAGATTGTAGGAGTCCCCACCCACGGAACACCACCCTGATCAGAGTAAAAGACCAAATCAAGTGTGTGACCTGCAATATGCGTCGATCCAGAGAACACTTGGGATAGGCCCATAGTTGTCATGGCCGCTATGAACTCCTGAGCAGCCCCAGACAAATTTTGGTCCCAAATGAACATTGAAGTCCCCCAGCACCAAAAGTCTGGGAGACTCCAACGCAAGTTCCGCAACCAAGTCTGTGAGCTCAGTAAGGGATTCTGCTGGGCAGCGAAGCAATCGGTACACCAACAGAAGTCCCAGTTTATGCCTGGTCCCAAACTCAAGTACACACATTCAATATGGTCCGATACCCTAACAGGGACCCTGGTAAGGGAGATATTATCCTTATAGACCACAGCCACTCCACCTCCCCGCCCACATCCCCTCACCCCCTCCTCTACAGAATATCTTGGAGGAAGAAGCTGGGACCAGACTGGGCCACTAGCCTCCCCCATCCAAGTCTCGGAAATACACACCAGGTCAGCCCCTTCATCTATAATCAAATCATGGATGAGTTCAAATTTATTTTGGACCGAACTGGCATTGCAGAGGAGCAAGGTAAGGCTATGTGGGTTGTTGGCAGTGCTTCCCGAGGTCAAAGAGCTGGCAGGACAGCCGGAAAGGGAGACAGCTGTTAGGTTTCTGACTACCCTTTCCCTGGAATAGCCTGCTGACCTGCCAGCGTTACTTCTTCTATTCCCCACCACCACCAGAATAGCTGCCCCACATTCAGTGAAGGTGCTCCCTGCCTCCCCATCTCAAGACAAACCCACACACATTACAACTTCAACCCAACTTCAACACAACTTAAAACTGATTAAACGGAAGCCCCACTATTGAATGCCTCCCTCTATACAAATAGTTGGACCAAATGTCCAGCCCTCGCCCTCGAGGTGGCTCCCCCCAAAGGGACAACCCCCTTTGGTGGCAACCCCGCTGCCACTTGCAGTCTTCCTATATAGGCTGAGCAGCAAGCTCAGCAGGTGGGACCAGGAAAAACTGCCCAGTCACCTTTGTAGCCCCAATCCAGCAAAGCCTCTCCACAAGCAGTCCTGGAGGGAGGCAGATGGCAACCAAGGGGGCAGAAGAGAAGAGGCAGCCAGGCAGGCACCCCAGCCTCTCACTCTGGGGTAGATGGTATCCTCTTCTCCTCTTCTCCAGCAGGCTTCAGGTTTTGTGACAAAAGAGTAACAGGACCTTTTAGCAAATGTCAAATTAGGGATTTCTAATTTTAATTGTGAATTTTAGAGATTTTTTTAAAGGTACACAATAGTATCACTGTACTCCACTAATAATGGTGATACTCATCATCTGTGCATATTTTTCTGAATAGTAAATTGTTCAAGATACAATCAGCAGTATTATGTAAGAGTAGAACTCTAAAAATACACATTAGAAATGTGCTCTGAAGGAACTTATTGTATCTAGAAGATATAAACACTGCCCATAAAATGACTATAAGCTACATCTCAACATGGTACCAGGACAAAGCCAAGATATTAACATTGTTTTCCTTGCCCTGCTGTGAGTACAATGTTTTGCTGCAAGACTGTGCAGAGATCATAGCTAACAGTGGCCACTCAGGTGCAATGAAGTCAAGAGAACAAACTAGAAAAAATAAGTCCCACTGAGTTCCAAGCATAACATGCTTAGTTTACATGAAAATTTCTGATATGTGATTATCCAGAGCAGGCATCCCCAAAATGCGGCCCTCCAGATGTTGCTGAACTACAACTCCCAGCATCCCTAGACACAATTTTTTGTGGCTGGGTATGCTGGAAGTTGTAGTTCAGCAACATCTGGAGGGCCGCAGTTTGGAGATGCCTGATCCAGAGGTTTAAAAAATGTGTCAACAACTCTTTCACTTTAGGGACTATTTATTTATTTATTTATTTATTTATTTATTTATTTAGCACATTTTTATACCGCCCTAACCCAAGGTCTCTAGACAGCCTTGTGCGATCTCTAGTTGTAGTTTTATAGAAAATCATTGGCTATGCTTAATAAAAGCAATATGGTGCATTCTACAACACAGCCCCAAAATTCCTCTTGCTTCTCAGTTACTTCAAAGTTTTTTATATTTTGCATGAAATGAAATAAACTGATGAATGTTTGAAAATACAAATCAAGGAACAAACACACACCTAGAAGTGTTAAGGAAGCTTCTTGCATTTAGTGCAAACCATCTATTTTCTGTAGTCCATGAAGCAAAGTGAAAGTTCACAATCGGAAACCATGGGTCTTTGAGACAGTGATTTAAAGTAATATTTGCGGTTATATTTATATCCTGCCTTTATTCCATCATGGGACTCATGGCAGCATAGAGGGGGTTCTAGGTCATGAATTACTAAACATAGATTTATTGAACAGAAGAAAGAATAAGTCTTGTGGCACCCTAAAGACTTGCAGTTTAATTTTAGCATGAGTTTTCATGGTTGATGAAAACTCTTTAAATAAATAATTATTGGTTTAGTTATGCTTTTTATCAGTTTATATGAGATAAAAATTAGGGATCTGTGTTCAGACTTATTATAATAACTTTTTAAAAGGGGGTTGTTGGCATCAGTGGCTGTTGCTGGTATCTATTTTTGTTTCTTTTTTACAGTGTGAACCCTTTGGGGATAGGGATTCATTTTATTTATTTACATCTATGTAAACTGCTTTGGGAACTTTTGTTGAAAAGTGATATATAACTATCCGTTATATTCATATTTTCACTAGTTTTTAAAGAGGGGGGGGGACCATGTGATTTTCTTCCAAAAATGGCAGAATGGAAACTCTTGGCGGCTATTGCTGGAATGCGGGGTACCTACGGAGCAAGGAGGTTCACCTTTCCCCATGTTTCTAGGGCCATTTTTACTTTTTTTCCCCTCCTGCATTTTCTGTGACCGAACGTCCTTTTCCCCATTGACCCAATCTATGGTCTGGTTATCTGTGCTAGAACCAGAGAACCAAACCCCCCCATTGATACTGAGGTCCACCTGTAGGTAATTTAAGAACATGGCTATATTGCTTTGGGGGTTTTAATTTTGAATATCTTAATTTCTGTTTTGCCTTTTAGGAGGGATATAAATATTTTAATATAATATAAAACCCGTATTTAAAATGTAGTTAATTAAAGGTTCAGCAGTTGTGCATTTCAGCTCTGTAAAAAGTCTCAGGCAAAGCCCATTTAGCCCCACTGACTTGTTAATTTGTAATTTGTCAGTTAGTTCTAAAACACATTTTGTTAGACATTTTGTTTGTCTATGTTAAACAAACAGGTGCCCTCCCCCAAAACAGTCATTTAGACGTGGGTCTCTCTCAAACACCTTCTACTATTTGGATCAATTTAGCTTGTTTGCAGTTTCCCTGTACCCCTGTAGTGTTCCTTTCACACCTTGTCTAAAAACGCCATGCCGTCTCCTGAGCTTCTTATCTGCTTTCATTTGAGTTAAAGACATTTTTTGTAGCGAAAGATTTTGTAGCGTTTGCAGTTTGTTGCTAAAATCCTTTATTTGTTTGCTTTATAAGCTTTGTGCTCTTTTTAAATTATTCTTTGGACAGTTTTTAAATGGAAGACTTTTTAGTTTTTATGGCTCCATTGTCACTGGTATTTAGCCATATTGCCATCTGCAGCACTGTGAGGGTGGAAGAAGGGCTCCATTCTAGCATAGCAACAGACATTTATCTACACTGGAGCCTTGCTCCACAGCCAAGTGTTGGCACAGGGGGAAGTGATTTTAATTTCCCTCCCTTGAAAAGCCATTTTCATTGTCAGGGACCCTCAGAGACATATTCCTGGCAGCAAAAAGAGCTTTTACAGGGAGAAGAGAGAAGCAAAAATCCTTTTCCCCTCCCCTTCTACCCACCCACACTAGACTGTGCAGCAAGGCTTCAACACAGCTAGGCTCCTGCTACTCTGTCAAGATGGAGTCCTTTTTCCAGGACTTTTTCCAGCACCCTTGTAGTGTTGTGGAAGAGATCCACCTTTATTTTAGTCAATGTTCTTACTAAAGTTATGGTTACAGCTTTAGAACCAGCATTCTGAAATTGCTCCCCATGTAAAATATCTTATGCCTTTTATGCAAGATATCCTTATATAAGATAATCTCATATTTTTTTATCCTAGAGAGGTTTCTCATCAGATATTGACAAACCTAGCCTCACTAGTTGCTCATTAATAAATTTGTGTACAGTTTAAAAAATAAAGGTGTGTATAGTATTCTTTGGGGATTGAAACAATAATATTTTCTCACCAACATCATACAACACAAACTGTCGTTTCTTAGAAATTAGACTATGAAGGAATTATAATTCCTGTATACCTGAGCAAAATAAAAAGAACACTTAAATATAGGCAGAATTATAGAGTAAATATTGTCTAATTGTGTTTGTTTAAAAAGAAGTTTAGTACAATCTGCTGTTCTAAACTGAGGGAGTATTGCCCTTAGTGATAGGTTCAGACATTTGACCATTCACGAACTCCTGCCCAAATCATATTTTATAATGAGAAAAGCATTCTTTGAAATGCTTATGAGAAGACGACAATATATTCTAAACAAGTGAAAAGGAACAGAGTGATTACAAATATCAAGAGCTACTGAATTTGAGGACTGTGTTCAGTTAAGATTCAGGCTAAAATTGCAGAACCTGTTTTGTGCTCTCTTTTTGTAAGTGACTGTTCCTTTGTATTAACTTTGGCGAACTGAAATTCCAGCAGCTTGTCACAGAACCTTAACATAACCACAATTATGATCTATGTGTGGACTGTCTTGTAAACGTAGTACTTGTTGTTGAAAACTTCTTGATGACTGATATTTTGCCTAGCCATTTACAAATACGAATATTTATATACCACTTTTCAATAAAAGTTCCCAAAGTTACATGTATAGAAATAAATAAAATTGTTCCCTATCCCCAAAGGGCTCACAGTCTGAAAAAGAAACATAAGATGGACACCAGCAACCGCCACTGGAGCGATGCTGTGCTGGGGTTGGGTAGGGCCAGTTGCTCTCCCCCTGCTAAATAAAGGGAATCACCACTTTGAAGTGCCTCTTGCTCAGCTGGCAGGGGATTACACATAGATCAGAAGATGCTGATCGATAACATAAGTCATGTGGGTGTATAGTTTGCAAAGAAAGATCAGCAGCCATTTTAGAAGAATATAAACTGAAGACGAAGCTTCCCAGGGGAGGCAGTCCTTCCTATATTTGACTCCACCTCTTAACTTGTTAAACCTTTAACCCTTTAAATGCTATATACTATTATGCTGACAGCTCCCCTTCCATCTTTATAAATTTAAACTATTTTCAACTTAAAATCAGGAAGTACCCTTTTAATTTAAAATTATCATTTTATGAAAGTGAATGCTCTCCAACCATTTATTTGGCTTTTGTGTCTATCACAAATTAAGTCTCTGGGGAGGTCCATTATATCTCCCTGACGCGGTTTGTACTCCCCTTCTGTTTTCCTCATTAGCCTCTATCTCTTGGACTACTGACTGAATTGGGATGGCTGTTGTGGCAATCTGTCTGAAGATGAAATGTTCTGAAGATAAACGATTCCGAAGGACACTGCCTTGGGGATTATTTACAATACTAGACCTAGGAGTTGTAGCTTCCTCCTTCAGAGTTGCAAATGCCTGGGAACTTTGCATCCAAACTCTGTCCCCAGGAAGCAACTTTGATAATGGTTGAACCTGTGCCGAACATTGAAATTATGCTACTGTCATCACTTCTGCTTTGCTTCCTGTTGTTGAACATCTCTCAGATCTGAAAGATAGGGTTCAAGCTAGGAAGGTTCCATTGGTATGGGGGTCCTTAGCCAATGCCCCATGAGCAGTCGTTCCAGTGAAGATCCTGAAGGGGAGTGGATCTAGATGCCAACAGAGCTAAATATGGATCATCCCTCTTTTCAACAACACTTTGAAAAACACTTTCAATGTTTGTACTGCACATTCAACTTCCCCTTTGCTTTGAGGGTAATAGGGGTTATGGCTACAATGTTCAAAATCATACATCTCTGCAAATGCTTTGAAGTTGTCAGAAACATACTGAGGTCCATTGTTCGAAATAAGAATCTCAGGAACTCCATGTATAGCTAAAATAGCTTTCAGTTTTTGTATGAACTGAGGGGATGAAAGGTAAGCAAGGCAAGGTTAATACACATGTGGACAAATTTGTTGGTACCCTTACAGCTCATTGAAAAAGTGTTTTATGCCTCCTGAAAAGCGATTAAATGAAAAGCAATTGTCCCATGTATACCTGCATGCCTTTGATATGTCATCGAGTAAAGCAAAGCAAGTGTAGAAAAGAGATAAAGTATTGCTTATTTATTTATTTATTTATTTATTTATTTATTTATTTCATTTATAAACCACCCCATCCAGAGGCTCTGGGCGGTGTACAACAACTTTTAAAAAGACACAAACCCACAATTAAAACAATGCTAAAAACAATATTAAAACAATTCAAAAATGATTAAAACTATTTAAAACCAATTAAAATACTTTTAAAAACAACACTTTATAAGCCTTGGAAGGCAAGGCCAAATAAATAGGTTTTTAGGGCTCTCTTAAAGGCCGACCGTGAGCCTAAACTGCAGATATTTGCCGGGAGTGCATTCCATAGACCAGGAGCAGCTACAGAAAAGGCTCAGTTCTGAGTCGCCACTAGATGTACCGGTGGCAACTGGAGACGGACCTCTCCAGATGACCTCAACGAGCGATGGGGATCATACCGAAGAAAGCACTCTCTAAGATAACCCAGACCGAAGCCGTTCAGGGCTTTAAAGGTAATAACTAGCACTTTATATTTCGCCCGGAAACATATCGGCAGCTAGTGCAGCTGTTTTAAGACAGGCATAATATGGTCTCTCCGGGTTACCCCAGGGACCAATCTGGCTGCTGAGTTTTGGACTAACTGAAGTTTCCCAACTACGTACAAAGGCAGCCCCACGTAGAGCGCATTGCAGTAGTCAAGCCTGGAGGTTACCATCTGATGCACCACTGTTTTGAGATTGTTCTCTTCAAGGAATGGACGCAGCTGTCGAATCAGCCGAAGCTGATAGAAAGCGCTCCTGGCCATAGCCTCCACCTGAGATACCATGGTAAGGTCTGGATCCAAGAGCACTCCCAAGCTGTGTACCTGTTCCTTCTGGGGGAGTGTAACCCCATCCAGTACAGGAAGATCCAACTCATCCCTTAAATTTCGATCCCCCACAATGAGTATCTCCGTCTTGCTTGGATTCAGCTTCAATTTATTATCCCTCATCCAGCCCATTACTGCCTGTAGGCAGGCATTTAGGGAGTGAATGGCATTTCCTGATGATGAAGATTATGATGATAAGGAGAAATAGATTTGGGTGTCATCAGCATACTGATAACACCCAGCACCAAATTTCCTGATGGCCTCACCCAGCGGTTTCATGTAAATATTAAAAAGCATCGGTGACAAAATGGAGCCCTGAGGGACTCCATATAATAGCTCCCGTTTCAATATATTTTACAAAGATATTCTAAAGTGGCCTGGACACATTGGTTGGTACCCCTAGAAAAGATCATGAATAATTGGATTAGAGTGATTTTTGAAAATAGCTGTTTTCTTGAATTAGTATCACACATGTCTCCAAAGTTATCCCGGGTGGTGAGGAGTATAATCTCTGCACCTTCTGCCTCAAATCAGCTCCTGGAGATACTCTGCTGTGATGCTTTTAGTGGGTTCTTTGTGGATAAAATCTCCTGTATTCGGGCCGACCTGGACTCCACTATTTCTGCAGGGTCTGTGAGGGAGGTATCCAGCGATCCCTCTTGCAGTGTTAGGTTGGATCAGTTTCAATCTGTGACTCCTGATGACGTGGACAAGCTGCTTGGAGAGGTACGGCCTACCACTTGTTCTCTGGATCCTTGCCCGACCTGGCTGCTTCGCTCTAGCAGAGAGATTGTTGGCGATGGCCTAGTTAATATCATAAATGCATCGCTGAGGGAGGGTAGGGTGCCTCCCTGTATGCAGGAGGCAAGAGTTAGACCTCTTCTTAAGAAGCCTACCCTGGATCCCTCAGCGATGGATAGTTATAGGCCAATCTCCAATCTCCCCTGGCTTGGCAAGGTAATTGAGAGGGTGGTGGCTAATCAGCTCCAGGTGGTTTTGGAGGAAACTGATTATCTAGACCCATTTCAAACTGGCTTTAGAACGGGCTATGGGTTGAGACAGCCTTGGTCAGCCTGATGGATGACCTTTACCGGGAATCGACAGAGGGAGTGTGACTCTGTTGGTTCTCTTGGATCTCTCGGCGGCGTTCGATACCATCGACCATGGTATCCTTCTGGGTCACCTGGAGGAGTTGGGAATAGGGGGCACTGCTCAGCAGTGGTTCCGTTCCTATCTCTCGGGTAGATCCCAGATGGTGGAGCTTGGTGACAGTCGCTCCTCAAAGCAGGAGCTGTTATATGGAGTCCCTCAGGGCTCCATTCTGTCACCAATGCTTTTTAATATCTACATGAAACCGCTGGGTAAAATCATCAGGAGGTTTGGTGCTGGGTATTATCAGTATGCTGATGACACCCAAATCTACTTCTCCTTTTCATCTTCAGGAAATGACACTCACTCTCTAAATGCCTGCCTACAGGCAGTAATGGGCTGGATGAGGGATAACAAATTGAAGCTGAATCCAAGCAAGACGGAGGTGCTCATTGTGGGGGCTCAGAATCTGAGGAGTGAGTTAGATCTCCCTGTGCTGGATGGGGTTACACTCCCCCAGAAGGAGCAGGTGTGCAGCTTGGGAGTACTCCTGGACCCAGGCCTCACCCTGGTATCTCAGGTGGAGGCCATGGCCAGGAGTGCTTTCTATCAGCTTCGGCTGATTCGATAGCTGTGCCCATTCCTTGAGGAGAATGACCTCAAAACAGTGGTGCACCAGCTGGTAACCTCCTGGCTTGACTATTGCAATGTGCTCTACATGGGGCTGCCTTTGTATGTAGTTCGGAAACTTCAATTAGTTCAGAATGCGGCAGCCAGATTGGTCTCTGGGGTAACCCGGAGAGACCATATTACGCCTATTTTGAAACAATTGCACTGGCCGCCGATATGTTTCTGGGCAAAATACAAAGTGCTGGTTATTACCTTTTAAAGCTCTGAACGGCTTTGGCCCGAGTTACCTTAGAGAGCGCCTTCTTCTGCGTGATCCCCACTGCACATTAAGGTCATCTGAGGAGGTTTGTCTCCAGTTACCACCAGCTTGTCTGGTGGCAACTCAGAGGCGGGCCTTCTTTATAGCTGCTCCAGGGCTGTGGAATGTGCTCCCTGCGGAAATCCGCAATTTGAATTCTCTATTAGCCTTCAGAAGAGCCCTTAAAACGTATTTGTTTGGCCTGGCTTTCCAGGGTTTTTAAATTTGTTTTAATATTCTAACCTGATTTTGGGGCTTTTAATCACTGTAAATGTTTAATTGTTGTTTTAAAATGTTTCTAAATTGTTAATTGTTGTTATATTGTTTTTAATTTGTTTTAGCTCTTTGTTTTAGTGGTTTCTTTTAATTGTAAACCGTCCTGAGCCATTTGGGAAGGGCAGTATATAAATCAAACAAACAAACAAACAAACAATTGTGCAATCAGTCATTCAGCCTATTTAAATGGAGAAAAGTAGTCACTTTGCTGTTTGGTATCATCGTGTGTCCCACAATGAACATGGATCAGAGAAAGCAAAGGAGAGAGTTGTCTGAGGAGATCCGAAAGACAATTATAGACAAGCATGTTAAAGGCAAAGGCTATAAGACCATCTCCAAGCAATTTGATGTTCCTGTGACAACGGTTGCAAATATTATTAAGAAGTCCCTGGACGTGGCCGCAATTGGAAAATCGACCCCAGAATGGGCAGAAGGGTAGTGAGAATGGTAGACAAAAAGCCAAGGACAACTTCCAAAGAGATACAAGCTGAACTCCAAGGTCAAGGTCCATCAGTGTCTGATTGCACCATCCATCGCTTTTTGAGTGACAGTGGGCTCAATGGAAGAAGACCCAGGAGGACTCCACAGTTGACACAAAAACATAAAAAAGCCAGACTGGAATTTGCTCAAATGCATATTGACAGGTCACAATGCTTCTTAGAGAATGTCCTTTGGACAGATAAGACAAAACTGGAGCTTTTTGGCAAGCCACATCAGCTCTATGTCCACAGATGAAAAAATGAAGCTTTCAAAGAAAAGAACACCATACCTACTGTGAAACATGGAGGAGGCTCAGTTATGTTTTGGAACTGTTTTGCTGCATCTGGCACGAGGTGCCTTGAGACTGTGCAGGGAACAATGAAATCTCCAGACTATCAAGACATTCTGTAGCGAAACGTACTGCCCAGTGTCAGAAAGTTCTGTCTCAGTCGCAGGTCATGGATCCTCCCAACAGGATAATGACCGAAAACACACAGCTAAAAGCACCTAGGAATGGCTAAGAACAAAACATTGGTCTATTCTGAAGTGAACCCTGATTTGAATCCTATCGAACATCTATGGAAAGAACTGAAACATGCAGTCTGGAGAAGGCACCCTTCAAACCTGACACAGCTGGAGCAGTTTGCTCAGGAAGAGTGGGCCAAACTACCTGTTGGCAGGTGCAGAAGTCTCATTGAGAGCTACAGGAATCGCAGTGATTGCCTCTAAAGGTTGTGCAACAAAATATTAGGTTAAGGGTCGCATCGTTTTTGTCCATGCCATTTTCATTTGTGTTATTTGAAATATTCTGTTGCATCCAAACTCTAAAGCAAAGTCTGATTTTTGTTAAATGCGGAATAAAGAATGATGTGTGCCAATTACTTTTGTCAGTTTCAAGTTATTTCAGAGGCAACTGTGGGTTCTTCTTTTTTCGTGGAGGGGTGCCAACACATTTGTCCACACGTGTATATCTAGAAAAATAATCAACAGCCATAACATATACGTTCCTTTGCCAAACAAACAAGTTTGTATCTACTTGCTGCCAGGGTCTCAGGTAGCTTTGTCAAAATTAAAGTTTCAGGGCTCTGTTTTCTTGTTTTAATACAAGTTTCACAATTGTGCACTAATGTTTTATTTGCATACTCATTCCAGGCCGCCAAAAAGCCTGCTCTGCTCTCAGTCTGCATTTAGTAGTGCCCTGATGGCCTTCATTAATTTTATTCAGTATATCCCTCTGAAGTTCTTTGGGTATGACAATATGCTGCATTGCATGAGCAAACCATCTGTGGAACTGCAGGTCATTTTGGTCTGGCCAATAATGTTTCACCGCCAATGGAAGTCATTTCCAGGCAACCCATCCTTGTTGGCAGAGGCGAATTACTGTCTGACATGTGGCATCCTGGCATTGTGCCATGTGGACTTGCTGGAGTCACCTTTTTGTTGCTGGAAGAGAAGTTTGAATGAACCATAAACTTTCATTTCTGTCGTCAATGCTTGTTCTTTCTTTGACTGCAGTAGGGGATCAGGGGCCCTGGAAAGTGCATCTGCCAGTACAAGTGACTTATGGGTGTATTGAGGTTGTGTGTCACATACGCAGAATGATGTAGAACTTTCCCCTCTTTTTCCAACATGGCTTGAAACTGACCCAAGACAGGGTTCTTACCGGCACCCCACAACATTTTGGTTGAGGGAATTAAACATCCATCTCGGAATGGGTCATTGGTTTTTGTAGCAATGGCAGTAACTGCAACTCCTGTATCAATTTTAAATAGAATTTTTTTGCCACTCAAGCACATACTGATATACCATGATGTCATTTGTTCAATAAAGGATATAGAACTTTAAAAGATAGGTTCCATTACTTTCCTCATCACTGTCCTGTAGAATGTCTTCTTGAGCCATTTGCAGATTGAGGGACATTCTGCAGACAGCTGCAAAATGTCCTATTTTATGGCAGCACCTATATTCCACATCTCTTGCCAGGCATTGTTGCCAAGTATGGGTAGATTTTCTACTACAATGCCCACACATGCTTTCTCTGGAGTTTCTAACTGTCTGCTTTGCTTTCCCAGATCCCATTAATGGTGATGGTTTAAATTGACTCATAGGTCAAACTATCTGATTACCCCTTTTTATCTGATTCCTTTTTATTCTTAGCCTTTACAATGTCCACATTACCAGGAACTATATTGGTCGGGGTAGTTGCCTGCAGATCTAGCTGTTGTTTCATTGTGGTTTCATGAAGACTCACCTGTGCAATGACAGTGACCAAAATGAGATCAGGATCCAACAGAAGTTGAGCTGACAATTTTGTATCTTTTATGCCCACAACCATCCTATCTCTTAAAAGCTTCTCATTGAGAGCTCAGCTAAGTCATACACAGCAGTAATAAAGGCTTCTGCAGTTTTTCCTAGTTCCTGGCATCTCCTATTAAACCTAGCCCTTTCATATATGACATTTTGTCTCCCAGTGAAATGATTATCAAAAGCTTATTTCACTTTCTTGTAAACTTTTTGGTCTTCTGTAGTGAAGGGTAAACCACACAGAATATCCTCTGCTGTGTCTCCCATAGCAAAAATGAGAGCATTCACTTGGTGTTCCTGTGATTTATGCATCTAGCCTGAAACCATCCTATACTTCTCAAATCTTCTAATCCAGATGGGCCAACTGGCTGAATTTTGAAAATAAAATTTCTGAAGATGTTTGTTAAAGGATCCATAGCTCTCTAAACTTAAGTCCTTAAATTTTCCCTTGGCTGTTTCCTTCAGCAAATAATCTCAGTCTCTCCTCTTTCCACCTTCCCCCATTGTGGGTTGTTCTAATTTTTCTTTCTTTGCTGAGTCAAAGAAATGATCCCATTCTGACACCATGTAGTGGTTTTAAAGAACAACCAGCAGTCATTTTAGAATAACACGAACTGAAGAAGCCGCCTCCCAGGCGAGGCAGTCCTTTCTTTTCTTTAACTCAACCCCTGAACATATTAAACCTTTAAGTGCTATACACTATTATGTCACAGTGGGTGTCACCAGGTTGTTGGCAGTAACTGCCAGTAGGTGGGATTTCTCAGGGAAAATGGGATCAAATAGACAAATACTGAACAAAGTTTAATTTTTACACAATTGGGAACTGCAGGGATAGACAATTGGCTTTATTTAAAAATATATAGCACAAGCTAAAGTTGCCTCCTCTCCCCCATGTATTAAGATGGTCAATATCCCTGTCACATCCCACTGAAGGAACTTATAAGCCCCTAGAGACAGTGGCAAATATGGTGAATGTGGAGTTAAACCATTAACAATGTGGGTTCAGTTCCAGTCCAGGCAAGACAGAGATACCTGGTTGGGTGGTTTAACTAGACAGGATAGAACTCACTGTGTTCTTGTCGAGGTTGCACTCCCGCTAAAGGATCAACTTTCTAGTCTGGATGAGCATCTAGATCCAAGCGGTGTCAGTAGAGATCGTGTCAGTTGCTCAGAGAGGTTTTTTAGCAGCTTTTGAGTGCACCAACTGCAGCCTCTCCTGGACAGAAAGAACTTGGCCATGGTTTGTTTGATTTACATCCTGCTCTGTCCCACAGGCTAAAGTGGTTTAGAGTGAGTATGTATGTAAGTAATGTAAATATAAATGTAAATAAAATATATATATTTATAATCTTGTCCCCAAGGGGCTCACAATCATTTAAAAAAAAAGTTCTCTTAGGGAAGTGGCCAGATAGCAGTTGGTCGTTCTCAAGGCAGATGGAGGGGGCCTCACAGTGTTGCCTCACCCTCTGCTGCAGCCTGATGCCTATGGCTGGAAAGGACTTGATTCTTCTTGGAGGGGAGGGGCCGTATGGCAGTGGGTTGCCCTCATGGCTGGTAATCACCTACAGTATGTTGTATGTGGGGCTGCCTTTGACGACTGTTTGGGAACTTCAGCCGGTTCAAAATATAACTATTAGACTCTAGACCAGGGTCTGTCAGTGTAGTTTAACTCGTTTGTAGTTAAACTACTCCCAGAAGGACTGTACGACAACATCTTTGATAGTTACTGGTATGTTTCTAGGCACAAGTCAAGATGTTGGTACTTGTCTTTAAAGCTCTGCATGACTTGCGGCCTGGCTGCTTGAAGGAATGTCTACCTCTCACATCAACCTGTAATTTAGGCACCAGGAGATGACACCCCCCACCCCCGATTCTGATTTCTGAGAGATCATCGCTCCTGCCACTGTTTTATTTTGTGACTTTAATTAATTTTGTGTTCTTAGTCTCTTGGTTTTTATCTTTTATTCATTAGCTGCCCTGAAAATATTTTACGTTTAAAGAGTGGCATATTCATTTATTAAATGCCAAGATCACAAAATTAGAGATGACGCTGCAAGGATTCATTCCATCCTCAATGATGATTATGTTTCTTGTTGAGTGGCTTTTAAAAGTTTCACATTTGAAATGCTCTCATGGAACAGAGAGACACCTCCTGTGATTGTCCTATGTGAGCATGGCAACAACAGTTGGTCATAGCTTTGACCCTGTGTAAAATATCCAGTGTTCAGATTGCTTGCGTAGTCAGGATAGCTTAGTGTGCCAAATTTCAGCGTTCTGTTTCAGGAGTTCGCTACAATTTTGATACCCTCTGACGTAAACAAGTTAGTCACCGACCCAAGTTTTTTTAATGTATGGTAAGTAATTGTACTACAGATAATTTTGATTTACTGGCATGCTCCAGCCGTCAAATTGCTTTTGTTTTTATATGAATGATTAAAAAACACAGTGAACTGAAAGCAGCACTACCCTGAGGAGAACATTTTTTCTCATGGGAATATCATATCTCTAAAGAATTATATTCCAGATAAGCCTGGGAACAGTAAGGGGGTACTAAATACTAGCATTCTGTTTGTCCATTGTTCCTGTTATCATCTAATCGGTTGTGTTCCTCTTATTCAAGACTGCAGTTTTACTTGTGTTTGTTTTTTGCTGGCTGCTTTCTGACTTCCTTCATGCTAAAGAATTGATTGGAGCCACATTAATGCATGCAGTAGCAATGTTCTTATGGTTTGCTTTCTGTTTGATGTTAAATGGTTTTTATTCTTCATGAACATGATGTTGTTGCCTTAGCACTTTTGGCTTTTTTTCTTAGTGAAATATGTTAATTGCCTTACACCCACTAGCCTGAGGGAAAAAAACATGATCACTTACATGTTTACTACTCAAAGGAATTTATTTTAAATTATAACATTTATACTTTCTAGAGCAGATGGTTCCAGTTTATTATTATTGACCTTGTTCATTCTGCATTTACACCTTTAGTGCAGTCAGACCTCATAGTTCGCTCTCAGCAGGGATCTGTTTGTTCAATTTTTATTGCTGATAATTTAAACATGAGATTCCAAATCTAACATTTTGTTTCTATAGCAACTAAACATGGGCTGATCTAGGACCATCATTTTCTTTAACAGCTGGCATTTTGTATTCACAGTAAGCTGAGGTTTAAAAGTATAGAGTGTTTTAACTAGGTGTTGACTGGGCCAGAAATGTTGATATAATTTGTAAGTGTATCCTCTATTTTAAGATGGCTAGGAATTGCTGAGTGCTCCTCTTTTCATTTGAATAAAATTCTAACTTTTGAGGCAGGAGACACTTTCTTGAGGTGTCCTTGGATTTTTTTTTGGGGGGGGTACGCTTGTTGTGTGAATAACTACATGATTTCTTGGTGGCTTCTTGTCATTTGCCTCAAATGAGGCAACAACAGGCAACAAACTGGCACTGTGCAGACAACATGGTAGGGATGTGCAAAATGCTTTGTGATTGAAATGGGGCATTTCAAGTGTTTCGAGCTCAAAATAAAACATCATTAAAATAAATGGTCTTTTTTCGAGTTTGAAACAAAACAAGCCCATTTCGACTTGAACGTTTTGAGAACCATTTTGTCAGGCTTTCCCCCCTTTCCTGATTGGCTTTCTGGCACTGGCTCCTGATTGGCTTGTGATCTACTTGCTTCTTGGTTGGCCTGTTACCATCCAAATCAAATGTCATGGGCACCTGTGCCCCCATTAGCTGGGGGAGGGGAGGGAGGGAGGGAGGAACACTTTTGGAGGGAACTTCAAAATGTATTCAAAGGCACTGGGAAGCAGAGAGAGAGCCTTGTCTCTCTTGAAAAAGAGGATACATCAGGACAAGAGGAGGAAAGGTTTGATTTTGTTCCCTCCCCCACTGAGTATAATATGTGGTGCTGTTGCCGCTATAACTATCTGGTTTTGCTGGATCTCAGATTGAAAAAGGCAGAACTCGGGTGCCTACCTTCCTTCCTTGAATTGTTGTTTGTTTTGTTTGTGAGATAGTGTTGTGGTGAGAAATAAACTCTGTATGTGTGATATTTCTTTGTGATTGCTGGCCTTGAGACCAACTTTTGCTTCACTAGCTGCTCTGGTCTGCTCTGCAATCTGCATTGCAAGGTGTACTTAGTGAAAAATGTGGCTGAAGTTGCTCTAGTTGAGCATATGGCTATGCTGCTTGCTGATAAATGTGATGCTGTGGCAGCTGTTGGAATGCTAAGAATGTAACAAATCATAATTGTCTGTGAGAGCAACTTGTGCCAATGATGTTATCACAGCACAGGTACTGTGGCTGGCAGTGGATGGATTCTGGGTCAGAGATTCTTTTCTGGCCATTTTTGGATGATGTTTGAAATGTGTGTTCTGTTTCAGAAGGGACAGATTCCCTTTTACTGTGTGCTTGCAGTGTTTGAAGCCCTGAAGAGCCGCTGCCATTCACTATTGGCAGTACTGGGAAACATGAATCAATGGCCTGATTCAGCACAAGGCAGCTTTATGTTCAAGGAAGGAAACCTATGGTGACGTTTCATAGATCTCATTGCAGTCTGATTATTAGTAACAGGGAAATGTCTTAGGAATATATGTCAAGGTTCCTGGAATAATAAGAGAAGTAGAGAATTTAAGATAAGAAGTAAGGGTGGCATCTGTCAAGTTTTGTACTTGAAAACAGGGACCTGTAGGCTTTATATGCTGTTTTAGCAGTGTAAATTACTTTGACATGCTCAGTTCATGTTCTTTCTAGGTTATCTTAGGTTATTACTGAAGCAGAGGCTGCCACACTAAGTGCACTGACAGATTTCACAATTATAATTTTTATAGTTTTGTTTCATGCTGTTCAGAGTATTTGCTTCTCATAATCTCTTCTTTCTCTGCTCCTATATCTTGTGCTCTTTTGTGTTTTCACTGTGTCTGAGCACAGAATGCTATACCAGGGCTGGCCCCCAGGATGTTTGGGGCTTGTTTGGTTAGCAGCCTTGCAAATCCAGTTTTAGAAGGTTTGTCTCGACATTGCTTTCTGTACAGAGGGTGTGGGTTGCTGTGTAAAAAATGGAAGGTAAACTAGGGAAGGCACATGGACCCTGCCTAATCTTGTGAGATTTGATCATAAATGTTTTTTGTTGCATTGTAAATTGTATGACTGAAAATCAACTGTAAGATTTCCTATTTAGAAAAATACTATATTGCAACTTGGCTTGATTGCATGCAGTGCTTGGTGCAGATTCTGCAGGAGAGAGGTCCCTTGGGGTGCTTTTAGGTAGTAGCTTTATTGGGCCATGCCAGTTCAGTGTATCTGATGCCCATAAAACAAATGGAGGTTGTGATTATCCCAACACTAATCTTCTAGTCCAAATAGCAGGACTAGTAAAATCAACATGAGAGATGAAAAATTGGTTCTTTTTAATGCTTCATTCAGTAGGCTTTTTCATATACTCAAACCCGAAACTGAATGACAACACCCTTTAAAGCTTAAAAGTTTTATTCAAAGACTTAAGGCATATAAAATAGTAAATGTGTGACAAAAGATACATCAAGTATAAGCATGAGCAAACTATAGGTTTCTAAGAAGCATAAAATATGTGTGGCATTTGAAGCTACTATTAAGAGTGCTGTTGTGAATGATAAGATCCACCTCATTTGTCCCCTAACCCTTCTCTACACTAAATGAATCTAAGCGCTTAACCTACACCCCTAAGTGAAATAATATTTACTCTTGCAGCTTTTCAGGCTTCTCCAAAAGGTTTCAGAACAAACTAAACGAAGAATTATCTACTCAGTGGATAGGTTACTATATCAGAATATGAGTTGCACAGATGAACCACATATAGTTAGAAGAAGATAGAATACTTGAGATTTAATAAGAAAGAATGATGATTTTTTGCTAAGAAGAAAAGAAAAAGGAATCATTTCTAAGAGGAAAGGCATCTTGGATAATAAGGCCCAAGAAGAGATCAACAAAGGAGAAATGTGCAAGCAAAAGAAGAAATAAAATATAAGGAAACAAAAGGAGAAATAGCTGCTGTTTTCCAGCTGACTTTACATTTTAAACTCCCCAAACCAAGCTTCTCTCCTTAGGCCATGATTGGTTTCCACCTGTTGCAACCAAAATTATCATTGACTCTTTGGGTTCCCCATTTCCATAGATATTAAAACCTAATATTCTGTTTTGATCATGGCCACCTGGTTCCCATCAATCATCCAATCTCCCAGATTTTGACAGGACTTGCTAATGCTTAATCTTCCAGTTCACTGCCTGCTTCCAGCCTCTTGGTCCTCTTTTTTTCATCACTCTAGATAAGGTACCAGATGCCATATACCAACTTGACACAACACACATAAAGTCGGTCTTCCAGTCTGGGGTTCATTGTTCCCTCTTATTCATCTCTGTGTGAACCAGTGTTCCCTCTTACTCATCTGTGTGTGAAATGAGTTTTGTTCTGATACCAGCAGAATCAAGGCAGTTTGTGTGTGCACGTGCATTCAGAGTGTGGCCTTCCTGATTCAATCTGAGTGGGATCTAAAATTAACTGAGCAGACATTTAAAAAACTTGCATGTGTGTGCACACATATGCATGCCTTAGGGGGAACACTGCTCCTTACACATATTCCTACACCTGTGACTCCAAAATCCATTAGCTGCCTTTTCTTCAAGGACCCTCTGGCCAAATGGTACCCTTGCTCAGAGGCCTAATTCCAGTGGTTAGCCTGAGTTTGGCTGTGCTAGCACGAGTTCTTCATAGTACACAACAAAATGTTAGGTTTCTCCTTATTTGGTTCAGGTTCTGGCTCCATTGTTCCTTCTCAGTATGAGCTTCCACAGTCCAACACAGTCTAGAGAACAGGGTCCTCATCAGCAGATGACACAGCTGAAACAGACCTAATTGGAACCTCTTTCTTGCAGTACTTCCTCTCCCATCTCCACTTCTGATTTATTGCTGAAGTACAAAACTAGTTTGGAAGGGCTGTCATCTGGGCAAGTCTTGAGACAGGCACTAGTAGGGCAGGAACTGAGTGCAAAAAATAGTGTGCCTCTGTCTACCAGCTACACATTTTGGCTGGAACTACCTAGAAGTATTCTTACACAGCCCAGGCAGAGCATGTAAAAAGACTGACTGAAGTCAATGAAATGTCTCATTAATTGAATCTTTATGGTAAGACTCTTCTAATTTGCGATATTTCATCAAATATATTTCTCCAAAAGATCTTTGCTGCATAGGCTAGACAGACCTCATCACAGATGATATTGTTTTCGTAGACATGCATATGACATTGTGGACATCCTCTTCAAAAGTAAGCCTCTCATCCCCTACTTTGCCTTCACAAAGACCTGAAATGGGATACATATGAAAAGACATTCTTCCAGACTGGCTCTGTTCATGTTGATGTGTCCAGGAGAAATGAATATGAAGAATAGTTCGCCTTCAGCAATGTATGAATCAGTTCTCAGTGAATGCTTGTTCTGTATGCAGGACAAGTTGATGTATAAACACATAATTCTGCCTTCACTTTATCACACATTGCCAAATTCATTCATAATTTTGTTCTAGGTGGATTTGGACGGTTTAAGAGAGTGGTCCACTTTGTGAATTATTGGCTTCTATTTGCATACAGCTTTCACCTGAAATATATAGCTGGTTGCACTACCAGTGTTAAGCTTCTGTGTTATGACTCATGGGCACATGTGTAATAGTGAAATTAAGTATTCAGCAGCTCTTGTAAGTGCATACCTAAACAAACAGCTTTGGAAATCACGTTTCAGAAATGCCTTGAATTATTTTTCCTGTTTTCAAATCTTTATTTGATTTGATTTTCTAGTACCGTAGATTCCACACGATCAATAGTGATCAATAGTGTGAGGGAATAGTGCCACTTCAAGTGGAATATTAAATATTAACATTATTATCCTTGGTTTGTCAAGTGACCTGCTGTTGCAGTTTGTGCAACTACATGACTTGCCTAATAATCCTACCCCTGTGTTGCTTGAGCTACATACTATCAAACAGTGGGCTCCCCTTATTTTTGTGCAGTTGCACCAATACACTAGCTCACTGAAATGTTTATGCATCATTGATGCATCATAAAAGTAATTTCAGAAGGTTTATGGTTTGATAGCTTTAATATAACTAAATATAATATAATTTTGATACATTTAATGTAAATATGTACTGCCAAGGGCAAAAAAGGATGCTGTGATGGTATTTGAATTCATGATGCATATGGAACAAACAAACTGAATCAAGACATGCTGTCTCAATTTCATGCTAGTGATTGTATCTCTTAGCTGATATTCAGACTTAAATTGTGCATGTGGAAAAACACTGCTCATGTACAATAGAGAAGGGGTGACATTTGTTGATCCTTTTTTCCTTCTGCAGCCATCTGTGCCATCTTAAAATATGTCCCTAAGGGTCCTGCAGCCCTCAAGGACATAGTTTCAGGAGGCACAGAGGGCTGCAGAGGAAAAGATGGATGGATTAGTTTTGATGTCAGCCCTTGATGAAAGATTACCTGGAAATGTCCTCAGTAAATTTCAAACATGTAATACATAAGAAAAACATTCAGAAGGCAGGCAATTACATTGTTGTTGTTGTTGTTGTTGTTGTTGTAAAACTATATTGGTGGATTTGAAAATAATTTTTTGCCGTCTGTATTGGTCTCTGCTTTCCCAATTCTGGGATTACATCTTGCTTTTTGTTTGCATTTACATAAGCCATTGAAACACATGAAACAGGTACCCTCCTAATAGACTTTTGCATTTCACAGTCCTGGAGGGCAAACCATCAAGATATGATGTTTTTCGTCCCCGCACATGCTACTTTTTGAAAAACAGTGAAATTACCAACAATATTTGAGTTTAGACTTGCTTTGGATTATGAATTGCGAATGCCATTGTGAAACCCAGTGCCTTTTATTCTAAGCAGTAACCTTTAGTAACAAACTTTTCAGAGGTCAGGTACTGAAGTACCTCACCCATATGTATTGCAATTCCAGATCCAACATGTTCTGCATACTTTCCTTTATGGAGCAATCCTCAGTATGGCCCATGGGGCAATCATCAGCCTGGTCTGGAAAAAGCAATATGTTTTGGATTTCACTCTCCTAGGCTTCCAGAGCTCCTCAGATATCACAGGTTGGGATCTAAGCATCACAGATTTTTCAGTAACTGTGATGCTAACCTCTGGTAACTTGACAAAGAGGCACCTTTTAATGTGGTGATTTTTTTTATTTAGCAGGGGGAGAGCAACTGGCTCTATCCACCCCCAGCATAGTACCTCCAGTGACTATTGATGGTGTCTATCTTATGTTTCTTTTTAGGTTGTGAGCCCTTTGGGGATCCACCATATTTATTTATTATTTCTCTGTGTAAACCACCCTGAGCCATTTTTGGAAAGGCAGTATAGAAATTAAATAAATAAATAAACAATGCTTAGATTTTTCAAGTTCCGATTATATTTAGTTAAGACACGTTATTTTCTCCCCACCTTGCCTTTTCTTGCTCTTACCATTTCCCCCCTTTAGCCTTTTGCTGTGACAGTTTTCACTTTGTCAATTTGCAGTGGTGGAATATGATTTAATTTGGCTACTTTGTCAGAAGGTGGGCTAAGAGCTAGTCCAGAAGAAGCTATCAAAAACTTGGTGTAAAACTCTCGGAAAGGCTGAATACCCTGACTTCAAGATAATGATCCTTCCTTAATGTTTTATATTATCAAACATTGGTAGTGCAGAAAGTAATTCATTCACCACTCAATTGGCTTTGCCCAAAGAAACGAACTTAGATTGCAATACAATTGTTAAAAGATTATTTAAATATCATTTCACAAAACAAAAGTGACGTTATGTTCTGAGCACTTTGAACTTTTATTATAGGAAGGAGACTTAACTGAATGTTTCGTTGGGTATTAGTTAAATTTTTTTTTCTTGTTTCCCAGAAACCAGCAAATATTCTGGTAATGGGGGAAGGTCCTGAAAGAGGAAGAGTCAAAATAGGTAAGTTTTTCAACAATATGTGTTTAGAAATATAACTGCTACTCTTTAAAGAACATTTTGGCATAGGTCAGTTGAAAAAAACATATGTATTGCAATCAAAAGCTAGTTTAAATTATTAGATATTTGTAATTGGAAGGCAACACTGGGAAGGATTTTGGTCTCCAAACCTACAGCCCTGTAACACTTTATAGGGGTGTAGCTGTTCCACTACCTGAAATTACTTTTAACCATACATTTCCCATGCATATTTACTTCAGAGTAGATTTCTTTATCTCAGTGACACTTGCTTGCAATTAAACACATCTTGGACACAGCTCTGGTTGCTTCTTCCTAGCCCTTGAGAGTAGATGAGTGGATTTTCTGAGCCCTGGTCTTGCCAAATCACGCCAAAACATGCTTAGGGCACCTAAATTCATACTAGGCAAACTATAGTTTTAAGCCAATTGCTGTTGTTCTCCATCCCCTCAGCTTCATAAGTTGATTTCTGTCTCTATGGTGTAGTACCCTCTAGAAGCAAGTGAGGGTTGTAACTCTGGCTTGACACTGGCCACCATCTATAGTTTCCAAACCAACCTAATTACAAACCATGGTTTGCCAATTCACAGACCATAGTTTTCTTAATCATGGTTTGGTATGATGTCTTAATTGAGTCTAAGCCTTCAATAGTAGTCTACACCTTTTACATTTTTACCAGAGGCCTGCAACCAATGTTTTGATGAGTAAATTTCAGTGCAGGCAACCCCACTATCTTGGCTACCTAATCTTCAGACTATGCCAGAATCTCTTTCTCTTCTCTCTCCCCTTGTGCCACTCCATCCTGTCTCTGATACATGCTCTTTGTAACACATCTTTTCTAAACCCTTCTACCTTCTCTCCTGTGTCTTCTCTCTCTCTTGTGTTAAGAGCGGCTTTGCTTCCCTCCTCTGGGAGAGAGGAGGGAAAGGAAGGAATGACTGTCCCCTCCCAGGTCCATTTGGTCCCCAGCAGTTGTGGCTATTTTTGCAAAGCTGTTTGGCTGCTCTGGCTGCAGCCACCTTGAGAGGGAACATATGCTCTCAGTGTCAGAGCAGCTACTTTGTACACAAAAGGTTCCAGATTCAATCCCTGGCATCTTCAGGTAGGGCTGGGAAAGACCCTTGCCTGGAAACTTGGAGAGCTGCTACTAGTGCATGTGTGCAATACTGTTCTAAATGGGCCAGATGTCTTACTCAGTAGAAGTCTGTTTCTATGTTCAAATGACAGATGACTTCTGCAAAGATGACCACAACCACTGGGGACTGGATGGGTGGACTATTTATTTATTCATTCATTCATTCATTCATTCATTCATTCATTCATTTATTTGCATTGATATCCTGCTCTTTCTCCGAGGAGCTAAGAGCGGTGCATCACATTGGGTGCACTATTGGGGAGGGAGGCAGCAACAGCTTCTCCTTTTTGTACCCAGAGATAGTGGAGAGCATGCAAAAGTGGCAATCGTATGCACAATTACATAAGCAAAAGCTCCATTGAACTCAATGGAGCGTGTTTCCAAATGAACTGACTGTAACTCTAGCCCTATTCGTGCTTGAATGCACTGCCCTCAGCTCTCTTAGAGGGTCACTATCTTCGTTTTCCTTCTGCTCAAAGGTTATGCCCGTGTCAGTCAGGAGCGGTTGAGACAATTGATCATATGTTGCTTCACTGTTTATTTTATGGAGTTATCCGGCTAGCACTTTTGTCACCTATCTTGTTAAGATTCCCAGGTAGGCCGATCGGCCTTTTATGTGTCCTTTTATATCTCCTTTTGTCTGATGGTGTTATTAATGTTTCCACCACGGTGGCAAAATGTTGTCACATTGCAAGCTGTGTAGGGGAGCAATTGGTAAAATCATAAGTGTCGACTGTACTATATATTGTAAATGGTGTTTTGTAAGAAAGTACTGGCAGAATCATTATTATTATTTGCTGGAGGTTACTACTTATCTATTGTGTTGTATTTTTGTCTGGTCAATGACTGAAATAAAGAGATTCCATTCCATTCCATTCCAACTCTACCCCTATTCAGATAGTGCACTGTTTGTGCGTATATGTTTTTATGCTAATGATTTAAAAAGTGAATTGGGTACCCCTTAATGCAGGGTGCAGATAGGAAGTGTACTACTGTACATGTGTGAATGACTGCACATGCATACACACCTGTCTGTATGTACACAGATTGTACATACATGGAACACAATATTTGAATAGGGCTCAAGTCTCTGTCTCTGTCTCTTGCCTTCACAAGTCACCCATCTCTGGTTCGCTTCTTTCAGGCTGATGCATATGCTGCCTATCCAAGGTTTCATCATAATAAGTACAATGCAGTATAAGATTTCAGACTTGACTTGACCTGTTTGGTTTTCCAGGCTCCATTACTAATGTGGTTTATGCGGAGTACATTTCTAAGCCCTTTACTAGTATGAAGCTTTTATACAGGTGAATTACACTATTCATCATTCATGTTTACAGAAAAATGAAATGTGGCTTTCAACCAGCCCCAACAAATTATTGTTCTGATGCCTGCAGAAAGTGTTACAGGTCATTTAGTTTATGAATGAACAGCCAGAAGCATAGCACAGCAAGACATAAATGGTTGTTTTTTAAATAGTTCATTATAATACTGTTTTGCTGATAATAAAGAAGATGCAGAAGTGTTTTAAGTTAGCCCAACTAACAGGCACCTACATTTACTTTTTCAAAAACAGCAAGGAGAAAATGTTTGTTACATTTCCAACACTTTCAAACTTGTTGCAGTTCATCTTAACAAGATTTGTGGTGTTGTCTTTATTAATTTCAGGAGAATAGCTGTATTGGTCTATAGAAAAACTGATTAAGAGCTCTCTGGTAATGATGGGTGTAAGACACACCTGATTTGCTTAATTGACGGCTCATAGTCCTGATCATATGCTGTATTCCAACATTTGCATTTTCTTTCTTTAGTTGTATGAAACTCCACACACACACACACCGCTATACTTGTATATATGTATGCTTATCATTTTTCATGCCACTTCAGTCTACTTCAGGCTTCTACTGAAGTTGCGTTCTGAAAGCTCATGCCACCATACACATATGAATGCAAGAAGAGCCCTGCTGGATCAGCCAAAAGGTCCAGCATCGTGTTTCCTACAGTGGCCAACCAGATGCCCCTGGAAAGCCTACATGCAGAACATGTTATTCTTTAAGAGGCCATAGGACTCTTTGTTGATATTAAATGTATTATTGTCCAGACCCATTCAAGATTGTGACCTCATTGGGATGCCATTGGGATTAACTGAAGTATGTGTTAATGCAGTAGTGCCAGTTAGATTTCTAGTAACTATGATTTCTGATGGCCTGATACTAGAGCATTTAGGCATATTTTAAAAATACATGTGATGGTGATGCAATTAGTTAATTCAGCTCAAAATAACAAAGGGGTCTCTGTTGTTTGAAGGTTTTATATATGATCACAGAGTTTGTAAGTGAGCTTTTCTGTGAGTTCAACTTATACTTTTCTAGATGTTCTTTTGCTCAAAAATTTCAGCCGATATATCTGTAATACCATGGCAGATCCCAAAATAACAGTCTGCTGTCAACATGCTCCACAGTATTTTTCCTAATGTAAATAGCAGGGGTGCATGCTTCAGATCAGAACCGAAGCAGGGGCAAAGCCCTTCTACTCCCTGCTGTGATTCTAATCCAGTGCATATGTTCCACACATAGATGTATTTAAAGTAGTGTATTTTGATTTTAAAGTTCCTGAATCCAGATGAGATCTTAGAGCGAAGCCACGTAGTTTATGTGGCAAGCAATGCATTCAGTGTTGTCAGTAATGCTGGTAGCCAGTAGCAGATGCTAGTGCATGTACACTGGCTCTTGGAGGCAGCTTGAACAGATCTAGCCAACATGCAGGAGCAAGGGCAGGCAAAGTCACGCCCTCAAGAGTGTTTTGGAATAGGTCTGTTTGCAACAGAGAATAGGATTGTGTACAGGCTCTGCAATGTGTCACTGAGCCCACTCAGTCTCAGGTTAGAGGGCCAGGTGTTGGAGTAAGAGAAGTGGCAGAGCACTGTAATTTGCTTTTGGATTCCTGCATTTGATATAATAAAAATATTGTTTATATTTGCAGCTGATATGGGCTTTGCACGGTTATTCAATTCTCCTTTGAAGCCACTGGCAGATCTGGATCCAGTTGTGGTGACTTTTTGGTACAGAGCCCCAGAACTGTTACTTGGTGCAAGGCACTACACAAAGGCCATTGGTAAGTTGCAGGTCTGAGAAAATGTCTTACCTTTTTAATTTAATTACTAGATCTAAAAACTGTCAGGTTTTTTTGCAGCCTAGTACTGCATAAAATGCCAGTGCATTTTCTACTGGTAATGGCAAATTCATGACATGACTGCAAATCTTTAGTACATTTCAGAAATGAAAGGTATTTCTTTATGTCTGATTTCAATTAAGGCATGCATTAATTATCTGCACAATTGACGGGATATTTCAGCATCATTGTGCCCATCCTTGCTTCATTCAGGGTATATCAAATGGCCATTGTTTTCTCTAGTCTTTTCCAAGCATCTTCGATGCCAAAAATTCAGTGCCTTAAGCTACCTCTGTCAAAGGGCCTTCCATAAGTATAGGAAGAGGGCAGGATGTTCTCATTCAATCAGCAAATCTGGTAACAGGGCCTCCAGTTGTTTAACAGACTAAGAACCTTGCATCAGGACTGCTGTAGATTTAGAATGTTAAGTATCTGAAGGAGGAACTATTCCTTGTATTTTTAATCAGTTTTATCCCATGGACTGAGCTGCTTCACATTCTTCCAGAACCATTATCAGCATCCATTACATCACTGGCACGTACTTTCCCCTTTTTAGCACCCCACACTTTGGCTTCATACAGTGCATCCCTTAATAGCCTAAATGTTCTGCTTTCAAAGGTCATGTTCTTCTCTGAATTAAGCATTAGCATGGTTATCTCGAAATGTGAAGGTTTGAAGGGGCGGGGGCTAAAAAAAAACGTGGAGAAAGATGGTTGCCTTTCCTCCCTATTGCTAAAAGATATGGAAACATTTAAAACATGTGGTAAAATAAGGAGGGAAATACATTGGGACATTTCACATTCAGAATGATCAATGAAAATGTTAATTGGATTCTAAACATGCTCAGTTCTGATTGTTTTTCTCCAGAATCTTCTCTTTTCTCTGGAATCAGGACTTTTTTCTCTTTCTACATGATAATGTGGAGGACTTCATACCATTTCTAAGCCCAGATAATATTTTCTTTCTTGTCTTACAACCGTAACGATTTTTATTTTCAATTAGTTTTTGTTACAGTAAAAAGAGATACTTAGGATTGCAGCAGCTTTCTCATGCGTATGTAATTACTCTTTGAGCAAGTATAGCTCTGCGAAGCGAAAAAAGGGCAGAGCAAAGAGGAAGATCCCCCCCCCTTTTACTGTTGCTTTCCACTTCTTAGTTGTACCTCTGGCTGCCTCTGTTCATGCCAGGAAGCATCCAGCAAATAGGCTGCAGTAAGAGATGACTTGTCCATGAGCCAAGGTAAGGTGGCAGCATCAGGAGGCACTTGCAGTATGGGGTGGCTAGTGCAGGATTGCTGTCCCGCCTCTTCTCCTCCCTATCACCTTCCCTTTGTTTTCCTCCCCTAGTGTATTGACTCCACCCCTGACCTGGATCCCAGCCTCACCGCCTTCGCCAGGTCTGCCCTCTTTACCATCATCCGACTGCTTTAGCATTTCGATGCACTGCTGTGCCCATTTTAAATGGCAAGGTGGAGGCAGCGAGGATGGAGCTTTAAGCATGGAGCAGTGGCCTCTCTGACAACTCTTCACTAGCTCTAGTAGCCAGATGATTACTTGCTCTCTCACTGTCATCCCTCCATCCCTGTGCCTTTCACCCACAAACCTATGCACTGCACTTTGGAAAGTACAATGCACAAGTCTGTGGGTGGAAGGGTGGAAGCGTGGTGGGCAGGGGGCAAGCGAGTGAACGAGCATGATCCTCGGGCTGCTGGAGCTAGCCATCTCTTTGCTAGCTCCAATAGCTCAATGATTACTTTCCCCTCACTATCTTGCCCTCGCCTTGCATAACTCCATCAGTGGAAAGTACGCATGGAGTGGGAGAGTGCGAGTGAAAACTATCGTTGGGCTACTGAAGCTAGCTTCTTCTTATCTAACTTCAGTAGCCTGATGATCACTTTCTCTCTCTCACCTCCCTCCTCCCCTGCTTTGATAGAAGGCACAAGAGGTGGGTGGAGAGAGAAGGAGAGTGATTGGGTTACTGGAGCTAGCAAAGTGGCAGCAGTGAGGCTGCTGTTCCTTCCATGCTAAAACCTCTATTTTCACCAACTCTGCCTGTGCCACTAACTTACCACTTAAAACAGGCACAGCAGTACAGCCAGAATCAAAGTAGCTGGGTGACAGGGAAGGGGGCAGATAGCAAGAGGGTGGGGCTTGCATCAGGGAGCACGGCAGGGGCGTAGCCAGCCCGCCAGCGGCCCATGTGTGGCCGCGGCGGGAGCCCCAATCCCCCCCGCGTCTGACGACAGACGCAGGGGATAGCCATGCCCACGCGTCTGACGTCAGACGCAGGGGATAGCCACACCCCCGCGTCTGACATCAGACACGGGGGCCGTGGTCTGGCTCCCGAACGGAGCCTTGAGGCTCCGTTCGGGAGTTGAAGCTTAACTGCTGAAGGGGCCGCACGGCCCCTTCAGCAGTTAAACTAAGGCTGGGGCTGCCTTCACAGTGCAGCCCAGGAGCGGCTCTTCCCTACAGGGAAGAGTCGCTCCTGGGCTGCGTTGCAAAGGCAGCACCAGCCTTAGCTCCTAAAGGGGCCATGCGGCCCCTTCAGGAGCTAGTTAGGCTGGCGCTGTGTTCGCAGCATGTAGCCAGGAGCGACTCTTCCCTGCCTTTGCAGGGAAGAGCTACTCCTGGCTGGTGCTGCAAATGCAGCACCAGCCTTAGTTTAGCTCCCAAAGGGGCCGCACGGCCCCCGCTCGGGAGCTAAACTACTGCCCCTGCGTCTGAGGTCAGACGCAGGGGGTGTGTCGGGGCCGCTCTCGCGGCCCCTGATTGGTCACCGGCCTGGGTTCTTTGAACCCGTTGGTCCAATGATGGCTCCGCCCCTGGAGCAGGGCCAGTGGTGGCTTGACTTTTGTCTCTAGCAGAAAAAATCTTTGAGCTGCCACTAACTGTAGTGGCAGCTGTCTAGCCCCCATAATGGAGGACAGAAGTTAGTGTCTGTAAAATGAAAATGCCACGTGCTCAAGGCACTCAAAGCCCTGTGAGGCATTAAGTCTGAAGAGGGGGCAGGGAGAGTTTGCTCCTTCTTCCCTTTAGCCCCTGACGCTTTCTGGTGAGGAGATGTATGCATTTTCTGAGTCTGTTCCTTCCCCGCCATCTGCCAGACTCTCTAGGGCCAGTTCCCCTCATGTAGGCAAAAAAGTTGAAATTGAATCTGGACAAAGCGGAAGTGCTACTGTTCAGTAGGACAGCCAGTCTGGATTAGGGGTAATCTACCTGCTCTGGACCTGTACCTCACCCTGAAGGGGAGAGGTCTGCAGTTTGGGGATACTTCTGGACCCACTGTTGGTTCTGCATGCCTAGGTGGCAGCCTAGATTATGTCTCCTGTGAGGAGATAAATTGTTCTGCTGTTTGCATGCATGGATTGTTTGGTCTAGGACCGTAAATAAAACTTGACTTGACTTGACTTGACTTGCGAATTGTATTTTCTTGGCTATGTCAAATTCTAATATGGAGTCTATGCACCCAATCTGACTCCCATCCAAGTGATGGTATGACAAAGAATGTCGGGCAGCAAAAAAGGAACTGGTGGGAGCTTTGAGAAGCTTTACTGTTGACCCTGGTAGCTTTCCTAGAGTGGAGGTTGCAAAAAAGAAAGCTCAGTATAAACAACTAATTAAGAGGAAGAAGGAAGAATCGGTCAAAGAGGGTTGGAAACTCTTGATAGAGGCAGCTATGGAGAGAAATCAGATCAGGTTTTGGAAATTGATGACCCCTGCATTAAATAAGTCAACACCTTGTCTTCCAGCATGTATTTCTGTTGAAATCTGGGAAGCTCACTTTTGCACGCTGTATCAAAAACCAGCTATCAAAGCCAGTGGTAGCACTGACTTTGAACAGCAACTCCAGACTCTCAATACTCCAGCGTGGCCCCCATAACACATGCAGCGGTGGAGAGGCTGATTAATTCATTCCCCTCTGGGAAAGCCCCTGGAATTGACAGTATCACTATAGAGGCTCTTAAAGCAAATATGAGCTGGTGGGTCCCGCTTCTTTCCTCTCTCTTCACGGCTATAGATGTAACAGCGTTAATACCAAATAAGTGGAAAGTAGCTATAGTGGTTCCAATCTAGTAAAAAGGACTCAGGAGCGATCCAAAAAACTATCGCCCAATCAGCTTGCTAAGCATAATTAACAAAATATATGCTAAACATCTGTACTTAAAACTAATAGATTGGCTTGAGGAAAGCGATATCCTGGCTCTAGAGCAGGTGGGCTTTAGAGAGGGAAGATCCACTCTGGATCATGCCCTGGTTCTTCAATTCCTGTCGGCTAAATATTCAACGAAGCCACATAGAGGACTGTTCGCAGCCTTTGTTGATTTAAAATCAGCGTTCGACCTTATCCCCCATGAAAGACTCTGGAAAAGACTTTGGGATATGGGTATCGAGAAAAGACTGCTTTTTGTTAATTTTTACTTTATATTCTGGTTCCACTCTAAAGGTACGTTACAACTTCCGAGGGGCTCTGACCGCTGCAATCCCTTCAGAAAGAGGGGTCCATCAAGGATGTATACTGGCTCCTATGCTATTTAACCTTTATATCACTTCTATTGTTTCTTTTATTTCCTCTCCTTCCATGCATCCTCCCAAGATCGCAACTAGGCATGTCTCCGTTTTACTATACGCGGATGATATGGCAATTCTTTCGCTAACACCAATTGGCCTAAAGCGTGCTCTCCTTTTGTTAGATAAATACTGTGCTCAGGAGAATTTGGAGATCAGTTACCATAAGACAAAAGTTATGGTTTTTGCAAACCGGCCCAGAGGGCACCGGTGGTCAATAAGCTCACATAGGATAGAGCAGGTTAAGTCCTTTAGGTGTTTAGGAGTATTATTTCAGTCTTCCTGTTCACGCAAACCTCACCTCGACTCAGCAGTTTTAAAGGCCAAACCAGTAGTTAAATCAATACTCTCTTATTATTATACTAAGGGTACATCCTATGTCTCGGCCGTGGTTAAACTATTCTTGGCAAAGGTTTTGCCTCAACTTTTTTATGGAGCTCAGTTGGGCATAGTTAAAAACCTTGATCCGTTGGAGGCACTGCAGTCTAAATTTTTAAGAGCTGTACTGGCTGTTCCTAGATGTGCCCCCACGGTGGCTCTGAGAAGAGAGGTCGGAATGGTTAGGCTCCAGACATGCCTATGGAGAGGAGTTATCCTTTACTGCTTAAAAATTTCTTTTTTGCAGGAGGGTTTGGTTGCTTTCATAAAACAAGACTCCTTTAAATTCAGATGGAATACTGAGGCCATTGATAAGCTGGCCCGCTGTGGATACTCATTAGAGGTTATTCAGAAGCTCAGTTACGACAGAGCTCGTACCCAAATTATTCAGTGCCTAATGGATATTGAGCTGCAGTATGAAATCTCCCAGATACCCAAAAGACTGTTCTTGGGTGATCAACTGAGTGGATTTAATCTAGCCTTCTATCTTTGGGTAGTTAAGATTCCTGAATATAAATGAGCCATGACGCTGGCCAGGTTAGATGTTCTTCCTTCTGCAGTCCTGTTTGGCAGATATGCAGGAATTCCTTTGGCAAATCGTGTTTGTCCTTGTGACATGGGCTGTGTTGAAACAATAGCACATGCTTTTTTACATTGTAGTTTTTATGATGAAGCCAGAGGAAAGTTACTTTCTCCTCTCTTGATAAATCTTAATGGAAGAGCAGATGATGTTTTATTGAGGTTTTTATTTTCTTTATGCGATGAAGTTAAAATTAGAACTGTGGCAAAATATTGTTATATTCTCTGCAAAACGCGTTCTAATGTTTAGTTCATGTTTGAAATGTTTGTATTTGTAAAACTGCTGGTCAAATGACCGAATAAATATTGTGTATGTATGTCACCTGTGGTGACATTTAGATTATGAAATTCCTTCTCCCCAAATATTTGGCAAGTCATTCCTTTTGTCAAGCCTTGTCACTTTTTCATTGCCAGTTAAAAATGTTTCTTTTCCGACAGGCCTTTTATGGCTGCTGATCTGGTATTGATTGAGCTGATTTTGTCCTGTATTTGCTGCTGACACTGTTGCTGTTTTTACTATATTATGTTCTTTTCTGTTTTAAGCTGTTTTAAATTGTACACAGTTTTTGAGTATTTTTAGTGGAAAGATGGTATTAAAAAGAAATACCATCTTTTTCTGATGCTAAAACACCCGCATGCATAATATGCACTTAGATGGACATAAGGCAACCTTTTATATTTCTATGACTTGGTTTACAGAGAGTAAGCATATAGTGCTAGAAAACAGACAGTAGGTAATACGAACAGCTTTATTTACAAACCTGCTGATCTACAGAGGAACAGGTAGGGGCAGCCTCTGGGCTTAGAACTGACAGATGAGGGTTTCATTGTTCGACTACTTCCCAGGGTTCCCATCATAATAGTCTCTGGCAAAATCTTTGAATTCTTTCTCTGAATCTGTGGATTCAGATATTGTCCAAAGGCTGTTATCTTTGGAGTCTCTCATCCCATTTGTTAGGCAACATTTCTTGAACCCTCAGTCTATATTGGCAGGATTGGTTGTCTCCCCCGCCTCTTTGATCTACTGGATGTGAACAGAAAGGTCTGGCTTCTTCCGATGGTCTGATGGGGGTGAGTGCCTTCAACCCAGAATACATCCACTCCACACATTTGTCTGCAATAACTTCTTAAAGGGTCAATTGCAGCTCACTGCCATGACCTACAACTGGCTCATCATCCCTACTGGGATGATTACAGGGTCAGTCTGGTTTTCGGAGAGGACTGATCTTGTGGATGGCATTCTGAGACACCTGAACGCATCTGGTATCAGCATTTGGCATCTCCAGAGGGGTGGGTGTGATTCCAACCAGACAGATCTAAATCCGTTCTCTGTCAAATGTTGATCCACCCATCCCTGTTAGTGCACATGTACTATCACCCCATGGAACCACCTCACATTCTTTGGCAGCATCTTCCCTTTAAACACTGTACGGAGGCAACTTCTCACTGTTGCCAAGTGCTCCCGGCATCGCTGTGAAGCAGTTCTTCTCATTGTTTTCAGCGTGACAGTTTAAGTGTGCCCACAAATAGACAGCTTATTCCACCGCATAGGGGTGGCACCATTTTGCAGAGGCCTTGAAGGTGCTGAGGGGAGCCATGCTTAGAAAAAGCTGAATTGCTTTCAAGCAGATTTCCCTGGTGCTGACAGCACACTTTGGGATCGTCTGTCCAGAACATACTGCAGCCGTTGCTTCTCTGGTTCTGGGTGCTAAGCCCTGCGTAAACACAACACAAAATAGGGTGTATTGCTGATCCAAAAAATAATGTAGACGCCAAAAAAAAGACCAGAACAAGAAACTAGTGTAATAATAGGCTGCCAAAAATTCAGAATGTAACTTAAAATGGATATTAGTTAACCCCTGCTAACTTGGCAAAGAGGCACCTTTTAATATGGTGATTCTCTTTATTTAGTAGGGGGAGAGTAACTGGCCCTGTTCACCCCCAGCACAGTATCTGCAGTGACTGTTGCTGGTGTCTCTCTTATGTTTCTTTTAGATTGTGAGCCCTTTGGGGACAGGGATCCATCTTATTTATTTATTATTTCTCTGTGTAAACCGCCCTGAGCCATTTTTGGAAGGGCGGTATAGAAAGAGAATGAATGAATGAATGAATGAATAAATCATCATAACAACATTGCATACACTGAAGTTAAAAGAAAAATTGGAAGTGAATACATCAGGAGAGTTGGAAAAATCCTAAAGTCCAAACTCAATGGCGAGAACACCATACAAGCCATAAACACCTGGGCTATAACTGTTATCAGGTACACTGCAGGAATAATAGACTGGACCCAGGCAGAGCTAGAGAAACTAGATCGTAAGACCAGGAAAATATAATGACCACCAATCATGCTCTGCACCCCCGCAGTGATGTTGATAGGCTATACCTCCCTCACAGCTTAGGTGGAAGAGGAATGCTGCAAGTCCATCAAACAGTAGAGGAGGAGAAAAGAGGCCTTGAAGAATATATCAAGGACAGTGAAGAAGATGCACTTCAAATGGTCAACAACTAGAAACTATTCAACACCAATGAAACAAAACAGGCCTACAAGAAAGAACAAGTCAAGAACCGAGCAGAAAAATGGAAAAATAAGCCACTGCATGGTCAATATTTGCACAATATAAGTGGGAAATCAGACATCACCAAGACCTGGCAATGGCTTAAGAATGGCAACTTGAAGAAAGAAACAGAGGGTTTAATACTGGCTGCACAAGAACAGATACTAAGAACAAATGCAATAAGAGCAAAAGTAGAAAAATCCACAACAAACAGCAAGTGCTGCCTCTGTAAAGAAGCAGATGAAACAGTGGACCACCTAATCAGCTGTTGTAAAAAGATTGCACAGACTGACTACAAACTAAGGCATGACAAGGTAGCAGGATGATACACTGGAACATCTGCAAAAAATACAAGCTACCTGTAGCCAAAAATTGGTGGGACCATAAAGTGGTAGAAAATGAAGATGCAAAAATATTATGGGACTTCCGACTACAAACAGACAAACATCTGCCACACAGTGCACCAGATATAACTGTAGTTGAGAAGAAAGAAAAACAAGTCAAAATAATCGACATAGCAATACCAGGGGATAGAAGAAGAGAAGAAAAAGAAATAGAAAAAATCACCAAATACAAAGAGCTACAAATTGAAATTGAAAGGCTGTGGCAGAAGACGACCCAAATCATCCCAGTGGTAATTGGCCCCCTAGGTGCAATTCCAAAACAACTTGAAGAGCACCTCAACACCATAGGGGCCACAGAAATCACCATCAGCCAATTACAAAAAGCAGCTTTACTGGGAACAGCCTATATTCTGTGACGATATCTATAACAGCAACAACATTGATAATAAAATTCAGCCATCCCAGGTCCTTGGGAAGTACTCGATGTCTGGATAAAACAAACCAGTCAATAACACCTGTCTGACTGTGTAAATAAATAATAATATATTAATATAATTTACAAGTTCTACATAGAACTACTACATACATTTAAAATCATACATAAAAACTTTACTGTGCAAACAATACAATACAAAATCACATAAAGGAATATATTTAAAAGTTCCCTGAATAGTCAAAGTTGGCTCACAGTGTGCCAAAGTCCTTATGAAGACCGAATGCCTTAACAAGAAGAAATAAGGAGTCCTTTCCAAGTGTAAGAGCCCTTTTCAGTGGGTCATTTCCAATGGGTCAGACGCGTTTCAACATATGTCTTCCTCAGTGAGCCATACACTTTTACAGACTTTGATTATCTTGACTCACACATTTGTACACTGTTCCTGTGTATAAGGGCCCCTTTTCTCTCTTTAAAAATGGCTTGTCAGGTGGACTCAGGAGTTCATAGCAACAAAGACAACTATGGGCCTATCCCAATTAGTCCTAGGACCTACACATGTTGCTAGTCACATGCTGGATTTGGTCTTTTGCTTGGATCAGGGGGGTGTTCCATGGGTAGGGTCTCATGTAGTTTCCCCATTGTCATGGACCAATCACTTCCTGGCTAAGGTTGGTGTCTAAGTCATGTGTAGTGATCAGCCTCCCCTCTCACTAAAGAGTTAACTGGAAGGGAACCCTTGTCTTGACTGATAGGCTGGTGAACTCCAGGGTTCAGCCAATCAGCACACCAGGTGGAGAAGAAGCTAGGCTGGAGGTGCACTTGTGGCCATGGAGGGTGGCTACAGGAGAATAACTCTGCAGATCCTTGAAAGACAGGAGGGCAGGGAGCTTGAATTATCAGGAGTTTGGTGTGTTCAAGGAAAATGGAAGTTTAGTCTAGTGAAAAGTTTGTTTAGTTAGACCTTGCGATAGGGAAATTGTATTTCTTTGGGGGGTGTGCTTTTGCATATTCCTGATACTGTTCTATTATTGTTTACCTGTAACGTAATTAAAATAAGCAACACTAGCCTACGCCCACCCTACCTTGAGTGTTGCAAAAGACTCTATAAACGTTTAAGCGTGCCTTAGGCAACCTATTTTTGTAACCCTACTAACTAGGGTTAGTATTAGGTAATATTCTTAACTACCTAAAAGCTGAGAAAGCCTCAGGTGGCCGCAGTCTGTAGTAATTGAATAAAACTGGGTTTTTTAATTTATTTTTTTTAGAAGCCTCTCAGAATTGTTCTTTAATTCAGGAAAAAGTGGGGGCCAAAAGGGAATTTCTCTGTTGCTAACATGTCCTCAAGCTTTCAGCAGCTATCAGTTTTCTCGCCATGTGTAGACTTGCACGCGGAAGATTGTACTTATCCAATAACAAAAGATTGTACTTATCCAATAACAAAATAAAGAGAGTTTGCCCTGGGATTCCACCCCAAGCCCAGGGAGGTTCAAGCTTTGTAGACAAAAGGGTTGGTGGGGGCAGCATTTTGAACCTACCAATAATACAAAATAGTTTTTGGAGAAGCCTAGCCAGGTAACTCAGGAGGAATGATTCAGCATTTCTTTTCCTCACGTGAGCTTGCTCTGAGACAAAGGCTGTTAATCTGCTACATCACGTCTGACCCCTTAAGGGGTGGTGGACCTATTAGAATGGTCCACCGAGAAGTCTGTTGGATCCAATAGGATTCCAAAGGGCCTTGGAGGGTTTTCAAGTTGGTTCTGCCAGTGATTCTGTTGATGCCCTGGTAGATATATGGAACAGGGAACTTACCAGGACAGTAGACACGATCGCTCCCAAGTGTCCAATCTGACCTGCTTCAAAATGAGCTCTATGGTATATGGAAGAACTACAGGAGCTGAAGTGGTAAAGAGTGCAAATGGAGGTCTCATTTTGAATTCAAGAAACAGCATAGAGCCCATTTGTAGGCCTATGCTGTGGCAATACATGCAGCAAGGAAGTGATTTTATTCTGTGTATATTGCACCTTCAAGTTCTCATCCAGCAGAGCTGTTCCAGATGGTTAGAGGCCCCTTCTGTCTCAAGCCCCTTCTGTTTCAAATCTGTTTCCAGATACAATGTCTCACTGTGACACATTCAGTGAGTCCTTTGTAGATGATACCTCTCGCATTCAGGCTGATCCGGACTCCCAGTATTTCTGCAGGACCAGTTAGGGAGGTGTCCAGCAATCCCTCTTGCAAGATTAGATTAGATCAGTTTCAGTTTGGGACTCCTGAAGATGAAGACAAGCTGCTTGGAGCTGTATGGCCTATGACCTATTATTTGGATCTTTGTCCAACATGGCTGATTTCATCTTGCAGGGAGGTTGTTGGAGATGGCCTAGTTGATAATACCTCATTGAAGGAAGACAGCATGCCACCTTGTTTGAAGGAGGCAGCGGTTGGACCCCTTCTTAAGAAGCCAACTCTGGATCCCCTGTGATAGATAATTATAGACCAGTCTCGAGCCTCCCATGATTGGGTAAGATGATCGAGAGGGTGGTGGCTGACCAGCTCCAAGCAGTCTTGGAGGAAACAATTATCTAGACTCACTTCAAACTGGTTTTATGGTGGGCTATGGGGTTGAGATGGCCTTGCTTGGCCTGATAGATGACCTTGACCAGGGAATTGACAGAGGGAGTATGACTCTGCTGTTTCTTTTGGATCTCTCAGTGGCTTTCGATACCATTGACCATAAATGGCGTTTGCCCTTTAAATGCCTGGCTATGGGCAATAATGGGCTGGATGAAGGAGAATAAATTGAAGCTGAATCCAAGCAAGATGGAGGTGCTCATTATTGGGGGTCGTAATCTTCAAGATGGGATAGAATTTCCTGTTCTGTACGAGGTTACACTCATCCAGAAGGAACAGGTACGTAGCTTGGGAGTGCTCTTGCACCCGGGTCTCACCCTACTGCCTCAGGTTGAGGCTGTGGCCAAGTGCGCTTTTTACCAGCTTTGATTGATCCAACAACTCTGCCCGTTCCTTGAGGAGAATGACCTGAAAACAGTGGTGCACCAGCTGGTAAGCTCCAGGCTGGACTTCTGCAATGTGCTCTATGTAGGGCTGCCTTTGTCCATAGTTCAGAAACTTCCAGTTAGTGCAAAATGCTGTGGCCAGGTTGGTTTCTGGGGTATCTCGGAGAGACCATATTATGCCTGTTCTTAAACAGTTGCACTGGCTACTGATATGTTTCTGGGCAAAGAACAAAGTGCTGGTTGTTGGCTTTAAAGCCCTGAATGGCTTAGGTCCGGGGTGCCTTAGAGAGTGCCTTTTTTACAAGATCCCCACTGCTCATTGAGATCATCAGGAGGGGTCTGTCTTCGGGTGCCACCAGTTCATCTGGTGGCGACCTGAGATAGGGCTTTCTCTATTGACATGCCTAGGTTGTGGAATGCTCTCCCCATAGATATAAGAGGATTATCTTCCCTGGAGGCCTTCAGGAGGGCCTTAAAGATCCATCCATTTACCCTAGCCTTTAATGATATTTAGTTTTAATTGTAATTTTAATCCACTTTTAATTGTTTCCTGATTTTAATTGTTGTGTATTTCTGGTTTTAATGTAAACCTCCCTGGGCCACTTGGGGAAGGGTGGTATATAATTAAATTAAATAAATAAATAAAAATACACATGCAAAGTAGTGGCCTTTGTTACAGTAGCACATTATTTTGCCTGTACCATTGTAATGCTGAGTACAATAAGTGGGTTGTTCCCTTTAGTCAACGATAGTCTTGCTAATATATGTCAGCCCTTCTCTTTGTTCAAATGCCATGAGATATGCACTGCAGGTGGTAGCATATTCAAGTGTTCGGCTATATGAACCGAACAGAATTCAAAAGGAAATGGAGAATTGGGTGGAACAGTGTTTCAAAATTTGCAGTTAACTCTCTAAATAATAAGCCTCCCTAAAGCCCATCCAAACACTGGCTAGCTAGGTACTTCGTCACTGAAATGCACATCCTTAGATAAAATACCAAGGTAGACACTTGAGCGTAGTTCATCTGGGTGGAGTTCAGAATCTGTAAACTAGTTTTTAAAAAGTAAGAAATTTCCAGAATACTAGTGTTTTCAACAAGCAGAGGACAGTAGTTAAGTTGGAAGGAAGAACTGTAGTGTTTTCAGTGACAAAACTCCAGCTAGAAAGCACCATTAACACACAACTACAACTGAAGCTGTGCCTACAAAGGTGTTATTTGTTGGAAACGTACCACCTTTTTCCAGATATGAAATAAAACTTCTCAGTTGTTCAGAAAATGGATATCTCTTTAACAAAGCACACAAAAATGCTTGTGGACTGTGCATAATAAATGGAAAACCACTTTTCTTAAAATAAAAAAAGTTGAATGGGAGGGATAAAGAAAGCCTGGGATGGTGATTGGTACCCAGGGATGAAGAGGGTATTCCATGTATGTAAAAAGAAATCAAAGAAAGTGTGGAAAGGTATGGTTCAGAGAAAAACCGGAGAAAGCCATAATCAGACAAATACACAGGATAGTTGTGTGAAGATTCAAGGACAAATCTGCAGCCATTGAAATAACAAGTGTTCATGTGCCTCCTGTGTCCAGACTTGTCTCTAGCATTATGAACACTTTAAGAAAAAGTTAATGAGATAATCATATAACTGAGAATCACCTTTGCAACTGAAGAATTACAGGCATATTCTTTCTGTGGTATAATGCAACTCTCAAGCTACAGCTTGAAATCTCTTTATAATAAATGCAACATTAACCTAAATTAACACAACTCTCATAAGAGAGTTTATATCATTTAGTAATAATGTGTGCGTTAATAAGCAGTTCTTTATTTTGGAGTTCAGCATGCTGGTGGGGGCAGGGAGGTACAATATCTGATAACGTGTGGCAAATGTTATTTCTAGCCAGTAACTGATCATTATGAAGCTCTGGATCTCTTGAATGTATTGGAACAACAAGGTGTCATTCAAAAGCTCATGGCCTGTAGGCAGTTTTTATGTAAAGAAAAATGTGCCGTCGAGTCGGTATCGACTCCTGGCGACCACAGAGCCCTGTGGTTGTCTTTGGTAGAAAACAGGAGGGGTTTACCATTGCCATCTCCCACGCAGTATGAGATGATGCCTTTCATCATCTTCCTATATCGCTTCTGCCCAATATAGGTGTTTCCCATAGTCTGGGAAACATACCAGTAGGGATTCCATAAGCCTTGGATTTGGCAACTTCTGGCTTGCTAATCAAATCATTTCCCCGCCGCGCCATTAGTTTTTATGAAGTTTACATTAAATAAAAGTTGTTCTCTAAATTAGAATTTAAATCCTAAGGTCTCCCCAGTACCCCCATATGATTCCATGGCTGCCTACGTCTTTTTTGACATTGGAACATCAAAGTCAGTGGGACCCAAAAGATCAATGATCTCTCTGCCTACCTTGCTTGACCACCCTGGTGCTGATAAAACACTTGCGGCCAGGCAGTTCTTTCAGACATGGGCCATGAATGTGCTACTGTGCTCTATAAGATGAATGGTTCCAGTGGCTTTAAAAAAAAATACTAAGAGAGAGTAACAATATATTCAGTAAACACTGAGGGAGGCCCCTTACTATAATATGTTTAATTCAGCAGACCTAGCCGGTAGATTGCTGCATTTAAATAGTTGTTCAAGCTCTTCCTTATTTTGCATACTGTTTCTTTAACTGAAAAAGTACTATTCTCCACTTTGAATATGAAGAATTGTATAATAGATCCACAGATAAAATGTCAGTGCTTGTCTTTGCAAAATAACTCTACTGGCTGTATACAGTTGTGTGCATGCAGCCCAGGATCAAAATCAAATGCCCTTTATATATTAAGGGCAAAATCCAGCCATTAAAAAACCCCAGCTTAGTACTGAGGTCTCATTGAGTTTAGTGGAAGAGTTGTAAACATGTACTATCCAATTGAAATTAAAGGAATTCTAAAGTACCTAACTCGGGTTGGGTTGGGCCCAGGCTATCCACAATTCTTTGTAATATTATCCCATTACTGTGAACAACTAATTGTTGCACAGTACCTTGAGTTTTCTTTGCTTCCTGTTGAACATTAACTTTCCTCTAAACTTGTCTGTATGTACTCTGTGGGAGATTCTGGAATAATTTAACATAACTAATTTCAGTACTTGGTGGGGGGAAAGCCTGTGTTCATTATCTTTTGCCTGTGACAGATATTTCATGCAGGGCATGTAGGAAATACTTGGAAACAGCTGATAGATGAGTGCTCTGAAAATGCTGATCAGTTGAGAGTGCAAGCTGACAAATAACTGTGAACTTAACATTCTCTATCAGCCCTATTGCTGTGTTAAGTGTTGCACAAATAGGCATCTGGTTGTGGCTGTTTCTAGGAAATGTATCTCTCTCGAGTTTCCATAAAAGAATTAACCCTCTAAAAATATACAAGTAGTGGCAGTGGTTGATGCAAGCCATGGCTAGTAAGTTAAGAGTAGTGCTGCTATCATTTTTTAAAAGAGTGTTTCTATTAAATAAAGTTCTTTTATTTTATTTTAAAAAATGTCTTTTTATGGTCCCGAAAAAGATACTAATAGCACTTCATTGGAAGACTTAGAATAAAGGGTCTTCAGTAATATTTGTTATTGCTGTTCTGTAACATAGAGCAATTGTCTACATTACTGACAGAACATAATGACAACATAAAACTGATTTCCAATTTAATTGAACTTCCTTTTAAAGTCCATAGACCAACTGTTTGAATCGCACCTCAGTAGTCCTGTTTTGCAGAAGTTCAACATTTAATATAGCTACTTTCATTCCCTAATGATACATTGCTAGGTGGTTATTAAAACTGGCCACAAAGTGCATAGCCAAAGAGTCAGTATAAGGGGTAGCATCTACAGATCACAGGCACATTGAGCACCAGAAAAAGGCACTTTTCCCTCCTACACCTCTCTACTGAACCTACTCTGAGCTTCCCGAAAAACTGTGGCCAAGAGTCAGGTGACCTTCAGCAGCAGCAATGGAGTCCCATTGTACGGAGTCCCATTGTACGGAAAGGGGGAATCCTGGAAACTGTAAGGAGAACTGCTAGTGGAGGCACCTCTCTGCTCACAGTTTCCAGGATTCCCCTTTCCCATGCAGCCTCCTGAGCCACATCCCATGCTGCTGCTGAAAATACCCTACTCCTCAGTCACAGCCTTTAGGGAAGTTCATGATAGGCTCTGTGGAAAAAGGATGAGAAAGGCCGACATGTTGCACCCGCAAAATGGTGGTGGTTACCCAGTGTCTCTAGCCTAGAGACCCTGTTTGCTTGCAGAACATGCTTCATGATGTAATTAACTCCAACTCCTTTTTTAAAAAACAACAACACGCACTCTGAATTGTGTCCCATATTATTGCAGATGCTTTAGTTTTTTCCACTTAGCCATTCTTTAGTGATGAGACTAGACTTCAGCCAGGCCAATTTCTGGCATATGCAGAGTGGGGTGGGGGTAAATTAGGCTCAGTATCATTGCTTTCTCGAAACCATTTCTTTAAGAAGTTCCCAGATGTTGTTGCCTTGTGGCAGCAGTATCTTCAGGTAGTTCCTGCCAGTTTCCTCAGAAGATAGTGTTGCTCTTTGTGTTGAAGAGGGCATATCATAGAGCCCCATAAATTGGAAAACTGTGAATCACATTCCTCCTCCGACTTACTGTGGATGGAAATAAGACTTTAAAAAGTGATGTAGTTCTTGGGACATACTATCATGCTCTGTTGAGAATGAAAACCCCGAGCATGATCAGTTGAGCTCCATTAGACATGGGTTCTGCACCTGTGCGGAAGCCTCTGTGTGGAGTGCCACAGCTGCTTGTGGCATTTCTGCCTTGCAGCACATGATCACGTGGCTACTATTTAAGGTGGGAAGAATGCCAGCGTTCCAGTTCCTTTTCGACCACTGTAGCGATCGGTCACTCGATTCCTGGAGCTCCTTATTCTGGTTCCTCTTGGTGCAACAAGTTCTGAAAGAAAGAAAGGTTTTCAGATTGAATTTCTGGTACTTTGACCTACGAACTTTGATGATGGCTGTGGCTTCCCCTCAAAAGAAAGAGCTAAAAACAGATAGTAAAACGTTCAAACGTTGCACAGAATGTAAGGCGAAATTGCCCTTTCAGGACAGGCACGAATTACATTTGATTTGCCTTGTGGAGGGGCATAATACTTCAACATGCAGGATATGCATCTTGAAAATGCGTATTTTCAAGCAAATGAGGCGCAACAGGGAACTCTGTGTGTGGCCTTGTACAATGATGCCTGGGTCCCTCCACCCAGGCTCAGCGTTGGCTAAAGGGGCAACTGCGTCTTCTAAATCCCTTGCCTCAAGCCCATGCTCATTCTAAATCCTTGACACCCTCCTTCAAGCCGCCTCATGCTCCGACAAAAAAAATCGAGAGAGAAAGTGGCTGAGGGAGAATCTGATGAGCCTGTAAAAAAAGAGGCAGAAGACTTCAAAAACTGGAGCAGACTCCCTCTCTGTCAGATCTCCAAGATGTGATCATCACTTCTTTGTTGAGACCTTCAACCCCAGGATCACCGGGGTTGATCTTGGATGTCCAATATTCTCTTCAACATCATACCGACCACCAAGATTGAGATGTCCTTCGATACTGATGCTCCACCAGAAAATTTCATTGCTGACAGCGATGGAGTAGACACCTGTACTGCTTCATATGATGTCAAGACCTTCGAGACCAAAGCCTTCAATAACATAAGCTCCACCACCCGTCTTGCCTAGACCATCAACAGGAGTTCCTGGGTTGACGCCAAAACCAACATCAGATCAAAAATAGCTTCGATATCACCAGCTACAACCCCAATCCATTCCCCTTCGACGCTGGTGATGCTGGATGTGACTTCCACATTGAATAACCCAGTTTTGATGGACTCCAGACGTGTCACCCCTAGATGCCAGGAGCTGATAGTGTTTGAGGTTGATGATGATGATTGAGGATGATGATGGGACTCTGGATCCCTCAATTGCACAATCCTTACTAGCAATCTTGGATTCTAATTCAAGCACTCCTTCCGCTGCTACCTTTAGGGGTTTTCCCAACACCAGTGAACAACAGACTTCTGCTATTACTCAAATCTCAATGCTTCCGTTGACCTCTTGAGCGAAAATGCCAGTCTGCTGTGCCCTAACAGCTACACAAATGGTGACTACAGCGAGCTGGCACACATGAGGTTTCTCACGTCGCTCTGTATCAAGTGCTCCTCTGAGTGGAATAGGCCAGGATTCTCCAGGCTTCGTTTATAACTATCAGGAAGATAGACCATGGAAGCCAGCATTTTTTTGAGAAATAGAATACCCTGCCTGCTGCGTATACCAGGGATAGGTCAACCACTTCCCTAGCTGTTAGGGATTTCTTCAGCCACACAAACTGAAAAGATGACTACTGCAGTAGTAGCAGTAGTAGCAGTAGCACTTACATTTATATACCGCTTTATAGCCGGAGCTCTCTAAGCGGTTTACAATGATTTAGCATATTGCCCCCAACATTCTGGGTACTCATTTTACCGACCTCGGAAGGATGGAAGGCTGAGTCAACCTTGAGCCCCTGGTCAGGATCGAACTTGTAACCTTCTGGTTACAGGGCGGCAGTTTTACCACTGCGCCACCAGGGGCTCATGGTGGCAACCGAAACGCTGCCCTTGTTACAGCCAGAAGTGCTAAACCAGTAGTAGCTTCAAAACAAACACGAACTAAGATTATACAAGTGAAGTCTACCGAGACGCAGATTCAGCTCCTGAAGCTGGGTTCTCCCCCTCCTCTATCACCTCCTCACCAGAATCCGATTCCAGATTCCCCACCAATAAGATCTGACAGCCCTCATGAGTCATCTGATTTCAAGTTGAATCTGGAGACTGCACATGACCCTTCTCCAGATGTTGCATCACCTGCCCATGTGTCCCCCGACTGAGGAAATGAAGGTGTACCTTCAGATTAAAGAGATGGTGGAGGCTCTTGGAGTGGACTAGATCTGAAGACCCAGATAGCTACAATAGACAACCCAGTCTATAATTTTATGGCGAAGTCACAGCACAGCCAGTAGCCCTCCTGGTGCTACCAGAGTGGCACAAAGTGCCTGGGAAGTGGTGCACACATCGACTCCAACTTCTAAAAGGTTGGAAGGTCTTTATAGAATTCAGGAATCCGAAAATACATACTTGGTAAAACACCTTATCCCTAACTCTCTCGTGATAGACTGCGCAACTGCTTCAAGGACACACAACTTCATAAGACAAGGAAGGAAGATTGTTAACTACTCCGCCCGCATGGGAAAATATAACCATTCTCTCTGGCACAATTTTGAACAAGAGCTGGATCCTTTGTCCGTGGAGGAGCTCAAGGCACAATTCAAAAGGACTTAGCAAAACTGACTGTGCTGATGCATTAGCAATTAAGTACAGCCAAGCATCTGGCTGAATCTGAATCCAGAGCCATGGCATCCACAATCACATTGAGAATACATGCTTGGCTTAGATCAGCCACCATTAAATGGGATATGAAAGACAAGATTGAGGGGTTGCCCTTCGATGGAAAAGGCCTGTTCTCAGAGCAGACTGACTCCACAATGGAGAAGCCTCAAAAGTCCAAATTTATGGCCAAGACCTTTACAGCAGCTTCTTCCTTGACGTACACATCAAAGCACCGGTGGTTTAACAAGCCCAAGCCGGTCTAAAAGCAGCAAGACTAGAGAGACTACAGAAGGCTCTACCAGCCTTACAAGAAGTGCCACTACCAGGCTAAAAATAAAGGCAATCAAGGTCAACACCATAAACAGGCAGAGGGCCAGAAGCAACATCTTTGAGAAATATGTCCACCCGCCTTACACCCTGACATTGACTCCTTCACCCTGCATGACACTGCAAACACCTACCGGGACCATCTTGATGGCACCAGTGATAACCCCATCAGTTGCCAACAACATCCAGCTAGCAAGCCATGCCCCAGCATGGCACCATATAACATCAGATCGCTGGGTACTTAAAATAATTTCTGTGGGTTATGCCATAGAATTCAAGACTAAACCATTTTTCAAGGGTGTATGCTATTTGAAGGCAGCACCTGCTATGCTAGAAGAGGTGAAGAACTGCTGGGAAAGGGGGCCACAGCCCCTGTAAGGTGGGCACAGAAGCGGGAGGGCTTCTACTCCCGCTACTTCCAAATCCCCAAGAGGGGAGGCGGAATTGGGCCAATAATGGATTTAAAACACCTAAACAAGTTTGTCTGAGTGAGGAAGTATTGTATGACAGCATTGCAGGACCCTGCCTAAAGGATGCTTATTTTCACATTGGAAATAAGACCTAAAGGATACTTATTTTCTAGACCTAAAGTATGCTTATTTTCACATTGGAATTCAGGAGACACACAGAAAGTTTGTAAGATTCACAGTGATCAACTTGATTTATCAATGTAAAGTTCTACCGTTTGGACTCTGAACCTGCCCCCCGCCCCCCAAGTGTATGGCAGTAATTATTGTGCACCTCAGAACCAAGGGCATGGCAATACACCCATATCTTGATGATAGGCTACTGGCCTCAAGAAGCAGAAAAGAGTTACTTTCTCAGATAGAATATCTATTCCACCTGCTACGAGACCTTGGAATAGAGGTGAACTGGAAGAAGCCCCACTTAGATCTAGTGAAATCCATTCCATACATAGGGGCATAGGGCTGCTGGAGCTTATCCTTCTAACATAAACATCAAAAGGTGGACCTACCAAAGTCATTAGGGCACACTCTACCAGGGCCTATGCAACATTGGCTTCCCATCTGCCTGGCATATCCTTCAAGGACATTTGCAAGGCTGCAACCTGGTAATCAGAGTTGCCCTTTATTGGACATTATGCTGTTGACGTGCTCTACAGTGGAGGCTGATTTTGGGAGAGGTGTTCTTAAAAGGGTGTTGCAATGACAACTGCTCCTTCCACCTGAATGAGCAAACTAAACAACAATTTCTAATGGAGCTCAATGGATCACGCTCCAGATACACAGGTTGCTCACCTATAACTAATGATCTGGTAGTGATCGGTGGACATCGATTTGACCCTCCCAGACCTCCCCACTGCAGTAGTTCAAGTCTCCATTCTAGAACTCACTTGTCTGTTACTGCAAGGATGGTCGCCTGCTCCGGTGGTCATCCAGGAACTGGAATGCTGCCATTCTTCCCGCCTTAAATAGCAGCCACGTGGTCACTTGGGATAGGGCAGAAACACAACGAGAAGCTGTGGCACTCCACACCAAGAGGCTTCTGTGCAGGTGCAGAACCCATTTCTAATGGATGTCAGTGGATCACTGCCAGAACTTCCCCATTGCTGGAAGTGGAGAAATGATAGAAATTATAAAATTATGGCTGTTGAGGCAAAAGTGTCTAGGGAGATGTTTTCTTTTGCTCTCAGAATGCTAGAACTGTGAATTATTCAATGAAATTGGTAACAGATTCAGGACAAATTAAAGTACTCTTTTACATAACTCAAACTTGAATTCAGTGCCAGATGTGATGTTAGCTAGCATTGGCTACACTGACTTTGAAAGGGCAGCAGCTAAAGTTATTCTGTGGCAGCCCCATTGCTACACCATCAGGGCTGCTGTTAGGGTTGTGCAGCAACCTCATTGGATCCCTGCCTTCAATGGATGGCTGCCTGTCATGCTGGCCATTGACGGTTGCTTTCCATTCTGACAGACTCCTTATCTGCGTTGACACTTCTGCTTCCCTCTCAAAAGGCATCCAAGTCACACTACAAGAAGGAAAGTGTTGTTTCAGCTTCTGCAACATCTTTCCAAATTGGCCAGTTAACCTGACAGTCCCTGTGCTAATTTTATATAAATAGAAACATGTTCATGTGATTTCGTCATGACTCAGAGTGCTTTTGGGTCCAAGTAATTCCTGTGATTCTTTACCCAAGAGCGAACTTTAGAAGCTATTTGAGGGGAGAAATCCACTGTTGGCAATTGTAACTCTACAAAGAAGCTTGAAAGGTTGCAGAAACATATCAGTATATTTTTAGTATGTGATAAATGTGCAATAATAACATTTATAATAATACTATATATGCAATAGCTAAAAGATTTTAAAAACACAGAATATCTAGTATCTCTGAGGACGTTGTATGATTTACCCCAGCATCCACACAGTCAACATATAACCAAAAAATAATAATAAATTGTAGTTACTTCTGTTTAATTTTTGATTGCATTTCCTTATGTTTTCACTTTAGAGTACGTTTTTACAGTAATTTCTTGTTTTGATTTTAAGCCTTGTTTTGCAAGCTTAGAAGATTCTGTTTTACTCTACTTTTGATCTAGGATGTCCAAAAATAGATTGAAAATATTCCTTTATTTTCTGTTGTTTGGAAGCAAGAAATTGAAAAATGTGCTGTGTGAGAAATATTGGGTGGTTGTCCCGCACCCCCTTCTTAAAATAATGTGTACATTCACTACGTTTCTCTTTCAACACATAGCTTAAATAACCAATGGTTTTTAAAAAATCAGTTTATATTTAATGTGAATGAGCCTCTGGCAAATTAAAAGTCTCTCTCTCTTTATATCTATATATCATACACACACAGTGCTTTTTTGTTTTTTAAAAAGATACTTTAACCTCAGCACTGCATGCCTCCAGAGCCAGGCCACACCCCTTTTGTGTCACTCACATAGGGGTGTGGCCAAGTTTCAAAAGTGGCTGGTGCTCTTGTAAACCCACTCCCTGCCTGGGATTGCTGCGGCGGGGAGGGATTTGCCTTCATTCCCTGCAGGGTGCTGTTACTCTTATCTTGGTTAAGAGAGATATAAGCAATTAATACATGAGAACATACTAAACTGAACATACTTATATGCATTTTATAGAAAATTCCAAATGTTCATCATGTTCTCATCTGGTGCAATGTCCTGACTCCATTCTTTGCTGTTGGTGTCTACTGCAGAGAGATGTTTTTAGAGTAGCCATGACTCCATGTATTTTGTAGGGTCAAAGCATAGGAGGGGCAGTCCTACAAGTTTAAGAAACAAAAGTGCTGAAACAGTTTTTGTCAGCAATGAAGCTCTGGTTGGAGTGACAACCAAATTCATCTGTGAAAATGCTTGTTTACATTCGCTTGAAGAAATGGGAATAGTACTTGGAGCATGTTTCAAATGCAGCAGTTTTTCTGGAACAGTCTTCTCGATCGGATACTGACAAAATATGTTAATTGTATCTCTTTCATTTAGTTAAAGTCTTAACACCATTTTTCTGACTTCCATCTCACCGAATGTCAAATGAGCATCAACATTTTCGGGCACTGATTTTTTATCAAGGACATGTGCACTTTGGGCTATATTGTCATTTCCACTATCAAGCAGCCTTTTTTGGACTGATTTTTTCCCAAGGTTCTATAAAAAGCTTCTGGCTCAATTGGAGGCTTCTTTTTACAGTCTTTGTGATGAAGAGCAACTTGCTGAAAGTTGAGGTTTTCAGTTGTTTTGGTGGCATTTTCATAATATGGGCCTGGGAACATTTTTTCTTCAAATAGGTTGTACAAGAGTTTTTGTCTTTTGATCATCCTTGTATAGGCTCATATCACACTCTTCTTAGTCCAAACTTAATTCAGACAATTCTTGAAGGACATCATAGATCAACTCTATATCCAACAGAAATCCTATACTTGTAATTTTTTGCTGTAAGCCCTCATATATGCATTGCTCTTTTTTGTCCCTTGTTGAATCATGCCTTGCTTCTTCAAAATGCTGCACAATGCTTCATAGTCTCCCAAACAGCTAAAACTGATAGAAAACTAGATGCTATCCATTGCATGCTTAAAGTTTGACCAGTTTTTAAAAGCTGAATCTCAATTAAACATGCCACATGCAGAGGAGGCTGTGAAGTTAAATTTAAGAATTGGACCAGTGCAAGTTGAATCATCAGGAAGACATAGATAATTCTTGACTCTCAGTGACTACTCTGGACACATTTTAACTTATACACTAAAACAGAATAGCCAAGTTCTCAAGAAGCTTAGTTAGTATGTTGCAGTAGTAGGTTTGGCGGAAAACTGCAAAGACTAAGAACTGATCATGGGGGTGCATTTACATCTAAGGAAATGGCCAATGAGGCATTGAACATAAACAGACGGTGCCTCACACCCCAGAACAGAATGGTATAGTAGAAAGGGAGATTTGTTCCCTATTTAAAATGACAAGGTACATACTGCAGAATCTAAGATTGGCAAGCAAATTTTGAGGAGAAGCAATCGTGACTGCAAATCATCTACAGAACAGAGTGGCAGCTGTGACATCTTTTGACTTATGGCATGGGAACAAACCCAACCTGGGATGTATCAGAGTTTTTGGATGAAAGGCAGAGAGAAAAGAAATAAACTGAACTGCAGATGTGAAGAAGGAATGCTCTATATACACTAGGAGGGAAAGGATACAGAATCCTTGATTTGGCCACTGGAACAGTGAGAATATGCAATGTGGTATACTTTGATGAAAGACAACAGCCAATCACAAATGAAATGCCAGAAATTGGACCAGATATCCAGATGGAAAAAGAACCAAGAGAAGAAGAAATTTGCATAAGACTGGAGCTAACCAGAGAAACAGAACCAGAAGGGAATCAGAAGTTGAGTCAGAAGTGAGACGCTCATAGAGACCCAAGAAAGGGGCTCCACTCAGGAGATTCTCCTACATGGCCAGAAAAGAAGAGACCCAGGATCCCTGCACATAGGAAGATATTGAAAGACTGCCAACACGTGAAGCTGGAAGTTGGAGAAAAGCCACAGGAGGAGAGAGAATCTCTACACAAAAATAAAACTTGGACACTTGTGAAACTACCCACTGAAAGAAAGTCAGTAGGCTGTAAATGGGTCTTCAAAATCAAATACGGTGCAGAGGGAGATATTGAGTGCTACAAAGCCAGATTAGTAGCCAAGGGTTAATTTCAAAATTGTGGTGGAAGTTTGTGAGCCATTTTCACCTGTCATGAAGCATACTTCAATAAGAACACTTCTTATCATCGCAGCAGCAAGAAAGATGCAAGTTGACCTCCTGGATGTACAAATTGCATTTCAAATCCACCAGGATTAGGCTGTTGAAAAGAGTATTGAAAAGAGGCTTGTATGCAAATTCCAGAAAAGTATCAGTGCCTTGAAGCAAGCTGCTAGAGCACGGATTCTCAACATTGGGTCCCCAGATGTTATTGGACTTCAACTCCCATAATCCCTATTGAAGTCCAATAACATCTGGGGACCCAACATTGAGAATCCCTGTGCTAGAGCATGGAGTGAGAAACTGAACCAGGTGTTACTCAAGGAGGGGTTCACATAAGGAAAGGCTGATCCTGGCCTATACTCAAGATTCAGAAATGACCAATGGACTTACATTTTGGTTATTTGCTATGAAAAGAAGCCAAACAGTCATGATGAGTTAGTGGAGCACTTGAACAAAGAAGTAGAAGTGAAGGAACTAGGAATTTAAAAAATCTGTAGCTTCTGTCTGTTTTCCCCACCCCGTACTTAGAAGCCTTTCCACACTACCTAACTTTGAATGCGACTCTGCTTTGGAAGAAGGCTGTCTTAGTAGACACAGCCGGAGAAAATATAGAAGTCTACTTGGTGGCAGCGGAAGATTAAAATCATGGGACTGGGCCGGGACACAGGCACTATAATGTTTGTGCATTGCTGTTTGTGGCAAGGTTTATACTAACATACACCTGAATACATTTTGTGCAGTACGAAAGAAAATTGTGAGTGGAAACTAAGTGTTTCTGCAGTTAGTGCTATGGAGTTTAATAAGGAAGTTGGTTGATGGTTTCTTAAAAAGAAAAAGAAAACCAAAAATTAAGATAAGTATCATTTCTTTTCCATCTTTATGATCTCAAGCAAAAAGAATATTAGAGTCGTTGCCTGCTCTCCTCCATTCTTTGCAAGGCAGCTGTACTTTCCTTGCTTCCCACTTGTCCTCTATTTTTATGGCTGGATTATTACATGTTATGGCCCTACACTATGTCAAGCTTAATAGGCCCCATAGCAGCTAGCACGCACTGTCGCTTTCTCTCTCTTGAGATGTATGTATGTATATAATTTAAGAAGTACAATGAAAATACTAATCAAATGTTTTTACTTGGCTAACACACACACAAAAAACCCCAAACCCAGTAGTTTAACAGAAGCAGTTATCTTACAATGATCCTGTTTGCAGTGCAAAACCCTTTAATTTACCCAACAGGGCTTCTTATGTTGTATTCTGTTGCCATCTGTTTTGCACAAAATTAGTTTCTGTTGTTCTGTGACTAATAGTTGCATTTTATGGGTCACTTATGCTGTGGACCAAGCAAACCCAATTGCAAAGAAGATAAGAAGCATCTGCAAACCTCATGGCACAAGGGTGCAAGTGTGGCTGAACTGAACAACATGCTTTAGAGTGTTTGTGCAAAGCAAACTAGTTCCACTATGTCTAGATGGGGTGTCCAGATACTGAAGATTGTGCATGCGTCTGTGTTGAGAGAGATAAAAATAATGAATAAATAAAATATTTGTTTGTCTATGTTTATGCTACTCTTGCTTTATCTTTACTCTCACAACAACCCAGTGAGGTGGTTTAGGCTGAGAGAAAAGTGAGTGACCCATTAAAAAACTCTTTAAATGAAAAAACATTATGGAAAATTTGAAATTTAATCATTTCTTTGAATACAGTACTACTCTTCCTCTTATTTTCTATCTCTTGTAGTTGTTTTTTCTCTCTTGATATCTCCTAAGAAGATTATTTTTGCCTCTCTCGTTTAATTCTTTCAGAGATGATGTCATCATCTCCCTGTTTTTTGGTCCTTTGAGGGCCCAGAGGCCAGGCTGTGCATAGGAGAGTGAAAGAACAAATGAAACCCTCCATCTTGCTACGATCCCTGGGTGGTAACTGAGTTCCTGAGCATGGTCTCGGGTAATTTCAGAGCTTGGCCATGCCCCCAAGCTCTGAAATCACCCGAGGCCATGCTCAGAACTTAGTCCGCACCTGGGATCTCAGTGGCAGGGAGGGCTTTTGCTTGGTTTGTTCTTTCACTCTCCTATGCACAGCCTGGCCCCTGAGCCATCAAAGGACCACAAAACAAAACAAAACAAAACAGGGAGAGGGTATTTGGAGAGTACAATGTACCTCCAAATAAATAAAAGGTCCTCTCCCCGCATTTTTCACTGTTTCCCTTCTGAGTGTATTCAAACATATTTTAAGGAATCAGTAAAGCAGCTCTATTTATTAACAGTGATTGGAAGATGAAATGCTTTTAATTTGTTTGACAGGCTGTCTGAGTGCTAAATTGTGCTTTTCAGCTACCACTATGGGGAATCGTTTGAGGAACGTGAGGTCCCTCGTGACTCCCTTCACTGCCCAGTCGTGTGGCCATCGCTCAGCGCACCACCGCCCTCTTAGGTACCCCCTGCCGCGTCAGGCTGCACCTGGAAGTCTGCTTCCAGCAGCTGCAGGGAGTGCCAAAAAGAAACCCCATTGAAGGAATCCAGGAAGCACAACCAGAGCCTCATGTCCTCCCTCATGGAAGCAGTTACCCTAATTCGAAAGTGAGGCAACTTGCATCCCACCGCGGCATCGCAGAGACGCCTCAAGAAGGGGCAGCCCAGGGCCACAGCCTGGCATGCAAAGTTGAGATGGCCAATTAGGGACTGCAGCTGGCGCAGGGTGACCTTTTGGGCCCGTTCACAAGCTCTCAGGAGGTCCCTCAAGGCCTTGAGCTTGTCAGTGGGAAGGTGTGACAACTGACCCTGCGTATCTAGTTCTATGCCCAGGAAGGTCAGCCTGGTGGACGGCCCCTCAGTCTTGTTCTTTGCCAGGAGCACCCCCAGCTCCTGGCAAAGGGCAATGAACGTGTGCAGCAGTCTGGCGCATTGATTAGAGCCCGCCCTCCCTCCGAAAAGGTAGTCATAAAGATAAGTTAGCTGAGGAGTTGAGCTGAGCCTCAAAGGCCATTCAAGAGACAGAGCAACCCATAGGTAACACCCTGTCGATGTAGTACTTCCCCACAAATGCAAACCCTAACAGGTCAAAGTCATCTGGGTGTGCTGGCAGTAGCCGGAAAGCCAACTCAATGTCACATTTGGCCAGCAAGGCCCCAGGCCCGCAAGCCCAGACCATCGCCATTGCCTCATCAAATGAAGTGTAACAGACTGAACAAAGCTCAGTTGGTATACCGTCGTTGACGGAGGTGCCCTTAGGGTAAGACAAATTATGTGTTAGCCTGTATTCCCCCGGGAGCTTTCTTGGGATGCCCTCAATGCTGGCAGGGGAAGCTCGGCAAAAGGGCTGAGTACCTGGCCTAACGCCACCTCCTTGCTGATTTTCCTAGCTACTACCTGCTCCATTCCTGCACTGATTTCAAATTGTGTGTGAAACTATGCCTATGTGGAAACTGGCATGGAATCCCGAAACCCTCGGAAAAACCAGCTTCCAAGTACTGTGTGCATTGTCCGGGTAGTTGCGCAACAGCCGCCGAAGCACCAGAATCCTAATTGGGATGGGGCCCTTTTCCCACACCGCCTCCATGGGCGGCTTCAGGCCCCTTACTCCCACTCAAGTGGTAGCTCCCACCTCCTACTCTAAAACCCTTCATCTGGGGGCAGTTGAGGCCGGCGTGCCGGCTTCTGCAAAAGCCACATTCATGCCTGTACTTGCACGGGGAGTGGGAGCACTTTCTGCTCCTATTGAACTCCCAGCAAACCAGGGGACTTTGAATGCCCTGGGCGCCCGTGGGCAAGGCTGCTGACACTGCTGGAGTTTTGGAAATTAAGTGGCTGCTTTCCACGCACTCCCCTGTGAAGAGCCTGGACGGTGTCATGATCCAGAGCCACAGCTCGGGATGCTGCTTCTCCCATGACAGCCCTGGGTTGTTAGCTGCCCTTTCCCTAAAGGACTTATCATTGCACTCCCACTCATTGCCTGCAAAGTCCATGAATGCCCTATGAATGGTGTCAAAATACTTAATGAGCGCGGGGCCCTTCTCAGGGTACATCTGAGTGACCACTCCCATATATATACTGAACCCGGAAACCCAGTTGTTGCAATTACACTCTATGGGCTTCCTCCTGGTCCACTCCTTGTCCTTTTCTTGCCCCCGCTCCTTGCCCCCACGGGCTCGGGTTCCTTGAAAAGCATTTGGAAGATGTCCATGTACTCGCCTTTCAAAATGCGCTCCTTGACATGAGGCAACAGGTGGTCCCCTAAGGGGACGGGCCCATCATCAGTGTTGCTGCTTGTGCTTGCCGGGGCAGCTTGCGCAGGGGTGGCGCTTGCTCTCTGCTGCCTGGACTCCCCTTGCCAGACCTGATTACAGGTGGCAAGAAGCGATGCCCAGTTCAACGGGCCTGGGTATCACCCGTAAGGCCCAATAGGGGGTCTGCAAGGCAAACCCCATGGCCACACTCCCTGGGGAGACTCACCTGATCCAGACCCTTGTCCTTCCAGTTCCTCAGTACCGCCTCCTGGTTTGGGTCCCACCGGTGTTCCACTGCTCCCTGGACTGGGCGATGGTGACGCGGTCGCCTCGAGTGCTGCTAAGCGGTCAGCAAAGCCCTGCATTAATTTAGCTCACTTCACAGCCCTGGATAGCCTCTGCATGTGTGCGGGAACCCCAGATGGGCCACCTCCCCCACCGTCCCCCGTAGGTACTGTGCGTTCCTTTTCCAAGGACTCCAGGCGAGCGATAAGTGCCCTGATGGATCCCAGTTCACTGTCGCGCTCGTCCTCAGACGAAGAATCCGGTGGGACTGGGGGCCTCTTCGGGATACGGGCCAGCTTCTTGCCCTTCCTGGTTGGTGCCTTCTTGGGGCCCATGGCTGAGGCCTCCCCGAAACCGCCGGGCAAAACACAGGGGTGTGCGCGCGAATCCTAACCTTCTGAGTCCACCACGTGTGCACACAGAGCCCTAATACCACCAACTCAACCCCCTCTCTACTCAGCTACTAAGTGCTGTTGGGAACTGGTCCTGGAGATCTGGCGCTTAAAGAATGCTCCCCCCCTTTGCCGTGCTGCCCCCACCCAGCCTTATTACAAACTGCAACTGCCCCCCCCCCACCCGAGCTAAGACTCCAAACCTGAGCTGGGTTAAGACCCGGCTTGGTGTGCTGCCGCTGGTGCTGTTCTGCTGGCTGTAAGGATGAGCAGGCCGAGCTGCCTCTTCTGCCGTGAGGGGTGGGAGTGGGGTTCTAGCGAGCCCCGCCACACCGCCAGACGGGCTTGGGCCTCGATGCTCAGGCCACGTGGTTCAGCCTGACCCCTTGCAGTGGCCAAAACGGTGGCCGCAATTGACTGGCGCTCGCTAGGGAAGAAAGCCGGGAAGGCTGCAAGCCTGGACTCCGCTGCTACAGCCCCCAGGTGCACGAGCGGCGGCCAAACCTGTAAAAGGCAGCGGGCTTAAAAGCCTGGAATCCGCCGATGCAGCCCCCAGGCGCACCGCTCCGAAAGCCAGGCCACCTGTTCCATGACCGGCTTTGGAGCACTTGCCTTGCATGTCCGACTTCTTCACTGCCGAGAGGTGGACTGATGCCGGCCCAGGCGTGCTGCTGGCTTACCTCTTCCGGCCCCGCCCCGGAAGCCTGCCGGGACCAATGGAAGCTAGCTCCCAGGTCCCGCATGCTTCTCCGAGGTGGGGGCTGTGGGCCCTCAGCTTGAGGTGGTCCATGCGAGCAAGGCGGCAAGCAGCTTGATTATTAACAGTGATTGGAAGATTTGATGTTTTTAATTTGTTTGACAGACTGAGTGCTAAATTGTGCTTTTCAGTAAAATTTACAGGGCTGATTGTTTTATCTGGTCATGTTTATGTATACATGCACTTGCTGTATATGTTAATATATGAATATTGCTTTAAATTACAATCATTCAGTGAAGTAATAAATGAGGACACTAAATATTCCACATTTATTCTCTTCTCTTTCCTAGACATTTGGGCTATTGGCTGCATATTTGCCGAGCTATTGACTTCAGAACCTATTTTTCACTGTCGTCAGGAAGATATCAAAACAAGCAATCCTTTTCACCATGATCAACTTGATCGCATATTCAGTGTAATGGGATTTCCTGCAGGTAGATTAATATCTTATTATTATTTTATTAATAAATCAATATTAATCCATTGATTTAGATTTTCAATAAATTAGCTTCTTAGCATGTAAAACAGGAAGTAAGAAAGTATTACAATTTGTATACAATATATATCCTTGGACTTCTAATTTTATTATTCTTTTTAATTTGTTAATATAATACCATTAATGTATAGGGACCTGCCAACTTCTACCTTGGGCAGGGATTTCCGGGGTGGGGAGTTTGAAAGTTTGAGGCCAACCTGCAAGCCCCCAGAGTATGTATAGCCTTTGCAATTTGTGGACAACTTCTGAGGGTTAATTTTTTCCATCTGGCCTCTCAGGGAGCTGTGGGAAAAGGAGAAGAAGCTGGGAAATTTCAGGCGCTATAGGGTGATAGAGAGGAGAGCCTCGAGTGCTCTCTTTGCAATTTCCGCCTTGGGTAGGGACTTCCAGGGGAACAGTTTGAAGGTTTGGGGTATTCCACAGGCAGGTCATCACCAAAGGGGATGACACTGGGGCGGGGTTACCTTTTCACCTCTGTTTGAGGGTGAGGACATCCAGCTATTTCTCTGTTAGTTCTGGAGTGATCTCTGGTGAGAGGGGTGATAATCCTGTTGACTTCTAAGTTGGACTGGCCATATAGATTGGGAATGGTTCACCCATGCCCATAGGGCTGTGCTATAGTACAGTTAGATCGAATGTGGGAAGATTCACCTGCTTAATGTGTTCTGTCTTTAAATTTGGGAGGCTGAATCTTGTTTTTCTCTTGACCTAGGCCTGGGTTTATGGTAAGGCAGCTGCCAGTAAAAGGGCAGTTCTTCGATGTGGTTTCTGTCTTTTACACCAATGAGCTATGTGTCTGTGCAGAGACCTCGTAGGAACCTAACAAGCTCAATTCTCCTGATTTAGGCCAGAACCTTGCACCCAGCTGCTCTATGCGGCTGTGCCACTCCACATCCCCTCAGTCTTTGTCGTCTGCGCTTCAGTAGACTTCGGCTTGGCAACAAGTAGGACTATTTTTGAATCCTCTTGTTTTTCTTCTGTTTCCTGGTTTTCACACCTGTTGTTGTTTTTCTTTACTTCATGCAGTAGTGTTTTTTTCTTGGCGTTTTTATTTTTACAGTCCTCCCCGCCGCAGACTCCGATCCTAGCCAGGATGGGGCTTTGTGGCCGGCTGGCCGAAAGTTCTATGCCGGGCACAAAGAACTTTAAGAAATGTGTTCGCTGTGGATCTAAAATCCCTTCCCCCGATACTCATACCGAGTGTCTTCTCTGCCTGGGGGAATCCCTGTATTCATTGCCAGAGGTTTACGAAGCAGGCTCAAAAGAATAGGGCTTCTCACTTGCTCACTGCCCTGTGGGACTTGGCCCTCTGTTCTTCAGAGGCCTTGTTATTGAAGCAGTGATTTAAAATAGCTTCTTCGAAGCAATCAGAGCACTCGGACTCCGCTCCTTAACTGGCCTTAACTCCCGGCCTCGGTACCGGTATCGTTGATGCCTGCTTCGGACCTATCCATGGTTTCAGCCCCTTCTGTGCCACTGGAGGACTTGCCTAAGTGAATTTTACTTTTGGTGGATGTCCTGAATCGGGGGCTGGAGGCCGTGATGGGTTGGATGTGGGCTACTAAACTGAAATTGAATCCAGACAAGACGGAGGTAATGTTGGTCAGTAGGAGAGCCAATCGGGACGAGGAGATTTTACCGGTTCTGGATGGGGTTGCACTCCCCTTGAAGGAGCAAGTACGCAGCTTGGGGGTATTACTGGACCCAGCTCTGCTTTTGGAAGCTCAGGTGGAGGCGGTGGCCAGGGGTACCTTTGCACGGCTTCGGCTAGTGCGCCAGCTGCATCCCTTTCTCGAGAAGGCAGATCTGGCCACGGTTACCCATGCCTTAGTCACGTCAAGGCTGATTACTGTAACGCGCTCTATGTGGGGCTGCCCTTGAAGAACATCTGGAAACTGCAGTCAATATATGCCCTATATTGGACATCAGAGGCCTAAACAAACACTTTGTTTACAAACGTTTCCGGATGTTGTCATTACCAACTGTTTTTGCCCTGTTGGAAGAGGACCTGAGAGACGCGTACTATCATATCTCCATACGCCTTCAACATCGCCATTTCCTGCATTTTCAGATAGGAGGAATCGCCTATCAGTTCAAGGCCTCACCGTTTGACCTGACAACGGCCCCGAGGGTCTTTACAAAATGTCTGGCCCCTGTCGTGGCGTTTCTACAAGAGAAAGATGCCATATCTAGACAATTGGCTTATCCTAGTGGGTCTGAAGCAGGCTGCTTTGAGCTCTCTCAACACAGTCATAGATACTCTGCTGAGCCTGGGCTTGCAGATCAGCTTCGAGAAGTCCCAGCTGGATCCTGTCCGCAGGATACAATTTATAGGGCTGATCTTTGACACCAGCTTGGAGAAAGTCTTCCTCCCGGAGACCCACATAGAGACATTTGTACAGCTGGCTGGAAGGCTGCAGACCATGCACTCGGCACAGCGCCTGTTAGGCCATATGGCTGCCACATGCACGCCTTCGGATGCGCATCATTCAGAGGTGGTTCTTGGATGTGTTCGACCCCCTTCAGGACTCCGTTCAGTTGGAGTGCATGCCTCCTTAGCTGGTGTGGGAAGCCGTGGCTTGGTGGGTCAAGCCTCATCATTTGGACCTCAGCTCTCCCTTCCAGGTCTCTCCTCCATGCTGGGTGATTACAATCGATGCATCGGAGCTAGGATGTGGCTCTCATTTGAGCGATTATTGCCTGAGCGGCCATTGGACGTTGACAGAGAGGGGTAGCACATCAACTACTTGGAACTGTTGGCCATATTCCATGCCCTAACGGGCTTCTTACTCATAAATGCAGGTTGTTTGGTGACAATTCAGACTGACAATACAACAGCGAAAGCCTGTATAAATTGGCAGGGAGGCACGACCTCCAGGAGCCTTCTGTTTCTTTCAGTCAACCTGTGGCATTGGTTTGTAGCACATGTGGTGATGCCTCATGCGGTCTACATCCAAGGGAACCTGAATGTCCAGGCGGACATGCTGAGCAGACTGAAAACGGTTTCCCATGAGTGGATCTTGGACCGGGGTGTCATATTCGCAATGTGGGGGGCTCCGGTTCTGGATGTCTTTGCATCTCGGGACAATGCTTAGTGTGCGCTCTGTTGTTTCAGGGGAGGGGAAGGAGAGGGCTCGCTGGGCGATACTTTTGTCCTGTCCTGGAGTGGCCCCTACCTGGAGTGGCCCCTACCATTCCCCCTCATACCAAAGGTTCTTCACAAACTGAGGGAGGACTGCTCCAGGGCCATCCTGATAGCCCCTTGGTGGCCCAGGAGGCCTTGGTTTGCAGCTCTGAGGTGTGTGGCAGTGACTTGGGTGAGCCTTCTCGCTCTACTTTACCTGCTGTCGCAGTAGAAGGGTCGGGTGCTTCCATCTGGACATCCAGTCCCTGCACCTGATTACCTGGAAGATCCTTCCCAGTGAGACTCAGGGACATTTTGCTGGTGGCGAGAAAGCCCTCGATAAGGAAGTCATATGGACATAAATGGACTCGTTTCTGTACATTTGCTATTCAGAATGGGTTTGATGTTCTTAATCCATCTGTTCAAAATGTTTGTTCCTTTCTGTTATCTTTGAAAGAATCTGATTTGAAGCTCTTCTCTCTGAGTACATTTGGCAGCCATTGTGGCGCATTTGCCCGCCTCTCGGGTTTCCTGGTTCAAAGACCCACTGGTAAAGGGTTTTCTGAAGGGTTTATCGCATGCTTTACCGGATGAGCCTGTTATGTCACCGGCTTGGGGTTTGTCAGTGGCTCTGGCTGGTTTGCTACGACTGCCCTTTGAGCCTTTGACTTCAATTGATCCTCGTCTCCTGACGTGGAAGGTTGCCTTCTTAGCGGCGATCATCTTCGCTATGAGGGTAAGTGAACTGCGGGCCCTGAGGGTTGATCTACCGTACCTGCAGTTTCATAAAAATAAGGTAGTGCTCCTACCAGATGTACAGTTCCTTCAGAAGGTAGTTTCTACCTTTCATCGCTCCCTACCACTCACCTTGCCTACATTTTTTCAAAACCCTTCATCTGATGCAGAACGCAGGTCGTACTGTTTGGATGTTCGAAGGGCATTGTCCTTCTATGTTCAGAGGTTGGCAGAGTGGAGGAAAACTCCTTTGTTTGTTCTGTATGATGGGCCTCGCAAAGGCTTGCAAGTTTCTGCTCATTCCCTGTCTAGGTGGATTGTTTCTACTATTGAACTTTGTTGCAATTTGGCTCATAAACAATTGCCTGCAATTGTTAAGGCGCATTCAGTTCAGTCCATGGCAGCTTCTGTTGCCTTTGATCGTGCAGTCCCTTTGGACACTATCTGTCAAGCAGCTACTTGGGCTTTGCCCCATTCCTTTATTTGTCATTATGCCATTGATGCCAGGGCACTGAATGATGCTAGGTTTGGCAGGACTGTCCTGCAATCTATTTTCAGTTGATGTACCTCGTTTATTTAAAATAAATTCTTCTTGCAGAGTGCATCGTTGTTTCCATTTGTTCTCTCCTCCTTGGGTGCTAGCTTGTTATGCGCCTGTTGGTGTAAAAGACAGAGACCATGTCGAAGAACTACAGGTTGCCTACCTGTAACTTTGGTTCTTCTAGTGGTCATCTGTTCTTTTACATGCTCTCCAATCCTCCCCGCTGGGTCTACTGAAGGCGGACTCCATGACTGAGGGGATGTGGAGTGGCACAGCCGCATATGTGGAGTGGCGCAGCCATGCGCACCAGCCAGCGTGGTGTAGTAGTTAGAGTGCTGGACAAGGACCGGGGAGACCTGAGTTCAAATCTCCATTCAGCCATGATACTTGCTGGGTGACTCTGGGCTAGTCACTTCTCTCCAGCCTAACTTACTTCACAGGGTTGTTGTGAGGAGAAACTTAAGTATGTATTACACCACTCTCAGCTCCTTGGAGAAAGAGCGGGATATTAAAAAAGTGTGTGTGTGTGTGTGTGTGTGTGTGTGTGTGTGTGTGTGTGTGTGTATAAATATATATATATATAGTGTGTATATATATATAGAGAGAGAGAGAGAGAGCGCGCGCGGCTGGGGTCGGGGTTCCTGCCTAAATCAGGAGAATTGAGCTTGTTAGGTTCCAATGAGGTCTCTGTGCAGGCGCATAGCCCATTGGTGTAAAAGGACAGATGCCCATTCTATGAACCAAAGTTACAGTTGAGCAACCTGTAGTTCTTCTCACGTTGCTTGTGGTAGTGATGGTGGTAATGTGTGCTTCCCTCTTTTGTGAGGGTTAGAAGTGTATTGGACTGCCTTAGTGGATTTGGCTGCTAAGGCTAATTTGCTTGTTGGGAAAGGACATGTGGTTCTGGGGAGGCCAGGGGAGCTTCAATTGGTTGTGCGATATGTAAAGGAAGATATGGAGGTGGGGGTTGGATGGTCATTTCTGGGAAATGACCCAGGCACAGACAGTTGTGAGCTTTTCCTCCTTTGGACCTTCAGTCTAGTCCAGGGTTGCTAGGGTGAACTGGCACTGTGAAGGTCCTGTTGCTTAACACTAGCTCAGTAGATGAGCATGCTGGCCTGCCTTGTGTGATGGAGACCAGGCTGGATGAGGCCTAGAAGGTATGGGTCACCCAGTTATATCCTCCAGGTTTCCTGAACCAGCAACAGGCCCATCTTAAGGGTTGGGGAGATGGAATTGCAATAATCTGTTGTGAATCCATTCCCCTCTCCAGATGTCTGATCAGACAATCTCAGAATATTAAATCTTTGTTTCTGATGGTGGACCTCAAAGAACAGGACAGAGCTTCTTTTGATGTGCCCACCCACCACCCCACTGCACCTCAATCTCCCTGCCTGAGCTGTTGAAGGTGGTCTTGGGGGTCCTGTTGGGCTCCCCCAGACTGATTATTTTGGGAGAGTTATATGTTCACACTGGGGATGGCATCCTTCTGGTCAGCCTCCCTGAGTTGAAGCTCAATGGGTCAGTCTTGGACTGATCCTACTGGAAAGGTAGATCCCAAAAAATTGTGTTAGGGAACTACTGCTAGAACTATGTCTATTGGCCTGTGGATCCCACAGGGATCTATTCTTGTCCCCCTTGTTTAACAGCTGTATGAAACCACTAGTGGGGAGATCATCTAGAGAACTGGGCTGTGGTGTTATCAATATGGAGATAGCTCTTTCTCATATGCCATCTGATCCCAGGGAGATGGAGAAGATTCTGAGCTGGTGTTTGCAGGCTGTGATAGTCTGGATATGGGCTAACAAGCTGAAACTTAATCTGGAGAAGCTGAAGGTGATAGTGGTTAGCAGAGGGGCCAGTTGGAGTAGGAGGAGTAGGAGGTTTCAACCTGTTTCGTATGAGGTTGTACTCCCTCTGAAGGAATAGATTCACAGCTTGGGGATCCTCCAATCTTTTTTTGCTCCTGAAGAATCTGGTGGTGGTGGTGGCTATGGTGATAGTGGCCAGGAGTGCCTTTGCACAGCTTGGCTAGTTCACCTGCTTTGCTCCTTATAATCCATGCCTTAGTCACATCACATTTGGATTATTACAATGTACTCTATGCGGGCACTGTCCTTGAAAAGCAGGTATTCAGAAATTACAGTAATACACATTTGCAAAATGTGGCAACCAGGCTGATATGTGGAGTTGCCTGCATTTGCAATAGCTACCTCTCTGTGTCTAGGTAGAATTTAATAGGGGTGTGCATGAAGCACATTTTGCATTCTGTTCTGAGCTCAGAATGGAGCGTAAGATGCGTGGAATGTTCTAAATGGCATGCTTCTGCTCTCTCCACATGCATGGTAGCCATTTGCGTGGTGGTGCTGACTATGCAAATAGCCACCGTGCATGTGCAGAGGCCAGAAGTCCGCCATTTTGGATTACAAAATGGCGGTCAGAACAGGTCAGAACATTCTGAGCTCTGAAGAGGCCTCCCCACTTTTAAGAGTGTTCTGTTCCAAGCTTGGAACCCTCAAAGTGGCCCATTTTGAGGTGGAACGTTCCAACCCTGGAACATTCTGCACATCCTTAGAATTTAAGGTGCCAGTGATTACTTTTGAAGTGCTAAATGAGTTGGGCCCTAGTTACCTGTCTTCTGCCATTGAGTATACCTACTAGTGTAATATGAAGACTGCAGGCAGCTCCAGATACCATTCTGACTGCCACATTTGCACCATCTGTAGTTTCTGAATACTAATTTGACAGGGAAGGCTCAGCCCCACATGCCTCACCCGAACATACAGGTCTGGGTGTTTTGTTTTTTGCTGATTGTCCTCAGGCTGTAGAGCTCACTCTCAGATGAGATCCTCACGGCTTCCTCACTCCTAGTGTTTTAAAGAGTGGCCTTTTCATTCAGGCCTTTCATTCAGCCAGTAGGTAGCTGTCCTCTAACTTCCTTTTAGTTAGTTTTGTAGCATGTTTGGTTTTTAACTGTATTTTTAATGATGTTTTATGTTCTACTTTGTTTTAAATTTGTTGTTCACTGCCCTGGAGTCCCAGGATGAAAGGTGATGATATATAAATGTAAATCATCAATCAATGTACTTTATATGGCACTTTAGTTTAAAAAATGAGAGACCCTACCCTGTGGAGTTCACAATCTAGAACTTCTAGAAGGAAGAAGGCAGAGAAACAGGAGGGGAGTGGAGGCATAGTAAATAGGGAAAGTATGTGCCATTAGTTCATATACATGTACTTAGGCTTTTTTTTCCCCCAAAGATAAAGACTGGGAAGATATTAGGAAGATGCCAGAATATCCTACACTTCAAAAAGACTTTAGGAGAACAACGTAAGTAATCTGTATCTAGAACGAATTGTAATAATGGTTTCAAAACATGATTATGGTGATCAGCTTTTACTGTCTCATTTCTTCTTAGTTTTAAAAATGCAAGTGCTTTCCATGTAGGAATTTTGAAACATGTCAGGCAGTTCTGAGTTTATGTTTTGTTTTGATATATTCCTCATTGGAATATATAGTAACAACAACGTTCCCTGTTATCAAAATGAATTGCAAGTGCAAACATTAAGAAAAAAGGCTAACATAAATAAATTGCCAAAATTCCTATGTGTGTGAACAAAGACCACTATACACACTGATAAATAAAAGCTGGCAAATGTGCATTAGTAATAGTGTACTTTCCCACCCTTTTTGATAGTGTATCACCCTTGTGATTTTCCCCCCCATTTAATTTTCCAGGTATGCCAATAGTAGCCTCATCAAATATATGGAAAAACACAAAGTCAAGCCTGACAGCAAAGTGTTTCTTTTGGTAGGTTATTGTGCCAGTATTGTCGTACTGTTGTGGATTGTTTTATTTTCTAACGTTCACTTATTGTGTTTTGAAAGAAAATAAGGATGCAGATGCACAGATTTAAAACTGTAATGCACTGAAAAGCCTGCCTCTTTCTTGTGTAGCTGATGTCATTAATTGTTTGTTTGGGGCCAAACTATATGTGACACTAAAAGTTGTATTGAGCGTCCATTAAAAAAAAAAGCCACAGGGACCTCCCAGATTTGATGAAGACCATGGTATGGGAGTTAGGGGTTTAACTCTTGTCCCCATGCTGTGTTCCCAACACTGCAGTTTGCCCTGAAAGGGAAGTTGCCAAATGGCACCATGCTGCCATCAGTTAATCCTCACTCCCTCCACATTGTGGCTGTAATTCTGATTGGGTCTTCCTGAAACTGCTATTGCCAATACAAATTGTAAATAAAGGAGGAGGAAAGAAAGAAATAGAAAAGATGGGAGCAGGATGGTCTGCATACCACCTAGAGATTTCTATATTAGGTGGTATAGAAATTTAATAAACAAATAATAAATAAATAGTATTTTTTCATATCATTTGTAATTTGGCCCTGAGGCTGAAGTTTTAGGAGTAATTAAAATAATAATAAGTCACTATACTTGGATGGCATCCATTGAAGAGTTCTTAAAGAACTCAAATGTAAAATGTATTATCTCCTCCTCGATTCTAGGAGACAGTAGTGAAGCAGGTCTTCTGGAAACATGCTTTCTGGGAAAATGGGCTTTCTGGAAACATGTGGGAAACTATAGGAAACAGAATGCTGGACTTAGAAGTACCTTTTGTCTGAGACAGTCTTCTTATGATCTTCTGTCATATAGTGATGGACATCAGAGAGACCACTAAGTTTCATCCTTCTCTCAGCTGCTCCCTTTTCTGTTGTATTCAAGTATAGGCTTTTTGAGATAGTTAGAGAGAATACATTGTCCTTCATCAACTGCTACATTTGTGCTTGTAAAAAAATAACCAGAATAAACTGCAGCATCTTCCCTAAGTAGCAAATCCTCATTTTGTTTCTTTAAGTTAGTTATAACTTAATACTAGAATTCTTTTGGCATTTATGTCAGTCAGTTCAATAATGATATGCATATAAGCTAATCTCCACTAACGCTGTATTAAACAGCTTCAAAAACTTCTCACTATGGATCCTACAAAACGAATTACCTCAGAGCAAGCTTTGCAGGATCCCTACTTCCAGGAGGACCCACTGCCTACATCAGAGTAAGTCCCTCTTTCCTAACCTTTACATTTCTACCTCTCTGCTTAACAATGATTTCTGTCATCTGTGTTGACCATGTAAATATGTAAAAATAGGCTGCTAACCAGAACATTTGTTTGATTATGTCTCTGAAATGCTTACATCATGAAGCAAAAGTTTGCTTTCTTCATTTGGTAAGAGTTGGTGAATGCACAGAAGGAAAGCAAAATGCTACATTTTATTCCTTGTCTTTCCTAGGAGGCAGTCAATTTGATGTAGGTCACTAGCTGGACAGAGATTTCCCTGTAAGTTCTCAATAAATAAATAAACGCATGGCCTCTCAAGAGAGTCTGTACTGGTGATGGATATCCTTTCTTGCATTATTTCCAGATCTTTCTCTAAACACAGACTTTGAGTTTATGCATCTACATGATTCATAATGTAGAGACCTACATACTTCTCTAGGATGAGTACACTAGATTTGCTTAGATTTTGCTTCAATTGTCGTTGTTTCTGTCAGGCTCATTGATAATCAGAGGCCAACAAACAAACCGTGAACAAAAATGTACTAGGCAATCTTTCAATAGCAACATTGGGGGAAATGTGTGATTTGAAAAAGCCTTATAGAGTAGAGATGGTAAATGAGATAAACAAATCTTAGCTTTAGATGCAGAATTCTTCTTAGGCTACATTTACAGTATGGATTTAAGCTGGTTTGATTGCCATAGCTTCCTCCTAAGAATTGTAGGAAATACAGTTTCATGAGTATAGATAATTTATTTCTTAAAAACCCACAGTTCCTTGGTTTGGTTTGGACCCATGACAATTAAACAAATTTCAAACCGGATTACAACTGCAGCAACTGTAGACATACTGTATCCTCAACTGTGCTATATGTGACCAAGAAAAATTGTCTTTTTGTTTGTTCGTCATTTAAATATCTATAGATGTAGTAATTCATTTGCTGCTGTTTTGTTGTTGCTTACTATCTAAAGAGCAGCAGTACTAGGACCAATACACTAATATTTCATACTTTATATAAATGCAAGGTTGCAAGCTAAAGCATGTGGTATAACTCAGTTTTACATTTTCTTTTTCAGTGTTTTTGCTGGCTGCCAGATTCCTTACCCCAAACGAGAATTTCTCAATGAGGATGAACCAGAGGAAAAAGGGGATAAGGTATAGTTCAAAGACCACTTTACTATTGGCAGAAGGAAACTGGGTCCTTAGTAGAGAAGCTGACAGAGCACAAGGTCTTGTCCAGGAATGTGTGTTCAATGCAAGACAATCCCAGAATTCTGTCTGAGACATCATTAAAAACGATAACATTTTCTTGCATGATAACTTACTAAGAATCAGATTGCTTTCGAATGAACAATGTTCAGTAAATTTAGAGTGTTAGTAACATGTGCTTGGAAGAAGAAGAAAGGGAAAAGGCCTCATGCTGTAATCATCTGTGTCTGGTGACGTCTTTTAAGAGCCTGCATATGATGAGAAATATCCCTCCAGCTCTTTATGCCCTATATTCTTTGTAGCAGGGGAGCCTGACTTGATTATTGAAATATTTGTGGCTTCTGTGCTGCAGTTCCTTCACATATATTCAAGGTTCTGGGAGAGAGTGCACATACACATCACATTTTTTCTAGCCATATTTTATGGCTATTTTTTTCTAGCCATATTTTATGTCTTAGGGTACAGAGTTCTCAGTATACTTGGTGGAGGTCCCTCAACTGTGGAAGTTCCTTCCCTTAGAGTACTGTTAACATGGTATATTGTGCCAACACTGTAATCGTCTCATGAAAATTTGAGTATACTGCTACTAAAATATTTACAGCCTTGGCCTTCTACAGTAAATTTGCTGCAACAGAGTGTTATAGGAACTGCATGTTTGTGTTTGTGAGAATACCTCTTGAACACAGCATGCAGGCATGTGCTGGTATTCAACCCTAAAGTGTGCTAATTTCATCTGTTGTGTAACTTGTAGCATGCTGGTGATTAATGATAATCAGTAAATGACTTTAATTAGTGTAAAAGTTAGTCAGGCTTCTGATTATTGACTGGTGGGGAAGTTGTCCTAAAGGCATTTGATTGCAATGGCTTATGGGAAGCTTATTTATATAAGTGTTGTATAAACATTGACCACATTAGGGGAGGGGGTGGAGGGATTAAGTTGGCATTTTGAAACAGCCTCAAAATCAAAAGAAATTGTGTTTTTACAAGTTGCATTAGTTACGCAAAAGTATAATAGAATGTTTGAATGAATAATTTGGAGCTTTTGCTTAAAAAACAACCACCCAAATGTCCTCAAACTTTCCAAGGAAGAAAGAAAAATCACCAGATCAGAGAAATAGATTTGCATCACTCACCTTTGTCACGTAAATGCCCTGGAGTGAGAGCCTCTGAAGGTACTCCACAACTGACAGATAAAAATGTTACCTCTTTAGTATGAATGTGAAAACATCTGTCTTGTATGCCCTCTTCTCTAGTTCTCTTTATCTCTGATGCCAAGCCATTGCACTTCCTCTTTCATGTATGAATATAGTCTTAGTTCTGCTTTCAAGTTTATCCAACCTTTTCTCCAGTGGCAACTGCTCATGTGAATGGTATTCATACACATATGAACCGTACAGAACAGCTTGCCCAGTTGTTCATCCTAATTTCTACTATTATACTGAGATAGTATCCTTTGCAGTCATGTGGCAGTCTTTACTATTTTCAGTGAAGATAGATGGTGTTGGGCTTTAGTTCTTTGGTATGAGGTTGAGGAAACAGTATCCTGATCCACCTAACATTTTTTTCCTTTATGATGTCCTCACCTAATTCACAACTTTCTTTTTCTTTTCTTTTGATATAAAATTTTGTCTGTGCACTGCATTGCTTTTGCCCTTTGGACATTCCCAGTGAGGTAATAAGTAGTACACATGGCATTTCAGATCAGGTGAATTTATAATCTGTATACCCAATTCTGGAGTGTGTGTCCCTCCCTCCTTTTAAATAATATTTTGTTATATTTTAAATCACTGCAACTATTTATTTATTTATTTACATCTTTTTATACTGCCCAAAACTTACGTCTCTGGGTGCTTTACAATAAGATAAAAACATTAAAACATTAGTTAAAAACAAACACAACAAATTTAAAACACAATATTTTAAAATTTTTAAAACAATATTCTAAAACAACATTAAAAATAATCAAAACAGTATCAGTTAAAAGCCTGGGTGAACAGATGCATCTTTAAAGACTTTTTACAAATTGTCAGAGATGGGGAGGCTCTTATTTCACTAGGGAGCGCATTCCAAAGCCTCGGGGCAGCAACCGAGAAGGCCCATCCCTGAGTAGCCACCAGACGAGCCGGTGGCAAATGCAGGCGGACCTCTCCTGATTATCTCAGTGGGTGGTGGGGTTCATAACAAAGAAGACGTTCTCTTAAATACCCAGGGCCCAAGCTGTTTAAGGCTTTATAGGTTATAACTAACCTAACCTTGTATTTTGCCCGGAAACATATCAGCAGCCAGTGTAACTCCTTCAATACTGGAGTAATACGGTCTCTCCTAGATGACCCAGAGACCAGCCTGGCTGCCACATTCTGGACCAACTGTAGTTTCCGGACTATGTACAAGGGCAGCCCACATACAGCACATTACAGTAATCCAGTCTGGAGGTTACCAGCAGATGTACCACTGTTTTGAGGTCATCTGTCTCAAGAAACGGACGCAGCTGGCGGATCAGCCAAAGCTGATAGAAGGCACCTCTGGCCACTGCCTCAACCTGGGACACCAGGGAGAGACTTGGACCAGAATCACCCCCAGGAACAGACAGATCTGTTCCTGTGTACCTGTGTCCACCACAACCCCAAGATCCCTCTCCTGGTCCGTCACCGACAGCTCGGATCCCATCAGCATATACTTGAAGTTGGGGTTTTTCGTCCCAATGTGCATCACTTTACACTTGCTAACATTGAACCGCATTTGCCATTTTGTCGCCCACTCCCCCAGTTTGGAGAGATCCTTTTGGAGCTGCTCACAATCTGTTTTGGATTTCACTACCCGGAAGAGTTTGGTATCATCTGCAAATTTGGCCACATCGCTGCTTACCCCTACTTCTAGATCATTTATGAATAAATTAAAAAGCACCGGTCCCAGTACAGATCCCTGGGGGACCCCACTTCTTACTTCCCTCCATTGTGAAAACTCTCCATTTATACCTACCCTCTGTTTCCTGTCTTTCAACCAGTTAGCAATCCACACATGTACTTGTCTCTTTATCCCATGACCGCTAAGTTTCTTCAGGAGTCTTTGATGAAGAACTTTGTCAAAAGCTTTTTGGAAGTCCAGCTAGATTATGTCAACTGGATCACCTTGATCCACACACTCGTTGACACTCTCAAAGAAGTCCAAAAGGTTGGTGAGGCAAGATTTACCTTTGCGGAAGCCATGCTGGCTCACTCCCAGCAGGGCCTGTTCTTCTAGGCACTTTACAATTTTATCCTTGAGGATGCTTTCCATCAATTTGCCTGGAACGGACGTTAGGCTAACCGGCCTGTAATTTCCCAGATCGCCCCTGGATCCCTTCTTGAAAATTGGTGTTACATTTGCTACTCTCCAGTCCTCTGGTACAGAGCCCGATTTCAGGGATGAGTTAAATATTTTAGCAAGGAGGTCGGCAATTTCACATTTGAGTTCTTTGAGGACTCTTGGATGGATGCCATCCGGCCCTGGTGATTTGTTAGCTTTCAGTTTTTCCAGACAGTTTAGAACATCATCCCTTGTCACTTCTATCTGACTCAGCTCTCTAGCCTCCATCCCTAAAAGGCCTGGTTCAGGAACAGGTATATGCTCAGTATCCTCTGCCATGAAGACAGATGCAAAGAACTCATTCAGCTTCTCTGCAACCTCCATATCCTCCTTAATAATCCCTTTCACTCCCTCATTGTCTAATGGTCCAACTGCCTCCCTGGCAGGTTTCCTGCTTCTGATTGCACAAAATCCTTAAGTTTGCGTAACAGCATTACACTTGCGCAATACGGTACTAGCCTGGAACTCAAGTTCCTGATGTATTGGAACGCACCTGAGTAGCATCCTTGCTCAAGCACACTGGTAGCCAGGATGTCAACCAATATAGATAGTGGGCAGAGGACCTTGTGTAGATTTCAGAATTCTTCATGGGAATAAACTGAAGAAATGACCGCCCACCCGCCCCCCAAAAATAACCCAACTCAAAATAGCCATCCATAATCTCTGTGTGTGTCCCCCACCCTTTGATCCCCTAGAATCAACAGCAGCAGAACCAACATCAGCAACAAGCAGCACCTCAGCAGCAACAGCAAGCAGCACCTCAGCAGCAACAGAACAGTACCCAGACAAATGGAACTACAGGGGGTGGTGGAGCAGGAGGCGGCGGCACTGGGGCGGGTCTCCAGCATAGCCAGGACTCCAGCCTCAACCAGGTGCCTCCAAATAAGAAACCACGCATAGGGCCTTCAGGCACTAATTCAGGCGGGCCTGTCATGCCTTCGGATTATCAGGTACTGGTGGTCATGCTTGTTTTTTTTAACTCCTGCACCCTTTGTTTCTTTTAAGGGGTCAAAAGTAAATGAGTTGGAAACTGCTACAGTGAGGTGATCTTGTTATAGAGCACTCGCTCCCAACACAGCTATTTAGATTCCGTACTTTCAAGGGCTGTGTCCAATTCAAGCACTGGTGTATATGGCCCTTTACACGTGGTAGAAAGTCCATTACTTTCCTGTGGTGAGCTCTTCGGCTACAGCAGAGCAGATCCAAGTGCTCCACTATATACCCAAATAATGCTGACCTGATTTTATTTCATTTATTATTATTATTATCGTTAGCAACAGCCTGATACACTGAGTGAAGCCTTTCCCAGCCTGGTGTTAATAGGAAAAACTTCACTCACCAAATTTCTGTGTTTACAGGGCAGGGTATGAAGTGCAAAAATTCAATCAGCTCATTACAGGTTGATGGTGTTTGGGAATTTGGGTACATGGTGCGAAGCTCATATGACCCAGCTCAGTGCATATTAATAGAGGGCTCTGTGAATTATCCCTAACATAGGGCTCATCCACATGACTTTGGCCATCATAATTGCAACAGTCATATGATGGCTGCATTATGCAAAATTGCTAGCATATATTCGTTACTACAGATAAGTCTTTTCATTAAGAAGAAGGCAATGCCTTTCAGTGTTGTTGAAAAGTGATGGCTGAGCTGTCAGTACAGCCATTCCTAGGCACAGCAAGTCCTGCCATCCGGCTGCCAAATGAATCTTTGAAGCTCTGCTTGCTTACATTCAAACCTGTCTGAATAGTTTGGGGTTTTGCTTTAAAGATCCCTAACCCTAATCCTTTCCTGGCCAGTTCTTTATTCTCCTTTTTAAGATGCTCCTAGATTGAGATTCATCACATCTAAAGCCAAAGTATTTATTTGTTTTTACTTTCTCCCTCATAGATGCTCTTCTGATATATCATATTTCTGTTTGTTAAATCAGCATTCAATTTATACTATTCTTTTTTATTAACTACATCCTTCTGGGATCCAGAAAATACTTGTAATGCATTCTGTTTGCAACTTTAAAAATTCCTCCCACCTCTCTTTCTATAAAATGAAATCTTTAATCATATATAAATATATAGGAGAATATCTGATACCTCTCAAAGGGCTTGGATTGGCAGTTAAATCTTTATAAAATGATGTACCATTTAATTTTTGTCTATATTTTTTTCTTGTTACCTGGGATAGCATAAATTGGCATCTGCAGCTCTACAAGGACAGAAGAAAGACTTGCTTGCAGAGCAACAGAAGAAAGACTTGCTTGCAGACTACATTGCTCTGCAGCCTAAGCGGTTTTTGCTTCTTTCCTCTTCCTCCAAAATCCTGTTTTATTTATTGTATTTATTATTTATTTATTGAATTTATATACTGCCTAATCTAGAAATCTCTAGGCAGTGTAGAGATTTTCCATCCAGGAATACATCTCTGAGGGCTGCACGAACCCCCCCACCCCCGGGACATATTCTTGGCAGCGGAAAAGACTTTTGGAGGGAGGGGAGAAGCAAAAATCTCTTTCTCCTTTGCCTATGTTGGGCTGCAGAGCAAGGCTTCAACACAGCTACGCTCCTGCCACTCTGCAAAAGCAGAGTCCTCCTGCCTTCATGACATTGCCCAAGATGTGGCCCATTGTCCATTTTACCAATAATTTACTTATTGATTATAATTAAATCACTGTTTTTAATAGATGGTGTGCCTGTTCTAAATCCCAATATTTTACACATCATAAACCAACTTTGGGCTGCAACAAATCTTATCATATCTTATAATTTTTATATTTGACTTTTGTGTATAATTCTACAACATACAGTGATCTTGTGATGCCTCTTATTAGTACAAAATATTACTGCTGTTGAATGCAGAGATTGCCAGCTTGATCATTGGAGGTCTAATTCAAAGTTCCCCTTTGCCCACCATCAGTGCTGTCAAAGCTGGCTATGCCAGCTGTTTGGTGGGGGGTGGGTTGCGGGCATGTAGCAACATTTGTCCATCTTGCTGTTGACCCTAAGGATCTCTGGAGTAAGAGTTTGCTGCAGTTCTTGAGCAATCTTTGGAGTGATTTCTCTTTACCAAAATGTTGTGTTTTTTTTAATTCTCCCCCTTAGCACTCCAGTTCACGTCTGAGTTACCAAAGCAACATTCAGGGATCTTCTCAGTCCCAGACTACGATGGGCTATTCTACATCATCTCAGCAGAGTTCTCAGTACCACCAGTCCCATCGGTATTGAAGAGGCCTCATGGACGATGTTAGACAAGAATGGACTAACAGTCAAAGGACTCCAGCAATATGAAGTTCATAACAGTGAGAAGAACCAAAAATGCAAACTGTGATGCAGATTTTAAACTTGCAATTATAAAAGGAAAACTTTATTTACTAATTGTTTTCAGACAAGAGATATTTCTTATCCCTTTTTGCCATAAAGGAGATTCTTGTGAAGTTTCCCCTTAGCTTGCTCTCGCATGCGTTCCATTGTGGTTACTCGAATGAAACCGTCTGATCTGAACCCAGCACTTAAACTTCTTTAACTGATGGAATTTTTGAAGGATTCCTGGTGCACCTTTCTTGTATTTGTAGTAATTGCTATGAATCTGTCTTTCTTTTTCATATCCCTATTACCAGGATTTTAAAGTTTTGGAATCTTGATCTCCCAGGCTTTTCAAGCTTGTATATAGTTAGTTTTTTACTAGGCAAATCCATTTAGCTATACAGGTATAATGCACCTTTTAAAAGCACTATGTTATTTTCACAGGAAATTACTGTTTTGCTCATGGATGTCAAGAACAGCAGATTTTACTGTTCCAGAGTATTTTATTATTCTCTTTTTTTATTAGTCTAGTTTTCCGATGAGCTGTTTAAAAAAAAAAAAAGATGAAGAAAAGAAAAATATACACCCCAAGTCTCTGCAGCCGCTATTACATGTTATGTGTTTGGACTGAAAACCAAACAGAAGATTATGAATGTTTTTTTAATCATTCTGATGAGGTCCCATAGATAATTGGTCATTATCTTCCAAGTGTGTTGACTTAGGTTTGCTTTAAATTAAGGCACGGCAGCAACATGGAAGGCAAATACTTCTGTGGCTTCAGTAGGACAAGATGTCTTCTCTGTTGGTTATCCATATTTTGGCACTCTGTCCTAAGAGCATCTGTGGGAGAAAGGGCAAACAATGAGACTGTGCTCTAATGTTTGGGCAGAGTAGGAAGGGACAGGACATGCTTGTTAATACGTAGTACACTCTTTATGTTTGTTTTATTTTGTTCAGATGCAGCCTTCATTTATTAAATTTTAATCATACTGAAATTTGCAGCAAAAAAGTGCTTGGCACCTTAACACAGTTTATTGTGGCATGATGAGCTTTGTAGGCAGCAGTCTACTTACAGGACATTTGCAATTCTTAACCTTGACTAGCTTTTAATTTTCTTTAAATTCTTCATTAATCATATATTTGAACCAGATCAAATATTGGAAGAGAAGCTATTGAACAACATCTTGAAGATGATTAGCCTTCTCATGTCTTCAGTGCATATATGTTACCTTGCCACTGCCGTGATTAACCCAGATTTGAGTACACCAGATAAGCTTGGCTGCATTAAATGTTTCTTTTTTATAAGGTCACATCAATTGCAATGGTCATGCTGAAGGAATGTTGGTGTACTGGACAGCCACTTTATAGAGGAACTATCAGAGCTCAGGAGCGTATGTACTGGAGAATTGCAGTCTATTATCTGTGATAAGCAGTTTCATATACTTTGAGGCAACTCTCTTTTTGTTAAGAAGTTCATAAATAGAGTTGGCACGTTTTACTCAGGGCTGTATGTATTTTGCAGTTCAACACAAAATTCAGCATCGTGTATCTGAGCTTTCTTTTTTTGAAAAAGAAAAGCGTTTTTTCAGCTATGAAAATAGCCTTAAGAATGTTTCAGCAATGTCTGGTGTAATGTCATAAGAACATAACATAGAACATAAGAACAGCCCTACTTTGGATCAGGCCCAAGGCCTATCTAGTCCAGCATCCTGTTTCACACAGTGACCCACCAGATGCCTCTGGGGAGCCCACAGGCAGTGGGTAAGGGCTTGCTCTCTCTCTTGCTGCTGTTCCCCTGCAGCTGGTATTTAGCAGCATCGTGCCTCTGAGACTGGAGGTAGCCTATAGCCACCAGACTAGTTGCCATTGATAGACCTGCTCTCCATGACTTTGTATAAGCCCCTTTTAAAGCCATTCAAGCTAGTGGCCAGAATGTGGGGAAGTGGAACTGAACAAGATTTCCAGGTGGGTAGGGAATTGTTGCCCTGCAGTTGCTTCTCTTCCCTAGAACTGTCAAAGAAAGAATAAATTATACAACATATACTGTATGTATCATTTATACAGAATGCAGAATTCAGCTTTTTTTAATGTAGACTTATTTTTGCAGTGCAGAGTACAAGCAGCCTGGACTTTATTGCACTAAAACTGAAAAGGCATGTACTCTAGAATATGTAAGCAGCACCCAGTATTTTTAGTAGTAGTACAGGAAGGAGACAGTTATTTATTATGTACATGTATGGGCATTTACACTGTATAGCCTGAGCTCATGCCCCCACTTTGTGTTCTTTTGATTTTCTGAATCAATATTTAGGCCCACAGACAAAAATCACCAAATACTTTGCACTAAGACTGCAAGAGAAACTAACAAGGTGGTAGGGTCAGTTTGACTGGAAGACAAACTTGCTTTAATCTCAAGTCTAATAAAAGTGTCCTATGTAGGTTCGTGTGTGTGTGTGCACGTGCACATGCGTCCAGTTAACTCTAAAGAGCAACTAGAGAGTAAGCTTGGCCATTCCACTAATCACAGGCCTTGTTCTATTTGCTGTTTGCTGTTGGCACCAGGTGGCTCTCCACAGGGAGCCAAAGGGTAATTCATGATGGAATGGACAGAGCAGGTAGAGACAGCAAGAAATTCCATTTGAGACAAAAAATACTTTATTTTTTCCAGCGTTATTCCATGTGACACTGTGTGCAATGTGTTTATGAGCTAGTTTAGCTAGATAGAACTGAAATTTCTTTTCTATTAATGTTCAGTCAAAATATCTCCTAGCTCCATGTCCCCAGTTCATCAATTGTGATCTTTCTGCACCTGAGGCCAGCAGCTTAAAACATGGTTGAACTTTAATTTGACTGGCTTCTGAACTGCTCGTTGTGGTCTTCTTCCTCAGTTGCTCAGTTCCTCGATCCACTGTTGGTTGCAATCTAGCACCTGTGGCAACTTCTGTCCAAGTGTAGGGTCCTCGCTGTGCATGCAGTGCGACAACCTGTGTTGAATGCGCTTTATCTCCATGAGCTTCCAATCTCCTAGAATGATGGCCATGATTGTTGTCTATACCGACAAGTCAATATTTGCATTTTTGCTGAAAATGAATTGCTTGCTATGCCCCATTTCTCTGTGGTGTCTGTGCACGCAAATGTAGCTGTGCTTCTTGGCCTTCCAAATAAGCTTTGACAGGGGAATAGATGAAAGTATAGTTTACACTTTTGAAATGTTTACTGCACTCGATCTCTATTTGTATCTTGGCTTTTGGGCATACTTGGCCTGTTAGGGTGAACTGTATGTGTATAAAAAGATGAGTGTCTCATGTATTGCAGGGCTAAGGTGAGCCAAGCAGAGGTAGCTTTGTTTCAGGGGAAATGTCATGGGTCAAAATTGTTTAATGTAGGGTTAATCATCTATTGTATGTTATGGAAACATAGGACATATACAATATCATAACTGTGCAGCTCTGCTATTTAATTCCTACTAGTTCAGGCAGCAATGATGTCATCTGTCATTTCTCTTATCTATTATATTGGCTCCTAGAAGTGGACATTGAGTCATCAGCCACAGCTGATATCAGTCTTGCTACATTGGGAAATAGTAGCTGTTCAACCCACATCCTACAATGTTTCTCTTCAGGCTTTCAAAGAAAAGGAGCCCTGGGGAAGTAGGATTAGCAAAGCCGTGATGAACTATATTGTAGCACAGACTACAGAATGAAGGAAGAATCTTGTGAAAGCTGCAAGTTCTGCACTGTATCTGTGACACTGTATCTTTTGGGGTGGGGGGGAAGGGGAGGAGGGGAGGGCATCCTGAGGTTGGGGAGGTGGAAGCTGGAAGTATTTGATTATGTATAATATTTTATATAAACATAATAAGCTTAGTTCCCCTTCATAATCTTCAGTGATGGTACTAAAGCATCATTAAGCAAAGATAACTGTTTTAGAATTTAAAAAACATATTGTACATGTGTAATCTAAATGTTTTGCCACACCGGAACGATGTGTATTGCTTTATGGGGGGAAAGTCCTTAATGCACTGTTATCTCCTAAATATTTAGTAGTAAATTAATACTATTTAATTTTTTAAAGATCTGTCTTGTGCAGACACTAAAAAGTATTACACAATGTGGACTGAAGATGTCCCTTTTTAACAGCAGTTTAAATAATGTTTTTTTATCTGTAATGTAGTATACTTTTTTAATTGTTTTAGTTTGTATTTTCTCATGTTAACTATTTGTAGAAGTGTGCCTGCCTTCAGTTTTATATATAATTTTACACATTCACCTTCCATTCTTGTAGTCTTTTTATTATATAGTTCTGTGTCTTCTCTTATGCTGCTTCAGCTCATAAATGGATTTGGTCTCTGTGTAACAATGTACTCTATGGAGGCTGATGAGATTTGCAAAACAACCACCTCCAAATCCAGATGTATGTTCTCACTTGTTGCAGGAATGGTGTCAGGGGTCAGTCAGGTCAGGCATTGGCCCACAGGCCCACATCCATCACAGAGTCCACCCAGCTGACTCCTTAAAAACCCATAAAGACCCAGTCCTTAGAAGGAACATCCACTAATGCCCACCACTGCCAAGGAAGTCTCCCCCTTGGGCTCTGGTAAGCCTTCTGGGCGATGGTGCACTGGTTCTCTCATCTGCTGCCAACCATCAGGGAGTCCAGCACAGAGCTTTACTCCGGAACCTCCCACAACTTGGCAGTGACCCTAATGGGTTGGCATTTCATGGGGTACTTAAGCTAGGATAATTGTATTTAAGTCAGCTGTATGTGTGGGTCTACAACTCACCTTTTAAAGTGTAATCCCCACTTCATTGAAGTCAACACAGGCACTCCTGTCCCTAGCCTTTATCTTTGGACAGCAAAGATATTTCTGCTGTCTCCAAGGGTTGTTCTCAATAGGTTGTCTTGTTGAAGTGAGTGGAGAAGAATCTGAGAGTCATCTAGCTACTGCTCAGCATGCTCCCCAGCTCTGAACCAGCATAGGCAGTGCAAATATGGGATGCGGGGAGATGCTGACATTGCCGGCAGTTTGCTTCCCAGCTTTGCTCTCCTCCTGACCTGTAGGAGAGAGGCAGCTGTGCTCAGGCTGGCTACAAATTTCCACCTACTATTCTAGGCTATTTCAAGAAGCAGCTGAACGGTCAGGCTTTGCTCTCGTTAAGCGTTTATTGTTCTTAAGAGGTCCTCCTATTACTCTTGAAAGACTGTCAAAAACTACGCTTTTGTTCATTGCATCTCTTTTTTATTCTTGGTTGTAATTAAATTGAATTGCTTCAGTGTGGATTTTTTTAATAAAAATAATATACGTTTGTAATAATAATAAAAAGTTGAAGTCAAACACCTGTGTGATAGGAAATCTGTACATTGTAGGCTACAATGGGAATAGCATGCACAGAGCTGATATGTGATTTAATTCAAGTCCTTTTTGATTGCTTTGCAAGCCTCAAAAGAATGGGTTTTTAAGAAAAACGTGAGGCTGGTTTTGTATTTCATGTACCACCACATGAAATTTCTGGGAACATATATGATAAATGGAACAATGTCCTCAAAGGCTATTTACTTCCTCTGAAAATCAGATACCATGTTCAGATGGTGATGTTTTAAAAATTTATATACCAACTTTAAACAAAAAGGTTTTCAAAGTCGTTTACATAGCAAAATGGATGAGAAAATGGTTCCCTGTTACAATTTGGGGAAAACGAGACTTCTAATCTGGGGTGACGTGTGTGTGTGTGTGTGTGTGCGCACATGTGTGTGCGTGTACACACACACACACACACACACACACAGAGCAACAGTCAATAGAGAGAGTCAATGCTGCATTGAAGAGGAACAGTTGCTCTGCTCCCTGCTAATTATAAGAGAACTCCCACTTGAAAAGGTGTCTCATATGATCCAATGAGCCATGTGGTGTTAGACTAAGAACAAGGAATGACGAGCTTGAGCCTCCCCCATCCCCATCCTGCCCTTTCCCCATCTGCTAGTGCTCCTGGCTGAATTGTCCTGATTCCTGTGATGTTTCCTGGTGCAGGAGAAACACTGAGGGGTAATGCCGAAGAGTTCTCATCTATGTGTGAATCTTGGTACAGAAAGCAGTTTGCATACATGGTGTTTGTTGGCTTTTTAAACCTTGGGAGTGCGTGTTTGGTGTGGCTTGTGTGTCTAGTGGGACCCATGTGGCCTGAGATGCATTTGTGTAAATACAAGCAATATTTAGCAGAAATAAACTTCGACATGTATGGCTTTTATATTTACTTTGACGTGTATGCTGTGTTTTGGCCTAAAAGTCTTAATTTTTTAATTAGATTGTAGTTATCTGTATTTGATGTATGGGAAGCTGAGGCTATAAGGTACCTGCCCACAAACACCCAATAAAAGCCAATGTGAAATCCAGCACTTTGCCCAGTAGGGATACATTGTTTACCATGACTGTGTATACACAAGTACATTTTCAGATGTCCATTTGGTTTGTAAACAAACTTCTTAGCCCAATGAGACTCCATCTTTAATGAGACTATCACATGCAGGATTGCATTCTTGGTATAACTTGAGACTATGTTCAGGTCAATGCAAATGTGGATTTTTTAAAATTCCATGCAGGCCTCATATATGGCTGAAAATTGGGCTGTACATCAGACTTGCTGTTCCCCTGGCTACATTATCTTTAAGTCATACTGCTGTTCCATATAATAAATGTATTTAAATGCCATCAAGACAGAATGAATCCAAACGATGTTTGACAGCATTGTATGAACACAAGGAATGAATTTGCTTCACTAATATTGTTGCCTTGGTATATTGTGGCTTCAGGATGTAAATCTAAATGATGAGAGTTTAGAAACACCTCTTGCCTCTTGTGTGATAGATGCTTCTGGTCAGCAGTAGAGAAGCAAGAGAACTGATCTCCTGTGAAATACTTACTGCCAGCAGATTATTGCACAGTTCAGGATACACACAGTGTACACACAGGCACAGTTCAGGATACTGAAATTCAGTAATCCTTGTAATGGTTTTATTACTCCCTCAGTGGTATCAGTTGAGGCTTTCTCTTCCCCAGGAGTGTTTCATGTGAGATCTTCCCAAGCATATGCTGAATATCAGGTGCAGCCAACATCTCATCCTAAGAACTGTTCCTGATGAATACTCTGAATTTAGATTTATTGGTACAAAAGTTGATAGTTTAGGCAAACAACCATGTTTTTGTGCATATCACCTGGGCTGTGATATCTAGTAGCAGACACCTAGACCAAGAACCACACAGTTAGTCCTATATACACAAAGGGGATTTGAGTTTGTGTGCCTTAGTGTATGTGTATTCATTTATTAATTATGCTGCTCCTGCACAAAAATCCCAGGGCAGTTAATAATAAACATTGATTTTTTAAAAAACTGAAAACAGTAATAAAAAATGCAAACTTTGCATTGCAAAGATTTAAAAAAACAAAAAAAACTTTAAGAGATAAAACCAAAACACAGCAGGTTAAAAGCTTGTCTGCACAGAACAATTTTCACAAGAAAGGAGGTAGGGTGCCAACCACATCTCCCTAGATATGGAGTTCGCGAGGGAGAAGCCACCACAGAGAAAGCCCTATCCTATGTGGCTGCTAAATCTATAAACGGCTTTAAAGGTCATAGCCAGTACCTTACAAGATTACAACTCTTTTCACCATTAATCAAAATAACATATAAACAACTATACCATTTCATTGATTTATTAATATATTTTTTAAAAAAATCTGAGATTGCCTCGGTAACACAAACGGATGCATTTTATCCTGTGTTTTGTCATTCCGATACAATACAAAAAGACTTCTATTATGAATACATGTATCTTCTTGTCAATCCTCTCTTACTCTCATGTAAGTAGAATAGATAGCTTTCCCAAGCCTGAAATTATTTAGTTTGTTTAACCAATCATTTGCAGGTTGGAGGGTTAGGATTTTTCCAAATTTAGCAGCAATCAATGACAGAAGTGATCCTTCAGGCCCCCTGGTTCCAAACTATAAAGGGCTTTAAAGGTCATAGCCAGCACCTTGAATTTTACCTGGAAATGGTAAAATTATTCCATTTTACCTGGAAATGGTAAAAACTAGCGGCCAGTGGACTCTCTTATTTGAGGGACAGCTCCAAAACATATGCATTAGATTTGCTCTTGCATCTCTACACCTTTAGCATTAATCTTGACAAGTAACACACATACAGCTTGTCATAGCTCCTACCAGAGCCAGAGGGGGAGGAGGGGAGTTCATTGGGATGAACCCTTGACTGTGAGGGATTCCCAGTAGGCTGCCATCATCCCCTTTATTTTAATGTGTGACAAACCCCTCCCCCCTCACATATATATCCCTGGGGGTGGGGAGTTAAGTGGCCAAACTCTCTCTAGAATGACTGAACAGTTCTAGGCTTCTAGAGGATTGTGACTAAGGCAGACCCAAAATGAAGAGTAACACACTTCATCAACAAGGGTTTCTTATTAGAGTAAAAGAAATATGCAATAAAAACAATTTTTTTTGGTATGCAAAAAAAAATGCAATAAAAACAATTATCCATTAAAAAAAAATGCAATAAAAACAATTGTCTCTTCATAAAGCAGATTGTAAGAGAGAGAAGTTTAATTAACCAGGCAACTCAGATTCAAGCAATAAAATAAAGGAAAATAACTTCCCTCACGCATCTAACTGAACTAGTCCCTATCTTATTACTTTCAGGCAGGGATCTTCCTGCTATCTCTACCCTGCTGGCTGTGGCTTCCCATTTCTCAGCCTGCTGCTTCCTCGGGACACATTTGGGACAGAAGAAACAGAACAAAGCTTTCTTCTGCTGGGTGCTTTCCAGGTTAAAGGAGGACTAGGCCTCACTTAGAGCAACTGCTGGGAGGGTGGCCTTTCCTAATAAGGGGGAAAGCCCAAGAATCAGGGTCATGTCTTATCTTGAAGTGTACTTCCACACATCCTGTGTTGTGACAGCACAGTCCCTACACTGACTCCAGGGTGCCGTTCAGATTTCCAGTGCCTTGCTTTAAATTTAATCGCTGCGGTATAGTGCTATGACGTCGTATATCAAGCGTAAGAAAGTTGCTGGTTTTTTAAATTGTTAGTTTCAGCAAGACTGCTCCCCCTGCTGTTTACGTTTTGAATGTGATTTGCCTGCGGGAGCATTTTCCTGCTGTTAGGCAGCTAATCTGGAAAGCACCCTGCTGGTGGCTGAGAGTGTAGTTCCTGCCCAATCCTCTGGAGTGGTCCTTCTGTTTTGATTTTCTTGGGCTTTCCCCCTTATTAGGAAAGGCCACCCTCCCAGCAGTTGCTCTAAGTGAGGCCTAGTCCTCCCTTAAATCCTTCCCATAACTACATAGCTCAACATGAGTTGAGTTAAATACAAATGCATAAATAAACTTAGTGTAAGTCTACTTAGTGTCACTTAGTGTAAATGTAGGTGTGTTTTATATTCAGGTGCAGTTCTGCTGGTTATGGATGGGGTTACGCTCCCCCAGAAGGAACAGGTACACAGTCTGGGGTTGCTTCTGGATCTGAACCTCTCCCTGGTGTCCTAGGTTGAGGTGGTGGCCAGAGGTGTCTTCATCAGCTTTGACTGATATGCCAGCTGCGTCCGTTTCTTGAGATGAACGACCTCAGAACGGTGGTACGTATGCTGGTAACCTCTAGGCTGGACTACTGCAATGCACTCTTAAGTGGAGATGCCTTTGTACATAGTCGGGAAATTGCAGTTGATACAGAATGTAGTGGCCAGGTTGGTCTCTGGGACATCTAGGAGAGACCATATGACTCCTGTGTAGAAAGAACTGCACTGGCTGCCAATAAGTTTCTGGGTAAAATACAAGGTGCTGGTTTTACCTATAAAGCCCTAAACTGCTTAGGCACTGAGTATTTAAGAGAACATCTTCACCATGAGCCCCATCGCCCATTAAGATAGTCTGGAGAGGTTCATCTGCAGTTCCTACTTGGCGATGGGCCTTCTCCGTTGCTGCCCCTAGACTTTGGAATGCACTACTTGTTGAAATAAGAGCCTCCCCATCACTGGCAAGTTTTTAAAAGGCACTAAAGACATATTTATTCACCCAGGCTTTCAATTAGATTTATAGTTTTAATACTTTTGATGTTGGGGTTTAACTGACTTTAATGTTAAGGATTTTAATTGTAAATCGCTCAGAGATGTATGTTTTGGGCAGTATAGAAATATGTTAAATAATTTCTGTTTATTTAGGAATTGACTTAAATTCTATTTTAAGTGGTATGGGTTCCTTTCTGGATTTAAGTTCTTAAGAAGTTTATACTAAACACTTAGCATGTTGTTACTACATATTCCTGATACATTTTGCTCCAAAATAGTTCTGAGGCTTCCACTGCTTCTAAGATGTTTCTGACCACATGTTTAATTACAGAATTAAATCATGGTAGGTGATTATTACCCAACATTTGCTTAACTTGTACACCTCATGCACCAAATGTCTCTGAGTAGTTCAATTGTATTCAGTCCCAAAATGTTCGTTACCCAACAGCAGTCTGTTTTGTAGTTCCTTATTGTAGTAATAATTTTTTAAAAAATATTTATAATTAATAATTTCCAGATAAAGTTTATCTTGAAGCTTTATGCAATTTAAATAAACTGACCTTGTACATGGGTTATAATAGTGATATCTCTCCTGGGTTATTATTGCCACATCATATTATTTAATGAGACCAAAAGCCTTGCTTGTTTTAAATCCAAAATTTATCTTACAAACTTCAGAACAACTGATCTAACAGTGCTGATACAAGTTTGCATTTCTAGCACAATGTATGTCATATTCCCTGTGAAAGGAGTGAGGTGGGAACCTTAGGATATGTACAAGACACACTGGTCGCATTTGCACATAACGTGAAACCAGAATTAAATGGGGCAGAGGTTGGAATTATGTTTCATCCAATGCATGCAACTGTGGTTTCGAGCCAAAAGCAACCTGCAGTTTGCCTCTGTCAATCTGAACTCTTGGTTTGTACTAAGTTTCATTGCCTCCACCTGAAGGTTGGTGGCGGAGTTGTGTCTGAATATAGATGGCACTATAACTGCAGTTTCATTCGCTTTCTGGAGCTTCATTCATAGAGATGGTGCAGACCTGCCTGGGATCATGACCACTCCATGCCAACGGCGCTTCTTGCTGGCTGCCTAGCCAACACTTGCCCCCGCCCCCTCCTGTCTCCAATCCAACAAAACAGTAGCCCGGCAACAAGGAAGCCGTCACGTCCCATCCCAAGCTTCAAAGCCTGTCAAACAACCAAGTCACACAGGCATTCCCTCTTCCCACTCTGTACTTTTCTCCCCTCTCCTGGCAATTAGGAGAGAAAGGGGACGGGGTGTCAAGACGGGCATGAAGTGATTTGCTCCCTGAAAATGCAGTGACAATGAGGTATGTTCACAAGCACACCCCATTAGAGTGCTGGGATGGAAATAAATGGCATGGTGGGGATACCCGGGGTTGAGTTTAGAAGGCAGCCCCAAGCAGGGATTTTTTAATGGCCAAGATCTATTTTTTTAAACAATGATGTTGGGGAAAGGGGGCCTTTCCCCTTCTGGATACCTGTGCTGTCCCTTGGCTTACTCACGAGAAGTGTCAGGCATTGCTCCAGTGAAAGCTATTTCTCATATGCGATGAGGACAGATGATGATTTGGGGCAGACCTCTCACTCATAAGAGTGTAAGGCCATGGAGATACTTCTTCACAACTCATGAGAAGAACTGTATATGGGGATAGGAGTGGCGGGCAGAATCGCCAATGATGTGTGACAACAATCCCCCTTCTCCCATGGACTGCTGTCTCACAAGATTGTCAGGCCATGGGGACCAGATGGCAGATGCCACCCAGCCACGTTGCTCCATATACGACAGCCACAAGGCAGGTACCCTCCAACAGCTCTCCCTGTCTTGGTGACTGCCACCAATAAGCTGTCAAAGTATGCTCTCTGCCAACCCATCCACTCATTTGAACATGTTCACCTTTGTGCTCAGAACAGTGACCCTGCCCTCCAAGGGTTGCTGGAAACTGGGGCTCCTTTCTTCTGTGATTCTCTGCAGTGGCAAATCTGCATATGGTGCAATGCCGGTACGAACGCGGGAATATTGAATGAGAGTAAAGGTCCATTCCCCAAGCTCAGTTTTTCCCTAGTCTGCACATGCAGCTAGGCTTTGACTAGAATGTCAAAATCTCCTTTGGGTGTATGAAAGGGTATAGACAATACTGAGCTAGATGGACCAATAGTTTGACTCAGTATATGGCAGCTTCCTATGTTCCTATCATTGTCATGTGTATTGATTCAACATGGAATGAAGAGGAGATACTGGATCTCATTTGGGGTAAAGAGCAAGCAAGTTCAGAGCAAACTAAACCAAAGACACAGAATATACAAGCATTTCCTCTATCCGTTGCTGTTGTCATTACCAGTGAAGGATCGTCACTTAATTCTCACAGCTGATTGGGAAGGTTCAGATTCTGTAGCACAGTGAAAAGTGTTGTAGCAAAGTGTATCCCTGGTCAAGGTTACAACTCCTAGTAGAGAAACGTTTTTAGGATCAATAGAAACATATTTCACTTGCCATCTGTAGCACTGATGGAGGCAGGGTATCCTCCTGTGATGCCTATAAAGAAGATGGTCAAGGATTTTCATAAACAGTTTTGTTGGTGAACATGAGCACAAATAGGAAGAGAATATTATGCATATTTTCAACTTAGAAGTCAGATGCAGTTGCTAACCATAAAGTATAATGGAGGAGTGTGGTGGTGGTGGGATATACAAATTATGGATTGGCTCATAAAATTAATCTGCTGTGTTGTGGCTCTGTGCACTCTGCTATAAGGAGAAAGGGATTCTCTCAACACAGAGAATTTCCAACACTTACAAATACAAAATGTGATGTTTCTACCACAGGCAGTTTCATTGTTGCTTATGTGGTGCAGCTAGTCCATCTCTCAGTCTCATTTCTGCCTCATGTGAACATGTTTCCTGCCCCCTCCATTTAGTAACATTTCTGATAAGCAAGCTGAAATGTGGGGCTGAGACAATCTATTACCTGAAAGTGAAGCACAAGAAGGCAGTATCCTCCCTCGGCCAAAGTACCAACTAAATATAGTTACGCTTGACACTTGTTCGTCAGCAAAGTTTCAGATGTACACAAAGTATCTCAGCATTCCCAAAGAAGCAACATGAGAACTTCCTTCAGCTGGATGTGTTGCTGCCAATATTCATTCCTACAGGGCAGTGAGTGCCCTCATCACCTAAGCAGCATCGGTCAATGATGCGGTGTGCCAAAATAGCTCTCTATCTTGCAATGCTAGGCGATCCCATGTCATGCATGAATCACACGCTCAGAAATATTTCTTTCATCCCAGAAGATTACTCTCCCTTTCTCCACCCTTCCCAAATAGCAAAGGAAGAGCCTGGGGGAACATTTAGACTTTTTCCTCCCATGCACAATCATGGGTTTTTTTCTCTCAAGCCACTCTGAAGAACAGAAAAGCCCCAGCCGCAAGGGGCTTGGATCCCCAAACACACGATAAGGCTGTTCTCAGTCATGAGCAGCCAAGACCAGGTGTAGGCAGCCAAGCCTGGGCTTGGCTTCCCATAAGAACTACCAGGATCCACATGGATACCGGAGGTGTCACAGCACCAAACCCATTGCCAAAGCCTGTTTTTCCCCCCTGGGTTAACTGAGCACCATTAACCCAGGCTCTGGGATCGTGTGTCAGCAGTGTGGGCTGCTGACACAGAGGTGTGTGCCTAGAGCGCTGGTTTCTCGGGGGAATACCCCCAATGCACTGTGCTCATCACACAGTGCATTGTGGGATTCCCTTGACTTCCGGGATGCACCAGTCGCTGCTGTGGTGATCGTGTACATGGTGGTGTGGCACAGCACGACTGGGGCCAGTCTAGAATGTCTGTGGGGAAGGTAGGCTTAACCCTGCCTTCCCCCTGCCTGTGCGATCGTGTGAAAGACCCCAAGTCAGATTGTTTTGCGGCTTGGTTTCCAACTCAGACTATTCTTTATTGATGGCACTTTGGAGAGCTGAAGCTTCAGATATTTGGCAAGTAAGGAGAATGGTCTTTGCTCTTTGTCAAACATTTAAACCTCCCCTGAGAAAATTAAATTTGGTGAATATGTGTTAATTGCATTTTTTAAAAAAAAACCCACCTCTTTTTTGCAGGTTGTTGGTTAGTTGCACATTAATCTGTGTTGCTTGCTGTTGAATCTCACAAATGCTGGAAAGGGTCTCCTCCTCTATGCTCAGTGGAGAAACCTTTCCTTTATCTACTGAAAGGCAAAGAAAATGTTCTGCTGTCCTAAGTTTCAATGGACAGCACATGACAAGCAAACTAGCCCAAATCTTCAGGAACCAGTTAGTTTTTGATTCTAAGAGATTTTTCTATGGACCATTTTTTGGCACATGGAAGAAATATGAAGAAGCATACTCTGACAAAACCCGCAACCCTCACAACAAATGTGTAGAGATGGTAAAGTAAAGTGTGCCATTGAGTCAGTGTCGACTGCTGGTGACACAGAGCCCTGTGGTTGTCTTCAGTAGAATACAGGAGGGGGTTACCATTGCTATCTCCTGCGCAGTATGAGATAGTGCCTTTCAGCATCTTCCAATATCGCTGCTGCATACCAGCAGGGATTTGAACCAGCAACCTCTGGCTTGCTAGTCAAATCATTTCCCCACCACACCATTAGGTGGCTGTGGAGACCTAAGTGTTAGTCTAAGTGGAGTCTAAGTGTTATATCTTTGGTCCTCAAGAAAGATTCTTGAAGCATGTTTGAACTATAATATATAGTTCAAATGCTGGAAGATGCACCTTTGACTGCAGAAAAAACCAAGAGGCTGGAATTAGGAATGTGCGGATGTGTTCCATATCAAATCCGTTCAACATCGAAAAGGGCTGGTTCGTTGGTTCGATACCAAACCACCCCCAAACTGAACCAGACCCTGTTTGGCCCGATCATGGACTGAACAAACTCCAGTTCAGGATCGGGGATTCGTTATTTATTTATTTATAAACCTTTTTACTTCTGCATGGCCATGTAGAAATATAACTCACTGCCGCTGCTCTGGGGGCTTATCTGCAGCAATGGGGGGGAGTATCCAGAGTTTCCCCCTTCCCCCCACCAGCCACCACACAGAAGCCCATTGGGCATGCCTCCAAAATGCCCCCCGCCATGGAGGTGAGGCCCAGAATTGACCAAAGAATGGACCATACTGGGCTATTTGGAACTAAATGGAGGCTGGCAGGGGGAGAGGGAACTTCTGGAGATCCCCCCCAATGGGTGTGGACAAGCCCCCGTAGTGATGGCAGCAAGTTATAATTCTTTCTTTTTTTAAAAGTGGGGATTTTTTTTTTAATCGTTAACACACACACCCCAAACCAAACCTGAGGGTGTTCAGGGATGCACAAAACTGAACATGCTCAGTCCAGTTTGAGTCCTATCAGAACTTGAACTGAACCAGGCAACCCGGTTTTGTGCACACCCCTAGCTGGAATGACTCACAAGGTGCTTCTTTGTGTAATAGTGTTATTTCTATAGTGCTTTTGGAGTTTGCCAAATACTCCACGTGTTTTATCTTGCTGTAATCCTTACTACTACAACCGTATAAGGTAAGGAAGAGGGTTATGATCCTCTTGTTGCAACTGAGGCTGAGAGGGAAGGGCTTGCCTAAGGTGACTCACGTACCTTGTGAGTTCATGGCAGAGGCAAGATTCAGACTAGGGAACTCCTGAGTCTTAGCTCTGTCTCTTTAATCAGTGTGCTACACCAGCTCTTAGGTGCTCTGGGCAAGGCATTATTTATTTTATTTAAAATGGTTCTATACCGCCCAAAACTTGCATCCCTAGGCGGTTTACAATTAAAATCATTAAAAACATTAAAAGCATTTAAAAACCCAATATTAAAAATATTAAAACTATTAGCCATATTCCTAACTCTCTATGGTCAACAATTTTCCCGCTTTGCTCAGCATACAAAACTGGAGCATACCACAAGCAGCTATACTGTATGGAATGTTCTGCATTCATCTCTGTCCTTGGGAAAGTGATGTGTAAGAGGCAGCCAGATACTCTTCCTCTTGTGTTCCAGATGCTTATTAGCATGTTGAGAACTGGAAAGCAGATTCTTAAGAAATGCCGCCCTTTAAGATCTGCCACAAAAGTAGGCACTTTCTGAAAGCAATTTTTCATGTTGTTTTATACGACTACGACAAATATTTTATATACCACTCTTCAACCAAAGTTCTCAAGGCTGTTTACATAGAAAAATAAATAATACATAAATAAGATGGCCCCCTATCCCCAAAGGGCTCACAATCTAAAAAGAAACATAAGGCAGATACCAGTAACAGCCACTGGAGGGATGCTGTGCTGGGGTTGGATAGGGCCAGTTGCTTTCCTCCTGCTAAATATAAGATAATCACCACTTTAAAAGGTGTCTCTTTGCTCAGTTAGCAGGGATCTACTGCTATTACAACAATTATTTATATACCACTTTTCAACTAAAGTTTCCAAAGTGGGTTATGTAGAGAAATAATAAATAAATAAAGATGGATCCCTGACCCCAAAAGGCTCACAATATTAAAAAAAGAAACATAAGATAGACAACAGAAACAGACACTGGAGAAGTACTGTGTTGGGGGTGGATAAAGCCAGTTGCTCTCCCTCTGCTAAATAAAAAGAATCAACACTTTTTAAAAGTGCCTTTTTAACCATTTAGCAGGGGTGGTTTATAAACGTAGTTTTAGAAGCTGCTGTTAGAATCTTTATGGACATATCGGCAGAGTAGCCCTGTTTAAAGTAGAGCCTTATTGGGTTACAAGAGGGCTGCTTGTATACATTTCCTACAGGGATAGCACTGGCGTGAAGGGGGGAAATGTAAACAATTAGTCACAGTCTTCATGCAATGTTCCTGTTTAAGGTAAGACAGAATGCTTTTTCTGTGTAGGGTATTTATATTTAGTGGTCCTTGGAGTCTAGGAGATCATTGCAAAAACTCTCTGTGTGTGCGCATGCACACACACACACACACACACACACACACACACACACACACACTTCCCCCCCACTGTGGGTGGCATTAGAGGGACTATATCAGACTGTATTGGACTGTATTTGTATTTACAAACAGCAATTATGCTGACTTTTTCTATTTATTCAGACAATGGTTTGGAAATCAAGATTTATGCCCAAGTATCAATGTGCCCCTCAGCCTAGCTCTATGAGGGCAGATACATCTGTATCCAAAGATACACCCAGCCAGTTACAAAGACCCAGATGAGCCCTGGGTTGTGGGCACAGGTGCATATCTAGATGTGCATCTGCATTCACATCAGCTACACACATGGAAACTCTCACACTGGACAGTGACAAATGCCTGTGACAGGGATATCATAATCATTCCGCAAAACTGCAGCTGACTCAGCACAGTAGCAAGGTGGACCTTCCTTCTCACTCGCCTCCCACAGGAGACAGTTGTAGCCAGGCTGGGAGGGCACACACCTATGGGAGAGAGATGCTAATATGGCAGCTGAAGTGGATTTCAGCATCCGTTGTCTAATGACTTTTAAGAGCAGTAATTGTCAGTTAAACATGGTACAAACATTCACTGCAACAAAGTATCACTGAAATCACACAATATTAATGAGAGAGAGAAAAAAACCCAGGCCTCTGAGATGGCTCATTACTGGTGTATATTTCCAAAGAGAGCATCTCAGTTGCTTCTTTGTCTCGGCATGCCTTGGGGTAATCTGGGAACTTGGCAGAAGGCACAGTTCCAACCTGATTAAGCCTCCAAGACTTTCCTTCATTATCTGCTCAAGACTGAAGACAGTATTACTTGGGGGGATGGTACATCTACTGGTAACCTCTAGGCTGGATTACTGCAATGAGCTCTATGTGGAGCTGCCTTTGTACGTAGTCCGGAAACTGCAGTTGGTCCAGAATGTGGCGGACAGGCTGGTCTCTGGGTCATCTATGAGAGAACATAATATTCCTTTGTTGAAAGAACTACACTGGCTGCCAATACCTTTCCTGGCAAAACACAAGGTGCTGATTATTACCTATAAAGCCCTAAACAGCTTAGTCCCTGGGTATTTAAGAGAACGTCTTTTTCGCCATGAGCCCCACCGCCTGTTAAGATCATCTGGAGAGGTTCATCTGTGGTTGCTGCCAAAACCCGTTTGGCAACTACTTGGGAATGGGCCTTCTCCATTGCTGCCCCTGGGCTTTGGAAGGTGCTCCCTTTTGAAATAAGAGCCTCTCCATCTCTGGCAACTTTTAAAAAGGCACTGAAAACACATTTATTGGGGGGGAATAAAGGGGGGAAACTTGACACTTGAAACTTTAAAGGGGGGAAACTTGACACAGGGGTGCCATTTTGCGGCTACCCCATCTTATTTAATTAAAATATTTCTATACTGCCCCAACCTGAGTCTCCTTTGGGTGTGTGAAATGCTTCCATGGGATGGGGGGGGGGTTCTGCTGGGCAAAAGTTTTAGCATTAACCAGAGAGAACAGTGGTGGCCCCTTTTGGGGGGTTAGCTCAACTCATGAGCACACAGTCCAATGGAGGACTGAAGGTTTTGAGCCCAAGATTCTCCCCAGTAGACTGACCCTCTCATGAGAGTGCTAGTCCCCTGGTGGCAAGCCGTCACAGGGACAGGAGTGTGGCTTGGTCTCCATGGACTCCTTTGCTGGGGTAAGCCATCACAAGAGCATCCTTGGTCACAGCAGGCCAGACCCCAGGATCCTTTAATGTCATAACCTAAGAACAGCCCAGCTGGATTAAGCCCAAGGCCTATAGCCAGCATCATGACTTGTCCCCTTAGCTAAGCAGGCTCTGCCCTGGTTGCATGTGAATGGGAGACTTGATGTGTGAGCACTGCAAGATATTCCCCTCGGGATGAAGCCGCTCTGGGAAGAGCAGAAGGTTCCAAGTTCCCTCCCTGGCTTCTCCAAGATAGGGCTGAGAGAGATTCCTGCCTGCAACCTTGGAGAAGCCACTGCCAGTCTGTGAAGACAATACTGAGCTAGATAGACCAATGGTCTGACTCAGTATATGACAGTTTCCTATGTTTCTATGTTCATGCCCACCAGATACCTCTGGGAAGCCCACAGGCAAGAGTACACCTTCTCTCTTGCTGTTGCTCCCTGCAACTGGTATTCAGAAGCATCGTCTCTCTGAAGCTGGAGATGGCCTACAGTGATCAGACTCGTAGCCATTGATAGACTTGTCCTCCATGAATTTCTCTAAGCCCCTTTTAAAGCCATCCAGGCTGGTGGCTGTCACCACATCTTGTGGCAGAGAATTCCATAGATTAACTATAACCTCCCTTATATACATATCTCTTCATCATGTCATCATGTCCCCTGCCCTTTCCTGAGTAACAGGAAAATAGTACTCCCAAGACACCCCCCCCAAAATTGTGCTTGTGTGAGACAGTTTTGGGTTGGGGTTCTTAGGAGACCAACGATGCAATTGCTGTCAAGAGAAGGGCTTGCATGGCATGGCATGGCATGGCATTTAAAGGGATTTAAACGCCCTTTCCCTTCTGAGGGCGGGTAGACCATTCCGATAAGGCACAATCGTGCTCATCAGCACTCCCCCTGAAACTGTGGCCAATGGCTGCTGCCTTGCCCACAGCCTGGCGACATGAGCGCTACCGAGCTTGCTAGGATGTGGCCTCGGCAGACTAGGAAGAGGGAGTGGCTCCCTGCCCTGAAACCACTGGTTGCTGGACTGCGGTTGGAGGAACATCTGCAGTGTGAGTCATGATTTGGAAAATTAACAGTGGATCCAGCAACCTCTGGTTTCATGTTATGTGTGAATGCCACCAATATGTATTTCAGACCAGAACTTGTGAAAACATAGCTATCTTGGAAGAAGCGTAGCATGTTTGCATCTCTCATTCCTTGAACATTCATGTGGGTTAGGACTTGTGGCATGTTCTAGTTGAAGAGCTGTTTGTGTGAAGTGGATGACATGGACAGACATTTCTTTTATGTATATACCGCCTGATATGTGCATCTCTAGGCAGTGTACACAATTTAAAACATGACTAATATAATTCAGAGTAAAACCAAAACAATTTCACAGAATAAAAAGGTAAAACAATCTCATGGGGAAAAAACAATGATACAGTTTAAAATTAATTTCAGTTAAAAGCCTGAGAAGACAGGGCTGTCTTGAGGGTCTTCCTACAAGCAAATGGAGGAGGAGATGCTCTTAGTTTGACAGGGAGCATATTCCAAAGCCCTGAGGCAGCCACATAGCAGGCCTGGTCCCAAGTCATTCTCAAAATGAGCCGGTGGCAACCGTAACTGGATCTCTCCAGATTATCTTAATAGGCAACCAGGTTCATGACAGAAGGTGCTCTCATCCTGAGCCCAAACCATTGAGGGCTGTATAGGTAATAACCAGCACTTTCTATTTCATTTGGAAACATATTGGCAGCCGGTGCAGTTCTTTTAAAATCAGTGTTATATGGTTCCTTCAGGTTGTCCCAGAGACCAGCCTGGCTGCCACATTCTTTATCAATGCAGTTTCTGGACTATGAACAAAGGCACCAGAAAGAATGCATTACAGTAGAGTGCATTACAGTAGTCAAGCCTGGAGGTTTCCAGCAAATGCACCACTGTTTTAAGGTCATTTACCTCTAGAAATGGATGTAGCTGACATATCATCTGAAGCTGATAAAAAGCACTACTGGCCACTGCCTCAACTTTAGAAACCAGAGAGAGTTTTGGATCCAGCAGCACACCCAAGCTACCTATCTGCTCTTTCAGGGGGAGTGCAACCCCATCCAGAACAGGCAGATCTAAACCATCATAACCGCCCTGAGCCATTTTGGAAGGGCAGTATACAAATCAAATCAAATAAAATCAACTAAATAAATAAATAAATAAATAAATAAATCTTTCAGGTCCCGACCCCCCACAGTCCATAACTCTGTCTGATCTGGATTTGGTTTAATTTGTTATCCCTCGTGCAGCCCATTACCAGACATGCAGGAGATAAGGGAGGTGGCCTCATGTTTTGTTGAATGACCCTTCACTGTCTTTTGCTATCTTCCAATGAATAACAATGAAAATTAATGGGATGGGCTTTGCATTCCTTTTCTCTCAGTCACACATGGCAGCTGAATGGCACAATTAGTTAAGAATATAATATTTTTAATATAATGCCCTCATTCAGGCTTTAAATACACTTATTTATTATATTATTTATTTATAAGATTTGTATACCACCACACCCAGATGGCTAGGCAGTTCACAAATATAAAAACAGATTTTTTTAAAAAAACACCCAAATAACTTAAACTCGCCTCTCCGGATGACCTTAAAGTGTCGTGGGGATCATATTGAAGAAGTCGTTCTCCCAGGTAACCTGGTCCTAAACTGTTTAGGGCTTTAAAGGTAATTGCCAGCACTTTGTATTTTCCCCAGGAACATATCGGCAGCCAGTGCAGCTGTTTTAAAACAGGCATAATATGATCTCTCCAAGAAACCCTGAAGACCAATCTGGCTGCAGCATTTTGAACTGAAGTTTCAGAATGACATAGAGAGGCCCACGTACAGCACATTGCAGTAGCCAAGTTGAGAAGTTACCAGTGAGTGCCCCCCAGTTTTGAGATCATTATCTTCAAGGAATGGATGCAGCTGTCGTATCAACTGAAGTTGTTAGAAAGTGCTCCTCGACATAGCCTCCGCCTGAGCCATCAGGGTGAGGCCTGGGTCCAGAAGCACTTCCAAGCTGCATACCTGTTCCTTTAGGAGGAGTGCAACCCCATCCAGAACAGGAAGCTCTATCTATCACATCCTTCAAATTATGATTTATCATCAGAATCTGCCTTGGAGGCCTATTTCTTGTGTTATACTTTGCTGAATGGAAGACCCCGGATGGGCTGGAATGAAATGCATTGTGTCTGATCATCCTTCCTGGGAAGGACAGGGTGTGAATAGCCAATTGTATGCAAGGCTGATTGAAATGAAAACTAGAGTATACAGGTCTGTCAAAGAGTATCCTGTGCTGGGACTGACTCTCCTAATAATTCTATCAAAAATTTCAATAGGTACCTTTTCAAAGTTACTCACTGACTCATCCCTATTGTGAGGGACTCTGCTGCTGCGTTTGTCTTATCTGCTTTCCCTTCCTGGCCTAATTGATTCATTAGCAACAGATGTTATCTCTCTTGAGGATGAGGGGAGTTTTAGAGTTCATCTTAAGTCCAAAATGACCTCAGATGCCAGATAACTCACAATAGCTAGTTCTGGAGTCTGCTTATCCAGGCCCTCACATAGGGAGAGGTTGTGTGAAGCGAACCCCCTTTGCAATTTGTGATACTTGCAGCCCAAATCTAGGGGCAACCAGTCTACTGCCAACTAAGCAACTTGTCCCCATGTATAACCTAGACTGGGAACTCACATTGCGGTTCACCTCCTGAGCATAGCAAAAGTGCAGTCTCCAAGCCTGGAGATGTAGCTGTAAACAGGGAGGCTTCTGGGAGCCGGGCAGAATAAGCTGAGCTGGTAACATTGGATTACAAGACACAGCTGACAGGACAGCAGTAATATGGGTAGAAACGCCACACAATGCAAAAAGCAATGCAGCACCAGGGGAGCATACTAGGCCTGGCCCAGTCCCTCCCCCCAGCACCTTTGGCAATGTGGCAAGCCACTACCTCCACATGCCACACATCACTCTTCGCCCATATCCCCTTAGCTGGTGATGGCAGTGGCAGCACTGTTCCTGCTCCCCTGACCTGCCTTTTCAAAAGGCAGAGGGTGGATATGGAGTAGCAGGAAGTGATTCAAAGACACTTCCTGAAATTCCCTACCCCCGCGCATGCACGCGTGTGTATGAAAAAGCAGGTCAGGATGAGTGGGAAGGAATAGGGATGTGCATTGAACTGGCAGGTGGTGGTTCAAAGGTGGGGGGGCATACCTTTAAGGGCGGAGGAGGGTGCCCTTATCCCTCCTGCTGCGTTTCCTCTGCTGGCGCTCCATTTAAAAAGTGTCTGTCGGGGTGGTGGCATACCTCCCCGCTGCCCCATGGCCTCTTCGTCCGGAAGTAACAGGAAGTACCTGGCACGCTTGTGCACGCTGGGCACGCATGTCATGCTTGCTCGCTTGCGTGGCCGGTGTGCACACGGGCACCAGGTACTTCCTGTTACTTCTGGCCAAAGGGGACACGGGGCAGCAGGGAGGTATGCCACCACCCCAACAGACACGCAGCAGGAGGAGTAAGGCACACTCCCCCACCCTTAAAGATATGCCCCCTGCCTTTGAACTGGCTAAACAGCTGATCATTCGAACTGGTTTGGAGGCCCCTAAAAGGGCCTCCAAACAGGTTCATGAACATCCCTAGGAGGGAAGAGGAGGAAGGTGGCAGCTGGTGTGTGTGCTACTATCAGGTGAGATGTGGGGGAAGCAGTTGGTCTGAAGTAGTCCTCTGGGCATGGGCAAGGTCAGTCCAGTTGAAACTGCAACAGGCTTCTGCTGTCTTTACCTGCCTCTTTCCCTTCCTTGCTTTCTGCCTTTAATTAAAGGCTATCCCCCGGTTGCACTGAACAGGAAGTGATAAAAAGGCAGAACCTGCAAGGAGGAAGCTTCTAATTAATGTTGCAGAGGATCATTGCTGAATAGGATTTACTTATGAGTAAATATTAGAGAAGGATGGATTGTGGCCATGAAGAAAGGTGCTGTTAAATAATATAGCAATATATTTTGTGTGAATCCTCTGTTTTAATTCAAGCTGACTGTAACAAAGCAGTGCCTCAACAACAGCAATGCCAAACTCTGATCCTGATCCTGAGATGCAAACAGAAATCAGGAAGCCAGCTACACGAGACGTCTAGTTTAAGGCTCACGTAATCTATCCTCATGTTCATGGCAAAGTGACAAAATGCCTAGATACAGTAAATTATTGTGCCTTGGAACAGTTTGTGCCCTGGAACAGCAGTGAAACCATCATGAGGTAATGCTGGACTTAAATCCTCAACAGTGCCCAAGATATATTGCAAAGCATAAATCGTTTAGAAACACTGAGCATTCGCTGGTATCAGATTCCGCAAACAAGTAGGAAAATAGTCATGCACTGAGAAGACTGTACATTCAGGTTTGAGGTGTTATTCCTCCACACCTCTAACTCACATTACAGCATTTGCTCATGGCTCCAAGTGCGAGACGCTCAAAGCCACTGTTTAGTGTTCTGTGTGCAAAACTATCTAAGGTTGCAGATGCTTATTGCACGCGCACTCAGGGTTTCTATGTGCTTGTCAGCTGGTTAATGCCATGAAGAAAGGAGGTTTCTGGCTATGCTATGTTAATTGGATTACTGCTATTGTATTTGCTCATGGGAGACATGGGTTGGAGTTTCACGTCTTCTGGAATTACACTAGAAAGAAAATATCACTTGTGCATTAGACACATCACTCTCTGCCCTCTGAGCCCATTCCACATGCGCAGCCTCCTAGGATGATGTTCATTGTCTTAATTCTGGGGGAAGAATGATCCTTTTATTCCTCTCTTGCTTCAAATGCCATTCTCCTCCTTGCTTTCATCTTGCCTGTCTGTCTTGTGCTTGAGCGTTTCCGTCGTTTTTGGCTACTTCCCATACGGAAGACTTGCACTGGCATAGCCAGAGAGCTGGGGAAGCACAGCTAAAAGACAGAACTGTGTAGCAGGACTTCCCTGGTTTGAAGCTGGCCTCTGCCAGGCGCCCACTAAGTGGGCTGAGGCAAACCACCCATCTCTCAGCCCCAGTTGCAAAATGGGGAGAAAAGTGCTTACTTACCTGACAGGGTTTTTGTAAGGGTTACTTCAAGGTAAGTGTTTGCATACTTTAAAAGTGCTATACAGATGCTACGTATTATTAATCATAACTCCAGGAATTTTAGTTCTGGGAAGGGGTATTACAAATTCCTTGCAGAAAATTCTCAGCAACCTCATCCAGCGTGAGAGCCAAGAGAGCCAGCTTGGTGTGGTGGTTAGAGTGCTGAACTAGGACCAGGGAGACCCAAGTTCAAATCCCCATTCAGCCATGATACTAGCTGGGTGACTTTGGGCCAGTCACGTATCTCTCAGCCTAACCTACTTCACAGGGCTGTTGTGAGGAGAAACTTAGTATGTAGTACACCGCTCTGGGCTCCTTGGAGGAAGAACGGGATATAAAATGAAATAAATAAATAAAATAAATAAAATAAACTATATTTCCCAGGAATCTTTGGAGGATGCAATCACAGACTGTGAGAAAGTTGTGTTGAAGCTATCTCTTAAATGAATTTTTTGTTTGTTTCTTTTTTTTGAACAGTTTGAGCAATCTTGAGTAACACAACACAGCAGCCAGGATCGGCTTCTTTGAATCACATACCAAAACTTTGAATCACATACCAAAAGTCCATTGTGAATGGACTGCACGTTTGCCTTTTTTCTATGTATATCCCATGTCCCACACAGCCTGCTGTCAGTCAGGCGACAGCAAAGCAATCTAATGTTTTTGCTGAGTGCTAAGCCATCATGCCAATGTTGATTCCCCATTGTCCAGCAGAAACGGCCAGCATCAAGTAAACTGCTTTCTAAAAATTAGGTCTGAGTGCCCATCATAGGACCATCACTGACTTTCAAAGAACTGAGCCATTTCCCCCCAACAGCCAGGCTGGATGGTGTATTTGTGGATAACAGCTTCATTAACACATACCTTTGGGAGTTCTGCTTGTCAGACAGGAGTGCTTTCCAAACTAGCTGCTCAACAGCAGGCAAATGCTTCAGTTCAGGGAAATTGCACTCAAAACGTGAACAGCAGGGGGAGCAGTCTCGTGGAAACTAACAACCTGAAAAAACAGCAACTTTTTAACGCCAGATATACGGCGTCCTAGCTCTATATTGCAGCGATTAAATTCAAAACAAGGCATTGGAAATGTGAATGGCCCCCTGCTGTCTGTGTAGGGACTGCGGTGTCACAATGCAGGAAGTGTGGATGGAAGCACACTTCTGAGACCCCGTTGCAGGGTCTAATCTGGAAAGCGCCAGGGAAAACCACACCAACAGGTCAGCTGTTGTCTGTTGTTCCTTGCGCTTGCTGATTATAAAATGTTAACTTCTGTGTTAGTTTAGCTTCAGCTGACCCTTAGCTGAGTCAAGGCTGCGTAGCTTCAGAAAACATGCAGACACCTACTCTGCTCAGCTGGGTGGAGGCAATGTCAATTAACGATGCAGGCTTTTTATTTCTAACCTTAAACCTGACAACTACTGGCCTAACATCAGGCAGGATGGGGTAAGTACTTCGTTTGTACCTTTTGACCATTTGCCTTTTTTGTTTGTAAACTGTTTCCTTTTATATGTACTCACATAAACTAGAGTTTTAGTTGCTTTAAAAATTGTCTGTGCTGGAAAATGCTCAGTTCTGCCTCCCCACAATGTCCTGCTCTGAGTCACATGCTACTGTAAAAGCGTTTTGAGATACTTTTGATATAATTTTGAGGTTGCCCCTGCTTTGGGCTACACTGAGAAAGAGGCTCTCTCTGAAGAGGATGGTGGTGACTTTACTGAGAACTTACATGGGCAGTTGGAGGCCTCCTGGGTGGGTTGGTTAGACACACAAAAACCCCACCCCATCCATCACAACAACCCTTTGAGTGTGCTTCTGCCTCTACAGCAGCAGGAGTCAATAGCTGACTCCTGAGGAAGTCAGGAGAATGAGGAAGGTGGATTCATTATTAAAACTTCCATCAATAGCTAGCATTCAGACTGGATGGAATTATTTCACTTTATACAAGCAAAACTAAAGAAACCTTAATCTGGAGTCATTAAACTGTAAAAGACCTAAACCACCACATGTTATCTTCAGTGGATAAGACACTCAAGGTAAAAGTGGTAACCCTTTTTGTTCTGTTTCTCATGTGTTTTTCATATCTGTAGAGCACTCTCCATCTCATTTACTCATAAGCTGTTCCCCTCACCCCCATTTTTATTCAGATCTACAGATGAGATCCTTCCTACTCACAGTTCTGTCTTTGGAGGTTATATGGAGTAGATCCTTTTCTCTGATAGTACTGGCCTTCCAAGCATCTAGCTCTTCAAAACTCTTTAGAATTTCCAGAAACATGTTTATTATGATTTTTTTAAAGCTGCTGCACTGATGTTATTGTATTGTGTGCTCTATGGTTTTAATTAAAGTTTTTATTATGCTATCTTGTTTTATGGATTATAATAACCGTCTTGCACATCTTTTGGTTTGCAAAAGCAGGCCGTAACATTTAAAAAATAAAGTGTTGAGCTATGATTTTCTGCAACTTGGGACACAAGTGAAGGCAGTTTTGCTACCAGTTAACCTGGTCTTCAGCTGAAAAGAACGGGTTATCTGTAGGTACCACCAAATATTATATGTTTGCATAGTACCACATTGTCCCTTTTTGGAGAAATGCAAATGTCCTTATTACACCTTAGTGCGATACAAATAAATATGAAAAATGAACTTGGCCCACAATTCCTGGCCATCATAGTCATCTTATGTGGACCAAGTGGGCTGGTTGTTATGGACTTAGGTTGCTGCTGATTTTTGCCTATTCCTCCGGATACAGAAGCTGAGTGTAGGGCTGGAATAGGCTGGAATCCCACTTGGCCTTATTTACACTACTGCACATAGATGTCTGGGGGGGGGGGAAGTGGGGGCAGTTGCCTCCCCCCACTATTGAGGTAGTTCCCATTGAATTCAATGGGGCATACTCCCAGGGAGGGGGTATTGGATTGATAGCTTTGCCCCACCCCCGGAAAAAGCCCTGTGGACAACCGTGCTACTGCATTACATCAGCTGTGGCTATAAATGTCATGGTTTCTCACAGATATTCTTTGGAGTCCTAGTTTCATGAGGTGCTAAGAAGATCTGTTAGTGATCCCTAGCCCTCCCCACAAAAAAACTCTAATTCCCAAGTTTCCCTGGGAAGAGGGATTGCCAAAATATGTTAAATTTAATGTAGACATCTTTTCCGAAAGGTTAGTACATTCCACCCATATCTCCCTCTTGCCAGTGTTACGTAATCCAGACCACAACTGACCATAATCTTATATACTTTAAAGTTTATATGATTGTACTTGTCTTATATGCTTTTAAGGTTAACATAGAATTGTTAGTCAAGGAGGTCGTTCTTCCAACCAGCTCTACCTAGCCTGGGGAGAGCTGGTCATGAGAAGTGCCGAGGGGGTCCTTAACTGGGTAGCCTGGGTTTTGTGCCCGGGGTAAAGGTAGGTAGCATGTACATCTTCTTGTCCTACTCTTGGTTGTGTGGATGACTGGGCTGCCGGCAGCCACTGTAACCATAGAGACTGGTGGATGGAGTGACACTGCATGAGCAGCATGGTGCACTGTGGGATTCTTGGAGGAGATGCTGCATTTCCCCTATTCACAGAGGGGGGAAGCCAATTGGTCTCTCAGTTGTGACCCCCCCCCTCAGCAAATGGGCCTTTCTCCCAATTTCCTTGCACTATCACAGGGAATTCTGGGAGAAAGTTGCAATTACAGAGGAAAGGGCAGAAGAAGGCAGCAGTGCCGCAAGTCTCTTGCAGTGCCACTGCTTCCTTCCACCCAATCCCCTTCCAACGGGAATATTTGAGGAATGGGTGGGAGACCGCTGCCTCCTTCTGGGGCTGTGGCCCCCTGGCCAGAGCCTGATGTAGCCAGCTACTGACACTGGTCCTGGTCTTCCTTTCGGCACCTATTCCTAGCCTGTTTTCTCCCCAAAGCCCAAAGGACCATTCTTTTTTAAATGGAAAGAAACAAGGATAAACACAGCTTTAAAAAGGTTAATGCACTAACAAGTGCACTATCAAACATTAGTAGCAACCACAGTCAATATGAACCCAGGTGTTTGTATGTACAGTATCAAACATGGCTGCCTATATGCTACAGTTAGGGCACCTGGTTTTCTTTTCTCTGCAACGCTTTCTCAGCTTTCACATTTGAACAATGTGGTTAATGTTAGTTTTTTAAACCTTTGGACTTTTGCTTAGTGGGTAAGGTGTGGCTAATTTAGTGTCTCATTCAAGCTTTGAGTGCCATCTGCTGGTAAATCTGGTGGGTTGAGAACAGCGTGGGGAGAAGAATTAAAAAAAAAACCCTATAAAAGCAGTAAAGTACAGGTATAATCATATACTGCTCTATGCTGTTTAGATCAGAGGGAATTAAATGGAGAAACAGCTCATTAGAATAAGGAGCATCTGGTTTCAGTTGCAGTCTTGAACAGAAGTGATACATTGCTATGGGAAGGAGATATGTACCTTCATCAGCATTACCAGCAGCCAGTAAAATGGATGAAGAAATATCATGTTGCAGTTCAGGATGCATTTTGTTACATGCTGCAAAGCCTATCACAATGTTCGGTTTGATTTATGTATGTCCTGTGTCTCCAGTTGTTATACAGTGGTGCTTAAGTTAAAAGTGGTACCATTCAACAAATTTTACCCTTTCTGCCCTCCCTGCTTGTGGAGATCTATCTAAATGGAAACTGATTTTGGCAAACCTTAATTTGTGGGCAGGTGGGATCCATGTGTTATTGTATTGCCTGCTAATTTTGCTAACTTTTTTGTGGGTATGCAAACATGACTGAGACTTGCACCTCCAGACATCTTCAGAATACTAAAGTGCAGAGTGGCCTGTGGGAAGCAGAATTAGGCCAGTTAGGCGACAGGTGCCTCTGTTTCAGAGAAATCTGCAGATTCCAGAACTGCTGAGATCTTTACCATGTACACACCTTTGATCTGAAATTCACACTTGCCCCCATGGGTTCTGTGCAAACACAGATACAACTCCAGAAACTTATCTTCAAATCCAGCATGGGAGCAGTGCTGCGTTTCCTAAAAAGTGAACAGAATGTATGGGTAATCAATGTGTGTGAAGAGGCAGTCTAGTTATCTTTCTCTCTCTTTCTTCATGAGAAAAATGATAGTGCTTCTGCTGAGGTATCCTTGCTCCTCTGAACATTAGGACTGGTTCATCATTCATCTTGTGATGACTGCATCCTCATGTGCTGACTTGCACATACAAATGAATCAATCAAAGGTCAAACACTACAGAAAGGAGTTTTGTATAATCTCACTCCATGTTAAATGGCAATGTTTTCATGGAGCTTGTTCATCAGATGAAGCACAAGCCTGTTAAAATATGCAGTTTTAGCATATGAACCAATTCCTTATTGGGTCAGAGATCAATTAGCTGGTAGTTCAAGAACTGTACAGACTGTGGGTATCTATAGAGCAACAGTCAATGTTTTATGTATTCCAAGCAGAATAAGCAAAAGGGTATCTGTGACGGCCATAGATAGTTGTCAGTCTATTGGTTTAGCTAGCTTAGTATTGTCTACTCTGAGTTCAGCTTTCCAGGGCTACAGTCAGGAGTCTTTCCCAGTCCGACTTGGAGATGCCAGGGATTGAACCTGGGGCATTCTCCATGCAAATAGAGGCTCTATCAATAAGCTATTCCCCTGTCTCTGAGCTCTGTAAAATGAACAAATATAATATTCCCATTGCAATATCCTGAAGAGAGAAGCATGTTTTCGTTTGGAGAAATGTGGCTAAGGCAAAAGATATCTAGGGAGTGAGACAAATTTCTAAGCAGGTATTCATTTTTTAAGAGACTGACTAGGGCTGATTAGACTGAGCTGAGCCATTGCCAGGAGCCCAGCCTGTTCTCACAGGCCTCTCTGCCCTTCGCCTCTCTGCAGCCTTGCTCCTTTATTTTTTTCTCTTGCTTGGAATGCAGTCCACTCTGTTCCTGATCCTTTGCACTTTCTAAGACGCCCTTGTTCTCAAGGCTATGGGAATGTGTTTGTCTTTTGTCTATCTAAAGAGCCAGTTGAAACAACAACAAAAACAACCGTGAATCAGTATAGCAAGAAAGTGGGCTGTTTTGATTACACACAATCTTCTTCCTGGCACAACTTCAGAGCAAGTCAAGACGTCTTGGCAGAAATCAGAATTGGGTTTAATTGTCTTCCTTCTGGGGACAAAAACTTTGCCTCTAAAACTGGGATACACAAGATTTCACAGGCCACTGCTTGGGAACATTTTGGGATAATCTAATTCCTACTTTGGGATTCACAGAATTCCTGCAGCTAAGTAGCCCTCTCCTTTGTTCCCCATTTATATACTTTGCAACACGTAGCAACATTGCAGTAATAGAGCAGATGTATTCAAAGAAGCCGGGTCGCCCAGCTCCTGGGAGCCGCCTTTCTTGGCACCTCCACCCCATGTCCTCCACTCATTTCCCAGCTGGTATTTGCTGGCTGGGTGTGTCTATTTTCCTTTCTCTTCCTCATTGGTAGGAGAGAATGGGGGTGGGTGGGGGGACAGGCCTTAGCCTGCAAATGCCCGCTGGGAATGAGCCTCCGAGGGCTCACACTACCCATCCAGGGCTCTGGCCATCCCCTCTTGAGTGTGACTTCAGCAAGGAAGAGAAAGGGAAATAGATTCACCCAACCAGCAAACACTGACTCGGAATAAGCTCTGGAAGGCTCATGCAGGCTTTCCGGGGCTCTGGCCATGCCCCGTTGCATGTGACATCATGTGCAAGGGGCGTCACTGGCACATGCAGGCGCATGCCCGGCCAGGCCTTGAGGACGGGGTGAACACGGGCCCCCATTCAGCTGGCTATGCCAGTGATCCATTGCTACATGTTCTAAACTATCCATGTTTACTCAGCAGTAAGTCCCAAATTTGCTCTCAGGCCATTGTGCATAGGATTGCAGCCTAAGTCGAGAATCTACATGTTTATAGTCTGTACTGGAAATGAAAGCAGTGGCTATTGCAGTGCAATAGACGTTGACTCTGTGGCAATGAAGCAGTGGAGGTCTTGTGGCCTGGAGCAGATGCCTCTTATTTATCCCAAAAGAGAGCAACTATGATGTTGCTTGTACAGAGGTGTTGAGGTTTACTGAGGGATAATATTCCTAGTGATCTCAAGGCCCCATGATTGGGAGGGAGATGGTTATCAGACAGATCCTGTGGGGGGGCATAGGCAATGGTGTCCCTCTGCCTGCCTCTTCTGCACTTTTGACAGAGATAGGTCAGGTGAGTGCAGGAACTTTGCTGAGCTGGCTCAGCACCTGGCCATGTGACCAGGAATCTAGTGCAGCTCCCTCCGGCTTTATAAAGCCTCAGCTCTGGGACCTGGTTATCTGACTAAGCAACTTGTGTTCGAGGAAGAAGACCTTACCAAAGTCCCTGCACTCACCCTACTTATCTCTGATCCATGTTCTTACAAGCTGCAGCACCAGGAGGCTGATCTTTGACTGACAAAAGTGCAGTGGGGGCAGGCAGAGGCACACCATTGGCCATGCCCCCCCCCCAGCATCTGTCTGATGACTCTCCCTTAAGTAGTGAAGTCCTGAAGAATGGCAAGCAAAAGATTCCCTACCTAAATCATGAGCCCTGGTACGACTTTTTGTAATGAAGAAAGCAATCTGGCCAGTCCAAGTACCCTAATAAAAACATGCTATTAATGTAACATGTAGTTTGGTCTCAGATTCCAGATTCAGGACCAGCTGTGGGGTCAAATCCTGATACCTGTTCACCAGGAACAGGGAGGAAAGTGGCGGCTTATGAGCAGAGTGGTCATTTGGCTTGGCCCTGGCTGTGGGTATTACAAAATTGTTTAGGATGAGTAGAAGAAAATATGTTCATTTTGCTTTCAGCTCAACCACTTAGTAGCTGAGACATTTTGACATTGGCAGTTGTACTGTAATGTCAAGCAAAGAGTGGCATACTGGGACTGTTGACAGCATTTGTTTTGTGTCACTAGGAGGCTTTACACACATGGCTTTTGGTTCAAATCCCCTTTGTGATGGAGAGTGTGAGTCCACATGCCAGCTGCCTTTACTTTGAAGTCCCTTCAGGCTATCAGGGACCAGTACAAACAGGACTCTGTTTCCCCCTGAATTGAGGCTGCACATTCTGACTTAGCCCGATTTATGTCCGGCTTAAAATAATGCTCTATTTCCAGTGGCTTTCTTTTAAAAAAGCCTGCTATGCACTGCCACTTCCCCTTGATGTGTGGAGTGGCGTTTTCCAAAACTTGGCATTTTTCAAAACTCAGTGAAGGGGAGTTTGACAGCTGTTGGGTATGGTCTGCTCTGAGTATTTGCAATTGCAAGTGCTGAGGTGGAGGGAAGGGTTGTTTTTGTGTTTTTTAGCAGATTGGTGAAATTCTGTGGAGGGAGTCCAGGGGAGGGGGAGGGAGAAATTCATGAGTTAAATACAAGCACAAACTGACAAATGCGGGCTTTTTCTTAACTTAGGCTTTAGATATGCAGAGTGATTTCTACTTTAAACTTCCCTGCCTCTGGGCTGGGGCTGGGGAATGGGACATGAGATGATGAAGGCATTCACCCACAAAGACAAGTTCATTCTAAAAATCAGCAAAGATTTGGGTCAGATTCAGCAGGCTTGGGTTATGTGTTCTGCTGTTTGATCTCTTGGCAACCCGTCATGCTGTTCTTCCACGAGGCTGTCAAATTAACAAAACAAATCAAAAGGTGTCTCACCTCCTCCTCTGCAAGGATTGGTTGGAACCAGCTGGTGGAAAACCTGGAACCAGCTGGTGCAAATGCGCAGGAAAAAGATCTGCCAGGAATTGCGAAGAGGAGCCAACACTATATGAACTGTCCATTTAATGCCCCAAATTAAACATCTTGCAAATCTGCTGTGAAGCAGATTCGCTCTTCAGATATCCCAAGGCATAAAGCCATGTGTGAATAACCTCCTGTGAATATCTGTAAGTGTTAATGAGAGCAGCTGTTTCAAACGGTGTGTGTAGAGGATTATCTTTCCCTCACAGTATTTATTGGAGAATAACGCTACATTATATGCTGGACTGGAATCATGTCCTGTTTCCTAGTTCCTGCCTCTTGAGTAAAAGTACAGTGGATAGAATCTAGCACACTAAAAAGAAAAAGTATTGTTGAACTTATTAAATAGCACTGTGATTGGCATCCTTTCTGCATGTCAATCTTCCATCACAATTAAAAAGAATAGTTCAACCCCCATACAGTTGATCATTGCGTACATTAAAATGGCAGTAAGAGTTGGAATTGGGATGCCATTATGCAGTGGTAAAATGTATCCTCCTAAATATTTTGGTCCAGTCAACATTGAGATGAATTTAGGCATATTTTCTGCCTCTGGATGGAAAATGGAGGCTGTTGCAATTAGTAAGTAAATTGGATTTTTAAAAAAAAAAAAAATCTGCTTTGTGTTTGGATTCTGCTAAGCTTATTAAAAATGTAAAGGACACATCGGTTACATTCAGTAATGCAAAGATACTGAGGCACTAAATTCAGCATCAAAGGTATGGGGAATTTGTTGGGTGCAGAGTAGGTTTTAAGGGTAAGAAGTTTGACTGTGACGTGTGTACACTTATTATATGGCACTATGGTTTCTACTAAAGTTGGCTTGCAGATGTTTGAAGCTGTGCAAATACTTACATGACTCAGGAAGTGTGGTTTGAGTGCAGAATACCATGGGCAACAATGGCCACCATATTCACTGGTGAAAAGGTCTCTCTTGTTCTGAACACACAGGCTCTGATTTGAAAACGTTCAAGTTCAGAACAAGGTTTGTAGGTCTGCTGCTGTACTCATTTCCCCCTACCAAACTGAATAAAGCATTTATTATCTACAGGGTGAGAAGCAGGCACCCAACCTGGTTTCTTTCAGGTGCGTCATTAAAGTGCTGATCACTTGTTTGGAAGGTGAGAGTGTCTGCCTCCCTAAAGGGGGAGAACATATGTCCATCCTCCAGGAAAATGCTGTCATTTTTTGCCTCCCAGTGTAGGAGATATATAAGCAGAAACCTGTTTTTACTTGCAGACTGCCCTCTCTGGATTATGGAGATGAAATATTTTCTGCCAAAGAACAGAATGCAACACAACAGATTTATCTTGGGAAACAGTCATACAAAATGCAAAGCAGAGGTGTATCTAGGGTAGGGCAGGCAGGGCACGTGCCCCGGGCACCACTTGAAGGGGGCACCATTTTTGAAAATTAAAAAAAAATTAGAAACGGCCACCAAAAACAAGATGGCCACTGTGCATGCTCAAATGGCCTCTGTGAGGCCCTAGGCCATGCCAGGACTTGCAGAGGCCATTTGAGCATGTGTGGTGGCCATCTTGTTTTCAGCGGCCATTTTTAAAAAAAATTTATTTTTAAAAATGGCCACCGCACATACTCAAGTGGTCCCTGTGAGGCCCTAGAGGCCAGTGGGGGCAGGGGGAACCTTTGAAGACCCCCTCACAGCCCTTAGGAAGCCCCCCCAAAGGGGCTACAGGTTAAAAAAATTAAAAAAATTAATATAAGATACTGTACACATATTCAGATTGGCACTATGTACAGAGAATCAGGGCTTGTGAATACTGAGCTGAAGCTTATGAGTTAGGATTGTATTCATTTGCTCTTATTTTGCTTCTTGTGATAAATGAGTTAAATGTGATGTCTTAATAATATGGCTATTAATGGTCTTTGAATCAGCATGAAATCCTTAGTATTAAGCCCCACTGGGAGTTTCTTGCTCTCTTTCTCTCATTTTAACTGTCTTTCTGAAATACTAGAATATATTCCAAGCAGTGACACAGTTTACTCTGCATATCCTTTAATTATTTTCAGAGTATCAGGGAAAAGTCAAATTCTCCATTTATTTTAAAAACTGATGTAATAGTGATGCTACAATGCATAGTAGAGAATTAGACAGGCACTTCTGGTTAGTTTTCCAAGTACACCTCCACATAGTATTTGGATATTTCATGAGCCCCAGCATACTGAAATTTGTAGTTTTCCAGCATTTTTTGGTCTGGCTACATCCACTGCTAAATAGTTTTTGAAAGATTAAAAGATTAACGAGCTTGACTAGTATTTTTCAGCTGATATTGTGGTAAAGTTACCTCAAAGATGGGTGTCAGATGTTTGGACGGGGGCGCAATTTCAGTGCTTGCCCTAGGCTCTATTTTCCCTAGATACGCCTCTGATGCAAAGTATTTTCTTGGTTCCTACATATAATCACTCAGAATCATGCCTAGTGAAGAATAATCTTTGCTAGTATATTAGAGAAGGGCTCCCACTCAATGAAAAGCATCAGATCAGAGTCAATTTGTTGTTCAGTCACCACTCCAAATATGTAGCCTTCATTCAACAATAATTTCCACTTCAACTTGAAAAAATAAATGCAACTTCTCTCACTGGAAAAGAATGCCATCCATCAGGCCTGACAGGCATGATTCTGAGTGATTATATGTAGGAACCAAGAAAATGAACCAGTCCCGGTGGACAACAGAAAGAGAAATGCAGGCCCAGTAATTGGATGCAGGCATTCCATGAATTAGCAGTTATAGAATCAAAATGGCTTTCAACTGTACTAAATCTAAAAGCTCAGTGTACTGTTATATAAGAGCATCTACTGAAGGGCTGAGTGAGATACAAAACAAATTGTGTTTTTAGCTGATTTATTGGGGCTGTTTTGGAATTTTGCTGATTTCATAATTCCATTCTTGGAGAACAGCATTTAACTCATGGCCTGAAAACATTTGCAATAAAATAGGGTGTTGAATTTATCTCCAATGGAGGAAAGTGTTTGCAGATTAACTGCTTTCTTTGGGTTCAAACATGAGGGCTGATATGATAACTGTCATCCATTTACTTAAGCAGATTAATGACAGTTTCATGAGAAGAATGTTTTATTTGAATGTTCTCATAACACCCTCACGGGCAAACAACTTAATAATAATACTACTAAAAAGAAATGAAACAAATGAACATATAGACTGACTTCTTTCTAACAACTGTTCAAAAGCACATGAACTGAGTAGTACTCAGCAGAGGTGCACCTAGGTAATTTTGGAGCCTGGACCGAAAGGCCTTTGGAGCACCCACCACCACCACACACTGCAAGTTACACATCCTCCTCCTCCTCCTCCTCCACACACACACACACCCCGTGACACACACAGTATTTTTAACACGCAGGTTCTTGAGGGCACAAACAGCAACTGAACTCTCAAGAACTTAAGACTATAAAACAGTTATATTTATGCAAATATGCATTAGCAGAAACATTTCAACATGCAACTTAATATATTCCCATCCCACATATTTCTTTCCCCATTCCCCCTCTGTCTCTAAAGCAGAGGTCATGTTCAGCATAGGTCACAGTCCTGCTCGGCTGCCCAGCACAACACGGACTGGCGGGGTGGCGACCACACCACCCGGGACAGTCTAAAGAGACTTGCTTCTGCCCAGAAGTCCATGGTTAAGAGTGCCTCTGGTACTCAGCAACATTAGCATCTCCTCCTCAATATCCTACGTTGCTCTGGATCTTCGGTTACTGAGTTCCAACGCATGTGAGGTTTAACAGATTTTCTTCATTAAGCTTCTTCCTATAATGCAAGCAATGCCAAATTTAATACTAGAGATGTGCACGGTCCGGGCCAGTCCGGACCGGCACCGAAGGGGGGCCCTTTCTTTTAGGGCGGGAGGGCTTTCTTACCCCTCCCGCCTCTTCACCCCTCCAGCGCCCGTATTTAACTGAATAACGGGGCGCTGGAAACCAGCCGCCCCCGCCCCCGCCGCCCCCCCCGAGCAGATTTACATACAAAAGTACCCATACCCCTGCCGCTGCTGTCGCCCGCCTGCCCGCCATCCAGCCCTCCCTCCCAGCTGCCCGCCCGCCCGCGTCCTTACCCAAAGCTTCAGGAGGAAACGAGAGGAGCTACCGAACAGAGCTCCTCTCGTTAGGAAGGCCTCCAGCAGACTGAAGGTGCTTTGCATGCGCGCGCCGCAAAGGACGCCAATTGCCGGAGGCCCAGTCTACCCGGCCTTTTCCCAGCGGGTAGACCGGGCCTCCGGCGATCGGCGTCCTTTGGGCGGGGGTGGCTGGTTTCCAGCACCCTGTTATTCAGTTAAATACGGGCGCTGGAGGGGGCGAAGAGGCGGGAGGGGTAAGAAAGCCCTCCCGCCCTTAAAGTTATACCCCCCACCCGGACCCGGACCAGCCAGGGCCGAACCGGTCCGGCAGTTCGGCCATTCCTTAGAATGGCCGCCGGACCGGTTCGGACTCACCCCTATTTAATACCAAATACCAAACAAAATGACCAGATCAGGTCATTTCTAGCCATTCTGGCTGTTCATGCTGTCATCCACCCTTACAACCAAGGACTTGTATGAATCCAGCTGACATTAAGTGTCATACCTTAAATTAGTTCACCAAACTCAATGCTGGTCATGAAATTTAAATCACTATTGGATGTTATTGTAACCTACTAAATGTGGGGGAAATGAAAAGATTTCAATTATGCATAAAAACAGAATCTAAAGAAGAACACAGGAAACACTGTTGGCACAATACTTTGAGGCACCCCCCCCAAAAAAACCCATATTGATAAGAATTTCAAATTATTTTTCAATAAAGAAATGCCTGCTGGATATCCATCTAACTATAGCGACATACAGACCATACAGGGGGAAGAAGAAAGAAGGGAACAGCTTGGGTGGGGCACTGACTGTCCTGTCTTTGTCTCTGCCCCACCTTTCCTCGGGTGTGTAGGATCTCCTTGGGCTGCTGCTGCTGCTGTGGCCCCTGCTCCTACATAGGGCAGGCTGGCCCAAGGGCTCTCGTCCTTGTGGCTCTCAGCCATGTGGCAAGCTGCCTGGGGCCCAGAAGAACTTTCTCCTTGCAGCCCAGAAGACCTTCCTTCCTGCAACCAAGAAGCTAGCAAGAAATTGCATAAGTCTGGTTCTGGTTTTTATTAAGCCAAGAAGCTGTGGTGGGTTTGTCTGGGGAGATGTGTCTGGGAGAGCGAAAAAGTGGGCATGGAGTGGGGGCAGCAATATCACAGGTAGCGGGCAGAGGGAGGTATGGCGGTGGGAGTTGGGCAGGCAGTTACAGGGGGAAACGGTCCAGGCAATTGAGGCCTGTTCCTTTTTCCGGCCCTTCTCCCAACCCTCTGACCCCAGGGAGCTCTGAGAACACTCCTTCGAGGATTAGGGTGCTGCTGCTGAATGCCAGGTCAGTTAATGCTAAAACCTCCCTCATCCATGATTTGATTGTGGATGAGCGTGCTGACGTGGTATGTGTGACAGAGACCTGGTTAGATGCGCTGGGCGGGGTTGGTCTCTCTCAGCTCTGCCCTCCAGGTTTCCAGATCGTGCAACAGCCCCACCTCGAGGGTCGGGGAGGAGGCGTTGCAGTCATCTTTCGAGAGACCCTCCCCGTTTCCAGGTGCCCGGTCAGGCAATCTCAGAATTTTGAGTGTTTGTCCTTGAGGGTGGGCCTCTGAGATAGGCTGGGGATTCTGTTGGTGTACCGACCACCCCGCTGCACTTCAGTCTCCTTACCTGAGCTGGCGGGGGTGGTCTCGGAGGTGGCCTTGGGTTCCCCCAGGCTTATTGTTTTGGGGGATTTCAATGTCCACACTGAGGCCCCCCTAGTGGGTGCAGCTCAGGAATTCATGGCCTCCATGGCAACCATGGGCCTGTCTCAATTGGTATCGGGCCCTACCCACATGGCAGGACACACTCTGGATCTGGTTTTTGCCGACCGGGAAATAAATGGTCTGCAGGTGGGAGAATTTGAGACCACTCCCTTGTCATGGACAGATCATCATCTGGTGGGGTTTAGTTTGACTGCTCCATCTCCATCTCCATCTGGGCCAATTAGGATGGTCCACCCCCAGAGGCTTATGGATCTGCTTGGATTCCAGACGGCTCCCGGGGAGTTTCCAGTGTTCAGAGCTGGTGAACCTCTCGAGGCCCTGGTTGATCTCTGGAATGGAGAGACGGCCCGGGCTGTTGACACGGTTGCCCCTAAACGCCCTCTCCGGCTTGGTGGAGCCCGATCTGCTCCTTGGTTTTCCTCGGAGCTTAGGGCGATGAAGGAACTCAGACGACGGCTGGAACGACGCTGGAGGAAGAGTCGTGACGAATCTGACCGAACACGGGCTAGATCCCATTTTAGAGACTACTCCGTGGCGGTGGGGGCAGCGAAGAGATGCTTTTTCTCCGCCTCCATTGCGTCTGCTCAGTGCAGACAAACAGAGCTGTTTCGTGTGGTTAAAAACCTTGCTCCACACATCCCCCCAGACAATGGGGGAGGAGTCATCTACAGCTCTTTTGATCAGTTTGCCTGTCACTTTGCAGATAAAGTCACTCGCATCCGTGCTGACCTGGACTCCAGAGTTTTGGCAGTTCCAGCAGACGTGCCTCTGGTACCATCTGGTCCTGTTGTGTTGAATTCTTTTCGGTTGGTGCAGCCTGAGGATGTGGACAAGATCCTGGGCAGTGTGCAGGCAACTTTGTGCACTCTTGACCCTTGCCCTTCATGGTTAATAAAAGCTGCCAGGGAGGGGACAGGCAGATGGCTGGAGGTGATCATTAATGCTTCATTAAGGGAGAGCAGGATGCCATCGTGCCTCAAGGAGGCGTTGGTAAGACCACTATTTAAAAAGCCCTCCCTTGATCCCTCCAACCAAGATAACTATAGACCTGTGTCTAACCTTCCCTTTTTGGGCAAGGTGATGGAGCGTGTGATGCACGCTCAGAGGGTCTTGGATGATACGGATTATCTGGACCCTTTTCAATCTGGCTTCCGCCCCGGGTATGGGACTGAGACTGCCTTGGTTGCTCGAGTGGATGACCTACGGCGGAAACTAGACAGAGGGAGTGCATCCCTGTTGGTACTGCTGGACCTCTCGGCGGCGTTCAATACCATTGACCATGGTATCCTTCTGGGCCGCCTCTCGAGTATGGGAATCAGAGGCACTGTTTTGCAGTGGTTCCGGTCCTTTCTTGGGGGGAGGGTCCAGAAGATGGTGCTGGGGGACTACTGCTCGGCCCCGTGGCCATTGGCCTGTGGGGTCCTGCAGGGATCGGTCTTGTCCCCCGTGCTGTTTAACATCTACATGAAGCCGCTGGGAGAGGTCATCCGGGGACTTGGACTGAGTTGTCAGCAATATGCGGATGACACTCAGCTCTATCTCTCCTTGTCATCTAATCCTAGGGAGGCAATGGATGTCCTGAATCGGGGTCTGGAGGCCTTTATGGGTTGGATCTGGGCTAATAAACTGAAATTTAACCCGGATAAGACAGAGGTACTGCTGGTCAGTAGGAGAGCCAATCGGGATGAGGAGATTTTACCGGTTCTAGATGGGGTTGCACTCCCCTTGAAGGAGCAAATGCACAGCTTAAGGGTACTACTGGACCCGGCACTGCTTTTGGAGGCTCAGGTGGAGGCGGTGGCCAGGGGTGCCTTGGCACGGTTTTGGCTAGTGCGCCAGCTGCGTTCCTTTCTCGAGAAGGCAGATCTGGCCACGGTTACCCATGCCTTAGTCATGTCGCGGCTGGATTATTGTAACATGCTCTATGTGGGGCTGCCCTTGAAGAATATCCGGAAACTGCAGCTAGTGCAAAACGCGGCAGCTAGGGTTTTATCCAGAGCTGCAAATTGGGAGCACATCACCCCCATTTTGAAAGAGCTGCACTGGCTGCCGGTTCGTTTCCGGGTCCAATTCAAGGTGCTGATTTTGACCTTTAAAGACCTTAATGGTTTGGGCCCGGGGTATTTGAGAAACCGCCTGCTCCCAAGGGTTCCTGCCCGCTTGACGAGGACATCTGAGGGGGCCCTGCTCCGGGTGCCGACAATGAGAGAGGCCCGGCTGTCGTGCACTCGGGACAGGGCCTTCTCTGTTGCTGCCCCCAGACTCTGGAATGCTCTCCCAGTGGCCATTCGTTCCTCAGACTCCATCACGGCTTTTAGAAAGCTTGTAAAGACTTGGCTTTTTACCCAGGCTTTTACATAATCGTTTTTACTGCTGCTTCTGGGTGTTTTTACCTGTTGTGTTGTTTTTATGCTAGTATTTTATAGATTTTAAATTGTCTGTTTTTATATATTTTTAGCTTAATATTTTTATTGTCTTTTATTGTATGTTTTAACTTTTGTAAACCACGTTGGGGTTGTCTTAACAAAAGGCAGTATATAAATGCAACAATAAATAAATAAAATAAATAAATACTTTGATTCAACATGCACCTTTATAGTATGAATGACAAATTAGAACTAGATTGTTAATGATAGTGGGAAAAGACTATTATAAATTATTGCAGATCATATTTCTTTTATGAAATGTGTGTTTCGTCATGCAACCATTAGGACATAAAGAATAGTTTCTGCAATGTCTCTTTAGCCATTGGTGCTGAATGCCTCTCAGGTGAAAGTTCTTGTGGAGTTGCTGAGGACCATGATAAGTGGGTTTGATTAAGCATTTCTAGGAAAATAGGAAGCTGCCTTATACCGAGTCAGACCATTGGTCCATCTAGCTCAGTATTGTCTACACAGACAGGCAGCGGCTTCTCCAAGGCTGCAGGCAGGAGTCCCTCTCAGCCCTAGCTTGGAGATGCCAGGGAGGGAATTGGGAACCTTCTGCATGCAAGCATGCAGACACTCTTCCCAGAGTGACCCCAGCTCCTAGAAGAATATCTTACAGTGCTCACACATGTAGTCTCCCATTCAAATGCAAACCAGAGCAGACCCTGCTTAGCAAAGGGGACAATTCATGCTTGCTACTATGAGACCAGCTCTCCTCACACATTCCTAGCCCAGTGTGGCTTTTATTTATTTATTTGATAATTTGTATACTGCCCACTACCAAAGTCTCTAGGAGGTTTACCACATAAAACCAACCAAAAACAAAACAAGCGTTTCACAGTTAAAACATATACATACATATCTGATTTAAAATATCCATAAAAACATCAACTGACTAAAAAGCTTAGCTGAAGAGATGTGTCTTGCATTATTTTGTAAAAGCCAACAGGAAGTGCATTCCACAGTCCTGGGGCAACTACATAGAAGGTATACCTTTGAATCGCCACCAGATGAGCTGGCAGCATTCTCAGACAAACCTCCCTTGAAGATCTTAATAGGTGGTGGAGTTCATACCAAAGAAAGTGTTCTCTCAAATACTGTGGGCCCAAGCCATTAAGGGCTTTATAGGTAATAACCAGCACTTGGTATTTTGCCTGGGAAACTATTGGTAGCCAGTGTAGATTTTTTAGAACCAGAGTAATTTTGTCTCTATGGGGCATCCCAGAGACCAATCTGGCAGCAGCATTCTGGACTAACTGCAGTTTCCAGACTACGTACAAAGGCAGCCCCACGTGGAGTGCATTGCAGTAGTCAAGCCTGGAGGTTACCAGCATGTGTACCACTGTCTTAAAGTCACTCACTTCCAGGAAAGTGTGCAGTTGGTGAACCAGTCGAAACTGATAAAAAGCACTCCTGGCCACCGCCTCCACCTGAGGTATGAAAGAGAAAGTTGGGTCCAGAAGTACTCCCAAACTGTGAACCTATTCCTTCTGGGGGAGTGTAACCCCACCCAGAACAGGCACATCTATTCAATTTCCTGAACTACGGCATCCTACAGTGAGCACTTCCATCTTGTTTGGAGTCAGTCTCAGTTTGTAATCCCTCATCCAGCCCATTACTGCCTCAAGGCAAGCATTTAGGGAAGTTATGCCATTGCCTGATGCAGTAGACATGGAGTTGATTTGGGTGTCATCACCATACTAATAACACCCTGCACCAAATCCACTGATGATCTCTCCCAGTGTTTTCATGTAGATGTCAAAAAGCATTGGAGACAAAATGGAGCCCTGAGGGACACCATACAAAAGCTCTTGCTTTGTAGAGGAGCAGTCTCCAAGTAACACATTCTTGTTGGAACACATAGATCTTGGATCCCTCACTCTTGGATTCGAGGAGATCAATGGAAGGATCCATACCTGATGCCGATTTGTTCATGTCCCTGGGGCATAGAGTTGTGATCAGTGTTCCTACTAATTTTTTCCCCTGTCTGTGCACAGAATGAGGTTTGGTCTGGATGGCAGTATTAAGGCAGTGTTTGCACACATGCATTCTGAATGGGGCCTCTTGATTCAACCTGAATCTAAAATTAACTGAGCAGATATCAAAGAACTTGTGAGCACACGCCTTAGAGGGAGCACTGGTTGTGATCATGTCCATTTTTCTTATGCAGACTTGACTAAAGCAAATGCTGAAACATTTTAGACTAGTGACTCATCAAAGAGGGTTTTTTCCTCAAATGATTTTTTTTTTTTTTTACATTTATATCCCACTCTTCCTCCAAGGAGCCCAGAGCGGTGTACTACAGTACATACTTGAGTTTCTCTTTCACAACAACCCTGTGAAGTAGGTTAGGCTGAGAGAGAAGTGACTGGCCCAGAGTCACCCAGCTAGTTTCATAGCTGAATGGGGATTTGAACTCGGGTCTCCCCAGCCCTAGTCCAGCACTCTAACCACTACACCACGCTGGCTCTCATCCTCCTTTTTAGAGCATCCTCCTTTTTATGTGTGTTAACCTAGAATTGTACAGCACCAACCCCTCATATACTATAATGTATGACATATTACAATAAGTACTTAAGTGGTATAGCAAGAAAATGCTTGACTAACAAGCAGAAGGTTGGGGATTCAAATAAATCCCCACTGGTACTATATATGGCAGCAGCAATATAGGAAGATGCTGAAAGGCATCATCTCACACTGCGCGGGAGGAGGCAATGGTAAACCCCTCCTGTATTCTACCAAAGACAACCAGAGGGCTCTGTGGGCACCAGGAATAGAAATTGACTTGACGGCACACTTTACTTACTTACTTATAGGAAGACATATTGTACATTGGTTACAATATTATTGGTTATGATGTGATTATTTTTCTTTCTTGGGGTGATTCCTCAGTATTGGATCTGAGTAACAGGCAGGAGATCCCTTTAAGCTATTCCACCAACCACTGACAGGAGAAGTAAAAGCCTGTCAAGGCTGTCACAGCCCCATTCTCTGCACTGGCCCCCACCCCCTTGTGTCTGATGTCAGACACAGGGGGAGGCGCAGTGCCCGGGGCCGGGGAGAGGAGAGAGCATCCCTCCCCAGCCACTGTGAAATGCTGGCTGGAGAGGAGAGGTGTGTACCTCGGACTCCCAGCCAGCAAGCGCTTTTCTGGGTGTGGGAGGGGGCAAGAGGGTGCCCTGGGGAGGGGTCCCCTGATCCTTGGGGCCTAGGGACAATTGTCCCCCCTTGCTGAATGGTGGCTACTGCTGCCATGGCAGTGGCATGCCTGTTGCAGCCTCCACTCACAGTAGAAACTCTGAGTCAGATACCAAGGAGGTAGGACCAGCACTAATGCCAGTGCAGGATTGTGACACTAGGCCAGAATCTCAGGAGGCAGGGCCTCCCTTGGGGTCTGGGCTCCCTAGGACAACACACCTCTGGAATTTGAGCCTACTGCACAGCCAGCCTCTCCCCTACCATCACACTTCCTGGTCTGCAGGCCAGAGCTGAGAACAAGCCAGCAGGAGTAGCATTTTGGAGTCTGGCACAGCAGGAGGCATGGCAGTCCCTAAAGGTCTGCCTGCTTCTTTAAGGCTTCCCCTCTCCAGGCAGGGAGGTGAAGCTTAGGAGGAGTCTCGGCTCAAGAGTACCTGAGGGCTCAGTATGCCTCCAAGGAATGTTGAGTCAACTTGCTCCCTTGGACCTCTTCAAAGTATTGTGGCTGGGCCTGCTGACATGTCACAGACATCTGGCTTAGGGCAGTTGCCTCTTTAGATGAAGGCCTTAAGCATGAACAGCCCAAGCAGGAGGGTGACTGACTCGACAGGGGTGGGACTTGCAACCTGCTTGCCTGCTGTGTGCACCGAAGACTTTTTTACAATGACTGGACACAGGGCAGGTATCATGAAGCAACGTGCACATATGATTTTTAGGCTAGTCCTGTCAGTCTGAGAATAGAACATATGTTAGCTGTGTGGCTATTTGGTGGTGGTGACTTGGAAAGGATTAAAGAGGTGAACTCTTCCATCATCATCCATAATCGGTAGGACTGGGAAAGATCCCTGGCTGAAACTCTGGAGAGCCTCTTTGAGTTAGTTCAGACAGTACTGAGTTAGATGGGCTGACAGTCTGAATCAACAGAAGGCAGCTTCATATGTTAAGTATACAGTGCAGACTTGCATTGGCAAGGCCAGTTCCAGTGACATTCTGATAGTAATGTGCTAATCAACATGCATTTTAGCAGCTATTTGAAGATAAGAAATACTGCAGTAGGGAAAGGAGATACTGCTTGATCATCTGGGTGCTGTATAGCATGGATTAGCAACAGGCCTAGGAGAAAGTAAGATATCTACCACTGTCAGGGTGTTAGAGGAAGCTTCCCTAACAGTTACAGATGTACATAAATGTGGTCAGGATACACTGGAAAGAGAGAATTTTATGGAAAATAGTCCAGAAAACAGCTTTTACCAAAATTAACAGAAAATGGTAATATTCCTAGTTTTGATCCTGGCTTGATACTAAAACCCATCTCTGAAGTGGACTATAATTCTTTTGAAAGGTTTGATTAAGAACAGGAATGGCCTGGATTAGGACATAGTGATACAGTGGAATGAAAAGCAGTGGAGACCTCTAGTTTCAGCACCATGAAATGCTGGCATCGTGCCTCTTCCATGCAAATGAGGTAACAAATGCCACCTGCTGGTAACTGAAAGAATAAAGTCAGAAAATGTTAAATCCAGGGCTGAAAAGGCAAATAACCATTTGTGAAAACATTTGTGAAAACTGTCCCATCAGTGTCAACAGAGGACAAAAACCAAAAACCTGGGTGGTGTTTCTAAGCACATTGTTATTGGATGATACATAAGATTGAGACATCTTTCCTCAGGTGTAACAACTCAGGGAAATGGCTCCCATGCCGCTGTATAAATTTCTGCTTTCTGCTGTAAGATCTGAACTTGAACTCAGGTTATACGTCAATCCCGGAAGTTTCCTGGAACAACAGGTGAAATATGAGAGTCCCACTTCACGCTTTATACCAAAGCAAGGGAAGTAGATGAACTCTTGCACTGCATCAGTTTGAAGCCTACTCTGGGAAGAGCAGAAGCAGCTTCAGAAGGTGAGCAAGCTTTTCTAAACAGAACAATATCAAGCCTTTCCCCCCTCCAAACTAACTAACAGGAGGAGGGAAGATTTTGATTTCTCTTTAAGGGATAAGTCCTAGTCTGTGTGTTTGTTATTTGCCAGGGCTAACATTTGCCAGGGCTAGAAAACTCCTGTGGCATCCAGTTTTTGTTTGTCACTGCCTGGAGTGGGTGGAGTCAGCTAGGGCTGTGGGAGGCCCCACATTCCTTTGAGATACATCCTGTGTCTCAGTTTGAAGCCTACTCTCTACATAAGAGGTGAAGGCCCAAGAGCATAGCAAACAGGAGATAGCAAACAGGGCATTGGAGTTTTGTGGGAGTTTATCGGGAAGTGTGCGGGGGAGCCTGAAACAAGTCCCTGTGATCACAAGGAGCCCAGTGGAGAAGAGAAGGTAAGTACAAATCCCTTTCTCATATAAATACTGATCCCTCCCTCATTCCTGAGAAAGGTTGTTTGGACAGTTAAATAGCTGACCAATACAGCTGAGACCTATCCTTCTAATAAACTATTTCTAAATACTGTAAACAGCCAACAAAACCAGTTATGAAGACAGAAAGTCAGCAGTGGAGGGGGCACTTCTCAGTGTATTGCACAGAGTATCACATGTATGACTATTTGCTGCATGGGCAGAAGTCATGGGTGTGTGCTCAGTAGACCAAGGTGGTGGATCTAGAGAAGCTCAGAAAGACAGAAAGGCATGCAGAGAGGCATGCCACCTTTGCAATGCAGAATGCAGATTGTAGAGCACATCTCACAAACAGAACAAACCACAACTCAAGGAAGGCGGGCACCCAACTTCTGGCTTTGTCAATCCAAAATCCAGCAAAACCAGGTAGTTAAAAATATAGCAGCAATAGCACAGCATATTATACTCAATACTGAGAAAAGAAAACCACAGGATAAACCTTCCATGATTCCTTCCTTCCTCTTCTCCTGATGTATCATCTTCAAGGGCTCACTAGGGGCTCTCTCTGCTGCTGCCCCCCCCCCAGCTCTGTGAAAACATTTTGAAATATCCTCCTCTTTTGTTCCCTCTACCCAGCCAATGGGGACACAGTTGCCTATGACAACACTTGATTTGTATAACAAGCCAACCAAGGAAGGAGATCTCAAGCCAATTGGAAGCCAGTGCCAGAAAACCAATCAGCAAGGGGGGAAAGCCCACCTGAATGGTGCTCGAATCACCTGAATCAATTCAAGCTTGAATCAGGCCCTTTATTCTAAGGGTGGTTTGATTTGAGTTTGAATCAGCCTGATTCAAGCTAAATTGATTTGACTCAAATCTATTTGCACATCTCTACTGTGTTCCTCTCCTGCTGAAGCTGCCTTTTTTGTGCTGCTTATTGTGTTGTTAGGTGTCTATTTTAAACTTCGTAACAGATTTGTATTTAACTTTTGTCCAAATTTTTAATAGGTTTGTATTGTTTAATATGTTGCGGACTGCCTTGGGATTATTTTTTAATGAAGATGGTATATACATTTAATGATAAATAAATGTAATGAATAATATCCCATCTGTCTATAGATGGACAGAACATTCCAGTTTGAGAATTGTTGAATGACAAAGCTCTGGGATGGGGGTGCGGGGTCAATACTTCAGATCTGCCTTTTTCATTCACTGAGTTCAGGACATTTTTTTGTACACATATACTGGAAAGGTAACATATGCACTCCCCTCATCCTGCTGATCAATGCTATGAGAGGTCTCTTGGACATATGGTTCACAGGATCCCTACAGAAGTGTTGTATAATTTTATTTCTAACCATTGTTGTGAATAATGATCAAATTTTTGTGCTGTCGAGTTAGTGTCAACTCCTGACAACCACAGAGCCATGTGGAATTCTTGGTAGAATACAGGAGGTGTTTGCCATTGCCATCTCCTGCACAGTATGAGATGATGCCTTTCAGCACCTTCCAATATTGCTGCAGCCCAATATAGGAGTTGATTCGAACCAACAGCCTCCTGCTCTCTAGGCTGGTTAATTCCCTGCTGTGCTCTAAGGATCAAATAGCTACAGCTCATTTGCCTTTGTGCTCCTGCACCTGTATAACATCACTGTTTCTCCAGAACCACCTTTCTTGACAGGGATTCCTACTCCTTGGAGGGGTCTGAGCTGCCTCCCCTGTTTTCCTTCCAGTCTTGCACTCCTGTCACCAGCAACACCTTTTCCTGCTCACTAGCTGCTTGCTCAGCACTTCCTAGTATCCAGGAAAGCTGCCTCATCTATCCAAAGAATAAGTTAGCCCACCATCTTGCTAGTTCTTAAGGATTTTTTAGTCTCAGAAATGATCATAATTAAATAAATTCCAGTTTAATGAAACAACTGTTGAATGTTAAAACTGTGTGTTTCTACCATCTGTTGTGCTGGCAAGTGAACAGTGAATCACTATAAGGATCTGCAGTTAATAATAGTTTGGCTTTAGTTACTTCATTAGCATGCTAAACAAATCTCATAGGAATTGTTGTTTGTGCCTTGTATTTGGACACACAATGCACAAAACACGTTTAAATAGGGGGAAAATATGTATAGTGTCTAACCCCAACCATGCCATGTGTGTGCCTTCCAGTAGGATTGCCCACATCTTTTTTCTGACAGAGCTCTTATGCTTTTAACAGCTGTGGGGTAATCAAATGCAGCCAGTGAAGCTCTGCCCAGCATACAGATGCTGTGATGTAAATCTTCACCAGCTGAATGTCTGCTTGTTGTGCAACCATTAAGGATACAGAAGTCCTGCCAGAAAAAAGTTGCCCACGCTACTTACAAATCCTCTTAGAGTTACACTGTCAGGTCTATGGCATCGAAGACCTGTTCTCTTCACTCTAGCAAACCTCTTCTGCGCCAGAATTACTAAGACCAGCAGAGCCCATCTTATACCCTTCCTGCTGTAGTGCATGCAGAGAAAAATAGCCCCTGCTGGTGCCTGGTTGATTGCTTACTACTTATTGTAGCTAAAGTATCTTCCATATTTGATATTTGCAGTCCACAACTTCCCATGAGGAGGGTGGATCTTAAATGTTAATTAAAAATTGAGTGATAGTGACAAGGGACAGGAGCGCCCTTCCCCCTGGACTTCTGGGCAGAAGTCCAGTCCCCTGCAGGTTTGGGGGTCCACCGTTGGCTGGCCTGCATGGTGCCATGCTGTTGCTGGCCTGCCCACACTGTGCTGTGTCAGAGGCTGAGCAGCAGGAAGGCAAACAACCTCTTCTGCTGAGAGCTCTGGCTCCATCTTTGCATTTGGATGGCTGGTGCACCTGCCTGGTTGACTCCCTCTCTCCCTCTGCAAGGGCACCTCAACTGGGGACACTGTGCCCTCACATCACTGGGGCCAGGACACCTCTTGGCTCTGCTCTGTTCTGCCACTTGCAGCTGGGCCTCCCACATGGAGCCACCTCCACGCCACTTCCTCCCTGGCCAGCTCCAGACAGCACAGCACAGCAAGCCAAGACTCCCCGTGCTGCCACTGTTGCTGGCTCACTTTTCTGCTCACTTTTCATCTGATCGGTGGTGCTCTGGGGAGGGGACAAGGCAGTCAGCCTTCCTGGAATACACTATACAACAGAAGCTGCCACCACCATGAGGCAAGGTGGGAGCCAGGCTTGTTGACTGGTGATGAAGCAACAGGGGTGGCAGCAGGTGGGGGGGGGCTCTGGCCTCAATGTTGTGTTTCTCCCCCCTCCCCTCCCCACGCACAATTGCTTTTGGGCTCCAAACTTTAGGGATAGTGGCTAGACTGTCCATGCAGAATGTGGTATCTGCAGGTCAGTGGGAAGCATCTTATTCAGAATTTCTTCTGAAAATAAAAAAGTTTCCACCTTTCCTTTCCCAGTAAAAAGTAGTGTGTTCAGCTAATTTTCATGGCAGGACTATCCATGCAAAATGTGGTATGTGCAGGTCAATGGGAACTATCTTATTGATAATTTCTTCTAAAAACATCCCCACAAAAGGTTTCCACCTTTCCCTGAGCATGTACTCATGTAAAAAAACCACCAGTGTATTTAGCTAATTTACATGGCAGGAATGTCCATGCAAAATGTCAGTCAGCCAAAATGTGGTATGGGCAGGTCAGTGGGAGATATCTTATTTGCAATTTCTTCTAAAAATTAAGTTTCCAGCTTTCCCTGAGTATGTTCTGGTGTAAAAAATAATGCATTGCAGCTTATCTTGTGGTGGTGGGAGTGGGGTGTTGGGTGGGGAGGCCTTTAGGTCCAGGCTCCAAAATTACCTAGGTGCACCTCTGACAAGGGATGCAAAGATTTGCACTACTCCCCTGAAACACGGGGCGGGGTCATTGGCTTGCAGTGTAGTCCCTGCGTTGGACTGAGAATAGGAGTTGGACTGAGAATGCATCATTGCACTTAAGAAATGAACTGATATGTACTCTTCTGTGAAACACCTTGTCAATGTAAAGAGTGGTACAATTATTTTGCAGCAGTAATCTCCCTCTTTTATTCTCTTTCATTCACACACACACACACACACACACACACACACACACACACACACACACACACTGGTTTAGTCAAAGCCTTGACTGATTCTTCTTCTGTTGCCTGCCATAGTTCTATAGCTATTCCATCAACTCCTGTAGCCTTCCGACTTGGTAATGACCACACTGCTGATCTAACCTCATCTTCCCGTCCTAAAGGTTCTTGCAAGTAGGGAATATCTTCTAGAGTATCTTGGATGTTGACGTCCCTGCTGTACAGATTTTCAGTATACTTCTTCCATTTCTGTTTGATCTTCTCTGAATCAGTTACTATCTGTCCTTTGGCATCTTTCAACATACCAATTCAAAGTTGAAACCTCTTTCTGAGTTCAGAGATCTTTTGGAAAACTTTCCTTGTTTTTCTGTGTCTATTTCCATCCTCAAGGTCTTTACAAATGTCGTTGTAGTGCTGTTCCTTGTCTCTTCTAACAGATTTCTTATATTCTCTATTAAGTTTCTTCCTGAGGTATATATCTTTCTTGACTTTGGCTTGTCTCCTCTTCTTGACAATTTCCACCATCTGTTCTGACATCCATATTGCTTTTTTCTGTTTCTTGTTCTTTAGCAGTCTCTTTTTGCATTTGGCTGATCAAACTTCTTTGATTTCATTCCACACTTCCTCTGGTTCCCTATCAATGAAGTTCAGAATTTCAAAGCGGTTCCTGATGTTCTCCTTGAAAATGGTGGGTACATTCTCAAAATCATATCATGGAAACTGGATAGCTTTGTCTTTCCACTTTAGCTTGACTTGGAGCTTGCACATGAGCAGTTCATGATCTGTTCCACAATCGGCCTCCGGCCACATCTTTGCTGTTATAACTGAGCTCTTCCACCTCGTTGCACCAATCATGTAATCAGTTTGATTTCTGTGTACTCCATCTGGTGATATCCATGTGTATAGGCACTGCTTTGGTTGTTTGAAGAATGTGTTAGCAATGAAGAGATCATTGGCTTGGCAGAAACTAATAAGTCATTCTACTGCTTCATTTCTGTTTCCTAGGCCAGACAGTCTGACCGTGTTTTCCTCCTTACCACTTTGGCATTCCAGTCTCCAACCACCACCAGCACATCTTGCTTGCATGTTCTGTCAATTTCAGACTGGATTTGAGCATAAAACTCATCAAATTCCTCTTCTTCTGCATCAGGGCATAGACTTGAAAAACTGTCATGTTAAAGGGTTGTTCACAAAATCTAATTAATATTAGTCGGTCACTGACCACATTGTATCCAAGTACAGTCATTGCTATATTCTTCCTGACTATGAAAGCAAAACCTTTCCTTCTTTGTTTTTCATGTCCTGAGTAGTAAATGGTATGAATTTCGGACCGAAAGTGTCCAATTCCAGTCCATTTTAATTTGCTGATGCCCAAGATATCAATCTGCACTTGATTCATTTCATCTTTCACTGTGTCAAGCTTTCCCATTCCATATTCATGCTTCTTACATTCCATGTACCCACTGTAATTCTGTCTTTGCTGCTTCGGATTTTCTTTTTCTGCATGGCAACATAAGCAGCTAGATGTCCAAAAGTCAAATTTTTAAAAAGGGCAGATTGTACATCTGTGTGCTTATGCATATGTAACTGAAAAATATTGTATAGATGGTGGGGACGACATTAACAGATGGGGGAAGTCATGGACCCCTGTGTTTTCTGCTGCACAGGATTATTTTGTTGAGTACAGATCTTTCTGGCTTGTAAAATAATCACAATCCTTCCCTTAGAAACACACACACACACACACACACACACACACACACACACACACACACACACACACAGAGTTTAATTCTTTATGGAGAATTAACCTTTGCTGTGAATCTTGCTCCACAACATAATTTGTATCTCCCCAAACCTGAAATAGCATCCTTAATAGGTGGCTTCCTTCAGCACCAAAGGCCATTTGGAAATCACTTGTGTGTGCTCTTCCTCTTGGACTGAAGCACTCGTCTCTTCTCTGATCCTATTTTAAGCCTAGATATTTTCATTTGGTGTGTGCCAATTACATTACATCATTCACCTGTGCTCTAGTGTAAGAATTAGCCCTTACAGTGGCTTCTGTCATAAAGAAATAGTGCTTTGTTATATTGAAGGTAAGATAAGGAATGGAGAAACTTGCTTTCATGTCAAGGGACAAATGCTACCTTATTAAGTGCATGGGGATCTCTCTGGGGATCTCTCTCCACATATCAAAGAGCAGAGGAGAAAGCAAATGGACAGTCTTTTTTTTTTCCTTTTGGTAACATGAGCAGAAAGTGAAACCCTCCCATGGTTCATTTTGGCTCCATGAAGATAGAGGGTTGGCTCTGGACAGACGCTATTCTAGGTAACCTGTCTCAAGTGTTCTGTTAATCATTTCAGGATAAATGAATAGCTTGTGCCCCACCCACCCCCCCGCCAACCCCCAAGGGACTTGTGCAGAAAAGAGTCTTATACAAATACTCTTTTCGATGACTTCAGAATGCATGTAAGTGTAAGGAACCCTGTTTTTAAACATTGTGCGTTTTTATTTGCTGCTAAGAGCTAAATTTGCTGGCATACCAAACCAACAGCTGCCATGGAGCTTGCAAAATTCTCTGGGCCAGCTTAAAGCTGGTTCTTGACAGATTGCAACAGGAGGGGGAGCTTTTACTGCAGTAGCCAAGAAGGGGAAGCGGCTGGAGTCGTCTTGGAAAAGCTCGCTGCTCTTTTCTCTGCATGGGGCCTCTTTCAGTCTTGGGTTACATTCTCAGCGTTAGCAGTATGCCGCTTTTCGATAAAAAGTCGTTCTCAAAGCAGTTTACACAGCAAAAGGAATGATAAGCCACTTCCCTTACTACTATTCTAAAAGAGAATATTTTTCCTAGTAAATTTCAGGTTTTTCTTCCAAACAGGGAGGAAGGGCCAGCACATGCGCCACCCATAAATTCTTGTACCTGAGAAAGCTATTTTTGATGCCATGACTTAAGGGCTAAACACCACCGTATATCATACACACATCTGCCCCTTCCCCACATAAAGAGGTGGGTGGTATTTTGATGCTTTACATGAAAAGGAGGCATTTGTGGGGGAATAGAGCAAAACCTCCCCCCACCTTCACAATACACCTCTGCTTCATTGCTTGCTTTAAACACGTTTTTCTCTGCCCAGCTCACTTCTGGTATACAGCTGGGATAAGGAGAAACTGCTCAAAGCAATGGAGTACAAGTAATTAAGGCAGGGAAAGGTTTTTCTTTGAGTCTGGTTTTCCAGCCAGTTATGCATCCAACTAATGGTATTATCATCTAGCTTGCAGTGGACCAGTTTGCTAGCCAATATATCATAGGGAACCTTGTAAAATGCTTTGCTGAAATCAAGACAAAAGTAGTCCCACAATCCACTAAGCTGCTAAGACAATTAAAACAAGAAATGGGATTAGTGTGGCAAGATTATTCTTGACAAATCCATTCTGGCTTCTGCATTGTTACCAAGGTTTGACTGTTTTATCATCTGTTCTATTACCTTTCCAGGTATTAAAGTCAGTTTGACTGGTCTGTAGGTTCCCAGATCACCCCTTTCCCCCTTCTGGAAGACTAGGACTACATTCACCCATCTCCAGTCTTGTGACACCTCACTTTTTCTCCAGATTTCTTAAACATGATAGACAGAGGCTCTGGGACTACATGTCATGATCCCAGATCCAGGACCCTCCCAACCAGGGGGTGGGGGAGGGAGCAAGATAGATGATTGGGGTGAGCAGACCTATGCCCCAGACCCCAGGTGATCCAGTACCACAAGGAGAACCAATAGAACCTGAGTCAGCCCCTTCACCACAAGATGAGGACACAGCCCTGTCGTCTTCTTCCTCTGACATGGAGGAGTCCCCTGAAGACCTGCCAGTCATGGTAGGGGCCCCCAATGCCACCAGAGCCAGCCTTTAAGAAATTAGGCAAGGTCCTTTTAAGTAACAGAGCTTTCCTCGGGGAAGAGATGAGATGAACTCACTTTGCCTGGACAGCAGCAATGAAAACTGGCAGTCTGCACCAAGATGCTGCTGGAACAATATCTCTTTGATGTTGCCATACCCAACTGTTGTGTTCCAAGCTTGGAGTTAGTTGAGGGTTCTGGCTCCTTTGCCCTCTGAACTGTCCAAAGTCTGTGTCACTCCTGGATCCATGCCTCAGTACTGGAGATCCCAGTAGAGCGCCTAGAACAGAATGTGACACTAGCAAGTTATTTCAGTGTCCTAGGATGCAATTAATATGGCCCCAGATACTTGAACTCATTTTAAGATAGATGCATGTTTCCTGACCAGCTCCTATCAATCTTGAAAAGCATCCTTCATCATTCACACTTCACCATTGTTTTTATTTAAATACTCTCTTAACATCCATCAGATTTTTATGAACAGGGAAGCAGAAAGAGATGGAGAGTTTGAGTCCTTTCCCTTACCATCTTCACACCCTTCTTTTCTTTTTCTTTTCTTTTCTCTTTTCTTTCTACCCCCAACTTATAATGAAAAACTTACTTAGAATTCCCTCCTATGCTGACCTAGTTCAGAAAATACTCTGATCCAATTTAATATGTGAGGGAGAAATGTGGTTCCATACAGGTCTGCCTCCCTCCTGCCCCATCCAGCATGCCAGTGCCTAATTGTGTGTGGTTAAAATGCTACTTTAAATCATAGTTCTAGTATGTTAGTTTATTTTTACATTTATATCTTCCTCCTCCTCTGAGGAGCCCAGAGCAGTGTACATGGTTATGTCTACCCTCACAACAACCCTGTGAGGTAGGTTCATTCATTCACCCATCCATCCATCCATCCATCCATCCAATTTAAATACTGCCCTTCCTAAAGTGTGGGTGGTTTGCATTAAAATCAAACACACATAATAAAGCAATTTAAAAAAACCCCACAACAAACCCATTTGAACCAGATTAAAGTTAAAAACTAGATATCATTAAAAGATGGGTCTTTAAGGCTCTCTTGAAGGCCTCCAAGGAAGACTTTCATATCCGTGGGGAGTGCATCCCACAGCCTAAGGACAACAACTGAGAAAGCCCTACCCCAGGTCACCACCAGATGAATTGGTGACACCTAAAGACTGACCCTTCCTGATGATTTTAATGAGCAGTGGGGAAGTGTAAAGAAAGGCACTCTCTCAGATACCCCAGACCCAGGCCCATAGCCAGCCTCAAAATTTGGGGGGGCAGGATTACATAAGTCATGGGAGGCAGGTTATAAAATGTTCAGTGAAAACAGTCAGTGAGGCTGGGGAGAAAAGAGAACTTTCTGGTGTGGCAGATACACACCATACCGCTGGCTACGGGCCTGCCCAGACCTAAGCCATTCAGGGCTTTAAAGGTAATAATCAGCACTTTGTTCTTTGCCTGGAAACATATCGGCAGACAGCGCAACTGTTTAAGAATAGGCATAATGTGGTCTTTCCGGGATACCGCAGAAACATAGTAACATAGGAAGCTGCCATATATTGAGTCAGACCATTGGTCTAATTAGCTCAGTATTGTCTTCACAGACTGGCTGTGACTTCTCCAAAGTTTCAGGCAGGAATCTCTCTCAGCCCTATCTTGAAGAAGCCAGAGAGGTAACTTGGAACCGTCTGCTCTTCCCAGAGCGGCTCCATCCCCTGAGCGGAATATCATACAGTGCTCACACTTCTAGTCTCCCATTCATATGCAACCAGGGCAGGACCTGCTTAGCTAAGGGGACAAGTCAAGCTTGCCTCCACAAGACCAATCTGGCCGCCACACAGAGGCATAGCAAGGTTGGATTGGGCCCAGAAATGAGATTTTAAAATGGGCCACCCCCCTCAAAGTCCAGGGTCTCCGCACACCCCAGGCCCCCAAGGATTTAAGCCTGATATTTCAAAATAGGTATGCTGCCTGGAAATACATTTAACTGAATATACACAAGCACACTTCACAATATATAGTGATATACATTGAGTACTATATATTTGTGCTACTTTTAATGCCTAGAACACACTAGAAACACTAATTATTAAAATGGGCCCCTCGCTGCAGATTAGCAAAGGACACTTTCAACCATGCAGTGTGAGCCTATGTATGTTTTCTCAGAATTCTGAACAAATTCAGTAAAGTTTAGTAAAGTTTGATTCCAGGAGGTTTTTCTCACGGGGCTTTTAAAGCCCTTTAACACACATCTCCTCTGGAACAGAGGTGCTGCATTCACATGTTGGCCAGATTTACCCTGAAGTCCCTGAGAGTTATTGGGGAGCAGTTCACATGCAATTCAGGTTTTTCACTGCTCGTTAGAGTGTAGACTGATTTATATTCAGAGTTTTTAAAAAAATCACTCTTTTGCGTTGGTTCTTAGGGACAACTTCAATTTTGCAGTAAAGCCTCCCAGTAAACTTGCAGTAAAGCCTTCTGTGTGTAAAAGTCCCAGGTAAGTGTGTGGAGAATTGCAGCCTGTGGCAGCAAATCTAACCACATTTAGCTGGAAGTACATTTCATTGAAACCTAAAGGACTTACTAGCAAGGAAAGCATGTCTACTTAAAAATAAACTCCATTGCTTTCAACTGTCTGAAATCCTTTCCTGGTAAGTGCATACAGGGTTGCACATGCTCAGGGATGTAAAGCAAACCAAACTAATTTGTGCTCCCAGCATATTTTGCTCCCTATAGGAGACCAGTAAGTCCCACTGAAGCAAGGAAGATAGGTGGGGAGAAATAGAGAAAAGAGCAAGAATTAGCACCATTCCTCAGGAGAAAAAGAGGCTGGGGGTGGGAAAATGAGGAATCTGCCTCTTCTTGGTAAAATTTTAAGATAGATGAGACATGCCAGGGCTCAAGGAGTTCCTGAAGTTACACACTCTGTCCTAAAAGTCATTCTCCCTGCTCCCCAATGTGAAAGTAGGGCTGGTTGTGGTCTCTCACTCTACTGAGATAAAAACCACTCTCTGCAGGTGCTCAGAAGCAGGGTCATCCCTAGTGGGGTGTGGGGCTGAGGGGCCAATCAGCATGTGCAGGGCCTCCTTAACATTTCATATCCTTACAGAATCATACTGATGGATGACATACAGTGTGAATAGTGTGAGTGAGGTGTTTGGACATGCCCAAACAGCTTGGCATTTCTAAAGAAAAATAAAATAGAAGCACCACACATGCTTCACAGTTCTCACTCAGACCTTCTGGATTGCAAAACAACTTGAACATAAGTGCATTTATAAATGAATGAATGAATGAATAAAAATATTATTTGTTCCAGAAGTTTTTTAATTTTCTGCCATGAAACAAGCCACTTATAGGACTTTTAGATAGTTTTTTTAAAAAGCCAGCAAATTTTCCAATCTGTTTCAAATATTCAGAGATTTCTCAGTCTCCCCCGCCCCCACCGCCCATATCAAAGCCCTATGGCAAGCAGATCCTTACATATGGCGAGGGGGGGGTAACCACAAAAAGGAATTCACATTGCAAAGGTTCTGCAAAGGTTCCCCCTCCCCCCGCTGGCCTCTAGGGCCTCACAAGGACCATTTGATCATGTGTGGTGGCCATTTTTAAAAACAATTTTTTTAAAAAATGGCCACTGAAAACAAAATGGCTGCCACACATGCTCCAATGGCCTCTGCGAGGCCTGGCCTAGGGCCTCACAGAGGCCATTTGAGCATGTGCTGTGGCCATTTTGTTTTTGGCAGCTATTTTTAAAAAATATAATTTTAAGAAATGGCGGCCCCCCTCCAAGTGGCGCCCGGGGCACGTGCCCTGTCTGCCCCACCCTAGATATGTCCCTGCAATGCGGAGTCATGTGACATGTCTCTGGGGGGGGCCCTTCAAGGCAGTGGGCCCCCAGACGACTGTCTCCCCTTGTCTAATCATAGTTACGCCCATGCTGCCACACTTTTAACTGATTGAGGTTTCCAAACTATGTACAAAGGCAGCCCTACATAGAGCACATTGTAGTAGTCCAACCTGGCGGTTACCAGCTGGTGTACCACTGTTTTCAAGTCATTCTCCTCAAGGAATGGGTTAAGTTGTCAAATTAATCGCAGCTGGTAAAAAGTGCTTCTGGCTACAGCTTCAACCTGAGGCACCAGCGTGAGACCCAGACCCAAGAGCACTCCTAAATTATGGACCTGTTCTTTCTGGGGGAGTGTAACCTCATCCAGAACAGGAAGTTCTATCCCATCTTGCAGATTATGACCCCCAACAATGAGCACCTCCATCATTTATTATTTATTATTTTACATATTTTTATACCGCCCAAAACTTACATCTCTGGGTGGTTTACAACATGCATGGATTCAGCTTCAGTTTATTATCCCTCATCCATCCCATTACTGCCTGTAAGCAGGCATTTAAGGGGATTATACTGTTTCTTGATATTGACAAGGAGAAATAGATTTGGGTGTTATCACCACATTGATAACACCCAATATGTAACAGGTTAGGCTGACAGATAAGTGACTTGCCCAGAGTGACCCAAATAATTTCATGGTTGAATGGGGATTTGAACTCAAGTCTTCCTGGTCCTAGTCCAGCACTAACTACTATATAGTTATTAAAGTTTTACTACTTTAGTATCATTGGCCTGTGCTCCCAGTGCCAACATGCTCCATAGCCATATTATGGAGCATGTTAGTTGAGGGTCTGTCTCCCTGGATACAGAGTTTGTTGGAGTATTCATATAATGGTTCAAATTTTTCAGTAAAAAATAGATTATTGAGTAGAATCAAATTATAATGAGCTGTGTGAACTGAGAGCTTTAACATCAGTGAGGTGACAAGATGCAAAAGAGGGCTTCTGTCCAGGGGCGTAGCAAGGGGAGAGTGGGCCTGTGTTCACCCCTCTCCCCAGCGGCCCCTCGGAGTGAGGGAGATAATGAAGAAAATAGGGAGGGGTGAAGCTGGGGGGCCCTCAGGAGCTGGGGACCCTGGGTTCTTTGAACCTATCCGCTCAATTATAGCTGCACCCCTCCTTCTGTCTACTGAAGAAAGCATTTGGGCAGCTGCATTTTGTTAAAGAAAGGTGAGAAAAACTGGTAGAATTACCAAGTCTTCCTCCTTTTACATATCTGTTATAGTTCCAAGCAACCTCATCTTCCTTTGCGTCTGCAGAGTGTGCTGATGCTAAAGGCGTCTTGTGGTAGAGAGTTATGGATGTTTAAGGATAATGCTTTTGCTAGTACATGGTTGAAACTTTGCAAAACAAATGATGTCATTCTAAGCTGCTCAATACTTTACACTCACTGCTGGCTGAACACCAATCACTTGACGATGAAGCCTTATTAGGTCTAATAGGTGGAGAAAATAGGAAACTTACTACATAGCTAACAGCAATCCTGTTGTTAAAATATAGAATAGCCTTATCAGAAAATGTACATACGTTCCTCTATAAAATAATCCAAGTCACCATGTTTTAAGAGTATTGTATTACTTTCTAGGAAAATGTTAACTCTTGTTAAATTCCTTTTGTGATTCAGACAAGAGTTGGCATGACTGCATTGTTCTCTCTCTCTCTTTCTCTCTCTCTCTCTCTCTCACACACACACACTCTTAATGCCCCACTCCCAGGGTCTTAGCCCAGCCCTCACAGTCATTACCCCTAACAGCAGCAACAAGAGTAGAAGCCACAAACAGAACATGATACACACTTTAAACACAAAAGCAATACAAGATTAACTTTCCCTAAAAGCTTCTGTTGAGCAATGTACATTTGACTGGTATTTTCAGGGTGAAGAAGAGAGTTCTTCAGAGCCACAGGGGCCTGCCTCTCTTAAGCCTATTCCCTCCATTTTTAGTTTTCATGTTTTAAAAAAGTACACTCTTTTTATTTGTGGAGATATAAGGAAAAGCATGCAGAGTGTATTTCTAACTGATCACTCCCTAAGAAGAAAAGAACTCCAGCTTTCCAATGTTTGGACCAATGAGTACTAAGCCACAGGGATAACTGATAAGTGCTAGGCCCTTTCTTTAAAATGTATTAAACATTATAGCAATAGCACTTACATTTATATACCGCTCTATAGCCGGAGCTCTCTAAGCGGTTTACAATGATTTAGCATATTGCCCCCAACATTCTGGGTACTCATTTTACCGACCTCGGAAGGATGGAAGGCTGAGTCAACCTTGAGCCCCTGGGTCAGGATCGAACTTGTAACCTTCTGGTTACAGGGCGGCAGTTTTACCACTGCGCCACCAGGGGCTCTTATGCTGCTATAAGAGCACCAGGGGCTCTTATGCTGCTATAACTGAATAACTTTTAAATGTGTTATGCTACCTGTATTTATGTTCTAGTTGTTCTGCAGTGATTTGCCACCCCTCATCTTAGGCCCCTCATCTCAGCATTTCTAGTTGTGGGCCTGGAGCTGTTCCAACAAAAAATGAGAAGATATAAGTAAATAAAGTCCACCCACCCCGCGCGCCACATCCTGGAGAAAAAACCTGACATAAGGGCAATTAAAAAGTATCTTCTAGGGGCAAAACAGTCTTTTCAGCAGTAATTCCTCACCTGCACTGGACAGGAAGGAAACCAAATCTTACAAAGAGGACTGTTTTGCTGGAATTTACTTCTAAGTCAGTGCCACCAGCTCATTGCCTTTTGTCACTTGAAAAAACAGCAACGAGCCATGCCCCCCACCAACCTCACTGACCCCGACACCACCCCTCTTCCATCTCGCCAGCCTCTCCTCATCACAGCGGTTCATTCACCAGCACCAGCAGCTTGCTCTCTCTCTCGCTTTCTCTCATGTGCTCTCCAGCAACACACTGTGCCACTTTTTCTGCTCCATTTCAGGAGAGCTCTCTCTCTCTCCCCGCCCCCAGCTGTATTAAAATATTTTTGTAGTAGTCGTGCTGCCGCAGTGGTGATGAGGAAAAGCTGGTAGGAGAAGCTGCCACCACTGCAGGTAAGCTCTGCCCACTCTGCCTTGCCAGCAGCTTACACAACCGAGTAGTGGCATGCCCTGGAGGAAAAGTGAGGCATCTGGGGGGAGCATTGGGGCTGGAGTGGGGGGTGGGGTCAGCAAGGGGTATAAAGCCAAGCCATGAGGTGATGGAAACAGAGTGGAGGCCAACAAAAAGTAGCAGGCAGGTGAGGTGCCCCTTGGGGGGGAGTGCCCATATTCACACTGCTAGGTAACAAAGTACTATATTAGGTGCATTGTAGAACCCCTGTTTTAATTCTGCTTCTCTCTGATTATGGAAAAACTATACCTCTGAAGGTCTCATGTGAAGCACCCCTGGACTTGCAGCGCTCAAAGGTTTGCCATTCTGTTAAGGCATGTTAGTTACTGGAACACAGGACTGAGATAGTCTGCAAAATCAACGAGCCCAGGAAGGTTACAGAAAGTGCAGATTTAGGACAAACTACATGGGATGCAGGAGATTTGTGATTGGATCTCTCAACCCCTCCCCCCTTCAAAACAGGTATGGAGAAGAGTTGCTATTTTGATCAGGGGAGCAGTGCAGCGGTAAGGGGTGTGGCGCTTTTCTTCCACATGACTTCACTGATCAAAATTCATGTCCACACCTCCCAATTAACTGTGCTGGGGGAAAACAACAAGTAGACCTGTGGTTGGCATGGATGGAGCTGCCTGTACCATCTCCTGGGAACTGTGCAGAGGTGATGCTTGCAGTGTGTCTGTCTCTGCACAGTACTGCATGCATCTGCTACAGGGGAGTGGCCTCCATCGTGGGAAGCAGAGCCCCATACAGCCCCAGGGGGGAAGCGCTTGAAAGAACTACCCCACCCCTCACCCCAACATTTCCCACTTAGACTTCACATACAAGATGCCAAGGAATGCCCGCAGTCAAAATACATTCAGCTGATTTTCTGCTTTAATAATTCTGTGGTGGCTATTTTAAGAAGATGTTAGCATGTTGGTGTGTTGCAATTTGTATTGCTTTTGAAAAGCATTGTATTAAATTATTATTTGTTATATGGTCAGCTAGTAATTCTAGGTCCAAGTTTCTTTGGACATAAGTATTTTGGGTTGGGTTATTGTCGTTTTTGCCAAATTGTACCCGAGTCATGAGCTCACTGGGTGATCTTAGGCACTAATCTCTCAGCCTCTGATCTTCAGTAAAGGGGCAATAATTCTGATCCACCTTTGATGGCTGTTGTAAAGCTTACTGAGACATATGTATGTATGTGAAGTGCCTTGGACATTTGAAGTACTATGTAAATACAGCATTTTATTTATTGCTCTTCATTTTGTATAGGATCCTTAAAGAATGGACCCTACCATATACTTAGGAATGGAAATATTCCAACAAATTCAGTCAGGATCCAGTAAAAGCCCTAGCAGTTTAGTCATTAGCTTTAGTAAGCTGTAGATTGTAGGCTAAGATGGCCTGAAGTAGCATTCCTTCATCTGATGTTGGAAACACAATCTTAGGGCATTTCCAGACAATTTATGTGTCGCCGTCTTCTTCTTTTTTAAAAAAAGATCCTGTCTTGGTTAACAACAGGTTCCAGATTCTGAGGAAGTTCATTATTTCTTTATGTGATTTTTGCTGCTTTTGCCAGATAGAGAGTAGCTTTCTTGCATGATTTTTGGAGCACCACCTACCAGTCAGTGCTTCCTTTCCCAACTCTTTTCATTACCACACTTACCTCTAAATGGTAATGAAAGTGGAAATGTTTCTTTAGAAGCAGATCTAGGCATGTGGAGCCTGCCCAAGAGCCTGATATTAACTAAGAGGGGAGCTTTTAAAAAGACATGATAAATCAATGCCAGTAAATGCCCTTAGTTCATACTTCTTACTGGTTGAATATGTGATGTGACTAACGCCCTGTTCAGATGTTCTATGAAGCAGGCATGCTGTAGTTGTGTACAGCATCCCTAAGAGGATATTTGGAAGTCCCATCCCTACTTCGCCCCCCACCACCCCCCACTCTCCAAGCTTACATGGTTTGTCTGAAGTGACAAATGCTGTACATAAGAATATAATCTCTCCATGCTATGGAATTCTGGGATGACCCAGAGTTCTGATCACGGGAAGACTCTCTCCAGGAGTAGCACATTTATCTCTGCAGATGAATTCTGTAAATATGGAGAGCACTTGGAAAACCCGCCCCATGTATCACAGCAGGGGTGAGGTTTCCAAGTATGTTCTCAGGGATGCTGTTACATGAGTACATCTAATTGTCTCCACTTTATATAGTACCTGAAAAGGGCTTCAGTCTAGAGGACATTAAGTCTTCCCTATAATTACCGTGTTATTTAGTAGCCGTACAAACATTACAGATCTGGTTCCTTCCAAATTGCGGGGTTGATTTGAAATGGCAAGTCTCTGTTATGACCATGATGACATTATCTTTATCTGCTCAGTAACAATTAACTGGACAGGGACAATTTTAATGAAACTTTGTTCAGCTATGAAAGGTGTATCAGTGCTCTCTGAATTCCTGAATTAATGAATTTCAGCTCTAGAGCTCTCCCGGCCCTTTTGGCTTTGGTGGTATGTTAGCATTTCTTTCCTTTTAAAAAAATAATAAATCTTGGTAATAGTTCCACTGTAATTTGCCCAGCTTTGTCATCTTTTGTTTGTGTGGATTATGGTGAATTATACCAAAAACTCACACTCGGCCCGTCTCCTGAGTTCTTATCCATAGTGTGTGCGTGTGTGAGAGAGAGAGAGAGAGTGAGAGAGAGAGCTGGTCAAACTGTCTACCTCTGTTATCCATGGCTAAAGTTAGGGCCAGCACTACTATATCTTGTGGCCACAAATAGATCCCAATCTGGCCTAGCCCAACCTTTCTGTCCACTGACATCTGCGCTGTCCTGGTTCTTTTCTTCATCACCATGTTTGTTCACAGTTTTCTTCTCCCCAGTTCCTCAGCTCACAAAAAGCACCACATATTTACATTACCCACAGGAAAATGACATTTTCCTTGGTGAACAAAATGATAGAAATCGAGTTTTAAAAGAACAATCCCTGATTGAGTGAATCATTCAGGCATATTACAGTTCCGGGATGCAATTATTTGACATGCATGCATTTATCTAGTCCTACAGGTCTGACTCAAGGGCACATGTTACTTTACAGGTGATTTACTCAAAGTGTGAAGCAGTCTTCAATCAAAAGGCAAATTTCTCCACATAATTTAAAGACTAACATCCTACTTTTGTAATCAGAACAAAAGTCAGTGATAGAAAGCACCCAAAAGAACTTGCATTTTGGGTGGTATAAAAATGTGATATATAGATAGATAAAATAAGACATCCTCTCTAGAAGTGTTTTTAAAAAGCAACTAAACACATATTTTTAAAAAGAGGCTTTTTAATGCTCCATCTTTGGTTATATCTAGTAGGTTATTTAGTTTTTAGAATTCTCAATGTTTTAGCTTTTAAAATAACTTTTAATTTGAAACTTAATTCTGATTGTGGTTTTAGCCTGACTTTTAACTTATTTACTTTGGTTAATTTTATTACTTGCATTTTACTTTGTATCTATTCTACTGTTGTGAGCCTCCCCGAGCAGTAGTGTACTAGAGGGGCAGGGTATAAATATTTCACATAAATACATAATTGATAAATAAACCGGCTATAGATTTCGTCTTAAAACAGGAGGTGGGTGGCGAGCTCCCAAGTTGCCGGTTCTGAAAGTCGGGGGGTGGCGGGCTGGAGCGGAGGGAAGGGTCGGGTGGTGCTGCCTGAGGCTTTGCTGGGGTGGCTGCTCTTCTGAGAGGGGGACTGAAGCCGCCTCAGGGCAGTGGGGTGCGGGGGGTGGGGACGGACGACTAAGTGAACCCACTTTCGGCTGCTCTGGTGCGGGTGGTTATTCTGGGGAGGGAGGGAGAGGGGCCGGGCTGGCTCCAGCGCCAGGGGAGGGCTTAGCGGGGCCCGCTCGCCTGCAGGCTGCCGATGCCGAGGGCCCGTCGGCGGGTGAGAGAGAGGGTGAAGGAGGGAGCCGCCCCCTCCAGGCAGGCGGGCTCTGCGCAGTTGTTGGGGATGGCTGGGTGGGCGGGCAGAGGAGAGTCTGTCCTTCCCCTGCGCGCCGGTGGCAGTGTGTCCGCGCCATGGCTCGCAACTTCGAGCTCCTCTTCGACTCCCTGGGACACTTTGGCAGGTAACGGAGCCCGCCGGGGAAGAGAGCGGCGCCAGCTTGCGATAAGTGTGGGGGGCTCTGCAGTCTTCCTCCCTCATTTTCTCAGAGAGTTCGGGATGGGGAGGTGTGTGCGGGCGGCGGCTGGACGAAGAGCCCAAGCAGAGAGCGCTCGCTCCCGTACGGGAGGCGCCGGAATTGTGCCTGCACTTCAGGTGGCAGCGACACGTGGCCGCAGCGGCGAAGCCGTGTTGGTCTTTTCTTGCAAAAACCAACCGAGAGTCTGGTGGTGGCACCTTAAAGAGTAGCACTCTTTTCTGATCAGGGGCCAGTGGGCCAAACTCCCCTTCGACAGATACAGGCGAGCTTGTAACTTGAGTCCCCCTGCGTGTAACCATGATTGGAGGGAGGGAGAATCTTTGTGAGTGGAAATGCTCGTCTTTTTGTGGTCGGTCTGTAGTTTCTTGAAGGCGCTGGCACAGGCGCTAGTTACACCTCTGCTGTGGAAACTTTTATTCTCCGTCCCAGAGTACTCCTTATTCTGCTCCTGATCAAATGGACTCTTTCTTCTATCAGGGCTGGCACAATTCGAGAGAACCTTGGTTCACATTAAGTCCTAGCTGTAGACCGGAGTTGTGGGGTGGGGGCGGGGGAGTTGTTTTTGTGTATTTATGCAAAACCCATTGGGAGGAGTGTGAGTTGTGTGGGTTTTTAAAAAAGGATATAGCAAGTCTTTGTTCATGGGAATATCTGTGGCTTTGTATCTGTATTTGTACTTGCAGTGCAGGATAAATAAAGTAGTTTTTTCTGTTTAAAAAAATTTGATGGGTAAGCTACTAAGGAGGTCAATTAAACATGATGGGGATATTGTTGTGAGGTTGATCTACTTGATTGCTTGAATGACTGACTGATCAGGGACCTGACTAAACAATGTAGATACCTGTGGATCTTTTTGTGAATGGGCAGTCCATCTGCAGGAGTGGGATCTGAGAAGGGCACTTGCTGTAGTAGAGTGTGTGTGTGTGTGTGTGTGTGAGAGAGAGAGAGAGAGCACGCGCGCATGAGCTCAATCACAGTTTGGAGTTTGAGAGAAAGAAAAAGGAAGAGGAGCATTTCTTGCTGGGGTTCAACTAGTTAGCTGAAACCTGGGGGTGCAGGTGTATGCGCGCACACACACATACTCAAGTTGACCCCTCAAGCTTGTCTCCTTTCTTTTAATTAGTTGAGTTCTAGATCAGGGGTTCCCAACCTGTGGTACATCAGCTCAGCTGTTGTTGAACTGAACTACAATTCCCATCATCCCCACCCACTGTAAATTGTAGCTGGGGATGATGGGAGTTGTAGTTCAGTAACTGCTAGAGTACCACAGGTTGGTAACCCCTGGAACAGAGCAAGTATTACAAAGCGTATATTAGATACCACAAGTCTCTAGCTCTCCCTCATCCAAAGAGAACAGGAAACTAAACCCTGTAGTGCTACCCTGCAGTTTCTCACCACTCAGACAACCTGGAGGAGTTGATGAAATGAGTAACCATATGTTATGAAACCTGAAGCTAGTTTCTTGCCAGTTGTGGGTGTGTACAGAGATTCAAGGGTACTTGGTGTGTTTACCCATCTATTCTGATTGCACCTGCCATTCAAATGACATAGATGAGTTCTGTCCAAGCCAGAAGCAATGCTTGTATGCTGATAATGCTAAACATGCATTGTGTGCACAAGAGAGACAGGCAGCATGCTATGTCTTGGGAGTGCAGTGGCCAAGTCTGTGTATTTCTCTGCTTTCTTTGCTTCCACACAAAAGAACATCGTCTGTTTCCTGAATATATGAATGAGAAGAGCTGTCATATCATATCAGGGGAAGCACCTGATCTTTTTAACTAGAGTTGCCATGCCAGGAATTGAAACTGGGACTTCCTGCGTGCAAAGCATGTGTTCTGCCAGTGAGACATGGCCCCTCCTCTGGCCATTACTCTATGGGTACAGTGTCTTGCTCTCTCACAGCAGCAGGGAAACTCTGGGCATTTAAGGTCATTGCTCAGCTGGCAGCCTGGACAGTGTGTTTTGAATAACTTCCTCTGTGTGATTAGGAAATTTTAAAATCTGAATGAACTATAGAGGTTCCTTAGGCCCTAAAGGTAAAGTGTGCTGTCAAGTCAATTTCAACTCCTGGTGCCCACAGAGCTCTGTGGTTTTCTTTGGTAGAATACAGGAGGGGTTTACCATTGCCTCTTCCTGCACAGTCTGAGATGATGCCTTTCAGCATCTTGCTATATCGCTGCTGCTCGATATAGTACCAGTGGGGATTCGAACTGGCAACCTTCTGCTTGTTAGTCAAGCATTTCCCCACTGTGCCACTTAGGCCTTAATTCTACAAAAATCAATTAACATTTGTATGAACATGGCAGTATAAGAAACTATGTTAAGAATAGTTAAGAACCAGGAATAACTTTCCTGATATGTGGGTGGAGGGGACTTACCAGGTCTCCCACCTGTGTACACAACCTGGGTGTACTTTTCATGCTGCTTACCTAGGAAAAACGTCTTTGGAACACACATGTAATTCCATGGTTTAAAAAAACTCTTTCTTTTTATTCAATACAGCCACTGAAGACCAAACTAGGTTACATTAAATGTGTAATTGAGCCCTGTGTTTTTAAAAATTTAAATAGCAGCTGCAGGGTGGATCAGAATTGGGGCCAGGAAGGAGATATTTGATCACTGCACTGTGATTCTGACAAAAACTGCATCCCAAAGCTGCTATTAGCAGCCTAGACCATGGCACAGCAAGAAAGGGTAAATTGACCCTTTTTGTGCAGTCCCTATCTTGAGCGATGCCTTCCGCCATGGATGCTTTTTAACTTAAAAATAACCAAACACGCAGAACTAAACGATGCATTTAATGTAATGTGTAGATTGGTTCTGAGGCGACAGTTTGAAGTAGAAGACTGGCACAGGAGTGAATGGGAAGAGGGGCGTTTTAAGGGTTATCCCTGTGGTGATGTATTCTCTCTATAGTGCAAATTATGACAAGAAGTGAAATAGAAAATCCACACCACATACAACAGGCCTGCCCAGCTTAAGGCCCGGGCCAGACCTGGCTCTCAGTGAGTTTTTGCTGGCCTGCAGGTAGGAATTTCCTGCAGCAGCAGCAGTAGCCTTTAGTCATGAGTAGCTCTTGGTAGTTGGTTGCTTGGGACCAGACACCTCTTGCTCTGGGTTAGAGCCCACTGACACACTCTCTCATCCCGCTTTCCTCTTGCTCCCCCCGCCCACACACCGGCTCCAACTCTCTGCCCCCTCACTTTCATTAATATTTTAACAATAAACTTTAATGTAATAATTGATGTGCTGAAAATTGGCCCTGGCCCCTGGATGCCAAGTCATGAGTGGTTCTGGCCTACTGGGGCATTTGAGTTATGCACCCCTGATGTACAAGAATGTCATGTAAAATTCTTGGTGCCATCTACTGGTAATCTGTAGCAATCCATGAAACGACTGGTTTTTTTCAAATTCCATTTTATTCTAACCTGGCGGCGGGGTTGGGGGGAGTTGTTTTATGGCTTGCTGCAGATTGCCAGTAGATGGCACAGACGATATTACACATGACATCCTTGATCATAGTGTGGGTTTTCTGGTTTTTGGTTTTGTCATAATTTGCATTCAGGTCAGAATGTATCTCCGTCTGGAAGAGCCCTGTCCTTTCCACCTTGTGCTGTTTTCCCACTGAAAATTGCCCTCAAGGTGCTATCCCGCACACCCACTGGAGGAAAGAGACTAGTAAAGCAGGGAGGGCATTTTCAGGAGGAAAATGGTGCAAGCAGTAGGCCCAAGGAAGCTCCTTCTGCTTCAGATTCCAGCTTCAGTGGCTTCGTTGTGTAAAAGAAGAAAGAAGTACCAGAAAAGAATTGCGGAATAAAGTGCCATCACCCTAATTGAAAGGCTAGCTTAAGCTAAATACAGTTAAAATTACTGAGATCAGATCTCTCGGGCACATTTAGGAGCTGAAAATGCATTCTGGAACTGCTGTTAAGGCAGCACTGCGGCTTTCTATTTAATATGGTATCACTTTCTTTCCTCAGCTACTTATTGTTTCAGGCTAGTTAGTATCTTTACCCCACATAGGCAAGCAAACATTTGCCAACAAAACACTTTGTACCCCTCTTTAAATTGCAGTGCTAAACCTATGCTGAATATATTAAATCAAATCCCTGAAATCTGAAACCTGTCAAGTTTCTGTCAGCTCTGAAATTGTTTGCCCTGGAGCAAAAATCTTTATGGTTTACTCTGACAGCAGAGTTCAGCTAAGACTGTTAATTTCACACACGATTGCAAACATAACCAGTTGTATTGAGCCACTGAGCAGTGCTCAGAGAAAGTGGTCCATTGACACCTAGGCAGGGGTTTATCTAGGGGTAGGGCAGGCAGGGCACGTGCCCCGGGCGCCACTTGAAGGGGGGGCGCCATTAAATTTTTTTTTAAAAAATGGCCACTGAAAACAAAATGGCCACTGTGCATGCTCAAATGGCCTCTGTGAGGCCCCCATGCCAGGCCTTGCAGAGGCCATTTGAGCATGTGTGGCAGCCATTTTGTTTTCAGCGGCCATATATATATAAATGGCCACCACACATACTCAAATGGTCCCTGCAAAGCCCTAGAGGCCAGCGAGGGGAGCAGGAACCTTTGCAGACCCACCCCACAGCCTTTAGGGGCTACAGGTATTTTTTTTTTAAAAAAAATTAATATAATATAAGTCACTCTACACATATTTAGTTTGGCACTGTGTACAGAGAATCAGGGCTTGTGAATAATGAGCTGAAGCTTATGAGCTAGGATTGTATTCATTTGCTCTTTGCTTCTTGTTATAAGTGAGTTAAATGTGATGTCTTAATAATATGGCTATTAATGGTGAGTTTGTCTTTCAATCAGTGTGAAATTAGTATTAATTAGCCTTAGTATTAAGGCCCACTGGGAGTTTCTTGCTCTCTTTCTCTCATTTTAACTGTCTTTCTGAAATACTAGAATATATTCCAAGCTGTGACAGTTTACTTTGCATATCTGTTAATTATTTTCAGAGTAAATAGGGAAAAGTCAAATTCTCCATTTCTTTTAAAAACTTATGTAATAGTGATGCTACAATGCATAGTAGAGAATTAGACATTAGTTTTCCAAGTATACCTCCATATAGTATTTGGGTATTTCATGAGCCCCAGCATACTGAAATTTGTAGTTTTCTAAATTGTTTTTGAAAAATTAAAAGATTAACGAGCTTGACTTGTATTTTTCAGCTGATATTATGGTAAAGTTATCTGAAAGATGGGTGTGGGATGTTTGGACAAGGGGCGCAATTTCAGTGCTTGCCCTAGGCGCTATTTTCCCTAGATACGCCTCTGCACCTAGGTTGCAATCTGTCCTTTCAATTCTTGTTCATCCTGCTCAGAGAGGGTTTATTTCTAGCCATCCAGGATAGGGGTGTGCATGGAACCGCCAACTGCGGTCCGGCACTGGGGTGGGGGGGTACCTTTAAGAGCGGCGGTAGGGTTTACTTACCCCTCCCGCCGCTTTCCCGCTTGGCGCCATAATCCTATGTGTAATTGGGGCGGCAGGACACCTCCCTTCCACCCCTTCCCCGACGTTGCTTGCAAAAACTCCCAACAGTCCTTTGCGCTCGCGCGCACATCACAGAGACGTGCGCACTCATCTCTGTGACGTGTGTGCACGCGCAAAGGACTGTTGGGAGTTTTTGCAAGCAACGTCGGGGAAGGGGCAGCAGGGAGGTGTCCTGCCACCCCAATTACACATAGGATTATGGTGCCAAGTGGGAAAGCGGTGGGAGGGGTAAGTAACCCCCCCGCCACTCTTAAAGGTACCCCCCCACCCGAACCTGACCGCCAAGGTCCGAACAGGTCCGGAGGCTTTCTCAATGGCCTCCGGACCGGTCCAGGCCCATCCCTAATCCAGGATTCAACAGTATTGGACTTCTAGTAGATATATATATTTTTTTTTACAAATTCAATTTTTATTGATTTTAACAATAGCAATATTATCATTCATTAAAAATACACACACACACAAAAGGGGTGGACTTCCCGCTCACATTTCTTCGTGAATCAACAATTATAAAATTTACCCTTGCTATAATAATAGTTCAAAACATAAGTTCAAACCCTTACAAACATAATTAATCTAACCAACCTGCGATTTATACTAAATTTCAAACCCTGCTGTCAAGTCCATAGTAGGAAAGTAATTCTTTAGATACAACAAAAATGGTTTCCAATCTTCTTTAAAACATTCCAAGTTTTGATCTCTTAATAGTGCTGTAAGTTTTGCCATCTCCGCATATTCCAAAATTTTTATCAGCCAGTCTTCTTTTGAAGGCAGTTCACTAGACTTCCATTTCTGTGCATATATAATTCTAGCCACCGTGGAGGCATACATAAAAAATGTTAAATTGGTTGTAGAAATTGCACCTTGTGTTATTCCCAGCAGGAAGGATTCTGGCTTCTTAGGAAATGTCATTTTAAATATTTTCTTTAATTCATTATATATCATATCCCAATAGGCTTTAGCCTTCCCACAGGTCCACCACATATGAAAAAATGTGCCTTCAAAATGTCCACACTTCCAACATTTGTTTGAAACATTTTTATACATTAATGCCAATTTTTTGGTGTCAGATACCATCTATACATCATTTTATAATGATTTTCTTTGATAGCATAACATGCAGTAAATTTTAAATCATTTTTCCATAACTTTTCCCAGGCTGCCATTTCTATATTACGCCCCGCATCTTGAGCCCATTTTATCATAGGACTTCTAGTAGATATATTAGCTTTATCTGTGGATAAGCCAGATCTGGCTCTTGTTATTTCTCTGAATGCAGAGAAAGTCTTTGATATGGCCCCGGTAGGGCTTATGGAGTGTGTTCTGAATAAATTTGGATTTTCTCAAAGTTTTTTGGCCTGAGTTGGTATGCTGTATGCGGCTCATTATTCATGTGTGATTCTCAATGGGGTGGTTTCTTCTCTCGTTAAACTAAGCTGTCAGGAATGTTCCTTATCCCCTCTTGTTTTTAATCTTATCCCCTCTTGTTTTAAAATGTTTAGCTTATGCTGTTAGGTACACTAATAATATTAAGGGTGTTGTATTAGGTGAGGTTGAATATAAGCTAGTTTTGTATGCAGATATTTTGTTTTATTGATAAACCATGAGTTTCAATCCTTAATCTTATTTTTTTGTTTACTTGCATGGGAAGCTGCCATATACCAAGTCAGACCATTGTTCCAGCTAGCTCAGTATTGTCTGCACAGGCTGGCAGCCATTTCTCCAAGGTTGTAGGCAGGAATCTCTTTCAGTCCCATCTTGGAGATGCCAGAGAGGGAACTTGGGACCTTCTGCATGCAAGCAGGCAGGTGCTCTTCCCAGAGCGGCTCCACCCCCTAGTGGGAATATCTTATGGTGCTCACACATGTAGTCTCCCATTCATATGCAACCTGGGTGAACCCTGCTTAGCAAAGGGGACAAGTCATGCTTGCTGGCACAAGACCAGCTCAAATTTTTTATCATTTATCTAGCTACTGTATAAATTGGGTTAATCAGAATGGATCCCTTTAGGTTCTAATGGTACTCTAGATAATAATAAAGATTGGGGTTTTAGGTGGTGCCCAGATTTTCTTGTTTACTTGGGTGCAGTCATTCCTAGGAACCTTACTCAAATGGTTAAATATCTCAGGGTTTTTGTTGCAAATGCAAAATTATCTGGATAGGTGGTCCAAGATTCTTTTGAGCATTTGGGGTACAATAAATGTTATGAAGATGTATCTTAGTTGTTTGTGATTCATAGTAATCACACCTGAATTATCGTAGTAAGATCTCTCCTGACATTTTAAAAGTACATATACATGACTCACATGTTTTGTTTTAGAAAGTCCATAGATATAACATTTTTCATTTGAGTCAATTTTCCATAGAATATAAACAAAGCAGATCAAAGACAATATGGTTTGCAGATGAATGTGGAATAATACTGGTGGGCTGACCTCCACCCCTCTCTCGTCTAGGTGTAAGCAAGCCAGGATAATGGTCTGAGTGGTGGAGGAGACTCCTGAATGCTGAGATGGTATTACTCTTAAGGGGATCAGAAGGTGTTTCTATCAACTGCAGCAGTGCTGCATAAATGGGAGGGAGCCCTCATTTCACCAGTCCATTTCTTCTCTTGCTTATTCCCACCCAACTTATTGATGGGCATTCAGGTACTAGTTTAATGTTGTTTTTGTTGTTTTATGTTCCTTTAATATAATCAGAGTAGGAGATTAAAGGATAAATGGCTGACATCCAGATTGTTACTTAATGGTACTACTCAGGAGTTACTTGATTTCTATTGGATTCCTCAGGAGTAATTCATTATCACTGACTAAGTGCAGGTTAATGCATAACAGTGTATTTGGTAGCCCACAGAATTGCAGAACTGGAAAAGTTCTGCTAGTCTTCCATTGAATCTTCTCAAATTCCTCCATATCCATGATTGCTAGGTCTGGTCTACAGCTGATTGGTGTTAGGCTATCTTGGAAAGACTGGCTCAACCAATAAAAATTTTTTTTGCCCCATGCATTTTGGGAGCAGGTGTTTGCTACAATGGAACCTGAAATCTTTCTCAGATCTTTCAAGCATGTTGATGATACTGGGTTTCCAAACTTTCTAGGTCCCTTGAGCTACTGTATGCTTTGGTGCCTTCACCTTTCTTGGGTACAGCTCTAGACCTGACAGAGCCTGTAGCACTCATCATACGTTTTGCAAAGGAGAAGACTGAGCAAGCTGTATTGTGCTAGATACTCTCCTAGGAAAATAGTTGACAACTGGATATGAATATGATGAATAGTTATATATTGCTTTACAACAAAAGTTCCCAAAGCAGTTTACATAGATAGCTATAAATGAATGAATGAAAAAAAAATGGTTCCTTTTCGCCAAAGGGCTCACAATCTAAAAAAAAAGAAACATAAGATAGACACCAGCAACAGCCACTGGAGGGATGCTGTGCTGGGATTGGATAGGGCCGGTTGCTCTCATCCTGCTAAATAAAGAGAATCACCACTTTTAAAAGGTGCCTCTTTGCTCAGTTAGCAGGGCTGGATGCAGAGTGGAGACAAGAAAAAAGCATTAGGTACAAGAGGATTTCTTCACAAGATGGTGACCAGATTCCGAGACGCATTTTGAACATCTGTATGTACAGTAAGAGGACAATTGAAACCAGTATAATTCAGTCTCTGGCAAAACTGCTAAGTATAATTCAGTCTCTAGCAAAGCTGCTGAGTCCACAAATGCTGTTGGACTACAACTCCCATCATCCTCACCCGCTTGACCAAACACCACTGTGGCTGTTTGGTCAGTAATGGGAGTTATAGCCCAACATCACTCATGGAATCAAGGTTGGGAACCTCCAGTCAAATAGATCACTTTATTCATTAAACTAGTGCTAAAAAAAACCCCTATCACTTCCAGGTTTTCGTAACATGGCAACTGTGGCCTGTGTCTGCTGTCTGGTCTGCCAGTGGTTGCAGATATCATGTAAATTTCTTTCTCATTTGCCTGTCTTTTTTTTAGTTCAGGGGGATGGGCACACTCTCTCTTTCCTTCCTCCTCAGACTAGAGTAGGAAAGAAAGAGAGACATCTTTGGGTTTCCTTTCCTCCTCATTGAGGCAAGAGGTGCTTCTTTCTTAAAAGCTACTGACCTCACTGGACCCAGAGGTGGCTCCTTTTTAAATCCCCTGCCCTGCTTTTGGCTAGGCAGATCCAGTGGTATGCTGCATGTGTTTCTTGCTGGGCAAGCTTACGGCTTCAGCACCTTATCCTTTTCCTGCTGCTCTTCTTTTATTCAGCTTTCTGCTCCTTGAAAATTGGCTGGGAGTTGATTTATCAGTATCTTTGTATTTTTATATTTTTTTAATGGGTTAAGTTGTGCTTTATATGGCACATACTGATGAGCAAGTGTCGTACTGTATCCTGTAATGTAAAAAGGAGAAGCTCCACACCGCTCAAATTAAGAACAAATTCGTTAAGGACATAATTGGTCAACTATGCATGCACATAATCACCATTTCATTGGGGCTTGGTGCTAAATTGCAGCCCAGTGATAAATGACATCCTTACTGAAATGGATCACCGATAGGTTTTTAAAGTGCTAATGAAATATGGAGACATAAATAGAAGCATTTATATAGCCTTGTAAGACATGACATACAGTGTGGTGAAATCTCCTAGCAAAGGTGCCTCTGTCCTAGCCCAATCCTTGCAGTGACAGTAGAAGAATGGGTGCATAGTCACCACTGTAATGCACTGTGTTTACTATGGTAGTTTCATTAATATGTCTTCTTGTGCCTTCTAACGGGGATGGGGCTGTAGCTCAGTGGGAGAGCATCTGCTTTGCATGAAGAGGGTCCCAAGTTCAGTCCCTGACATCTCCAGGTAGGGTTGGGAAGGTCTCCTGCCTGAAAGTCTCCTGCACTGACTGGCAATGGAAAGTCACTGCCAGACAGTGCAGACAGTGCTAAGATGGACCAGTGGTCTGACTTGGTATAAGGTAGCTCCCCATGATCCAACTCTTAGTTCTTTAAGGCTAGAAGATAGAACACAGTATTGTGTTATGTTGGCTGTACATAGAGCTTGAAAGTAACTTGGCTAATTTGCTGCAGGTCACCAAATGAGTCTGATGTGATAAGGCTGCATTCATAGGCTTGACTATATATTATGTTGTGCTTGTTAAACCTATGTTAAATTAGGTATTTCTCATGTTGATGATGCCCAGATCTTATGCTTCATTCATGACCGCTTTATCAAACTAACACTTCTAGCTGAACAATTTTTTTTAAAAATCAAAATGAGACATTCTTTGGGCTGATTAATACATGCTGCTGAATTTCATCCATGTATTTGTATCTTCCTCATATGTGATCATCCTTGAATTCACATACACGAATTATCATGTGAAGGTAGTCTAAAAGGAACTGGAAGCAAATTAATAAACTGGTGTGTGGGTGTCAGCAATTCTGTGATGGGAAAGGTTCCTGCGATCATACCAATCACTGCAGTTCCATGCAGTGTGTACCTAAACACTGAGTTCACACGGTATTTCCATGTTATTGTATTCCTGTTAGACATGTTTATATTATTACTGCCTAATAGCCAAAAGGCAGATACATTTGTTACACAAGTAAGACTGAGCCTGCTCCGGAGCTCAGACAGATCTTTCAAGATGGATGCCAGGCTAACGTGATCTGAGCATAAAATAAAACCTTGCTGTTACTTCACATTGTTGCTTTAATTTCCATATAATTCCTGCAGTCATCTGGAGGGAAGAGTTTGGCAGTGTTCCTCCACGTGTTAACAAGCCGAGACCCCAAAACTGCATGCAAATCCCAGATGCAGATGTGAAGTTGCAAGAACATATAAATCTCAGTTCTTCCAGATGTGAGTTTCTCTTTAAAATGTCCCAAGAATCTCAGTAAGCCTTGAGCTTCTTTGAGTAAATCTCCTCCCCCAACTCTATGCTTTCTGTACAAGTATGTTCCTTTGAAGACATGCTTAGATTCTTAGGAATTTTTTAAATGAGACACTCATGTAGGGGATTCTTTACATTTTTGTAGTAATAAGTAGTACAGACATTATGCTAGCATATGTGTTGCATGTTTTTGGACTGATTCTACCCAGTACAGTATGTTTGCTGAGATGAAATACATAAAACTAATGTGACACTTGATGGTTTAAAAAGAAACATTGGTCTTACCTGTGAAGGGTTCTTTTTCACTGTATTCGGTGCCCATCCTCTAATCTGGGGTATTCCCAGCATGCCTCATGGATAGACAGGAAGTTAATACAACCAAAATTTCCTGTTTGGTATAGGCAGAGCCCCGATACCCAGTTCCGAACTGTCGGGCTGAAAGATGCCATTTAGATATCCGTGTACAAGGTTTGGTTTAACCTATAAAGCCCTATACAGCTTGGGCCCTGGGTATTTAAGAGAACATCTTCTTTGCTATGAACCTAACCGCCCATTGAGATCACCTGGAGAGGTTTGTCTGCAGTTGCCACCAGCCTGTCTGGTGGCTACTCAGGGACGGGCCTTCTCCATTGCTGCCCTGAGGCTTTGGAACACACTTCCTGCTGAAATAAGAGCCTCCTCATCTCTTACAACTTTTAAAAGGGCAGTCAAGACACATTTGTTTACCCAGGCTTTTAATTAGATACTGTTTTGTTTTAATAGTTTTAACTTTTTAATTTTAATTGTTGAAATGTTTTAATCTTTTATTGGCTGTTTTTATTGCTTTGTAAACCACCCAAAGAACTTGTGTTTGGGGCGGTATAGAAATGTATTTTTATTTATTTATTTATTTATTTATTTTGGGGGGGGAGAGCTTGCCAAGGAATTAGAGGCAGTAGTTTATATACATAGGAAATCAAGGAAGAAAAAACCCCGAGAATAGAAGTGTAACCGATCAAAAAAGACTGTCTGTTAGGCTAACTGCCTATAATAATTATTTACAAAGTAACGTCACCTAGGTCTTGGCCCTCAGACTTCTGCGGGAGGGCCAGATAGGCTCTGATTATGGTGAAAAAGAACCCTGCACAGGTAAGACCAATGTTTCTTTTCCCACCGTAATCAGAGCCCATCCTCTAATCTAGGGACATACCCAAGCTTGACCAGAAAGTAGTCTGGGCGGGAAGCAGAAGTATACTAGATGACCTGTTGGAGCACTGTGTGACCTAGTGCCACCTGTGCTGTATGGAAGGATGAGATCCTGTAGTGTTTGATGAATGGGGTAACCAAGGACCAGGTCGCCGCCTGACAGATAGTCTGGAGTGACGCTCTGGCCTCGAACGCTGCTGATGTGAATGCACTTCTTGTTGAGTGTGCGGTAATGCCCCATGGAGGGACCTCCAATGTATTTTGCGAGTGTGGTCTTTGACACCTTGTTTCCCAGTGTAGTGGGGCGGAATGATATGAAGAGGGATTCTGACTTCCGGAACGCCTATGTCCTCTGTATTTATATGCGCAGGGCTCTTCTCACATCCAGGGTGTGCCATGTCTTCTTCCTTGGGTGTGTTGGAGCTGGGCAAAAAGAAGGTAGTACCACCAGCTGCGAGCAGTGGAAGGTTGAGTTGAGCTTTGGGATGAATTTAGGATCCAGGTGCAGTATCACTGCCTTCTTTTGGAATATGCACAGTTCCTTTCATACTGATAGGGTGCCCAGCTCTGATACCCTTAGTGTGGAGGTAATCACTATCAGGAAGAGTACCTTCCTGGAGAGCACCCTGAGTGGGGCCTCCTTCATTGGCTCAAAAGGGGATTGAGTGAGTGTGTTGAGGACCTTGTTCAGATTCCATGATGGGAATCTGGTGATAGGGGGTGGAGCCAGATTGTTGGCTCCTTTCAAGAAGAAGGGACAGAAACAAGCGCAGTCACGGGAATACAACAATGCAAAAACAAAAGGGGGGAACCCCAGCTGTGACTAGAACAAGAAAATGTATTAAGAGTTCATTTATTTCGTTGTAACAGCTAAAAATATGTACTAATAACCAAACAATGGTGGGAAGAATGATAACTAGAACCAGAAATCATAGATGACAACTGATATTGGAACATGAATGATAATTGCCAAAACAATCTTGTGGAGATCCTACTGACCAAAACAAATGTAGGGCTGCAAAAGAACAAAATGAGGCAGGCAGGGCTCTAAGCTGACTGTCCCTGACTGGTTAGCATCAAAGGTATAGCTAAATAAAAACCATGAAATTCATAAAGAGCTAAAAAACAACAACCCAGTTCTGTAGTTTTTTCTTTTGTTGGTTTACCCATGTGACTGTAGGAGGGCTAACGTATGCTGTACATATCTTTGGGCTCTGGGTAGTGACGGTGATCGGATCAGGAGATTGTTTAGATATGGATTAATGCAAATCTCCTGGGTTCACATGTGCGCAATTTGCACAATTAGTGCTATCATGATCTTTGTGAAAACCCTTGAGGCTGAGGATAGACCGAATGGCCAGTATTGATAGTGTCGGCTGTTGAAGTAGAACCTGAGAAAACGGCGGTGATCCGGGTGGATTGGGATATGCAGGTATGCCTCTGACAGATCCACTGACACTAGGAACTCCCTGTCCCTCTCTGCCTCCTTGATGGTTTTGAGAGACTCGATCCTGAAGGAGCGCTTCTGGATGGGATGGTTTAGGGGCTTTAAGTTCAGGACTGCTCGCCAGGATCCATCCTTTTTGGGGACCAAAAATAAGATTGAATACACTCTTTGCCCTGATTTGTTCATAGGCACCCTCCCTATCACCCTGATCTGGAGGAGGTGTTGTATGACTTGTAGCATGTGTCGTCGTTTTCACGGTTTCTTGGGTACAGGGGTGGGGATGAATCTGTCTCAAGGATGAGAAGAGAATTCCAGGGATAGATCCTCTGAGACTGTCTGGCGTACCCATCGATTGGAGGTGGCCTCTGACCAGGCTTCCTTGAATAGCAGGAGCTGGCCCCCGACCGGTGTGGCGTCATTGCTTTCGGTGTTGGAAGGAGGACATCTGAAATTGTTTGTTGATCTGTTGGAGGCCTGTGCCCCTGGGATGTTGTTGCCACTGAGCTTGTCCAGCTGATCTGAGGTTGTAATACCTGTAGTCGCGAAAGGAGCTGCTGGACAAGTAGTTTGACTGCCTGAATGAGGGGTGAAAATTGCAGAAGGGCGCCCCCCCCCTGAACTGTCTACGGGTTTCCATCCTGACTGTTGGCATAGCCGCCGCCTTATCCTGCGTTTCAACAAGGACAGGGTCCAAGGAGTCCCCAAACAGTTTTGCTCCTTTAAATGGTGATGAAGCCAGGTTCAGCTTGGATTTAGAATCCACCTTCCAAAGCTTAAGCCAGAGGCACCTCCTGACTGCCACTGCTGATGCCTTGGCGCTAGAGGCCTGTTGGATGCAGTCCAGGCTAGAGTCTGCCATAAAAGTGACCACCTTGGCCATCTTATTGATACCTTGGCGGAGCTTGGTGTTCTTGGTTGGGACCAGCTGGGACAGTTCCTTAGCCCAGAAAACAGAAGCTCTGGCAAAATGGAGTTTGCCGTCGTGGCCTTAATCACTGTGGCAGAAGCCTCATGGGCCTTTCTAAGGAGGGACTTGCACTTCTTATCTAAAAGAAGTGCAAGTCTAAAATCATTGTAAACCGCTTAGAGAGCTCCGGCTATAGAGCGGTATATAAATGTAAGTGCTGTTGCTATTGCTATTATCCACAGGTACCTTCAATTGCTCCTCCCCTTCCTTACTGACTGTTGTCCCTGAGACAAGTTGTGTGATTGGTGCATCTACCACAGCGGGGACCAATAGAGAGGTGATCTCTTGTGGTAATGAATATAACTTGTTAGGGAGATGGGTCAGTGACCTGTGGGCAAAAGGTATGTTCCATTCTGCTAGCATAGTTGAGAGGAAGAGCTGGGGGGAAGGAACTATTGGGAAGACCTCTTGGTCCAAACCCTGGCTGGTGACGGGGGTCTCCAGTGAGGCCACCACATTATTGGTGTGTCTTGCCTTTGCCAATAGGACCTCAAAGTCTGTTGGCAGGAGTAAACGTGTCAATCCAGAAGCTTGGTGGGGTGCCTTCTCCTCAGATATCTCCCCTTCCTCTGTGCCAGAAGATGCCTGGTCTGACCTATCTGGGTTAGTGGTAGGCAGGGGGAGGAGTGCTGGAGGTGGGTCTGGCCCTCTCTTGTTCTGTGGAGCAAGAGGGTTGTTTGGCTGGGGCTGTGGAGCCTGTGGATCCCTGGGTGAGGGCCTCTTAGTTGGTAGGCTATTGGTGGAGGCGGAAGATGAGGAGGATGGCGACGTCTCCTTTTTCTGTTACGTGTGGAACAAAAAGACCCCTCTCATCCTCTGGGGTGGCCCTTCTCACTGTGCTGGAGTCTGGGGGTGAGGAGGATTCCCTCCAGAGATGAGCCCTAGTTGTAGGCAGGAGAGCTCTGCCTTCAGCAGGTAGGGATGGCAGCAATGCCCTGAATTCCCTGGCTATGAAATCCCTCAGCCACGTGACCCGTCCTCCAAAATAGGAGGATCCTCTCTGCCCTGCCCATTCATGGAGTTACGGTCAGCCACGTGGTCTGCTCTGCCCGCCTCCATCCTCCTTCAAGCTGCTCCCCCACTGCTGGTAGGAGGGCAGGGGACTTCCAACCCCTCTTCCTCCAGAAAGGCAGCAGTATCCAAACTCATGGGCGACGAAATGGCGCCCATCGCTGCCTCGCTCCGTTTCACTCCCTGCTGTTTGAGCAGGCATGGGGAGGGGATACACTGCGGTTGCCGCTGTTGGCAAACCGCTTGCAGGAGTAGACGCTCGCTCAGCCGAGCAACCGGAGGTTTAATTTTCCTTTTTCGGCTCTTGGCAGCGAGAGGCTACTCTGAGCTGGGCGCAACATGCCTGGTCTTTTTTCTCAGTTTTTTTGCCTTGTCTGCCCTGATTCAGTGCTCGCCCCTGGTGCTAGGGTGGCATTGGGAGCCGCGTCAGGGACAAGTTTCCCCCCTTGATGGTCCTGGGTTCCGCCTGTCTGCGAACCTTCTGATAGAGAGCCCATAAGGGCTTCTGCCACCTGCGCTAACTCCTTGTGGAGTAGAAGGAGGTAAAGAAATAAGACCGAGTTAAGGGGGGTTGGGGAAAGAAGGGGGGTAAAAGGCAAGTGTTTGTATAAAGATGAAAGGAAAAAAAGGTGGAAAAAAAGGTGAATAGAATGGAGCTCTCTATCTCAGCTGCTATCCTGAGGCAGACAGGAAAAGGAACCAGGGATTGGGGCTCTGCCTACACCAAACAGGAAATTTTGGCTGTATTAACTTCCTGTCTATTCATGAGGCATGCTGGGAATACCCTAGATTAGAGGATGGGTTCCGATTACAGTGGGGGGGAAATGACCAAAAATACTCTTCCATCTCCAAGCTGTATACTTTTAAATGCTGAAGAACAAAGTTTAGTGGCCTAGGGCTGTGCGCTTTGGTGCTAAGGGCTATTTCCCCTGTCATTCTTTTAAAGTAAGAGAGTGTTCCCACAAATCATTTCTGTCATTGAAAAGCTTAATATGAGAAGGGTTGTTCTTGGAATCTATTTCTTGTACCCTGTGCAAGACATTTGGCTTTGAGAAGTGTGATGGCTCCAATTATCCACTTTGTTAGTTCAGAAATAGGCATATGAATGCATTATTTGCAACTTATTCTTTGAGATTGTGGAGCAACTTGTAGGAGAATGCTCCTCACTTATAAACCAAACAAGAAAATAGTTTTGGGACTCTTAGAGTTGTTTATGATCCAATTGGTGGGCAGTTACTAGAATTATTAAAACATTTTGTTTGATGCATAACTCCTGTTTTGTCTCAGTAACACTGCCAAGAGCACCTGCTTGGTTATAGAAGAACCCCACAAAGCCTTGGGCAAATACATAATTCATTCAGTTGTTGCTGCTATGTCAAAACATTCTGTGACTGATTGATAAATGTTTCAGAAGTTATGTGCAGAATTTTTATCTGTTTCAATAACCTCTGAGAAAGAGTCACAGCCTGCTAAAGCAAGAAAACCTGAACACACATGTATGAGTTGGCTTCAGTGTTTTTCATTTTTGTTTTGGGAAGGGGAAACAATTAAAAATATATGTTCAGGACAATCCAGATTTCACTTATACTTGATAATGCCTTGCAACAGTAGAGAAAAAACTGAATGGGATGTACATCCTATCTTGATCAGTATTTTGCAGTATCCAAAAAGGAATACATTTGTAAGAAGCAAGATGCATTTGTTATATGAGCATATTTGCTGTTGTAAGATTCATGTGGTGTTAGCTGCTTTTCTTTTGACAGGCCCTTCCCCAATTATACAAACAGTTGCTAGCAAATTCAAAAGCTTTCTGTCCCCTACAGACGGATGCTAGTGGTATAGTTGGATTTCTACTAGGCTCAGATCCCTACTCATCAATGAAGATCACTGACCAGTGAATAAGGTCATTCACATGACCAAAAATGTGGGGGGCGGGGGGCTGGCGGCTGCCTCCCCACATAAAATCCAATTTTCTTTGAAGGCTCTGTCACTCATGTGGCACATGAAGGAGGCAGCCTGAGTGCACACACAAGGGAGAAAGGCATGCTCATACCCTTCTACCTAGGTAAAAGCCTGGGGGAGGACTTCATGCTCTCTGGCGGGGCAATGCCATGATCGGCCCCAATCCCAGAGTTTCACAAGAGCTGTGAGGTAAGGTTGCTCATGTGAACAGCCTCAGTGTCTTTCAACCTAATCTACCCAAGTTGTTGGGAAAATAAAATGGGATAGCCTCAGCTATGCCATCCTGAGTTTGCTGGAGAAAGAATAGGATAGAAATGTAACAAATATACTACAGGACCCACTATTTGAAGGTCCAGAACTTGCAGTTTCGTGTATCCATGGTCGGGTAATTAGCACTCGACATCGGTATACACAGGGGGGAAAGCAGAGAAAAAGGGTTAAACCCACATATCTGCGCATCGTGGGTGGCCTGAAATGACCTTGGAGATCATTTCCAGCCGCCATTTTGACTGTCAGAGAGATCGGGAGCCATTTCATGGCTCAAAATGGAGGCAAAAAACACGATGTTCGGCTGATTTTCAGCCCTGTGGGCAACAGTGCAACACAGTAGGGTAAGGTATGGCACCTTGAGAGGCCATTTGGGGGTGATTGGGCATGAATGGGGGATATGGTTCAAAACCTGCCATTTTTGGCTGATTTTTGGTGTTTGGGAACCTAACCCCCTGATTCCTATTGCCTTAATGCCCCATTATTCATGGATTCACTATCCATGGCCACCTCCATGAAACAGAACCCCCACAAATAATGGGGTTCTCCTGTATGCACATCTTTATGGGCATCTGCATGCTGTTAGATGACTTGATTTACTCCCTGTATTCCACTCGTCTCTTGGTTAGGTATTTTCACTGGACACCAGTATCAAGTTTCAAACAAAGCTTTATTTCAGTGCTGGCAAAAGCTTTGGGGTGTGGCCGCCTGCCTGCTCTGGCAGGCCACCCCCTTTTTATACCCTTGAGTAAACAACTTTTGCACCTGCACATCATATACAATCTGAAGTGTTACTTTAACCCCAAAGGTTCTGATTTGCCTATGAGTGTTATATTTCCTATTTACACTCTCAAGACCTCTTGCTTGTGGCTTTGGTTTCCCCTCCCCGTTGAGACATACTTTTAAGCAGTGCCATCATAAAATATCCTCAAGGTGTGGGGTTATCTACAAATAGCTGCAAGCTTCATTGATAAGGCGTGTATCATAGTTAGCTAAGTGCCGTGCAAACCAACCGTGCTTTTTGGCTATTGAGAGTTGTTGTGAATAATATCCCAACAATACCACAAGCTTTATGTGCAAATCTCATGACCACACACTGTGGGCTTCTTCTCATTCTGCATTTTGTACTTGGGTATAGATGCGAGCATAAACTTTGCTGAGAAAAGCAGTGATTGAAACAGATGTACAGCACTCTCACCTTGCCTGACACAGGCATTTACACTTTAACTCAGGTGTATTTGTATCCAGATCATAAGTGAGAAGTAGCCAAGTCCTCAGAGGAATAGTTATAGGAGCTGGGTAAGTTTTGCTTGGAGAAGAGAACACTAAGGAGAGATGGTGACAGCTGTTTCCAAATATCTGAAGGGTATGTCTAAGTTGTCACATGGAAGGAAGAGTGGACTCTTTTGCTCCTGAAAGCAAGACTAGAAACAGTTGGTTGAAATTACAAAGAAGCAGATTCAGAGTACACATTAGGAGGAATTTCCTACCTGTGAGAGTTGTTTGACAGTGGAACAGTCTGCGTCATGCAGTGATGGACTCTCCTTTGCTCAAGGTGTTCAAATAGAGGCTAGACAGCCATCTGTCAGAAATGCTGCAGTGGAACTAGAAGACCTCCAAGGTTCCTCTCAACAAAAAAAAATTAAGATTCTGTACGTGGAACTCAGAATTGCAAAGATGGATAAAACCCAGCTATTGTTGGATTGTGGCAGATGCTGTTGGATTGTGGCACTCACCCCATGCTTCCTTTCTCTTTGTGCAACTGAAAAGGTGAGTGAGCCCATAGGCTTGCACTGTCCAAATGACTGCTTAAGGCATTAATCATCCCTAGTGAATCCTTATGAGTTCCTTAGTATTGGACTTTGACCAGTAGGATCTGAATTCAAATCTTTGCTCAGCCATGAAGCTTGTTGGGTGGCCTTGGGCAATCCAATGTCTCTCCATCTCAGCCTAACCTTCCTCAACAATCCTATGTTTGTTTGTTTGTTTTGATAACTTCTGACAGCCACTGGGCATTTGACTGCTCCCATGTGATGAGGATTTGCAGGGAAGGAGTTCATTGGAAGATGGTGTCAAGCTTCTAGTAAATGGGAACAGTGAGAGATGTATTCTCCGATGGCATTGGTGTAACTTCCCAAAGGCTTCACTCTACTTTAAATAAATACATATTCATATAATAGCTATAGCAAATAGTGTTTCAAGATTGCCCATCTTTTATAGTTACCATAGGGATGCCTCAGAAATGGCAGTCCCAAGGCAAGTATTGCACCCCGCCCCCACCTTCAGCCCTAAGGCTCACAAATTCTCACCACTACATGATGCATCATCCTGTTGTGCGTATCCTCATTTCCACCAACAGCAGCTGCTAACATGGGAAAGGAAAAGGGCTAGGCACAACATGAGGCAGCACATGGTCAGCATTTGTAAATATTATACTAGGATGATGTCATCGGGAGAATTTGGCATGCAGTTGTCAGTGACTTGGCAATCGGAATGTAAAAGCGCATCATAAAGTAAGATGGAAGTTGACTCTCAGTGAAATATTTGACATCTAAGGGGCATGTTCTTTTAGGCCTCAGAAAATGTACGTAAAAATAAAAAGGAACATGGAGGTGCAGTGCCACCATTGAACTGCGGTGGGGGACAAATGTCCATGTCTGCCAGTGTCCAGGGGGCGCCTAGGTGCCCCTTGCCACCCAGCCAGTGAATGAAGTGCTGGGAGAGGGTAACAGGAGTTGCATCTGTGCCCTGAATCCAACCAGGCCCCCTGCGTGGGCATGCTTCTGATGCTGGCATACGAGCATGGATGGCATGGAGTTGGTGGTAGTGTGGCGCTCAATCCCTAGACAGGTAGGTGCTGCAGCCTGGCGAAGGGAGGCTAGTGGCAGTGGTGGGGGGACTGCCACAAAGGCAGGCCTCAGTGGCCTTGGCCCACACTTGAATTATGCCCCAGGGCTGCTGCTTGCCTTCCTGTGCTCCTGGCGATGTGTGTGTGTTTAGTTATGCTTCCCCCCCCCCGGCTGTCTCTTGAGCGAAGTCTACACTTTATGTGGCTTTCTTGCTTTCATTGATTCTGAGGATTATGTCATTCCCATGTCACAGGAACTGAGCTCCCTTAACTGCATGGCAAATACTGGAGCACTATAAATCTGTACCCAGAAAGATTATTCTACTGACTAGACACAATAGTCTCTATTAATCAGTTGAAATAGTGTATGTATGGATGATCACTATTTACACTTATTAAAAAACACTCTGAGGCTACTGAAGCTGGCCTTCCATGACATCTGGTAAAGCACAAAGCAGCATCTGTTGTGAAGTTCTCGAATCTGTAGCCTGCCAAATATGTTGTGCATCTGAGTCTCTTTTTGGACAGTTTTGTCATTCAAAGGAAGAAACTTACACACGTTGCCTTTGGCTTGTAACAAAGAAAACACTTTCCCTCTTGGTAACCTGGTATTAGAAGAACTCTCCTCCCCCTGACAACACCCCTCAAGTCTACACTGCTCAACAGTAGTTTTCTGTCTGAAAATGAGTAGTTTGCTAGTAAACCTGGCTGGAAGGGCAGATGTACTAAAATAATGTTGGTGCTTCATAAATCCTGTGGGATGGTATGAAGTTTCTGATTAGAGGGAAACATTGCAATGTCTTGCGATGGAATTTTTATTTCTTTCCCTTTCTTGCATCTCATAGTTTAGCCGGTGCCCAAAAGCACTAATAGTTTTATTAGGGCCATTCCAGATTATTGATTATTCTGATGTTATGGAGGTGTATTTTATTTATTTATTTATTTCTATACTGTCCTTCCAAAAATGGCTCAGGGCGGATTTCTGTACTGTCCTTCCAAAAATGGCTCAGGGCGGTTTACACAGAGAAATTGTGAATTTATGAAATAAATTGAGTATTTGTTTCTGATTTGTCCTGGGAGGTGTAGACATCATTTCTAAATTATTATTATAAAATCTAGTGCCACAGTTGCTGGGATATGATATTCTCCTGTCCCCTTATTGCCTAACTGCTAAGTTTACTCAAGAGCCTTTGGTGGGGATCTTTGTCAAAAGCTTTTTGGAAATCCAAGCATTCTGTGTCAACTGGATCACCTTTATCCACATGCCTGTTGACACTCTCAAAGAACTCTAAAAGGTTAGTGAGGCAAGCCTTTCCTTTGCAGAAGCCATGCTGGTTCTCCTTCAGCAAGGCCTTTAACAATTTTTTGCTTTCCAGCAATTTACCTGGCACCCAGGACTTCTGCCCATACATGCGACACTCTATGCAATACACTGGGAAGCACCCACTCCTCTGCCAGCATTCTGCCTTCATAACTGGTTTGATTGGCTACTGAGAGTATATAGGGCTTGTTCACTTGAAGCTATATACTGGATGCCGTTGTCAGCTAATTAAAGATTTTAAGCTTGTCCTCCAAGAAAATTACAAAGGTCAGGTAGTACTCACCTTATTCTTGCACTGGGTGTCTCCTCTGTAATTAAGGGGGACCACTTGTGTGCCTCCCCACAGAGTTCCCCACTAATCTCCCACTAAACTACTGCAAAACTCCTTCGATATCTGTTTGCAAACTCCTGGGAGAAAAGTTTCTCCGGTCTAAGCCTTGTATTCAAGATCAACAGGCAAACTTACTCTCCCCTCCCACAAGCTGGAATGTCACTCACCTGGAATGAATCCCCCTCTCAAGCTAACTCCTCTGAAAAACACACAAACACTTCCAGCCAACCAGAAATCAAGCCCTAGAAAATTACCTGCACTAACAAACTTTGCTTTCCTTTCCCTTTTGTTTCCCTGGTGATTTATGTATTCATTCATTTCCTTGCCATGTTTCCTTGCTTAGTATCTTCTTTAGGAGAGAAATATAAGTTTGTTGCCTCCTCTTCCTTCAAGATCAGCAGGCAAGCTGCACCCTGTTTCACACAGCGGCCCACCAAATGCCTCCGGGAAGCCCCCAGGCAAGAGCTGAGGGCATGCCCTCTCTCCTGTTGTTGCTTCCCTGCAACTGGTATTTAGAGGCATCTTGCCTCTGAAGTTGGAGGTGGCCTATAGCCACCAGACTAGTAGCCATTGATAGACTTGTTCTCCATGAATTTATCTAAGCCTTTCTTAAAGCCAGACAGGCTTGGTGGCTGTCACCACATCTTGTGGCAGAGAATTCCATAGGTTAATTATGCATTGTATGAAAAAGTACTTCCTTTTGTCAGTCTTAAATTTCTTGGCAATCAGTTTCATGTGATGACACCTGGTTCTAGTGTTATGTGAGAGGGAGAAAAATTGTTTTCTCCACACCATGCATAATTTTATAGACATAACTTTAATGTCTCCCCTCAATCATCTTTTTTCCAAACTAAAAAGCCCCAGTTGTTGTAGCCTTGCCTCATAAGGAATGTGTTCTAGGCCCCTAGTTATCTTGGTTGCCCTCTTCTGCACCTACTCCAGTTCTACACTGTCCTATAATGTCCTTTTTGAGGTATGGTGACCAGACTGAACACATACTCCAAATGTAGCCACACCATAGATTTGTATAAGGACATTATGATATTAGCAGTTTTATTTCCAATCCCCTTCTTGATTATTCCAAGCATGGAAATGGCCTTTTTCACAGCTGTTGCACATTGAGTCAACACTTTCAACGAGCTATCCACCACAACCCCAAGATTCCTTTCTTGGTCAGTCACCAAAAGTTGCTCAGATCCCAAAAGTTGTGAAGTTGGGGTTTTTTGCTCCAATATGTACATTTGCTAATATTGAACTGCATTTGCCATTTTGATGCTCACGTCCCCATTTTGAGAGTTACTTTTAGAGCTGCTCGCAATCTCTTTTGGATTTCACTACCCTAAATTGTTATCTGCAAATTCGGCCACCTCACGATCAATCACTGCTTATCCCCAACTTCTAGATCATTTATGAATAAATTAAAAAGCACTGGTCCCAGTACAGATCCCTGAGGGACACCACTACTTACTTCCCTCCATTTAGAGAACTGTCCATTTATACTTACCCTCTGTTTCCTGTCCTTTAACAAGTTTCCAATCCACTCATGAACGTGTCCCCTTATCTCATGACTACTAAGTTTTTTCTCAAGAGTCTTGATGTCAACACTCTCAAATAACTCCAAAAGGTTGGTGAAGCAAGATTTACCTATGCAGAAGCCATGCTGTTTCTTCTTCAGCAGGGCCTGTTCTACTATATGCATAACAATTTTATCCTTGGGAATGCTTTCCATCAATTTGCACAGCACAGAAGTTAAGCTAACCAGCTTCTAATTTCCCGGATCCCCTCGGATCCCTTTTTGAATATTGGTGTTATATTGGCTACTTCCCGCTGGTACAGAGCCTGATTGTAAGGATAAGTTGCATATTTTTGCAAGAAGGAATGCAATTCCATGTTTGAGTTCTTTAAGAACTCTCAGGTGGATGCCATCTGGCCCTGGCAATTTGTTAATATTTAATTTTTCCAGGCAGTTTAGAATGTCATCTCTCATCACCTCTATCTGACTCAGTTCTCTCTGTCCCTGAGAAGCTTGTTTCAGATACAGGTATACACTCAGTATCCTCTACTGGGAAGACAGATGGAAAGAATTCATTTATCTTCTCTTCTGCAATCTCCATATCCTCCTTAATAATTCCTTCACTCCATCATCATCATCATCTAATGGACCAACCACATCCCTGGCAGATTTCCCGCTTCTGATGTATTTAAATAAGTTTTTATTATTCCCCTTGATGCTTTTAGCTAAATGTTCTTCAAACTCTCTTTTCGCCACCCTTATTGTCTCCTTGCATTTCTTTTGCCAGAGTTTGTGTTCCTTTCTGTTTTCTACCTTTCAATTTCTGAAGGAAGTCTTCTTCCCCTTTATAGCTTTCTTGGCTTTACTGGTTAGCCATGCCGATATCATCCCAGACTAGTTGGTACCTTTCCTCCTTTTTGGTATACATTCTAACTGGGCTCCTATTATTGTGGTTTTAAATAAACTCCATGCATTCTGGAGCAAAGTGACTCTCCTGATTTTTCCCTTTCAGTTTTCTTTTCATCCTCATTTTAGAGAAGTTTCCTCTTCTGTGTTAGACTTTCTTGGTGATTCTCTCCTCGCATGTTTGCTGAATTTGATCACACTATGGTCACTGTTCCCTAAAATGTTCCATGATACTGACATCTTGCAACAGGCCCGGGGCACCTCAGGATTAAGTCCAAGGTTGCCTTCTCAATCACCCATTATTACAGCTCTGTCACTCTTTGACACCTCCCTGATTTCCTTCTGCAACTCCCAGTAACTGTCATCATTTGGATAAGGAGAAGAATTTCATTTACGATCAATGATCAGATACACAAAAGTCAAAAGCCAACCCCCACCCCCAATACAATACAATGCAATGCACTAGGTACAGCAAATCAAATTAAGCATAATGGTAGCAAGATCAGATTACATCTTGTTGGTGGTCCTTTGTTGTCTGATTTTCATGGCTGTCAAACAAATGTTACCTTTTGTTTATTACCTTTCGGGCAATATCTACACTCTCATAAGAGAGGAGAAAATGTATGTAGTAAGACTTGTCCCTACTTGGCCTATTCAATAACAAGGGTGTAATCAAGCTAGCACGTGAGTCTTTATAGAAGGAGCAGTACAAAAGGACATGTTGTATTCTCAAGCATTCCTGCACCGCAAGGACAGATCCTATTGGCTTGAGGTGCTTTATTATACCTGCCAAAAAGTACTGCCGAGGGGAGCACATCAAATCTGGCTCTGAAGAATTTACGTAACTTGGGAAAGGTAAGTAATGATAAATATTTTGCTGGAGAACTGCTGATATTAACATAATACTCTTGGTTGAGGTCAGAGATCATACTGAGATCCTTTTGGCATTCTACATCCTCTAGTTTGTGCAAATACCCTCTGGGTCTGGACAAGGCCCAAGGACAGCAGGTATTCAGGGGACAGTTCATAGGACAAACATTTCTCCCTAAGTGCCGACTCCCATCCCAATTTATAATTGTCAGCGAGCACCAGAGGGGCCAAACCCACAGGGTACAATTTGAGCTTCAGCCAATAGTTGCCCATCCACTTCCATGCCCTTGCCTCCACTCTTAGAATCCCTGTGTCCAACCTCAAGCTTACATTGGACACGCATCTACGCGCACCAAGAATTGTCCTCAAGAATTTAGTTTGGACAGTTTCCATCTCCTTATGCTTGATGTAAATTCCTAGTTGTGCACCTTACAAAATTTGGGCCAACGACTTGGCCTCAAACAGCTTCCCAAATTCCCCTCCTTTGCCATAGAAGAATCTTAATATAGCTGCGGAACTCCTCTGAACTGACTGCATGGCATTGCTGATGTGGGGCTTCCGAGAGCCCGCAGCACTAAGAACTATCCCCAAATATCTAAAGCTCTGCACCTGTTCGATTTTGTTACCCCCGACTGACCAGTTGAGTGTCTGACGTTCTTTGGTGAACATCAGAACTTTCATTTTCTGGTAATTAATCTCCAGCTGAGGAGGACTTCCTGTGCTGAAACTAAGGCCGGATTTTGCCTGTAAGATTTAAAACTTTGCACCAGATTCTGTCTTGCCAATAGACAATCCTGGTCGAACCAGGTTTAAGACCTGATTGCAATATCGGGTTTCTCCTTCATTTGTTCTTTTGCATAGAATTCTTGCAGCTTGCCTATAAACATATTGTAATTATTAAGAGTAGACTCTGACTCATCTCACATTGTGAGTGCAGTGAAAATTTGAACCACTTCTGGTTGCTTCAGCCAATGTTTGAATGCCACAGCATTCAAGGAGGGCAATAAAGGTAAAGTGTGCTGTCAAGTCAGTATTGACTCCTGGCGATCACAGAGCCCTGTGGTTATCTTCGGTAGAATACAAGAGGGATTTACCATTGCTTCCTCCCACGCAGTATGAGATGATGCCTTTCTGCATCTTCCTGTATCTCTGCTGCCCGATATAGGTGAACTTCCCATAGTCTGGGAAAACATACCAGCGGGGATTCGAACCGGCAACCTCTGGCTTGGTAGTCAAGCCATTTCCCCGCTGCACCATTAGGTGGCTAAGGAAGGCATAGCATGTTCCTATTAACACATTTCCTTTCAGGCCTCGTATTGTCACTCACACTGCTTTTGTGGAGCACTCTGGTCTTCCTAGGTTTTCTGTCTTGTTAGATTCTATCCCTCCTTTTACTCCGCCCCCAATCCGCCCCTCCCTGTCCTTCCTATAGAGTTTATATCCAAGAATAACAGTGTCCCACTGGTTCTCTTTGTTCAACTATGTTTTTGCTATGCCCATTATATCTAGGTTTTCATTAACAACCAAGCACTCCAGCTCGCCCATCATGGCCAGGAGGTTTCTGGAAGTGGCATATAAGCATTTATATGCTGAATCTCTTACCTGGTGTATGCTATCTTTCTTATGGCCATTTGATCTCTTTGACCAGCTAGTACATCCTCCTGTCTGCGCTTTATCTGGTTCTATTCTGTCCCTTTCGGGTTTATCTGAAGCATTTATACCCTCACTTAAGGGATGGCATTTGCAAGATACTGCCCAGCTCCTATTGGCTACCCCCATCACATGGGAAGAGGTCCTAGGGGATCCAACAGGGTGTGTGTGTGTGTTTTGCTGTTTGTCATGTTGGTTCAAGATTGCAGCTACTCAGAGTGTAGGCAACTTCCCTTTGTAATCCATGTGCTGACTGATACAAACCAAATTCATAAAACATGGTTGGGGTCCTAGGTATCATCATGTTCAAAGAAGCAGAAAGTTGGCTCTGCTACTCCTGCTTACAAGAACTACTTGTAGTTTTGTTAGGCCTCAATTTGCATTAATTTCATCAAGCAGATTTTAAAGCAGACTAACAATGAAGTGCATAGAGAAAAAATTGTAATAACCATTACAAATTTTGTAATCACAAGTTCCTTGTCAGATTACAAAATTTGTAAGCTCAAGTCTGGCATAGTAAGTGGAATGGATGTCTGGAAGCTAAAATAAGAAAGGTGACATAGTGAGGCTATTCCCACAATCAGGAGAAATCGGGCTAGGGGAGCCTAGCCCAATTTCTCCTGTTCGTGGGAACCACCGGGCTTGCAGGCGAGCCTGGTGGCCTCCAGGCGGTTAACTAGCCAAAGTAACCCTCCCTTAAACCGGGTTTGCAGAGCAAGCGCTCCGCTAACCCGGTTTTAAAAATCGTGAGTAGCTGCGGTGTGGCTCTGCACCGCGGCTACTCATGAGTAGACTCCCAGTGGGAGGCTGAAAAGCAGCCTCCTGACTCGTGGGTCTCCCCAGGATGCCCTGCGCACTCGCATGCCCCCCGAACTCCCCAGCCCCCACCAGCTCCATCATGGAGCCTGCAGTCATGTGGGTGGTTGATCCAGCCACCCAGGGCTCCCGGCCTGCTTGTCTGCGGGATTGTGAGACACGGCTCAATATCTAGCAAGGACAAAAGAACAGGGGAAGTAGCAATAGCCTCAGTGGGCAAGTCTTGATTGGCAAAATTGGAGTTCTGTATAGGAAAATGAGAAGTAGGACACTTTTGAGAGCTGGTTTTGAAATCTTAAGTATTAGGAGATGGCGGGTCATCTGGACTTGGAGGGGAAAGGGGGAAGAAAAAATGCTAGTGTGAAACTCCCTGTTCTCAATAGACTCTTTGTTCAAAAACATTAGAAGAAAATTGGGAGAAGTATAAGAAGTGAGTAGAAACCTTACTAAATGTGTTGGAACAAACAAGGAGGGTATAAAACCCCAGGGCAATCATTAATTGGGGTCTGCCTTTCATCTGAGCACTGGTTACCCCATGGACCAATAGGGAAGCTGACCCAGCTATGAAGGCACTTAAATGGCCATGGGGCTTTGTCTTATTAGGGAACCTAACTGGGACAGAATGGCTTCTGTTTTCATCTGTATGCGTTTGGCTACTGCTTGGCAATTCATTCATGAAAGCATTTAAAATCTTTGACTGAGAGTTCAGCTCATTGAACGATCTTTGTTCCTTCCTATTAAGAACTCCTTTCGAAATTAAAGTAGAAAAATCTTCCTACAGTTCCCAAGACAGAGGCAAAAACCAATCACCAATCCCATGGTGAAAAATGGCAATGATGCAAGTTGAGGAGTACACAATAATGGAAGGCCAGTATGCAGATCTTAAGTATGGCCACTTTGGGAGTCTTTGGAGAAGTGTGAAACTGCTGAGTCTAATGGCAGAAAGAGCTTCTGTCAAGATGGTTGCATAGTCACAACTGTGGCTGTGATGTTCCAGGGTTTCACTGTGTTGTGAGAATGTCAATAAGAGAGACAGGAACTGCATGAGGTTTACTAAAATGTAGTCAATGGCAGATGATCAGAATAAAATAGCACACACAACTTTCTTTATATTTCTTTCATGACTTTTTTTTTAAAAAGATGAATGCTATCTGACAAGACAGAAAAGAAGAACACAAGATCAGTTATCTATTTGAAGAAACAGGATGTTTCCCAGCCATGTAAATGAGTAAGGAAAAAGGCAAATATTTATCCACTGTTGCCTAACTTCCACTGCAAGATATTAATTGCTTTTGACTAGAGAAAGAGGCCTCTAGATTAGATAATGGGGGATGGGGAGCCATAACAGTAGTTGTGCACCTGACATAGATAGTAGCTCAACCAAAGTGAGGTGCCATCACTAACAATAATTAGAAAAATATTAGCTGTTCTAAAGAAGTAGCTAAGGCAAAGGTGAACTATTGTTCCTGGAATCAGGCTGTGAGTCTTGTAAAAGAGAATGTACATAGATGTTTTTCCATCTTCCTTGAAGTGCTGGACCTCTTCTAAAGAGAGTTCGAACTGCATCAAGAGTTTTTGGAGATCAAACTCCATGGCTTGGGAGTGGAATTTCGCTGGGCATGTGTAGTCATCTGGATTAATTTCTTTTTCTGTGTCAACATCCCGAACGCAAGATTTGTTTCCCTGTACATTTCTTTTTTCTTTTTAGGAAGTATGGCTGTTTCACACAAAACCAGAGACATATTTTATTTGTAGTCGGTATGATTTTGTTAACAACAATAATGGCTACGAAGGCATTTTCCTGTTTGCAGGCCAGTTAGCATTGACCTTCCATAGAGAGTGTAAAGTTAAAACCACAAAAGTGACTATTGAGATTTTGTCTTAGGATTGTAGGAAATAAGTAGAAATGAAAAAGGAACTGCATAGGTGTGAGTAAACAAAAGAAGCTTAGAATATTTACATACCGCTTTTCAACAAAGTTCTCAAAGTGGTTTATATACATAGCAAAGTTATAAGAAAATGGTTCCCTGTCCTCAGAAGGAACCTCACACTCTAAAAATAAGCACAACACAAGGTAGGCACCAACAACAGCCTCTAGAAATATGTTGTGCTGGGGTTGGAGAGAGACAGTTTCTCTCTCCCTGATAAATATAAGAGAACCACCACTTTAGAAAGTGCCTCTTTGCCCAGCTAGCAGTTCCACTCTATTACGCCCTGGTCAGACCTCACTTAGAATACTGGCTGATATCCAGACTAAGCCAGCTTCAGGCCACCAGGAAGACATGTCCGCACTGAGGAAGGCTTCCAGACTACTGCAGCATGGAGCATACAGGGTGGTGGTGGGTGATTTTAATGAACCTCTGCTTTGTGTCACCCAACAGTGTGTTGCTGATGGCTGCATGACCCTCAGGGACATATTTTCAGGTAGCATGGGGTACTTTTGTGGGAAGCTGGGGTTTACGCCCACCATGGGTGCTCTATGCTGCAGGGCGAAGAAAACTCCACAACACAGGTTACGTCATCATGGCACACTGATGCTGGCTTAGTCAGGATGTCGGCCAATGTGTCCGCTTCTGACCATCACATTTTAAGGAGAAAATGGAACGGGTTCAGAGGAGGGCAACAAAGATGGGGAAGGATCTGGAAAATAAGCCCTATGAGGAACAGTTGAAGGAGTTGCGTATGTTTGGCCTGGAGAAGAGAAGGCTAAGGGGAGATGTGAGAGCCCTTCAGTTATTGAAGAAGAAGACTGCCACATAGGAGTGGGAGTGGACTTGCTTTGTTGTTCCTGAAGGCAGACCTAGAACCCCAGGGTTGATATGATGATGAAGCAGATTCAGCCTATACATTGGGGAGGAATTTCCTAACTGTAAGAGCTGTTCTGCTGTGAAACAGTCTGCCTTGTGTAGTGGTGAGCTCTCCTTCACTAGAAGTTTCAAAACACAGACTTGATGGCCATCTGTCATGGATTCTGTAACGTTTTCTGTTGGACCAGAAATCCTACAAATTCCCTTCCAACTCTAAAATTCTATGATTCCATTATAATTATTTAGATTTTAGGTAAATTAGATTTTCCATGCCTGCTATTAGTCATCATGGCCTTAAAACTTGCCACTCCTTTCTCTGGAAGGGTTTTTAACAATGTCATGGCTGGCAGAAGTTCAACAGGTGAGCTTTTCCTGGCATTCAGATGTGATGGTGGAGAGAACTACTCCAGTTAAATTCCTGTTTTACAGGCAATTGAAAGCACAGAAATAAAGGTGGGCTATTTTAGTGGCAACTGAAGGCTGCAGGTTTACTTATGACATCACATCATTTTTGCATGAGCAATATCCCTCAAATACTGATTCCATCTAGCCAGCTGTAATATCTTCTTGTTACAGTAAGGGCGATAGAGCTTTCAGAAGTGATGCTAAGAATGCTTTTTAGTTTGGGACAGTGCCATTTATGAATAATGTTAAATAGAAAAAGAAGAGAGCTGTTTTAAGACCAAATTTGTGAAAAAGGCACTTTGGTCTGTAAACCCGAGTCCAATAAAATCGCGATGAGTTTTGTCATTGTTCAATGAGATGTGGATTGTATCCTTCAGCTACAGCTTGCAAAAGGTTTGCAACTCTGATCCTATGATTATTTGCCTCAGACAAAGATTGTGACCCAGCAATGTGTTTACACTAGATCCATGTGTATTATGTTTACTTTAATAGAACAGTTTCCCCCTTTTAAGCAACTCGCTGGGCTAAAGTTGCTTTTTACAATCCTCTGAATTTGGAAACCACCTGAAGGTTTGGCAGGGAGAAGGGCTGGAGCAAAAGCATCTTGCTAAAAGTCAGTGTACATATATGATCTCTTGTAGGCATATTTAGAAGTGCTCTAATGATAAATATTTGTCTTTCTTTCATCCATTTTTGTAAACATTAATGTTGTTGTGGACTAGGAGATCAGGCTTCAGATTCTTGCTTATTTATAATCTTACTGAGAGGATGTCGGGAGGACAGCTGGATTTGTGGTAGCAAGTATGAATTGTCCCTTTTGCGAAGCAGGGTCTGGCCTGGTTGCATTAAATGGGAGACTACATATGTGAGCACTAAAAGATGTCTCCCTTAGGGGATGGGGCCACTCTGGAAAGAGCACCTGCATGCTTGCATGCAGAAGGTCCTAAGTTCCCTCCCTGGCATCTCCAAGATAGGGCTGAGAGAGACTCTTGCCTGCGATCTTGGAGAAGCCGCTGCCAGTCTGTGTAGACCAGGGATTCTCAATGTTGGGTCTCCAGATGTTGTTGGACTTCAACTCCCATAATCCCCAACCAAAGGCCACCGTGGCTGGGGATTATGGGAATTGAAGTCCAATAACATCTGGGGACCCAATGTTGAGAATCCCTGGTGTAGACAAAACTGAGCTAGATGGACCAATGGTCTGACTCGGTATATATGGCAGCTTCCTATGTTCCTATGAGGTCAACAACTTTAAGCCTCAATTATTATTCTTTGAAATGGGAGTAATAATAACTGTGGCCTCTTGTGTGTTTAAAGTTGTCTTGAGCACACAGATATTAAGTTTCTTTGAAATAAATGGGATTTTCTCCTAAGTAAACATGCAAATACATTCAGGGTATCGTGTGGAATTTAAATGGTGAATATAATGATAATGAATGGCTCTCTTTTCCTTTTCAGATATCAGGCATGGGTTTATTTTGCATCTGTCTTTCAATCGATTTCTTGTGGCATCCATTATTTGGCTTCTGTCTTCTTAGCTGTTACGCCAAAATTTGTATGTCGCGTCTCTGGGAATGTGAGTAGTGTTCTGATTGACAATTCATCTAGTTCAAGCATAGAAGATGCGTGGACACTCTGGACATCAACACAAAACTACATCTTGGTCCAGCTGGAGGATGGAGATGTTTGGGAACTTAATCAGTGCAGCCGGTTCAGACGAGAGGACGCTTTGAATTTTACTTATGAGTACAGTGGCAACAAGACTGAGTTCTCGTGTACTGACGGATTCATCTATGACCGGACAAAATGGCAGAGCACCATTGTTACAGAGTGGGACTTGGTCTGTCAGAGGGCATGGCTTGCCAAACTAACACAGCCCACGTTCATGCTTGGAGTCCTCTTGGGAGCTGTGATTTTTGGAGATATTGCTGACAGGTACAGTACTGAATTTGCCAAAGCTGGTTTGGAGGCCTGGGTTCAAATCCCCATCACTCATGCAAATTGCTTACTGGATGGTCTTAGGAATGGATAATCTCACATGTGCTTTCTGGAGCTCTACCCATGCGCTGTCACCTAGCTCCTGATCCAGGGGCTCGTGGGTCAACTTGCTTCTCCTTATGTACCTGTCTTGTCATATATTCTTCAGTGAGCCCTTGCCCTCAGATTTTCATTCATGCTGCAGTTTTGACTTGGCTCGCTGGCCAGCCAGTATGTTTGGTTGCCACCTGGCCTCTTTATTCTCCTAAGCTCTCATGCACACATGCAGATGTTTGGAATCCAAGTGGTTCTTCTCATTTGCACTGGGATATGGAGTTGGTTACGAAAGAGTGGGAGCCCTCTCCTGCTGCTCAGAAAGGATAGGATTCCTGCTATTTCTTACCTTCTCAAAAATGGCAGTGGAAATGAGACCTCTGGTGAGGAGAGCTGTGCGATGCTTAGTGTCCCACTCACCAGAGGAAAGCTGGCAAGTGGATTTGTGGATGCCTGCAGTTCACCTGTCAGTGCCTCACACTTGGGACAATTTAGACATGATACCAGATAGGCAAGGAGAACTTAGCATGTGGCAGTGCACCTGTATGATTTCTCATTTCAGCCAGGCTCTCGGGCACTATGACTACCATAACAACAAACCAGCACAGTGCCCACCTGGAACAGGCCATCTTTTTCAACCCCCACCCCCAGGACATAGCTGCTCATCCATGGAACAAGCCACAGAGTCTGAATCGCAGGATGTCCTAACTGGATAGCTGGTGCATTATCATTCTTCCTAAGACTCGTACCTCTCATACATGTGTGCGCCTAGTTCGCAGGTCAAGGAAGGGACACCAGATCAAATTTTGGGGTATTATGCTTTGAAATTAGGGGATTTACTCAGAATCTAGGGGAACCATTCACTTTTGCAGTCAACTCGAATCAGCTTGGGAAGCAGGCAGCTGTTCATCCAGTAAAGCAGGCCCAGATTAGCCAATGCCAAAAGAACAGGATGCATAACCTTTGGATAGTGAAACATCCCATGAAGTACCCCAAGGGGCATACAGTCAGGACTTTTCAAAAGAAATAAATACTTCTTATTAGATGAGAAAACATAGGTGTTCAATACTGGCTGCTAGAGTGGTTGGAACAGAGTGAATCTGAAGGCTGTTTCAATTAGGAGAGCGGGAGTGAGAGATGACTAAAGTCAAGCTTATGTGAGGAAAGTGTCAGTGAATTTGAAAAGAGAGAGAAAGGAGGGAAGCAGAAGAGAAAGAGTTAATACCTATCCTGTTTGCTGAGATGAGAAGAAAACCCTCAACAGGGAAGAGGTGAATCTCAGGCTGAGAAATGAGCTTCTAAGCCACAGTAAGGCCGTCACTATGCTGGATTGACTTTCATGGCTACTGGGGTGGCACCTAATCTAAGGAGGTCCAACAGTGTCTTAGTGCTTGGGAGGTGGCAGGATTCCAAGCAGGGTCTGTTCAGTGCATTTACAATGGAGTGGATGTTTTTTGAGCCAGAGGATTAGAATGCTGGCCTAGAGCATCTCCGCTCTGCTACCTTTGGTCCACTTCATTCTGTTCCCTTTGCCTGCCTCACCTTTTCACAGAGTGGGAGTGGAGGAGGAAGGGCATTGTGGAGTGACCCTTTGCCGAGCTGTATGGCACCTTTCAGCAAAGAACTGTTCACGTGGTGATGGGTGGCAGAGAGAGGCAGGTGAGGTGGTAGGGGGCATTTTCCCACCCCAGTGGCACCCCAAAAGTTTGCCTTCCAGGTGGCCTCCTCACCTCATGGAAGAACTGACCCTGAGGGAAAATTGAAAAACAATACAAGTCTGTTGACGTTTTAGACATTCATGCTTGTTAAAAACTTTTTTTTTTGCCAGAGGTACGCAGTTCACATTACACTGAGGACCTTGTATGTTTTTATTAACTTGGGAGGCCCATATTAGCCTTGGAAAAGCAGGTTGGTAATCTTTAAGCCAATCTCTTCTTCTTAACCCATGTTGGTGTAGCTGTTCCACAAACATGACTACCTCACTGCTCCTTTCTGACTCCAGATGATTTCTATTAAAAGCTGTCACCCCATATTTATACTTTATACCCACTTAGTGCTTTCTTCCCTCTGCATGCCTGTGCCTGCTGCCCTCATTTCTCTCTTTCCACGACCCCTTGGGCCTCTCTGCATCTTCACCTCTGTTTCCTTCTATTTTGTGTCTTGCACTCCTGCTCTCACACCTCTTCACATGCTCTGTTACCCTGCTGCTGTTCCTCCAATTGCCTTATTTGCTCTGTTTCTATTCCACTACCCCACCTTCTGGTTCTGCTCACTGAGTTCAGCAGTAAAAGTGTAGATGGCTTTTGCTGTCCCAACAAACCAAACACCAAGAGAATCTCAGATGTAAGTGGGGTGCAGTATATGGCTGAATAGCTGCCATAGGCTGGAAAAATGGGCACTAACTTCACCATGCACCTCTGCACTCTAGGAGAGGAGGTGCAACACACCATATTTACTTTATTTATTAATGTTTCTCCTGCCCTTCTAAGGAACTCGGGGTGGTCTATTTGGCTGCCTCCTCGGGGTGGTCTATTTGGTTGCCTCCTACTTTATCTTCACAACAGCTAGACTGAGAGAAAGTGATTGGCCCCAGATCACCGAGTGAGTTTCAACATACATGAGTAGGGATTTTGGTGTCTCAAGTCCTAGTCTGACACTTTGAACCATTGTACCACCCTGGCTGTCAATATGGGTCTGTTCTAGGCTTTGAGACTGACCCACTGTCACTAAGCTAAAACCATTACCTAAACTTTTCTTTCTTTACTTCAACAGAACAATGAAAATTAGATTGCTCAGCTTCACTTTTTATAGCCTCCTTATTAGCCAGATGCTCAAAAATTTTCCATTCCAAATTGTCTAAGGCAATGAATAAAAATAATCTTACTCAATTTAAGAATTTTTAGAAAAAAACAAGAAGGCAGGCGATCACTTCTCATCATTCTAAAGCCTTACAAAACCTGGTGTTTAAATAACTTGCTAGAATTGACCATGGAATTAATAGTTAATAATACAGAGGTGTGTTATTAATCCTTCACTATTTTGAATTCAAAAGCTATTAACTATTGCATTGGGAAAGGATTAGTGAAGAGGAGTCTGTATTACTTTATTCTGAATATGGTCAATAGTGCATTAAATATCTATATTTTATCTTTAAGTCCTAGGAAATAATTAAGAAATATAGTATCCACATGTTGCTGATGAGGAAGAGAAGGGTATGTTTGGGGGCAATAAAAGAGACATTCCCCATATGTTTGTTGTTAGTCAAGATAGTCCATATGTCATCTCTGTTTTACAGACCACTATCATGAAGCACAGTAAAGGGTTGCTCCATTAGTATATTGTTATCTCTGCCAGAAATTCATTGTTTTCTTTTCCATTTAGCTTTTGGTCTTTGCCCCTTCTGTTGTTTGTGTACAGCATGTTCTGCTCATTTAGCAGATCTCTTTTCCCCCTGAGATTAAAAACTGATGGGCCTCTTTAGTCCCATCTGAAGAATATAGATCTTCTTGAATTAATCAAAAAATGTCAGTTTTTATTATGTAGCTAGCCTATCCCATGAACTCGGGACAGGTAATACTATTGTGCGTATTTGCCTTTAGCCATATTTTTTGCCAAAGGCAAAAAAATTTAAGCTCTAAGACTTGTGGGAGTTTTGAAGCAAGGACTATCACTGAAATCAATGAGACACCAAAATACTTCAAATTGACTACAGTCAGGACAAAAGGGTTTTTTTAATGCAAGCAGTCTTAATTACCTTTCCATTGAGTACGGCAGGCTACATAGAACAATACAAAAACAATTAAATGACTTTTAACAACCCCCTCCCATTAATAATACTTACTCTTAAGTAGATATTTCTATGATCAAGCTGCAAGAGAAAGGGGACCAGGAGGGGTACCTCCTTCCACTTTGTAGATTTACTCCATCACACAGAGAATGTCATGATTGAATAACCGTTTGAACCTAGGTCTTCCTGTCTGCTGACACAGAGATTCCCAGTCTTGGGTCCCCAGAGTTGCTGTTGACTATTCCATCGTGACTGGGAATGATGGCAGTTGTAATCCGGTAACATATAGGGGCCCAAGGCTGAGAACCCCCTGTGCTAGACCACGCTGGACTAGGACCAGGAAGACCCGAGTTCAAATCTCCATTCAGCCATGAGACTTGCTGGGTGATTCTGGGCACTTCTCTCTCAGCCTAACCTACTTCACAGGGTTGTTGTGAGGAGAAACTTAAGTATATAGTACACCACTCTGGGCTCCTTGGAGGAAGAGCGGGATATAAAATGTTGAATGAATGAATGAATGGCAGTTATATGCCTCAAGATATTCCAAGGTGATGTGAGCAATATGATTAGAACACTGCATGGTAATTCTAGTGACAGCTGCTGCGTTCTTAGTGGAACTCGTGTTAGACCCCTTGTGCAGGAGAGAAACCCTTGAAGCCCAATGTTATGAGCTGCAGTTTCAGTGCAATATGTTACAGGAATCAGGTCGTAAATAATGAATATTAGTAACTTTAGGGAATGGTGGAGGATAAGCTAAAAATAAGAGATAATTTATAGGGAGAGAGAGAATAAAAGTGGCTGAGAAACCCCGGCCCTTCACATTTGCTTGCCCCATTGCAAGCACACAGATCTGTCCTTGGGCCCTTATTTTCACTCCAGCATAGAACCTTTTTTGGACAAGTTTTTCCCACTTCTGCATCTCCTCCATCACGTACTGGATTTTCAAAGGGGCAGATGGCGGGAGCAGGGAGGTTTAAAAAGAGAGAAAAAATAGCAAAATAATGTAGATTCCTCAAACAGTCGGTGGTCTTGGTCTTGTGGTTCTCACTTTCCGGCTTCTCAAAGGCCTGCTGATTCTGGAGCTGACCTCCATGGAGAGAAGGAGCATGCCTACAGCTGGAAGAGCAGCTGTGATCATAAGGAGCTATAACAAAGCAAACATCTTATGTAATCTTGTTTCCATGCTGGGGTACTTTTTGCAAGAGCCCATGTCTCTATGTGTATGGGTATCTTTTGCAATGATAAAAACACTACCTTGGGAAAAGAAGCAACATCCAAAAGCCTTTGGCCCAGTGTCCTGGGACTGGGCCAAAGGAACATACACACAGCAGTGAGCTGGCTTGCTCTGCTGGGTGCACATGTCTGCAAAGGCTGCCTGTGGCTCAGCACATTTGCAGGGGGCATTGGTGCTGCCAAAGCTGGCAGTAATCATCAGCTGTTGGGGAAGGAGGGGGCTACGAGGCCTGAATTCAGTCCCTACCCCCTGCAACTCCAAACATGGGGTTGGCATTGACAGGGCTGACATTGCCAGCCATCTGCCCTGCATCATCCATGCAGCAGTTAGGACCATGTGGTCAAACATCCAGCTGTGGGAACCACATGCTTGGAACCTGCTGGCAGGTACCATTCCTGATGCAGTAGGGGAAACCATACATAGAAGCCCTTACTGGATCAGAGCAAAAGTATGGATGCTACCAAAGAAGTAAAGTGCATGTTAGGAAGTAAAGGGCTAGATGGGTTCATATTGTTCATTTGACTCTGGGCAGTTGTAAATGTAATAACTCTTTAAACCGGACTCTACCCAAACCCATAGGAACTGGCATATAGTGATATGTTCCCTCTACTATTACAATTGCACCTTCTATTGTGCACAGCCATATTTTGGAGGGAAACTTTATTCACTGCTGCATTGCTTTATAAATAAAATGCTAAACATTTTCTAATAAAAGTCAATCTGATGCCCGTAAAAAGTACAAAGGGATCATTATATTGATAGATCTATGCTCTGCAATAGAACAAATATATAGAGCTTATTGCAAAATAGAGGTAGTTCCTTTTGTTTAAAAAGGTGTATAGAAGTATTTGTTCTTTCCTGGAAGTGTAGAAATAGCAAGTATAAAATCTGGGACCTTTGCAGTAAAGTATAGCTGTAACTTCATTGTTGCTCTTTGATTCAGGTAATGCGGGTTCCTCCAAGCTGAAAATGCTTTTCTAATGCTGTGCTTGCATGCAGTATTGATTGTTATGGTTGTCTTGTTATTGGACTTTGCAGAATGGGGAGGCGGCTGGTCCTGTGGTTCACAAGCATTGGACAGTTTATTTTTGGCGTTGCAGTGGCATTCACATTTAACTACTATAGTTTTGTGATTGTCCGCTTCCTCCTTGCAATGGTAAGAATACCCATTTATTCTATTTTTAATTTTAAAAACAGCATTATTATGTTAAAAGATCCTTGTTGTTAACCTGCCAGAAGTGCCCTGTTACTGCATTTGCAAAACCAGTTAAGCTAGAATACCTGGATTTAAATTAAATGTGTTTCAATGGGATTGAAATGGGTCAAAGATGAATTCAACCCAAATGCTTAATCTTAAGATCACAATCCAGTGATTTCATGGTGCACACACAGGAGCATCCGTCACTTATTTTGAAGCTGAGGAATATTGCTTATCCTTATTACAGAAGCTGACTTTAATTACTATATAAGAGCTTTTTTCAATGACCTTCTTTAATGCGCTGAATAATGCTTTAAACTGATTTCAGTAAGAAGGTCAAGCATGTGCATCAGTGTTTTGTTGTTGTGATGCTTGTATTCCATATATCCTCCAGGGGTTCAGGGCAGCCAAGATGGGACTGTAGTAATTTTTGAAAAATATTTTTTTCTGCACAACAACTTCATGAGGAAAGGTAGGGTGACAGAGATGACTGACAAATCCCAGGTTACCCAGTGAGTTTCGTGACTGAGAGGAGATTTGAATCAGGGTAGCTTGATTGTAACTGATATTTAACCAGGGTAGCTCAATTGTAACTGATATTTGTATACGTCACTCTTGCTTCACTTGTTCTTAGATCACCATTTCCCTCGTTATCACAGATCATGGACTCCTTGAAACTTTGATCAGCTACAAGCCTTGAAATAAAGGCCACCTATTTCTATTCTTGTTTTACAAAGAGAGTAGTCTGAAGCCCTTTTCTTTCTGTTTTTCCTCCCAGGTTTCAAGTGGCTATCTGGTTGTAGTGTTTGTTTATGTGACTGAATATATTGGCATAAAGGCTCGCACGTGGGCATCTATGCACGTCCATGCATTTTTTGCAGTGGGGATTATGGTTGTGGCCCTGGTAGGCTACTTGGCAGAGACCTGGTGGGTCTACCAGATATGCCTTTCCATAACAACTCTCCCCTTTGTCTTGTGCTGCTGGATGCTCCCAGAGACACCCTTCTGGCTGCTCACGGAGGGAAGATATGAAGAAGCACAAAAAGTAATTAATGTAATGGCAAGATGGAATAATGTAAGCACTCCTTGTAAAATTTCTGAACTCTGTTCAGTCCAAGATGATCTAGTCAATAGCAGATCGGGTGATAACGACCATTCTTCCATGAAGAAGCACAGCATCTTAGATCTGTTTCGTAACTGGCGAATTGCAAGAAGGACCATTACTGTCTGGCTGGTTTGGTTCACTGGGAGTTTAGGATATTATGTATTCTCCCTCAGTTCCGTGAACCTTGGAGGCAATGAATATTTAAATCTGTTTCTCATAGGTAAATATTGTTTGATGTAATTTATTATACTTGCAACAGAAATACAAACATATATTTTATAAATATCTAATGATGACCGCCATCACCAGTTACTTCCATATGCAGGCCCTGTTAATCCATGCAGACCGCACATATGAATGGGCCCTTGTTTGGGGCTGGTTTGCACAGTTGCCTTTCAGCAATCCTGCCCACACAATTGGTATCAGGCCACAGTATCTCTGCTACTGTGCAGACGAACTAATGTGTAACAAAGATACAGTGTGCATATGTACATCTGTGTATTTGTATGCCCCATCCCCCAAACCATTTCCAACATAAGGGGTCAAAAGATTGAGGGAATCAAGTGTATGTGCATATACCCTATCCCATTTGTTGGGTCACACACACAGTGGATGGGACAAGCCCACTGTACATGCCGGATTTCCAGATGGTAAATGTGTGAATTGTGTGGCCTTTCTTTTGTGCTGTGCAATAGAATCATAAGAGTTGAAAAGGTCTGGTACATAGGTGATCTAGTCCAATTCCCAGTTTGACGCAGGAAATCCAGACTAGAGCACCCCCAACAGAGGGCTGCCCAGCTGCTGCTTCAGGATATCAAGTGAGGGAGAGCCCGCCCACCTCCTAAGTAACTGGTTCCATTGTTGAACTGTTGACCATTGGGAAATTCCTGCTAATATTCCTCAGAAATCTATCCTCTTGTAACTTAACCTCACTAGTTCTTGTCCTTTCCTCTGGAGCAAGAGAGAACAAGTCTTTTCCCCTTCTATGTATCACCACTTCAGAGGTTTGAAGAGTGCTGTTTTGTCTTCCTGCAGTTATTTCTTCTTCAGGCAAAACGTGCCCAGTTCCTTCAACCTTTCCTTATAGATTCGCTTTTGAGACTCCTGATCATCTCTGTTGCTAGAGGTGTGGCTAGTGTGGAATAAGGTGGATTGATTACTTCTCATTACTTGGGCACTATGGCTCTGTTAATGTAGCCTAAAATAGCATTAGCCTTTTTAGCAGCTATATCACACTGGTGGCTTATGTTCAGTTTGTGACAGATTATAATCCTGAGACCCTTTCCACGTGTACTACTGCCATGCCAGGTATCTCCCATCCTATACCTATGCACTTGCCTTTCTTTGGTCTAAGTGCAGAACTTTGCATTTGTGTTTATTGAATTTCATTTTGTTTGTTTCAGACCCATTTCCCATTCTTTCAAGGTCATTTTAGGTTTTTTACCTTTGTCTTCTGAGATGTTAAATATTCCTCACGGTTTTGTGTTGTGTTAATTTGTTAAGAATTCCATCCACCCCTTCATCTACATAATTGATATAAATGTTGAAGAACAGAGCCCTGTGGTACCTCACTCGAAAACTCCCTCCAGTTTGATGAGGAACAACTGATATGCACTATTTTAGTATGCTGGTCCCACTAGCTGTGAATCACATGTAGCCAGTTTGCTACCCCAAATGTCATGGGGAATGCTGTCAAACATTTTGCTGAAATCAAGGTAAATGATCTGAGAGCATTCTCACAATCCACTAAGCTAGATCAAGAAAAAAGGATTTGTCTGGCAGGATTTATTCTTGACAAATCTCATGGTGTCTTTGTGAGATTGTAAGATTCCCCTTTTGGGAGAAGACAGAGGCAAAATAAAAGTTGAGCATGTCTGCATAATTGGCTATCTGATCATATTGTACCTTCTTTACTGAACAGCAGATCTATCATTTCATTCCTCTTCTTCCTTTGAACATACAGGTGGCCCTCCTTATCCGCAATCCCGGGACCCGCAGTTTAGCGTATCTGTGGTTGGGCCATGTGCACCCGGCCTCATTATCCATGGATCTAAAAATAGTTGATCTTCACCTATCTATGGTTCCTAGATGGCCGGAAATGACCTCCAAGGTCATTTCTGGCCACCATTTTGCTGAACGGAGCAATTTTGTGACTTTTTCTTTTAAAAAAAATTAAAATCCCCCTATTTTTTTGTGGGAAATGGTTGGAATTGGGGTTTGGGGAGTACATTGCTAGACAGCTGGAGACCTAGAGAGCATGGTATGTTACTTTATTGCTCTTAGTTCCACTTTTAAAGATTTTTTAAAAGACTTTTTTTTTCACCTCCAGGCTCCAAGAACCTGACCCCACCCCCAATTCCCATTCACTCAAGGTCTCATTATTCGCAGTTGTAGGTGAGAACAGAACCGTGGATAATGAGGGCCACCTGTATCTGGAAAAGTTCTTTTTGTTGCTTTTAGCATTCTTCTATAGCCTCAGCTTGTTCTGAGTTTTAGCTTTCGTGACACTGTTCCTACAAGTCTGGACTACTTGTCTGCATTCTTCTTTGGTGATCTGGCCTTCTTTCCATTTCTCAGTTCTTTACAAAGCTTTTTGTGCAGCCACATTGGCTTTTTAAAAAGATATCTCCCTTTCCCCCCCCCCTTCAGGAACTCCCATCTATCTTGGCCTCCTTTCCCTGTTAATCCAGCTATGCAACCCTAGTTAGCACTTGTCTGAGCTTATTAAAATCAGCTTTTTTGAAATTCAAGGTATATGTTGGACTGTAGCCATAGGAGGCGATACTCATGGTTTCTGATGGAGACTACTGCTCAGAACATTGGAAACAAACAGAATGAACTTGAAATCCTAATACAGGGAGGCAAATATGATCTGATAGGTATTGCTGAACCTTAATGGGACTTATGATTGAAATATAGTACTTGAAAGTTATAACTTGTTCAAAAGAAATTGACTCAACAGAAAGGGAAGGAGAGTTGCTATGCATTTAAATAATGTATACACTTGCTCAGAAATCCATGCATTTGAGCATGGGAGCTCTGTCAAAGTGTCTGGGTAAAAAATTTTAAAAAGTGAAATAAAAGCGATATCATTGTAGGAGTTTGTTGCAGACCACCTGGCCAAGCAGAAAACATGGACAATGCTTTTCATAAACCAAATTACCAAACTTTCAAAAAAGTGAGCTGCTATGATAATGGGGAATTTTAATGATCCTGTCCTCTACTGGGAGTCTAACCCTGCTAAGAATCAGGGATGTGCATGGACCAGGTCCGGGCCAGTTTGGTGGTGGTGGGGTTTACTTTTAAGGAGCGGGGAGGGTGCTCATCCCGCCCTGCATTTCCCCCGCTGGCACTTTCATGAAAACCGCTGGCATGTGGCCACAGCGGACCTCCTTGCTGCCCCAGCCAGCATGGGACCAGAAGTGGCCTGTGCACCTCACGTGTGTGCACTGGCCACTTCCTGTCCAACACTGGCCGGGGCAGCAACGAGGTATGCTGCTGCCCCTCACCAACAGTTTTCATGACAGCGCCGGTGGGAGAAACGTGGCGGGTGGGGGGGGGATGAGCACCTCTCCACTCCTTAAAGGTAACCCCTCCCCCACTTCCAAACTGGCCCAACGCCGGTTTGTGCATAACCCAGGGTTGTAATGATGGGGGGACAGGCAGGGCACGTGCCCTGGGCGCCACTTGAGGAGGGGGCGCCAAAAAGTGCCACGACCCCCCCGCCGATCCCCTCCCTTACCGAAAAAAATCATTTTTAAAATAAAAATTTATTAAAGAGAGAGCCTGGCCCTGCAGGAGGCAACCGCCTGCTGCCGTGTGTGTCCTCCGAGGGGATGGCTGTGGGCGGCGGGGGAGCAAGCGGAGTCCGGACTCGTCCCCATAGCGGCGGCCGCCAGCAGAGCAATGCCGAGACCTGCCGTGTGGCCCAGCAGCGCTAATCAACTGAGATGGGGCAGGAGCGGGGGTGAGCAAGCAGCAAGAAGCAAGGTCCTTGACTTGCGGCGGCGGCCGCTGCCGGTGCAGCAGATGTAACATAGAGCGCGACGCCGAGGCCTGCCTTTTGGCCCGGCGTCACTTCTGAACTGCAAGGCGCGCCTGCGCAGTTTCAAGCTTTGGCGCGCAGGCGTGCCTTGCAGTTCAGAAGCGACGCCGGGCCGAACGGCAGGCCTCGGCGTCGCGCTCTATGTTACATCTGCTGCGCCGGCAGCGGCCGCCGCCGCAAGTCAAGGACCTTGCTTCTTGCCACTTGCTCACCCCCGCTCCTGCCCCATCTCAGTTGATTAGTGCTGCCGGGCCACACGGCAGGTCTCGGCATTGCTCTGGTGGACCGTGGCGGCCGCCGCTATGGGGACGAGTCCGGACTCCGCTTGCTCCCCCACCGCCCACAGCCATCCCCTCGGAGGACACACACGGCAGCAGGCGGCTGCCTCCTGTAGGGCTAGGCTCTCTCTTGCTAGGAGAGGAAAAAACAAAAACAAAAATAAAAATGTGGTAAGTTGTATTTATTATTATTTTTATTACAACTACCACCCTATCCATCCAAAGGCTCTGGGCACTTGGGGGGGCGGGGGGGCACGGCGCAATTTCAGTGTTTGCCCTGGGCGCCGTTTTCCGTAGTTACGCCTCTGGCATAACCCTACTAAGAATGAGATGTCTAGTAAATTCTTGACTTGTCTTGTTTCTTCTTCTTCCAGACTTCAACTTCATCTTTCAGAAAGTAGAAGGAGGAACAAGGGGGTCAGCTATCCTGGAGTTAGTCCATACTAATAGCCTATAATCGGGAATGATTGGTTATGAAGTGAAAGTGGCAGGAACACACGGAGTGGGGGGAATGACCATGTTATCTTGGAATTCATGATATCAAGGGACAGGGGACTGAGAATAGTTGAACGTACTCTGAATTTCAGGAAAGCTGATTTTAACGAGCACAGAGGAAAATTAGGTAGGAACTCTTGGCTAGAAATTTTAAAGAAGAAAAGAGTCTAAGAGTGATGGGAGATTTTGAAAAGCAAGATACTGACAGCACAATTCTAAACAATTCCCATGAGGAGGGGAAATGGGAGATACTGTATCTAAAGGAACCAGTGTGGCTGAACAGAGAACTTTCAGAAAAGCTGAGAAGCAAAAGGGACATGAATAAGAAATGGAAGAAGGACATATAAACAAAGGTGTCAGGAAGGCTAAAACTCAGAATGAGCTGAGGCTTGTGAGGGATGCCTAAAACAACAAAGGAGTTTTCGGTTATGTTAAAAACAAGAGGAAAGTTAAGGAAACGATGAGGTCTCTTGCTTGGAAAAGACGGTGAAATGGTAACAAACAGTAGTGCAAACGCACAACTGCAGAATTCCTATTTTGCATTCATCTTTTCCCTCAAAGGAAAAGGGCCCAAGCTGGCAACAGTGACACTGGTGAAGAAAGGAAGGAATAGTTATTAAAGACAGATAAAGAGAAAGTGGGAGAACAAAAAGCTATTTCAAATGAATTTAAATCTCCAGGGCCAGATGAATTATATCCTAGATACTGAAGGAATTTGCAGATGTGATCTAAGAACCACTGCACAACATCCATGGGTAAGTTACTTATGACTAAGTCCTATTGAAATTAATGGGTCTCATTCATTTCAGTGGTGCTTGTTCATGAATAACTAGTCTGCATGTTGCTCACTGTCTGTAATCAATGAACTTCTGGAAAGAAAAGAACTTCTGGAAAATGGATGAGGTTCAAGAAAACTGAAGACAGACAAAATCCCTATCTTAAAATAGGAGAAGGGAAGATCCAGAAAACTACAGACCAATCAGCTTGACATCGACACCTGGCAAGATCCTCTTAAGCAATCGTCTGTGAAAACTTAGAATAGAATGTGGTTATTACTAGGAGCCAGCATGAGTTTATCAAAAATAGGTCATGTCAGACTAATCTTATCTCTCTCTTTTTATAGAGTTACTAGTTTAGTAGATCATGGGAATGTCATGGACATAGAGTAATTTGATTTCAGCAAAGCATTTGATAAAGTCTACCATGATATTGTTGTTGACAAGATGGCAAAATACAAGTTAGATGACATTACCCTTAGATGGATTTACAGCCAGTTGAAAATCTGTACTCAACAAATGCTTATTAATGACTCCACCTTAACCCATCTCAAATGGAGTGCTATAGGATTTATATTTTTTATAAATGACATGGAAGGAGTCAGGGCCCTCCTGGAGGAAATGCTGATAAAATAGGAAATGATACAAAGTTGCATGAGAGGGAATAGCTAATACCTTAGAAGGCAGAATCAAGATTCAAAACTATCATAACAGGCTCAAACACTGGGCCAAACCAGCAAGTTGAATTTCAACAGAAACAGATGGAAAGTCCTGCATTTAGGTAAGAAAAATCCTAGGATGGGGAGACCTGGATTAGCAACAGTACATGTGAAAAGGATGTAGACATCTTAGTGGACCACCAGTTGAACATGAGCTGGCAATGTGAAGCAGCAGCTGAAAAAGCAAATGCAGTCTGTGGGTGCATTAACAGAGACATGATGTCCAGATCATGAGAAGTAGCTGTTTCTACTCTATTGTATGCTGGTCAGCCTTCATTTGGAATCTTTTGACCAGTGCTGGGCATCAAAAAAGATATCAATAAACTGGTTCAGAGGATTGCAACCAACATGGTGAGGGGTTGCAAACCAAGCTGTATGATGAATGGTTAAAGGAGCTGGTTATGTTTAACCTGGAGGAGAGAAGGAGACATGATTGCTGTCTTCAAATATCTGAAAGGCTATTACTTAGAACAGGGTTTCCCCACCTGTAGTTCTCCAGATGTTGCTGAACTACATCTCCCATCACCCCCAGCTACAATTTATTGTGGCTGGTGATGATGGGAGTTGTAGTTCAGCAACATCTGGAGTACCACAGGTTGGGAACCCCTGACTTCGGAAGAGCTGACTTGTTCTCTGTCACTCCTGAGGGCAGGACTAGAACTACTGATTTGAAATGGCCAGGAAGGAGATTTAAGCTAGATGTTTGAAGGAATTTCCTAATTGTAAGAGACTAATGGTGGAGCAGTTTGCCTTGGGCCGTGGTTGGCTCTCCTTTGCTAGAGGTTTTCAAAGCAGAGGATGGCCATCTGCCAGGGATGCTGTAGAAGATTCCTGCAGAGAGTTAGACTAGAAGATCTCCAAGGTCCCTTCCAACTCCAAAATCTATGATTCTAGGACTATGCTCACTTTTAGCTTCCCCCAAGACGAAAAATTCCAGCATTACATGGTTCCTTTTGCTCAGAGTTCCCACTAGTTCATCTTCATTGACCAACTCTTCTCTGTTGGTTAGCTTCAAGTCAAGGATAGCCAATCCCCTTGTTTTTCTCCACATTATTAAATAAGTGGCAGTCAGCAAGGTGTGTCCTGAATCTGGAGACTGCTTAGCAGAATTTGTCTCCCAACAAATATCAGGGTATTTGAGGGTATCCCCCTCTACGACTAATTCTTGCTCCCTTGAAACATCAGTAATTTGTTTCAGGAAAGCATCATACCCATCCCCTCTTCGACAGGAGACTCCAGCTACACAGTTTCTTTTTATTTTCTTCATTTATTTTTGCCCAGATGTTCTTCCTGTTCATGCTCATGGATTTCTGTACAGGGGCACACTTTTTTTTTTAACAGATACTACTGCTGTTGCTACTACTACTAGTAGTAGTACTCCCTTTCTGTTTCATGCTTTTTGAACAAGTTATATTCTTTTAATTGCTACATTCCAATCCAGGGAGTTATCTCACTAATTCTATTATACAATTCAAGTTGTATCTTCCTGTACTAGAAATTCAAGCTTATCCTGTTTATTTCTCATGCTCTGTGCATTAGTGTATGAATATCACTTTATTTATTTTATTCATTCATTTATTTATTTGTTTGTTTATTTCATTTAACATATTTTTATACTGCCCAAAACTTATGTCTCTGGGCAGTTTACAAGAAGATTAAAAAACAGTAGTTAAAAACAAAAACAATAAATTTAAAACACAGTTTAATTTAAAAAAAAAAACAATATTCTAAAAACAACATTAAAACATCAAAACAATATCAGTTAAAAGCCTGGGTGAACAGATGTGTCTTTAAAGACTTTTTAAAAATTGTCAGAGATAGGGAGGCTCTTATTTCACTAGGGAGCGCATTCCAAAGCCTTGGGGCAGCAAGGGAGAAGGCCCATCCCTGAGTAGCTGCCAGACAAGCTGGTGGAAAATGCAGATGGACCTCTCCTGATGATCTCAGTGGGCGGTGGGGTTCATGGTGAAGATGACGTTCTCTTAAATACCCAGGGCCCAAGCTGTTTAAGGCTTTATAGGTTATGACCAGCACCTTGTATTTTGCCCGGAAACATAGCGGCAGCCAGTGTAACTCCTTCAATACAGGTGTAATATGTTCTCTCCTAGATGACCCAGAGACCAGCCTGGCTGCCACATTCTGGACCAACTGTAGTTTCCGGACTACATACAAGGGCAGGCCCACATAGAGCGCATTGCAGTAATCCAGTCTGGAGGTTACCAGCAGATGTACCACTGTTTTGAGGTCATCTGTCTCAAGAAACGGCGGCTGGCGTATCAGCCGAAGCTGATAGAAGGCACCTCTGGCCACTGCCTCAACCTGGGACACCAGGGAGAGACTTGGATCCAGAAGCACCCCTAGACTGCGTACCAGTTCCTTCTGGGGAAGTGTGAACCCATCCAGAACAGGCAGATCAAGATTGTCTCTTGAGTTTTGACCCCACACCTTGAGTATCTCCGTCTTATCTTGCTTGGATATTATCCCCCAAAGTCTTTCTGAATATTTTATTGTGGCATTTGCTAGGCAATCCCACAACTCCCCTGTAGCGTTTCCTCACAACTTTCTCCTGCAACTCTCAAGTCTCTATCCTTTGTACTTTTGTGCTTTCCTTTGGGCTATTATCTCATCCCCTACAGAGTTTAGTTTAAAACCCACTTGATCAAGTTTGTCAAGCTTCTGCCAAACACATCTTCCCCAGTTCTCGTGAGATGCAAACCGTCTTGTGCCAGTAGCCCATCATTAAGGAAGCTTAGACTGTGGTCCCAGAAACCAAACCTCTCTTGTCAGTGCCACCTACATGGCCAGTCATTCACCTGAAGTATTCTTCTCTCTCTTTGTAGTCCTCCACTCTTTACAGGAAGAATTGATGAGAGTACCACCTGAGCCCCAAGGTCCTTCACCCTCCTCCCCTGAGCCTCAAAGTCAGATGTGATCCATTGATAGCTGTGCTGGCAGTGTCATTCATTCCCACATGGATGAGCAAGAAAGAATAATGATCAGTGGGCTTGAAAAGACTTGGCAACATATCCTTGACCTCCTGGATCTACAGATTGGGAAGAGAACACACTTCACAAGCCAACAGGTCTGGTCAGCACATAGTCACCTCTGCATCTCTCAGTAGGGAGTCACCAACCACCTCCACTCTTCTCCTCTTCCTGCAGGTGGTGGTGAGAGAAACCATCTTTCTCCTCATAGTCTGCTGTAGGTGTTCCCCATTAGGATATTAAGAATCACTCTTGCTGGAAAGAGACGAAAGCTATTTCTTAGCCCCAGTGCTTCAGAATGCCTTCTGATTCTCCTGCTGCTGACAGTCACACTCTTCCACACATTTTTCTCCTCCTTGAAGATCTCCTCATCTCCCTCCTTCACAGTCATCTCCTGCTGTTGCCTTGCTGCAGTGTTCCCTATGCCCTGTCCAATAACCCTCCATTCTCACTAATGAGGCAACGTGTAGAAGTGTAAAAGCATAGTATAGAATCTAGGACGGGACGGATTCAAGAGAATGTTTTATTTCCTGGTTCTGTTTATGGGAATGGATGCTCCCCACCACCTTGCACTGTGCTGAGGTGCCAGTGCTGTGGAAGAGCTCTTATGCAGCACAGAGGCACTGCCTGCTGGGCTTTTTCAGAACTGGAAGGATGCAGGTCTGCCGACAGCCCCTAAGACAGCATCCTGGTTGTGTTGGAAGAAGCCCTTGACCACCTGCTGCTCTTGCATACTTATGCTGGTAGCCGGAGTTGTGAGGGGCAAATGGGGGTGCCAGAGCTCTCCGGGGTGCTGCTGTAGCTGCTGCCATACAGCTCTGTGCCATGGCAATTGAAGCAGTGGCTAGGACGTGGCTGCCCCTTCCATCAGAGGGCCATCCAAATAGCATTATCAGTTGCTCAAGAAAATGAACCACGACTATGTGGGGGTTTGTTGCAATAGGTGTTGAGTTCTTTAGGCAATATATAAGCTTGCAAAAGTGAATCTGTTATGAATTTATTCTTACACATTTTCCCTGCTTTTTGGCATAATGCCCTCCCCGCAAAAAACCTCACAATGTTAAATATATTGCAAAGTCTCACAATAAAATCACCAGTTTAAAATACAATAAATAAAAGTCGACCAACATCCGTGTATAAAAACTGAGACCATCCTGCCAGGCCAAGCCAGACCAAAGGCTGAGCAAAAAAACCATGTTTCTTTCTCTACTTCACAAGGCTGGTAGCTGATTAAATGTTTTTAGAAGGAATGTGCCAAATCCAGTAGAAATCTGCTGAGATCCCCACTTTTAAATGCTTGAGGCATAAGCCAACCAAGTACTGTTGAGGCCTTTGCCCTTAACTTGGAAAAGTTAGGCATGCACTTAAATCACTTCCATTGAAATCAACTGTACTTCAATTTGACTGTGTTGTGCCCATTGTTTGAATACAATTAGGATGAGGATGTTAGTCTGTCAGATGTTCCAATTAAGAGGCAATTCTTGTCTGCTGTTAGCATCTGATGATGAAGTGTGCTTTAGCACATGGAAGCTTATGTCACAATAAATGTGTAAGGCTTTCAGGTGCCACAGGGCCCTGTTTTGTTTTCTTTTTAAACATGTTATTGCAGGAGTGATTTGTGAGTAACTCTTTAATACAAAGGGCAAGATGGTTATCATAGCCTTTGTTTCTACACATATTATTGGCATCTTGCAGGAATACATAGGCGACATAGACAGGTCCCTGCTCCCAGTGAGCTTACAATTTAAAGTAGATAGTGGGGAAACAACAGCGGGAGGAAGGGTGAGACAAGGTTAAGGAGGCAAGAATGTGGGAAGATGAGTGTTGAATGCATTTCACATTCGTTATCTTGACAATATGTTCACTCCTTGTACATCCAAGAATTAGTTTTGTTATTCACATATTGGAGATGAGTGGGGCTGAGGCATAATAGCTTGCCTAAGGGTGAACTGAGATTTGAACCAAGAGCTTCCTAGTATGTATCTATTTGTTTATTTCAGCCCAAGGCCAGCATAAATGCAAAAAGAAACAACAACAGCAGTAAATACATAAAATACATAAAACATTAATATCTTCAAATACCGTATACATGGCTAATTTCGTTCAAATAAAACCGGTTAATCTGAAGTGCACAACCCAGCATCTCGTGCCTCAGTCACTCTAAACCGAATCTTGCTTGCTTTGAAGAGAAATTTTGCTACCCTCCTGTAAGCATACTCTGACCTAGCAGTAAGCAGGAAAAAGACCTTGTCCCCATCAGAAGGGCAAATAGAATTGTAATGAGTTAGTAGTAGGGAGAGAAGCTTTCCCCTTAATTCAGTATAAAGTCTGCACTTCAGCATCAGATGTTCCGTAGTCTCCACTTCACCGTTCTGGCAGGGGCATAATCTTTGATCGTAGGGCACCTTCACAAAACGTCCTTCCAATACCGCCAGAGAGCTTCCTAGAGCAAATGAATCCCTTTAACTTCTGTGCTTCACCATCTCCTTTAAGCAGAGCTATTTTTAGAGAGCAAATCAAAGTAGTGAAGAAGAATGTAAGTAGCCTTGGGTTGTTTCTTAAGATATTTGTATGTGAATTATCTAATGGCAGGTGCTGTGGAGCTTCCTGCATATGTCTTTGCTTGCATAGGCATGGAGAAATTGGGAAGAAGGAACACGTTGATCCCGTTCCTCCTGTTGAGTGCTGTGATCTGTGCTCTAGTGATGCTGATACCTCAGGTTAGTGACGTGCACTGAAATCCTCACGCACATAGTGAGCCTTGTTCTGATGTATCGGTAGCAACATTCATAGGTCAAGCTCAAGCTTTGTCAGTATCTAAAATGGTGTGGTGAGCTGCTGCCCTCCACCCTTTCACCACGAGAGGAGAGCTGGTCTTGTGGTAGCAAGCATGACCTTTCCCCTTAGCTAAGCAGGATCTGCCCTGGTTGCATATGAATGGGAGACTAGAAGTGTGAGCACTGTAAGATATCCCCCTCAGGGGATGGAGCTGCTTTGGGAAGAGCACAGAAGGTTCCAAGCTCCTTCTCTGCTTTTTCCAAGATAGGGCTGAGAGAGATTCCTGCCTGAAACCTTGGAGAAACCGCTGCCAGTCTGTGAAGACAATACTGAGCTAGTTAGACTGACTCAGTATATGGCAGCTTCCTATGTTCCACAGCACATGCTGCATTACTCGCCTCCCCTCCCCTCCTGCTGAATCTTTCTTCTCCAAAGCTCTGCTTGGTGATTCCAGCTGTCACCTCAGCCCCACTGCCAATTCCTGCCTCCCAAGTTCCACTGCCAATTCCTGCCCTGCCCACAAAGCCCCGCCAGCACTTCCTGTCCCCCAAGCCCCTCTGCCAATTACAACACAAGGCAAGAATCTCTATACACACACACACCCAAGCTCCACCGCTGTTCCCTTTTCACTGTCTTCCCTTACCTGGTGGTGGTGATAGCTTTTCAAAAGGCAGAGGATGGCATGGAGCAGCCAGGAATTAAAGGTGCTTCCTGCTACTACTTTTTGAAAAGGCAAGGTTGGGCAGGACAAACAAACAAGGAAGTGGAGAAGAATGGTGGCGGTGGCGGTGGCAGCAACATCACTGAGCAAAATTGGGCGCAGGCAGCGGCAGTGCACCCCAGGCCAGGTGAGATGGCTGAAAGCAGCCAATTTGTCACTTGCCCCAATCTGCAACTGCCTTGCCTGGTCTCTTCAGCAGCTGGTCCTTGACATCCAGTACAAGGCAAGAATATCAAATCCATCATGTGATGCTTCCCCCCCAGTTGTAAAGTGCCATTTGTACAGTACATGTTTGGCTTGGATGAGTGTGTCAGTGTAGCTGACCTTGCAGGGACCCAAATGCATTCTCAGATGGAGTGGAAATTTTAATTTTCCCCAACCCACCCCGTTGCATCTCTCAGCCCAGTTCTTTGCCACATAATATCTGACAATAGTGTGTGTTGTCAACACAGCAATTCTGGGATTATATCTTGGGATGGCCCATAGGACGGACATTGCAACCAGTTGAAAATAATAGCTAAAGCCATGATTTAAAAGACCTGAGGGTAAATTTTGGATCTTTTTGTATTTAATAGTGGCAGTATTAGACCTATGCAACAGATATGTTGCTATCTTACAAATGGTGATGGTACAGATGTTTAGATGAAGTTTAAGAAATAAAACTGCAGCCTTTTGGTTCACAATAAACCTTTATGTAAAAAGTGTTGCCTACCCATGATTAAACACAGTGCTGGCATCACACTATGTAGTAAAAGAAACTTGACCATTATGTACTATAACCTACCACATATGCATTACATATTTCTTAGCATTTAGAGAACAACTGTGCTGGTGATCTGAATTCTGGAATATAAAAGAGAAAAACATGTACATAAAGGAGCCCATTTCCTTTGTGCTTTATACATTCTGTTTTCTCCTAACAGGATTTCAAAATATTAATTATTGTAGCAAATATGGCTGGAAAGTTTGCAATCGGTATTGCATTCGGCCTTATTTATCTATACACAGCAGAGCTATATCCAACAGTTGTAAGGTAAGGTCAAAATGTGTTTTCTTCCATCAAGAACGTTGCCTTCTAGTTTTGCTTTGTAAACTTGCATTCTGCTCGAACAGTCTTGATTCAGAAATGGGTGGTCTCTTCACTGTTCAGGTCCCTTGCTGTTGGAAGCGGGAGCATGATGTGCCGGGTAGGGAGTGTGGTGGCACCTTTCTGTGTCTATCTGTCAAGTGTCTGGATCTTCATGCCTCAAGTAAGTGCCTATTTTAAGTGCCCCAGGCTTGACTGCACCAAGTGTCTGTTGGGCATTGGGTGGCTTAGTGTGAGGACAGCCAGCTTCTCTGCTTGCCTGGGGTGGCTCCCCTGGCACATGGCCACAGGGTGGTGAGCAGTGATTCTTGTAACAGGGATTCCCAGATGTTATTGATTAGTTTTCGTTTTAATTGGTTTTTTTTATTTTAATTGTTCTTTGATTTTAATGTAAACCACCCTGAGCCACCTTTGGAAGGATGGTATATAAATCCAATAAATAATTTCCAGCATCCCCAGCTGCATTGGGCTTTGGCTGAGGATTATGGGAGTTGTAGTCAACAACATGAGAGTCTCTATTACAGGGAACTGTGGTGGTGGCTGCAAGTCTCCGCCCTGACCGCTCCTGCCCCAGGCATGTCTCATCTGTCTCTCGGTGTGCTCTGCCTGCCCACTGCATTTGGCTTCATTTCATCTGTCTCTTTGTCTGCACCACCACTGCTGCAGCTCACCTGTCCATCACTTGCTGTCTTCTCAATGGAGAAGGAAGCTTCAAGAAAAGCACTCTTCTGTAAGAGCAGTGCTGGGACTAGGAGATGGCATGCAAGCAAACTGGAGCAGTGATGGCACGGAGAGAGGGATGGGTGAGGTGAAGCTGGATGTTCTGCCTACCATATATTTGAATGTGCATCCCCACTGATGTTTTATGGCAACTAGTCAACTACATGTGCCTAGATAAGGATGATTTAGCCAGATTGCCTCAGCAATGGGGACATGTTCTTGCTTTCCCCAGCATTGTTCCCTTGCACTTTCCCAAAGAGGTGTGGAAAAAATCAAAGGGGAACACTTCTTGCAGAGCTGAAAGGAGGCACAAAATGTGCTCCCTCCCTTATTGTGGCTCAACATTAATAATAAAACTCTCTTGCTTCACTTTTCATTCTACTTTATATCCCTCAGTTGCATGCAATTCTGTTTTCTTCTAGTTGATTGTTGGAATCGTGGGCTTTCTGAGTGGGATATTAACGCTGATGCTGCCAGAAACCCTTGGGAAACCATTGACAAATACTTGGGCAGAAGCTGCAGAACTCGATGACCATGTTAACAAAGTCAATGATTCAGAAAAATCTCTGCCAACACAGAGTGATGCAGCATTAGAAAAGATAGAGATGCTGAGTCCAGGGACGCATGGTGTGAATGAATAAGACGGTCACTTTCATTTTAGTTACCATATTGTATTGTGCACCTTTATTTGCAATAACCAGCAGTCTGTATACTCTTTTGCCTTCTCAACAAGGGAGACATAAGAATTTGTAGAACATCTTTTAGAGATGCTCTGAAGAACCTGTTAATATCCAAACAGTAATTAATCTTAACACTTTTTGAGATTCATTAAAAGAAAGTTTCTCGCCCCCCGCCAGCCTTCTTGGTCACCTCATTTAAAATAACTTGTCAATTCTTGCCAACCACAAGCCTGGATTGTGAACTGATATCTTCATGTTCCAAAGCATTCAGTATTTATACATACAAAACCCCTCTCAATCTATTGCAGTGATCTCTTAGTAAATGGAAAATGCAGGATTCAGTTTTCTAAGCACTGGGTCCATTGCTTAGAAATGTGAGCACTTTAGAAGAATAAGAAGCTAGGCCACAGCTCTGATGGAGACAGTCTAATTATATAAATTTGTAGAATGTGCAAGGCATACACAGGCTCCTTGAATGTTGGATAAAGTGGCTGACATCCTGACTGAATTTACTAATTGAAGCCCCACTGAAATTAAAAAAGACAAGTTAGACATGCCTAACTTGTCATTTTAATTTCAGTGGGACTTGCTTGAATAAATGTAGTCAGCCATAATTTGTTAGGGAAACCAAACATTGCAAGTTGAGTGTTTTTACTCTTTGTAATCTTTCCCGAGAATTCAAGCACTGGATTTAGTCATCTCCTGTTAACTGAGCAAAGAGGCCACTTTTAAAAGGGTGGCTCTTTTACATTTAGCAGAGGGAGAAAAGCTGCCCCCATTCAACTCAGCATAGTGTCTTTCAGTGGCTATTGCTGGTGTCTCCATTGTGTTCTAAGATTGTGAGCCCCTTTGGGACAGGAAATCATCTTCTCATTCCTTTGGGTATGTAAAATGCTTTGTGAACTTATTTCACTGAAAGCAGTATATATCTATTTTATAATGTTCCTATAGCACAAATAAAATCAGATTGCCTTTAAAACAAAAACTCCTCACTCCAGACTTCTTCCCTACTTTCACTTAAATTAACACAAAGTTGCATGCTGCTCTACAAGTTTGGGGGAAAGCAGCACAAAAAGCTTTTGAACTAAACTTGAAAACATTCTTAAAAACTGATACTGATCCAACATATGCTTTTCTTCTCTCAACTCATCCAAGTCTCGCCTTTGGTGTGCCCTAAGAAGACCAAAGCCTTTCACTTGTGTGCCTAAAGACCATACAAGTAAATGAGCAAAACCACAGAAGGGTTTCATATTCAGAACAGATCCTCTCTATACTACATCCATTTATAACCAATAAGGAACTTGATATGCATCTAAAGCTAGGGACATGTTCGAGCCGTTTGCAGTGCTCAAGACTACAGGTCTTTAATTTCATGACTGATACTACAGAGCAGTTGGCTGTTTCTGCACACATATACCTCTCACACATACTAGGTTTTCCTAGTGTTTGAAAAACAGGGAAAGCAGAGGGAGTCTGCTGCCTTGCCTGTTTGTGATGACCCCTCTGTGGGATGGGCCTGATTTAGGGGAACAAGGGATGGGGTTTGTGGATTTCATTAACAGTCTCCCCTACCTTTCCCTCTACACTGGATTATTCATATGACTAAACAAAGCCCCATGCCCAGTCTCCAAACCTTTTCTAACTCCACATGTTACCTGTTTTGGATGGCAATGCAGCCTCCCCAACTGTTTTAGTGAGAGCAACAGAGAATGGGCAAAGTAGTGCTTCTTGGTTCCTATGGTCGTTTCCTGTGACCTCAAGCACTCTTTTTCTTCCTCCTCCTCCACCTCCTGGATTCCATTCAGAGCAGAGAATTGCTCACTTTGCCTCAGGTGAGGACCCTCCCTGGTAGCACTGCTTACAAACATTGCAAATGGAGGTTTCACCACTTGAAGCAAGCAGCCTAAGATAATGCTGCCTAATAAGAGGGTTGGTGGGTGGGGAATCTTATACAACACCATATAGCAGGGTGGGGGGAAACCTTGGGAGTTTTATGAGAGGCTCATTTGGAGTAAGCGACTGACATGAGACCATAGTAAAGCTACTTCTAAAGCTTGGCCTCACAAAGTTACATTACAGTGTGCATCTGAAACTGTTCCAAAGGAAAGACTTCTTGCCTTCAGTGACTCCAGCAAGAACCAGTTTAAGGCCTGCCTGTACTGTAATTTGAGCTTACCTCAGATTGCCAGCTGGTGGTTTTTGGCACCCCTATTTTCTAGATTGCTGGCTACCAATGCATTTTTCTTCCTCTCTCCCACAATTCTTGAACCCTCCTCTTCCTGGTGATCAAGACCAGGAGCACTTCTGCTCCTACTCATGTGCCTCTTTGCCTGGCAATTTGTCCATCCATACCTGCCTTTCCTTGGGGGAGAGCAGAGGTGATAGAAATAGCTTGTTGTGCCAGGGATGGAATATGTGTGATCCCACTTTGCTCTGGTTTTAAAGAGAAGTTTGGGGAAGGTCACACCTCTCTCACAGTGTCCTTTAAAACTCTGTCACTACCCACCAATCACAGCATTTGTAGCTAATGATGCTCTCACATTAGCTATATCCGAAACACACCAACCAACATGAGGTGATGGCAAAATCTGACTGGATTCAGCTGTGTGAGGTAAGCTTTTATTTTTTTGAATACACCACTCAAGAATCTTCTTAGTGTTTTTTGTAACAAAACAACTGGGGGGGAAATTACTATGTATTGATTAATTGAAAAATAAGCAATCGGTACACCTTCAATTATCATTCTGAAATTGGCAATAAATGCTTCTATGAGGAAAAAGAACCTCAAGTGAGAAGGGCTAGAGCTCCATGGGAGGAGAGTGCCTGCTTTGCCTGCAGAAGTTCCCAGGTTCAATCCTTGGCATGTCTAGGAAGGGCTGGGAAATAGCCCTGCCTGAGACCTGGGAGAGCCAACACCAGTCAGCGTAGACAAGACTGAATTGGATAAGACTAGACCAATGGGATGGCTCAGCGTATGGCAGCTTCATATAGAAGCTTCACTAGAATAAGGAAGATGATTTAGGATAGATGTTAGGAAGACTTTTCTAAATATAAGAGCTGCTCAGTGGGACAGTCTTCCTTGTGCAGTAGTAGGCTCTCCTTCACTTGGAGTTTTCAGACACAGGCTGGGAAGCCATTTGTCAGTGATGCCATAGCATTTTCCTGCCCTGAGCAGTGGGTTGGACTAGGAGACGTTCAAGGTAACTTCCAACTCTAAAATTATATGCTGCTAGAGATGTGCTTGTTGCAAAACCCTATTTCTGCATCCAGGACAGATTGAACTCAAGGGTGAATCTACAACTGAGCAACCATGGGCAATGAACACAGGCTGCCAGTGGGGGAGCTGTGCCCAATTTTCCCCCTTACATTATAATTTCCCCATAGGAATTAATGGGAAACTCAAAAATATTAATAACTCCCGAATGGCTGGACAGAAAGCTCTGAAATTTCACATGGTGTTCCTACATGATTGAAGGCTTAAATGTGAGGAAATTCAAGGACATCAGTCTGCCTGTTGATTTTTAATGAGTCATAATAAGGGGTGGGGGAAAATGGAGGCACCCCATTTTTTAATATGAAGGCAAGGAGATGTTTTCTGCAAATGAGGCTTGAATGATGGACAGAGTGGGGTGGGGGTTCAATTCCAGAACTTTTTGTAACTTTCTGCCATGAAACAAAGCCACTGTGACACTTGTAAATAGTTATGGAAACTTTTTTAAAAAATCATTTAAAAATCAACCAATATCCTTGAAGGTCCGCATACTTCATTTTCAGTGATTGGTCTAAAAAGGCCAGTGGAATAGAAATGGAACCAAGCAGCCACTTCCCATAGCAATAAAGGTTTCGCTTCATAACAGTCTATGGACTTACACCAAGAACTTATAGTACACGTTAGTGATTTTCACATGTTCTGAAGCAAAGCAAGAATTCTGATGTTGCTTACCTCACAACAGACATTTTGTTAAGAGTTTGTTACTTTCTTAAGCTTGCAGGAAACCATGAATTGCTTTATGCTTTTCAAATAAAGCCATTTCCTGCAAATATATATTGCCTCTGCTGCATCCAGTTATCTGCGCAAGTCAGTTCCCATACAAGACTAAGGGCTTTTTTAAAAAAAACTTGGAGAAGTCACTCTTTTTCGCTTATGAGAAAAGGTAAATTGCAGTTTCTTGTAACCTGGAAAATTACCTTTCAGTCTGCAAAACAGTAAAAAAATGGTTAGATCAAGATTCAATCATGAAAGACACTTTCTGTGGTTGGCTGGGCCAGTGGGCCAGAAAAGAAACCAAGTAGTCATTTGTTTTAGCAAGAAAGGACTTACCTCTTAAGAACTTATTTTCATGGTGGTGGTGAATATCTGTGATATTTTACACTTCCTCCTTCCTGAAATAGTGCAACAATGTGTATCACTGGACTTTTTGTAATGAGTTTGTTGCTTTCTGAAACTGATTTAAAACCACACATTTCAACCCAAGCACTTTCCTGCTAATAAAACATGTTGTGATGGTGTTGCCTCTCATTCTCTCAGAAAGAAACCAAGTGGCTGCTTTATCAATAAAGCACTTACCTTTGTGTTGGTGATGTTACTATCTGAAGTTTTTGCATCCCCTTTTCTGAAACAGTGCAACGAGTTGTTTTCCTTACCTTGCATAACTGCACAAGGGCTTACATATGGGGTGGTATTAAAATGTATTAATTAAATCATCCCCTACCTTGCATCACAATTTTTGTTTTGAGTTTATTCTCTTAAACTTGGTTGAATCTTTTTGTTGTTGTTTTTTGTTATTCCAGATGATTCCCAAAATGAAGGTTGTCTTATTGGTGGTGTCCATTTGTCTGTAGTTTCCAGTTCAAGTTGCTCTACTTCCAGGGTGAAGGTTCTTCTCCAGGCAACCTAGTATCTTTCCCCCTTACTGTCCCTAGAATTAACCCTTGGCAAAGGTTATTTACAGAGTCAAACAAAGGAAGGAAATGAAAGCATTTGCCATTTAGAGATGCTGAAATACTCTCCTCATCTGCTGGATGGCTTGGTTTCACACCACCTACAGCCCTTACACATTATTCTTCTAGAACAGAAAGACACTTCTTACCTGGCAGCCTTGCCACTCATTTGTATATTTAAAAGGAGCACAACTGCTTTGCCATGATTATCCCATTTCTTCTTGGGCTAGGAGGAGAAACCAGCTGCTCCTCTGAGATGCCACTGCTTCTCCTCAACACCTTGATGGCTAAAGTTTGGTGATGGAACTTTAGCTATCACCAAGGAAACAGTGCGTCATAACCTCTGAGATGCCACTGCTTCTCCTCAACACCTTGATGGCTAAAGTTTGGTGATGGAACTTTAGCTATCACCAAGGAAACAGTGCGTCATAACTGAGAAACCACAGGTGATGTCATTATTGTTCACCCACAGAAGTGGAGGCAAAGTCATTCTTCAGCATGGGAGAGATGTAGGTGGAGGACATCTATCTTCTACACTATAAACATATACATGTTTTATACCAATCTTATCCTGAGAATTCTTGTCTGGAGAGACTGCCAATAATTCTCAGAACTATTGATCTTTTTGAGTTTCTCATTTATCCCTCTGGGGAAATGCAGGTGAAACTTGGAAAATTAGAATATCGTGCAAAAGTCCATTAATTTCAGTAATGCAAATTAAAAGGTGAAACTCATATATGAGACAGACGCATTACATGCAAAGCGAGATAAGACAAGCCTTAATTTGTTATAATTGTGATGATCATGGCGTACAGCTCATGAAAACCCCAAATCCACAATCTCAGAAAATTAGAATATTACATGGAACCAAGAAGACAAGGATTGAAGAACAGAACAATATCGGACCTCTGAAAAGTATACAGTGTGCTGTGCTTGATTGGCCAGCAAACTCGCCTGACCTGACCCCATAGAGAATCTATGGGGCATTGCCAAGAGAACGATGAGAGACATGAGACCAAACAATGCAGAATTGCTGAAGGCCGCTAATGAAGCATCCTGGTCTTCCATAATACCTCATCAGTGCCACAGGCTGATAGCATCCATGCCACACCGCATTGAGGCAGTAATTGCTGCAAAAGGGGCCCAAACCAAGTACTGAATACATATGCATGCTTATACTTTTCAGAGGTCCGAAAGCTTGTTATGCCCCTGAGTATATTGGTTTGGAGCAAATGGAAAAACATAAAACATAAGACATGAAACGCATACATACAGATTCTCAAGATCTAGCACACTCTGTGTTGCAATATGTTCAATTATACTACATAACTTCTAATTATACCATGACAAGGAAAGCAGGGTAAAAAAGGAATATTTTTCTCCCAAGCAGGATCTGCAGTCTTGTTACGTTGTTTGAAATGAATTCAACGATGCTTCTAATTCACTCTCCAAAGTACAGCCAGTTTGGGGACCACAAAACAAGTTCTTCGCCCATACATGTTGCTGTCTGTGAGTAACTTGTCTGAGGCTTGATACTTAAAAGTCTGCGTTGTACAGTCGTTCCGAGTAAAAGAGTACAATTTGCGAGTGGAAATTATTTCTAGTTCGAGATAAGGAATTGCCGATTCTCTATTGGCAAAAGCCTCCGACAGCAGCGAGCCAGTGTCAAAAGCCATCAGCGGCATCCAATCAGGGAGGAGCAGAGAGGGCTTGTGATCATTGTCCCGCCCCCCGAATCCATGGTTTCTTCCGTTGTCTTTGCATCGCCGCTTCTGTAGCCGTATTATAAGCCATTGGTGGGAAAGCGCGATTGCTCACCAAGAATCTGGAGCGTTTTGCACAGAAAGGTATTTCTTTCTCTCTCTCTCTCTCTCTCTCTCGTTCGGGATCTCCGGCTTCTTAAAGGCTCGTCGGATTAGCTGATGACCTGATGATGTCCCAGCCCCCAGGGAAAGGCAGATCCTGTATCAGGAACTTTTGCTAGACTGGGTTTTGCAACAATATCCAATTTCTGGTAAACAGGTGCCCGAGAAAGCGACTTTTGGCTCATCTCTGATGCCTTGATTTATCGCTTCTGTTCTTACTAGCGTCATTTTGAACTTGGAAACACGGGCACGGACTGTCGACCAGAGATGGTACTGCCGAGCTGACTTTGATGTCTCTGAAGGGAGACTCGACCCAGTTTAGACAAACTGCTCCAAAGTCCGCAGTGCAAGGAGCCCCGCCGTGTCCTCCTCGAGGGCTGCGTTAGGGGCTGAGAGCATATTCATCCCAGCCCCCTAGCACATCCCTCGAGGAGGACACGGGGTCACCCTGTCTCCCCAGGCAGTGCTTGAATGGGAGCCCAGCCTCTTTCCCATACCTTTTGTTCTGGCTCTCGTTCCCCAGCCACATGGCAATTTGGGGAGGGGAAACATAGAGCTGCTATTAATTTTGAAAACTATGTGGGAGGTCTCCTGATTACAGATCTGCATTTTGGGGGGGAAACAACAACCTTTATTCAAGCCAGTTCCTCATGTTCACATCAATATTACATTGTCGTCGTCATCATCATGACATGTGTGTTGTATAAGCCATCACAACTAGAATTTTTGTGTCACTGGATGTCATCATGTAAGGTGTGAGTTGTCAAACTTGGTCCCTCAGATATTGTAGGAATACAAGCCCCACCATCCCCATTTACATAGGAAGCTGCCATATACTGAGTCAGACCATTGGTCCATCTAGGACAGTATTGTCTACACAGACTGGCAGTGGCTTCTCCAAGGTTACAGGCAGGGATCTCTCTCAGCCTTTTCTAAGAGATGCCAGGGAGGGGGAACTTGGAACCTTCTACACACAAGTATGCAGATACTCTTCCCAGAGTGGCCCCATCACCTAAGGGGAATATCTTACAGCACTCACATGTAGTCTCTCATTCAAATGCATCCAGGGCAGACCCTGCTTAGCAAAGGGCGACAAGTCATGTTTGCTACCACAAGACCAGCTCTCCTCCCATGACAGAGTGTAGGCACTTATAGGAACATAGAAGCTGCCATATACTGACTCAGACCTTTGGCCCCGACACTATTCAATCTCTTTATCAATGATTTAGCTCCATTTCTGGAGAGTGTGGACTCTCATGCCCCGAAGCTGGCTAACAAACGAGTGCCCATTCTACTCTATGCCGATGACGCAGCCATGTTATCTCAGTCCAGATTAGGTTTACAAAGACTGTTGCGTGCTTTTGCTGGCTACTGCAATGATAACAAACTAACAGTTAACTACAAAAAAACAAAGGTCCTGGTTTTCTCTAAATCCAGGAAACTATATAAATGGGTAATAAATCAGAACCACATTGAGCAGGTTTACAACTATAAATATTTAGGCATATCATTTCAATATAATCTAAATTGGAAAACCCAAAGGCTGTCTTCCAATTCACAAAGCCCGCAATACCCTCAGTGCCTTTTTGCGATTTTACTACTCTAAAGGGGGCCAGTTTGTTCCCATGGCACTCCAGGTATTTCGTGCTAAGATCGTGGCCCAACTACTTTTTGGAGTTTCGCTATGGATCCAGGGTGTAACAGCTGAACTGGAGAGAGTACAGTCTATTTTTCTGAGAGCAATTTTTGCAGTGCCTAGATGTGTGCCTTATTCTGCTCTATGTTTGGAATCTGGGTCTTTCTCTATTGTCTGTAAAGCCTGGGAGCTTACTTTCACTAGATGGAGTAAACTCTGTTCTGAGATTCAGGAATTTTCTTTTTTCCAACATCTATGGGTGGATTCTTATCCTAACCCTTGGCTAACATTTGTAAATAATAAAATTATTCAACTGGGCCTTTCTCCTTCAGAACTCCTCACTTGGGAATATAATAAGGTGAAGGAAATATTATTTCTCCGGTTGCACGATATTGAACGGCAGGAACTTAGGTCTTCGGCCAATAGGACCTGCTCCCCTTTACATTTTGGGATTTTGCCACCCTGGGGAGATAGAGGTGCTAGTTATTTGACAATGCTACATTTTTCCAAATTTTGGGCTGCATTTGCCCGGGCCCGGTTCAATGTGTTGCCCTCTTCCCTTTTGGATCGGAGGTTTGCAAAAGATAATCCTGTTGCGGTTTTCAGCCCTTGTGGCGTTGGCCTTCTGGAAACTGTCACCCATGTGTTGTTGTACTGCTCGTTGTATCGGGACGCTAGAGAAGAGCTAATTTCCCCTTTGTTACTTAAATTTCCCGGAAGGTGTGATCTCTCTTATACTTATTACTGCCTCGCGGATTCGAGCCCTGGGACTGCAGCAGTTGTGGCTAAATTTTTCTGTATTGCCATTAGGCTGAGGTCCCTATTAAGTGCCTAACTGCGAGAGCTGTCTGTTGTTTTTAAATAATTTATTATTATTGATTGTAATCTGTCATATTGTGTTTTAGCATTGTTTTATTGACGTATTGTGTATAGTTGTTACTACCATTTTTGCTGGCCAATGGCCGTAATAAAACTGATGATGATGACTCAGACCATAGGTCCATCTCACTCAGCATTGTCTGCACAGACTGGCAGCGACTTCTCCGAGGTTGCAGGCAGGAATCTCTCTCAGCCCTATCTTGGAGATGCCAGAGAGGGAACTTGGAACCTAGATGCTCTTCCCAGAGCTTCTCCATCCCCAGAGGGGAATATCTTACAGTGCTCACACTTCTATCCCTTTTATATGCAACCCAGTGGACCCTGCTTAGCTAAGGGGACAAGTCACACTTGCTACCACAAGACCTGCACTCTTCACAGTAGTCTTCAGGATGAGGATGATGAGAGTTGTAGTGCAACAGCATCTGGGGACCCAAACTTGAGAACCCCTCGATGCAAGTTACTTCATTCAGTTGGCAGTCATCAAGTGGAAAGAAATCAAGTGAGGTACATACATGTGTAAATCAACCCCCACCCCCTATTGTGGGTTAAATTCTGCTCTGGAGCTGAACATCATCATACTTCGAGCTAACTTTTGCCTGAGCTACAAACTAGGCCTGGTATCTTTTTTATTCACATTTACAAAAGCCATTTATCATGATGAAATAAGCACACAAAGAAAGAGTGAATCAAAAGCTGAAACTAGCCCAAGAGAATCAGGAGCTCATTAAAGTGTTCTGTCATGTCAGTTTTGACTCCTGATGAACACAGAGCCATACAGGAGGAGTTTACCGTTGCTGTCTCCAGTGCTGTATGAGATGATGCCTTTCAGCACCTTCCTATATCGCTGCTGCCCGATATAGGTGTTTCCCATAGTCTGGGAAACATACCAGTGGAGGATTCGAACCGGCAACCTCTGGCTTGCTAGGCAAGTCATTACTTACCCCATCATGTGATGAGTTACCATGTTGATGATAGGATGACCTTGATCTCTGACACATGGGAAAATGCAGGTAAATAGTAACCATTCAGCTAATTAGTAACTGAAGGCTGAAACTACAGTAGACAGAATTGAAGTCACATGGTTGCCCCCCAAAGCAGCAGCTGAGCTCCACATCACCTCCCCCTCTCCCAGCAGTGTCCATTACTGCAGAACCCATGGTGTGATATCACTCTACTGTGAGTTTCCCTGCAACTATTCACTTCACTGACTGCTGTTTGGAAGGGCAGGGAAGCTCCAGGTCCTTAGTAAGGCGGGGGTGGGTGGGTGCGTGGGGAGCTTTGTTTAGGTTGCAATCCAATGGATAGTCATTTGGGAATAAGTTCCATTGAACTTAGTAGGACTTACTTTGAGTAAACATGCAGAGCCTCACACTTCCTTAAGACTGCCTGTTTAGGGAACATGAGTGCTGTTGATTCACAATAGAAATTTGACTATTTCTTTTGTGAATCAACTCCTGGCGAACACAGAGCCATGTGGTTTGCTTTGGTAGAATATAGGAGGGGTTTACCATTGCCATCTCCCGAGATGATGCCTTTCAGCATCTTCCTATATCACTGCTGCCTGATAGTGGTGTTTCCCATTGTCTGGGAAACATATCAGCGGGGATTCAAACCAGCAACTTCTTGCTCCCTAGGCAAGTTACTTCCCCACTGAGCCATCAGGTGACTGGTCTGGTAGTAGTAGCAAGCATTAATTGTTCCCTTTGCTAAGCAGGGTCCACCCTGGTTTTCATTTGAATGGGAGACTGCATGGGAGCGCTGTAAGATTTTCCCATTAGGAGGATGGGGCCGCTCTGGGAAGAGCATCTGCATGCTTGGATGCAGAAGGTTCCAAGTTCCCTTACATCTCCAGATAGGGCTGAGAGAGACTCCTGCAGCCTTAGAAAAGCCACTGCCAGTCTGTGTAGACAATACTGAGCTAGATGGACCAATGGTCTGACTCGGTATATGGCAGCTTTCTGTGTCTCTATGATGTCATTTGATTTGGCAGCCTGACAGCCACTGATTTTGATTTCAGGATGTCAGCACCGGTGTAATGAGAGAAGTAGCGCCAGTGCTTCTAAAGAATTCCTGACTGGCAGTACATAGTATGTTTGTATGTGGGGATTTCAACAACCTCCCCTTCCCCCAGAGGCTCTCTTTGTCACCAAAGATGTGTCCCTGAGGGCTGCATGACACTCAAGGACATATTTCTGGGTGACACAGAGCTCTTCCTGGGTTGTCAAAAATTTGCTCCCACTACTGAGCCAGCATGTCACCTATTGGAGCAGTGGGGAAATGACTTGACTAGCCAGCCAGAGGTTACCAGTTCAAATCCCTGCTGGTATGTTTCCCAGACTATGGGAAACAGCTATATTGGGCAGCAGCGATATAGGAAGGTGCTGAAAGGCATCATTTCATACTGCATGGGAGGAGGCAATGGTAACTCCCTCCTGTATTCTAAGAAAACCACAGGGCTCTGTGGGCGCCAGGAGTCAAAATCGACTTGATGGCACACTTTACTGTTATAATTCACAGTTTACATATGGACAGGCTGTTTAAGGGTAATACAGCCAACTTATTTCTGCCTTCCCCCTACTCCCCACACACATTTTTTTGAGGACTAAATGAAGTATTTGGGGTCATTTGGGATCCAGAGCAAAAGTTCTGATCTACAACCACTTTTGTGGAGCTGCAGTAAATGCATTGTTCTTCTCTGTCATTAACTTGGCAAGGAGGAACTAGTGATATGTTTTCCCTCTCCTGCTTTTGTAAAACTGGGCCACAGACAAGCACAATGTAGCTGTAAAGAAATTGGTGACCTTCCAAAAACAAAATAGTAAAAACTATCAGAAAGTTTATGGTAAGTACAAACTGAATCTAAAATAGGAAAAATAAGTGAACGGTTATAAATACACTGTACATAAACCAAGAAAGCAGGTCTGTTAAAGTGTTCACGATGTGAGTCTGAAGATGTCAACCCAGAGAGAACTGAACAATGCCAAAAATAGTAATAAGTTGTTGAAAGCCCAGCCCGTAAGCATGCTAGAGCTCTTTCTGAGAAGGACCAGGAGCAGGCACTCTTCTTTCAATATTCTTTCCCCAGAACTATATTATAAAGTGACACTGGGGAATGATCAACCAGTGTCTACTTGCAAAGGACAAAGAACAACATTTTGAATGAAAAAGCAAACAAAAACAAGTCCTGCTTGAAAATGATCCAACAGGACTTGTCTTGATGAACTTCAAAAGCACCAATAAAGTTGAAAATCAAAGTGGTTTTTAAACAGGGTACAAAGGACAAGGAACACGTGTTGCTTGACCGGATCATAAAAAAGAACTGCCAGTATGAAGAACTGCCCATTCTGATATAAGGCAAGGATATAAGGCAATCACATGACGGATGACACGGCCATTCTGGCTAGAACCACAGTTGGTCTAAGGAGGGCCTTGGGGCATTGGCTGTTTATTGTAAGAGAGAACGGCTAAGTATTAATTATCAGAAAACAAAGGTGCTTTCCTTTGCTAGGAGACCTAAGAGACAGGTATGGAAGGTCGATGGACAAAGGATAGAGCAGGTCCAAAATTGTGTATACTTGGGGGTAGACGTTCACTCATCGGGATCAAGACGAGCCCATGCCTCTCATGTGGCCCAGGCTGCCCAAAACAGTGCCTGAGCTATTTTGCGGTTCTATAGAACCAGGGGAAGGTATTTTATCCCCGCGGCCTTAAAACTTTTTCAAGTGAAATCATTGGCATAGTTACTATATGGTGCCCAATTGGGTCCTTACCCAGATCTGTCCCCCCTAGAAGTGGTGCAGTCTAAATTCTTGAGAGCAATATTTCAGACACCCAAGTGCACCTCTAATTCAAGGCTCAGATTGGAGGCGGGTCTCATTAGAGTTGAGGTCAGATGCTGGCAAATGGTGCTGTTTTATTGGCGGAGAGTTTTTTCCTCGGACACAGGGCTGAGCCGCTTAGTATTAGAGGATTCCTATCAGTCGACCTAGAAGTGTGCTCTGAACCAAAAGTTGACCGCTTTGGGCCTCGATCAGTCTGCCTTGCTTACGCAAAGTTTGGAGACAGCTAGAGAACTGAGGATAATGAGAGACAAACGGATATAACAAGGACACCTGACTTTCAGAGCCAGGAATCAGTCAGGTATAGTTTGGCCCCAGCACCCTATCTCACTGTCTTGGAGGTGCCCCCACTTAGAAGAGTTTTTGCCTTGGCAAGATGCAATATCCTGCCTTCAGCCATCTTAGAGGGCCGATATAGAGGGACTCCCTATGGGGAGAGGCTCTGCCCATGTGGGGAGGGTCAAGTGGAAACAGTCACCCATGTGCTATTGGAATGTTTGTTCTATAGAGACCTGCATCGGGATCTCATTTACCCTTTGATGGCTAAATGCGCAGGTCTCAATTCTCCTCAGATGATTGGCAGGCTGTTGGAAGGAAATAATTCCAGCACCACCAGAAAGGTAGCTAAATTTTGTAGGCCAGCCCTCCGTTTGCGTAAGAGCTTAATAATGGGAAAATAGGTGATGGATTTAAGGCCAGAGCAACTTTTGTAGCTACAATCTGGCTAACTGCAAGTGGGCACGCAGGTATTGGGATCACCTGTATATCATCAGTAAATCTAACAACAAAATTCTCCCAAGCTCCTGAATTGTTTAACCTCTCTCAGATTCAGGAGTCGGGAAGGCAACTGTTTGAGCATTGATTTGTGTGTAATAGTCTCATAAGTACGAAATACTGCTGCCTCCTTTTATTCTTAATTATGTATTTTTAGAAGTATTTTCAGTACCTTGATCTATGCTGAGGAGGACTTTTTAAAATTTATTTGGTTTTATTGTTTGTAGTAGAAGTTTGATTGTCTTCTGCATTTGTTTTAATCTCATGCTGGTCGCTGACCAAAATAAAGAGATTTGACAAGGATATAAGGCAATCACAAGATTGCTATAAAGTCTGATGCTTGGACTCAAAACTGCAGCCTTCTACCCAGATTCTCCTATGAATGGATGGATTTCAAAAACTAATATATTACATTTCTCTTTCAATATGCTGGCCTTGGGCCGAAATAAACACATACATACATACATCTCTCTTTCAAATTGATACCTGACAAATACCCAAGTCTGAAATAAATTAAAACACAATTCCTGCAAAAATAAATCTAAAACGTTATCCAGCTTGAAACACTAAAAACATTGATACAACTGAACGCTAAAGTATCAGCTGGTCCCCAGCAGGTGAAAATATGCTGCAGCAATAGCAGGAGCCATGAAGAGCCCTTGACTTGTCCCAACTAGTAGCATCAGTGGCTCAGTGCTGTTGGGTGCTTGAGGCCAGATGAGATGCATGGGGCAGCGATGGACCAATAAGGGAGTGAGCCGGTTGCTGCTGCTTGAGCAGCAGCAGCGGCTATGAATGGAGTGGGCTGGAACAGCAAGGGAAGCAGTATCAGGCAAGCACAGGTCGAGCATATCCCAGAAAAGCAGAGGGTCGGTCACTCCTTTGGTCAGTTCCCTCTTCTCCAAAGAAGACCTGTCCTCTCCAGAAACTGCCTTACAGCACCAGCCTATGCATGTTTATTCAGAAATATGTCCCACAGTGTACCCAGTAAGGCTTACTCCCAAGTAAGTATGCCTGGGATTGTAGCCTGAAAGCAACAGCAATTAAGGGACAGGGGAGGTCTTGGCATTTGTTTGAGGCTTGGATGCACTCCAGGTGCCCCACTGACTGAGCAGGGACAGGGCCCGTTTTCTGGCTACTATTCTTGGTTAAAATTGTGAGTTCCGTACTTGAGGGGGCGATAGGGGAGTTCAAGTAGCTAATAATGGCTTTAATTAAAACTGTTAATCAGTTTTAATGTTATAAGGTGCTGGAAGTTGCCAGAACCTAAGGGGTATACCCGTGGGTCAAATGAGCCGTAAGCCGGAATTTGGCTTTTTAAAAGCCAAATCTGGCCACTTAGCCTCAAACCCCACACACATCAAGTTATGGTTGGTTCTGGCCCTCTGGGGCATTTGAGTAGGGTCCCCCTGATCTAGGTCAATACTGTCTGCAGCAGGGGTAGGCAAACATGGTCTGGCTGTTGATGAACTAAAACTCCCATCATCCCCAGCTACAGTAAATTGCTGGCAAGCCAAGGTTGCTTATCCCCTGCTCTACCCTGACTGGCTAGACTTCCTAGGGTTTCTTTCCCGACCCCACTGGAAAGATGCAAGGGAATGGATCCGAGGCCTTCTGTGTGAAAAGCAGTGCTCTACCACTAAGCTCTGCTCTCTCCATTTATTCATAGATGTCCTCCTTGCTCTTGGGTAACTGCGAAGATGTCACAGTTTCTGAAGCCAAGTTACCATACAGGCTGTTGTGATGATAAATCTGTCCATCCTCCCTGAGAAGACGGATGGAATTCAAATATGACAAATAAACCACTGGTGTAATTTCCTTGCAGAGCTATCATGGCTTGTGGATACTGAACTGGAGCAAGGATTGGTAGATTTTATCCTAAATTTAGACTGCTTGAGCCTCACTGTCATATATATCATGAGTTCTTAGAGTTATGATAAACTTGGAGGTTGGATCAGGGTTTCTGTGTGCCATTACCAGGATCTTCTTTATAACCAGCCACCTTCAGAATATAAGATATACCCTGTGGCTTCTAACCATCTCACGCTGGCCTAGATGTATTAGGGAGGTTCAGTGCCGAACTGGTTCGGGCAAGGGTCTATCTCTCCATGATATATCCCGTTTCTTTCAGGGCCATCCCACATTTAGCCTTACTGCATATGAGGTACCACACTAGTAGAGAAGTTAATCTCATAGAGTCATGAAAACTGTGAGATATCTCCATCCTACAACTAGCTATTTACCACCCCCCCACCCCCATTTACTTAGAAAAACACATAGGAAGCAAACTAAATAATCTGAGCATTAGGTAAAGTGGTAAAGTGTGCCGTCAAGTCGATTTTGACTTCTGGTGCCCACAGAGCCCCCCCCTGTGGTTTTCTTTAGTAGAATACAGGAGGGGTGTACCATTGCCTCCTCCCACGTAGTTTGATCTTCCTATATCACTGCTGCCCAATATAGTACCAATAGGGATTCAAACCGGCAACCTTCTGCTTATTAGTCAAGCATTTCCTTGCTGCTCCACTTAAGGTGGTTAATCTGAGCATTACCTCATACTATAAAATCTTTGGATTTGGGGGTTGGTAAGGGGGACACAGTGAGGTAAAGGGGACACAGGGAGATAAAGTGACACAGTGTTTTTAAAGACTTGTTTTTAAAGTCCTAAGGATTTTCATCCATATTCCCCTGTCTTCTTTGCAGATGCTGCTGTTTTGCAGATGGCAACTGGATCTTATGTAGCTTGAGGCTGACCTTTGATTGAAGGCAATAAATGACTGACTAACTGGCTATGTTTTAACAGAGCGAAGAGAATAAGTGCTGTTAGAAGGCAAGGAAAAACATAGTTTTTTACTCAGACTTTTATATCCGAGTGCTGCTCTCCTCTGTGGTTGCTGCTGCTGCTTGCTGTGTTCTTCTGTTTTTCTGATTTTTAAAATAGATTTATACTGTTTTTAATATCCAAATGTATTATTTGGACTGTTCTAATTGTTTAATAGATTGCACTGTTTTAAATATGTTGTGAACTGCCTTGGGATTATTTTTTAATGAAAGATGGTATATAAATCCAATCTAATCAATCAATCAAGTGTGTGGTTTGCATACTGCTTCTTGCTTTGGTTATTACACAATAACATCTATAGTTTCATCTTTCTATCCAGAAGGGTCCCAGTCTAACACATGGGTGTAATTTCTTGCTTCAAATCTTCTTAACTTCAGCAGGATGATCCATGGGCTAAGAACCCTGCTTAAATTGATCTGCTGGAGGCTGTTTCTTTTTTAATAGATAACAAGAATCAGTAGAAAATTATATTAGATAAGGAATCTTGCTTTCATCTGTAGAAACTTACTCTTTTTTTAAAAAAACAAAACAAAACCCTTTCCCCCTTTCTCTTAGCAAAATATGGCCAAGGCAAAGATTGCAGTTGTTGGTGCTGGGCTGATCGGTCTCTCCACAGCCGTTTGCATTTCTGAATCTATTTCAGGCTGCAGTGTGACTGTAATTGCTGATCAATTTACTCCCAACACGACAAGCGATGTAGCAGCTGGGGTGCTTATTCCACATCTTGACCCAGGTGAGTGAAATATTCATTCCAAAGTACAAGATGTAGAGGTTTCACAGTATGATTTCCCATACTTCCATGCAATCTCTAAATTGGTCCTGAAAAAGGAAGTCCTCCCCCCACCCTCCAGAGGTGGATTAACGTAGTAGCAAATGTAGCATTTGCTAAGGGCCCCGCGTTTTTGAGGGCCCCGCATGCCCGGCTTCCAACTGGGAATTAAAGTTAAAACTTTACCTGTTTTATCTGGTCCATGTTTGATAAAATATCCCTTTTCTGCTAAATGTGCCTTTTAAGAGAAGGCCCAGCACAGCATCTGTCCAGTGGCTGTTGCTGGTGCCTACCACATTTTTCTTTTTAGAGTGTGGGCCCTTTGGAGACAAAGAATAATCTATCCACGCTTTATTTTTCTATGTAAACCACTTTGAGAATTTTGATTGAAAAAACGGTATATAGATGTTCACTGTTGTTGTAGTAAGTGTGAGTTTGTGGCTTGGTCTCCCATACTCCAAAATATAGCAAATGAAAAAAATTGAATTACTTTACTATGAAAGTAAATAATTTACATTCTAATATTTATGTGCATTTTTTAAAAAAATTTAGGGCCCCTTTATAACATATGCTACTAGGCGTGTGTCCGAACCGGTCCGGCGGCCATTCTATAGAATGGCCGAACTGCCGGACCGGTTCTGCCCTGGTTGGTCCGGGTCCGGGTGGGGGGGTATTGCTTTAAGGGCGGGGGGGGCTTGTTTACCCCTCCCGCACCTCTTTGCCCCCGCCAGTGGCCGTAATCTACTGTAAAATTGGGGCGCTGGAAACCAGCCGCCCCAGCCGCCGCCGCCGCTTCCACCGCCCCCCCCGCGAGCAAATTAGAGGAAAAAAAGGCTACTGCCTACAAGGAAGGGCTACTGCCGCCCTGCCGCCCCCCCACCCGCCACCCGCCACCCCCCCACGAGTGCTCACCAAGTTAGAAGAATTTAGAGAGGAGCTCGCGAACAGAGCTCCTCTCTTATCGAAGCCTCCGGCCCAACTGGGGCCTTGGGCGCGTGCGCACGCGCGCTAGAGCTCTTTATCCACTAGAGCTTTTGCCGGAGGCCCGGTCTACCCGCCGGGAGGAAGCCGGGTAGACCGGGCCTCCGATCGCCGGAGGCCCGGTCTACCCGGCTTCCTCCCGGCGGGTAGACCGGGCCTCCGGCAAAAGCTCTAGTGGATAAAGAGCTCTAGCGCGCGTGCGCACGCGCCCAAGGCCCCAGTTGGGCCGGAGGCTTCGATAAGAGAGGAGCTCTGTTCGCGAGCTCCTCTCTAAATTCTTCTAACTTGGTGAGCACTCGTGGGGGGGTGGCGGGTGGCGGGTGGGGGGGCGGCAGGGCGGCAGTAGCCCTTCCTTGTAGGCAGTAGCCTTTTTTTCCTCTAATTTGCTCGCGGGGGGGGGGGCGGCGGAAGCGGCGGCGGCTGGTTTCCAGCGCCCCAATTTTACAGTAGATTACGGCCACTGGCGGGGGCAAAGAGGCGCGGGAGGGGTAAACAAGCCCTCCCCGCCCTAAAAGATAGGCTCCCCTTTGGTGCTGCTCCGGACTGCTCCGGACCATGCACATCACTATATGCTACAGGCCCCGCACTGGCTTAATCCGGCCCTGCCCCCCGCTGCTGTCAATCACCTTCTTGTGCCTGACAAACACACTTAGGGCACTGTTTATCTGAAGGGGGAGGCAGCCTTGATCAATTGAGGTTGCTACTCACGGAATTGCCGTTGAACATGCTTACGGCACCTCCTCTTCAGACAAAGACCACCGTAAGCTTGTTTGTTGGGCACGGGGGAGTGATTGGTGGAAGGACTTCCTTCCTGTTTTTGCCCTTATAAGTGTGAGCACCCACAGTGCTCATAATACCTGAAGAGGGCTGTTTTTCTCCCTTCATTTGAATTTTACTTTTTTCTTTTTTGGTATACAGATACACCAGTTCATCAACAGAAGAAGTGGTTTAGAGAAACATTTGACTACCTCTCATTAATCTGTAATTCCTCGGAAGCTTCAGAGGCAGGGATTCATTTGATATCTGGGTAAAGAAAGAACTCATTGCTAATTGGCAAGCCTGTTTGCTAGGGCATGAGCTGAAGGCATGTGATGCAGTAAGGTTGTAAAAGCCAAATGACTCTAGATCTGGACAGTGCTTGAGTGGTAGACAATCTGGGAACCCCACGCTTGCTACTTTGAGCTCTATTGAAGAAAGATGGGATATTAATGTAACAAATAAAGGATCCTTTGGAATAATATTTTGTGTCATTGTGAAGAAAGGGAGAGGGATAAAGCCAATATGCACCATAAAGAAAACCCCAATGAGCCTTAGTATATGCTCTGACCCGCATTCTACAACTAGTGCATCTTTTATCCTATATCATATAATAACCCCTATTCACATGATATGTTCAGTGCACATACATTGGCTCTCAGACCATTTCTGGGCCCAATCCAAAGTGCTGGTTTTAACCTTTTCAGCTCTAAATGGCTTGGGACCAGGTTACCTGAGAGAACACCTTGCTACATATGTCCCTACCCAAATTTTGCTGGTCAATGACCAAATAAACTTATCTCTTATCTGTCCATACCCAAACCTTACGATCTTTAGAGGCCTTCCTACAGGTGCCCCTGCCAAACGAGGTGAGGTGTGTGGCTACCAGGGAGAGGGCCTTTTTGGTGGTTGCACCCCATTTATGGAATAGCTTCCCCAGTGAGGTTTGCCTGGCTTTGTCACTTTGTTCTTTTAGACGTTAGGTAAAGAAAGACAATTTTTTCACCCAGGCCTTTTAAATTTTGGTTTTCAGATTTGATCTGATTTTTAACTAATTTTAAAATGAGTTTTTAAGCTGCTTTGTATTGTATTTTGTATTTTCTTTCCCTTTTTTTGTCTGTTATGATTTAATGTGTTATGTGTTTTTATTGTATGTTTTAATCCTCTGTTGTGAGCTGTCCAGAGAACAATTTGTTATGGGGTGGCTAACAAATCAAGTTGTTGTTGTTGCTGTTGTTGTTATTCAAAACGGTATATCTGTCCAGATCCCTGCAGTCAGTGCAGCATAAAATCTGAATAGGGCTATAGGTGTTTGATTTGCTCTAACATACCACAGTTTTCTGAGTTAATATATAGTGTGGAACTGCAGAAAATAAAAGCTTTCACACTCCCTTTGTTGCATGTGACAGATGAGAAGTGGGAAGGACAGAGTCAGTGAGCCTAGGGGTTCCTTGGGCTTGTTCTTATAACACTATATCTGAACTCAGGACAGCGTCTTCTTGGTGTTGGTGCTCAAGCAGGCTGTGGTCCTACCCCCACATCTCTTCCTGTCTTCAGTAGGGAAAAATTTCTCTCTTTCAGTAGACCTTTGATAAAGTAGTCACACTTTGTGGAGATATGAACTCTTGGGGTCCTTCTAGACTGCTGTAATTTTCTGTTTCTGTGACTCTGAGGTGCAGGGGCTGCTTGTATGCATATACTGCTTTTCTGTTAAAAATATCAAAAGTGGCTTGCAATAAAAACAACCCACCTATTATGTTATCAGCAACTGAAAATTTTCATAATGCTTAAGATACACCTTCTTAAGACACACCCGTTTCGCCAGGCATTTGCCCTGTTTTTATACATATATATATATATATATATATATTTGATTGTTATTGGTATTTCTGTTATTTACCCCCTTGAGTCTTTGGAGGAAGTGGTATATAAGAAGTTTCAATAAACAAACAAACAAACAAACAAACAAACAAACAAATAATGCAGAATTTAAGAACTGGGAAACTAGGAAAGGGAAAAGGGCTCTAGCTCAGAGCACATGTTTTGAATGCACGAGATTGTAGGTTCCATTCCTGGCATCTCCAGATAGGGGAGGAAAAGACCCTGCTTGGAACCTTGCAGAGCCACTGCCAGCCAGTAGACAATTATAATTTAGATCATCAGCAGGGGTGCTATTAGGCATGGACCTGGCAGCCCAGGTCTGTGTGTCCACTCTCCTAGTGGGCCCCATGATGTTCCCCAAGGGAAAAGAAGGCCCCTTTTATATTTCTGGAATGAGTTCAGAAGAGTTCTGAAATTGGGCACAGATGCAGGGCAGATTATCTGGATACTATTTGTTGATCTTGAAGCAGATTGGTCAATCCACTGATTTTTAATGATTTTTTTAAAAATTTCAACAACAACAACAGTCTTATAAGTGGCTTCCTTCATGGTAGAAAATTACAAAAAACTTCTGGAACTGAATGCCTGCTCCCCCTCCCAAGAACATCATTCCTTCCCCATGTGAAGGATTCTGCCCTTTGCCTTCATAAAGAAGTGCAATATGCCACCACCACCCCCATTTTGCCCAACTCTTTACATTTCCATAATGGCTGGGCTTAGAGTTCAGAAATTGGGTAAACTTGTAGCCCAAGATGTCAGGACTCTTCTTATTTTTATTTCAATTAAATCAGTCAATCCTGTGATTTTAATGAATGTTTTTCTTACTGTAGTAATTTTTCCCTTCCTATAGTAAAGCTGCCAGAAATAGTTATCTCTAACCATAGAGTACTTCATACCTAGTGAAAGTGGAACTGTTACATCTGAATAAAACAACATTTTTTCTTTTACAAATGCACTATACTCAAGTTGGTCTGTGATCCAAGAGGTATGCATGAGAACTGTGAAGCAGATAGCAGGCTTTACCATGGGTTTTCTGTGTGGCTTTACTGCAAGTTTGAAGTTACTCCAAAAACCCCACGCAAAAAGTGGAATTTTTTTACCCTGGATATAAATTGGGCTACACGCTAAAGTGCAATTAAAAACCCCAATTGTGTGTTAAGTGCTCCCTGATAACTCACAGGGACTTCGGGGTAACTTTGGCCAATATGTGAATACACAGCTCCATTCTGGAGGAGATATGAACTAAAAGCCAGGTGTGTGTGAAAAACTTCCAGGCCATTCGGAATGTTTTGAGTTGGGGTGGCAGCTGTAATAGTTTTGAAATAGTATGATTCTAAATCACCAGCAGTGAGTGAAGGCTTCAAAAGTCTTTGCGCTTGGCCTTGATAACAAAATGACAATTTATGGGACCGTAAGCCCCATTGAGTGTCTTTTTAAAACTTCAGGGCACCATACATTTCTTATACTCTTATATGATGGAAAATATTTTTTCAGTACTTTCTCACTGCTGTCATAGATTTGTACTGCATATGCATATTTATTTACTTCAGTTTGCTGTAATGTATTATTGATTGTTCTTGTAAGTGCAAACATAATGAAAAACGCAACCCATTAAAAACATAAAAGCACACAAATAAAATTGACAAATACTAGCAGCAGTAGCCCAGTAGTCAGCAGAGCAGTTAAAATTTTCAGTAAAAATCAGTTAGATAAAAATAGCAGAACCACAGATAATCCATTTAAAGCCTTGGAGAATAAAAAGGTCTGAACTTGTTATCTGAAAACTATTAGTGTTGGTGCCTCATGGAACTGGTTGTGGGGCATATTTCACAGATAATATGAAGGATATGCCACCCTAATTGCATCTGAAAGCAGGAACACCCAAAAACACATTAAGGGGTCATATGGGAGGAGGCAGTCCTTAAAGTCTGAGCCAAACTACCAAGCATGCAAGCAGAGGACACTTTATACATAATGGCAGGGAAGGGAGAGGGGAGAGAAGAGGGATGGCAATAGACTTTGGCCCTGTGGGTGGTGCTGGGAAAACCAAAACAGTATGCCTGGGAGGAAAGAGATGGAAAAGAGAAGAAAAGAGAGGTGGTGACAGCCCAGAAGGTGGGGCTGGTGAGACATGCTGCCTCACATTAGAATATTTTGCATGCACCACAATTTTGCTAGTCCCCCATCTTTCCTCTCCAATGCTCCCTAGAAATATGTCCTTGAGGGCTTCAGGTCCCTCAGGGACATATATCAGAGGGGCAAGAGAGGGAAGGGGAGGAGTGGCAAAAATGTTTGCATATGAAACATTCTAGGGCATGAAACATTCTAACACAAAGGCAGCATTAGTCTGGATGCTGCCCAATGTTTTTGAAATGAATTTATAACATGCTTTTATACATTCACCTAAAAATAAAGTATCTGCAGGTGATACCAGGACATTTATCATATAAACATACCAAAGAGCTGGTTTTGCCATAGAGAGCATTTGCTCCTGCATAAAGTCTGAATTGTTCTAATATATTTTGTAAGTTGGTTCCTAAATAATTATTTTCAGAGAGAGCAAAAATATATCACCACAGAATACAATTGTTTACAGAATTGTTCTTTTTCATGTCTATGAGGTGGCAGATCTTTAAAACCATTCCTGATGCAAAGACTCCATTCTGGTCTGATGTGGTTTTGGGGTTTCGCTCAATGACTGCAAAGGAATTGAAGAAATTTCCACAGCATCAATTTGGTCAGGCTTTTACTACTTTGAAATGTGATTGCCCACCCTATCTTCTCTGGTTGGAGAAAAGGTATGTGTGCTTTGATGGATGGCTCTATTTTGACAACATTAGGATAGCCTTGTGGACCGGGTTCTACAACATAAGGCCAGACCACTCACCTGGCCTGGTCTGACTGCTCCCTCCTTCTCTCCTTGTGACTGGCTGGCTAAGTGCTAAGGCTCAGCCCACCCCTTCTTCATCCTGACTGACACACTCAGCAGTGAGGGAAATGCTTTCACTGAACATCAGTCAGCATTTCCACCACGGCTGAACAGTGTTCCCTCTAACAGGGATTCCCAGTTGTGGACTACAACTCCCAGAATCCCCAGCTCCAATGGCTTTTGCTTGAGGATTATGGAAGTTGTAGTCAACAACATCTGGGAATCCCTGTTCGAGGGAACACTGTTGCTAAATTTGTCAGTAGGGATGTGCACCGTGAGGTTCTATTAAAAGGAGGTGGGCAGGTCCTACTTGCCCATCCTCCAAGCCCCCGCCAGCCCTCCACACTGCTATTGTTATGGAAAGTCTTCCGTGCAAGCAGCAGCTTGTGCCGCTTGCCCCTCTAAAGTGCCATGCCGCGGTGATGGGATGCATCCATTTCTCATGCGGCGTTGGCATGTAAATGGCATCGGCGCATGTGTGGAAGCCTTTTGCTTTGCCAGCATGCTGTTGCTGGCCCCACAAATGGCGTCGATGCATGCGCCGATGCCATTTATGTGCCAACGCTGCTCAAGAGATGCCAGGGACACGCCCCATTGCCAGGGCACGGCATTTTAGAGGGGCAAGAGGCACAAGCTGCCATGTGCATGGAAGTTTTCACATTACGGTAGCACCACGGCAGGCCAGCGGGGGATTGGAGGACAGGCAGGTACTGTAGGACCTGCTCGCCTCCTCTTAAGAGAACCCCACGCTGAAACATTTTGGCATCAGGGAGCTGAAGCATTTTGGCGCCTCTCCAAAGAGGTGCCGGAACGCTTCAGGCTCATCCCAGTTTGTCAGTCCATCTGTGGGTTGAGAGGAGGGGAGCCAGTTACAGGGAGAGGAGGAAGGAGGGATGCTGCCTGACACTCCTTCCCTCTTCTTTCCCTCCTGGAGAGGACTCCTCTAGCTTGAAATCAAGACAAGCACTCCAGTCAGGAGCAAACACTGGGCTAGTGAGCTGGGTAGGTGGGAGGGGGAGAGTGAAAAATGAGCTCTCCATCAGCAAACCAGGGACCAATGTCCTACCTTGTTGTACTGTAGCTACAAACTTGCCCTGTCCACTGGGCCCTGTCCAGATCTCCTGGAGGCTTTACACACAGGGCGTCTACCCTGAATCACCTTCAGAAGAGAGTATGTGTGTTCACACACCAGCCAAACCTACCCTGAAGCCCCTCCGAGATTCTTGGACCCACACCACACACAAATTGGGCTTTGTGATGCAAATTCTAGCTTATCTTGATGTATTTCCAGATTTTTAAAATGCTGGTTTTAAGCTCCTTTTTCTGAAAACATCAGAGCAAATAGGGAGAGGCACTGATGTAGAATCATTAGCATGATAAGAGGGATGTTCTCTTTAGAAATGCAGCTATCGCTCTTAAGGAAGCTCTCTCTCTCTCCTCCCCCATTAGCTGGAAGGAAAACACGGAACATGCCATGTGAACTTGTTTCAAAACAAAATCCAAGAGCAGAGGGGAGGGGCTGCTTCCCTCAATGCCATGAGTATAGTTCGAAGTGGCTTCACTCAACATTTACCCTGAAGCATGAAGCCATGTGTGAATAACTCCCAGGAGGACTTTGTTTATGTTGGGAAAGTTGAACTGAATTAATCCTGCCCAATTTGTAATCCACCAAAATGAACCAGGGGCGTATCCAGGGTAGGGCAGGCAGGGCACATGCCCCGGGCGCCACTTGAAGGGGCGCCATTTTGTAAAATTATTTTTTTTAAAAAATGGCTGCCAAAAACAAAATGGCCACTGTGCATGCTCAAATGGCCTCTGTGAGGCCCTAGGTCATGCCAGGCCTTGCAGAGGCCATTTGAGCATGCGCGGTGGCCATTTTGTTTTCAGTGGCCATTAAAAAAAAAAAGGTTATTTTTAAAAATGGCCACCGCACATGCTCAAATGGTCCCTGCGAGGCCCTAGAGGCCAGTGCGGGGAGGAGGAACCTTTGCACACACACAAAAACCCCAGCCTTTAGGAAGCCCCCCAAATGGGCTACAGGTAAAAAAATTATATAATATATAATATAAGTCACTGTACACATATTCAGATTGGCACTATGTACAGAGAATCAGGGCTAGTGAATACTGAGCTGACGCTTATGAGCTAGGATTGTATTCATTTGCTCTTACTTTGCTTCTTGTGATAAGTGAGTTAAATGTGATGTCTTGCTAATATGGCTATTAATGGTGAGTTTGTCTTTGAATCAGTGTGAAATCCTTAATATTAAGGCCCACTGGGAGTTTCTTGCTCTCTTTCTCTCATTTTAACTGTCTTTCTGAAAGACTAGAATATATTCCAAGCAGTGACACAGTGTACTCTGCATATCCTTTAATTATTTACAGAGTATCTGGGAAAAGTCAAATTCTCCATTGATTTTTAAAACTTACGTAATGGTGATGCTACAATGCATAGTAGAGAATTAGACAGGCACTTCTGTTTAGTTTTCCAAGTACACTTCCACATAGTATTTGGGTATTTCATGAGCCCCAGCATACTGAAATTTGTAGTTTTCCAGCATTTTTTGGTCTGGCTAAGTCCACTGCTAAATAGTTTTTGAAATATTAAAAGATTAACGAGCCTGACTTGTATTTTTCAGCTGATATTATGGTAAAGTTATCTCAAAGATGGGTGTCAGATCATGATGCTTGGACAGGGGGCGCAATTTCAGTACTTGCCCTAGGCGCTATTTTCCCTAGATACACCTCTGAACTGAACCCAGCCTGCCACCCATGTGTTGTAGCTTGTCAGTTTCCTGACAACCTCTATATTGTCGCAGTGCTGGGCAGGAAGCATAAAGAGGAAGGTTATCATTTTGACATTAACAAGCCCATTTATTGTAATGGTCATAATCATGTTTAACACTGTGTTGGAATGTGGTTTATGTGTTTAATCTGCACGCTTGCATGCTGAAGGTTCCTCATTCCCATCCTGGCATCTCCAAGATAGGGCTGAGAGCCATTCCTGCCTGCAACCTTGGAGAAGCTGCTGCCAATCTGGGTAGACAGATCAGAACCAGGTGGACAAATATGGACCATATGGCAGCTTCTTATGTTCCTGTGTAAGGTGTACTTGATGTAAATTCTGTATCTTGGGAATATTTGAATCTGACCTGTGGATGCAGAAGGTACCAATAATTTTTGCAAATACTGAAACAAATTAGTTGTTAAAGTTGCTGGTTTATGGATTTGACAGGGTATTTAGAGAACAGCCTAGTTGGGTGCAATCTGATCTGTCCTGGTCCAGCAATCAGGACATCCACATCCTAATTTTGTTTCTGAATTTTTCACATAAAAGACATAATGCTTCCAACTATAATGTGTTAAAATGTAATAACATAATAATTGTCTTACTGGATTGCACAAGGGTCCAGGGAGCATAATGTTTTATTTCCAACAGCAGCTAGCCAGATTCTGGATACTCATAAAGAAGGGCATGAAGGTTATGTCCATTCCCTGTTTGTCCCCAGCATCTGTTATTCAGAGGAATACTATAGCTGCACAAGGGGATTCTATTTAGGTGTTATGGCTAATGAGCCACCTAATGGCACATCAGGGAAATGAAAGGACTAGCAAGCCTGAGGTTGCTGGTTCAAATCCCCGCTGGTATGTAGACTATGGGAAATACCTATATTGGGCAGGAGCGATATAGGAAGATGCTGAAAAGCATCATCTCATACTGCGCGGGAGATGGCAACAGTAAACTCCTCCTGTATTCTACCAAAGACAACCGCAGGGCTCTGTGGTCGCCAGGAGTTGACACCGACTCGATGGCACACTTCACCTTTATTATGGCTAATAACCATTCATAGGCCTTATCTTCCTTATATTTGTCTAGTCCTGTTTAAAAAACATTTGAGCTAATGGCCATCATCATATCGGCAACTGCATAATTGATTTATTATGGTCCTTTTGTTAGCCCTGAACTGACTGCCAATCAGTTTCATCTGGTGACCCCAAATTCTAGTATGATGAGCAGGAGAGCAAAATTTCCTCTTTAAAAACAGTGCCATTTTTCCATTTAGCCCTCAGACGGATGTGTAGCAAGGTGTAAGGGGGAAACGTCGAATGTTAACTAAGAGCTGGCTGGCAGTCAAATTATATTGCTGTTTCCATGCCATGTTAAACCATGGGCCAGGCTTGCTTGCTTTGGAATAATCATACACTGAGTGCTCTTTATTCTTCCAGTACTGTCTGACATACGAGCTTTCTCATAGGAACACAGGCTCTGTCATGTTTCATTTCTTAAACAATACTGAACGTGGTGCTGATGCCCAACTGAACTGCAGAATCCATTTAGTACCTGTCAGACAAGCCTGTGGACAGAGGCCTCTCTGCTGCCCCTTATTTCTGTTTCACACTCCTGTGATTTCCCAAAGGAGCAGTCTGATCCTCAAAGTGATACACTGGCACAAAACCCACCGCAATGAAATGGAGGTTGTGCCAAATTATGTGTTTGAAGGATGGAGTTCAAGCAGCTGAAATAAATGATGCAGGGGTATTTTTCCCACTAAGGGAGTCAGAAGGAAGTGTGGATTAAATGTGTAATTTATTGTGTACCCTCAGGGGCCCTGAGCTTTATTTATGATACGCCATCAAAAGATACCAAAAGGGAATCTGCACTTGTTGAAAACCTATGATCCTCTGCTGTAGAAAATGACAATGTTGGATGGGGTATAGAAGCTGTTCTGTGAATGTCACAGTTTGCAGCATGCCTGCTGGTTCTGGCTCATAATCACACTCAGGACATGACACCAATGCCAGCCTATGCTGGGAGCACAGTCAGTATTGCCAGATGCACTGTGATGGCATCATTCAAAGGATGGCACAGAGTTTGAATGATTGCTCCATGTTACCAGGAGTTTGGGCCCAACCTTATGAGCTTAATATTAGGTGGTTTTCACAGACTGAAACTAGGTGTTACTGCGTTGCAACTGAGAGTACAGTTAATATGTAAGGACCAGTGACAGAGATGCAAGACATGGTGGAAATACACATCTGGTTATGGCTTTAATTTGACACACACACACACACACACACACACACACACACACACACACACACGACTTGGCAAGTAGTGTGCAAGTAGTGTGAGGACCTCTGTGCTCCTATAATACTGGTTCAACCTGTACATTTGCAAACAAACAGATGTTTTATAAGGGCACAATAAGACCCACCTAAGTTGCTTTGACCAAGCCACCTTAACTGGCACAGCAGGGAAATGCTTAACTAACAAGCAGAAGGTTGCCGGTTCGAATCCCCACTGCAGCAGTGATATAGGAAGATTCTGAAAGGCATCATCTCATACTGCATAGGAGAAGGCAATGGTGAACCCTTCCTGTGTTCTGCCAAAGAAAACCACATGACCGGGTGCCAGGAGTAGAAATTGATTCAATGGCACACTTTACCTTTACCTTTAAGAGGCTTTGAGGTTCAGTATCCCTCCAAATTTTACCTATGGCTTATATTCTTCAGTATATACATTAACAGTTCTGGGTAGAGATGTAATATTTCTGGAACTTCTAAAGTCATGAATAAAATGAAGTTATTGCCTGCTGCCCCCGCGACGCTTGTTTATAGGGAGGAAATGGAAATTTTGAGATAAATTAAAATACATGCAATACTTATTTTCTTATTTGCTTAGCAGCTGACATCATAAGGAAAATTACTCAAATTAGGCATTACCTAATATCCTATTAATTTCAATGGATGTCAACTTTGGATAATTTTATTCATCATGTCTGCCATAAGAACTAAGCTTACTTTACCGCTTCAAGGATATAAAATATATTGAGGAGATCCAGACTATGTTAGTCATGACTAAATCCTATTGGACTAAAATTACTCATGTCTCATTTATTACAGTAGGGCGTGGTCATGACTAACTTAGTTGGGATTTCACATTATGTACATGTTCTCACATAAAATTGTACTGTCTGGTAGAATTAACAATACTAAATAATAGGTAGATAAAAAACACAAAACCCTGCAACACTTGATTCCAGTTGGGTAGATTTTATTTGCATCAGTCATCAGACCATAGCAAAACAGCAATAAAATACAATAAACACCAATGAAACAAATTACACAACACAATACAAGTAAAATAATGGCCCAAATAAAAATTGAGAAACAACTTAAATTTAAGAATCTGCCCACAGCAAGCCACAGCATTTTCAGGAAGTTTCCTCTATAACTGTAGATTGAAACTAGTCAACAGTTACATATTTCGGTTCACAAAGCAAATAAATCACTGCATCATTGGCTGACTTTGTCATATAATTCTTCAAGGTATGCCCTAGATGTAATTCTCTCTCTTGTACAGTGGGCACTGTATAATGATATGTACAAGATCTTCTATAGACTTTAGACCACAGGGGCAGGGCCTAGAGACTTTAGCCCACAGGGCCTATATCTTCCCTCTAAAACATCTGGTGACATCAAATTTAGCTGAACTTTAATAAAAGCTATTATCTCTCTATCATTTTGTTTCTCCATAAAATAATGTGGCAGAGCAAAAGGAACATAAGGTAGATTTCTACAGAAAGATGATATCCTAGAAACAGATATAGCTGCTCTGTCCATTGGAAGAAGAGGTATATTCTGCAGACACTGTTGAAGTAATTTTTTTAGCACACACATCTGTTATCAGAGGCAAGTGTGGAATGAATATACACACAAGCAACAATCCTTCTTTCAAACTGCTTCCAACACTTTTTGGATGGAAGGGTGGAAAACAGTTTGCCTCCAGCCTAACAGATCACATTGTTATGGACTATCAGTCAATCTTGATAATGAGAAACTTTGCAATAACACTGAACTCTTCAATAAGTGTCATAATTGTGAATAAAATTAGCCACATTAAACCTTTAGGATGTCATTTAAACAAAGGGCCCATTCAGATGTCACACAGAACTATGCTTAAAATCTGGTTCCAGGCAATGTCTCTGAGCATCCATAATACAAATTTCCCTCTCTCCTGTGGGGGTGAACCTCCCAAGAATTCCAATTTAAGTGAGAAACGAATCGAGAGTGGTTATGACATCCATATCCAAACTAACCAATCTTAGTTAATACTAATCCACTTGCTTGAAATAAACCTAGATATGAACCCACAGTTTGAACAGGATCACATATCTAGGTTTATTTCAAGCAAATTGGTGAGAATAAGCCAATATTGGTTGGTTCATATGACATGACCAGTCTTGGTTTGTTTCTAACCTAAATCGGCCAGGGTACTTTCTGTTTAGGTCAGAAACAAACCACAACCACCCATGATGTCCAAAGCCACCATTCTTGCTTGGGAATGTTGCAGGATCCAGACTAACACATGACATCTGAACTAGCTCAATAACATAGCCTGGAAAAATACTACCATCTCAAGTTTCTTTAATCAGAAATCAGTTTCTGAAAGATTAATAGCTACCTATTCTGAACTTTGACTTTCATCTCCGTGGACTTCAGAGAACTGAAACTTTGCATAGATTGAAACAAGCTTCTCTATTTCTTGTTAGCTTGTTTCTTGATTTGGTGTGCATATTTTCAAGTATAGGCCAGTTTCTTTCACATGCTGTGGAAGTACCCAGAATGTTGGGGGCAATATGCTAAATCATTGTAAACTGCTTAGAGAGCTTCGGCTATAGAGCGGTATATAAATGTAAGTGCTATTGCTAAGATGGAGGAATCTGAAGCACACCAGGAGGTTTTACAGACAGGGCTTTATGCTGTGGGGTATCCAAGGAGCGAATTTACTTCACATCAGATTTGAGACAGTTTAATCCGGGGGATTAGGTGGTGCATTCACATAGCCCTCGACTGCTCCCCTACGCACATCAGAGACAACCGTTGGAGCTTAGCAGAAACATAGGGAGAAACATAGAGGTGTTTTTTTTTCAAAAGTTGCTGGCAATAGAGGATTATTTTAAGTCAGACATACCTCGGGCTAAGCCAGATTTCGCAGCCTCCCTTCAGGGAAAAACAAAGCCCTGTCTGTCCTGGTCCCTGATAGCCTGCAGGGATGTTTGGTTAAATCCAGTGAATATGTGGATGGGCACACTCCAGTCAGGAGTGGATTCGGGGGGAAAGCCCTATCTATAAAACCCCCAGGTGATTTAAGAATTGTACTATATGCTTACAATATACAGAAATTGTAATTGCCTGATACTGAGGATGACCAATTTTTCCACTGGAAAAATTGGGGGAAATGTGTTGGACAAAAGAAATACACACACACACTTTCCCCACCCCCAGACTTTTACATTTCTACTCTTGGGGATATGATATACAAGATGAGCATCATCATTAGTTGATTATATATCTATTTTATATAACTATGTAAATATATGTCTATATTATATATTGTGGGTGCACTAACTACATTATGTTCCTTATGTCCTTGAGCTGTCTAATAATTAATCAAGGAAATAATTCATATTAATAGACAACTACCATGGTTTAACTTCTATTATCTTCTTTGCAGGCTGAAAGAAAATGGAGGCCAAGTTCAGGCTAGAAAAATAGAAGACTTATGGGAACTGCACAGTGACTATGACATCATAGTGAACTGCTCAGGCATTGGATCCAGGAAGTTGGTGGGTGACCTGGAGATACATCCCATCAGAGGTCAAGTTCTCAAAGTTCATGCCCCATGGGTCAAACACTTTATTCGTGATGGAGATGGATTGACATATATCTATCCAGGGATACACATTGTAACATTAGGTGGTACAAGGCAAAAAGATGACTGGAATCTGTCCCCAGATCCTAGTACCAGCAAAAACATATTTGACCGATGTTGTTCTCTTGAACCCTCACTTCAGAGAGCTCAGGATATAAAGGTGAGGGTGGGGCTGCGGCCATCCAGGTCAGCTGTAAGACTGCAGAAGGAGATATTGTTCCGAGGTAATGAGCAGCTACTGGTGGTCCACAATTATGGGCATAGTGGTGGTGGTTTTTCAACGCACCAGGGTACAGCCAGAGAAGCAACTCAGCTGGTTAAAGAGTACATTGGAACGTTGGAAATGTCTAGGTTTAAAGCAAAGCTATAAACTTTAAGGCAATCTCGCTTTTTATTAATTAGCAGTATCACTAGATAGTTTATTGTAAAATTAAGTCAGAAATGGTGCCATAGGATTGGTTCATATGTTCACATATATAACATTAATACTGAACACTTGATAACTTGCTCTAGATGCTAGTCATCATATTTTGCATAATATATCTACTTGCATACTTTTTCCTGTACAGATTTCCTAGTTTATTTTCAAGACCTCTAGGTTTGAAGAAAGGAGGAGGGCAGTTCCCCATTATTTGATTATGTAGAGTCACCAGTAACCATGGTTTAGTAGACCTAGGCTCTGAAAGAAGGAAGGAAGGAAAAGAAAGGAAGGAAGGAAGAAGGAAGGAAGGAAGGATTGCTTCAGATGCCACTTCAGAGGGGTGGGGGCTGTTCACTTAGTCTCTTTGGCTGCACATTTCTATTCACTTCAACCCAATTCAGATGGTCACTTCACTTGGGAATCCAATCTTTACCCATAGACATGGTAAAGGAGACATTTCTTGGCAGAATGTAATGAAAACTGCAGGGATGGTAGCCCTTTCTGAGAACATGAAGCCTCCCAAAGTGCAAATAGGGTCATGGATTTCTGTGAAGATACAGTATACTTTAAAGATTTCCCCCTGCTACTATATCTCTCTTGTTTTAAGGCAAAATTGGATTAAAATTGCAATTTACAGGAATAACTGAGCCTTCTGAGGATATGAAGTCTGCCCAGTTTTAGACAAATAGGTGCAGGCGTTTCTGTAAATGCATATATTAAAGTTTCACACACACACACACACACACACACACCACTTTTGTCACAAAATGCTTGTAACTTCTCCACTTCTGACGGCATGGTCTGCCATACTGCAGACAAATAGATCCAGGGAGTTCAGTGCTGCAATATTTTAAAGTTGTGGTTTTCCATTACATTTTTAAAAATCTCCAAAGTGCCGAATCACATCCAATTTGAAATGGGGTGATGCAGGTTGTTTTGCTTTGATTCAGCCTGATTCAGATGGCTGTCGATTTGGGTGTGTACTGTGAAAGCAAATTGGCCTGTAGGCACCCAGTTTGATTCAGATCCAGATACTAATCTCAAGCGTCACACCACCGTATTTTTTAAAGATACCTCCCACCCCACCCTCCAAACAGTGCAGCTGGCTGAGAATAGGCTGCAAGGCTTATGTGGGAATTAGGAAGATGGAGGGCTACCTTTTGATTAAGAGGTCACTGCATGAAGCAGCAAGAAAAGAGGCCCCTGAGCAATGTAGGCCTGCTGAGAATGATCCTGTAGTCATCCCATCACTGATGGCTTGCCCATTTCCTTTGGTCTATGCCTGTTTCTGAAAAAAATTCGTGTGTGTGTGTGTGTGTGTGTGTGTGTGTGTGTGTATTTCAATGTATTTACATAAGCCATATGTCAACTCCTCCAGACTTGACTACTGCAATGTGCTCTTTGTGGGGCTGCCTTTGTATGTAGTCCAGAAACTGCAGTTAGTCCTGAATGCGGCAGCCCAGTTAGGCTCTGGGTCATCTCGGAGATACCATATTACTCCTATCTTAAAAGATCTACACTGGCTGCTGCTTAAGTTTCTGGGCAAAATGCAAGGTCTTGGTTATAACCTATAAAGTCCTCAACAGCTTGGGCCCTGGGTATCTCAGAGAATGTGGCTATGAGCCACACCACTCATTGAGATAATCTGGAGAGGGTCGTCTGCAGTTGCCACCAGCTCGTCTGGTGGCTACTCAGAGAAAGGCCTTCTCCGTTGCTGCCCCAAGGCTTTGGAATGCACTCCCTGCTGAACTAAGAGCTTCCCCATCTCTTACAACTTTTAAGAAGGCAGTCAAGACACATTTGTTCACCCAGGCTTTTAATTAGATAGTTGTAATAGTTTGATGGTTTTTTAAAAATAGTTTCAATATTTTAAATTTTAGATTGTTGTAATGTTTTAACTTTTTTTCTTGTTTTGTTGTAAACCACCCAGAGACTTGTATTTTGGGCAGTATACAAATATGTTAAATAAATAAATAGATAAATGAATGAATGAATGAATGAATAATAATAAAAAATGTCTCTCTGGATGTATGTGAGAAGGGAACTGTGTTTTGACTTGCAACCTAGACTGCATCACCAGTCGCTACCAGGGACTATAAGATTTAGTTATGCAATGGAGGTCTGCTTCTGTGGATTGGGATACTTACCATCAGCCAGCCTCTGAGTTTATCTGCAACTCCTTCTGCACCCTCCCTCTGGAGGAAAAAGACTAGATTCTGGTTATCACCAGCTACCAGGAGCCAGAAGACTCTGCAGAGGCATAGGAACATAGGAAGCTGCCATATACTGAGTCAGACCATTGGTCTATCTAGCCCAGTATTGACTTCACAGACTGGCAGTGGCTTCTCCAAGGTTGCAGGCAGGAACCTCTCTCAGCCCTATCTTGGAGAAGCCAGAGAGGGGACTTGAAACCTTCTGCTCTTCCCAGAGCAGCTTCATCCCCTGAGGGAAATATCTTGCAGTGCTCACACATCAAATCTCCCATTCAGATTCAACCAGGGCAGACCCTGCTTAGCTAAGGGGACAAATCATGCTTGCTACCACAAGACCAGCTCCCCTCTCCCTAAACTTTTAAAAATAGGCACAGGCATCTGGGCATTTTCCAGACTACAAGATTTGCAACGGTTAATGCATTGCAAACTGTGACAGAATAAGGTAACGGTTTCAAAATGAGAGTAAAGGGTTTAGTGCTTCATTGTAAGCTGATGGCCATTCATATTTTCCATCCCCTGAAACGTATTTTCCAGGCAGGAGTGTCCATATTCTTCTTGAAACCCATTTATCTGCCCCTCCTGCTGCTCCATTTGGGCCAATGTACTCGTGGAGTATGTGTGATGTGTTATTTTATTTTAATGGAGTGAAAGGGTGGGCACTCTTTTCCATGGCGGCAGAGGCCAGCAGCCCCTCAGCTCACTCGCTGGGCAGCCTCGCCGAGTGGAGCAGGCTGCTCACCACTCGCTGGCTGCTGCCACTGCTCCCCCACTCCACCCCGCCCCCCAGAGCCAAGGTAGGCATGTGGGCAGCCATGCCAAGTGGAGCAGGCTGTTCGTTGCTCCCTGGCTGCCGCTCCCCCCTGAAGCAGAGGCGGGCGTGTAGGCAACCTCACCGAGTGGAGCAGGCCACTCTCTGCTCTCGCCCCCCCCCCCCGAGATGATGTGGGCACGTGGGCAGCCTCACCAAGCAGAGCAGGCTGCTTGCCGCTCGCTGGCCACCACCACTCCCCCCACCAGTTGAGACGGAGCCTCGGGCAGCCTCACTGAGCAAGCTGCTCGCTCGTCGCCACGGCCACTCCCGCCCCAGAGTCAAGGCGGGCATGCAGGAAGCCTCGCCGAGCAGATCAGCCTGCTTGTCACTCACTGGTTGCTGCCGCCACTCCCCCACAGAGCCGAGGCAGGCATGTGGGCAGCCTCGCTGCAGGGAGCAGGCCCTTCGTCTCTTGCTGGCCACTGCCACGCCCCCGCCCCGCACACATGGCAGCAGCCATGCCAGCTGCCGTGCCGTTGAGAGCTGAGGCAGAGCAAGCAGAGCTGCTCACCACTCACTGCCTTGGCTGCCGCTCACTGCCCCTCCATATGGTGCAGCTGGCGGGAGGCTGGAGTTGAGCGAGCACACTTTAAAAAAAAAATAAAAAATTTTTTTTTGGAACATCATCATATTCTACCTGATATTGTTCTCAACAGCGTTTTAAATACTTAATCAGGCCAATTATTCCAAAACAACATTCCCAAGAGAAGAAGATAATTCTCAGATTCAAATTTAATATGATACAAATTTACCATATGCGGTAATAGATAATAATAGCATAAATGTAGTAATTTGGGAGAAACCAATGGTCTTTTTCAGTGCTGGTGACTTGGAAAAGAATATTTGCCAATGCATTAATTATAACTGAAGGGAATATTTCAGAGAATTATTCTACTGAATATTCTTTTCCAATGCAGCATGCAATTGACACTTTTTTCTGCATTATTTCTTGTGTGTGCTTCCATTTTCCATTTTCCAGCAGAGGGCAATATTGGATCAGACACTTGTTTGAGCCACCTTCAAGAAGTAGGACTGTCAGAATGGAGGGTGCTCTGCAGAATTTCTGTGTGTTAAAAACCGCAGATGGTTTTGGTTCCGATGCTGAAACAGGAATAAATAAGATTGTATCATAACACTGCAAAGTCTGAGATTGTCCAGTCACATGATTAGAAAGCTATGCCTGTGGCTGTCTGACCAGTCAATTCGCATCTTGAGTGGGGAAAGTGTCTAAAGACACACACACCCGTCACCCTGCCCAATTACAAAACCTTTGTCATGGATTTTACAGGCGCAGCGACAATATTGTTGTGCACTGGAATTGCCTTCCTATTCAAGCAGCCTTAAGTCAGGAACACAGACACATACAATAAGCAGCATTTGCTATTCTTATGCAATACAGTGTCAAAATGTAATCCTTCAAACTACACAGCAGAGCAGTATATCATAAACTGCACTCGGAGGCTGCAGGCAACTGGAGATGACAGTTGCTGTTGTTATCTTGATGTCACTGGCCAGTTGTGAGCCTCAAGATGTGCTTGAACTGTCAGAGCATTACTCTGCCTGCAACTTCTTACTTACCACTTGCCCTGACTCTGAGCACCGTGCAGAGCGGTTCACCTTCCCTGAATACTGAACTGCTTTGTTTGCCACACAAGCAACATTTTGTGTGATGGTTTAGTACGGATGCAACCCTGAGATTTGTTGCTGTAGCCCAGAGGTGGCCAACCTGAGGTTGTTGTGCCACTTACCACACTGTAGAAGTGCAACCTTGAGGGAAGAGGCTTGGATTCCAGACAGTAAATGAGATGCAAAGCTGCACAAAGAAATCTGAAATGTGGAAAGGCTTTATAAGAACGTTGTGGGTAAATACACCCCTGGTGTTGCATATACAGTATGCAGTGCCATGACTGCTCACATGCAGCTCATCCTCCCCACCCACCCCCGCACAGTGTTATTCAACATTTACTTGAAATGCCTGGGGAAAGTGGTCCAGATGTTTGGTGCTGAGTGCCACTGATGACACCTCTTGATCTCCTTATCATCTATCTCCAAAGGGGCAGTGGAGGTCTTGAGCTGGGGTCTGAAATGAGTGAAGGCCTGGATGAGGGCAAACAAGCTGAGACTTAAACTTGAAAAGACAGAACTGGTTTTGGTTAGTGGGAAAGTGGATCCAGGATTAGGAGGACAGCCTGTTTTGGACAGGGTCACACCTCCTTTGAAAAACCAGGTTAGCCGCTTGGGCATGCTCCTGGACCCAACATGGCTCCTGGTTTTCTAAGTGGTGACTGTGGCCAAGGATGCTGTTGCACAGCTCAGGCCGGTGTGCCAGCTGTGGCCAAAACTCTGGCTGCTGCAGTCTGAATATGGGATGATCACAATGTACATGAGCTGCCTTTGAAGTCTTTGCAAACTTTGCTGGTTTAAAATGTGGCAGACAGAGTTCAGTGGGGCTGAACTCCTTTCCAGTAGGCTTATGAGATCACCCAGCATTCTGTCTGTGTGTCCATGTGTCCCTCGCTATCAACTTTGCAACGCCTGGACCAATATGAACCAACTCAGATTCAGTTGTAGGGACACATAGGGACACCTCAACAGCGTAGTTTGTGATGATGTCATCCACCCTGATCCAAGATGGTGGGTGTGTAAACTTTTGAGGCACAAGGGGGCTAACTTGTGAACTGGCTAACAGATTTGAACCAAATATGCTACAAATGTAGGGACACATAGGGATGCCCAAATGGTGTGGTGTGTGATGATGTCATCCACTCAATTCAAGATGGCAGCCATGTGAACACCTGAGGCACAAGCAAGCTAATTTGTGGACTGTCTAACCAATTTAAACCAAATTAGATACAGTTGCAGTAAGTGACACATAGGGACCCGTGTAGTTTGTGATGATGTCATCCACCCCGATCCAAGAAGGCGGATGTGTAAACCTTTGAGGTGCAAATGGGCTAACTTGTGAACCACCTAACTGATTTGAACCAAATTTGCTACAGATGTAGGGACACATAGGGATGCCCAAATGGCATGGAATGTGATGATGTCATCCACTCCAATTCAAGATGGTCACCATGTGAACATCTGAGGTGCAAGTGGGCTAATTTGTGGGCTGCCTAACCTATTTGAACCAGATTGGGTACAGTTGCAGTGAGTGACACACATGGGCACCTCAATGGCATAGCTTGTGATGATATCATCCATGCTGATTCAAGATGGTGGACACATACACGTTTGAGGTGTAAGTGGGCTAACTTGTGAACCGCTTAACCAATTTGAACCAAATTTGCTTCAGCTTTAGGGACACTTGGGACACCTCCATGGTGAAGATTGTGACAATGTCCTCCACCTCAGTTCAAGATGATGGACATGCAAACTTTGGAGATGCAAGTGCACTAACTTGTGGACAGTCTAACCAATTTGAGCCAAATTTGCTACAGCTGAATGGACACATAGGGATGACCCAATGGTGTAGTTTGTGATGATGTCACCCACCACAATCCAAGATGGCGGATGCATAAACTTTTGAGGCACAAATACACTAACCTGAAGACTGTCTAACCAATTTGAATTACATTTGGAACAGTTGTAGCAAATGACACACAGGGACACCTCAATGGTGCAGTTTGTAATGACAACATTCATCCCGATCCAAGATGGCGGACACATGAACATTTGAGGCACAAGAGATCTAACTTGTGGACCTTGATTTGCACCAGTTTTAGTCCAGATGTAGAGATAATGAATGGAAAGTAGGCTGATTAGTTCTTACTAGAACTACTTGTTTTGTTTATGGAACTCTGTCATTGTATCAACTTCACTGGTTCCCAGTTTGTTTGTAAGTCCAGTTCAAAGTGAAAGCCCAACATGATTTGGGATCATGATACTAGAAAGACTGCCTCATCCCACTTCATTCTGGCCATCCACTCAGATCTTTGGTGTTGGTCCTGAGCCACGTCCCACCACCAGTAGAGGCTCAGTTGGTGTGTTCATGGGGCAGGCTTTCTCTGCTGCAGTGACCAGAATTTGGAGTGCTCTGCCTTAGGAATCCCAGCATTGATGCCATTTTGATGCTTTGCAAGAATAGCTTTCTTCCGCTGTGGCTGTGACCTAGAAACCTGAATCCAATTCTTGCTCAGTTTTTAACTGAATTGTCATTATTCACCTTGAAGGTCCCATTGTTGGAATAGGAAGTGCAGGGTATGACATATTTTAATAAACAAATGAACATCCATACAGAAAATATATTCTTTCATATATGTTTTAATGAAAAATTGTTTGCTTGCATACAGCATTAAAGTATACCTAAAGTACTGCTGGGGATTTTTTGACAAAGGTGATAAATGATAAATCAATAGTCCCTGTTATTGTCTAAATGTAACATTTTGGACTACGTACCCTTTCCCCTAGTTCTTCATAAGGAAACTATGCTCTCAGAAGATGGGCTGACATAAGGAAGATTACTCAAAGTAGTCCCCTTGGCATTAAAAAGAGAATGTTGGCAATGCCTAACATGTCTTCTTAATGTCACTAGAACTACTTTGAGTAATTTTCCTATCATGTCAGGCAGGTAGTATAGGAGACCTGGGTTTTTATACATTGTCTTTATCTTTTTCTATCTAAAGACAAGAGGAAACTCTGCCAGGCAGGAAACCCTGTCTTTATTTTTAACAGTTATTTTCTCATCTTGAGAAAACTCACTGTGACAAAGTGTAAGAACCTTGTTCTAGATTAGAAATGTTTCGAAACAGATGAACTAACACACATTAGCAAGCCCATTTTAAGAATGCAGCCTATAAACTTGGTATCCCCAAGCTATGAGAAGCCTAGCTTTGCACCAGTGAATATTGATATTCTTAGAGCACAATCAAGGAAGTTGATCAGTGCTGCTCAGGGACAGAGAAGAGATTTCAGTTAAGTTCATTAAAATTCCATGTGTGATGAGAGATAACACTTTGAATTAGTTAGACCCTGGTTTAGCAGATGGGGTTCAGCCTCCAGGGGACAAAACTGGCAGGGCTTATTAGGCAGACAGATAGATCCATTTTGGAAGGAAGAGGAGAAGGGCTTTTTATTATATCCCCCCAAAGAAAGAGAGCATGTACATGACTGCTTTTAAGTATCAGCTTTGTGTGTTTGCCAAGCTGCATGAGAGCCAATATTGGATTTCAATGTTAATATAAGCGGGACATTTTGCAGAGTAGGCAGTTGGATTCCTCAATGCGCCACCCCCACCCCACTTCTGCTGCACCATTCCTGGTCCCTTTTTGCATTTGTCTGGGCATTATCTTGTAGTAATCATTAACTGAATCACTGAAAGAGATTAGCAGTGTAATAAGTGGCCAAAAGAAAGGCAGAGGCAATGTTTTCCCTGTTTTAATGAACTTCTAAATTGAAAGGCAGTAAGAAGTGTGAGAGGAGGAGATTTCCTGGTATTAAGGGGGGGAAGCTATTCTTTCATGCTATACTTTTCATTTACATACAGCCACATTTTACAGGGTGATCCTATAGGTTTTGTATGCTTGTGGCTACTAGGAGAGGACTAATGCCAGCCAAAGTGTAATCATAACTAACAGCAAAGCTGAAGGCATGATGATAGCAGCAGGAATAAATGCAAGCATAGCAACACTGACAAATAACCCCACTACATTCCAGGAAACTCTACCCCAACTCTACCCCATCCCACTATTCATAGGAACATAGGAAACTGCCATATACTGAGTCAGACCATTGGTCTATCTAGCTCAGTATTGTCTTCACAGACTGGCAGCAGCTTCTCCAAGGTTGCAGGCAGGAATCTCTCTCAGCCCTATCTTGGAGAATCCAGGGAGGGAACTTGAAACCTTCTGCTCTTCCCAAAGCGGCTTCATCCCGAGGGGATTATTTTGCAGTGCTCACACATCAAGTCTCCCATTCATATGCAACCAGGGCAGACCCTGCTTAGCTATGGGGACAAGTCATGCTTGCTACCACAAGACCAGCTCTCCTGCCAATCCCTGATATAGAGCTGGTTCAGATGTGTGTCCACCGGCTCATGTGTTGAAGGTGAGGAAGAGGCGAGAAGGTGCCCACCCTGATGTCACTAAAGGATATCCTGACATGCTGCAGTGCAGAGATGTCCTTTAATTGAGTGAGAGAAGGGCAATTTGAATCACCCCTTCTACACATGCAACAAAACCCTGTTTAAACAGACTGCAGAGAAAATCTTCAAGTGACCAAAAACAACAAACCAACAAACCAGCCAGTATGCACGGGGATCTAGGGATGTGAGGACAGCCACTTCATGTTGCAAGTCACAGCAGATAGTATGATGTCCCTTTAGGAAGAGGCTGTAGCTCAATGGTAGATCATATGCTTTGCATGCAAAAGGTCCCAAGTTCAATCCCTGGACAGGAAGGAACCCTGCAAAGCAACTGCCAATCATGATCTGATTCAGCACAAAATGCCCTTAACAAGATAATTGGCACTTTGTTTTGAGTAAGACGGCTTGAGGACCACTGAGTAGAAACAAGGATTAATAGGACATTAATATGAAATGAAATAAAATATAGTGGCTGCCTCCAGACAAAACATAGAACAATTGGTCCACTGGACCCGCAGTTCCATGCCCTCCTCTTCCCGCTCTCCAATCTGCATTTGGACATACTTTCTGCAAGATTGCAGAAAGGTGGGGGAACTGGCTGTGCAGGCTTCCTTCTCGACAGAAGGACAGCCCGCACAGCCAATTGGGCTGGAGTGAGGGAGGAGCTTTCTCCCTCAACTCCGGTTCCGTAGGGCCAAAACTGCAGTGCCTGCATTAGGATGTAATGCTGGCACTGCAGAACCAGAGTTGAAGGCACCCAAAGTCCACTCTGACCTGAAGGTTCATATTGGAGTTTGGGGATGGAAACTATGGGTCCCTTTCCCTCTTCAGCTCTGGTTTCCTAAATTCAGACGTGTGGGTAAGGAAACTGGAGGTGAAGGGACATCTGTTACATCCGAATTCAGGCAATATAATATAATTAAGGATTGTCAAAAACATTACACAACTTACACCTTGATTCTACAAATCAATCAGTGGCTATGGTCATCATAGCAAAAGTAGGGTGCCAAGTAGGGTTAAGCAATGGAAATTGGGTCAACGAGAGTCAAGGGTTGACATGATGTGCAGCCTACATCTCTGTAATGCTCCACCTTGAGGCTGCTGTGGACTCATATGCAGCCCCAATGCTGCTTTCCTCATTGTGGTGAAAGCGGGGTGGGGTGGGGGCAACTGCTCTAGTAGTTCTGAACAGCTTTGGTGCTGCTTATGAGGCTGCAGCAGTCCTGGGGCAGAGCTGTGCATCATGTCAGCCAAGATGGTTTGCAGGACCTCCCGCTAATGTAATCTCCCCCACTTTCTCCTCCCATGCCCAGTGACATTTCCAGCTCTTAGGTTGTCTAGTAAAGGGCCAGTGAGGCACAGAAAATTCTGGAGTTACAGCACAGAGTGTCATTCCTGCACCAACGCATATTCTGGGATCTTTATTTTCAGCTGTAGGACAGTGCCTAGAAGGCAAGGGTGGCTCCAGCAGAGGCAAACACCCCCTCAGACAGGTAGTTTGCCCCTCCACCTGCTCCCATTTCTGTTTCAGAAATCTAATATGTGGGACATAGCTCACCAACCCATAAATGTATAAGATTATTTTTAATTGTATTGGTGTTTGTTCTGAAAATGTTTAGGCAACTTTTCTATTAAAAATGCCAAAGTGGTGTGCTATGAAACAATAAAAATAAGTAACATGATGAATGCAAAATAAAATCAACAGCAGATTTAAGCACTAAAACAGAGGTTAAACCAGCACAAAAAACAGGTTTCTCTGAAGGGTGTGAGAGGAAAAAATGGTCTCTGCCTGGTGCTTAAAGAACAGCAATGTAGGTGCTAGGCAAATTCTTGGACAGAGAATCCCACAATCAAGAAAGTCCTTTCCTGTGTCATACCCCTCACCTTCAAAGGCAGGAGCCCTCAGAGAGCCTCTGAAGATGACTTCAGTGCACAAGCAGAAACATGTGGGAGCAGGCATTCCTTCAGGATTGTGATGTAAAAGAATGCTGGAAACATGGAGGCTCACATACAGTGCAGTCTGCTGCACATAGAAGAGCGGGGGCGGGGTGCTGGCTCCATGTGAGTCAAAGCTACGTTCTCGATTCTCCCAGGCTCTGAGAGGCTCCGTCGCTAAAGACTGAATCATTGCTGCAGCATGAGCTTCCTACAATTTCCAATGGGAGGCTCATCACTACAGCGACACAATTCTTAGTAGAGATGGAACCTCTCCAAGCGTGTTAGCAGTGTTTGCAGAGATACGGAATGGGTGCATGATGTGCCCTGTTCTTGGATTGGCAGGGTGCTGAGCTGCATAAAAGCCTGAGTAGTTATGGAGGCTGTTCTCACACTCAGCCTAATCCAGGCTAGTTCCATCACACCATTGGTGGTTTGCTGGAGAGGCTGCCTGGAGAGGACACAACACCTTGCAGCTTCACCACTCAGCCTAGGTTAGGCTGCATGTAAAAAACCCACTGGTATCAGCGCTATACTGGCGGCACCTCAGCGGCAAACCTGCCAAAGAAGCTCGCCAGTTAACGGGGGTTAAGGGTGCGAGTGACCCAGCAAGCGCTGACACAGGAGTAGGCTCCCAGCTGTCCCTGGGGGAGGGGGTTGTCCCTACAATGCATTTTGTACTCCTGTAGTGCATTGTGGGAACTCTGGGGGCCGGGATGATTCCCTCTGGCCCCTATGCCCCCTGGGGCAGCAGCGGACTGTCTGAGAGCACGATGTGCAGACCCAGATGGTCCTCGGCAACCATCTGCGGGGAAGGCAGGCTTCTGCAGCCTTTCTCCCAACTTGCCCACCCGTGAGAATGACCTCACAATGGGAAGCAGTTTAAAAAGACGAATAAAGACGAATAAGAAAGGACTTAGAAATAGTTTTCATTCTGGCAGGATCTACTTGGGGTTATTTAATCTATTTTATATAGTAAGAAATGAATTGCTAGACAAAGATAAAAACAGCCTTTGGTATTTAGCCTTAGGGAGTGAAAAATGGTTCTGAAGACAGCCATGTCAATATTTAATAATTAGCTGTGCTGCACATGAAACAAAGCAGTTTGGACTGAGCAACTGTACTTAAAATTAAAATCTTGGAAATGGAAGGCAGCTCTGTGTTGTGCTTGGCTGTTATTGCTTTAGGAAAGACACCACAGAATGTCTACCTGTCCCTGACGTGTGTTGTGCAGCCCTCAAGGACATATTTCAGGTGACACAGAGGGGGATGGGGAATTTGTCAAAATTCCTCAGCCACACACAAATACACACCAGGACTGGTGCAGCATTAATCTGGAATTCTTTAGAAGCACTGGTGAGACACTGGCGTTTCTCCCATTGCACCGGGGCTTCATTTGTCTGGATTTCAGCCACTGGTTTCAGTAACATGTACATTCAAAGAAGTATGGGTAGAATTGCAACCTGAATTGAAATTAGAACTTTAGATTCTATTCATTTATTTATTTGTGGAATAACGACTTTATGAGAGCCAAAGTAGGATCATACTTTTCAAGTTCTCCAGAATTCATCTTCAGGCTGTGTGTTAAGAAAAAAAAATTGAGAAGGAAGAATAGACAAAGTTGGGCATGATGGAAAAGCCCCAAAGTCTGCAGTTGGTAACAGTCTTGAGATGGAATACAGGAGGTTTTATATGCACACCTATCTAGATTAGCCTCTAGGACAGCTTTTCCTCCTACCTTGGTCAAATGCTGGGTATGAAAGCTAAGATAAAATAAAAAGAAACAAAAATGAAACAAAAATAAACTTTTTTTTTGTTAAAAGGAAAAAAGAAAGAAAGGGGGGGGCCAAGAAAGAGACACAAAACCAAAAATGGCTATTTTCTCCTCCCTCCCTTTTTATTGGAACATATAAAATCTAGCAGTTACTTGGATTTGTCTCCAGCACTAATTGGTACACACAGATATCTTCCAAGACAGATGAGGTAGAGACAAATGGGATAGTCTTTATATCAGCAAAACCAGAGATTAACTTTAGGTGGTGCACTAGATTTAGGTGGTGCAGCAGAAGTTAAATTGGGTTGTAGTTTGATTTTTGTGTATTGTGTTAGGGAGGCAATTGGATTTAAGTCTCAATGCTGCTGCATGCAAAACTGGAAATCCTGGTTGGTCTTGGAGTATTAAGGGCTCCAGAACATCCCATCCTTTAAGGCAGGTTGCTATGCAATAAAGTGAGGGAATCTTGAACTGCAGTGGGGGAAACAGTTCCTGGCATCTCAGTCTGAGAGACAGTTACTTTGAAAAGAGACACTTCCCCATCACCTAAAATTAATCCTTGCTTCTTTCTCTCCTTTTCCCAAAAAGGATGCACCAGTGGCATTGGGAGGCCAGCGGCAGCCTCAGTTCAGCCCGCTGCCAGCACCACCCCTCCATGTATGACCCCTGCATCTGATGTCCGATGCAGGGGGCTTGGCTTCGCCTGCAAATGTGGCCATGTGGAAATTTCCCATTTGCGAGGAAATTCCAGCCAGTGCAGCCTTCGCATTGAGGCCAAGGGTGGCTCTCCCTGTTTTAAAAGGCAGGGAGATGTGTTCTGGCCAGGCTGGGAAGTCAGCACTGGCTAAGCTTCTCAAGAACAGAGCCACATGGCCCCACAAATGAGCATGCGGCCCCATTTTCAAGAGAAACAATGCCCCCTGCATCTGATGTCAGACATGGGGGGACATGGCCAGGGCGTGAGTCACTGTGTCAGAGTGCAGCGGCCCAGGTTCTTTGAACCCGTTTGCACAATGGTGGCTCCGCCCCTGGGATGCACCTGGAAACATAAGAGAATGTTGGTATAAGCTCTTTATGTACACCATTTAGTGTCCTACAATCCTAGCAGTATCTGGAGGAAGCCAGTTTAGCTGGCTGGAATTGAGGCAGAATCTATCAAATAGTTTAATCAGCAATTCTGACCCATAAAAGAGATGTACATACCAGGTGGTATAAAAATATGATAGATAGATAGATAGATAGATAGATAGAGAGAGAGAGAGAGAGAGAGAGATAGGATACATTCTGTCTGAACCCTGCATTCCAGCAAAGCAATCAAGACAAGGAGGACCTTTGCCTATGGCACCTCCACATTAGGAATACTGTATACATTTCTGGTTGCTCCATCTCAAAAGGTTCATAGAATTGGATAAAAGTGAAAAAGGCAAACAAAATTATAATGAGGTGGGAACACCTCGGGCAGCTAAAGCATTTGGGGCTTTCAAGTTTAAAAAAAGAAGACAGTTAAGGTTGTGATAGAGGTTTATGATGCAGAGGAAGTGGACAGAGAGAACGGTTTCTCCTTCTCATTGTTGGAAGTTAAAGGACTTTGCGGTGTCTCTTGTCTCAGACAGTGGAGGACAGACTAGTGAGTCAGAGGGCGAGAGGGTCAAGACATTGGTCACCCCTTCTCCACTGCTCTGACACTATCCCTTAGAAATGTAGATTGGTACTCTTAGGGATTAACTTCCTTCCTCTCTCTCTTCCCTACCTGCCCTTTTACCTTGCAACATGGCAAGCCTCTCTCCCTGCACCATGTGTGCAGAGAAGATGCAGAATCCATCTGCATCCAGCTAGATAGATAGATTAGAGATCCTAACTCCTCACTTTCCTATCTAGAATGGAGTTCCTTAATAAATGCCTTATATATTGATTTGAAACTATGAATTGGCTCCAAGTTACTTTACTCTCAGCATACACGCATGCCTAACTAAATTCCGCTGTTTTGTGCCTCTGTGCACTCTGCTATAATGAGAAATTTACCACAGAGAATTTCCAACACTCATAACACTAGAATTCTGGGCAATCCAGTTAAAAGGACTGTCAGCAGATATGAGACACTCCAAGAATTCCCAGCTTTTTAAAAACAACGATGCCTCTTATGCTGCAAACGCTCATCTCAGGTACCCCATAGAGATGGACAAATTTAAATGTTCATTAGAAGACAGACTATTCCAATTGCTTGTTTACATTCAGACTAAGTTATTCATGAGTACTCCCATTGAAATCAGTGGGCCTATTTATATCAATTGGGGTGCTCAGTGCTAATTTTCTGAAACCTATTAGTCAGGCTGAGGGGAGGGGTACCCTGACTTTTGACACATAGCCAGCCAATCGGGAGCAGAGGAAGAGAGTCTTCACCCTCTAGCCTTCCTTTCTGCAGAGGATGCATTGCTGAGGACACATCAGCTTGAAGCTGACAGTTCTCAGCACTGTTCCCTCTAACAGGGATTCCCAGATGTTGTTCATCACAACTCCCAGCATCCCCAGCTTAAGTGGCCTCTGGCTGGGGATTCTGGGAGTTGTAGTCAACAACATCTGGGAATCCATGTTGGAGGGAACACTGATTCTCAGATGGTGAACAAATAGTGCAGTGGCAGCATGGGGCTCCAAGTACCCCTTGGGAGCCCTTCAAGTACCCCTAGGGATACTAGTACCACCTGTTGGGAACTTCTGAGATAGACAAAAGAAAGCATTTTAGCCCACTTCTTTATAATAAGTTGAGATTGTAACTTACTCCAAACACAGGGTACAGAGCTTATTTGAGGGAAATAGGCTAGAATAAACCAAGATTGGTGGGTCCAGAAGTCACGACCGATCTTGGCTTATTTTAACCTAGAGTGGAAAAGGATGATCCTGCAGGCATGGGAAGGGGGAGTGAGTGTTCCCAAGGCTCATAAACATGGCTTTAACTGAGGTTCTACACTCAATGGGTATTAGCCAGGATAGCTAAATAGAGCCTCTATGTATAGAAGCAGTGTGCCAATGAACAACATTTGCCTCTTGTTGGGGGCAACAGAGAGGGAGAGCAATTGCCTTAATGCCCTGCTTGTAGACTTCCTGGAGGCATCTGTGGAAAACAGGATGCTGGACTAATGGACTTTTGGTCTGATTCATCAGGGCTTATCTTATGATATCATTGTTGGAATTTGCACTTAGCTACGGCCCTTTACTGGAGAGAGAGGAGAGAGAGTTTTCTAGGCTAGCCTTGTCCTTTCTTGCTGCCTGTTCAAAACACCAGGTATTACAATCTTTTGTAATACCACTGAAAACATCTGCTTGAGCAAAATGTACTAGTCAAAAACTGTGGGACAAAGAAGTCATGTCATTATAATATTTTTTTTAACCTCCTGTGGACTGAACGGAGGTTGCTTTAGTGATGCATGCAGCAACACTTTATCTTCTCTACCTGTGCTAAAGGCTTTCATTTTTCAACAGTGGGACCCATACAATAGGCCAGTTGGCCAATTTAGCACCTGACTGATGGAATATGACATTTGTTATCTCTTTTAGTTCATGTCTAGTATAATGTGCTAAGAGAGAGAGCACTGAGGATCAGGCAGTTTTCCATTTTTTTGTTCTAAGGTTATACTATGCAAATTCTCCCTTATGGATTGGTTTGCTTGCTGGCACCATCAAAGCTGCAGGCACTTGTCAGTGATCTGCCTGCTCTTTATTTGTTGTTTGCAGGACCAATTGCATAAGTGAATCAATTAGTATTGTTCCTTTGGTCCCTTCTTATTCTACGGCTGCTATAATAATTGATGCATTCCATTGGCCAGTTTGGTGAATGTAATGAACAATTATCTTAATGAGAATCGTTTTTAAAGGATTGCAATTATTGTCATATTCTGTTGTGGCCTAATAGGTGGCGCATGAAAGCAGAACTGAGAGCAGAATAAAGAACATATTCAATATTCTGCATATTCTGCTCACTCACGAAAACAGGCATTACACTATCCAAGCATTTTCAGAAAATGTCACATAGTTGCTTACATGTTCAGAGAAGTACACTGGGACTTTCTGGCTCCTATTCCATGAAAAAAAGATGTGGGTACAGGTTGTACATCGAGTCATAATCATATCCTTTGAACATTTAGCAAAATGTGTGAAAAGTATAAATACTGATGGTGGTGTCAGTTTTATGCCAAGCAGACAGAATTAATTGCTAAAAAGACAAGGTGGGGCAGAGACTGTATTATCAGTTTGAATTTTCTTGTTGATTTCCTTAGCATAAGGCATTCTCAGTTGAACAGACTTCAGGAACATATTTATGCAAGTAAAAAGGGGCTTTGGGGAGTGGGGAGACGTGAAAATTACTCCCCCTCCGCACCCTGTCAATTGTGGAAATAAGCCTTCAACACAGGGATGGTGAATGCTTCTTGTGGACCCACAGCCTTCCTTCCATTGCCAGAGGGATGAGGATCATGTCCGCAAATGGAATTACCCCAGGTGCGTGCAGAATTGCAACCATAATATTTTAAACATCCTACAAACAGCAGGAGAAAGCAGTGGTAGGACTGGGAGATGGATGAAGATGTCAAAGATGGAATCAATGATACCAAAGCTGTCCTACAAAGGTTAAGAATAATCTTGAAAACCTAGAGCTTGTAAAAGAATAGGCAAAGTGCAAGGATTCCTAAGCTCTACCTCTTCAGTGGTCCAAAGGTACTTCACTATGGGAACTCTGTTGCAAGAGTTGCTTGCTACCAATCAAGTCAGTCAGGAGGTCTGTAACTCTTATTAAACAAGACTGCTCAACTCCCTCTAATATTACTATGAATATTTATATAGTGAGGCTGTCCATGCAAGTGTCCTATCCAGGTTTGGAAGATGTACATATTCAACATTTTTGGTTGAGTGGAAGCAAATTAGATAGGAGGGAGAAGTGATTAGGGCTATGCACACAACTGCAAGGTGGGCAGGCGAAGGTGGGGTGGAAACTACACCCCCCCGATGCTTCTCCCCTTTGGCACGCTGCCATGTGCCCACATGATCCATGCTGCATGGAACAGCATGGATCTCTGGAGGCTGGGACTCATTTCCAGCCTCTGGGAATCACACAATGCACTATGCAATGAGTGGGGTGCACTGGGGGATTCCCCTGGGAGTCGGGCATTCTAGGCGCCCAACTCTATGTATGGTTGGGCTGTATACAGCCCAAGCATACACATAACCCTGGCTAAAGGCTGTGGTCAAACATTGGGTTAGGCTAAGTGGCACCCAGGCTGAGCTGCCCTAGTCTGGGTTAGGCTGCTTGTGAGAATAGCCTTACTGTGTGGAATCAAGTTAGGAGGAAAATCTGGATAGGACAGCTTTTCCTCTTTCTTTGGTCAAATGCTGGGTATGAAAGTTGGGTTCATACCCAGCACTATCCTAACCAGCATTTCCTCCTACCTTGATTCCACACAATCACTTCTCCCTCTTCCTACCTAGTTGTTTGTTCCCACACAACCAAAAATTGGGAGCACACACAGCTCCCAAATCTGGGCAGGACACTTGTCCTACCCAATTTTGGGTTGTCTGAATGACTTCAGTGTGTTTCAAATCAGAATCCTACCAGAACTTTCTGCTATTGTGTTGAGCCACTTCCTGGTTGCTGTTTGATCAATCTGTGTCTTCCCTCTGTCTGCATCATTAAATTATTTTTCCTGAAGTCCCACCTATATTGATATGGGAAACTAAGCAAATTTCCCCATTTGCTTCTCTGCCAACCCTGCACAAAGGAGGGACCAAGGTAGCAAGAGGGATCATTAACAATGACCCCCAAAGCAAGATGAACTTGGGATGTAGGGGCCAATGTACATTGTTTGCAACAAATATGTGTCCAAAGTGGCCTGCCCTTGCTAGTACACATTAGTATTTTCCTATAATGTATTGCATGACCATTGCCTGATTTTCTTTTAAGCACTTAAACTGTGAATTCTGTTTACAAAGGAATGCAGTTTCATAACCTGGAAATTATTATTATTTACAAATTATATTCCGCTCTTCCCCCAAGGAGCCCAGAGCGGTGTATTACATACTTAAGTTTCTCCTCACAACCACCCTGTGAAGTAGGTTATGTTGAGAGAGAAGTGACTGGCCTAGAGTCACCCAGCAAGTATCATGGCTGAATGGGGATTTGAACTCGGGTCTCCCCGGTCCTAGTCCAGCACTCTGGCTCTAGTCCAGCACTCTGGTCCTAGTCCAGCACTCTGGCTAGTTCAGCACGCTGGCTCCAGTGGTGTTTGCAGTGGATACATTGCAATTACATGAAGGACAGAGCTTTAATTATTAACTTTGAGTTTCTCCTTTCCTTGAGCTCAGAAATAGCCAGAGCTCTCTTGGTGTAGCAGCAATCACTGCAGAAGAATGGATATCAATACAGTGTAACAATTCCCTTTTTGCCTTTCTGAGGTAAATCAAATCATGCAGAGCGGTTGTCTGTGTCTGTACTGACAGAGAGAGCTCACTGCTCAGGACTAGGAAAAAATCCATCTCTTTAGGGTTCATGGTCTCATTTGGCACAATTGAGGTGGTTTACTGTGTGCAATGGATGGAATGCAATGCTGGGTCATGAACTCTAGCAAGAATTCCAAGGATAAAAGAGCTCATAGCTGAAGGTCATGCCATCATCCAGTAAGGCTATGTCCCCACCTTCCCTATGGTTGTGAAAAAAGAATGACACTACAATGAGATAAAAGGCTTTTTGACTTCAAAGATCTTCTGTTTCCTCAGAGCTGTGCTTGTAAATGCATGAGGCCTACTCCACTGTTTTGTTTCCCATATCTTCATTCATGTTTAAGATCAGATTTCCCAGCTTTGCTGGCGTTTAGACCTCTTTGGGGAAAGCTGCAGCATAAGGGCTAAGAGATTCATCTGAGCTGGCTGCTTTCTTGTTGGTTCCTTCCATTCAGAAGCCCATATGACTGGCTTCTGTTGCCAGAAGCTGACTGGTTTCACTTGAGCTTGCTAAGAGACTAAGCTATGTACTCACAAGTGTTCTCCAGTTCAAATGTCACCCTTTCCAGAAACTCAGTAGGTGGCCACGGGTAAGCTCTCTCTCTCAGCCGTCCACCTGTGACACTAACTTACATCACAGTGTGGCTGCTGGAAGTATTACAGAGAATGTAGGTGAAATGCACTGAACATTATGAAGTGCTGATATCTATGCCAAGCATTATTATAACTGGGGATTGGTAACAAAATGTTGCAAAGCATCTCCAGTCCCTAACAGGAGTTCGTCCAGCCAGCCTCCTAGGGCAGATTTAGATGTCAAGGTGAACTGGCAGGTCTGCCAAACCATGGGTTCTTGGGGTTTTGAGGCTGGGGATGATGGGAGTTGTTGTCCAGCTACACCTGGAGACCCAAGCTTGAGAACCCCTGTTAAGTTGTCCACCCCCTGATTTTGTGTTTAGCACTCTGTCTCTGGAATGTGCACGATCAGGTTTCAGGATGCCTCTGCTGGCACTACCCTCGACAACAGATGGACTAGCCACCCATGGATACGTTCAGGCCTTGCCATTGTACTGGCATACCAGTAATTTTCATTAAAAAACAACTGGCTGCACCACAAGTCTTTGAGAGTTACATTTATAAAAATGTGTTGGAATTAATGGGGTTTTATATACACCTTACCATATGTGCAGGGTTGCAGCTAGTTTCTGCAGCTTCTTTTAATTTTTTTAAAGTAGAAAGAGCCCCAGCCCTATTCTTTAGTATTTTGCTTGAATATATCTCACCATTCTAAGGACAGGAACATGCCAATTTAAAACAAATACAAAAACAGTGAATATGCTCAATTTCTGAACAAAACATTATATGGCTCACTCAAGGCTTCCAGGAATGAATTTTGTTTGTCTGGATCATGGAACCATTGTCAATGGCTACAATTTCTTTTATCGCCTCATGTAGGAAGAAGACACAAGCTAATTGCAGTTTCCCATAGAATGTTCCTTTTCTCATAGGATGTATATATCTTGAAAGTAATTATGTTTTCATTGCCTTCATCTGTGTGACCTTTCCTTTCACCTTGATGGGCTTTGTCCTCTTTTACTTCAGGACAAAAGAGCTTTTGTTTGGCTGAATTTATGTAGCAACTGTTCAGTAAGCACTGACTGCCAAAAGAATACATAAGCATGAGGGGCAAACATTCCTCCTTTTCAGAAGCAAATCTCTAGAGTTATTTGCCAGGGATTTTTACAGTAGTTGCATCTGTATTTATAATGTCCAAAGATGGACGATTCTGTAACCATCATGAGAACAATCATGATTTTAGGATAAAATTTCAACCTCTCCCCCCAAAAGGGAAGGAGGAGATAATATCACATGTGTTTATTTGCCATTTTGCTCTTAAAGGCTAACACAGATTGAATGTTTCCTTAAGCCAGCAATTTTGCTGTGTTGCAGACCACTGTCCTGGCTTGCTTGTGCTTTGCAGACTGCCACATTGTCTCCCATTATGGCTGACATGTGGGAAACTGCTTCAAACATAAGAATTGGACCTAAACAATAATGTTTTGAGTAGCATTGCTTTTTTCCTGACCTGAAAGCAATTTGCACTTATTTTTAATTTTACTCAGTGAAAAGTGCTGAAAACTGAATGTTAGGACTATCTGTATGTAGGCTTCTGCTGCTCCACATTGACTTACAATGATTTCCTTCAACCCAGGCTGTCTTTAGTTTTGTCCTTCTCATCCTTACACACTTTTTGGTTACAAAGGAATGCCATGAACTATTTTAAGCTGCCATGGAGCTGTCTGTTTTTGTTTCATCCTTACATGCCTTATATTGGGCTGTGACTTTTCATATACACTTGCAGCTAGTAGGCTGTACTAAGATGTACTTATCCCAACTGTACAGGTGGCCCTTGTTATTTGTGGGGGTTCCATTCTTGCTTATAGGTGCAAATATGGAAACTGTGAATAATGAAACCTTGCGTCAATGGGAACTGGGGGTGTTATGTAGGGATGTACACAAACCTGTTCAGAGGCCCTTTTATGGGCCTCCAAACAGGTCTGAAAGACCAGCGGTTCAACAGCGGGGGGAATACCTTTAAGGACTGGGGATGGTGCACTCACCACCACCCCGTTGCGTTTTGCCTGCCGGCGCTGCAATGTAAAAGGGTACTTTCCTGCTGCCCTGTTGCCTCCTTGGACTGGAAGTACTAGGCATGTGTGTGCATGCCCGACTTGCACACGAGCGAGCGTGATGTGTGCATACATGCGCATGCATGCTGGGTATTTCCGGTCACTTCTGGTCTAAGAAGGCAACAGGGCAGCAGGGAGGTACTGCCCCTTTTACACTGCAGCACTGGCGGGGGAAATGTGGCAAGGTGGTGGTGGTGAGTGTACCCTCCCCAGTCGTTAAATCCTCCTCCACCCATTGGTTCCATGCACACCCCTAGTGTTAGGTTCCTAACAACAACAACAGGCCAAAAAAGTGGCGAGCGGGGGAGAAATGAGTGAAGAAAAGGACAGTACCTTGTTCTCCAGGACTCCAGCAATGCCTTCCCCCAATGGTAGCATATTCACACAAACCCCCCCCCCCACTTTAAAAAAGAACCACAAAATGGCTCTCTGCTGGAAAATGGCAACCGGAAATGACATCAGAAGTCATGTCCAGCCACTCAAAATTGCAGATAGGCGATTTCACCTATTTTTCTATAATGCATGGTTAATGAAACTGGGTCTCTAAGACCCAGTCATGGATATGCAAAACCACAGATACGGAATCCATGGATAACAGGGCCACCAGCATTCCATTTATTTAACTCAGCTTACAAAATCTATTTCCCCAAAAGAGTGAATTTATTGACTGCTTTTCAACTTGCATTTCCACAGTAAAGACTGCTTGAGTTCAAGGATGAATATGTATTTAAACATTGATAAGAATGAACAATCCCTATTCATGTAGCAGAACATAAATGACAATGACTGACAGCGATCAGGACAATGGTCAAGTTGAAATGGAAATTTAGGTTCCCAAATCCCAGCCTGTGTGAATGCCTTGTCTGCTTCCTCGTATGTTCTTATACTGTGCTCAGTCTCTGACCAGCTTCAAACAGCATAGATGAATGAGGAGTGGACTCCTTGTAGAAGATGGGACGATTGTGTATGTCCATAATTAATGTTGTTCTTGACTCTGGCTTGGAAGACCCACTGAAAGACTTTTCTTCAGCTGCTCTTGCTCTGGAATATTTCACTGCCACCCTCCCGATCCTCCTCCTCTCTAGGCACTCAATTCCTTCAGCCTGTTCCTTCCCAGGAAATTAGGCTATCAGTTGCCTCCATGTTCTCTCCCTTGGATGCTTCCTGCAGGAAAAGAGTGGTTTCTCATGATGCTTTGGTCCCCAGCTGCAGCTATTTCCACATCTCCTTTGACCTGGGAATGGAGTTGCTGCTGGTTCCCTTGCTGCTCATTTGCACTGACAATTTCCTCATTTCTTGTCATTCCATGACTTCTTTACCTTAGTAAGAGCCCGGCAGAGCACTGCCATACGTACTCTCAGGCTCCATCATCATGTGAGACAGGAACTGATTCCAGACAGCTACATGTCCCAGGCAGTGATCAAGATGCCAGTTTTTCATTTCCTTTACCCTTCTCTATGTTCTAGGATCACCGAGATCAGGCTGCAGCGATATAGGAAGATGCTGAAAGAAATCACCTCATACTGCGTGGGAGGAGGCAATGGTAATCCCCTCCTGTGTTCTACCAAAGACAACCACAGAATTTTGTGGTTGCCAGGAGTCGACACCGACTCCACGGCACATTTTACTTACTTTGTTCTAGGATACTATAGTTCTGCCTCTGCAAAACAGGCAGGGATTCCACAGGTGCATTCATCATCGATCCATGTTGCTGTAATTGCATGTTATGCAGCTGCTAACGGTGCAGCAGCCTTTCCAGAAAAGCAGCAACCCTGCCGGAGAGCAAAGGCTGCAATCTTCTACATACTTAGAGAGTAAATCACACCGAAATCAGCAGGACTTACTTCTGAGTAAACCTGGAAAAGGTTGAAGTGTAAATCTGTAGCTGTGTGCACTTGTTTGGGTGTGTATGTCCCCTTGAACGAACTTCTGCGTGAACAGGCGCAGCGTTGGGCTACAGGAAGCTTGATACCAATTAGCGGCTTAGGGCAGTTTTTCTTAAACGCTGTTCTAGAAGCCACAACTAGCATAATCGCGAATAACCTAAACCACATCAACCTCTACGCGGCTGCCGCGAGCTCACAGCGCGAAGCAAATGTTCGGTCGCGGACGAGTGCTGGTAGTTTTCCGTGTGTTCTGCCATTCAGACGCTCAGCAGCCAGCTTCCCTCCAAAGGCGAAGTTTTCCACAACCACCCCTCCACTTCTGAAAGCGTGGCTTGTGGGTTTTTGCCTGCGACACGCAGCTCTTAAAGGCGCAGACGCCTTTCCAGGGGAAAACAACAAGCCTAGCCGTCCTCCTACTTCTTCAACGGGAATGCGAGCTGAAAGACGTGACCACGTCCCGTCCCCTTGAAAGCAAGCAACAAACCCACGCGGAGAGCAGCGAGGGCTCGTGCGAGGTTGGCGTCCCCCGCCTGGTGGCGGCTTTGAGGTTTCCTTGGCTTCGCGGCTGGAGCGGGAGGGGGGCGGAACTCCCGCCAGCGAGTTTTCAAAACTTTTCCAGCGAGCGCAGCAGGCTCGAGTCCTCCGGGGCCTCCCTGAGCGCCAGCCCCGGTATGTGTCCTTCAGCGGGACACGTGCTTGGCAGCGCTGGTGGAGGCGGCAGCAGCAGCAGCAAGTCGGAGGAGCCACGAGCCGCCCCGCGGCTGCCCTTGCCCCCGCCGGCAGCATGAGTCCCACCGCCTCCTGCCCGTCGTGCTGCTGCGCGGCGAAGGAGAGGCGGCTGGGGACGGGCTTCGCCTTCCGCCTCTGCCTGCTCTCGGTCACCCTTCTCCTCTGCCTGCAACTGGGGCTCAGGCGCTCCTGGGACGCCGCCGCCGTGGCAGAACACAAACCCCAGCTCCCGCCCAGCAGCCGCAGAGCCGGGAAGGTAAACGAAGTGTCCAGCAGGAGGCAAGTCACCTACATAAGAAGCGGGCGCCGAAGGGGTGCCGCAGAACCCACCTGCTGCCTGCAGGGGGCGCCTCGGCGCAGGAAGGTAAAGAAGTGCGGTGGCAGGGTGCGTGTGATTAGACTGCTGAAAAGTCGGTTGCTTGTTTTCTCAGGGCTGCTTCTTCTGAACGGAGGCCCAGTTCAGTTCAGCCCGGAGGCCACGCCTTTGAGCAGGTGTACAGCTCTAGTCTCGAGCCCCAAACTTGCCAGTGTGCAGGAGCTCAAACTATCCCTGTCTTTCAAAGCTACGGGGCAGTCTTGGTTGTGTTGCCTGTTCTGCTGCGAGTAGCCAAATAAAAAAGAAAGAAAACGCTGTGGGGGGGGGGGGGGAGGAATACTAGCCCCTGGTGGCGCAGTGGTAAAAACTGCCGCCCTGTAACCAGAAGGTTACAAGTTCGATCCTGACCAGGGGCTCAAGGTTGACTCAGCCTTCCATCCTTCCGAGGTCGGTAAAATGAGTACCCAGAATGTTGGGGGCAATATGCTAAATCATTGTAAACCGCTTAGAGAGCTTCCAGCTATAGAGCGGTATATAAATGTAAGTGCTATTGCTATTGCTATTAAGATTCTGAAATGGCCTCTGGCTTTCCCCATGTAAGAGGTTTTCTCTCGACAAGAGGAAAATAGCCGCCTTTTCACAAATTCATAGCCAGTCACCTACCGGTATGTACTAATATTTGTAACAGGGTTTCCAGACCAAATTTCCTAAAGGTTGGAGCTGTCAGGACTGAGACACAGAAACACTGTGGTAGTATAGTGGAAATATGGAATATCCACAGGACCATAAGGAGCCTTTTCAAATTGATATATTGCAAATTGAATGAATCGAATAAATAAATAGATTTAATCTTAGTCTAGCATGCTCCATCCTGCATTTGGTGGTGAGAATGCTTATAAAAGAAGGGTGAGGTTGATTTGGGAATGTTTAGTCATCTGTACATTGACCTGTGCCTCAAGCATTCAGTTAGTTTTGAAACTTTAAGACTCCCACAAGCGAATTTACCTTCTGGCTGAGGGACCGAATGCTGTCCTAGGCTGAGACAGTAACTGAGTTGAAATAATACAAGATCTGTGTGATGATAATGACAGAGTTCAGATGTGATTAAATGAATACCAGCCTTTGAGGCTTCATTCCTAAACAAATTTACTTGGAAGTGAATCCAGTGGAAATCGTTGGGATTTAGTTCTGAGGAAACATGATTAAGAATCAGGCTGCAAATATTTCAACTGTGAACCAAACCCAAACAGTAATGCATTTTAGGGAAATACTGTTTTCAGATCTGAATTCTGTTTAGTCCTGTCTGAAGACTAAATTCTGTTTAGTCCTGTCTAAACAGAACCAATCAGAAACAATATCTGGCAAGGGTAACTGACCTTTTGTAAATGTGAGAGGACATTCCCAGTTATGGTTCAAAGATGAAAGGTTTATGTGCTCACTTTCAGTTCAGATGGCCGGTTTTCTAATTCCCCCCCCTGCTTTTTATCCTGATAAAGTATTTTTTGGGGGAAATGTGCATAGTAGTAGTAGCATGTGTCAATGCAGGTCAAATGTTTTATGAACAATTTATGAAATTTGCTTTGTGGGTGTTCTGCTTTTCATTACTCACTTCTATGTGCATGCCAGTGAACCAGATTTTGTTTTGTTTTAAATGAACATACCACTGTAGTTTGAAAACTACACCCAGAGGAAGCACTATAGCATTTTCTTGTACTTTTATTAGATTATGAGAGTAGAAACAAAGTTTTCAAGTACTGTGGCAAAGTTTGAGTCAACAAAAGGAATGCAGAGCCTAAGCCTTCAAGACTGCTACCCTAAGCACGTTTACATGGGATGTAGGATTGCCATATTCTGGCTTTCCAAGTCTGGGTGCTTAATCTGCATATTATGTAAATTGGCTGGAAAATAATTTCTGAGCAGAATAGTGACTGCACGTTTTGCTCCATAACTCTGCGTCTACAAGGGCTAGAGCTTAATTTTTTTAAAAAAGCTGAAATCTGGGAGAATCTGGGTGGGCTAAGCAAGCTGGATGAGATGCTTAAAATCTGAGTGAAACCTGGAATTTCAGGGGACATGACAACTCTACATGGGAATAAGTCCCATTGAACTTAGTGGGATTTATGTCTGAATAAAAATGTGTAGCACTGAACTGTAAGTGTAGGATATAGCCTCCCCTTCCACCAGTTAAAACATATTACAGGCCAATTTAGGTTGAAATGATCAAACATTCACAAATGTTTGTAATAAAAGTTGTAGAATAGTCTTGAATATACTGCAGGGTTTAAGATATGTAAGTTGTTGGATGGGATAATTTACTTAGAAGGGGAATGGTCAGTATTCTTTCATGAACACTGGCCAACCTGATTGGGTAGATCTGATTGGGTTTTCCATTTTTGGTTATTGGTAGGGAAAGAGCCACACAGGGGCTATCCATAAGATGTTGCACTTCTCCCCATCGCCTTATACATTATGGATGGTTCAACATACATTTTATTATTTCCTTTCAAGGCCTCCTGATGGTGGGAGTCTTGTATACATTGATCATATACTTTTTTTGTTATTGATCATGGGGTTCAATCTCTCTTTGATCTGAGTTAAAACAACAAATCTGAGCATAAAATGACTCCCAAACAGTCTTCAGGCTGCTTATATGCAGGTTTACAACTGTAAGCATATTTCTCTGGATTTAAGTTGAATTTATGGAAAACACTTGTTTTTATTTTATTTTATTAGAAGGAAAGGTTGTTCTTTACAGACCAATCATGTGGTAGATCTGGTGAATGCCAGCATCACCATACTGTGTTCTCTCTAATTATTTCATCTGTGCACAGAATAAGTTTTGTTCTGGGTGGCAGTATCAAGGCAGTGTGTGTGCATGTGCATTCAGAATGGTGCCTTCCTGATTCAACCTGAGCAGGATCTAAAATAAATTGAGCAGACATTTTAAAAACGTGTGCGCGCGTGCATATGCATATGCCTTAGAGGGAACCAATATAACTTTTCATAGGATTTACCAGAAGCCAAATGTTTCCATACGTGTTGGGGGAGGGGAACCCTCCATATTCTTTAACTTGGCATTCAGAGTATATTACAGCCATCCAAAGAACCACCAGTGGAGAAAACAATGTGTTATGGTTTGCAAAATGAAAGTCTAAAGCCATCTTTATATTCTGTTAAAATAGCTAGAGTAGAATTTTCATGAATTACTAAAAAATATCACAGTGAGAAGATAGCCCATGATCCTAAGCAAAAATCAGTCTTTAACTTCACATGTATGTATATATTTTTATCCCTCTTGAATGTTGGAAGCCTACAATATTACCTTTCCTCTAAATGGCAGTTCAGAGAATAAAGAAGTCTAAGTGTTTATACTGAGTACTGAACCTTGAAGGGACATTTTTAAAATGGTCACTATACTAGAAGTGAAGATACAGAGGCTGTGTAACACATTTTTTTCTGAATAGTTAAAGGCCTGAACATTTTCAGCAGTGGGATAAGGCGGGGGGGGGGCGGCATTAGACCTTCCATCTCCATTGCTTCAATCCGTTCTTCCAATTCAGTACTTTGAGTTTTATTTATTTAGGGATCCCTTCCTTGGGTGATGTGCCCATATCCTCTTGCACAGAGGATACTCCTCCAGGGATTGGGGGCCGCCTAGTAGTGGGCGATTCGATTGTTAGGGGCATATAGAAATGGGTTTTGACCCATATGTAGACTGCATGGTGACTTGCCTGCCTGGTGCGAAGGTTGCAAATGTCACACAGTGTCTGTATAGACTGTTATTTAGTGCTGGGGAGGAGTCAGCTGTCATAGTGCATGTTGGCACCAGTGATGTTGGGAAAGGCAGTTGGGAGGTCCTGGAAGCCAAATTTAGGCTGCTAGGTAGCATATTGAAATCCAGGACCCACAGGGCAGCGTTCTCTACCTGTTCCATGCGCAGGGCCAGTGAGACAGGTGGAGCTGAGGGGTCTCAATGGGTGGATGAGACAGTGATGCTGGGAGGAAGGGTTTAGATTTCTTAGGCACTGGGATACATTTTGGGGCAAGCAAAGCCTGTACAAAAGGGATGGGCTCCACTTGAACCAAGATGGAACCAGACTGCTAGTGCTTAAAATAAAAAAAGGTAGCAGAGCAGCTTTTAAAATGACATCTGGGAGATTGCCAACAGGAACTGGGTGGTATTTGGTTCGGCAAACAAAATCCCCTAAGGTGTGAGGGGACTTTTCAGATAGACCAGAGTAGAACCAGGAGTAGTGCATACAGAAACACATGATAGCTGGTCAAAAAGGTCAAGTGACAGTAAGGGAGATAGCATATACCAATGCCAGGTAAGAGACTTGTGGAGGTGTCAGGAGCCAAGATAGGAGAGCTGGAGTGCTTGGCTGCTAAGGAAAACATAGAGTGGGCATAATGGAAACTTAGTGGAATGGTGAGAACCAGTGGGACACTGTTATTCCTGCATACAAACTCTATAGAAAGGACAGGGAGGGGCAGATTGGGGGTGGAGCAGCACTGTGTATTAAAAAAAGGAATAGAATCCAACAAGCTAGAAAACTTAGGCGGACCAGAGTCCTCCACAGCATCATTATGGGTGACACAATACGAGGACTGAAAGGAAATGTGTTACTAGGGACATGCTAATGCCCTCCGGATCAAAATACTGCGAATGATCTGGAGTTGGAGAAGCAAATCAGAGAGGCATCAAAGAGAGTCAGAGTTGTAATAATGGGTGATTTCAATTACCCTCACATAGACTGGGCAAATTCATTTGGGGGGATTGACAGGCCAAATTTCTAGATATGCTAAATGTCTGTGCCTTAGAACAGACCTCGGACTTAATCCTGAGTGGTGACCAGGACCTGGTGCGAGATGTCAGAATTGTAGAACCATTGGGGAACAGTGGTCATAGTGTGATCCAATTCAGCTTATATATGAGTGGAACATTGCTAAAGAAGTCTAACACAGATGCAGTGGACTTCGGAAGAGGAAACTTCTAAAAAATGAGGGGACTGGTAAAAAGGAAGCTGAAAAAGAAAGTCAGGGCCTGATCCAGCAGGGCTGTTCTTATGTTCTTATGCTCTAGAACCCTGCAGAATACTCCATAGCATCATTGACAAGGAATAGAGTAATAGTTCCTCAGCACCCCTTTCTGAAACTTGTGGTTCTCTTCCTACTTAGCTGATCAAAGTGTGTTGCTTCCAGTCACCATCCCAGGAGCCTTTCAGATGGCGTCTTTACCGTGACTTTACTTTGGGAGGGTGGGTGTGCGTTCACATATCGGCCAGATTTACTCTGAAGTCTGTGCAATATTTCAGAGAGCCCTTTACAACACTATTTGAATTTTCTCCTCCGTATTGGAACCTAGCCCGATTTATGTCTGGGGTAAAAGAATCCTCTTTTTGTGTTTGAGTAACTGTTATGCCATGAACTTGCAGTAAAGCTTCATGGTAAAGCCTGCTATTTGAAAAGACTCTAGGCAGAGAATCCAGAAGGATACTTTCATAGATTGAATCAAAAGCTGCTGATAAATCTAAGAGAATTAGCAGAATTCCATTCTCTCTTCTCTGCTGGCACAAGATGACCAAAGTTGTTTCAGTGTCAAACCCAGATCAGAAAAGAGTTTGATATGATTTTAGAGAGCCAATGTGAACCAAGAATGTCTGGAATTGTGCAGCCACTGCTTGCCCATGTTGTGCATTGCCAAAAAGAGGGGGAGTTGTGAACTGACAATAGGTGGGACTGTCTTCAAAGTCTTCCTTAACTTCTCTCTGTCCCCCCTTCTCCTGCTTCAATACATTGCCTCTATCACTTCCCATTCCAAAGCAATCTCCTGGGTTGGCAGAGGTGAAGTCTTGAAATCACCTCCAGGAAGTTCTCACTGAAATCGGTCTCTGCTTTCTGTTCATTGAAATACTCTGAGTGCAACAACTTCCTGTATGGGAACATAAAGTTGGGAGCTGACTATAATATACATATGTGCATGTATTCATATGTACATAGATGCATAACTTCTTTTCTTGCATTTCTATGTTAGAAGTATTTCATATGTTTAGAAAAATTGAAATATTAGGTTCTCTTTTTGGAAAAAACATGTTTTGCTAAGGGGAACTGTAAACTTTTAAAACCCAACCCAACCCAAAACACAGACACTAAATCCTTAAGGACATTTAATCATAATATTATTATGACATTATAACAATAATGATATTGTATCTTAGAAACTAGGAAATGGCATGCTACTCTGGAGCAGATGGATCCAAGAAACTATGTTTGATTTGGTGCCTGGACCGGATGCCTGAAAGGAAAAATACAGCCAATTATGACCATTAGCATTCATTCCAAGGGCTTATTTACACGATCAGAGATACAAGACATTGTTTCAGAAGTGATTTGATTCAATGCACTTTTCCTGAATCAACAGTTCTTGTTTATACAGGCAAGAATCTCAGGAGTTGTATACATGCATCTTCACTTATTTTCTTAGATTGCTTTCAGTCTGCTGTGTGCTGGCAATGAAGTCTGAACTCCATCCATCTCTTTGTAGCTGAAATAACAGCTTTGCTATGTTTACGAAATCTCAGATGTGAGTCAAGAGTGCCTAATTATACTAGTTCTCATTTTGCTGTTTTAACCTACTTCAGTCTCTGATTTGTGCAAACAAAACCCAGATGGGTTGCAGTCCTGTGGGTTGCACACTTATTTGGGAATGAGCATGATGGGACTTTCTTATGCAAGGCACTGTGCCGCATAAAGAGCAGATCCCACAAACACACACTGGCTTGAGGAACTTGTACACATGGCAACGTACACCATCCTGATTAATAGCCAAAGATGTGGATCCCTTTTATGAACATATAAGGGTAGCACATCTAGTTGCTGGGGAGGAAAGGCATGGAAGGCATCCTGAATTCAGTGAGATGTGACACATGAACTGGTGAAAGTTAAGCCTTTTAATGTTTTAAAATTATTTGATTCATTAAAAAAAAGCAGGATAGAAGTTTACAAAAATAAGAGTGACTTACACATTTTAAAATAATTACAACTGCAAAATCCATGGAGCTTAAGTTCACCTTGCTTTCTTAGGAGTGTACCTGTAGAGTTCATAAAGGAATCCTCTATCTCAGGGCTGCACAACTCAAATGCCCTAGTAGGCCGGAACCATTCACAACTTGACGTGCAGGGGCCAAGGACAATTTTTAGCATATTACATTCAAATTTAAAATATTATTAGTTACTCGTGGATCTATTCCCCTTGTCAGTCTGCTCATAGTTTTAAACAAGGATAGTGGCCAGAAAATAGGCCCTGTCCCTGCTCATCAGTGTATGCCAGCCCCAAACAAATGCCAAGTCCTCTCCTCTCCCTAAATTGCCGTTGTTTTCAGGCTGCAATCCTAGGCATGCTTATATAGGAATAAGCCTCACTGGGCATACCATGGAGCATATTTCTGAGAAAACATGCATAGGATGGTGCTATAAGGCAGTTCCCAGGCCCTGTGTTGCTGCAGGATACCTGAGGGCCAGTCAAACAGTCCCTGCAGGCTGAATCTGGCCCCTGGGCCTTATGTTGTGAAGGCCTGCTCTATCTGTAAACTAGAAGCTGAGCAGATAGGAAATGGACATGCAGCAAGTCTCTTTATGACGTGTTGATTTTCTTTCTGCATGAGAGTAATGTTGGAGTGGTTGCTGCCCTAGGTATTTGCACCCTAATTTAGCAGAAGAAGTCTGGGTCTGGAAGGAGACTTTAGCACTTGGGTCCACTTGCTGTGCCCAGACTAAGAGTTCTGCATGGGGAATACTTCTGCACATGCATGAAGGGGAGGGACAATTTTTGGCGACCCCTCTTCAGCCACTTGTGCCTTCTGGAAATGTTGCTCAGGGTTCTCCAGTCCTCAGGGCCTATTTTTGAGAGGTACAGACAGTCACAGAGGGAAAGGGGATCATTGGAAATCTCCCCTCCCCTCTCTGCCTGTGCAGAAGCATTCCCTGCATGCAACTCCTAGTTTGGATTTAGGTCACTGTAAGTGGTCGCTAAGAGTCGACACCGACTTGACGGCACTTAATCAGTCAATGCAGATGTTATCCCTGTATTACTAGCTGTGCATGTTGCTTCCTTGCATGCCACTGTCTCTGGATTGGGGCCTTGAAGGGCAGTAGAATTTCTGGGTAATGGCAGCTGTTGGAATTCCACTCCAGTGAAAATTTTTGAGAGAGTCAGTGCAGGAGGAGAACATCCTGACGGCAGCTCATCTTTTAGCACATATGGATTGATGTAGAATTCACATGTTCTCCTTGTGCTGTGATCAAAATCCATTTAGCCTGAGAACCCTAGCAGAATTACAGCACTAGGTGCTGTGACTTCAGGCCAGTGGCATCTGCATGAGATAACTGTGGGAAACCTCAGGGAGTTCTTCAGGCGCGTAGCTATAATTGAGTGAAAGGGTTCAAAGAACATGGGCCCCCAGCTCCTGAGAGCCCTCCAGCTCCACCCTCCAGCTCCACCATTTTCTTCATTATCTCACTCACTCTGAGGGGTCCTCCAGAGAGAGGGATGAACACAGCCCCCTCTCCTCTAGCTATGCCTCTGGAGTTCTTGTTCAAATATTGTCAGACTAAAAGAGCAGACTGAGAGAAGATGATTATATTTACTATAAGGGGATGCCCTTTTATTGATAGTTGTTTTCCACAGCAAACAATAAGATCCCAGGAGCATCAGCCCAACCTGGTGCAATAGCAAAACATCTGGGTCCTAAAGAAAAAGGAGAAAAAAAAGGAAAAACACAGATGCCCTGGAATCATTTTCAGAGTTACGGTGCGAGGAAAAAAGCACTGATCTTTTAATTATATTTTAAAGCATTTTCATTTGCAGTTAACAGACCAGAAATTACTGTTTATATAATGGTTACTGACAGTGATGCCTCTCCCAGACCTACTAGGTTAATGATCAAACAACACAGCCTTGATCCTTCCATACTTACCTCAACTTGGAGAAAAATTAGTCTTGCTTCATAAATTTTTGAAGCAGCTGGGGAATGCTATCTTTCAGAAAATCATTATAGCTTGACATGTTTTAATTATAATCGCCCAGCAAAATCTCATTCAATTTGATGAGCTATGGGTTTGTGTGTAAGGGATAAAAATGTTCTGCTTCCTCTCTCCCCACAACATCAGAGTTCCTTTCACCCCTTCTCCAGCTCTTCCTTTCCCCCTTCACATCTGCTGGGGTGATTCTTCAGGCCCACCCCAGCTCTTGTGTGAAGTTATTCTTGCCTGGTTGCTATGCAGACTGACAGGGCACAACCTTATTCCCTCTTTCCTGGTAGCATTCAGCTTGGACCAGCTAAACAGCACTACCTGTTGGGACTGGCTCCCTATTATTGCTCTCCTTTGTAAAGATGGTCAACATTAGAAAACCACTGTGGAGCCTTGGGGGTATGTATTCTCTGGAAGGTCAGTGTGACCAAGAGACCTAAAAAGGTAGGTGTGTGTGTGTGTGTGTGTGTGTGTGTGTGTGTGTGTACATGTACCCCTTGGACCAGTCACTGTTTCTCAGCCATACCCACCTCACAGGGTTGATGTGAGGATAAAATGGGGGCAGGGAGAATTGTATATGCTGCCCTGAGCTCTTTGGGGGAAAGGCAGGATGAGAATGGAAAACCCCTGCTAACTTGGTAAAGAGGCACCTTTTAACGTGGCAATTCTCTTTTATATAGCAGGGGGAGAGTAACTGGCCCAATCCACCTCCAGCAAAGTACCTCCAGTGACTGTTGCTGGTGTCTGTCTTATGTTTCTTTTTGGATTGTGAGCCCTTTGGGGACAGGGAACCATCTTATTTATTTATTTCTCTGTGTAAACCGCCCTGAGCCATTTTTGGAAGGGCAGTATAGAAATCAAATAAATAAATAAAATAACTAAATTTCCACCTGTCCCCCACACACCCCAACTGCTGTTAGAAGCAAAGTGGCTGGGAGGGGGGAAGGAAAGTATCTGTACCTGTTTCCCCCCTGCAGAGATAATAGCTGCTTCATGGGTTAGAATTTAGACTGAGGAAAGGGTTAAACACCTTCCTGCAGAGGACCACTTCTCTGATCTTCAAATTAGCTGTGTGGGGCTACTCATTAGTAAAACAAAAAGGAGAGACCCTAATCACTGCTCTCCCATATCATGGCCCTAAGTGAAGGAAGCTAGTTGTCAAAAATTCCTCTGCCACACACTCAAAGCTATCTGGTCCTAAGCTTCCACCATATGTCCCAGTGCTCCTTTTGCCCCCTAAGGAGAATCTAGTAGACAGGTTTGGTGCCCTCCTTGCAAGTAATTGTGTTCTTAAGGGCTGAACCTGCCAATCTGGGGCCTACTTAAGGAGCCCGAATCCAGGAAAGTAGGCACTTCTTTAAAAATCTAATTAGGTAAGGATATATGGCTGCAACATTGTCCAGGTGTTATAAAATGCAGGGACATACACGTTGCTTGTGGACATTGTGGGGTGGGTCATCTGATCATTGGGGCAGGACTTAAGTGTACACTCTTGGAGTACTGTAGATGAGTACAGCGCACCTGCTTTTTAGAACGCCTGAACAGGTATCTTTTCTTAAAAAGTGTTATGACTTCTGTTTCCTTACTCTCATGTAGATTATGCGTTGTGTGAAAAAATACCGCAGTTTGTTGGTCCTAGATTTCCCAGCAATCAATTTCATGGGATGACCCCTGGTTCTAGTGTTATGTGACAGGGAGAAGAATTTCTCTCTATCCACTTTCTCCACATCATGCATGATTTTATAGACCTCTATCATGTGTCCCTGCAGTCGTCTTTTTTCTAAACTAAATAGCCCCAGGTGTTGTAGCCTTGCCTTATAAGAAAGATGCTTTAGGCCCCTGATCATCTTGGTGGCCCCCTTCTTCACCTTTCCCAGTTCTACAATGTCCTCATTTAGATGTGGTGACCAGAATTGTACACAGTACGCCTGGTGTGGCCGCACCATAGATTTGTATAAGGACATTATAATATTAGCAGTTTTATTTTCAATCCCCTTCCTAATGATCCCTAGCATGGAATTGGCCTTTTTCACAGATGCTGCACATTGAGTTGACACTTTCAATGAGCTGTCCACCACGACTCCAAGATCCCTCTCCTGGTCAGTCACCGACAGCTCAGATCCCATCAGTGTATACTTGAAGTTGGGTTTTTCGTCCCAATGTGCATCACTTTACACTTGCCAGCATTGAACCACATTTGCCATTTTGTCGCCTACTCACCCAGTTTGGCGAGATCCTTTTGGAGCTCCTCACAATCTGTTTTGGATTTCACTACCCAAAAGAGTTTGGTATCTGCAAATTTGGCCACCTCGCTGCTTACCCCTGCTTCTAGATCATTTATGAATAAATTAAAAAGCACCGGTCCCAGTACAGATCCCTGGGGGACCCCCTTCTTACCTCCCTCCATTGTGAAAACTCTCCATTTATTACCCTCTATTTCCTGTCCTTCAACCAGTTAGCAATCCACACATGTACTTGTCCTCTTATCCCATGACTGCTATGTTTTCTCAGGAGTCTTTGATGAGGAACTTTGTCAAAAGCTTTTTGGAAGTCCAGGTAGACTATGTCAACTTGATCACCTTGATCCACACACTTGTTGACACTCTCATAGAACTCCAAAAGGTTCGTGAGGCAAGATTTACCTTTGCAGAAGCCATGCTGGTTCTCTCCCAGCAAGGCCTGTTCTTCTGTGTGCCTCACAATTTTATCCTTGAGGATGCTTTCCATGCCTGGAATGGACGTTAAGCTAACTGGCCGATAATTTCCCAGATTGCCCCTGGATCCCTTTTTGAAAATCGGTGTTACATTGGCTACTTTCCAGTCCTCCGGTACAGAGCCTGATTGCAGGGGTAAGTAATATATTTTAGCAAGGAGGTCGGCAATTTCATATTTGAGTTCTTTGAGGACTCTTGGATGGATGCCATCTGGCCCTGGCAATTTGCTAGTTTTCAGTTTTTCCAGACAGTTTAGAACATCATCTCTTGTCACGCCTATCTGACTCAGTTCTTTAGCCTCCATCCCCAAAAAGCCTGGTTCAGAAACTGGTATATGCTCAGTATTCTCTGCCATGAAAATGGATGCAAAGAACTCATTTAGCTTCTCTGCAACCTCCGTATCCTCCTTAATAATCCCTTTCACTCTCTCATTGTCTAATGGTCCAACTGTCTCCCTGGCAGGTTTCCTGCTTCTGATGTATTTAAATAAGTTTTTGTTATTCCCCTTCATGCTTTTAGCTAAATGTTCCTCATACTCTTTTTGCCTCCTTTATTGTCACCTTGCATTTCTTTTGCCAGAGTTTGTGTCCTTTTCTGTTCTCCTCATTTGGGCAGACCTTCCAATTTCTGAAGGAAGTCTTCTTCCCTTTTATAGCTTCCTTAACATTACCTGTTATCCATGCTGGCATGCTTCTGGACTTAGTGGTACCTTTCCTCCTTTTGGGTATACAATCTAACTGGGCTTCTAGTATTGTAACTCCATGCATTCTGGAGTGAAGTGACTCTCCTGATTTTCCCTTTCAGCTTTCTTTTCACCATACTCCTCATTTAGGAGAAGTTTCCTCTTTTGAAACTCAAAGTGTCTCTCCCTGCATGTGTGCTGAATTTGATCACACTATGGTCGCTGTTCCCTAAAGGGTTGATTTGGCTACAACTTTGGCCCTCCAACTGTTGTTGGACTACAACTTCCACCATCCTTGACTGCTAGCCACTGGGGATGGGGACAGTGGGCGTGTAGTCCAACAACAGCTGGAGTGCTGAAGTTGTGCAGTTCTGCTGTAGGGGATTGATTGTGAAAGTGAAACTAGGAAAGGCCTTTTCTAACTTTCAAAGAGCCCTGGGGCAAGGTGTTGGGCACTGTTGGTGTTCAAGTCTTTTCTCCTTCAACATTTCCCCACTTCTGAATTGCTCCACCCAAAGCTGCTGTTAATTTCACTGGAGGATAATCACTGTTCTAGTGATTAAGAGCTTGAGCTGAGAGTTGGAAGTCCCTGGTTTGACTGTCACCATGAACTGGTAAACTCTACATATCTGTCAACAAGCCATTGTTTCTTGGCTTCAGCTAGCAACCAGTAATAAGAGATGATAATAGGGATGTACTGAATGGGTTTGATTGCAAAGTGGTCCACTGCAAACGGGGCCGTTTCAATTGTGAACTGCTTCAAACTGGTTTGAGCTGGATCATTGACCTGATCAGCCAATGGGTTTGACCAAGCCAGTTCATGGACCCACAGTTCAGTCCGAATTCAGACTGAACTATGGCAAATGGTCCATGTACACGCCTGGATGATAACAGTAGCCTGTTTGACAGGATTGTTGTAAGGATGATTGGATTAAAGTTTATGAACTACTTGAATGCTTGGGGACAGTGCTATATAAATACTGAATAGTATTATGATTGTTAAATATATAAAAAGACCTATTCACTTATACATGAGCTGTAATTTTCTCAGTGGGCTGAAACATAAAGCAGATGGTAAATGTAGGTAGATAGATTTCTTAGAAAGTAACAAGTTGGCTTGGTTGATTATTTCTAGACCATATATCCACATGCCTTTTAGGAAATGTGTAACTTATTGATGCAGTTTGAGGTTATTTATGCTTGTCAGGTTCTTTGGAGAGAATAAGGTAAAAGTGTCATGCTGACCTCTTTAATGAGCTAGAGAATTTGAGAGTAATAGAATCTTGTATACAAATGTGCCGAAGGTCTTGAATACCCGAGGTACTGAAGCTGTAATTCTGAATCTGCCACTGTGGCAATATTCAGCTGTATTTAGAGAGGAGACAGTTGAACAAATGAATTTAATGAAACATTTAATGAAAGTAAATGTTTCCAGCTTCATTTACTGTACTTTGCAGCAAAATCACTTGAATGCTACATTATCATGCATCCTTGATGTAAATGAAATTCAGTGATCTATATCTAGGCTAACTCTGGATCATTTTTCTTTCTGCATAGGTACCTGAAGCTTGTCAGGGTATTATTCCTCCCTCCCTCTCTCCCCACATTATCTCTTTATCTTTGTCAGATTGCTTCTTCAGGAGCTGTGGTGGCTGTACTAACATGGCTTCACTGGTGGTTTTTATTTATTATATTCCACCTTTCTTCCACTTTGAAGCTCAAGGTGGCATATGTAGGGTTCCTAGGCAGTTTCCCATTCAGGTACTGACTAGACCCAGACCTGCTTAGCTTCAGCAAGACTTCTGAGTAGAGGTGTGCACGAATCAGATTCTGCAATTTGATTTGAACCCGAATCACAGAATCATTGAATTAAGTCACTGAAAACAGCCGGCTTGGCTGGGCATCTCAGTGAAAAACCCTCAAATCACCTGAATCAAGTTGGGTGATTTGAGCACCATTTTGAGGCCAATTTTGCTGTAAAACAAGCCTCAAAATGGCACAGTTTTTCCTGGGAGAGCTGGTCTACCAATTGGTGTTGGTGGGTAGACCAGCCTTCTGCTCCAGACTTGGCATGTCTGCCTACCTTGGAAGACTGGTCTACCCAGTAGACCAATCCTTTGAGGCAGGCTGATGTGCTAAGTCTGGAGTGGAGGGCTGGTCTGCCCAACAACACCAATTGGTAGACCAGCTCTCCCTGGGGGAAAACAGCACCATTTTGAGGCCCTTTCCCCCAACAAAATGGGCCTCAAAATGGTGCTTGAATCACCCAAATCAATTAGGGTCAAATTGGAGTTGGTTCTCTTTGACCCTGAATTGGGCCATCTATCTTGAAGGTGATTTGATTCAAGGGTGAATCACCAAATTGCCCTCCATTTGACCTGAATCATTTCGAGATAGAATTGAATTGCACATTCCTACTTCTGATTCATGTGTTTCAGGTCATGCTATTCATAAAGGACTGAAGAAGCAAAATAAAACCATAGGGTCTTTGTGCTAGCATGCTTCCTGATCAGATGCCAGGAATGGTATCTCAGATGCTCAGATTATGATGTTTATTTTAAAGATTTATTTATTTAACTGCATTCCTACCACATTCTTCTTTCAAGGGCCACATGGTATTGTGAGGAGAATATAGAATAAGCCTATATTCAGGGTGCCATCTTTATATATATATATATAGAGAGAGAGAGAGTGCGCACGTGTGCTTGCGCGAATTGCTTTGGGAACTTTGGTTGAGGAGCGGTATAGAAATATTTGTAGTAGTACATTCAACTGCTTAATGAGGTAGGCTAGGCTGAGAAGAGTGCCCAAGCAATGAATAATTGAACAGGGTTTTGAACACAGGTCCTCCTTATTGATGTATTGGATTTTTACACATTTAAAAATACTTTATTTTCTATTAGGTTGTTTGTCCTGCTTTTCCATTCCCAAAATGGAATGTATAAAGGAGCTAGCAACCATAAAACACTAAAAAAGAGAGATTACAATAAAATATAGAAGATATAGGTGATTAAAATACAATATAGAAGTAGCAAGATACAGCAAAATATGAGGAAGAATGCACCAGCAGAACTTAAATGCCAGATAGATTTAAAGCTTACTGAAACAAAAGTGTATTTAGCTGGTGACACCTGGGGCTAATCTAATCTGCCAAACCAGGGAGTCCCATCTACTAATATGTGTAGGTGCACCTTGAGTTAGGATTTAAGGAGCTGCTGATTTTTAATTTTAATCTAACTAAAAAGATGTAATACCATGGATCAAAATACTTTGGGGTGATTTTCTTTTTACTAGAGTTTGAGGTGGTGGGGAGGTACCAGTGTGGATAGATCAAGAGTGCTATGGACCATGTCTAGGTAATCCTTAACTTCTTGGGTTTCTCTATATTTAATTTGCCAAAGTATTGTAACAGTAGAATTCTTAATTTATTGATCTTTTATCTGGGTAATCCTACATCTAACAATAGTTAATATTTCTAGAAGAAAAGCAATTAACATTCTGATGAAGAAAAAGTATTTGCCTGCAGCTTAAATGCATATAAAAAAAACAACACATCATCACATGTTGCTTAGAGGCTTAAGGTTTTACTTTAGATTAGGGAATTTGCTCGGCATAGCGATCTTTGCATGTGTGAGAATAATCTCTTTTGCTTTAGGCGTAGTAAAGCTATTCAGTACTCCTAATGGTTTTTTTTTTTAAATGAAGGGGTGTGTTGTCATTAGAAGCAGATAAAGTAGTTTTCAGTCCTACTTTATTAGCCAACCTTTACATGCCATTTAAATGAACATTAAAGATTGAAACAGCAGTTCATGCATACTTAAGCAAAGTAGGTCCTACTGAGGTCATTGAGGTACTCCCAAGTAAACCTGCTTAGGACTGCTCTGCAGGATTCACCATTTTATCTATTGCAGGCCAGCTCTCTGGACACAAGCAGCATCCAAATACACAGAGTGTTCTGAGGAGACTGACCTCTGCTTTTGGTTCACTATTTTGTGAAAGGGTGGTAAATGAACTATAATTTACTTCTAGCCCATTGTTATCACTGTGTCCAATGGAAGCTTTCCTAGTTTCTGTTTGACTTCTGTAGTGCTAAGTTGCTGATCATGTGGGAAGGAGGCACCTTGTGGAACAGAGAGCACCTAGACTCTGGCATTCCATTTGAGATCAACACAGGGATTTCAGTCAATCAATCCTTTATTACGGTCAGAGACCAGCATAAAATTGATACAGGTTAAAAATTACATGTTATGTGGTGCTGTTATGATGAGATGATGATACATAACTTGACAAATCTAAAATTAAGGATGATTGCAATTTAAAAGTTAAGTTAAAATACATATTAGTACATAACATCAAAAGGCTAAAACTAAGAATGATTGCAGATTTAAAAGTAAAATAGATAGAATATACTCATTAAAACTAAATAAGCTAAAAACCTAAAATTACTAAAGCTAAAAGAGATAAAATAATGATAATATAATGATATAGTTTCTATTTTAGAAATGCCCAGAAAAATTAAGAAGGGGAGTATAAAATTGTAAAAGTCCAGATTTAAAATTATAAAAAGCAATAAAAAGAGAAGCGTGGGGGAGGAAAACAATGGAATGTAGTAAAATGCAATAAAATGCAGTACAATGCAATAAAACAATAGGTGTTGGCAAGTACAAGGTCAATCCAGAGTCATCAAGAATCGGATTAAGGGGGCTCACAGCCTATCATCCTTCGACGGATGCCAATTGCAGCCGCACAGAACTTGGCAACACTATGTGTAATGGCAGGGTTAGAATCAGAAAGCAACAGAAAGCTGTAGAATTGTCTCGAACGTCCCGGGAACTTGCTTAGCAATGGGAGAATAAGGGCAACACAAATGTCTCTATAAAACAGGCAGTATAGAAGGACATGCTCAATAGTTTTGATCTGTTCTGAGCCACAGGGACATAATCGCTCTGCAAGTGGGATCTTTCTGTAATGGCTCTCTAGCACTGCTGAGGGGAGACCATGGCAGCTAGCCAAAGTGAACATCCTTCTGTGGTTTGGGACCTCCAAATGAGTGAGATACTCTGCAAGAGAGGCAGTATATCTAAGCTCCTCACTGATATAAAATTTTGAGACACTATTTAGGTCCGTTTGGCACTCAGTGTCTGTAATGTGCTGCTTAATAGTTGCTTTTGCCTGATCATAGCCCATGTTGAGCAGGGACAGTGGGGAGAGGCCGAGGGAAGCTAATTTCTCCTCAGTTGCCTGAGCCCAACTAGATTGATAATCATCATGCAGGGTTAAAGGGGCAAGACCAATTGGGCAAAAGGATAGTCTAAGCCAATAGGAGAGACTGGCCATCCACACCCTAGCCTCAATCTTGATCTGGCCTGTCTCGTCGTAGGGTGGCATTGGAGACACATCTTGGTACACAGAACGCTGCCCTCAAGAACTTGGATTGTACACGTTCCAGGTTCACAATATTGGGAAAAGGACCCAGTTGAGAGCCATAGAGTAGTTGAGCTAATGACTTGTCTTGAAACAGTATGAGAACTGTGGGAAAGTAGTGGCCTCTTCTTGTATGCATAAATTGAAGGATGGTGGAGGAGCTTCTCTGAGCATTTAAGGCCACATGTTCTCCATGGGCTTTTCTAGAGCCACTAGAATGAAAGACTACGCCCAGGTACTTAAAATGAGCCACTTGTTCAATCCTCCAAGAGTGGATCTTGGGCCTCCTAGCAAAAGCCATGATTTTAGTTTTTTGATAATTGATTTCCAGACAATCTTCCTTACAGTGCAACATCAGGGCCATTAATGCTCTTCTGAGGCCAATGGGAGTCCTTGAGAGGATGGCTGCATCATCCGCATATAGTAGGGTGGCTATATGTCTCCCTGTGAGCTTTGGAGGGTGAAAATGAGTATTGCTGAGCTGGGCCACCATTGAGTTGATACAGAAATTGAATAGGAGCGGGGCCAAGATGCATCCTTGCTTGATGCCCTTCTATGTTAGAACAGCACTTGTAAGGTGACCTTGTGGACTACATCTCACCTTGAGTGAAGTGTCTTGGTGCAGAGTTTGAATGAGATAGCAGGTGCCGGTCAATGATGGAGGCCTCCAGCTTCTCCCATAATTTGACATGTGAGATGGAGTCAAATGCTGCCTTGAGATCAATAAAGGCAGCATATAGAGAAGTTGCCCTACAGGAGGAGTATTTCCCAATGAGGTGCTGTAGAACTAGGCATTGATCGATGGTGGAGCGCCCCTCCCTAAAGCCTGCTTGTTCCTCGGCAAGGAGCTTTTCCTGCTCCAGCCAATTCCTAAGTTGCCCATAAAGATGTCTTGCAAAAAGTTTACTAATGGTTTTGAGTAGACTGATAGGTCTGTAATTGGCAGGATCATTCCTCTTGCCCTTTTAAAAGATGGGGACAATAATTGCTACCCCCCCAATCCTTGGGGATTTGGCCATTCGTGTCGATGAAAGAAAAGAGCGATGCCAAGATAGGGGCCCACAAGTCCAGATTGTTTTTAACAGCTTCCGATGGAATGAGGTCCTCACCTGGAGCCTTTCCCAGCTTCAGTTGGGCAACAAGACTGTGAATCTCTGAGGTTGACACCGGAGCCCATGCTGGAGTGTCCTCAATGGCACTAGGGGAATCTCTGCAGGTGGCAGCGAGATCTTTGTATAAGTCATAGAAGTGTTTCTCCCAGGTCCTTGAATGAATGTGACAGTCCAGATGATTTGGCCCATAGCTGGGAGAAGACTTTGTGAGACGCCAAAACGTGGCTGAGTCCCTGGATCTAGCGGCCTGGATTAATCCCGTCCAGGCCTCTTTCATGGCCTCTTTTTTCTTGCGGGCCAGCAGAAGCTTATACTGCTTTTTCTGCTGAAGAAGATTCTGTGCGGCCCTCAAACCAGAGCTGGATTTGTAGACTATTGGCGAGGGCTTTTTTGGCATTCTCACAGTCCTTGTCAAACCACTGCTTGGAAGGCGGTTGATGCAGGACACGTGGCTCACAGGTCCAACAAGAGAGGAGCTGTTGTAGTTCCCGAACTAGTGCTTTGTATGACTCCAGAGGCATAGAGGTAGGATCGTTGTTAAGTAAAGGTGAGTTGATAGACTGCAAAAGATCAGAGGCAAGTAGCTCTCATAGCGCCTGATCCAGCCGTAGTGACCATTTTGCACGGCAATATGTTCCCTCCACTGAAGATATGGAGGAATTGTAATGATTCTCAATGTGTGACTGATGGATGAGTGGTTTTAGAAGTAGGAAGATGATCACTATCAAATTTAGGAACAACCTCCAGTCCCTCCACTAGAGGAAGCAGGTTCCCTGATGTAATGAAATAATCAATCAAGCTCATTCTAGTGCTGGCGAGATAAGTAAACTCAGTAGGGTGGTCTTTTTCAAACGAACCATTCAGAATGGAAAGGCCAAGTCTTGTGGCCATTTGGCTCAAGCGGAGACCCACATAATTTGACTTTTGATCCTTAGAGAGATGGATAAGAAGGAGCCCATCTGCCTCAGAGCTGGGTGGATAGTCCCTTTGTTGGGAGTATAAGGTGTGGTCATCTGGGCCCATCCTAGCATTGAAATCGCCACCCAGCACCACATATGCGTTGGGATTGGAGTGGATGAGATCTGCTACATAATTTTCAAGTTCAGTCCACAATGTTCTGAACACAGGGATTTTACGGTTCTTGATGGCTTGTGGGTGTTGGGCATATTGAATTTCCAAACATTTGAAAAACCTCCTCCTGGAAGCACTCAGTGGGGCTACCTGTTCTCTTGGCAAATGCACATTCCTATACCTAGGGGTGTCAAGGTAATGTGAGTGTAGGGGTTTATTAAAAGTTAATAAACAAAAATTTAGAAGACTAATTCTTAGAAGAAAAGGGCATCTTTGATGTTTGTTTATTTCTTATTTATTTATTTTAAATATTTATACCCTGCCCCTCCAGTATATTACTGCTCGTGACAGCTCACCGCATTTATAAAACAGTTAAAATATAAAATCAGACTAATAAAATTAACCAAATTAAACAAGTTAATTTTGTCAGACCAAAAACAAGTCCAAGCTAAAACCACAATCATAATTAGCTTTTAAAATTGCAAATTAAATTCCTAAAGCTAAAAACTAAGAATTATAAAAACTAAAAGCTAAAAAAAGATGTTTTCTTTAATTCTCTACAGACCAGAAGCAAAATAGCTCTACTATCTAATACTCAGACCCATTTAATGAATGTCATCCTCAACTAAAACTGGCTAGCATACTGACAAATCAACTAAAGCAGTATTGATCTACACATTAAAAACTAATTAATTTTTGAAGCCCTACCTCTACAATTATATTAAAATTCTTAATGTTATTTTTGTCAGACCAAAAACCCTGCTGTTCAGACTTGTGTGGAATAGCAAGAGGTTAAAAATGCTCCTTTACCCTGAAGTTTTATTAAATGTGCATGATTAAAATCTGAGATTAACTGGATTTCTATATGCAGAGTTACCAGATGTTCAGTGTCAGCTGGATCCACTAAAAAAGTCTTTATTTCAAAAGCCTAGGGAGGTTTCCAAATTGCTAATTTATAGTTTTCCATCACCCTGGTATGCCTCAAGGCTTTTAAAACTGTGGTTATTCTTTCTAGCACTCAAGAATAAGAGGAGTGTATTTGTGGTATGATAGAAATAAGAGGACATTAGTGGTAGTACTCTCCAGAGTTCTGAAAGGCTCCAAAAATCTGACAGTTGAATGAAAGACATACTTTTGGGGTTAGAGAGAGAAATCTCAAAGCTCTTGATTTTACTGATTAATAATTAAAAGCATCTGGTTCATTTGGTAAGTAGTCTGCTTTAAGCTTTCTCATTGGGGTAATGGCCTGTTTAAAGTTAATTACCACCAAATCAAAGATGTACTTGTTATGGGCAAATGTTTGTTTGGGATAAGACGGATGTAAAGATTGCTGGTTTCACTTGTTTGATCATCAGATTTTACTGGAATGCTGTGGTGACTCCAATAATTTAGTGTAGGATAGGAGCTCAGAAATGCATGGATTGTCAACAGCAGTCCAGTCGGTGAGGATCCTTTGGCACGTGGGCATGAAATAGGAGTAGGGTTGCCAAGTTGCTACCAGCCGTATTTCCTTAAGAGCTCTGCAGCAGTAAATTAGGATGTAGCCATAGTTTCTTCCACCCTGCTCAGCTCTCCATTAAAGATGTGCATGAATCACGATTCGAACAGTGATTTGCAGCCCAGCTGCTGACCACGCAAATGGCCACTGCGCATGGCCAGCAGTGTGAAGTGTCACTGGCATGTGATGATGGTGTGTGTGTAGCGCTGCTGAAGCAGGAAGTCGCAACGAGCTGCAGAGGAGCAGGTATGGATCTGCTCTCCTTCCTTTTAAAGGTGCTGAGGCTATGCTGTGAATCGCTGTTCAAATCACAATTTGTGAACATCCCTGCTCTCTACTCCGTTGCTCATCCTTCCCTGTGTGAAAACAAACAGGATCCTAGGTTTGTTTTTTTTAAAGCAAACAAGAGGACAAGAAAAATGTTTACTTTTGCTGCTAAGGAGTTAGATCTCTGATTAGTGCTCTAACAACCTGAAGAGAGGACAGCCTTGCTTGTCTTGTTCTTCTTGTTCCTCCTGGTAAATATTGGAGGTCCTCCTTTTTCTTGAGGATTTCCTCCTGCGAGTGTCTAATTTCAAGAGTCCTTCAAAGAACAAGTTCAAAAAATGCCTCCCCTCCCGCTTTTGCATTCTAATTTCTCTTAAAAGACTATATGACACTTTCCCCTAGGAAGCAGAAAGCTAGTTCAGCTCAGAGAGGTGACCACACACAAGCTTGGCTCATGCAGTGGCTTCATGCTGCCTGCCCATCCCAGGGGTAGGGATGTGCTTTCACCACAGTTTGAAGTGTGGTTCGAGCACTTTAAAGGAAATTAGAAGAGGAACTTTAAGAAAACAGATGTGTGAAAACCATGTGCATGCTGACAGCATGCAGGGCTTTTTTGGGACAAGTGCCACCCCAGCAGGAAGCTGGTATGGGTGGCGGAGAGCAGGTAAGCACCTGCCCTCCATTTTCTTAAAGTTCCCTTTCTAATTTCCTTAAAAGTGCTTGAACTACAGTTCAAACTGCGGTTTGGGCACATCCCTTCCCAGGGGCTGGTGTTGCACATCCTAATCCCTGTGGTACTTGAAGAGGCTAAGGCCTTGAGCATGCATGGTTCCAGGTAGCTTACTAGTCTAGGCCCCAGCCTCAGGCCATGTGCTTCCTTCAACATACATCAATTATATATCCCATGATGAATAATTACCCAATATTTGGTGTTGACTGTTTTCCATGGACCACCGTTTATAAATCATGTCAGTTATTTATATTTGGATGTTTAATGTTCTCTCTCTTGAAGGCTCAGGGTGGATAATAACATTTCATAATGAAACATTGGAATGTGCAATCTGTTAAAATTGAAGGAGAGGGTCTTAAAAAGACCCTCCATTTCACTAATCTACTACTGCTAAATTATTGCCTGAATAAAAAGGTATGGCATTGCTTCCTGGAGATTTGGACGCAAGTAATTTATGCATATGTCATTGTTATGCTTTGTAATATTGTGCTTCAGAATTAATTGCTTTTAATTGTTAAAATGTTACTCTCACATGAAAAACAGAACAATGAAGCAAGACACCTTTGCCCTCAACCAGAGAAGAAAATCTGTATAGGAAGCAAGCTTCCTTCTCTGAATCTTTTGTAAGTCAGATGCACATCTGGATGAGCATTTGAGTGCAAATGTCATTTATTATTTATTTATTAGATTTGTATACTGCCCTTCCGAAATGGCTCAGGGCAGTTTACAGCATGATAAAAACAATTAAAACAAGTTAACCATTAAAATAAAAACTATTAAAACACAATAAAACCAATTAAAAAGCTAAAAACCCTGGAAATCAGGGCAACAATTTAAAATGGTTTGTCAATCATTTAAAACCCTGGAAGGTCAGGCCAAACAGATAGGTTTTAAGGGCTCTCCTGAAGGACAGTAATGTTCTCAAATTACAAATTTCTGCCAGGAGCACATTCCACAGCCCAGGAGCAGCTACAGAAAGGCCCGCCTCTGCGTTGCCACCAGACGAACCAGTGGCAACTGGAGATGGACCTCCTCCTCCTCCTCCTCCTCCTCCTTATTATTATTATTACATTTATATCCCGCTCTTCCTCCAAGGAGCCCAGAGTGGTGTACTACATACTTGAGTTTCTCTTTTACAACCTACTGTGAAGTAGGTTAGGCTGAGAGAAAAGTAACTGGCCCAGGGTCACCCAGCTAGTTTCATGGCTGAACGGGGATTTGAACTCGGGTCTCCCCGGTCCTAGTCCAGCACTCTGTGGTGGGGGTCATGTAGAAGAAGGCTCTCTTAGATAACTCGGACCTAATCCGTTCAGGGCTATAAAGGTAATAACCAGCACTTTGTATTTTGCCTGGAAACATACTGGCAGCCAGGTAACTGTTTCAAAACAGGAAAAGTATGGTCTCTCCGGATTGCCCCAGAGACCAATCTGGCTGCCGCATTCGGAACTAACTGAAGTTTCCGGGCTATGTACAAAGACAGCCCCACGTAGAGTGCATTGTAATAGTCAAGCCAGGAGGTTACCAGCTGATGCACCACTGTTTTGAGGTCATCCTCTTCAAGGAATGGGTGCAGCTCTCGAATCAGCCGAAGCTGATAGAAAGCACTCCTGGCCATGGCCTCCACCTGAGACACCAGGATGAGGCCTGGGTCCAGGAGTACTCCCAAGCTGCGCACCTGCTCCTTCTGGGGGAGTGTAACCCCATCCAGCACAGGAAGATCTAACTCACCCCTCAGATTCTGAGCCCCCACAATGAGCACCTCTGTCTTGCTTGGATTCAGCTTCAATTTGTTCAATTTATCCACAATGCTTTGCTTTCAGTCATGAATATTTGCACCTCCATGTCCTCCTGCAGCTGATCACATGGAAATACCATTTTTACGCAGGTCTAGAGCTAGATTGGAGCACTTGAGTAAGATTTTCTGCTTATAGATGCTAGTATCATTGGTATACTAAAGTTTAAACATATGCTTAACACAGAGCTTGACAAATCCCAAGTGTCAGGGAGCCGTCGTGTGACCATAGTCCCTCAGTTTATACAGAAATGGACGAGGAAAGAAAGCAGTATGCAGCTGTACTCAGCAAGAACCTGCGTACACCTGGAGTTATATCAAGTAAATGGGAGGCTAGGGAAGGGGAGGATCTTGATTGATTGTAGAGGTCACCTCTCCAGAAAAGAGAAAGGGGGCTGCCGTCTGCACAGCTGCGGCTGCTTAGGACTAAGCTGAGAAGGAGTGGAGAGGCCCAAGTTAGGGATGTGCACGGAACCAGTTCGGAGGCCCTTTATGGGTTGTTCTGCCTGTTCAAAGGCAAGGGTGGGGTGCCGCTTTAAGTGCAGGGGAGGGTGAACTTACGCCTCCTGCTGCTCTTCCCCGCCAGCGTTCCTTTTTCAGTAAGTCCATAGGGCAGCAGCGTACCTCCCTGCGTCTTTGTTTCCCCGTTTCCCAGATATACCCAGAAGTATCAGGTGTGCCTGTGTGCGCTGGCACAGGGACATGTGTGGTGTGCAGCAGGTGCAACACATGTGTCCTGCGCCGGCGCAACCGACACTTCCGGGTATATCCAGTAAACGAGGGCAAACGGTGGCAGGGAGGTATGCTGCCGCCCCATGGACTTACTGAAAAAGGAGTGCCGGTGGGGGAAGAGTGATGGGAAGGGTAAGTTGACCCTCCCCTGCACTTAAAGCGGCACCTGCCGCTCGCTTTTGTGCCTCCCCCGCCCGGTTCCGTTCACATCCCTAGCCCAAGTCCCTTGGAAGCGAGGCTTGCCATAGATAATGAAATAGCAACAGTCTGGAAGGAAAAGGGCAGAAGAAAGAAGGAGAGGAGGGCATGGATGTATCCAAGCAAGCTGCATTGCCTCTGGGAGGAGAGGCTGGTGTGAGGTGATGCTAGCCTGCTGAAGTTGAGGACGAAGTAACCACTCAGGCAGGAAGAGATACAGAAAGGAGAATGTCTTTATTGCTACAATAAAGTCACAAGCTTACTATAGTGAGTTCTCTTTTGGTATTTCTTACTACATGGTGCCCAGTTATGTTCTCAGCTCCTATGACATGTGGTTGCCACCATGAAGGGGAGGCAAATGCAACACATGGCGTCTAGAAATGTAACTGTGGTTCCTGGACTAGGCTATTCAGAGTTAGAGTTATTTAATAAAATCTTTATTTGTTCCAGGCAGCCATGTTTCTGTTCTAAGTACATTAATTGTAAAGAGGAGCCCATTTATTCCTTCTTCTACAGTGTCTGTTATTCAGTCTGGTAATTTGTCAAGTGTCCATTGTCTGGCTTCCACATTATTGGGCTGGCTCCTGGATCCAGAGAAAATTAATCAAGGCCTAGTTTAATACATAACAATCTAAGTTTGCCCCTTACGTTTACAGTTTCATAACATCTGGAGTTTTCTCTACTTTTGACACTTGGTCTGGAAGCACGCCGGGTTTTTTGCTAACTATAGTTAGAAACCCACACTATGATTGGAGTTTCCAGATGTACAACTCACAAACCATGATTTAGAGCTACTTCTCTGATTTTGTTGTCCATCTGCTCAGAACTCATCTTCTTATGTTCACTTGTGTCTCCATGGTGCAGCAGCTTCTGGAGGTGCAGCAGTTGCCCTAACTGTGGCTTGTCAATAGTCTGAATTCAGACATTAGAGCAAACCATAGTTTAGCAAAGCTATGGTTTGCAGATCAGCTTCAAACTGTGGTTTCACCTCTTGGTTTATTGGTTGTAAACAAACCATGGGTTGACAGGCTCAGGTTCTAAATTTAAAACAAACCATGGTTTTGTGGTATGTCTGAACCTTGGCCTTAAAATCCATCCCCCCACGTTCCCATTTGCATGCAAGCTTGTTTACAAAAGCAGCTGGAAATGAGAGCTTGGCTGAATGAATGCTGTGCCATAGCTGATTATTTTTTATATACAAGGCCTTTGTGGGTCAATTTCCAGTTTTGTGATAACATGCCATGTTTGCATAGTGCTGTCATTCCTCTTTGGGATGGATTCCATATGTGGCTGAACTGCTAAACTGCATGAAATCAAATACTGACGGAGAGTGGGAGCATTATTTAAAGGATTGATACAAAGAAGGCCTTGTACGTGTACACAATGCTGATGCTGTCAAGGAAAGCTTTTAAAATGCTCTCTGAGATAAATGTCTTTTGAAGTCTAAAAATAGAGCAAAAGCACTTTGCAGGCCTGGAGAAACTTACTGACTCTTAGCAAGCCTTCCTCCTAGAAGCTTTCCACTTAACTGGGTGGGAGTTTGACTCTTGGGCAATTACCTGCTGTTTTGGAGGAAGCAATCTTTTTCTCACACATGCACCCTGTGACATTCAGCCAAATGAGTAACCTCTAGAAGCAGACTGTACAGCTTTAAAGATGTCATGGCCTTTTCATGACATATTACAAAAAGATTACCTTTCAGTTTTAAGTGCATTTACTTGGAAGGTAAGTTTCATAGATGTCAGTGGCACTTCAGGGTGAAGCGAGTTAGGCAAACTTTAAATATAGTGTTGTAATCATCATTCTAGTGCTATCTACAGAGGCTAGAGAAAAACTATTTCCATAATATTGCCACTTTTCAAGTACCAATGGATGATCTCTGGATGTAGCAAATATATATATTTTATAGATTATTTAATAATATCAGAATTTGAAAATATGTCCCCAATTATAATAGAGGCATGAAACAGTCCAGGTAATCTTTATAATAAACATAATTGCTCTCATATGTAAATCAATTATAAAAGTAATTATTACAAAAACCAATTCATTGTTCATAAAACATGAGATACAATCAAATCTATACCAGCCAGACAAAAGAAATAATTGACAGTGCTCATGTGAAAAAGTCCCAGTATTGGTCCAAAAACCTGTGTATCACTTATTACAGAAGAGACTGTCAATATATTTTTAAACTGAGCCAGATGTGTTTTGACCCTCTTGTGGTCTTCCTCGGTGGGTTGAAGATCATAAGAATTCAGTCTTCCAGTGTTGGGATCAGTTACCCATACACATCTATGATAAAATCTCCAATCCAATAAGATATACATATATAGATAAAATGACCAATTTAAAACAATGTAATAACATCATAACAAATAGACATATAAAATATGTGAAAATTTCTAATATTCAAACCTTAAACAAAATCCTGTTGTTTAGTACCAATGTTCAAAACAGCTGGGTATAGGTATATCTTATCTCTCCTTTGGTCAGAAGAAGACTGACCATGAGAGCTTAAATAGTTAGATACCATTTGTAGTTAACAGTGATCACTGAAAGAATTCAAAGAACTTAAAGTTACATGCATCCCATTATCATAAAAAGTTATTGATACTGGAAATACTTAAATATTTATGTTTATAATCGTAATCACTATATAAAAACAAAGTAATGACCAACCTCATGTATAATTACTATGAAAACCAATCGATCTTATCATTCAAATCCCCAGGAGGCTTTACAGACAGGGCTTCTGCCCCGAATCTCCTTCGGGAGAGAGTGTGTGTGTTCACACACCAGCCAAACTTACCCTGAAGTCTTGTCGAGATTCTTGGACCCACTCCACACACAAGTTGGGCTTTGTCTTGCGAATTCTAGCTTATCTCGAGGTATTTCTGGATTTTTAAAATGCTAGTTTTAAGCTACTTTTTCTGAAAATGCCGGAGCAAACGGAGAGGCGCTGATGTAGAATCATTAGCATGATAAGAGGCATGCTCTCTTCAGAAATGCAGAACTATCTCTGTAGGGAGCTCTCTCTCCCCTCCCTCCCATTGGCTAGAAGGAAAACACTGATGCCTGCATGTGGGCTGGTTTCAAAAGAAAACCGAGAGCATAGTGGAGGGGCTGCTTCCCTCAATGCAGCGAATGTAGTTTGAAGTCGCTTCGCCACTTTTACATTTACCCTGAAGCCAAGTGTGAATAACTCCCTGGTGTCAATTTTCTGAGATTATATATCCAAAACAATTTTCTTCATAACAACAATCTGCATGTTGTCGCATGTTTTAGCTTTTTCTATGCACCGACACTTCAGTTGTTCCATTTTGTGGTTGAAATCCAGAAAATGTTTCCCCAATGGAGCCTTTAATTGTCTGTTCCGAATACAACTCTTATGTTGCATAATTCCTGTCTTAATACAACTAGTAGTCATTTCCACATAATATAATAAACAAGGACATTGAATGATATACACTACTGCCTTGGTGTTGCATGTGAAGAAGTCTCTCAATTGATATTCCCTGGAGCCTCTAGGTTTGACAAAACAGCATTTGTGTGCAAACGTGGGTCTATTTTGGCAGCTGGGTATCTCTTTCAATAAATGGCAGTGTTTATAGATATGTTTAATCCCACCTGAATATGTATCATATTGGGATGATCATTCGATCTATCTTATCCCTATTTCTACTTGATTTCAAGGTCAGCTCTCTCTTTGTAATAGGCCTCTTTGAGAATCCATTTGGGATTGCTTCTTGCCTGCAATTGTGCTTTCAAAGCAATGGCTTGTCTCTGGAAATTTGACATAGGACTACAATAATAGTAATCTCAACATTAAAGAAAAAGGAAGATTCCTTTTCAGTGTCATAGGATGGTAACTCTCATATTATAATATGGAATTAACTACTATAGGTTTTCAATATAATTCATAGATAAATACCTTCTAGATTTCTAACTTCTTTGCTGAAGAAATGAAGCTCATCTTTCCCATCATTCAACTGGAATTTAATTGTAGGATGTATAGTTTCTATAATGTGTTGAAACTCTAGCAATTCTCTTTCTGAGCCCATACAAATCCGAAAAATATCATCTAGGAACCTTTTGTGAGCGCCAATATACTCAAAATAAGGATTGTTCCTAATAAATCCATAAATGATTATTATTATAGGAGAACCCCATTATTTATGCGGGTTTTGTTCCACGGGGGTCTGTGGATAGTGAATCCATGAATAACAGGGCATTAAAGTGAATGTAAATTGGGGGGTTAGGTTCCCACCCCACCCCACCCCATATATTTGCAGGTTGGAGGTAGCCAGAAATGACCTTAGGGGTCATCTCCAGCTGCCACTTTGAGTTTGGGAGCCATTTTATGGCTCATACTCTGAAAAATCTTCGGGGGATGCATTTTTTGGCCAATCTTCTACTCTTGAGGAGCATCCTTGGACTCCTTAAGGGCAGTGAAGCATGGTAGGGCACTTTATTTGGCCCATTTTGTCATATCCCCCCAAGATTATTCAAAGTATGAGCCATAAAATGGCTCCCAAACTCAAAATGGCAGCTGGAAATGACCCCTAACATCATTTTCGGCCACCTCCAACGTGCAGATACATGGGTTTAGCCCCTTTTCTGACTCCCCCCACAATACCAACGTCAGGTGTCCACATATACTGCATATTTTTTGTGCATATATTGTTATTTTTCCATGGTATACATTTTTTCTGCGTATACCGACTGTGGATATGTGAAATCATGGGTGCTGGACCCGTGGTTAACAAGGTTATTTTGTATTGTTTGTTTGTTTAACTTATACACTGCCTGACTCTGAGGCAGTGATATGGTCTCTCCGAGATGACCCAGAGACCAACCTGGTTGGTGCATACTGGACCGACTGCAGTTTCTGGACTATGTACAAAGGCAGCCCTACATAGAGCACATTGCAGTAGTCAGGTCTGGAGATGATCAGCAGATGTACTACAGTTCTGTCGTCATTTATCTCAAGAAACAGATGCAGATGGCGTATCAGTCGAAGCTGCCTCGACCTGCCTCAGCCTGGGACACCAGGGAGAGGCTTATGTCCAGAAGCACCCCCAGACTACGTATCTGTTCCTTCTGGGGAAGTGTGACCCCATCCAGAACTGGCAGATCAAAATTGCCTCCCAAGTTACGATCCCACACAATAAGTACCTCTGTCTTACCTGGATTCAGCCTCAGTTTGTTATCGCTCATCCAGCCCATCACTGCCTCCCGGCAGGCATTTAGGGAGGTTATGCCTTTCTGGTGGGCCACTGTGTGAAACAGGATCCTGGACCAGATAGGCCTTCGGCCTGATTCAGCAGTAGGGATGTGCGAACTGGTTCACCACTGGGGGTGGTTCGTTTCGAACCGGTTTGGATCGGTTCGGAAAGCTGAAAATTGGTCAGATGGTAGCTGGCACCCAGAGGTACCTGTCACCCAAACCCCAAAGCAATCGGACACTCGTACGATTTTTTATGAATTTTTGAAAAATATTTTTATTTTTCTCTCATAGGATATAATGGGACCCGAACCAGGCCATTATTTCTTATTGTGGAGCACTCATGGGTGCCAACAACCATGCAAACCCTGAAGCAATCAGACACCCCTATGATTTTTTATGAATATTTGAAATATTTTTAATTATTTTTCTCATTGAGTATAATCGGACCCGAACCAGTCCATATCCCCTGTTGTGGAGGACCTAGGAGCACAAAAGCAGGGTGGGTGGTAGACAGGCATGGGTGCCTACCACCCAAAAAATCTCAAGGCAATTGGACACTCCTCTGATTATTGGTGAATTGTTAAGTGTTTTTGAATTCCTCATAGAGAATAATTAGGATTGCAGCAAATGTATAGCTTCACGTCGGGGGGAAAGGGGTGTCGTAGAGTGCAGTGTGGTGGGTGGTAGTTCCTAGGGTGGGCAAGGAAGCTATCAGAATTATTTGAAAGGAATTGGGCAAAGAGGTGATTTTTAAGTGATTTTTGAAGTTTACGCGTCTTTAAGGTTTTCCCTCATAATAAGTTATAATGGAGCTTTCAGCAGCCCTATAAGTGCACATGGGGGTGCTGGGGTGGCCCAGAGCAAGTGGTGGTGTAGTGCACATAGGGTGCCAACCACCCCCATGGGTTTCTAACCCATGGGGTACAGGGATCTCTGGTAGGGGCACCCCCATGGGTACAGGGTTCTCTTGTTTCTGAGGTATTGAGTGTGGATTCTATGATAGCAAATGAGATTTTCAATGAGACACCATCAATCCACTCTAATATGCTATCATAGAATCCACACTCCGCCTCCTGCTTCTTCTCTGTGTGTGTGCTTAGTGTGCTGCTCCACTGCTGGCAGACAGCAGCAGCAGTGGCCTTTTTGTTAGATCAGAGAGTTGGTGTGTAGTCTCTCTGAGTGTCATCTTGCTTGGGTAGGTGGTAGTTACTAGGTGTTAAGTGTTAGGGCGCCCAGAGAGAGGGGCAAAAAGGCTGGGGTGGCAATTGATGGGTGCCCCTAGCATTGTTGGTGGATTTCTTGAAAAGAAGAGAAAAAATCCCATTGGCTAGATTGGGGTTTTTGGGGGGGCAGCCCCGGACCTGCCTCTGTGGGGTGGCAGCACCCCCAAAGTGGGTCTGGGGCCATGGCAAAAATGGCCTCAGTCCCTCCCGGCAATCCCCGGAGAGATAGGAGTGATGGTTTTTTTTATTAGGATTTCCTAAGGCATTAAATGAATAACTGTCTCTCTATGTGGCTTTTTATCACCTTTCACCCAGTGACACACATTCTATTCTTTCCAATTAGATATTATTTAATGCCTTAGAAAATCTTAATTAAAAAAACCATCACTCCTATCTCTCCGGGGATTGCTGGGAAGGACTGAGGCCATTTTTGCCATGGCCCCGGACCCACTTTGGTGGTGATGCTGCCCCACAGAGCCGGGTCTGGGGCAGCCCAAAACCCCCATTCTAGTCAATGGGAAAACTTCCCCCCCCAAAAATTCACCAATAATACTAGGAGCAACCAATTGCTTTGGGATTTTTGGGGTGGAGGACACCCATTGGTGGCTACCACCCACCCCAGATTTTTGCCCCTAAGTGCTCCACATAGGGAGTTATGGGCAAAAATTGAAATTTTTTTTAAAAATTGTAAAAAATCAGAGGAAGGTCCAATCGACTTGAAATTTGGGTGGCAGGTAGAACACAAGGTCCCCTTTCAAACCAGCTATTTTTTGAGATCCGAACCGGTTCGGTTCGGATCCAAACCGGTTCGGATCCAAACCGAACTGGGGGGTGGTTCGGCAAAACCAAAACCGAACCACCCTGGTCCGGTTCGGACCCGGTTCGGATCCGAACCGAACCGGGAGAACCGGTTTTATGCACATCCCTATTCAGCAGGGCTGTTCTTATATTCAGATAATCAAGGTCTTTTTCCTTTTATTTTTACTGCTTGATATTATATCATGATTAATACACCACTTAGACCAGGGATGTCAAACAGTAATTCTCCAGCTGTTGTTGCACATAACACACACACACACACACACACACACACTTTTTAATTTTTTTTAACCTTTTCTTTACCCCACCTCCGGTCTCTCTGGGCATCTGGGTGGGTGGAGCCGCTGCCCATCCTCCTCCCTCCATCCTCCTTTGGCTTCTTCCTCCCCGTCTCCAGGCTCCCATCTCCGGTCTTTCTGGGATGCTGGAAGGGATCTGCCACTGCCTGTCTTCCTTCCTCTGTCCTCTGGCTGGAGGAGGAGGAGGAGTCTGAGGCCTGGCCGGGAGTGGGGAGGAGGCAGAGGTGGTGGGGCGGCGGTGGTGGCGGTGGCAGCGGCAGCCTGGCCAGGAAGAGGGGGGAATGGGGCAATGTTTCTCTTTCTGGCGGTGGCAGGCATAGCAGAGACTGTGTGCCCACCAGAAATGGCTGTGTGAGAACCCAGGGCTTGGTGCGTGTGTGTGCATGTGCACACCTTAGAGGGAAGCCTGATTCCCAGTAACAGTGGCCAGTAGCCAGGAAGGATGGGAGTTGTAGGTCAATAATAGCTGGAGGGCTGCAGTTTGATACCCCTGACATAGATAATGGATGGTCTCCAAACCTTTTGGCATAGCAGCACACCACTGGCAGAGGTAAATTGCTCTCACTCAAGAACCCTGTCTGCTTGTGAAAGGACCCTTGTGTGAGTGCAAGTCTCTTTTCACTTGTGGAAGGAGCTTCTTCAGCTGTGTGACAAAGCTTTTGACCATTGCTTTATCAATGGATTTGCATCCATGTTATAATGCAAATTTAAAAAATTACAGTTAGAAGATATTTTGTGTCATGGTTCACTGTGCTGGCAGAATGTTTTACTGACGTTTGTAATGGTGTGTGTGTTAAAAGTTCTCTCTTCAAAATACTGGCAACCAGCCAGGAGAAGAAAAAAACCATCTGGCCCAGAAAAATACTGGCCAATTGGCAGCTCTGACCATAAAAATAAAGTTCTCCCCCGCCCCCGGTAGTTTTAGTAGCCTAGCTTTGCTTTATCTGAAATTCTTAGAATCTGTCTGCCTGTATATATCATCTTATTCAGTGCACTTAATTTAAATGAATCAGCTTCAGCAAAAACAGTATACCAAAATGCTGCACTTATAATAGACACAAGTGAGATCATACCATTCCAGAAGGGGAGTAAATAGCAATATTCTTCATATATCAAAAGTTGGGGATGAGAGCTGGGAAGTTGTGTATGTATGTATGTATGTATGTATGTATTTATTTATTTATTTTATTTATCAATCATATTTCTATACTTCTAGGTGGTGTACACAATTTAAAAAGAAATATTAAATGGAATAAAAACAATTAACAACTTAAAATTGTTTTGTAAACAGTTAAAAGAATAGTTAAAAAGCACAAGTGGAATAAATGGCTAAAAGAATAGTTAAAAATAGTTAAAAGCTAGGCCTGGGAATCTCCTAGGGTTGGAATGTTGGCTGGCTGGCAGTGTTTTTGTCTTTGCCCAAGGAGAAGCCTGAGTGCAGAATTATTTCATTCCAAGTGAGGGCCCCAGCTTGTAGGAGGTCCCACATTCCTGAGCTGAGTCAGTTTGACTGCTGGTGTTGGCTCGGAACAGAGGAGCTTTGCTCCCAGGAGCTTGCAAACAGATAACAAAGGGATTTAGTGGGGGATTGGTGGGAAAAGCTGTGGCGTGACATACAAGGCAAGAATAAGAAGAGTACTACCCAACTTTTGTAATTTTCCTAGAAAATTACTAAAAACCATTAATTAGCTGACAGCTGTGCCCAGTACCTAGCTTCAAACCCCATATACTTTAAATACCCAATAAAACTAGTTATGAAGGTAGAATGCCAGCAGGGGAAGGTCTGCTTCCCAGTGTATTGCACAGAATGTCGCATGTATGACTGTGTGCCTGAGGGGCAGAAGTTGTGGGTGTGCACTCGGTGGAAAAAGCTCTTGGCTCTCAGGGAACAAGTTCATTCCCTTGAAGCCAAGGTGGCTGACCTGGAGAAGCACAGGGAGGCAGAGAGGTGTGTGGACAAGACCCTCAGGGATGTGGTATAGGCATCCCACTCCCATGCTGATGTTACTTCTGCTGTCATGGAGAATGAGGGTCTCAGGGAAGGAGGACATCATTGTGAGGAAGAGTGAAATACTCTCTTAGCAGGGTTGCCTTCCTTGAGTGATGCACCCATATCCTCTCGCACAGAGAATACTCCTCCAGGGGGTGGGGGCCTCTTAATAGTGGGTGATTTGATCATTAGGGGCATAGAGAGATGGGTCTGTGACTCATGTGTAGACCACACGGCTACTTGCCTGCCTAGTGCGAAGGTTGCAGATGTCACGATGCGTCTAGGTAGGTTGTTGGGCAGTGCTGGGGAGGAGTTAGCTGTCGTGGTGCATGTTGGCACCAGCGATGTAGGGAAAGGCAGTCGGGAGGTCCTGGAAGCCAAATGTAGGCTGCTAGGTGACATACTGAAGTCCAGGACCCCCAGGGTAGCATTCTCTGAAGTTCTACCTATTCCACACGAAGTTGGAGAAACAGTTAAGAGAGGCATCAAAGAGAGGCAGTAATAATGGGTGTCTTCAACTACCCACACATAGACTGGGTAAATTCACAGGTGATGAGAGAGAGTCCAAATTTCTAGATGTGCTAAGTGACTGTGCCTTAGAACAGTTAGTCTCGGAACCAACTAGAGAAATAGTGACTTTGGATTTAATCCTGTGTGGTGCCCAGGATCTGGTATAAGATGTCAGAATTGAAGAACCATTTGGTAGCAGTGACCATAGTGTGATCCAATTCAGCATATATGTGAGTGGAGAATTGTCAAGCAAGACTAACACAGATGTGCTGGACTTCAGAAGGGAAACTTCTCAAAAATGAGGGGACTGGTAAGAAAGAAGTTGAAAGGGAAAGTCAGGAGGATCAAATCACTCCAGAAAGCATGGCTCTTATTTAAAATCACAGTACTAGAAGCACAGTAGGAATGTATACCAAGAAGGAGAAAAGGTACCACCAAGTTCAGGAGGATGCCAGCGTGGCTAACAAGTAGAGTCAGGGAAGCTATAAAAGAGAAGAATACTTCCTTCAGAAAATAGATGACCTGCCCAAATGAAGAGAACAGGAAGGAACATAAATCCTGGCAAAAAGAAATGCAAGGGCACAATAAGGGATGCAAAGAGAGGGTTTGAGGAGCATATAGCTAGAAGTGTCAAGGGGAATAACAAAAACTTCTTTAAAAACATCAGAAATAGAAAACCTGCCAGGGAGGTGGTTGGCCCATTAGATAATGAGGATGTGAAAGGGATTATTAAGGCGGATGAGGTGATTTAAGAGAAGCTGAATGAGTTCTTTGCATCTGTCTTCACGGTGGAGGATACTGACCATATACCCTCTCCAGAATTGAGTTTTTCAGGTTTAGTGGCTGAGGAACAGGGTGAATTTGAGGTGACAAGGGAAGATTACCAATCCAACTGTCTTGAAAAGCTAAAAACTTACATATTGTCAGGGCCAGATGGCATCTACCCAAGAGTCCTGAAGGAACCCAAATATGAAATTGCTGATCTCCTAGCAAAAATATATAACTTGTCCCTACAAGCAGGCTCTGTACCAGAGGACTGGAAAGCAGCCAATGGAACCGATTTTCAAAAAGGGATCCAGGTGGGATCTGGGAAATTACAGGCCAGTCAGCTTAACTTCAGTGCCGGGTAAATTGATGGAAAGCATACTTAAGGACAAAATTGTTAAACATGTAAAAGAACAGGCCTTGTTGAAGGAGAACCAGCATGGCTTCTGCAAGGGCAAATCTTGCTTCACTAACCTTTTGGAGTTCTTTGAGAGTGTCAACAGGAATATGGATAAAGGTGATCCAGTTGACATAATATACTTGGACTTCCAAAAAGCTTTTGATAAAGTTCCCTACCAAAGGCTCTTGAGTAAACTTAGCAGTCATGGAATAAGGGGACAGGTTTATGTGTGGATTGGTAACTGGTTGAAGGACAGGAAATAGAGTAGGAATAAATGGACAGTTTTCACAATGGAGATAGGTAGGAAGTGGGGTCCCCCAGGGACTGGGACTAGTGCTCTTTAACTTGCTCATAAACGATCTAGAAGTTGGGATGACCAGCGAAGTGGCCAAATTTGCAGATGACACTAAACTATTTAGGGTAGTGAAATCCACAACGGATTGTGAGGCACTCCAAAAAGATCTCTCCAAACTTGGGGACTGGGCGACAAAATGGCAAATGTAGTTCAGTGTAAGCAAGTGTAAAGTGATTCACATTGGAGCAAAAAACACCAGCTTCACATATACGCTGATGGGATCTGAACTTCGGTGACTGACCAGGAGAGAGATCTTGGGGTCATGGTGGACAGCTCATTGAAAGTGTCATCTCAGTGCGTGGCAGCTGTGAAACAAGCTAATTCCATGCTAGAAATCATTAGGAGGTGGATTGAAAATAAAAATGCTAATATTATAATGCCCTTATACAAATCTATGGTGCGGGCACATCTGGATTACTGCATACAACTTTGGTCACTGTACCTTAAGAAGGATATTTGGCTGGCCAACGACTGTAATAAAAACTGATTGATAAGAAGGATATTGTAGAACTGGAGAAGGTGCAGAAGAGGGCAACCAAAATGATCAGGGGCCTGGAGCACCTTCCCTATGAAGCTAGGCTACAGCATCTGTGGTGCTTTACTACTAGAGGCGACTAAGGGGAGACATGATCGAAGTGTATAAAATTATGCATGGAGTGGAGAGGGCAGACAGAGATTTTTTTCTCCCGCTCTCACAACAGTAGAAGCAGGGGTCACCCCATGAAACTGAAGGTTGGGAAATTTAGGACTGACAAGCGGAAGTACTTTTTCACACAGCGCATAATTAATCTTTGGAATTCCTTGCCATGGGATGTGGTGATGGCCACCAGCTTGGATGGCTTTAAAAGGGGCTTAGACAGATTCATGGTGGACAGGTCTATCAATGGCTACTAGTCTGATTGCTGTGGGCCATCTCCAGATTCAGAAGCACAATGTCTCTCAATACCAGTTGCAGGGGAGCAACAGCAGGAGAGAGGGCATGCACATACCTCTTGCTTGTGGGCTCCCCAGAGGCATCTGGTGGGTCTTTGTTTGAAACAGGATGCTGGACTAGATGGGCCTTGTGCCTGATCCAGCAGGCTGTTCATATGTTCTAATCTCATGGGCTAAAAACAGTTAAACATTTTAAAATTAATTTCAGTTAAAAGCTGGAGAAAACAGGTGTGTCATTGGAAGAGCAATCAGAGATGGAGAAACTCTTCATTCTTGGTGTGAATTCCAAAGCCTTGGGGCAGCCACAGAGAAGGCCCAGTCCTGAGTTGCCACCAAACAAGTTGGTGGCAACTGTAACCAGACCTCCCTAATGATCTTAATACGTGGCAGGGTTCATGACAAAGAAGGCAGTCTCTTAAGTACCCTGGACATAAGCCGTTCAGAGCTTTATAGGTAATGACCAGCACTTTGTATTTTTATTGGAAATATATCGGCAGCCAGTGAAGTTATTGCAGAATCGGTTTTATATGGTCCCTTCAGGTTGTCCCAGAGACCAACGTGTCTGCTGCATTCTGTACTAGTTGTAGTTTCTGAACAATGTACAAAGGCAGCCCCACATAAAGTGCATTACAGTAGTCAAGGCTGGAGGTTACCAGCATATGAACTACTGTTTTAAGGTCATTACCTCCAGAAATGGACGTAGCTGATGTTTCAGCCAAAGCTGATAAAAAGCGCTCCTGGCCACTGCCTCAGCCTCAGAAACCAGAGAGAGTTTTGGATCCAGGAGCACTCCCAAGCTATGTACCTGACCTTTCGGGGGAGTGTAATCCCATCCAGAAGAGGTTGATCTAAACCATCTCTCGGGGCCCAACCCCCCTTCCCCCAGTCTGCACCTCTGACTTATTTGGATTCAACTTCATTTTCTTATCCCTCATCCAGCCCATTACCGCCTCCGGGCAGGCATTTAGGGAAGTTATGTCATTTCCTTATGTGGTCTATATGGAGAAATAGATCTGGGTGTCATCAACATATTGATAACATCCTGCACCAAACCTCCTCATGACCTCTCCCAGTGGTTTTGTGTAGATGGCAAAGAGCATTGGAGACAGTATGCAGCCCTGTGGAATGCCATAGTTTAATAATCAGTTTGCAGAGAGGTAGTCTCCAAGTGACACCGTGTGGAATCTACCGCAGAGGTAGGAACAGAACCACTGTAAAACAATGCCACCCTATCCCACATCACAGGTGACCCAGGAGGATTCCATGGTTGATGATATCAAAAGCTGCTGAGAGATCCAAAAGGTCCAGCAGAGTCACACTCCCTCTTCGTCGATAGCCACTTGAAGATCATCTATCAGGCTGACCAAGGCAGTCTCAACTCCATAGCCCACTCAAAAGTTGGTTTGAATTGGGTCTAGATTCTCTGCTATACTGCCTGGAGCTGAGAGGCCACCACCTGGTCACTCACCTTGCTCAACCATGGAAGACAGGAGATGGGTCTGTAATTAGCTAACTCTGAGGGATCCAATGTAGGTTTCTTCAAACAAGGTCTAATAATAGCTAAGGATGTGCGAACTGGTTCGGGGGTTCGACGGTTCAGTTCGAGGGTTCAGGGTTGAACCGAACCACCACCACCCCGTTCCATCTGGACTGGAACCGAACTCCTGCAGCAGTTCATGAATTCTTTTTAATTTTTTAAAAAGAATTAATTGCTTCTAGACCCTTTGGGAGGCTTCCTAAAGGCCATGGACCATGCCAGGCCTTGCAGAGGTCATTTGCACATGTGCGGCGGCAGGCAAAATGGCCACCGTGTGCAATTACAGAGGCCTGAATGGGTAAAAAAAGATCATATTATGAGCCACGGTGGTGATTTAAGAGGCTGGCGGGGGGAGGGGGAACCTTCAGAGACCCCTGCCCACCGACTTTAGGAAGCCCCCCATAGGGACTATAGGTAATTAAGAAAATTATTTCTTTAAAAAATAAAAATCTGTAAACCCCCCCCCCCCCAGACTGAATTGAACTGGGGGGCCGGACTGAACTGGTTTGGTCAGGTTTGAGTCTGATTGAGCTCACCTCTAATAATAGCCTCCTATTGAGACAAAGAGGCATCCTGCTCTCCCTCAGAGAAGCATTTATATTTACCAGACTCTCTCTGATAATACAATTACCAAATGAAATAAGCCAAATTGGGCAAGGGTCAAGAGAACAAGCTGTAGGACATACAGTCACAAACAGAAAGTGATCCAATCTAATCCTATAAGAGGAGTTGCCGGACACCTCCACAGTAGACTCTGCAGTAACTGTAGAATCCAGTTTGGCCCAAATACAAGAGATTTTATCCGTCTCCCCCAAAGGAAAACTTTGCATCGAGTGACTGACAGTTCCATATTCAAGGCGTTGTGTGTCATATACTAGCCAAAGGTGCTGGTGAATTTCAATAGATTGATTCAGTATGTCTTTTTGTTAGTACATTTTCAGTGTTTCTTAGAGAAACAAACATAAGTCATTGTGATCAATTTTTATTTACCCAAGAATTACCTCTGAGGAAGAGCATTTTTGGCTCAAAATGCATAAGGCAATACTGAATAAACCCACTGGTAATATACTAACAAAAATACATACTGAATATACCTATTAAAATTCACTAGCTAAAATTTAATACCTATTCAAATTGACTCTGGGAGTTCCTCCCTCCTTTTTTCTGTTTCTGATTTGCCAGTTCTGCATCATTTTTCTCAACCCCCCCCCCACATTGTTCTTGGCATATACTAGCCCCCTTACAGCCCTAGACAATTCTGCTGGATGTGAATTTGCGGAAGCAATGTGGTCAGAAAAGAACCGCTGCTTTATCATTTTGTTGGTGTTCCTTTACACACAACTATTACATATATCTTGGTGAAAATGCCAAAAAGTGATTAGAGAATTAATTAACAGGAGCTCTGTTTTCCTTCCTGTTAAATGGCCATGCAAAAATAGAGATTGTGCCTGTTTTTCTTCTACATCCCTTTGCCTTGAAAGCAGAAGACATGTTGGCAGTGTGCAGTAGATTGAGAATGTTTTGGATTATAGTTGTGGTTTTGCCAAAAGAGAAAATGACTCAAAGTTGGGGGAATTTCAGACTTTTTCAGCTGTAGTAACAATATGGCCTGAATAATTCACTTTAAAAATGAAGGCACTGAAAGAAACCAAAGAAAACCTCTTTTAAAAATATTGTCAGGAAACTCATCATGATGATACGGAAACAGTCTTTTAGTTGACCGTCCTTTTTTTCTGAATAAAGTGCTAGAAGACCTATGTCTGTCATTAGATATTGGTGTCCTTAATGTTTGTGTTTCTTTTGTTCCTGTACAAGAATAAATGAGATTAAACTGCCTGAAAATAAGACAAGTGAGTTTAATAATCTATGATTTGCTGACATAAGCACTAAAGCAGCCTGGGCTATTAGTTTAGACTGGGCAGTATAAAAATGTAATAACATCCAGATTGGCTTTATTTATCTTATCCACACTGGGATTGCAGGAAGAAGGGAAGCTCTCCTGTGCCCTCTTGAATTCAGTCCCAGCAAGTCAACAGCACTGCAGAAGAAACAGGTCTTTATAGCTCTTAGGAGCCCTTCATAGTCCTTAGGAGAGGAGAGCTGGTCTTGTGGTAGCAAGCATGACTTGTCCCCATATCTAAGCAGGGTCTGCCCTGGTTGCATATGAATGGGAGACTTGATGTGTGAGCACTGCAAGATATTCCCCTCAGGGGATGAAGCCGCTCTGGGAAGAGCAGAAGGTTTCAAGTTCCCTCCCTGGCTTCTCCAAGATAGGGCTGAGAGAGATTCCTGCCTGCAACCTTGGAGAAGCCACTGCCAGTCTGTGAAGACAATACTGAGCTAGATAGATCAGTGGTCTGACTCAGTATATGGCATGTTCCTATGTTCCTAAGCCCAGTGTGGAGAGTGGGTGACTCGGAACTGGGCGAAGTGAGGCAGATGGAAAGAGGCGCATATTCTAGTCGGAGTGCTGAGTTCTGTGTGCTGACTGCTCTGTGCTCACCTATTGCATCTAGAGCAGATTGTCATGTGGATCCTTTGAAGCTTGGTGAATGCTAACATGCAAGCACTTGACATTCCTGGTGGAAATTCTCCATGTATTGTAGAAGATCCATGCAGTGAGTGGAACTTTGCATTATGGCAGTTCTATCCATAGGAAGCTGCCCTATGGATATTATTTGCAGATGTCTTCACATAGGAGTCGTTGGCCAAGATCTAAAGCGGCTGAACAGCAGCATATACATATTTGTTGTATTTGTAAAGAACTGTAAATCTAGTTCTCTGAGCCTGAGGGGGTGTTTAAAAAATTGTCATTAAATGTTTTCCTTGAATAGCAGCCCCTTGTCCCATGTGGCATGGCAAACTGCTTTCAAAACAGGTATTTCAAACTCGATGAGCTTTTCACTTTTACTATTCTATTCAATAAGGTTTGGCCAACTATTAACACACTAATACCAGCCATAAGTTGTGGTGGGTTAGGGAAGGTTGTCTCGTAATAGGATGTTAATAGCCACACTTTTGCTGAACTAAAGTAATTGTATCAGAGTTTTCTCATACTGAGTAGCTTTTGCCCTGAAGAACTGATCCGAGCTTTCTATGCGTTGGAAATCTTGTAGCTGACACATTTGTACATATCCCTAGGAATGGTGGGATGTTGCCTTCTAGTTTTTGGACCTTCCAGGACAGCGTGCAGCAAAGTGGACCATGTGCAGTTGTCATGTAATTGAAGTTTGTGTGGGTTTACACACAAACTTGCTATTCTGTAGAAAATGGCTTGCATTTGAAGTAGCCCATTGGTTTCAAAAGCATTTACTTTTGAATAAGTGTTTACCTTTTGTGTAACCCATCCTGTTGAGTATGCTTTGTTGAGACTGAACACAATGTTTCACAGGAGGTACTGGTTACCACGAATTCCTTGTCTTTCACTCAAGAGCCATTACTTCCAAGGCTCAAATGCTGGATGGTATTTGTGGGGGATGAGGGGGGGGCAATATGGTTTTGTGCCTTCAGGAATAAAGTATTTCTTCCTGCAAAGTGTAGTATTGAGGATCGGGTAGAGCCCACCAGATACTCAAAGTTCCCCATAGCCTCTCATTCTGTTGATGTAATACTACTTGTAGACGTGGCCTTTGAATGCCCTATTCTTATTGCCGTGTTCGTAATTTCAAAAGGATGTACAAGACCATATTAATTGTGCAGATTGTTTAAAGAACGCATATGTTGAAAAAGAAAGTGGTTGCCAGGGGAACATAAACACAGATTAACTGTCTAATTAGTCCAAAGAAAGTGTGTGTGTGCGTGCGCATACACACACACACACACACACAGAGACACACACCGTGACCTTCAGATGATTCTGGATATTAAACAGATTCTCAGAACAAGATGGTTGTCTCTTGGAAGAATATGTATTTTGGCAAGTAGAGTTTGTTTTATAGGAAGTGGTTTTTTATACAGTGGTTGTTATAGTGCTGCTACAGAAGCACAGATGGAAACAAAGAGGTCAAAGATGCCTTGATACATTATGGCACAGTTGAACCTACTTGCCTTTGTTCTTTTTTGTGAGTCCCATTTTTGGCATTTTTTGTGTGTGTGTGTAGCTGTGGACACATTTATATTGTTTCAGTGATACTTTTTTCACCACTATTTTCATTCTTCTTTAGTTTTCAGTTTTCAGCCTCATTTACCCACACCACCTTTTAATTCTTTTGGCTGTGGCACCCCATCTGATTTTATCAATGACTTCATACATTATACTCTATGTCGTATGCTATGACATCACTAATGCTTGTAAATAAAATTGCATGAGCTGACACCAGTTAGTTTCAATGGTTGGTATCAACAAATGAGACAGAGGGTGAAAGGGAAATGGCACCAGGAAGCAGCAACATGCAGGGGATGGGAAACAAAAGGATGGCAAGAAGCATAAAAATAATGTCAGTAATCAGTGATGCCTTCTTATCTGACAAAGTTTCAGCAGGCTGGATTGAATGAGCTACTTTAAGTCAATACTGAATCTGAAGAACATTGAGCATAGACTTAGTATTATTCTTCATTTATAACTTAGGTAAGGGCTTCTTGGTTTAAAAAAAAAGGTAAAGAAAACTATGTAAAACTGTTGTTATACTTTAGAGAAGACTTTGTAGGAACACATGACAGAGTCCAAAAGGTATTCTCTTACATGGAGAGAGTAAGGAAATTGAAATGGGGAAGAATGATCAGATCTAGTGCAGATCCACACAAGAACAATGCGTATTCTTGCAAGTAGTCTACTTCCATGAACACTATGGCATGCAGACTCCTGGAAGCTTCTAGACTATACTTCACTGAAGTACCAGCTGCGGTCTTCTTCATGCCCCCACATCAGTTGTTAATTGACACATGAAAAAATAAAATAGGAAACATTTAAAAATGTGACATTAGCACCAGCTCTGAGGAGTTCTACAGAGCAATGTACTCTCCTAGACATTAGATACAGCTTAAGATTAAACTGTAATATTAAACCTCCTTTGTTTTTTGGTTGTACATTATTTCTCCTGTGGGAACAATCTAGAGGACATTAATAATGTTTGTCCCAGAAACATCAGTGGAATTTAAGCACTACATTGTGTACCACTTTCTGTTGATTTCTTTGGGGTTAGACACTTGAGTGTGATTGGTTCAGCAATGGCCTTTTCACGTCTGTAGTTAGCACAGATGGGATATTTTTGTGAGTACTGTATAAAGAGATAAAATGAAAAGTATGAAAATATAGAGGGATTTCTGGTTAGAGCATTGCGTAGGAATTCTGCAGCTTCGTTTCAATTCTTGCTCTAATACAATCTTGCCACTGTCATGGTAGGGGTCTACAAATCTTGGCTTGGTTTACCATCCAGTCATAATCCGTGTTTACCACCAACCCTCCCCTCCTGCAGCAGAGGAGAGAAGAAAGGGGATCTCTCATATCAGGCTGGGCTTTGGAGATGTGGTAGGGATGCCACTGGACATGTGAGGGACCTCACACGACCTGATAAGGCCCCTAGTTTGTATGTGTGACATGATGTCCCTTTGTCATCATAGGGCTTTCCCTACAGTTCTAATATGCAGTTGTGCCAGTGTAGGGGTGGGGTTGGCTTGCATTGTTGGAGTGATGCACAAAGATCTTATGGCGTGCTGATCCACATCCGAGGATGGAATTATTGGAAGAAGGCAAACTTTCTCTTTTTCTTAACATTAGTTGTTTTATTTTGCAGTTACATGGGGCTGCCAGTGGTCTCCCACCTAAGGGGCAGATTAGGTCCACAAATGTCAGTGCTTCAGATAAAATATTGCTAGGGGGAATTCTGTTTTGGTGTGATAAGCAAAAGATAGCCCTCTTTCTTTCTAGAGAGCTTGTACAGGCTAATTGGCAGTGAGCAACCAACATTTCTTTAATAATCCATTATATTGATCTTTGCTTTTAAAATGGTAGAAGGTACTTGATGCCACTTGCAGGGTGAGATATGTGGACTGAAAGGAGCAGTTTGGGCCATTTAAATTTTGGCAGAAAGAAAATGCAGTTTTGAGCTGAAAGGCAAGAAACAACCTGGGTCAGGAAACGGATGCCAAGTTGCTATTTTGGTTTTGAGATGACTGATGCTGTTCTAGCCCTACCTGCTTTTGTGCCTGCGTTCTCTGCCCCTTAATGCAACCAGTATTTTTGTAAATATGCAGATATTACAAAATACCACAGGTCTTCAATGCTCTTTCCTGAAAAAGAAGCTGTACCTCAGTTGTTGCCTGGGAACTAACTTCATGCTGGGAAAGGGGAGAAAGTGAAAAATGGATATTGATTAGCAAAAGAGGGTCTATTTCAGTCTTCTGAAAAAGAATATGTCAGATATGTGTATGAATGGAACACAAGTAAAACAACATTAGAGGGGAGACAAAAGGAAAGATCCCGTAAAACACGGTGTGTGGGAGGGAAAACCTGCATTTTGAAATAACGGACATAAATAAAACAAAACAGCACATCTTGGGATATCTAACATGTATAGTTGATAGCTCCCTCAACTATAGAGGTTGAGTTGTTACAGCTGTCCACCCTCTACCAGTAATGTGTAAGAATATAAAATAAATGTAATTGTGTTAATGCTGCTGTTCTCACTTTTTATTTTTTATTTTGGTGTATGTGCTCTGGTGAAGGCTGTGTGCTTGGTTTTTGCCTGAGGAAAATGTTTGTCAGGTCTCATTGTCATCTCTGCCTCCTGATCTGTCTAACTAAATTCTAGCCTTCCAGTCTTTCCCTGCAGTTAAGCTGCATTTTGGAGGTTTGAACGGACATGAAAGACTCCATGCTTCTTCTCCCAAAGGGTACAGAATCCAACAGTGTTGCTTAGAAATGAGATAGAGGTAATAAATGCCAAATGTTGGTACTCTTAGCTTTGGTTTTGAAGGTCATACAAGTTCATTCATTGACTGGTAATGGAAAATGAAGAGAGTCCAGAAGAACAATTTAAGCAATGGAAAACCTTAGTCTGCTTTCTGGCTGTGAATGAAAAAGTTTCTAAAATGTTCTTTTCATCATCTCTCTTCAATTTGAAGTGGGGGGGGCATTCTCAATGAACAAAAAGGTTCATACAGAATGTTTTGGCTCTCTACAAGACTGTGCTTATTTAAGCTGCAAAAATATGAGTCATGCTGTGCTATCCATTCATGGCTGTGGATCTAGTCTGATTCCTGTTCCTGAACTTTGCCCTTTCCCCCCCATTATGTTTTCCCCACTCTGTGTCCGATTTTCATCCCTGCAACTGTTTTTCCTTTTGGGAAAGCTTTGCTGCAACGTTGGCTTGAGTGTTTTCATAGTGGCACATTGTAGGCATTTTTCTCGATGGTGGACCTAAGGATACTGTCAGTGTCACCATGAACTCATTTGTCTATGAATGCAGAATTTGGTGTCCAGTGACTTTGGTTTCTCTTAGAATTGTAAAAGCCTCAGTGAAACAAATCTCTTTTGAAATTCCTGTCATAGATTCTGAGGTCTTCATGAAAGACACAAGGAGTAAACCTATTAGGTTTCAAAATCGGGTCTCTGTCTTTGTTTGGGAAAAGTGTTCTAGGTCCAAACATCCCATAACTCATACACACTGCTGAAAAATTCCTCCATCTCTTCTAGATTAGACAGAAGATAGTGAACTTCCTATCTTCTTTTATGTTTTTAGCCTATTTTCCTTAAGTAAGCTTCACCCAGGATTCTGTCTGTGTTTGTGTGTGTCTCTATCAACTTTGCAATGTTTGGACCAATATGAACCAAACTGGGTACAGTTGTAGGGACACATAGGGACACCTCCATTGCATAGTTTGTGATTATGGCTTCCATGTCTATTCAAGATGGCAGGTGTGTAAACATTTGAGGCACAGGTGGGCTAACTTGTAGGCTGTCTAACCGATTTGAATCAACTTTGGTACAGCTGTAGGAACATCTCAACTGTGTAGTTTGTGATGATGTCACCCACCTCAACTCAAGATGGCAGCCTCATGGATGTTTAATGTGCAAGTGGGCTAACTTGTGAACCGCCTAACCGATTTGAACCAAATTTGCTACAGCTGTAGGGACACATAGGGACACCTCACTGTGTAGTTTGTGATGATGCCATCCAACTCATTCAAGATGGCAGATGTATGCACTTTTGAGGTGTAGCTGGGCTAACTTGTGATCCACTTAACCAATTTGAACTGAATTTGCTGTGGGTTTAGGGACACATAGGGATGGTTCAAGGGCATAGTATGTAATGATATCATCCATGCTGATTAAAGATGGCAGATGTGTGAATGTTTGAATGATTTGGACCAAATTTGGTGCAGTTGTAATGAGTGACACAAAGAGACACCTCAACAGTGTAGGTTGTGGTGATGTCATCTACCCCAATCAAGATGGCGATCACATGAATGTGTGAGGCACAAGAGGGCTAACTTGTAAACCATGTAACCAATTTGAACCAAATTTGGTTCAGCTGTAGGAACACCCCAGTGGCATAGTTTGTGCTGATGTCATCCACCCCAGTTCAAGATGGGAGGATGCATGAACATTTGAGATGCAAGTGGGAACCAATTTGGACAAAATTTATCACAATTGTAGGGACATGTAGTGACACCTCAAAGGCATAGTTTGTGATTATGTCATCTACCCCAATTCAAGATGGCGGACTCATGAAGATTTGTGATGCAAGTGGGCTAACATGTGAACTGCCTAACCAATTTGTACCAAATTTAGTCCAGTTGTAGGGATAGTGAAAGGAAGGGAAAAGTAGGAAGATTAGTTCTTACCAGAACTACTTGTTTGTTTGTACATGTACATCCCTTGGTAGTAGTTTTTCTTTTACCTGCAACTTCATTCATACCCTTTTAACTCTAGTTCTGCTCCTTCTGCTTGAACTGCTGCTTCTCCTTAAATATTGGTGTTCTTACTTGTCCTTAAATACAGATATCTGACTTTGGTTCTTTGAAAATAAAAAGCCACTTGTAGAAGGTGCATAGACTGGTTTTGCTGAGAATCCAGATCCAAACAGAGACTAGGTTAACTAATATAATAAAACCTATTCTGTACCTCTCCGTTACAGAGCTCTGTGAACCTCAGGTATGAACCTCTGTGAACCTCAGAGCCAGCATGGTGTAGTGGTTAGAGTGCTGGACTAGGACCAGGGAGACCCGAGTTCAAATCCCCATTCAGCCATGATACTTGCTGGGTGACTCTGGGCCAGTCACCTCTCTCTCAGCCTAACCTACTTCACAGGGTGAGGAGAAACTTAAGTGTGTAGTACATTGCTCTTGGCTCCTTGGAGGAAGAGCGGGATATAAAATGAAATAATAATAAAGTGGTGATACTTGCTCTCAGAAGCTGGGTGTCACTTTTATACCCCCCCCCCCCGGTGGCTTTGAATGTTGCAAAGAATTGTGACACAACTTTCTTTGTGATTTTGCCAATTCCCCACCCCCCAGTGGGATAAATCCCACTTGAATTTTGTCAGCCCCCCCCCATTATTCTCACTGAGGCTGTGGGACAAGGCCTCAGCTATTGTCCAGCAGACTGCCAAATCACCCCTAAGTTCAGTCTTCACTCCACTGACCCTGTTTGCCTCACCTGGCCCTGCTGTGACTGTCTATCTTTTGCCCTAGCCCATCCTGTTCTTCCCTGTGTGTCCCTTGTATCTCAGGCAGGGATTCATTCAGCAGTCCAGATCCTGCCCCCCCCTCCTTGTGCCTGCTGGGCTGCTGGACAGATACACAATTCCAATCCCAGGTTGCCTCCACGTGCAGCCTGGAGCCCTGTTCTGCTCTGGCTGATTGGCTCAGCTCCCAGTTGTTGCCTGTACATCCTCCTAGCTTATTTTAATCTTTCCTTCCCTCACCCTTGTACTCAACAGGCAAGCTACTCCATCACCTGTCCCCAGGTAAGAGTGTGAGTGCAGTGTGGAGAGGGTGTGCTGGGTACCAAACTAAGGAGAGATGAAATGCTCTCTCTGCTGCAAAGCTTACTCAGTTATTATGAGTTGTAGCCCTTTTGCTTGGTTTTACAGGCAACAGAGCCAGCGTGGTGTAGTGGTTAGAGTGCTGGACTAGGACCGGGGAGACCCGAGTTCAAATCCCCATTCAGCCATGATACTAGCTGGGTGACTCTGGGCCAGTCACTTCTTTCTCAGCCTAACCTACTTCACAGGGTTGTTGTGAAAGAGAAACTTAAGTATGTAGTACACCACTCTGGGCTCCTTGGAAGAAAAGCGGGATATAAATGTAAAAATAATAATAATAAATAATAACACAGCCTCCAAAATTGGGGGAGGGTTGTGTCTTGAACCTTGAATTAGTCTGTCCAACTTGAAGATTTCTCCTTTTTTTTTTTTTTTTAAAATATACCCATTTGATCTACAATTCCGCCCCCCCCCCCGGTGTCCTAGAGTCATAATCTGTGATGGTTACTTGTGCTTATTCATAACATTGCAGTGCTTGCTCAGTACATATTCAGGGCTGAACCTGCAAATGGATAGATATATGGCCTTAGTGATCTCTGGCTCAGGTTCAGTTTGGAGTTGTGCTGACAACCCAAATGAATGAAATTTTAAAATGCCACTAGTTGTCTGTCATTAAGATGGGAAAGACTGAGAGTTTGCTTGGATGAGTGATTAGGAGAACTGATTCTGTTTTCCTAGCATCAACTAGATAATTCAGCAGCGGCAGAAACAAAGGTGTGTGTGGGGGGGATTAATTTCTCACAAACTGGAGTTCATAAATAATCTTTTTAGAAGCAAGGCCTGTTCACCTCTTGAGTCAAAAATATTAGTGGTACCCACTCCTGTCTTAATGAATGGAGGGAAAAATTAAAACTTTGAATGTGGCTCCCCCCCCTTTAAAAGAGGATCTGAGATTTTTCTAGGAAAAAAATGCATAGTGGTGGTGAGGGGGGAGTCTGAAATAGTAGGAGGCTGTGATTTCACTCTTAACATGAGAGTGAGTCCCATTGAACTCAGTGGAAATAACTTCTGAGTACATCTACATAGAATCAGGCTGCAGTCCTAAAGTTATAGAAATGCCTTTTGTCATTTGTACCATGTTTTTTTTTTGGTCATTTCAGAAATTAGTTTGTCAGTTCAATCAGTTGTACCATGTACATATATTTCTGTGAGTTCAGCGATTGACTAATAAAACTATCAGTTAATGATGTTTTTAGTCTCCCTTCCAGAAAAGTTTAAATTTAACCAAGATAAGACTAATAGGAAACATATATGGAATTGATACAACCCTTTCTGATGATCCAAGAGCTGGGCGGGTGTGTGTGTGTGTATCAAAATGCTTTGGAGATAGGAGGGGATCTTCATTAAAAGCTGGAGGGTTAGTTCAAAGCTTCTGTTTAAAAAAAATTGAGATGCAGTTATGCAACTCCAGGATCACGCCCACTTTGGACTCCCAAACATATTTTCTTGTTATGCTCTGTCCACCTAATATGTGTTAATATATGTTAACAGCTGAAAGAATAAACTTGCTTTCCCTTACATTGACAGGTAACTTTAGGAAGTAATTTAAATGCTATCATAAGCCTTAGGTGCTGACCACTGTTCCCTCTAAGACGAGGTTACCTCTAACCTCTACCACTGTTCCCTCTAATAAGATGAGATTACATATAAATAATATAACTGGAGCTAGTGCAGTGGTTGCAGTGTTGGACTAAGATTTGGGAGCCCTGAGTTCAAATCCCTTGGGATCGACGTCTGGGAGCTCATGCTTCCAGATGATCCACACTGCTCCAAGCAGTGTAGATCTCCAGAGGCTGGGATGTTGTGTCCTGGCCTCCAGATATCCCCCAATGCACCACACGGTGGGCGCTCTAGGCGCCTAACTCTGTGTGTGCACAGGCTGCCTGCAGCCCGGACAAACACTGGCTGGCAGTGCCAGGAACCATGCAGATCCCAGCACTTCACACACGCAGCCTAACCCATCCTGGGCTGCCCTAGCCTTGGTTATGCAGCGTGTGTGAATAGACTTTTCATCTACCTCCTGTCACTGTAATATTTTTTCTACTTTAACTTTTCCAGGAAAATAATGTGCTCTTTAAAAGATACATCTCCATACTGGAAATGCTACTTCTTTTGAACTTTTCTCTGTGATGCAAATGATAAATCCACAGAGCTTAACTGTGAGCAAAATGTGCATTGTAAGGTTTTCAGCTGGCAAGCGGAACCACATTTTTCACAGTTCTCACGATGGTGCCATCAGTGTATCTCAACTGACACCCCCTGGAAATTAAAACACTCCCCTAATTTTAAATTCTGAAGAAATTACTTCTGTGTAACAAATGAGTCCATCTGCATTTTTTAAGCCCCTAATGACAACATGAAGAGTCTCATGTACTTTTAATATGCTCAGTTGGTGATAGATGTTCCAAATGAGGATAAGTACCTTTAAAATAAATAAATAAATAAGATGAATGGGATTGTTGAACAATCTGAACATTTTTGTTGTTACTTTAGCACCCAATAATTAATCTTGTTTTAAGTGGATGTTTAATATGTTTTAAGGGAAATATTATATATTTAGGGAATTCAATCCCTTTGTTATGAAAGTACGTTTCCTCCAGTCTTTCCTTGTTCTCTTTTGTGTGAGAAACATTGTTTGCTAAGCTGACAGGATCGCTGAGATTTTGAGCTGACAGACTTCATGTAGATTATAAAAAGCATGAGCTGAAACTTGCTTGCCCTAGAGATAAAAATGACAATGTACAAATGCTGCGATTAACAAAACTACCTTTTTCAGGACACGACAGAATATTGTGTGGGCAGGGAAACAAAGCACTTTTATCTACATGTACAAAATACTTTATTGTATTAGTAGGTTAGATTTGCAGAACCAGAGGTCTTATTTGGGGTTTCTGTTGTGATACTTTGCAGTTTCTCATGCTCTTAGTTTCTCATTTTATATGCATTCTCAGGAAGACATTGCTTTAGATGTTACATATACATGCCACTGGTGTCCTCAAAGCACACCCAGACAGTTTTAACTTTGGAGATGAGTTGCGTGTAGTTTCTGATCTTTTCCAAGTCAAGATATACAGGGTTCTTCAGTCTGGCAAGAAACTAGGGGTGTGCACAGAACCAGCTGGTCTGGTTCAGTTCTAGTCCCAGCTGGACCCAGCCAGTTAGGGCCGGCACCTCCTTGAACCCCCTCAGTCCAGTCCAGTGGGGTTTGAGAGGTTTTAAAAAAATCCCCCGCCCGCAAACTTACCCAATTAGCCAATTGTAAACTTTCTTTCACTAATCACTAAGTCATTCCTTCAAAGATGGTACAAAGAAATAGTCTTGTGTTTTATCCTATGGTTATGCAAATATTGCTCCATTTCAGATGAGGTAAGCTATGTCCTCTTGTCAGTCACTAGTTCTTTTGGAAGACCTTCCCTCGCAAACTGCAGCCATGAACTGGAACACCTTGTTTGTAGTAATGTTGTCAGCAAATGAAACTTCTGCCCACCTGGAATAGTAATCTGCCATCACTATAACAAATCTTTGTTTTGTGGGTTGGTTATCAAAAGGCCACATTATGTCCAGAACAAGTTTTCCCCAAGGACCATTGGGATACTCGACTGGAGTCAAGAGGGTGGTAAAAGTCTTCTGCAACTTGTCACAAACAGCACAAGCCATTCAGTGTCTGATTTTCAGTGTGTTTGTCCATACCTGGCCACCAAAAACTTTCTTTGATTTGCCTTTTAGTCAAGCTCATGCTCAGGTCACCTTTGTGGGCAATTTTGTTCACTTTTGCTTGTAAGGAGGGTGGCACCACCAAATGATCAATCCTTAGCACCAGCTCATTGAGAAGGGACAGCTCACTTGCTATGTGCAGGTATGGTTGAAGATGTTCAGGTACCTTGTTTTTGCATGGCCATCCATTAGTTATGTAAGATTTAAGTTCAGTAAGCACTTGATCAGCACTCAAAAAGATGTGATCACTACTTGCGAAATTACTATTCCATCCTCTTCTTCTGGGATCTCCTCTTGGCCTGGAAGTGGAAATAGAGATAAGCAATCTGCACTGCAGTTGTATTCCAAATACCTGGCAGATATTCCACCTGGAAATCAAATTCCATAAGTCTGGTGATCCATTTGGCTACTCTTGAGGTTGCTCAACTATTAAATAGTAAATAAACGCTGGAGCTTCTTTTTCAATGATAGAATACATCTTCTCTGAAGCCGTAAGCACTCTGGAAGCAAAGGCAACTGTAACTTTCTTGACCCCTTTTTTCTGGGTCAAGACAGCACCCAAACCATATTCAGAAGCATCAGTGGTTACAATAGTGTGCCTGTTGCTGTTGGAAGAAGTGAGAACAGGGCTTTCAGCAATGGCCAATTTGATAATCTGAAAACTAGCCTTGCAGGATGCATCCAAGTTAAATGTAACATTCTTTTTAAAAAGTAGCAACTTTCAAAGGCAACTTTTGAGGCAAATTGTCTAACAAATTTAGAGTCATACTCAAATTTAGAGTGCTAAAAATGATCAAAATGCCTCCTTGTTGTGTGGCTCTGGTGCTTCCCGGATAGCTTTCACCAAGTCTGTTTTGGGATGTCTGCCACTCTGAGATATTAAGGCTGTTCTCACAAGCAGCCCAGCCTGGGTTAGGCTGCTTGCATGCAGCACCAGGATTGAGGTGGATTCAAGCGCTGCTGCGATGTCTGACTTGCCTTTTGGACCTGGCCTTTTACCAAGATTAAGGGCGTGAATGCACCTTTAACCCCAGTTCCGAGGTTGTAAGCCTGTTGGGCTGCTTGCAGCCTGAGCAGACACGGAGACAAATATCTAGAGCATTCATTTCACAGGGGTATCCTGCAGTGCACCACACACAGTGCATCGTGGGAAATGTGGAGGTAAAGATGCATTGCCCCAGCCTCCAGAGAACCACACTGCAGTGGAGATTGTGTGGGGACGTAGTCTGCGCTTCCCACCACCATTCCGGGATCATTGGGGGGCGGGGGGAGGTAAGTCTAGCACAGCCTCCTCCCCTGCCCACCCACCCCTAACACTATATGCAGCTCTTTCTGATGTTTCCAGCCCAATATTGAGACTCCTTTTTGTGACACACATACTTTCCTTTCTGCAGTACTTTATTTGTATTCTGGGACAGCAGTGAAGTATCCATTTATGGCAATAGGGGAACCTCTATGTTTCCATGGGTGTATGTTTTAAAACTGCAGGTGCCGATCTGATGTAGTAAGGAATTTCTTGTAAAGCAGATGGGAAATCTGCTTCATAGAGAACCAGAATCAGCCATCATTCGTACTTCGTGGCCATTAAGTTTAACTTGACAATGTGGAGAAGCAGGTTCTGAGTGTGTCACTGAGTGTGTCAAATGCTGGCAGGAGGTGGTTCAGCTGCCTCATCCTTATCATGTAGTGAATCGGTAATGAAGTGGACTGCGGACTTGCAAACTTTAGCAAAATGTCCCCTTTTCTTGCACCTGTTGCCAGTGACCTGTGCAGGACAGTGAGCAAAATCAGCTTTGTGGGCAGAGTCTCCATATTGGTAGCAGTGGCTTCATGCCTGTGTCTGTTGAGCTGTGAATAGTTATATATAGAAACTCAGACATGATCTAATGAGAGCACATCCCTAAATGAAAGATAGTAAGGTAAGTAAGTAAGAGTAAGTAAGATAGTAAGGTGTAGAGTTGCCCTAAACATTGATTTATTAGTTGTGCTGACTTTGGAGTATTTATGTTCATAGATATCTGGAGAGTGACTTTTGCTATTTGGTTGCTAGAGTTTCCAGGTCCAGATGGTGAAAATAGTCTGTATCTATCACTAAAAAAAAATGGAAATAGAGGACACTTTTTACCAAAGAAGTCTCCAAAAAGTCTCTACTTTGCATAAAATTTGCATATGCATTGCTGGCGTTGGATAGGGCCAGTTGCTCTCCCCGTGATAAATCGAAGAGATTCCCCACTTTAAAAGGTGCCCTTTTGCCCAGTTACAGTATCAGGGGTAACTGCTAACTGAGTAAAGTTTGTTAGCTAGCTGCTAACTTCTCACTGCTGCCACCACATGAGGGAAGCAAGCTGCACGTGCTGGGCCCACCTATCTCTGCGCCTACATAACGTGGCTCTGCCACCTGCCACTGAAGCAGAAGCTCCTCTCTGGCTTCCCCATGGGATGGATGGTCAGTCGGGAGGAGGAGACAGAGGAAGAGAAGCTGCTCATAAGAGCAAAGGGTTCTGCGCGAACAAAATGTTCCAGCTGCTCCCCAGAACTTCAGTCACCCCAACACATTTGTTTGTTCCCCAAAATAGTCTGTCTTCCTAATGCAAAAAAGGTCATTTAATCTCCCAAATAGTTGCATGTCCTCTATAAAAGTCTCTAGTTGGCAACCCTATTGGTTGCTGCTTCATCATCTTATTTTTAAACATGAGAAACTCAATGCATTATATTTCTGTCTTTTATTGAAAACAGACTGATTTTCATCTATGCCAATTGTTTTGATATTATTTATATTCCAGACTATACGCTGGCACATAGACTTGCAACCCTGGGCAAGTCCTACGCCTTCCTTGAGTAATGAAGCCCTGAGGCTCTTACAGTATATCAGCACTGCCCAGGTTGGTTTTCATCTTGATACTCATTAGGAAATGTAGAAATCCTTTGGCAGTTTATGATTTAGTTCTAGAAAGAATCTTTTTCTCATTCACAAGTGGGATAATGGGTAAGATATAATTTGTTTTGTGATTTTTACCACTTTACTGAAACTGATTCAGATTCAGATTAAAATAATGCTTTAAAACAAACACTCTAAAAAGGGTTTCCTCTCTTGAGCAGTTAGTCTCAAAATAAATAGAGACTGGGGATCCTTGAAATGGAATTGTACTGTGTATATCTTATGCATACAATCCCTGTAATATGGTATGCTCTACTGAAAAACTTCTGAGTGTTTTATTTATGTATGCATTACATTTCTATCTCACCTTCCCTCTGAGGAATTCAGGGTAGTGTGCATGCCCCCTCCCAACATACATTTTAGTTTCACATCAACTTTTTGAAGTAGGTTAGGATGACAAATAAGAAATGGTTCAAGGCCAACCTGTGAGTTTCATAAATTAAACAGGACTAAGTACAACACTGAGCCACTTAATGGCGCAGCGGGGAAGTAACTTGCCTAGGGAGCAAGAGGCTGCTGGTTTGAATCCCTGCTGGTATATTTCCCAGAGTATGTTTCATACTGTGCAGGAGATGGCAATGGTAAATCCCTCCTGTATTCTACCAAAGAAAACCACATGGCCCTGTGGTCTCTAGGAGTCAACACCGACTCGACGGCACACTTTACCTTTAAGTCCAACACCGCATTCATTACAGTAACACAGTGACACTAAAGAAGAGAGCCCCATATACTCAGGTTACAGCTAATGCTCTACTAATTGATTTAAGCAAGAAATATCATGCTATGCCATTGCAGTCTCTTGGAATGGGGAGAAGCATTCTTGATTCTCATTAAGTTTAGGACAGTAGACATTTCTGTATATGTATGCTTATGTTCAACAGTGATTTGTCGTTTAGGACCAAAAACCACTTGAAATCCAAATAGTGCAAGAAAGGTTGACTTCCCCCCTTTAAATATTGAACTCTTAGTGTCCAATATTCAGAGTAATCAATATCTATTCCAGATCTCTGTAGCAAAGAGAGTGCCAACTATGGGTTTTACAAGAGAACTTTACTGAAAAATGATAGTGAAGGATATTTACACTTAGCAAGGTAAATATTTTAGTTCTCTTTCCCAGATTATGATTTTCATTCACAGAAAATGCTCCTGCAAGTCATTTCCATTACATAGGAACATAGGAAGCTGCCATATACTGAGTCAGACTATAGGTCCATCTCGCTCAGTATTGTCTACACAGATTGGCAGCGGCTTCTCCAAGGTTGCAGGCAGGAATCTCTCTCAGCCCTATCTATCTTGGAGATGCCAGGGAAGGAACGGAGCCTAGATGCTCTTCACAGAGCGGCTCCATCCCCTAAGGGGAATATTTTACAGCGCTTACACTTCTAGATTACCAGAATCACTATGTGTGTAGTTTGATGCACATGTTTTGCTGAGTCAAAAACATGCATTTTCCCCTGTGTTGAAACTCATCAGTATGGGTTGTGCACTGAGTGTGCTTGAGAGACAGGACCAAATCACTTGAGGCTAGTTTCCTGTCACCAGAGGGCACCATAGCCCCAGTTCCCATCCTATCTTACTTGAGTTAGCAGGGTTGTGAAAGCTCCTCAGTATTTTTTTTTTAAAGACCGGCTAGTTTCTTATTTTCCTTTCTTATACTTTTATTTCTCTGCCTCCTTCTCCCCTCCCCTTCTTAGATTGTGCAAGGGTGGGAAGGGAGCTGTCTTAGCTTTGTACTTTAACCTAAATCCTCAACGTTTTTTCCATTCCTAAATTAGACCATTGGTCACCTTAAGTGGCACAGCGGGGAAAGGCTTGACTAACAAGCAGAAGGTTGCCAGTTCAAATCCCTGCTGGTATGTTTCCCAGACTATGGGAAACATCTATATTGGGTAGCAGAAATATAGGAAGATACTGAAAGGCATCATCTCATACTGCGCGGGAGGAGGCAATGGTAAACCCCTCCTGTATTTTACCAAAGACAACCACAGGGCTCTGTAGGCACCAGGAGTTGAAATCGACTTGACGGCACACTTTGCCTTTACTTTAATTAGATAATTGGCAATTTCTAATTTCACTTTTGTTTTCCTTTACTTCTTATGGAGTGTGCTCAGGCAGAAGAGCTGCTGCAAGGATCGCTTTCAGAGCACCTGCAAGTAGCTTCCAGTTTCCAGCTGTCCTTCTTGAGAGCCCTCTAGCCCTCCTACTCGGGTGGTTTTAGCCTCGCCTATGCAAATTGAAATTCTTCCAGCCGATTTGATGCTTGCTGAGGTAGAGGCGGCTGTTGTATGCAAAAAAACTGCCAAAAAAGTACAATTTTTTTTAAAAAAATCAAAACATTGCAAGGATCAGGCTGAGCTGAATAAAAAGAAACACACATGCCTGCCGGCCTCTGTGCGCCTTTAGCGAGCGCCTCCTGATTAAAGCAATATCCTGCAGGGCTACCTTTTGGAGGACCTGCAGCTGGCTGTAAAGCCAGATGTCCTCGTGAGAGCCCGTCAATCCTCCCCCCCCCGGCCCGGGCTAGGTCCACGGCCTCACCTATGCAGAGGCCCTGCTCCTGTCATTACGGCAGGCACAGTTGCGGCAGCTCCGGCTCATACTAAAAAGCCGCGAACAGATCAAACGCCTCTGTGGTACTGGCAGAGCCTCCTGAGTCTTCCTTGCCTCACTGAGCGCTGCTCTTTCAGCTGTGCTGTCAACGACAAAGAGGCAAGACTTGCTGCCTCCCAAGTCCCTTGGTATAGCAGGGCTCGGAGAAAATAACGACCACCATCCTTTGAGCGACTTATTGGCATCTAAGCAAACCACACAGGTGTCAGTGGCGGTTGAGGGGGAACCGGATAGTCTGTGGTGGGGGGGGTGTCCCGCGGTCGATCCCATCACTCCTACTGGAGAAGACGCAGTGATTGCTCCAGCTGGCCCTTTGGGGCCCACGCAGCCAGTGACTACCACAGCTGGAAACCATTCTGGTGAATCTAATGTAATGCCTCCCTCTCCCATTTGGGACCAATACCAACTGGATTCCACCAAGCGTGCCCAACTGAACCAAGATTCTTGGCCAGGGAGTGTCAGCATAGCGCAGTGCCCCCCTCCCCCATGCCTCCTGCCACTGCTTCTTCCTTCCTCGCAGAACCCGACACTCTGCTAGGCGACTGCCCTCCTCCTTTCCAGGCTACAGTCCTTAAGGAGAGGCCATTCTCATTTCGGAGAGGGGCCATTTAGTGCCCAGGCGTTTTGATTTTAAACACAGAGGGCTTAACATTCCCTCCCTCTGAGGCATCTCTCCGTTGCCCAAACAGAACCAGCTACCAAATGCTCCTGTGTTGCACCTGAGGAAGGTGAGCTGATCCCTCATGGCGGGCATGGTTTGTCCCTTTCTAGCAGGATCAACCTTGGTTGCATGGGATGGGAGAGTACAAGCTCCTCAGTTGTTCCCACCCGTTCCTCTGTTTCTCCTGCCTGGAACTGGGGCTGTGGCGTCCTCTGGTGACAGGAAACTAGCCTCGTGTGTTTTGGTCTTGTCTCTCTAGCATGCTCACTACACAAACCATACTGATGAGCATCAGTCACAGGGAAAAGAAATCCTTCACAGTAAGTCCAGTGTTCCTTTCCGAGCTTTTCTGGACTCTTGGCTTGCTTGTGCATAACACTCGTGCTACAGTTTTAGCCACCAAAGTGACTTTTGGGGCCACAGATGGGAAGCCTGCAGCAATATCTGCATCTAATGGTTGTCCTGGGTCTCCTTGCAAGCTGCTTTTATTTTTATTTTTTTGGTAGTACTATTTTGCATTTAGGAAAAGCAATGAATTCTAGAAGGATGTTTGTATTTGCATAGCTGAAATGCATTCTTTTAAGAAAGCATTTCCTTATTAAATGCTTTCAGGCATGAAGGCAAGTACATTGTCCTAGGTATATGCCACACACGAATTCATTCATTCATTCATTCATTCATTCATTCATTCATTCATTCATTGTAACTTACAAGCTGGTGTGACGTTTAAATTGAAATGTGCCTGAAGACTGCAGCAAATTAGTATGTCTCAGACTGCATTTCCCCTGCTGCAGTGTCCTTTTTTGGTGGGGGAGGTTTGGCCTTTAGGCTGATATGTGACTATCTGCTCTGCCATACCTTGCAGCTTTGAGCACAAGATCCTGACAGCAGTCCAGGGAAGGCGTACCTGCAGTGGTGGTGATGCCATGCTGTTCCATGATGTGTTTGCCCTGTGTTTTTTTGTTTTTGTTTTGTTATTTAGTTGTAACCATGTACCATGTGTCCTTATGCTTCCTGCTGCGTAGGTCCATGCAGGAAAAGCTCTATGTTGGCGGGGAAAATGTGTACCCTATAATATCATTGGTGGTATAAATGTTCTTAATCACCCTGAAAATTAAGCCCCATAAGTATTGATTGACTGAGGTTGGAATGGAGCACTTGTACCTCCATTCATAAGTTGTCATAAGTCAGTGCAGAAGGTCCCAGGTTCAATCCCTGGCAGCATCTCCAGTTAGAGCTTGGAAAGACTCCTGCCTGAAGCCTTAGGGAGCCACTGCCAGTTGGTGTAAATATTGCTGAACTAGATGGATCAATGGTCTGACTTGGTATAAGACAATTTCCTATATTACATCTTCCAATATATCCTCCAGATGAGAGAAAATAACACAAATGAAACAAAAAATCAAAATAACACAAGTGGCACTTGGTTCAAAAAAGCTTACTCTGAGCAACTGCATTTGAAAGGAGAGCAATGAAGTAACTTCTGCCAGGTCATGTGGATCTGGAGGTTTGCATAGCTTTCAACTGGAAGGGCTTGGACTGAAGTAGCTCTTCTGCACACAAAACCGGCTCTTTTTCAGGGATGTAATAAACTCTGGCAGATTCTACTAAGCTTCACTAGTTGGGTCAAAACCTAAAAGGGCGTCAATTTGTAAAGAGTTTATAGTTGCTGACATAGCAATCAAGAGCTTTAGCTTTGAGAAGAAGTGCCCTCACTCCCCTGGACAGGCATAACTTAGGTTGTGAAGTAAGAGGAATCCTCATTTCTCCCTTGCCAGATGCTGCTGAATTGCTGGCTAACAATAATAGCACAGTGTTACAAGATACATACTTCTATTTAGTAGTTTGGGCAGCCGGTCTTTTCTTTCTTGCACAACTAGCATTTTTGAACAGTTTCTCCTCCTTGGATAAAAAGTACCATGCAACTAGTTTCGTGAGCTCAAGAGATCTTTTGGACTTGTGTTTTGATGTGAAGAGTAGAAAATCTGGAAATCTCTCTTGTTCTGCATCCGTTGTTGTCTTTCATGTTCGTTCATTCTATTTTGTCATGTTTAGTACCAGGTGAGGTTGGAGGACTAAGGCAGTGGCCAGTTTAAGAGATTGTTGTTATCTCAAAGAGTGTATAAGCCTGTGGCTCAAAGTGCTCTACCAGATGCCAGGGCCTATCAGACCATTGACAAGTTCATTAAAAGCATTCGTGAAACTGTAGATCTCCCAAGGGCAGACCATCCTAAATGGTCAGAAATTCTTTCAAGAGGAGTGTAATCATGAAGTTCTGTGCCCAGGAGGTCTAGATAACCATAGTCATACTCTACATATGAGAGAAAATGGGTGGAAGAAGGACATGAGCACAGGCATAATGCCTCAAATAGGTTATTTAATAAATCATTGGGAAGTCAGGTAGCAATAGCCATATACTGGAAAAATGAGCTGTTAAATACTGAGTGTTTCAGTAGCTTGTAAGATCAGGAATCGGTTAACTAGTGTTGGTGAAGTGGTTCACTAGTGATAGCTGTTGGCCAGCTCCCTAGGGTGATTGTGGAGGGGAATCCCCATCATTGCAAGAAACTACCAGGAGGCAGTGGTAGAAGAAGGGTGTGCCTCAGTCACCTCAACTGCTTTGTAGCTGTCTGCTGACATCAGCTGTCCATGGAAGGAGATTCTAACCAAAGTGCACACACTTGCATGTGTGTGCAATATACATACTGACTGAGCCAGTGCTATTCCTTGCTCTGTTTGTTCCCTTCCCTTTTCAGTTAGCCTGTTGCTGCTCAGTTTTTATAAGCGTTGTTCCTTTTTAATGCAGAGGAATTTCTTGCATAGTTCAGGGTCTCCCCCCCCCGCTATTTTAAAATTAAGCCATAACTACACCCATAATATTTGCTTTAATTCATGAAAGGGAAGTAAGACCGACATTCTTGTCCATATCTTCATACAGGCCTAGGAGAAAAACAAATACAACCAACTCCTGATTTCATGGGAGTGAAGAACTGAAGAATGAGAAATGGCCATAGAAGAATGCAGCCCTTTGAGTACCAATTTTCCCAATACAGTATTGTCATAAAGCTGAATCTTCACCAATAATGTTTGTTTAGTGTGCTCATTAGAAAGTATTAGGTAGTGCTTGCCGTAGCTGAAGCTGGTTTTTGATTTTCATGCATTTTTGTAGATTCTAATCTTGAAAGTCTGGTAGGATTTCTTCATGAGCAAGGTTGTCTTGTGTGGCTTGGATTGAGCCTTGCTAACATGAATTTAGTATTGGCTTGAGAGATTGCCTAGAAACTATTTTCTTTTTTCTTTTCTTTCTTAACAAGATTCTAGCCTGCATCTGTCAGGGCAAGGCTAGAGACAGTGAATTGCTTATCAGTTCATTAACAGTGGTTAAAGAGAGGCCTCACTATACAGGTGAAACTCGGAAAATTAGAATATCATGCAAAAGTCCATTAATTTCAGTAATGCAAATTAAAAGGTGAAACTGATATATGAGACAGACGCATTACATGCAAAGCGAGATAAGTCAAGCCTTAATTTGTTATAATTGTGATGATCATGGCGTACAGCTCATGAAAACCCCAAATCCACAATCTCAGAAAATTGGAATATTACATGGAACCAAGAAGACAAGGATTGAAGAATAGAACAATATCGGACCTCTGAAAAGTATAAGCATGCATATGTATTCAGTACTTGGTTTGGGCCCATTTTGCAGCAATCACTGCCTCAATGCGGCGTGGCATGGATGCTATCAGCCTGTGGCACTGATGAGGTATTATGAAGACCAGGATGCTTCATTAGCGGCCTTCAGCAATTCTGCATTGTTTGGTCTCATGTCTCTCATCCTTCTCTTGGCAATGCCCCATAGATTCTCTATGGGGTCAGGTCAGGCGAGTTTGCTGGCCAATCAAGCACAGTACACTGTATACTTTTCAGAGGTCCAATATTGTTCTATTCTACAATCCTTGTCTTCTTGGTTCCATGTAATATTCTAATTTTCTGGGATTGTGGATTTGGGGTTTTCATGAGCTGTACGCCACGATCATCACAATTATAACAAATTAAGGCTTGACTTATCTCGCTTTGCATGTAATGCGTCTGTCTCATATATCAGTTTCACCTTTTAATTTGCATTACTGAAATTAATGGACTTTTGCACGATATTCTAATTTTCTGAGTTTCACCTGTATTTTCTACGGTCACCTCTGATTAGACCACGGTTTGTTTGTTTTTTGATACAATATATTTTAAAAAGCTGCAAAACCTTTTAAGCAGAGTTTAACAATCGGCCCCTCCCTTACCTAAAGAGTAAACTGGAAGGGAACCCTGCCCTGTCTGTCAGGCAGTGACCTCTAGGGATCAGCCACTCAGCACACGGTGACCAGGACTTAGAGGGCCTTGTGGCAGGAAGTGAAGGGGTCCTTTGTTCTCATGCAGTGGGAGCCAGGCAGGGGAAGTAACAGGTTGGCTGGCCAAGCCATGGCAGCAACCAGGAACTCTGCAGGGGCTTGAAGTCTCTACCATGGTTTTGTTGAGTTCAAGAAAGAAGCCAGGGCTTGACTTCAGAGAAGGGTTTAGCCAGGGAACCGTGAGTTACATAGCTGGCATCAGATTTCTTTATTTTAGTGTTTGCAGATCCTTACAACTGGTCTATTGTGTTTTAACAGTGATGTAAGAATGTTGTGCCTGTGCCCTTTCTATCCATCCTGGGCACTGCAAAAGTCTCTGTAACCTTTAAAGGTGCTTTTAAAGGTTCCTTGCAACTGGGGGTGCTTCTTGAATTATCTTTGCAACTGGGTAACCAAGATTTTAAAATGCACCACTCCAACTATCAGCTGGAGTGCTCTTTTTGGAAGTAATCGTGTAAAGTATTGAGTGTTTGCTGTTACCTGTAACTGAAGCTGCTAGAGCCTCAGACTGGAGCAGTCTGTAGTCTTTTTTTTAAAATAAAGTTTCCTCTGTTTATAAGTACACCTGCCTCTGAGTGGATTTTTAACTCCGGAAAAGGGTTTTTTACTCTGGTGCAAACATGTCTCAAGGTTAATTGTTCAGCAACCTACCAAATTTTCTCACCATGTTTACATTGCACGTGGGAGGTTTTTATATATTTTTTCAGTTTGGTAAAAGAAAGGGAGTCTCCCTGGACACTCACCCAAATCCAGGGAGGAGTTAAACTCTGTAATTAGGGTGTGGTGGCAGCGATTACCAAGAAACAGCTAAGATTTAAAGGTTAAAGCCTTTGTTGAGCAGACATGGAGGAAATGAATCAGCATTTTTCTTTCCCCCACGTGGACTTGCTTGGAGACCAAGCCTAAGCTTAAATCCGCTATTCGCCAGTCCCCATTTGTTACACAGAGTGAAACTGGGGCAAGTGTATATATCGCAAGCAGCAATCATTCTTTCATGCTGTCTTCAGTTCTCTGCAAAAGCTAATAATAAATCAGAAATAAGTTTGGGGGAAATGTGTATATGCCCACATTTATCTAGACTGCAGAATTTATTTTGGGGAGTCTCAAAATGGTGCAGAACATTGTCTCTTTGGACCATATAGTATGGGCAGCGTTGTCTAAAAAAGGGAAGATTGCCATGAATGTCAGGATTGATTCCTTCACCTTTCTAGGAGTTTCATTATGTATAACAGCAAAATTCCCTTGTAGAATGTTAAGGTTGCTTTTGTCTCATCTGTGCCTAACTGGACAATTGATAATGTTTCGGCTTGGCTCCTTCTGCTGCAAACAATCCTATTGTGAGTCTTAGACAGGATTATTGCATTGACTTCTTACTTGATTTAAAATGTGTTTAGTAAAGAGCTTAAGCATATGTTTAATTCTCATTTCCCCCCCAGTGGGATTTGTTTAAATACATCCTTTGTTGTAAAAGAATGAATGGATTTAAGTGTGCATCTGTGTTGTGTGTAATATAAATGTATTTAAATGAGCTGGAATCTAATTACCACCTTTAGAGAGAGTGCCCCTTCCTTTGGCCTGAGTGCTGCTTTGCATGCCTGTAGAATTATATCAGTAATACATATGAATCATAAGACAGATAATTAAGATTTGAGAAATTATTGTTCTTTAAATAATATAAAATGCATAATCTAATCCTGAGGCTTGGGGGGAAATTAATTGACTTTTGCACTCTGGAGGGCTGCTCTTGGAGAAATACATCCAGTGCATAATATTCGCTGGAATTCAGTTATTTGCCTTTCATGTTTGCAGTGCTCTTCTGTCTAGCTTCTTTCGAGTCATCACATCTTTTCTTTAGCAAACCAAACAAACAAGAAATAAGCCCGGCAGCTTTCCCCCATCCCAAGTTTGTTAGTCATAGATCAGCTAAACCATTTCCTCCAAGATCGTCTTCATCCTCCCTTTTCTTTGCTCAGTCAAAACATGACACCCAAACATGAGATGTATAGAAAGATTCTAAAAAAGGATTAAAACAAGCTTCTGTTATTATTTTAACAGATTTCATGTGATCATATGAATGTGAAAGACCTGCCAGGAAACCCTGACATCTTAAAGAGGCCATGGTCAATCTGCCTGGATGACAGATTCAATTTAGTTCATCAAATCAAAAGCAAACAGTGCCGTCTATATTCACTGGGGTAAGTGTCCCCTTTGGCAGAGGGAAAAATAAATAGTTTCAAGTGCAAAAATTCATGTGTGGCCTGCTCTTAATTATTATTTATTCACACAGTCAGTTAATTATCATTTATTCACACAGGTGTTATTGACTGGTTTGTTTTATCCAGATATCGAGTCCTTCCCAAGGACCTGGGAAGGCTGAATTTTATTGTCAATGTTGTTGCTGTTGTTATAGATATTGTCGCAGAATATAGGCTGTTCCCAGTCAAGTTGCTTTTTGTAATTGGCTGATGGTGATTTCTGTGGCCTCTATGGTGTTGAGGTGCTCTGCAAGTTGTTTTGGAACGGCGCCCAAGGTGCCAATTATCACTGGGATTATTTTGGTCTTTTTCTACCACAGCCTTTCAATTTCAGTTTGTAGATCTTTGTATTTTGTTGTTTTTTCTATTTCTTTTTCTTCTGTTCTGCTATCCCCTGGTATTGCTATGTCGATTATTTTAACTTGTTTTTCTTTCTTCTCGACTACAGTTCTATCTGGTGTATTGTGTGGCAGATGTTTGTCTGTTTGTAGTCGGAAGTCCCATAATATTTTTACATCTTCATTTTCTTCAACTTTTTCAATTTTATGGTCCCACCAATTTTTGGCTACAGGACAGTTGCTTGTATTTTTTGCAGATATTCCAGTGTATCATCCCTGCTACCTTGTCATGCCTTTGTTTGTAGTCAGTCTGTGCGATCTTTTTACAACAGCTGATTAGGTGGTCCACGGTTGTTGTTGTTGTTTCTTCTTCTTCTTCTTCTTTTTTATTATTTTTTATTATTAATTATTATTATTATTATTATTATTTTACATTTATATCCCGCTCTTCCTCCAAGGAGCCAGAGTGGTGTACTACATACTTGAGTTTCTACTCACAACAACCCTGTGAAGTAGGTTAGGCTGAGAGAGAAGTGACTGGCCCAGAGTCACCCAGCAAGTATCATGGCTGAATGTGGATTTGAACTCGGGTCTCCCCAGTCCTAGTCCAGCACTCTAACCACTATACCACGCTGGCTCTTAAAGCAATCTATTGACAGTATTTTACTGGTTATCTTATTGAGATGTTTTATTTTTTTAAAAAAAAGTCACCCATTGGAAGAATCTACCCTGAATCTAGCCTGTAGACTGAAATAGCCTACATTTTTGGAAAATAAAAAAATCTTGCAGATTTGTATTCAGTGGCAGCTGTGTGTGTATGCATAGACTGTCACCAAATTGATGAAAATCCAGGATATTAAAGAACAAAGCTGAAAGAAGCTTGGCTACACATTTCGTTTTTGGGAAATGCCAGATATTTTTTTTACTCCTCCATGGGAATTTCTTGTGTCTCATATCTGACTGTGATCATTTGCAGCAAGTAAACTGAACCAGAACTAGGCAGGCAGGCGCATGTGCATGCCAAACGCCTCACTGGGTGACTCTGGGCAAGTCACGTATCTCTCGGCCTAACCTACCTCATGGGGTTGTTGTGAGGATAAACATAACCATGTGCACCACTCTGGGCTCCTTGGAGGAAGAGTAGGATATAAATGCAAATAAACAGACAATAAGCAGACACACAAATATACTACTACTATGAATATTTATGTACCACTCTTCAACCAAAGTTTTCAAAGCAGTTTACATAGAAAAATACATAAATAAGATGGCCCCCTGTCACCAAATGGCTCACAATTTAAAAAGAAACAAAAGGCAGATACCAGCAACAACCACCGGATGCTGTGCTGGGGTTGGATAGGGCCAGTTGCTCTCCCCCTGTTAAATATAAGCAAATCACCACTTTAAAAGGTGTCTCTTTGCTCAGTTAGCAGGGGTCTGCTAGCTATACATATATATTTGCAATCTGCATTGGAAACTTAATCTGAGAATAGCCATTGAACTGAATGAAGCCCCATAAGACAGAATGCTTTGAACATGTCATATCTATCTGAGCTTTTTCTGTCTTCCCTGGAGTATGTGGCAAATATTTAACCAAAAACATGGTTGTTCACTGGCCATTGCGAGTTTAATTGGCGGCAGTACATCAAAGCTAGCCATATGAATAGAACTGTTCTTAAAAGTACCTCTGGAAATTATGTCCCTGAGGACCAGGGCACCTTTAAGGAGATAAGTTTGGGAGGTGCAGGTACCTGCAGATGGGAGAGAGAGCTGAAAATCGCCCCCTCCCCCTTGAGTAATGAAAAACCGTGGGTCATTGGCACAGGGTCTCTCTCCTCCTTGGGAGTCTGGACATTAGCCTAGAACTTCAGTACCACAAAATACAGTGACTGGCATGTTCCACAGGTTAATGCTGCAGGGCAATAAATCCCACCGCAATGGTGCTGTGATCGCACAAGAGTCAGCAGAACCGATACTGCCCTCTTGTGCAACACAGTCACTGGGTTAGCCTCATTTTGGCCCAGGTGGTCTGTAATGCCCGTGTTACACTGAGGAACATGTCAGCCAGTGATGGTCATAGGCTTGGATGGCTCTAAGAAAAGGATAAGACCATTTTCTAGGATTATCAATGGTTATTAGCCATGACAACTAAATGGAGCTCCCAAAGTTAGTTTTCTTATTTTAACATATTTATATACCACCCAATGTCTCTGGGAGGTTTACAATAAAACAGTACAAATTAAAACAAAATTAAAATGGTAAAATATTAAAATAATTTAAAATTTAACACAATGTTACAAATTGTAAGTCTAATTAAAAACTGGGTGAACAAAAGTGTCTTAACTGCCTTCCTTAAAGTTTTCAGAGATGGAGAGGCTCTTATTTCAGCAGGGTCCGTATTCCAAAGCCTCAGAGCAGTAACAAAGGTCCATCTCTGAGAAGCCACCAGACGAGCCAGTGGAAACTGCAGACGAACTTCTCCAGATGCTCTCGATGGGCAGTGGGCTCATGGTGAAGAAGATGTTCTCTTAAGTACCTAGGGTCTAAGCTCTTTAGGGCTTTATAGGTTATAAACAGAACCTTCTGTTTTCCCCAGAAACTTATTGGTAGCCAGTGTAACTTTAGTATAGGAGTAATGTGATATCTCAGAGATGACCCAGAGACCACCTTGGCTGCCACATTCTGGACCAACTGCCATTTCCAGACAATGTACAAAGGATACCCCACATAGTGCACATTGCAGTAGACAAGTCTGGAGGTTAATAGCATATGCACCACTGTACTGAGGTCATTTATCTCAAGAAATGGACACAGCTGGCATATCATTCAAAGCACCTCTGGCCACTGCCTCAACCTGGGACACCAGGGAGCAGTTTGGATCCAGAAGCAGCCCCAGACTATGTACCTTCTGGGGAAACTTCTAGGGAAGTGGACAGATAAAAAACCAGCAGATCAAAATCCTCTCCCAAGCTCCGACCCTGTACAATAAGTACCCCCATCTTATCTGGCTTCAGTCTCAGTTAGTTGTCCCTCATCCAGCCCATCACTGCCTCTAAGCAGGCATTTAGGGAGGTTACACCTTCTCTGATGTTGACATGGTGAAATAGATTGATAACACCCTGCATCAAATCTCCTGATGATCTCTCTCAGCGCTTTCATGTAGATGTTAAAGAGCATTGGAGACAAAATGGAGCCCTGAGGGACACTGTATAAAAAGTTCAGATTTTAAAGAGCTTTCAGTCTCCAAGGGACACCATCTGGAATCTGCCTGAGAGGTAGGAGTGGCACCACTGCAGTTAGACAGTTAACTTCAGTTAAAAGCAGTTTATCTGTGAGTAGCAGAATCTGGAGACAAACAGCAATGGAAAACTGTTGGCTTCATACGCTGCTTGAAGGTTCCCAGGTGAATGGCTTACCACTTTATGGAAACAGAATCCTCAAGCAGATGGACTCTTGGTGTGATTCAGCAGAGTAATTCCTATGGTTGTGGCAATGGATATGCCTGCCTACAGGCAGTAATGGGCTGGATGAGGGACAACAAATTGAAACTGAATCCAAGCAAGATGGAAGTGCTCATTGTGGGGGATCGGAATTTGAGGGATGTTGGACTTTTTTTTGCTGAATGGCGTTAAATTCCCCCAGAAGGAACAAGTACGCATCTTGGGAGTGCTCTTAGATCCAGGCCTCACCCTGGTATCCCAGGTGTAGGCTATGGCCAGGAGCGCTTTCCATCAGCTTTGGCTGATTCGACAGCTGTGTGCATTACTTGATGAGAATGATCTCAAAACAGTGGTGCATTAACTGGTAACCTCCAGGCTAGACTATTGCAATGGGCTCTATGTAGGGATGCCACAAACAGTTGCATTGGCTGCCAATATGTTTCCGGGCCAAATACAAAGTGCCTTTAAAGGTCTAAACGGCTTAGGTCCAGGTTACCTTAGAGAGCATTGCCTTCTGTATGATCCCCATTGCACGTTGAGGTCATCCGGAGAGGTCTGTCTCCAGTTACCACCGGCATGTCCAGTGGCAACTTGGATCTGGGCATTCTCTGTAGCTGCTCCTGGCCAATGGAATGCACTCCCAACAAATATCCATAGTTTGGGCTTGTTGTTGGCCTTCAAGAAAGCCCTAAAGGCTTACTTGTTTGGCCCAGCCTTCCAAGGTTTTTGAATTGTTCTTAAGTATTTTAATGTATTTAAAATGGCTCTGGACTGTTTTAAATTTGTTCTTATATTGTTTTAACCTGTTTGTTTGAAATGGTGTTGTTCTTGTATTTTACTTGTTGTGCACAGCCCAGTGCCTTTGTATGGGGTGGTATAGAAATGTAATAATAAACAAACAAATAAACGGACAAAACCTTGGCTACGTTGTAAAGTAACTCCGGCATTTTTATCATTCCTGGTTTGGTAATAAGAGCTTTGGTTTGAGGGCACTAATAAGCACTCCTACATAAATAATACCTAAATCAACAAAAACTTAATTTCTGCTTGAGTTTCATCACTTGGTGAGCTTCAGAGGAAAACTACTGATGCAGTATCTGACTTGCATTTCTGGCAGAAAATATAAATATATAAAAATTTGACACAGAAGATTTTAAAAGCAGCAGATGGAAAATTGGAAAGATATTCCTAAAAAGGTTCAGGGAGGGGTGTATGTGTGCAGTTCTGAAGGAATTACATAGCAATCAACTGTAATTCCTTGTGACTCCAATCCAATTACAATCTTTCAGTGACATTGGCCCTTAATTCTACTCAAAGATACTCTTCGGTGTGTGATTGCACAGAAAAGTAATCTTGCTCAGAGAAAGACAAAATCTCCTTGAAATACACTTCTTATCTAATGTATTTTATTTATGAAAGAGGAAATGAAGACCAGCTGGGTTCTTCCCAGGAGATGGTTGTAGAGGGAACAAATGTTTTACATTTGTCCTACAATAAATCTATATTGCATCAGACATTGAAAGAAATATATCTGTTGTTTGTGTGTTTGTGAGGAATAAGATGAGAAGCAGAAAGTGTTTCATAGGAACATGACAGAGCAGAGCTTTAAAACTCTGAAGGTTGTCCCCTTTTACATTAGTTTTAGCTGCTCCATCCATGAAGATGGGCATTGCATTTCTTTGCTTCTTCTTATTCTACAGCTTTTCCTTTCAGCACATGTCAAAACACAAGTAAGCCATAATGTCAAACTTGAGTGAGGAGACTAAAGAGATTGCAGGAGGTCCAAATGTCTATCCACCATCAGTAGAGAGAGGGAGGGAAAGAATTTGCCATACTGTGTCTTGATTTATGTGGTATTTATATTCTGGGTGTAATGGTGCATTTTTTTAATTTAGGGAAGGTTATTTATTTATTGTTCTATTTCTGTACCACTTTTCATTAGAACAATCCCAAGCAGTTTACAATATAATTAAGACAAAACACAGTTAAAATAAAAATTAAAAATACAAATATTAAATATAAATATTTAATTTAAATAGAGATATATCTCTATTTAAAGGTTTTAAAAACCTATATAGAACTATAACACACAAAACACAAAGCAGCAGCAGTAAGAAACTGTAACGTGTTTTCTGGTAGAAAGGCTGCGGCGCATATGTTTTTAAAAGTTACTTTAAGATGCCTGCGGCCTTTACGCTAATGTGGCCTTTACGTCAGAATTAAGGGGCAAAGGAAGGAGGTGCGGGTGGCAGCTCAGCAGGACCCTTCGACCAACAATAGGCTCCACATGGTCAAGAGAGCCTGGAAGGAACAGAGGCAGCAGAAGAGGAGCAGCGACAGTGCAGGTGTTTGCTCGGGTGGGGGTGGTCAGGTTTGGCCTGCAGCGAGGTCATGGCCATATTAAGTGGCTGGTGCGGGTACTGCAGAAATTAAGGTGCTTAATAATTAAGGTGCTTTAAGTGGAAATTAGAAGGTGCTTACCTCCTATATTTCCGGCCCTGAAAGCTCTTCCCAGCAGCAGTGGAGGATCAGCTCTGCCACTCAGCTGGGTGGTGGCTCGAGTTCTTTGAACCCATTGGCTCAATGGTGGCTCTGCCCCTGGTTGCAAGTAATCAAATAACGAGAAATTGAGCAATAATGTGATTGCACTGCAGCTTGAAATTCAAGCCATGTTTACCACACCACTGCTTAAGTAACTTCTGACAACTCTGTGGCAGCGTGGTCAATGTGACTTAATTTTTCAGATGGGCACATAGTGAAAGAATTGCACAGCCATCTGAATCCATCTGTCAGCTTCTACCAGGAGATGCTTAATCCACATTCTCAACACACTGACACTTGTTCCCTAGCACTGCAGTGGTCAATATCTGAGATGGGAATCAAGTTTTCCTCCTGCCTCTCTGTTTTTCCTGACTCTAGCTTTTCTCTCTTAAAAGCCAATGGAAGCCACTCACTTTTGTAAGAGAAAGTAAACATGACAATGTGATCTAATGACAATAAACAAATAAAGCCCATTGTATTGATTAACACTTTGCTGTTTTATGTGATGTGTGTTTTAACGTTGCTCTTATCTGCCCCAAGCACTTTGAAGATAGTGTGGGCTCAAATATAAATAATGTAAATAAGGAATTAAAAATCCTTGCAACTATATTTTTATTTGGAAGTAACAATACTTTCCCTGTTTGCTTTCCTTTGCTAAGACTGGGTGGTGATGATAACCAGTTTGAGATCAGCATGGCCAACAGTGGGTGTGAGGTACATCGCTTTGATCCTAGCATCAAATCAGCACATATTCAGGAAGGACAGCGTCTGTGGTACCATCGCCTGTCCATAGACTGGAGAGATCCCAATCCAGTGATCGCTGCTCATAAGCTTCACGCACACACCAAAAAGCTTGGGACCATATTGAATGACTTTGGACACCACAAGGTAAGAATGCGTCTTGTATGTAATTGAGAAGCACTGGGGCAGCCAGTGTGTTAACAATCCTTGGCCACTAGAGCAGGGACTGTCCACAGAATGCAATTAATCTTCACTAATACTAGTGGCCTGATAATATCCAGGATATCTGGGTAGTCAGAAGTATAGATAATTGGGAATACTTTTCTACAGTAAGGTAGCACTACAGTAGCAGGATGTGCATATGATTAATTTGGTTAGTCATGATATAAATAACTGAGGTGCAGAGAAGTGAATTTCTTGGGAGGTACAAAAATGGGGAAGGGATAGTGATTTAAAATGAACTATCTGATGTCCCCTTAGTTGAGAAACCACTAGCAACTGCATTACTTCATGCAGTGTCTGATAATAATTCTCGATATTTGCTACTTGGATACTTTAATGGCTCTTTTGCTTTAGCAACAACCAGAATTGCACAGTGATGGTGAACCTGTAAAGTTAGGAGAGCATGTTCAACTATAACTGAAACAGAAGAGATTATAAGAAGATTGTTTATGTTCACAAGGTCAATAGTCCCCACCACCACCCCCTTGACACCAGTATCAAAAGCATCCTGGCTTGATATGGGCAGTCATGTTTCTTCTGGACTTGCCTAACCTCCTTTTAGGGCATTTCAAAGACAGTAGAATATTTCAGCTAACTTCTGCCCATGCATACTTCAACAAGTTCATGACACCCTAAGCCAGCATACTTTCAAGTTACTTCTGCCCTTCAGACTGTGCAGGGATGAATTAAATTGCTAATATATCTTGATGCCTACAGGTAGTATAGCATGATTTTTTTGGGTTCCTTTTAAAGACATGGGTAGACTTGGCTGAGGAGACCACATCCAGGGCTTGCAAAACAAAGCTGTGAAATACAAAGTATTATTGTAAAGCACAATGTGCCATCCCACCCCCCTGAGGTAATTAACACTTCGACTGAGTAGAAAACAAAGGCTTTTTTTCCTTTCCTTTTTTTTTTTTTACAGCTGAGTCATATTGTGACTTAGTCTTGTACAATACGTGACTGTAAATAGAAGAGGTAGCTTTTTGGTAGCACTCCATTTATTGGGCAGGTAAATCTAAGATGGTTGCTCCTTGCTGTTGGCTGAACTCTGGTTTTTCATTTTTGTTACGTGTATACATAGAGGTTGCTTGAGCTTTTCCAGGAAAGGCAGAATATAAAGTTGTTAATATCAAATACATACATATCTGGAGTTCACCACAACTGTCTTAATTTTAACCTGTCAGTATTGCGTTACAATCTGTTTGATTTATTATGCTGAGTTTTGGGGTTTTTTGTAAGTATGCATGTTTTACTAAGTATTGGTCTATGACCGCAATAAAGGACTGACTGACTGAAAAATTTATTTTTTCATATACATTTCAGAATCCTGCTTCATTTCTAAGGGAATTTCTGTATCGGAAATTCTGGGGCATTTCTACACAACAGTGGCTCACAAGTTCTGCAGTGATATGAGGGTTGAAGAAGGCTCTACCCTCTTTGCAGAGAGGCTGGAGCATAGCTGCAGCAAAGTCTTCTTCCACAGCCAAGCATGTGAGGGGGGCGTGGAAGTGACTTTCACTTCTCTCTCCTCCCCTCCCTCCAAAAGCTTTTTTTGCATTCAGAAATACATCCCTGAGAGCTACGGCATGGACCAGCCGTTCCTAATTTGATGCATAAGATCCAGACATTTCCCCAAAAGCTGGGGCCTCTGTAAATAGATTTCATTTTCCAAATTGCAATAGTCTGCATCAAAACATTCAAAGATATGGTATCCATATCCTTTCAGGTAAAAGCAATGTGGAGGTGCGGTTTTTAGCAGGAAGATGGCCTGAGGGAAAAGGGTTAAGAAGTCTCCCTCCCAGCTTCAAATCTAAGCCAGAAGGCTGAATGGCATGTTAAACAGACTTCTGTGACTGGAACTCAACAAAGTTTGTTTTCTTCCCAAAGCAGCTGTTGGAAATCTGGATGGTGGCCACAGCACAGGAAGGGTTTTTTTTTCCTTCTTCATTCTCTGCCTCCACACTGATTCCCTGACTCGACTCTTTCTCCCAAAGCTGCTCTTTGCCTGCTTAAGGAAAACTCTCAAGAAAAAATCAGTGACTGTATCTTGTAGATAGAAAAATCCTGTAAAAGAAATTGTGGAATTACATGTAATGTGTAGTTCCTCCTTAGATGGAACATTAGAAGCAGTATACCTTTGGCTACCCTGTGCTGAAAATAAACAGAATATAGCAATCACTTTCAAGTTTTGCTGGCCAGCACCCAGAAGCTTTTGGCTGGCTACTGTGTAATGTACTTGACTGGAACACGTCTTGATCTGATCTAGCAAGCCAATTTGTTGTGGGGTTTCTTTGCTATGTAGTAGTAATAGCAATAGCAATAATAATAAACATTATTTGTTAGCTGCCCGATTTAAAAAAAATTGTTCTCTGGGCAGCTCACAACAGAGCATTAAAACATCAAGTAAAAACACATTACACATTTAGTCACAACACACACTCAAAATTCAATACAAAACAATTAAAAAACTTTTTAAAAAATCAAATTTAAAAATCAAAATTTAAAAGGCCGGGGTGAACAAAACATTCTTTACCTGGCATCTAAAAGAACAAAATGATGAATCCAGGCGAACCTCACTGAGGAGGCTTCTACAAATGGGGTGCAACCACTGAAAAGGCCCTCTCCCTAGTAGCCAACCGCCTCACCTCATTTGGCAGGGGCACTCGGAGCAGGTCCTCCGAAGGAGATCTTTAGGACTGAGCCGGGACATATGGGGCAAGGTGCTCTCTCAGATAACCCAGTCCCAAGCCATTTAGGGCTTTAAAGGTTAAAACCAGCACTTTGAATTGGGCCTGGAAGTGGACTGATAGCCAATGTAGCTGACAAAGCACTGGTGTAATAAGATCCAAACGTCAAGTTCCAGTTAATAGTCTTGCAGCCCTATTTTGTACCAGCTGCAGTTTCCGGACCATTTTCAAAGGCAGCCCCACGTACAATGCATTGAAGTAATCTAAGTGAGAGGTTACCAGAGCATGATATAACAGTGCCCAGGCTATCTCTATCCAGGTGAGGTTGCAGTTGGCGTATCAGCTGAAGCTGATAAAAGTAAATATAAATGCCCTCTAAATGGCAGACCATGCTGATGGGACAGCAGCCTAATGAATACTGCATCATGTCCCTCAGCCTAATGACTGACATCCACAGCTGACAATGGGGTTGTTCACACAAACAGCCCTACCTGGGTAGGGCTGCTTGTGTAGTGTGCCAGGATTGAGCCCAATCCTGGTGCTGCCCCCTTGGGTAACCCAGGATTTTTACCTGGGCTTTTACTGAGGTAAGAGGGTGTCTGCGCCCTCTTACCGCAGTCCCTGGCTGTTCGGGCTGCTGGAAGCCTGTCCTCCCATAGAGGCCAGGGTGAGGAGCTCTAGACTGCCTTCAGTGCAATACACAATCAGCGTGGTGCATTGTGGGTTTTCTGTAGGCTGGACGTCCTTCTCCCAGCCTCTTTCTTGCCACGCCGCTTGCTGAAGCAGCAACCATGGGCCACAAGGAAACTAACAACCAGTCATGTGGGGAATTCCCCGCCACCACCATCCCTGAGCCTGGGCTTTATAGTTGTGTGAACCACCTTAATGTGTTTCTGCTCTAACAGAGCACCTCTGAAGTGCAGGTAAGCTCTGAAAAGTATTTGTGCTCTTGTGCAAGAGTGCCTGTGCTTTGGAGTGTGGTCACAACAGCGCAGGGGCTAGCACTGCATGGGAGCAGATATTAGGAGTGCCTGTGGATTGCTGCTCCAGATGCCGGCTGATATTCATAGAGTATTTTACTTTTTGTTGGGGGTGAGGGTGTGTTTAAATTTCTCTCTGGGAGAACTGAAACCATTTTTTTCCCTAATTAATTTCTTGTTTACAAGATCTGTGAATGAAATGGGCAATTTAGTTTCATAGCTTTCTATGTTTCTGAGGGAAGTCTGGGGAAATTAAGGCTGCCCTTCATCTTTGGCTGGCAGAGACACTCTGAGAAGCTATTCTTCATGAAGAGTGCATTGAAGTAAATACTGAGCCTTTCATTTTCCTCCATGGCCAACTTGTTTTCCTTGATAGCAATACTATGCCCACATTCCTCAAAGCATTTTTACCTAGCAGTCTCTTCTCCTCTGTACTCTTCTTTCATTTCTTTCTCTCCCACTTCCTTAGAAGTTGCTACAATCCAAGCCATTCTCTTTTAACTTCAAAATCAAATTTGGCCATCACTGAAAGAACACTTTCCACAAAAATGACTGCATTACTCTTAGTAACCCCTCCTGCATTCTTCTGCACTAGGACTCCTGTAAACCGCCAATATGCATAATAGGTCAGCTATGTTGTGAGTATACAGGTCGAGTACCTCTTATCCTGACATCAAAAATCTGGAATGCTCTAAAATCCGTACACCGCGCCGTAAAAACAAACAAAACAAAAACGCCTCAGCTTACTTTAAAAATGCGGTCAAGTCACCTTCCTCAGGGCCAGGGCTGTCCTGCCACCTCCTTCAGGGCCGGGCTGGGCCGTCCCACCACCGGTGCCTCTCACCTCCTCCACTTGCCCACTTCCTCGCCGCTGCCATTTTTTTTGCCACTGGAATTCTTGTGCGCTCTCGCGGGAGTTCTGCCTCACTGTACTATTTATGGACGATTCTAAAATCCGGAGAAGTCCAAAATCTGGAACTTATCCGGTCTCAAGCAGTCCGGATAAGCGATACTCAACCTGTAACTGAGACTGGAAAGCTTTGGCCCAAAAGAAGAACAAACATTTCTTACAACGTGCATCTTGATAGTTGATTGTTTCCGTTTCATTTTCACATTTGCCCTCAGTTTACCAGCACATTCTGCAATCCTTTCATTCTTTGTCTGTCTTCTCTAAGGGCTTCTTCATACATGCATGCTTATTGCTCATTGACTATGCAGTCCAGTAATGATTTGGATGTGTGAATTTACCACCATAATCAGAACTGCATGCCAATGGCAATATTGTGTAATTTTCAGTAAAGAACGTTCACAGATTTAGCTGAGAGATTGTGAGCACACATGTGCAAGTCAAACCTAACACAGGGTATTCCCAATGCTTCACAGAGCATTGTTCCATTTTAAGCAGATAGCATTTGAGAAAGGAACATCTCACAATCTGCATCTCACCTACACATGGCAGTCTAACACTGCAAAAAATCCTGTATCTTTGGACAATTGTTGGCTGCCTCTTTATGATCCCAAAGCATAAACACAGAAACATAACTGCAGAAGTGGTCCAGAGGAAAGGATTCTCTTTCTCATGAAGATATAATGATGGACCTGTTTTAGATGCTATGTCTGCTATCCCCCTCAAACACATGGGGGAGGAGCTTGGGCATGCAAGGCCCCCTCCCCACCATGCCACCCCGCTGTCACCTAATTTTGCAGGGAGAGGTGGTAGTATTCTGTAATACCTTTAAGAAGCATTCACTCTGTGTTCAGATGGGTACAACTACATTCCTATCTCATATGAGAGGGCTGGTGGATGTATCATCCAGGCCAGCCCAATGGGATTTAGGCAACCTAATTGAACTAGGTGTAGGATTGTAGCCAACCTAAATAGCCACAGGAATATATAGAAATAGGGATATAATACAGAAACAAAATGAAATAAGGCAATAGTTTTGTTATATTTTAGCCTATGGGAATTATTTGGGGCAGACTGATTGTTGGGGGCAATGGAAGCGCAAGGAGTAAGGAGGAATTAAGAAAAATGAGCTGAGTAAAGAAATTAGGGGTCATGGAGCCCCCCCCCCAGATCTCAATTTGAGAGTATTTTGAAAGAAAAAGAGTTTACTCCAAAGGAGAGAATGTTTAATGTGAACAACAGAATCATGCAGATCTTATTGCCAGCTTCTGGTTATTTCTAGAATCTTAGTTTTCTGTGGTGTAGTGGTTAGTGGTTAGAGTTGGACTAGGACAGGGAAGACCTGAGTTCAAATCCTGGCATGTGGATAAAGGTGATCTAGTTGACATAGTATACTTGGAATTCCAATAATCTTTTGGCAAAGTTCCCCTTTTGACAAAGGCTCCAGAGGAAACTTAGCAGTCATAGGATAAGGGGACAGGTTCATGTGTGGATTGGTAACTGTTTGAAGGGCAGGGCGGGTAGGAATAAATGGAGAATTTTCACAATGAAGGGAAGTAAGGTCCCCCAACAGTATTCCCTCTAACAGGGATTCCCAGATGTTGTTCACTACGACTCCCAGAATCCCCAGCTGCAACGTTCTTTGGCTGGGAATTAAGGGAGTTGTAGTCAGCAACATCTGGGAATCCCTGTTAGAGGGAACACTGTTCCCCAAGAATCTGTACTTGGACCAGTGCTCTTTAACTTGTTCATAAATGATCTAGAAATTGGGGTAAGCAGTCAAGAGGCCAAATTTGCTGATGACACTAAACTATTAAGGGTAGTGAAATCCACAACAGATTGTGAGGAACTCCAAAAAGATCTCTCCAAACTTGGTTACTGGGCGACAAAATGGGAAATGCAGTTGAGTGTAAGCAAGTGTAAAGTAATGCATATTGGGGCAAAAAACCCCACTTCATCCATACACTGATGGGGTCTGAGCTGTCAGTGACTGACCAGGAGCGAGATCTTGGGGTTGTGATGGACAGGGTCAACTCAGTGCATGATAGCTGTGAAAATGGCAACTTCCATACTAGGGCTCATTAGGAAGGAGATTGAAAAATATTACAATGCCCTTATACAGAGCTGTGGTGCAGCCACATTTGGAGTACTGCGTGCATCGTATCTGGTAAACATATCATAAGGAGGACCAAGGGCATAACTATAATAGCGCAAGGGGAGACAGTTGTCTGGGGGCCCACTGCCTTGCCCCCCCGGCAAGTCACATGACTGACTCCCCCAGCCGTGCACCCGGCCGGGCTTCCTTCAGTTGTATTCATCCTCCGAAATTGATTTGAGTGTTAAGACCTGGAGCTACCAGAACAGCATGTCTTTCTCTAGTACCATTAAATGACTTGCATCATCCACAATTTACAAAACCTTAAAAAATATAATTTAGGATGATATTCTATTGTGGCACATAGGAGATACACACACACACACACACACACGTATGGTTATATATATATACATACACACACATACACACAAAATAAATTTTACTATGCTTTTTGTTACCACTATTCAGCCTCATTTAAGATTTCTTTACTTCATGAGGTGAGCTTCAGTGAGGGGGGTGCATTTTAAAATCTTGTCTCTGGGCCCACTCCAACCCTGCTACGCCCCTGAGAAGGACATTGTAGAAAAGGTGCAGAAGAGGGCAACCAAGATGATTAGGGGCCTGGATCACCTTAAGAGGCAAGGCTACAGCATCTGAGGTTTTTTAGTTTGGAAAAGAAGCGACTATGGGGAGACTCGAAAGAGGTGTATCAAATTATGCATGGAGTAAAGAGAGTGGACAGAAAAGAAATGTTTCTCCCTCTCTCACAACACTAGAACCAGGGGTCATCCCATGAAACTGAAGGCCAGTAAATTTAGGAACAACAAAAGGAAGTACTTTTTCACACAGTGCATCATTAATCTATGGAATTCTCTGCCATGGTATGTAGTGATGGCCACTAGATAAATTCATGGAGGATAAGTCTATCAATGGCTATTAGTCTGAGGGCTATAGGCCACCTCCAGCCTCAGAGGCAGGATGCCTCTGAGTACCAGTTGCAGGTAGTTACAGTGGGAGATAGGACAAGCCCTCACCTCTTGCCTGTGGGCTTCTCAAAGGCATCTGGTGGGCCGCTGTGTGAAACAGGATACTGGACTAGATAGGCCTTTTGCCAGATCCCACAGGGCTTGTATTCCCTGTTCAGCCATGATACTAGCTGGGTGACTTTGGGCCAGTCACTTATCTCTTAGCCTTACCTACCTCACAGGTTTGTTGTGGGAATAAACATAACCATATGTGCCTCTCTGGGTTTCTTGGAGGAAGAGCGGGATATTAATGCAAATAAAATAATAATAAATACTTTTCTGAATATATTTTGTTTTCTCCAAATCCATATGACTGAGGAAGAAAAGTGCTTCAGTAGCCTAGTGTTATAGAAGTATGGTCTTGGATGTGTCTTTTACATTTCTGCCTTCAGCAGCTATCTCCAGTCTGAGCTCACTTACTGTTCTCCTTCAGTGATGTGTCTGTGACTTGCGTTTCTAATGTTCCAGCAGAATCTAAAAATTGTCAGTTGCGAGAGTCATTTACAGCACAGGAGAATATTTCATTCTCCACAAATCTCTATGTGCCCTGGGGCCAAGGCATTGGAGGAATAGTGTGGGATTACAAAATAATGAGGCTACATCTAACTGGAACCCTTCTGCGGTGAATTATTATCCCCTTTTGCAAAGTGTGCCCCCCCCGGCTGTAATTCATTTTGCATTCTGTTGAGTATTTCTTTGGCGCCAGCCTTGTGTGCATTACCTTTGGCACAAACAGTTATTGTTGGGACAGAGCCACACTCCACGTGACACTGAGTTATGTGGAGGTTTTCTCCAGAGTGCTTTTAGAAAAAGAAAATGCAGCCATGGAGACTGCATCCTGAAACAGCAAACTTGCATGGAGGAAGTGTTTCTTTATTCTTTCCCCCCTTGGAGAGCTTTTCAGCTAAAAATCACCCCTCCCACAAGTTGCTTTTGCTTCCATGGGGGAGAAGATACAAGTGCACCTGTAGATACAAGTACACCTGTAGAAGAGCAGCTGGGAGATTATTTCCAGTGTAAAAACAGTGTGCAGAGAAAGGATGAAGTGGTTTCTCTCCTGTGTGGGTCTTTTGCTTCAAACTGCAGCCTCTGTGTTTATGGTAGGTTTTTGTGTTTTTAAAAAAGCCCTCAGGGTGCAGATTGGGAACTACATGCAAAACACACACACACACACACACACACACACACACACACACACACCCTCTTGAGGTTTCACCAGGTATTGGCCACACTTAGACCTCCTCCTCAGCCTGAAGGGCTAGGGAGCTTTTGGTTTTTGAAATTAAAATGGCAGCAGAGTCTGTTTTCATGACTGTCTCCTGGTGGAAGTAGCTGTAGTTTGTGCTGACAGCAAGCCACTGCTATTGTGAGCAGAGCCAGCAGCAGGTACACAGTTGTGAGCACCTTGACCTTTAGTCCACCCTTGCCAAGGGACCACCCTTCTAGGAAAGTCATGAAAATGGTCTCTCTGAACTATATTGCTTTCATAATACGTCAAATAAACCTTTTTTTAACAATGGTCTTTGCGATTCTTCACATGCTGAATTTTATGCCCAATACCAATTTCAGTTCTTGGGCAAAGTGACTACATGATCATGAAGTATACACAGTCCTGAACCAGAAATACAAAACAAAGGCAATGTCATGGTGGCAGAGTTTAAGTTATGCAGAACTGTTCATCAGGCATGGAGCATTCTGAGATGTGGGATAAGAGAAGGAAGAATTATTATGGAGCTTGAGTGGATGGCTGTAGTGCTGGGAAACAGATGGTATGGGAAGAAAAGGAGCTGTTCAGACATTCCCACCTCCAGACTGCCAGAAATCCTGCCAAGCCCCACCTTGGGCTTCTGAAATTGCCCACATATTTTAAGGAGGGTTTGTTTATTTTTTTGGAGGCGGGGTGGGATTGCCATCACCTTAATCCAATTCTAAAACAAAACAAAACTCTTACCGGATCATAATGTATTATATTTCATAAAAGTTCAATAATATTTTTTTTAAAGATTAGGTCTGCAGTGAACAGAAATCAAAGCAGCCTTTGTGTCACAGAGGTTATTTTAAGGCTAATTGGTGCTGGCTGCTTCTTGAAAGGTGCCTTGTTTGCTAATGGATGTTAACTCTGCTTGGAAAAACGTGTTTCACTTTTTGCTTAGTAAGTCTTATCTCTATCGTTTAGCATATTTTAAAACTTCTGATGTGATCTCTTAAGAATATAGCCTGCAGTAGAATTTATTAACAGCTCAGTGTTATCCTGCACAAGTAATTTTAATACCTACCTTCTTATTTCCAGGCTGTTAATGAAGAGCTTTAAGTGTGCTGTACCATTTGGACAGAAGTGGAAACATTATGCTGCCATCTCTGTTAGTAGCTGTTCAAAATATTACATTAGTTAAACTGGTCAAAATTATATATCTTGATTGTTTTCATTCTTATGTAGAGGAGAGCTGGTCTTGTGGTAGCAAGCGTGACTTGTCCCCTTAGCTAAGCAGGGTCTGGCCTGGTCACATGTGAATGGGAGACTAGAAGTGTGAGCCCTGTAAGATATTCCCCTCAGGGGATGGAGCCGCTCTGGGAAGAGCAGAAGGCTCCAAGTTCCCTCCCTGGCTTCTCCAAGATAGGGCTGAGAGAGATTCCTGCCTGCAACCTTGGAGAAGCCGCTGCCAGTCTGTGAAGACAATACTGAGCTCAATGGACCAATGGTCTGACTCTGTATAAGGCAGCTTTATATGTTCCTATTCTAGTATTTAGACAATTTGAAACATGTTCCTAATGAGAGGGCACCCTTAATTTTTAAATCAATGAACTGAATGAACTTTTACTCAAGATTCTAAAGCATTGTCCAATCGATGAAAATTATGAGACCTGCTATGGAGGCTTTTGCTTCTAGTTATACCAATAACCATATTGCTTTTTTCTTCTTGCGTACGTGAATGGAAATAAAGGATTCCAGTCTAAATGTTTGTTCCTTCATGAAGATGTGCATGTGGGATATGTTCCACTAGAAGGCAAATCCACGTGGCTTCGAATTGAAATATGGTTTTTGTTTGCATGGAAAATCACACTTAAATGGTACAGCACATGTTGGAACTGGCCCTATCTGTTTTGCCGCATACAAAAAGTGAAAGCTGAAAAATTGCAGGATTAACAGCCAGGCTGATGAGTTTTCTCAGCCTCATTGCATTAAAGCCCTTACTGAGAAAGCAAAACTCTTCCATTCAGCTTCTCATATTTTCCTAAGCTGACAGCTAGCCAATATGATATTCCATCTCCAGAAATCATAGGACAAGGGAGTCCTTGACCCATTATGATGATGATAGAAGAGCAGCCGTCTGGAAAAAAATTGCAGCAGTCTGCTGCAGCAATTGCTTATGGATGTGGGATTTCCAATGTACAAGTGGCTCTTTCTTGTCAATAAGGCCTCCACCATCATTGTAGTGTGCTTGTGGATCAGCTCTCTCTGCTGAGGTAAATGGGGACATCCACAAGATATCTATGTATGCCTCTGAGTATGTGCAGATCTTTGGATTGGGGCATCTGTCAGTGATCTAGCACAGTAAGATGATTTTTCTCTCAACTATGGAAGGTGAAAGTGCCTCTGCAGTAGCCCTGCTGATGTCAGTGTGATTGTTCTAGCATCAGTGGTTGCAGCAGATGGCCAATGTGTTAACATCCAGGGTGGGCAACAGCAGGAACAGGGTTATGCCTTTATCTCCTGGTTGTGGGCTTCCCCAAGGCATCTGGTGGGCTGCTGTGGGAAATAGGATGCTGGACTAGAAAGGCTTTGGGCCTGATCCAGCAGGGCTCTCCTTATGTTCTTATCCTCCTATTACTCTATCAAAGTACAAAGGTTAGTGGGAGTTTAAACTCTCCTCTGACACCCATGTGAAATGATAGCACAAAACATTTCCCTTTGAATTAGTGCTTCAAAATGTCATTCAGTCAGGGGTTAAACACTAGGAAAATTTCATTTCCAAGATTAAAGTAAAAATCAGCTTCCTGGAATACCACTCAATATAGCATACCCTGAGGGGAGTTTATACTTGCTTCCGTCTTTGCCTTATAACATCAGAAAATCACTGCAATACTTTATCAACTCTGTTCACTTTAACATCTTTCTTGTTATAGAGACACAGAATTGTAAAATCTAGAGGCTAGATCTTCTTCTTTCAGTGAAATTAGTATGCTTTTTGAGAGAGGAAAAAAAGGAACTAGTGAAATTGGGCTGGATTCTTCTAGGAAGTAGGTGCAACTTTGTATTACTTTGAGTATGTCTGAGAGATGTGAAACTTTGCCTATGATGCCAAAACAGGAATGCCTGTTCCCATTCCCTCAGAAATGGGAGGGAAATGGCAGAGAGGGGCTGCTAATGTAGGTAAAACCTTGGTTTAAAAAAGTTAGCTATAAAAGCCCTTTAAAAAATCATCATGTTAAAGCAATAAATCCCAAACTATTAGAGTATGTGATTCTAGAAGAAATAACTGTCTTCAGCTCTATAATTGAATTATGGGTTCATGCAAGATTCATTGCTCATAGCACACATTCAGTTCCTTTGGGATCATGCTTATACAAGCCGGACTAAGCTGAGCCTTGGTGTAGGCGGAATAATGCCATGATGCCAAGCCCACCAGATGCCTCTGGGAAGCTTATGGGCAACAGCTAAGGGCATGCCCTTTCTCTTGCTCTTGCTCCCCTGCAACTTGTATTTAGAGGCATCTTGCTTCTGAGGCTGGAGGTGGCCTATAGCCCGCAGACTAGTAACCATTGATAGACCTGTCCTCTGTGAATTTATCGAAAACCTTCTTAAAGCTATCCAGGCTGGTAGCTGTCACCACATCTTGTGGCAGATTATTCCATAGATTAATTGTGTTGTGTGAAAAAGTACTGTCAGTCCTAAATTTCCTGGCAATTGGTTTCATGGGATTACCCCTGGTTCTAGTGTTATGACAGTGGGAAGAAAAATTCTCTCTATCAACTTTCTCCATGCCATGCATGATTTTGTAGACCTCTATCATGTCTTCCCTCAGTTGTCATTTTTCTAAACTAAAAAGGCCAAGTTTTTTGCTGAGGAACTTTTTTAAAAAATGAAAGTCCAAGTGTATATTTCATCAGTGGGATCACCTTTATCCACAAGCCTGTTGACACTCTCAAAGAACTCCAAAAGGCTGGTGAGGCAAGATTTCCCTTTGCAGAAGCCATGCTAGTCCTCCTTCAGCAGGACCTGTTTTTCTATATGCTTAACAATTTTATCCTTGAAAATGCTTTCCATTAATTTGGCCGGAACAGACATTAAGCTAACCAGCCTGTAATTTCCTGGATTCCCCGCTGGATCCCTTTTTGAAAATCGGTGTTATATTGACTGCTTTCCAATCCAGAACCTGATTGTAGGGATGTTATATATTTTTGCAAAGTCATTAGCAATCTCCCATTTGAGTTCTTTAAGGACTCAGGTGGATGCCATCTGGCCCTGGCGATCTGTTAATTTTTAATTTTTCCAGACAGTTTTGATCGTCATCTCTCATCCCCTCTATCTGACTCAGTTCTTTAGCCACTGTCCCTGAGACATTCAGTTCAGGCACAGGTATACACTCAGTATCCTCCACTGTGAAGACAGATGCAAAGAACTCATTTAGCTTCTCTGCAGTTTCCAGATCCTCCTTAATAATCCCTTTCACTCTCTCATCATCTAACAGTCCAAATGCCTCCCTGGCAGGTTTCCTGCTTTTGATGTTTTTAAAGAAGTTTTTGTTATTCCCCTTGATGCTTTTAGCTAAATGTTCCTCAAACTCTCTTTTCACCTCCCTTATTGGCTCCTTACATTACTAAGTTACTATGGCTTAATTTGTGCATTAACTATTACCATGTGTGAGCTTTCAGTCTGATATGTCAGCCTGCTAGCAAATATTATTTCTACAGCAAACGATTATGATTCATTTTCAGCCAAGTTGATGCAAGTGTTTTCACTTAATATTTTTAAATGAATGTATTTTGTGGCTTCTTGACCTTCATTCTTTACACACAAAGAAAAAGCAGTTGCCCCTCCTCTGTGAAAAAAGGAAGAGTGAGGCTAGAAATGGGATTGAGAAGGAGAGTGTCATGTCTAAGAGCTAAACTGCACCTTATGTTAAAATGCATAGCTTGGGGGTGGGTGGGAGAGAGAGAGAGTGAGTGTGTGTGCTACCATGGGGGAAGCCTGAGCAAACTGAGATCATGGCATGCAGGGAGGGGATTGGGGCCATAGCTATAAGTGTGTGTGTGTGTGTGTGTGTGTGTGTGTGTGTGTGTAAGCATTCTTGAGTCCTGGAGGTGGGGTGGTGCCTACTGTGCAGAAGTCCACTCTATGCTCGATTCCTCCTGCCTCCCCACCTCACTAGAATGCTTTTGGCTCCTGACTGGAGGACTCATCTCAGCTTCAAGATGAGTTCTCTCTAGGAAGGGAGGGGGATGAGTCAGGCAGCATCCCTTCCCCCCTCCTGCCTGGTTGGCTAGTGCTCGTGTGCAGCCCACTGCTCCCTTAGCCTGACAGACAGGCTCAACAGCAAGGAAATGTCCCTGAGCCAGTCACAAAGAGAAGAAGAGGGATAACTCCTTTTCGTGGCCGATTCTGGACAGCTGCCATTTCTCCCCCACCATGTTCTAGCAATGATGTTATGTCATGATGTAGCATCATTCCAAGAGGGCTTCTTAGAAAAGGTGGTAGCCTCTGGCAGCCTCCATGATGCAATGTTATTCCCAGTATGGTGGGGGTGGGGATAATGGTAACTGGCTATTGGGTAAAGCAACAATTTATTTAGTGCTGCTGCTGTTGTGCATAAAGGCACAGTGTAAAACAGCTGGCATAAATCCATCACACACACACACACACACACACACACACACACACACACACACACCCCTATACCTGCCACCATTAACTAGCAGTTAGCAGGGCTGCTGCTCTCATGAGGTGGCTGTCTAAAGCAGCAGAATGTGAAAGAGGTGGTGACACTCCACCACAACCACTGCCTCACTGGGCCTTGCCCTACCAACCTGCTGGTGGCACTGTGGCTGCTGTCTAGGCTCATCCAGTCTGTCCTTTTGCTCAGCCACTGCTAATTTCGCCATTCTCCCTCAAGGGGCAAAGAATGGAGTAAAACAGAAATGTGGACCTGCACTTTCTGTCACTCAATTGCCTGGCCCCTATCTTTTCAAAAAGCAGGAAGAACTGGGATATTAGCAGAGGTCAACCAGGAAGAGGAAATGAGCCTGAGTGGTGGCTACACACACACCTGTAAAAAGTTTTTTTTTGTTTTTTTTTTAAAAGTTGGGGAGAGAAGGGAATGGCTGGGGGCAGGAAGTTGCTCCCTGGTGTGCTTCATGTGCCAGAGAGAGGAGAAATGCCGTCTTGCAGTGGGAGGGAATGCAGAGGAACCTTGGGACTTGTTGAGTTTAAGAAAGAGGACAAGTTTCATGAATTGGGGAGTGGAAGAATGCCACAGTGGCATTCTTCCACTGAATGGGGTGTGTGAAGAAAAAGTAGGGACATTGAGGCTTGGATTAGTGGGGAAGAAAACTTCTCAGCATGCTCACACAATGGGAGATGAGGAATGTTGGTGCCTGGGTTGTCAGGAATCATTGCTGCTGGTGTGCTCCATGGGGATAGTGGGGTGGTCATGGCCTGGCCCACTGTCTCAGGCACCAGTTTGACTTGAAGATCACTGACTAAGTGAATCAAAAAGGAAGCCAAGGCTTCATGTCTGTTCAGCAGAGTGCATGGTGATGTTGTCAATGGAGATTTTGTTTGTTGTTTGTTTATTTAGCATATTTATATACCGCCCCAAACTTATGTCTCTGGGTAATTTCCAATAAAACGACACATGATAAAACATTAAAACAATGATAAATTCTAATTTAAATGCAAATTGTGAGGCTCTGAAGCAAGGACTGTGTTACTTCTGGATTCCGTACAGCACCTGGCACGGTTGGCATGATGTAAATATTGATGTAGTAAATGAATACGCTAATGGTGCAGCAGGGAAATGACTTGACTAGCAAGCCAGAGGTTGCTGGTTCGAATCCCCGCTGGTATGAAACACCTATATCAGGCAGCAGCGATATAGGAAGATGCTGAAAGGCATCATCTCATACTGCGTGGGAGATGGCAATGGTAAACCCCTTCTGTATTCGACCAAAGACAACTACAGGGCTCTGTGGTTGCCAGGAGTTGACACTGACTCAACAGCACACTTTACCTTTAAACTAATAAGCCACCAGCACCCACCAGCCATGCTTTTCAGCAAAAGATGCTGCATCTCCCCTCTGCATTCTGAGAGCCCTTCTGATGGAGACAGTATATAAAGGAAGGAGGGCTTGGGAGTAAAGATGAGTTCTGGCTTAGACATACTGAGTTAAGATGATAATGAAACATCCAAGTGGGGAAAATCAAGTTGGTGGAGAGGGAAAAAATTCTGAGGTAGAACTCAGTGTCATTGACCTATAGATAATTCTGAAAGCCTTGAGATTTGATTAGGTCATTCAGGGACAGTGTGTAGATAGAAAATAGCAGAGGACCAAGAAGAGAGCCCTGAAGCCAAAGGAGGGAGGAAAAACAGAGTAAGGGGTTTTCCCTGTGAAAGAGCAATTAGACAGGGAGGTAGAAAGCAGGGAGGTAGAGCTTGAGTATAGAATAAAGGAAGAGAAGAGAGAGTGATTAACTGTGAGAAAGGTGACTGCAAGGTCAAGGTGCATGAGGAGTAGAGATGTTTAGATGTGGCAGCAAGAAGAGCACTGTTAATTTTATAAAGGGCAATCTCAGTGGAGTGCAGAGGGCAGAAGCAAGATTGTAGAGGGTCAAGAAAAGTGCTGCTAGAGTTGGAAGGAAAATTGGGTGGTTATTGGAGAAGGAGACTAAGTCCAGGATTTCATTTTATTTTTTAACATGAGAAACATTGACACTTTTGCATACAAGAGGGATGGAGCTAGATTAAAATGCTGTATGTAGTGGAAAGGAGCGATAATGGGATCTGAGAGTTGTGGGGCGAGGGGAGGAATAGGGCCAATCGGGCATGGGAAGGGGTTAGATGAGGACAATAGGAAGTCAACATCAACTGAGATGGAGAAGAAAAGAAAGGATTGAAGGAAGTATGGGGTTTTCTGGAATTGTGGGGAATGGCTGGAAAGAAAACGAGATCAGTGCTGATTGTTCCAACTATCACTGGAAGAGGAAATACAGTACTTCCTAAACTGCAAATATCTAAAAATAGTGGCTGACTAATTATTGTGCATAACTATTATATTGTAAAACAACCCAAAAGCTTAAGGTGTTTTCACAACACCTTCACAAGCTGTGCTACGAAAGTTTTAGTTTTGAATGCATTTCTTGAGAATGTTGTTAATGTGAGAGATAAAAACTATTTTGAGATGGAATGTATGTTATTAGTTGCTGTGGCTTTTGGGGCTCCATGGAGATGGGAGATGGGAAAATGTTGTTAGTGAAAACAACCTTTGCATTCAAATTTGGGTTTTTAAGCCTTGCTTTTAGGTATGACGATCTTCAGAATGGCAGGGGGTGGGAAATGACAATGAAGGCTGGCAGAAAGATGAAGGATATGAGTCTCTTAAGAGCCTCAATATGAATTTCAGGAGGGCGATGTTCACTTAAAGGAAGAGATTAAATTGACTGGAAGAAAGATGATGGGAAGCAGTAATGGAACAGAATATCAGTTACTCTCCGGCACCATGCCCTGGGAACAAATGCTTTCAGCCTCAAGTTCTTAAGATACTGCTGTGAACCTTGCTTGAGCTTGCTCTCTCCCACAGCATCCACATAGGCATCCTATGGCTTAGTCCTAGACAGAGCACAGCAGGCAATCAAAAGCTGTTTTGGGATGTGTCGGTGTTTTTTGTTTTGATTTTTGCGTAGATAATGACAGCACTCTGTATTTATATAGCTTTCCTCCAAGTGTTCAAAGCATTTCACAGGAAACCCTAGAACTGAGTTTCTCTGACTTGGAGGAGGGTCCCCCTAGATAGGAACACAAAATACCTGCAGGAAGGCCCTGTTTTTAATATATGTTCCTCTCCTTGGGAATCAATCCTTTGATTGAGAGGCAGGCTGTACCTCTCTTCTGGAACTCTAGGAGTGACCCACTGTTGCGCTCGGAAACCTTGTGGGAACCATGAAAATACTAGCTAGAGGAAGGAGCTACTAACTTCTCATTCTTCAGGTCAGTTTCATAAGTGGCCTGGGGGCACGGTTGCCATATTCAAACTCCCCAAATCCAAGTGGGCTAATTTGCATTTCATTCATTTATTCATTCAATTTATATACCATTCTTCCAAAATGGCTCAGGGCAGTTTACAACAGGATAAAAACAATTAAAACTAGTTAACAATTAAAATCAAAATCATAAAAACAGAATAAAAACCAATTAAACATTCAAACAGTTAAAAACCCTGGAAAACCAGGGCAAACATTTAAAACAATTTACAACAGTTTACAACAGTTTAAAAGCCCTGAAAGGCCAGGCCAAACAGATAGGTTTTAAGGTCTCCCTTAAAAGACAGTAATGAACTCAAATTATGGATTTCTGCCGGGAATGCATTCCATAGCCCAGGAGCAGCTACAGAGAAGGCCCACCTCTGAATTGCTGCCAGACGAACCGGTGGTAACTGGAGACGGACCTCCTGAGATGATCTTAATGTGTGGTGGGGATCATGCAGAAGAAGGTGCAGAAGAAGATAACTCAGACCTAAACCATTCAGGGTAATAACCAGTAATAACCAGGACTTTGGTGCCTAAAGGAACTATTGGGATCCTAGCCGTGGTGGTGTGTCTTTCTGTCTGTCTGTCCTTACTGTGGTGGTTGTGATAGATGAGCCCAAGCTCCTCGCAGAGCTGGGTCTGGGCCTGCTCCCTGCCAAAAGCCACCTCCTGAGAGGCTACTGATGGGCTTTGAACCCTGGGCCACCAGCACAAAGAGCCTTTCAGGAATATTGCCAACATCTTAAAATGTGGAGTGGTTATTTTTCTTATAGCCTTTCAGGAATATTGCCAACATCTTAAAATGTGGAGTGGTTATTTTTCTTATTAAAAGGTAATAACCACAACTTTGTATTTTGCCCGGAAACATATCGGCAGCCAGTGTAACTGTTTCAAAACAGGCATAATATGATTTCTCAGGGTTGCCCCAGAGACCAATCTGGGTTTTTCATTTTGAACTAACTGAAGTTTCTGAACCATGTACAAAGGCAGCCCCATGCTGAACGCATTGCAGTAGTCAAGCCTGGAGGTTACCAGCTGATGCACCACTGTTTTGAGGTCATCCTCTTCACGGAATGGGCACAGCTGTCAAATCAGCCGAAGCTGATAGAAAGCACTCCTGGCCATGTGTACTCCCAAGCTGTGTACCTGCTCCTTCCAGGGGAGAGTAACCCCATCCAGCTCAGGAAGATCTAACCCATCCCTCAGATTCTGAGCCCCCACAATGAGCACCTCCATTTTGCTTGGATTCAGTTTATCCCTCATCCAGCCCATTACTGACTGTATCCATCCATCCATCCATCCATCCATTCAGTCAATCATTCATTTGTTTGATTTCTATACTGCCCTTCCAAAAATGGCTCATTGTGGTTTACACAGAGAAATAACAAATAAATAAGATGGCTCCCTGTCACCAAAGGGCTCACTAAAAAGAAACATAAGATAGACACCAGCAACAGTCACTGACAGTACACAGTCACTGGCCCACATTTAATCTCCCCCTGCTAAATAAAGAGAATCACCGTGTTTAAACATGCCTCTTTGCCAAGTTAGCAGGGATGTAGGCAAGCATTTAGAGAATGAGTGCCATTCCCTGAAGATGAAAAGGAGAAGTAGATTTTGGTATCATCAGCATAATGATAACACCCAGCACCAAATCTCCTGATTACCTCACCCAGCAGTTTCATGTAGATATTAAAACGCATTGGTGACAGAATGGAGCCCTGAGGGACTCCATATAACAGCTCCTGTTTTGAGGAACAACTGTCACCAAGCTCCACCATCTGGAATCTACCCAAGAGATAGAAATGGAACCACTGCAAAGGAATGCTCCCTATCTCCAACTCCCCCAGGCGCTCCAGAAGGATACCATGGTCGATGGTATTGAACACCGCCGAGAGATCCAGAAGAACCAGCAGTCACGCTCCCTCTGTCAATTCCCTGGTAAAGGTCATTCATCAGGCCAACCAAGGCTGTCTCAACCCCACAGCCAGATCTAAAGCTAGTTTGAAATGGGTCTAGATAATCAGTTTCCTCCAAGACTGCCTGGAGATGGTTGGCCACCACTCTCTCAATCACCTTGCCCAACTAAGGAAGATTGGAGATTGGCCTGTAACTATCGATCGCTAAGGTGTCCAGGGAAGGCTTCATAAGGAGTGCTCTAACCATTGCCTCCTTCAGACAAGGAGACACCCTGCCCTCCCTCAGCAATGCATTTATGATATTAACTAGGCCGCCTCTAACAGTCTCCCTGCTCGATAGAAGCAGCCAAGTCGGACAAGGATCCAGAGAACAAGTGGTAGACTGCACTGCCCCATGCAGCTTGTCCACATCCTCAGGAGTCACAGATTGAAACTGATCCAACCTAATACTGCAATAAGAATTGCTGGACACCTCCTCCATAGACCTTGCAGAAATAGTGGAGTCCAAGTCGGCCCGAATACAGGAGATCTTGTTTGCAAAAAACCGATTAAAAGCATCACAGCAGAATGACCCCGGGGACTGATTTGAAGAAGAAGGAGCAGAGACTAAACTCCTCACAACCTGGGATAGCTCTGCTGAGCGCAAACCTGCAGTCACAATGCATGCAGACCAAAATCTCTTTTTTGGTGCAGCCACCATCGCATAAGTCTCCAAATGGGTCAAATGCTGCATCCTGTCAGATTCAAACCTAGTTCTTCACTTGCGTTCTAGTTGCTTACCCAGCCGCTTCAGCCCCCACAACTTCTCAGTATACCAAGGGGCCATTTTTGAAGCAGGTTGAAGGGATGCTTAGGAGCAATCATGTCTACTGCCCTGGTGAGTTCTCTGTTCCAGGTTCCCACGAGGGCATCGACAGAATCACCGGCTGCACCAACATCAAAATCCTCCAAGGCTTTTTGGAATCCTACTAGGTCCAGCAGCCTTTTTGGACAGACCATCCTAATAGGTCCACCACCACTACAGGGGTGGATTGTGGCTGTGAAACCAGGTAGTGGTCCGTCCATGACAATGAGGAAACCACTGGATCCCCTACCCACAGAACACCCCTCTGATTTGAACAAAAGATCAAATTGAGTGCACCATGAGTTAGTTCAGAAACTAATTGGGATAGGCCCATAGTTGTCATGACTGCTATGAACTCCTGAGCTGCACCAGACAAGCAAGCCCCAAAGTGGATGTTGAAGTCCCCCAGCACCAAAAGTCTAGGAGACTCCAACACCAACATCACCCTCCTGAAATTCATTTTGAGGCTCTTAGGAGACTCATATCCTCCATCTTTCTGCCAGCCTTCATTGTCATTTCCCACCACCTGCCATTCTGAAGATAGTCATACCTGAAAGCAAGGCTTAAAAACCCAAATTTGAATGCAAAGGTTGTTTTCATCAGCTCCAACAGCTCAGTTAGGGAGTCAGTTGGGCAGCAGGGTGGGTGGTACACCAGCAGAATCCCCAATCTATCCCTAGTTCCGAAATATGCACTCAATATAAGTCAACTGTCTCACAGGGGTCCTGGTAAAATTGTATTCTTCTGTACCACAGCCACTCCACCCCCCTGCACACTTCTCCTAGCCTGCTCCATGGCAGAGTAACCTCGCGGGAGAAATTCTTCTCCCTCTCCCATAACACTAGAACCAGGGGTTCTAGTGTTATGCGGTCATCCCATGAAATTGATTGCCAGGAAATCTAGGACCAACAAACGGAAGTACTTTTTCACACAACGCATAATCAACTTGTGGAATTCTCTGCCACGAGATGTGGTGACAGCCAACAACCTGGATGGCTTTAAGAGGGGTTTGGATAACTTCATGGAGGAGAGATCTATCATCAGCTACTAGTTGGAGGGCTACATGCCACCTCCAGCCTCAAAGGCAGGATGCCTCTAAGTATCAGTTGCAGGGGAGTGAGAGCAGGAGAGAGTGCAGGCCCTCAATTCCAGCCTGTGGCTTCCAGCAGCATCTGGTGGGCCACTGTGTGAAACAGGATGCTGGACTAGATGGGCCTTGGGCATGATCCAGCAGGGCTGTTCTTATGAGAAGCTGAGCCCATACTGGACCACTCATCTCCCCCAACCAGGTCTCAATTATATATCCCAGGTCAGCTCCCTCATCCCCAATTAAATCATGGACAATTTCGGTCTTATTCTGAACTGACCTGGCATTGCAGAGGAGCAAAGCCAGATTCTGTGGGTAGTTGGAGCTGCTCCCTGAGGCCTGAGAGTTGACAAAGCAGTTGGAAATGTGAACAGTTACTAAATTACTGATTTCCCTTCCCCTGTGACTGCCAGCTGCTCCGCCAGTGCCAACTCTTCTGTTCCCCACCACTATAGTAATAGCTGCCTTTGAACTGCCGGGTGCACCCCCAGCACCATCCCACTCAAGAGAGCCCAGACACATACCTGCAAAAAGGGCTGGCACAACCCAACCCCCCAGCCTTCAGTCCCGCCCTCGAAGGCTCCCTTTGGTAGCCAGCTTCAGCAGCCCCCTACAGGCGGACCGAGGGCTACGCCTTTGGTGAGCCTCCTTGTTTTTAAGTCTTCAAGCCCCGAAAGTCACTCCTCCCACAAGCAGCTTCCAGGACAAGCGGCAGGTGGTACAGTTCAACAATCTGGGAGGCTGGCAGGCAGCCAGCTGGAACTTGGCAACAGGCAAGCAGGCTGCTCGCCATCTGGACTGGAGTTTCCATGGGAGGCAGAGGGGCCAGTTGGTAAGTCCCGGCAAGGCGGGTAGAATAGCCTTGCACCCCGCCCCCACCGCCGTGACCTTCCCAGTTGCTTCAAGGCTAGCCTCCTTGTTTTTGAGGTTGCAAGTCTCAAAAGCCACTCGTCCTACAAGCAGCTCCCAGGACAAGTGACAGGTGGTACAGTTCAACAACCTGGGAGGCTGGCAGCAGCCATAATATTATGCAAATTAAGTGGCAACTAATTTGGATTTATTTATTTGACAGATTTGTATACTTTCTCCTCCTCCTCTGCCCTCTCATGTGATCGGATCCAGAGTAAAGTCCGGGCAGCGCGTTTGAAATCCGTGCAAATCCGGGTGGAATTTAGCAGCCAGGTGGAGGAGCAAAAATCCAGGGGCTACCATAAATTCCGGGGGACATGGCAACCTTACATGAGGGGCCCACTCCTTCTCTGCCCTCCCATGTGATGAGAGAGCCAGTGTGGTGTAGTGGTTAGAGTGCTGGACTAGGACTGGGAAGACCCGAGTTCAAATCCCCATTCAGCCATTTTTTTTTAAAAAAAACCTAGCTGGGTGACTCTGGGCCAGTCACTTCTCTCTCAGCCTAACCTACTTCACAGGGTTGTTGTGAAAGAGAAATTCAAGTATGTAGTACACCACTCTGGGCTCCTTGGAGGAAGAGCGGGATATAAATGTAGTAGTAGTAGTAGTAGTAGTAGTAGTAATAATTGACCTTGACCTTGACCTTGCTTCCATTGGGCAGTTCTATTCCTTCTGTTTTTCTAATTTCTCCCCTGTTCATTATTAATGCAGCACACTTGTCTGGTCCAAACTCCATTGCTATATCGCTACTGAATATACGGACAGTGCTTAGCAGTGATTTGAAGTCCCAATCAGAAATCGAATCACTGCTAAGCACTGTCCGTATATTCAGTAGCAATATAGCAATGGAGTTTGGACCAGACAGGTGTGCTGCATTAATAATGAACAGAGGAAAAATAAGAAAAACAGAAGGAATAGAACTGCCCAGTGGAAGCAAGGTCAAGAACCTGGAAGAGAAAGAACATTACAAATACTTGGGCATTCTCCAGGCTGATAACATCGCACACACTGAAGTTAAAAGAAAAATGGGAAGTGAATACATCAGGAGAGTTAGAAAAATCGTCAAGTCCAAACTCAATGGCAGGAACACCATACAAGCCATAAACACCTGGGCTATACCTGTTATCAGATACACTGGAGGAATAATAGACTGGACCCAGGGAGAGCTAGAGACGCTAGATCGTAAGACCAGGAAAATCATGACCATCAGTCATGCTCTGCACCCCCGCAGTGATGTCGATAGGCTATACCTCCCTCGCAGCTCAGGTGGAAGAGGAATGCTGCAAGTCCATCAAACAGTAGAGGAGGAGAAAGGAGGCCTTGAAGAATACCCCTGGTGGCGCAGTGGTAAAACTGCCACCCTGTAACCAGAAGGTTACAAGTTTGATCCTGACCAGGGGCTCAAGGTTGACTCAGCCTTCCATCCTTCCGAGGTCAGTAAAATGAGTACCCAGAATGTTGGGGGCAATATGCTAAATCATTGTAAACCGCTTGGAGAGCTCCGGCTATAAAGCGGTATATAAATGTAAGTGCTATTGCTTGCTATTGCTAATATATCAAGGACAGTGAAGAAGATGCTTCAAAGATGCTTCAAAGGCAGAGCTAGAGACGCTAGATCGTAAGACCAGGAAAATCATGACCATCAATCATGCTCTGCACCCAGTGATGTCGATAGGCTATACCTCCCTCGCAGCTCAGGTGGAAGAGGAATGCTGCAAGTCCATCAAACTGTAGAGGAGGAGAAAAGAGGCTTTGAAGAATATATCAAGGACAGTGAAGAAGATGCACTTCAAATGGTCAATAACGCAAAACTGTTCAACACCAATGAAAGAACGCAGGCCTACAAGAAAGAACAAGTCAAGAACCGAGCAGAAAAATGGAAAAATAAGCCACTGCATGGTCAATATTTGCACAATATAAGTGGAAAATCAGACATCACCAAGACCTGGCAATGGCTTAAGAATGGCAACTTGAAGAAAGAAACAGAGGGTTTAATACTGGCTGCGCAAAAACAGGCACTAAGAACAAATGCAATAAGAACCAAAGTCGAAAAATCCACAACAAACAGCAAGTGCCGCCTTTGTAAAGAAGCAGATGAAACCGTGGACCACCTAATCAACTGTTGTAAAAAGATCGCACAGACTGACTACAAACAAAGGCATGACAAGGTAGCAGGGATTATACATGGGAACATCTGCAAAAAATACAAGCTACCTGTAGCCAAAGATTGGTGGGACCATAAAATTGAAGAAGTGGTAGAAAATGAAGATGTAAAAATAATATGGGACTTCCGACTACCAACAGACAAACATCTGCCACACAATACACCAGATATAACTGTAGTCGAGAAGAAAGAAAAACAAGTGAAAATAATCGACATAGCAATACCAGGGGATAGCAGAATAGAAGAAAAAAAAATAGAAAAGATAACCAAATACAAAGATCTACAAATTGAAATTGAAAGGCTGTGGCAGAAAAAGACCAGAATAGTCCCAGTGGGATTATTCCGGGGGACATGGCAACCCTACCTACGGACCTAGGTGCTAGCCAAGTGCAGAGTGCAGGGGGAAGACAAGGTCACACAATGGACTGCAGATGGTTGGTGCTGAATGCGGGGGCGGTGGGTTGGGGAGGAGGGTTCCATAATATAAAGTAAGTTTAGAAGCGGGGGAGGGGGGCGGCTTGAGTTCAGAAGGGTTGAGAAGGTCTGTCTTAAAATAGTCCTGATGCTATAATAACCTTGAATAGTTGTAACGAATAACCTCATACTATAGATGGGGAGGCAGAGCTGAGGATGAAGGATAGTGGCTTGCCTAGGGCCACCAAATGGCTTTATGGTTGAGCTGAGATTTGCAATGGGTGCTTTTGTGGCTCATTCTCTTAATCACCATATAATAGTACACCAGCTGCTGTGCCCAAAGTTACACCCATTGCAGGTCAATAGCAGGCCAGACGTCATTTGTCTAGTACGCAGAGCGGCAGCATGAGAACCAAAAGAAACTCTTTGTCGTTGGGTGGCTCGGTTGCTAAGAGGTTTCTGATAACCAGGACACGCACCACTGCCTGCCTGAGTGTTCTCGCTTCTATACTATCTGCTGTTAATGTCCAGTTGTAAATACATAATTGGACATCATATGTTTCCAGTGTTTGCTTCTCCTGAGGAAACTAACCTTGTAAAGTACTTCCATTGGGGTAGCCTTGTTAGTTGCTTGCAACAAGAACAACAAAGAATCTTGTGGCACTTTAAAGATCATAGCATACATTTTCATGGACTAGAAGTAATGTTAGTCTTTAAGGTGCCACAAGATTATTTGTCGTGTTTAACCTTTATATTTCAATTGCTTAGTGAGGTGGGGAAAGAATAAAATAACATAGTATTGGCACTAACATTGGATGATCAAATATAACATTACGCTGGTTGATCCTATTCACTTAAATCCTATAGTGATTTTTAAAATGTATATATTTTGCTTTGTGCTAAAACAAATTCTCTGCTTTGGTTTAGGTTTTTAAGAAGAGACACGGCTACTTGAGTTTTGTTAGACATTGCGCATTTACTATATTATGTAAAACCAAACAGCATAGACAGGCTGCAAATATCTGTTCTTCTTCAAGAAGAAGAAACAATAACTTAATGATTCTTTTCCATCGATTCCATTGATTCAGTGGAATTGATTCTTTGATTCGATTGATTCTTTTCTATAAACATCTGTTGTGCTGAGCTACCCAGTTTTTCTGGCACATAACATCAAAAGAGCAGATAAGATGGGATGGTTCTTCTCTTTATGAGTCTTTTACCTCCTTAAGGACTCCTGGGGAGGGGTCTAGCTTGGCAGCAGAGCACATGCTTTGCACACAGAAGGTCCCAGGTTCAGTCTCTGGCATCACCAGGCAGGGCTTGGAAATGCCTGTCTGAAACCTTAGAGAGCTGTTGCCAGTCAGTACAGACAATACTGAGCTAGATGGACCAATGGCCTGATTTGGTATAAGGCCACGTCTTATGTAACACGATGTAGGGATCTTTCAGCATGGTGGTTCTTATGTTCTTATATGGAATTCTCTGTCACAGGATTGGTGATGGACACTGGTTTAAATGACTTCAAAAAAGAATTAGACAAATTAGTGAAAAATAGGTCTATCAGTGACTATTAGGTGTGATTGCTGCCTGGAGCTTCTGTGTTCAGGGGCAGTGTACTAGAGAGAGGAAGTACTACTACTACTACTACTACTACTACTACTACTACTACTTCTTCCTCTTCCTCTTTTATTTTCTTTTATTACTGTTGTTGTGCTGGGGATGTTCCAGTGAGATAATTAAGTGTGTGTTCTAACTTTCTCCCATTGAAATCAATGCTACTTTTGGCTAGATCATGACCATTGTTAATAAAAAAAAAAATTCTTGAGTCCATGAACTTTCCCACAAGGCCCTGTGAAGAGATAAATGCACATTTACTCATTTTATTAATGGGTGATTGCAAAGGAGGTTACATTATAATTTTGCTAAAAGAAAAAGGGGGGAAAGCACCGCTTTAAGGCTTCTACATTGTAAAAAAGCCTTAAAGGCTTTAGTTTGTGCAGCAGAGTATGAATAGGCTATTCCCTACAGTGCGATATTTTTCATTGCAAGATAGAAATTTAAATAAGAAAAGCCGAATCATTACTATAAAGGCTTTGAATCCACAGGAAATCTCTAGCAAAACTAGTCTTTGATTATCCCCAACCATCACCATCACAGGCAGGCCTCTGTGATTTGGATTTTAGATCAGGGATTTTAGAATGTTTTTCAAGGTGTCAGGCTAAGCACTCCCCCTCCTCATAGGGGAAACCTTGTTGAAGGTCATTGTGACTAGGGATGATGGGAGTTGTACTCAAACATCTGAGCACCCAAGGTCCATCTAGAGAGGAGAGCTGGTCTTATGGTAGCAAACATGACCTGTCCCTTTAGCTAAGCAGGGTCTGCCCTGTTTGCATATGAATGGAAGATATTCCCCTCAGGGGATGGAGATGTTCTGGGAAGAGCATCTAGGTTCCAAGTTCCCTCCCTGGCAGCATCTCCAAGATAGGGCTGAGAGAGATTCCTGCTTGCAACCTCAGAGAAGCAGCTTCCAGTCTGTGTAGACAATACTGAGCTCAATGGGCCTATGGTCTGGCAGCTTCCTATGTACCTATGTGACCTCAGTACAATATAATATATGATGTAGCTCTGTGAACAGTTGCAAGAACATAAACTCATAAGTGGGAGACATGTTGGATGTATTAAAATTAGAAATAGTGGGAGAGGGAGAGGGAGAGAGAGACTCTTCTCTCCCCCACCCCCTCCAACACCAGGCTTTTTGGCACCTTAGGTCCAATTTGACTCCCCACTCCAGCTGTGAAATGTGGAGCCCCAGCTTTAACGTGAGCCACACCGGCTGCTTATTCTCTGGGTCAAATGACCAGCCCACATGGATAACTTGCCCTGTGCTGGTTTGGGGATACAGTGGGAGGGAAAAGAGTTGAGGAGGCCATTGCCCACGTTTCCACTATTGCTGCTGCCTCCCTTCCCTCAGCAGTGCTGGCCCTGCAATCCTCAGGGCCAGCCAACCCAAACTCTCTGTCTCCCTGAGAGGCAGCTTTTAATCTCACTGTGAAGAGCTTCCCTCCTCTGCGACAAATCAGCCCTGCTTGTGGATTTCCTTAAAACTCCTCATCTCTTTTTTCATAGTTAGCACTGGACAGCCGCTTGCTCCAGTGAGCAAAGGTGTGGAGGCAGACGCTGAAAGGCAGTAGAAACTGCTCACACATTGATCTGCAAGCAGACTGACTCACATATATGTTCCGCAGCGTGCTCCTTTTGGTGGCAAGCTGGAAGTGTGTTGTATTCCTTGTGTTGCCTGGTCAGTCTTTGTAAGGAACACTGTGGGGTTAACAACTCCCTCATTATTGAGGTACTGACCTCCCTCTAACAAAACTCAAAAGTGGAGCCCTATTTAGGGACTTGCATGGGTGATATAACGGGCAATTCCTGATATATCCTGCGACATAGCCCAGAAAGAAAGGGGGGGGGGGCTGGTATGGAGCACAAACAGGAGGTTTTCTAGATTGGAGTTTTTACTACAATATCAAGTGATGTCAGTTAAGACTAGGGAAGTGCGAAATGTTTCGGGTACAAAATGTTTTGTACTTGAAATGGGCTGTTTCAGGTGTTTTGTAGCCAAAACAAATTGCCCTTTCTCAAGACCTGAAAATTTTGTACACAAAACGAAATGTCCCTGTTTCAGCTACAAAACGTCCCCCCCCCCCCCCGCCGGACCTCCGTTTTGTGGCGATCTCTGAGTCAGTCTCCATTTTGTGTTTGACATCTCTTTGAATTTCCCGCCCTTCCAGCCTTCTGATCGGTGACCTAAAGCATGGGCTGACCTGCTGGCGATTCCCTCTTTGTTCCTCATTAGCTCTTTTGCCTCTTGCCATTCTTTACAGACCCCACATTGACCAGGGGAAGGGTCGAAGAAGGGGCAAAGGTGGGGGGAGTTCAAGGAGAGGTTTTCAGTTCATTCAACAAGTTAGTTACTCCTTCGCCATTCTGCCTTTCTGCCTCATTGGAGAGAGAGAGAGAGAGAGAGATAACTAGTTTGCATTGCATGGCATGCCTCAAGTTGCTATGATGATGCCATGCCATTGCCTATGCCTGCCTGCCGCGTTGCCAGCCTGAGCCCAGCCTGCCAGCCTGCTATGGCTACTGCATGCCAGCCTGGGAATGGATTTATCTGCTACATTGCTTTTTGTTCCACTGCTGTGGGTGGCACACGGGTGAGCAGTTCCACATTAAGGATCTGCTGCTTTAGGAATGTAGATGGCCTGTTATTTTCTCTACCACTTGCACTAATCACATATATTAATAAAAGTTTACTTTACATTTAATCTTGCTTCCTCTGCTTAGTCTCCCACAGCCAGAATTGGTCTGTAAAAGAATGACAATTTAGCACCATGGAAACATTTAATGCATTGTAGTGACCAGGCTCCCCTCCCTCTAAAATGTTAACCAGAAGTGAACTCTTGTCTTGACTGACAGGCTGGTGAACTCCAGGGCTCAGCCAATCAGCACACTGGGTGGTTGGGACCTAGAGAGCTGTTGCCAGGAAGAAGGGAATTCTTTGTTAGAAGAAGATAGGCTGAAGGTGCACAGGAGGACATGTGGCCATGGAGGTTGGCTGCAGGAGAATAACTCTGCAGATCTTTGGAAGACAGGAGGGCAGGAAGCTTGAATTCTCTTAAGGAGTTTGGTGAGTTCAAGGCAAGGAGCCAGGGCTTATGACTTTGGGAAGTTTAACATAGGGAACTGTTTAGTCAGACTGGCCATTAGGGATGTAATATTGCTTTGTGTGTGCGTGCTTTGTATATCCCTGTTACTGTTCTGGTATTGTTTACCTGCAATATAATTAAAATAAGAAACACTAGCCTACTCCCAACCCACCTAGGGCATTGCAAAAGACTATAAACATTTAAGCATACCTAAGAAGATCCTACTAAGTATTTTTAACTGTATCAAAAAGCTGAGAAAGCTTCAGATGGAAGCAGTCTGTAGTAATTAAATAAAACTGGGGGTTTTTTTTAGTTGTTTTCTTTTTACAAGTCTCTCTGATTTGGTTTTTAACTCAGGGAAATGGGGGTGGCAGAAAAGGAGATTTCTCTGGTGCAAAAGCATCCTCAAGCACTCAGCAGCTATCAGTTTTCTCATCCCGTGTAAGCTTACACATGGAATGGTTGTTTTGATGTTGTTGGGGTTTTTTTGCCCAATACCCAGTTACAGAAGGACCTTGGATTACAGCATCAGTCCGGTTCTCTGCAAGTTTAAAGGTGCTTGGTGGAAGCATTTTGAACCTACCGATAATACAGAATAGTTTTAGGAGAAATCTAGCCAGGAAGCTCAGCAGGAATGATTCAGCATTTCTTTTCCTCACATGAGCTTGCACTGAGATAATGGCTTTAATCAGCTACATGCATGTTGGCATAATACTTGCAAATGCACAGAGAATCTTAAGAAAAAGAGTTATTTTGCTTCTCCAGGGGGCTATTTGCAGCAGTAATTTGCAATACTGTTCTGACAGTTATGATGTCCTGCTATTACGCATGCTACCTATGGAGCACTTAAAACACCAAGCTATGGCATGCTCTTTTCTTTCCAGATTGTATGATCAACCCTGAAATGCAGGGCAGATGTGAATCATGGGAGTTTCTTGCATTGCCACACAGAGAAGCAAAGCAGGAAATGAGAGAAACAAAACTCCTTTAGAATGGACACACCTTCAGGGCTACTTCATACATATATATTAGACAACTATATGCCTGGCAAAGAGTGTTTATGGAAGTGAGATTATTTTAATGTGTGAATGTTGGCACAACTGCCTGTTTTGCTTATGGGCACATGGAAGCTTATGCCTTCTCAGCACATAGGTACATAGGAAGCTGCCATATACTGAGTCAGACCATTGGTCTATCTAGCTCAGTATTGTCTTCACAGACTGGCAGTGGCTTCTCCAAGGTTGCAGGCAGGAATCTCTCTCAGCCCTAGCTTGGAGATGCTGCCAGGGAGAGAACTTGAAACCTTTTGCTTCATCCCTTGAGGGGAATATCTTCCAGTGCTCACACTTCTAGTCTCCCATTCATATGCAATCAGGGCAGACCCTGCTTAGCTAAGGGGAGAAGTCATGCTGGCTACCACAAAACCAGCTCTCCTCTCCTGTGTTCCACAGTGAGTAGGAAGTTGCATTGCTATTCATATGCCAAAATTTAAAACATACACTCATATTAGAAAAAGTTTAATAGTCCTGCCTGAAGCAGCAGGGGCGGGGCAGGCACTCATTTTATTTATTTGATTTATATACGTACTTATTCAATTTATATAGCTCCCTTCCAAAATGGCTCAGGGTGGTTTACAACAAAATAAGGGAGGGAGGAGGGGAGCTGGCAGAAGCTCTCCCTTGCTGTTCGTTCAGGAAAGCTGCAGGCAGCTGCTTAAGGAAAAACGCACGGCACGGGGAACTTCCTCCCTCACCACAACCCTCCCAGGCCAGTTCCCTCCATTCCCAGCAGCATTTTAATGTAAAAGGGGGACTTGCCTCTCGTCTCCCCTCCCCTCAGCAGCCACTGTTTGTGTGGCCATGCCTGCCCCCATCCTGCCGCTACGGTGGCGTTTATAAGTAAAGGGAGGGAGCTTCATCCTTGCCACTCCTACCCTCCTCATTCCGGCAGTGGGGGTGGAAAATCCTTGGCCTCCTATGGATGGCAAAAGGGTTAATCTGCCCCGGACATCTGCTGGAATTCCCTCTTTCATTTACTGCCCTCACCTGCTAAAAGCATCAAGTGTATAACTCCCTAAATGTATCAGTGAAAATTTCATGATGAGTGCAGGCACAGGAATCAGCAATACTAAATATTATTATTGAATCCAAATTGTACAAAAATTTAAAGAATAAGAACAGTCCTACTGGATCATGCCCAAGGCCCATCTAGTTCAGCATCTTGTTTCACACAGTGGCCCACCAGATGCCTCTGGAAGCCTACAGGCAGGAGTTGAAGATGGAAAGGATAAGTGATCAGGAAGGAGCCCACTCCATGAGTCATTTGGAGAGTATAAACAATAGTATAGTGAGATGTGGGAGCTATCTCTTATTGGGCATGGGGAGGAGGAGGAGGTGATGATGATGATGATGATGATGAAGGCAGCTTTTCACCACTACCCCCAGTTAAACACGGTGTTAATTCACTGGCTGATTGTTCAATATGTTTTGTAATGTCGAGTTTTGCTTTTAACTTGTTTTTATTGTGATTTTATGATTGCACACCATCTTGGATATTAAAAAGCAGATAGGTAGTTTATACACCAAAATAATACATAAAACATGCTCCCCCCCCCGCTTCCTAGGAAGATAGGAAGCTGCCTTATACTGAGTCAGAGCATTGGTCCATCTAGCTCAGAATTGTCTACACTGACCAGCAGTAGCTTCTCCAAGGTTGCAGTGAGGAGTAACTTGCAGATACAGTTCCTATCAGACTCTGTGTCTCTGTGTAAAATAAAAAAGATATTCTGTACCAAGAAAAGCTGAAATATAAGGCCTTTATAATTAAGTGCATTATTTTGCATAACTGTTTTTCTTTTGCTAGTTATGGGGAGAGATAGGGTGCTGTGCAAGACAATGCTACTCCTCTGACAACTGTCATTGTATATTGCTCATGTATTTTCAAATATATCTATAACTTTTTCAAAATGAGAGCAGAGATTTTAAATAAGCTGAATTTTGAAACCATCACTTTTGTCTTTTTTTTTTTAAACCCACACAGAATTGTTTAGAAATGTGGCTGTTGAATTCAGTTGATGTCATGGATACATGTTCTGTTCCTCTGAACAAATTTTAACATGTGCCACGTCGGTTGTCAATCACCAGTTTGCCATTGAGAAGCATAGCAAAGAGGCTCCCTGCCCTGGAAAAAATAGCATTGTCTGCCATGCTAGAATAGTGGCATGGTAGCAATGTACAAAATGCTTTCGGTGTACCTTGTGACACTTGTAATATATCAGAAAGCAATGCACGTTCACTGTAACTGAATTTACACATCCTTCTCTCTTTATAGATTTCCATTAAAATGACTAGCAGCTGTTGGCATCAGATGTAGCTGTTTCCCCCATGTCGAATTTATGAAGGGATTTCTCTTAGCATTCTGGTCACAGAGCTAGTTCACATACACAGCCCCGTGTGGTACGTGTGGTGAAGGAGGGCAGTCAGCCTTGGGCGTTGCAGTCTCTGCACCCCAACCACACCCTAGATGTTTATTGTGAGCCAAGGCCTACACCAAGGTGGTCCCAGGTTCTTGCTTGCCTGGGGCAAGCTGCAAAAGGCAGCCTCAAACCCCACCCTCCCGGCCATACACACATACATTTAAAGGTGATAGAGGTGGAAGAGAGGGGACTGCTGACGGCAGCCTTTCTTCATTGCCTTGGCCACCTCTCAAGCCTGGCCGGGGGGGCTGGACAATTAGAAGAAGATGCCAGCAAGCAGTTCCAAAGGCTTCCATTGGTCAAGTGGGAGCATCCCCACTAGACCTTTGCCAGCCTCTGGAAGGGCACTGTTGGGAAGGGAAGGCTAAGTGGGCCCTGCAAAAACAAACAAACAAAAACAAACGGGAAGATGGTCCTTCCATCTCTTCTTGCTCAGAAAGCAAAGAGCATGCTTCCACTCAGCAGGCAGACCCCCCATCTCCCTCCAGGGCCCAGGGACATTAGTCCCCACCCTCCCACCCCGCCGCCTTGTTCAATTGTAGCAATGCCCTGGTGCCTCTTCACATGCTCTGCAAAGGTCATATGGAAGCATCCCCAGCGATCCTTTGCAATGCTCTGCAAAGGCATCCATGTGGAAGGTGGGTTTGTCAGCTGTGCTTTGTGTAGCCCCTCTGCAAAAGACTTTTCAAGGTGCGGATGGCAACCTTCTCTCCTCACAATGTGTCCTTTCAAAAGTTTACAAGGCTTGGAATGGCACTTTAACTGTTACCTTTCCTCAGGAATCCTGGATGAGGAACTTTGTTGAAAGCGTTTTTGAAGTCCAGATATACTATGTCAACTGGATCACCTTGATCCACACACTTGTTGACACTCTCAAAGAACTCCAAAAGTTTGGTGAGGCAAGATTTCCCTTTACAGAAGCCATGCTGGTTCTCTCCCAGCAAGGCCTGTTGTTCTGTGTGCCTTACAGTTTTATCCTTGAGGATGCTTTCCATCAATTTGCCTGGAACGGACATTAAGCTAACCAGCCTGTAATTTCCCGGATTGCCCCTGGATCCCTTTTTGAAAATCAGTGTTACATTGGCTACTTTCCAGTCCTTCGGTACAGAGCCTGATTGCAGTGGTAAGTTATATATTTTAGCAAGGAGGCCGGTAATTTCACATTTGAGTTCTTTGAGGACTCTTGGATGGATGCCATCTGGCCCTGGCAATTTGCTAGTTTTCAGTTTTTCCAGACAGTTTAGAACATCATCTCTTGTCACGCCTATCTGACTCAGTTCTTTAGCCTCCATCCCCGAAAAGCCTGGTTCAGGAACAGGTATATGCTTAGTATCCTCTGCCGTGAAGATGGATGCAAAGAACTCATTTAGCTTCTCTGCAACCTCCATATCTCCTTAATAATCCCTTTCACTCCCTCATTGTCTAATGGTCCAACCGCCTCCCTGGCAGGAGATACATCCTGCATCTGATGTATTTAAAGAAGTTTTTGTTATTCCCCTTCATGCTTTTAGCTAAATGTTCCTCAAACTCTCTTTTTGTCTCCCTTATTGTCACCTTGCATTTCTTTTGCCAGAGTTTGTGTTCCTTCATTTCTCTTCATTTGGATAGGCCTTCCAGTTTTGGAAGGAAGTCTTCTTCCCTTTTATGGCTTCCTTGATATTACCTGTTAGCCATGCTGGCATCCTCCTGGACTTAGTGGTACCTTTCCTCTTTTTGGGTATACAATCTAACTGGGCTTCTAGTATTGTGGTTTTGAGTAAACTCCATGCATTCTGGAGCAAAGTGACTCTCCTGATTTTCCCTTTCAGCTTTCTTTTCACCACGCTCCTCATTTTGGAGAAGTTTCCTCTTCTGAAATTCAAAGTGACTGTGTTAGACTTCCTTGGTGATTCTCCCCCCCATGTATGCTGAATTTGATTGCACTATGGTCAGAATCAGAATCAAGCTTTATTACGGTCAGAGAACAGCATACCACTATGGTCACTGTTCCCTAAAGAGTCGATGACACTGACATCACGCAACAGGTCCTAGGTGCAACTCAGGAAGAAGTCCAAGATCACCTTCTTTCTGGTTGGTTCCAAGACCAACCGTTCTAGGGCACAGTCATTCTGTGTATCTAGAAATTTGACCTCTTGTCATGACCTTACTGTGAATTTACCCAGTCTGTGTGTGGGTAATTGAAGTCACTCATTGTTATTTATTATTCATCTATTTAACATATTTGATACCGCTCAAAACTTATGTCTCTGGGTGGTTTACAAGAAAATAAAAACAGAAAGTAAAACTTTAGTTAAAACAAAAAGAAAAAGTTAAAAACATTACAACAATTTAAAATTTTTAAACAATATTTTAAAACAGCATTAAAACCATTAAGATAATATTAATGGAAAGCCTGGGAGAACAGATGCCTCTTTAAAGACTTTTAAAAAGCTTTCAGAGATGGAGAGGCTCTTATTTCACTAGGGAGTGCATTCCAAAGCCTTGGGGCAGTAGCGGAGAAGGTCCGTCCCTGAGTGGCCACCAGACAAGCCGGTGGCAAATGCTAAAGGACCTCTCCAGATGATCTCAATGGGTGGTGGGGTTCATGAAGAAGAAGACTTCCTCTTAAATACCCAGGGTCCAAGCTGTTTAGGGCTTTATAGGTTATAACCAACACCTTGTATTTTGCCCGGAAACATATTGGCAGCCAGTGTAACTCCTTCAGTACAGGAGTAATATGCTCTCCAAGATTACCCAGAGACCAACCTGGCTGCTGCCTTCTGGACCAACTGTAGTTTCCAGACTACATACAAAGGCAGCCCCACAGAGAGCACATTGCAGTAATCCAGTCTGGAAGTTAATAGCAGATGTACCACTATTCTGAGGTACATATCTCAAGAAACGGATGCAGCTGGTGCATCAGCCGAAGCTGATAGAAGGCACCCCTGGCCACTGCCTCGACCTGGGACACCAGGGAGAGGCTTGGATCCAGAAGCACCCCTAGACTGCATACCTGTTCCTTCTGGGGAAGTGTGACCCCATCCAGAGCAGGCAGATCAAACTTATCTCCTGAGTTTTGACCCTACACAATGAATGCCTCTCTGTCTTATCTGGAATCAGTCTGTGTTATCCCTCATCCAGCCCATCATTGCCTCCAGGCAGGCATTTATGGAGGTTATGCCATCTCCCGATGATGTTGACATGGAGAAATAGATTTGGGTGTCATCAGTATACTAATAGCACCCTGCACCAAATCTCCTGATGATCTCTCACAGCGGTTTCATGTAGATGTTAAACAACATCGGAAACAATGTGGAGCCTTGAGGGACACCATACAAAAGTTCAGATTTTGAAGAATAGTCTGCAAGGGACACCATCTGGAACCTGCCCGAGAGGTAGGAGTGGAACCACCGCAAAGCAGTGCGCCCCACCCCCAACACCCTCGAATGCTCCAAAAGGATACTATGGTCGATAGTATAGAAAGCCGCAAAGAGAGCCAAAAGGACCAACAGAGTCACACTTCCTCTGTCCTTTACCAACTGGAGATCATCCATCAGGCCGACCAAGGCAGTCTGCACCCCATAGCTTTCCTGAAAGCCAGTCTGAAATGGGCCTAGATATTAAGTTTTCTCCAAGACTCTCTGGAGCTGGGAGGCCACCACCTTCTCAATTACCTTGCCCAGCCACTGAAGGTTGGAGACAGGCCTTTAGTTCCTCAAATTTGAGTGAGCCAAGGTAGGCTTCTTCAGAAGTATTGCCTCCTTAAGACAAGGAGGCATCCTGCCTTGGTGAACCATATGGTGAACCATAGTGAAGAGCCCTAAATATTTTTAGCCCCTTGTCATGCAGAACTTATCTTCCTCTCTATTTTTCAGATTCTCTATGTTATTCAAGTACACGTTTCATTTATATAGGGATGCAGTGATACTATTGTGGCCTGTCCTTCATGTGCTTTTATCATTTTGTTACAGATTGATATCCTGAAAGCAGACATGGAAAGTGCAGAGTGGAAAATTCTGGAAAACCTGATACTGGAGGACATTGTGGGACAGATAGGACAACTGGTCTTTGAAATCCATGTTCATTGGCCTGGGTTTGAGGTCAGTGGCAACGACAGCACTGTGGTTCGATACTGGTACAGTCTCCTCAAGGAACTAGAACTGAGGGACTTCAGGCTTTTTCACACTTACAAAGACTCATCAAAACCACAGTTGTTTCTAAAACGGGAAGCCTTCAATGCAAGTAGCTGTTATACACTGAGCTGGGTGAATACAAGATGGAAATAGAAGCTGGAGCCTACAGATCAGATCTCTGGATCTGACCTTTCATTAACAGTACAGTGGAAGGTGACTTTTGCAACTTTTGTTAATGTTTCCAGACATCCAAATACAGACGATGTGGCACACAATAATTAAAGAACTATTTCAGCGTTTTTCAGCACCTTTCCCCAAACTGGAAAGGCATAGTCTTTGTATCCTAGACGAAGCTGCAGCCTCAAATATTTTGTTTGTTTCATCTGTATACTTGGCGGCAGCTCAATCCATGCTTAGTCAAATTGGTACTGTCATAACTAAATTCATTAACGACAGTACCATCATTTAATAATGACTAGGTCTCATTGAAATTAATGGGACATAAATAAGTCAAAACTAACCTGTCTCATTGTTAGAGTGCTTTCTGTTTTTCAGATGCTCTGATACCCAAGTGCTCCGGAAGTGAGGAAACATGTTGCTGATGGTCAGCAATGTCTTCCTCATACCCAGGGCATGGCTAGAAGGGGGACGTTTCGCCTGTTTGCGCAAAAGCACACATGTAGAGGGACTGGGGGAGTTGTGTGTGAGCCTCAGTAGTGTCCCTACAAGTCTCTTATTACCTGTCTGCTTTGTTAGTCAGGATGTCAGCCAGTGATTGTAACATAGTGGCCATTGTGCTGTGTGTAAAATGGCTGGGATTGAGTGTTCACCCCACTCGTTGAATGGTTCTTTTTATCCAATACAATGAACTCTTGAAATCTCCCCTTTTGGCTGCCTCCACTATTTGCCAGTATTAATGCAGCTTGCTGTCATTCCAGATTTATTGCAGCAACTGTGTAAACTCTCTATAGCTTCTCCTCCATGAGACAAGGAAACAAATGTTTAATTGTTTTTGTTGTCTATAGACAAAATGTTACAATATTGCAATTACCTTCAGGACGCGAATCTTCCAGTAATTCCAAAACTGAATGAAAATAGTCCATCTAAACTGAAAATTATTAAAGTGGTGTTTAACCTTTATCACCCTTACGTTTCTCAATTTCCCCTCAGCATGTGACAAACTCTAAACACCCAAGCAGGTATAGCTGTGGCTTCTAAAGATTTTTATTTTAAAGCCAGTTCCATTGTAGTAGCAGCAGCCAGTAGGTTCTTTATTAGTTCCTGGTCCAAATCATTTATGATGTATTTTAAATATCCAGGAACAATGGCCAGAGAATTGTATTGCAGATCAAATCTCGTCATCACCTATTATTGCATTCATGATAGATGGAAATCTTCTCAGATGCAGATAGTTATAGAAAACAGCATGCCATGTATGAATGGGTTTGTATCAATGGAATAATGTTTGATTAGAGATCAAACAAGTATCCAAACAGAACAAAGTAATAATGAGAAAGGTGGAAGTAAATGTAACAAAGTAAATTGGGCTGCTGCTGAAAAGGACAATGCTCGACCTTTCCCCACACTACCACCTCTTATAGAACTTCTAGTGCAAATTATGCCATCCACTGCAAGCTATTGCCTTTTCTTCTGCTTTGCCACCAATAGAGGAATAGCAGCATCACATTTGCAGCACTTTTGGAGTATTTTAAGCACTTTCCATATAGAGCCCTAGCAAGTCTTACAAACAGCCAGCTAAGAGTAAGTAAAGGCTAATTGCATGCTACACACAAAACAAATGGAGCAAAGCCGTGAGATTTTTTTTTTTTAAATCCCTCTAAAACAAAGAGGGAATTTGACTAGAAGGGCAGGAGATGTTTAACCTTTGCACCACCCCCAATTCTTTAAGTAATAACACCACCCCTCTGCTTGTTTTACCTGACAGTGTTTTTCTTTTCTATGTTTGATATGTGGAATTTGTGTATTTTACTTTCAAGCAGACCTGGAAGCTATAAAGTCTGCATTTGGAAGGCAGATTGGCTCTAGCAGCTGCTTTAAAATGATGATTCATGGCAGATGTAATGATGGCAATTATGACACACCTGGAGAGAACACACTGACTCTCCTGGGTGAATCTTTTTCCAGCAGAGTCCATCTATTTTGTATCAAAAATATGGTGTAGGTAGCAGCTACCCATAATAATCACTTGAGAGAGAATGTTCCCTGTGTATATAAAGTGTTCAATAACATAAGGGGAAGATCTTTCTTCTATTCTTGAGACTGGCTACCATTTTTTGTGATACAGAAGCAGATTTCTAAATGATTTTCCACAAGAGCAAACAAGTCCATATTACTAATTTAAACCCCTATATGGCAGATTTCTGGGAAGTCTTCCCTTTATTTAAAGTGATCTAAGTGCAAGAAGTTTATAAGGTTGAGGATAAAAGGCTAATGAAAAGTATACATTTCACTTTGGTGCTTGAGTTGAACCTAATCCAGAAGAAAAGATCTGGATGCAAATACAAATACTTGTATTCAAGCCTTTTATTCTGGATTAGGTTCAGCTCAAGCACCAAAGTAAAATATGTACTTTTATTCTAATCAGTTCTCCAACGGAAGTCCATGTTTTATACCCTCACCTCAACAGCTACTTTTAAACAGAAGCCTGTTTCTGAGGTGTCTCGAAGTTCCAGCTTGGCTCCTAGAAACAGCAGCAGCATAAAAAGTAATGGCTGAGTGCCCAAATACCTTTAATCCTGTGAGGAGTACATACTAGGTAGTAGTGGTTTTCTAAAATACCTGTACACAAACAAAGCAACTGCAAGACTATTAGTACATTGTATTTTAGACACTTCTCCCAATACATTTATTATTGTAGATGTAAAAAAAGAAAAGAAAAACGTGAAGCATCTCTAGCTTACTACTGACACTGACCCCCTATGACTTCAAATATGTCCACTACAAGAGGAATTGTTCCATAATATTTTAATATCATAAATTCAAGGAAAGAATTTCACACTCTGGCACTGCAGAGAACTAGGCAGCTACAACTTCTATAATGAATACAAAGTTTTTTTAAAAAAAACAGACTTTGGACAATGGTAAAGATATTGTGCTAAGTTGGAATCTGTCTTTTCATATAAAACATTTATTAAAAAGAAGTTCTATAAAAGGATTGAGAAGTATTTACAGTAATTTAGCACAACACATTTATATATATACATTTATAATAGAAATATATTAAAGTGCCCATGTACAAGAATTGGGTGGTCAAGTGATAGAGGTTTCCTTCTATCTTCTTTATAAGGTATGTTTCTAAAGGCAGCAACTTACTGGTTGCTGCCCTTGCACAAGCCCCAAGGGCATGCTGAGTCATTATTTGGTGAATTGCTTGTTAAGCGATGTATATACATGTTATGTTCTTTGGATTTATTTATGAGAAAAGCAAGTATTTGAAAAAGAATTGTTACATGTGGAAACCTGGTATCAAGCATAATAAAAATCAGTCATGATGAACATACAGATTTGGAACATATACCCTAACTTCTTGCACCAGTCAACACCTTAGCAATTCCCTTGATAGAATGGTGAGGCAGAGTGTCCTCCAGAGTTCTTCCTCCATGGCTCTCAGATCCAGTGCCCTCTCTATACCTTCAAGCAGGGCTGCTGGAGTTGGGGTAATTTTCTCACCTGGAGAAAACTGAACTAGGGCCATGAACTGTATAGTATGTGCGTACACAATCATTTTGTGTGTGTATGTATTTCAATATAACTAAGAAGTTCTATTAAATTAAAAAAAGGTTGTTAAGAATTATATACATAGTATCTAAGCAACATTGTACTTGGAAATTACAGAACACTGCCAAATAATATTTAATACGATGCAGCATTGCATAACACTAAAAGGAAAAGAGCTTTTCTTCCAAATTATGCACTTATGGAACAGGGTGAAGCCTGTAAGGTCTGCCTCAGCTCCCCAAATATCTAGAACAAATACCACCCTCGTTTAATCCATTTAATTTCATATAGGCTCAACAAAGAACTTCTATTTTGGGCCACTTCAGGTGGCTATTTGCAGCTTCTCACAACTCGGCAGAGAAACCTTTTAGAACAAGTCTTTTGCTTGGGAGAATTTCCGATGTGATATGTGCCATCTTTGCTGCAGAGTCTATATGTTCTGAAATATCAGACATCAACTGATTTGAGCTCGAGACTTCTATAATACAGCTTTCAGTCCCACAGTTTAATGAGACCATCCCACCCACATGTGATCACCTTGGATGTTTCATGTGGGTGCCACACTGCACCTATACAGACTTTGTCATGGGCCTTTAATCTACTATAGAGTTTTGTTGTCTTCCAGTCCCAGATGTTCAGTTTCCCATCTGCATCACCTGATATCACATAGCTGTTTTAAAGAAGAAAGTCCAAAGATTAAAAAACGTTTACTAAAAGACTAATTTTGGAAGGTAAGCATTAGAAAAACTAACACTAAATTATGTTTTAGAACAAAAAGCAGATGAAAACGACCTATAGTAGAGTGCTAGAAATGTAGTTTACTTTCCATTCTACACAGTCTCAACATTTTTGCGATGCTATCAATAGTGGCCCCGATCCAGCAGTGGGCTGTCTGTAAGGTGCTGAGCATACTGCTGCCTGATAGAATGTCAGTGCTAATCAATTGCTTGGAATGCTCTCTGCCTCATCCCATGGCCAGGATGGAGGGGATACTCCCTTAGTCTCCCAAACAAGTGATTAGTTCTATCAAAAATGAACCATACAAAACATCTGTTCAACACTGAATGACTGCCAACATCAACAAAGCTGTAGGTAGCAGAGTTCATGTACCGGGCTGGGGGGGGGGGGGTGGAATCAAAGCTGAAGATTGTCACTTTGGTTGGTCTTAATAAAAAGGTATTACCAGATTGTGGCTTTTGTATGTGTATTGTATTTTGCATCACTGTAGGAGAGTATAGCAACTGTTTTTGTGCACACGTACACCTTGGTCAGAGAGGGCACTCTAGCAAGCTTCTGCTTATAGTACTCAGGACTATGTCTGAAATTCTTGGCACTAGATTGGGAACCTTTCATTTACAGAAGTTATTTGACAGTTTAAAGACAGTTTTTTCTATCATGCTAGAATCAACTGGGGAAAGCCTTATAATCAAAATCGGAATGATTAAGCATATTACACAGATGAACAATAAGAAACTCACCTCATGTCAGGTGAAAAATCTACTTGACAAGCATAGCCTGCCACCATATGACCCTTGAAGATTTTCTTTTTATTTAGCCTGAATCTGTTTTGTGCTCCAAAAATTAGTATCTGATTGTCCATGGATTGACAAGCCAGCCATTTCCCTGTTTGCATGAAAATATTAACAACAGCCATCAGTCTCAAATTAAATTTCTGCACTAAACCTTTATCACTCTGATTCTCAATTTTGAAAATGATTTACTAAATTGTATATTGGATAATATTCACTGAAAAAACAGATACATCTTAGAAATAGTTTACACGCAGCAAAAGGTATGAACTATACTAATGTGTACCCACATTACCTATACACAAGGTTTTCTCATGTGAATGGTTCAAAGTTTTCCATAAAAACTAAGAACACAAATTTAAGGCTGAAAACAATTATCCTAAAAGAACTAGATATATTTCTGCAAAAGATGGGCAGGACTGAAAATAGAGGGAATGCTGTCAAGGCTGGCATGGAGAAGATATCTGGCAAAGGAGGGGCTGCTATAAGAGGGAAAGTTAATAGGGAGAAGAAAAAGAAGGATGAGAATGATTGCTAGCATCATGAGAGAAGAACAAGGAAGGTTGCATAGAGAAGGATACTCGCAATGGGTGACTGTTAAGGGGCTGAGAAGCACACCTCCTAATTAGGGAAACTGGGGAGAAGTTAGATAGAAGAGCCCACATTGGATCTCGCAACAGTCTCAAGAGTTTGTTTCATCTGTTTCAAATATATTTTTTGCTTTGTCAGTTATCTGTTGTTACATGTTATGTTTGTACAGGCTGAGTATCCCTAATCCGGACATCTGAAATCCGGAATGCTCCAAAATCTGGAAACCACCATGGCGTGCGCCTGCAGTACTGACTCATTGCGGCTGAGTGCCTTGTAACAAAACAAAAAACAAAACGCCTTAGCTCACTCGCTTGCTTTGGCACTAGACAATATGTGCTCATATCCCATGTCCAAGATATCTCATTACAGTATGCAAATGTTCCAAACTCCAGAAAAGTCCGAAATCCGGAACACTTCTGGTCCCAAGCAGTTCGGATAAGGGATACTCAACCTGTACTCCTAACAAAACCTTAGCCAATTCCTAATAAAAAACCCAACTGTTTTAGCTAGGAAAAAATACAGATAATGGCCTATCGGGTGGGGAACCTTGGCACTCCAGCTGTTTTTGAACTACAACTCCCACCATCCCCTGCCACAATAATTGTGGCTGGGGATGATGGGAGTTGTAGTTCAAAAACAGCTGGAGTGCCAAGGTTCCCCACCCCTGGACAAGAAATGCTCAAGTATACATATTACAAAAACCACACAGTATGAGGGACTGGGAGATCATGTATGCATTATTTTACACACTGAAAGATCATCTAATGATGAAGCAGACTCTTTTGGCAATGTGTTGGTATTAAATTTGTTCAGCTACTCTGACATATAAGCTTTGAATATGGAGCCTTGAGGTAAAATATAGCTAGGAAGATACAAGTGCTAGCTTACCATTTGGTGATAATGTCACTGCTGGCATTGAGTGCATACTTGGTTCTGCTATGTACTTGAAATCTACGGGAATATCCCTGCAAAACAAATATATAAGTGACGGACACTGCAAATGCACATGCACAGACACACACAAATATTAAAACTGATAGATAGTAGGGGATGTCCAGTGTCCTCATGGTGGACCTGCAGCTCTAGAGTCCAAATGTATTTAGGCAATCATTGAGTGAACATGATGTCTTGTGGCATCCAACTACATCATGACTAATATGTGTTTCCTATTATTCCCATGTACTTCAATATTAAAATATATTTTGAACAACAATCCAGACAATTGCACAACATTATGTCCACATACTGATATTCAATATGCCCTCAGGCTCAAAAGTCCTGGAGAATTGCTGTAACATCTTGCACATGGGCCAGGTTTGCCAGATGGGGTGAATCACACCTGTTGGGCTTTTAGACCTTTGACCCTTATAAAGGGCAGCCATGTTGGGGGTGCAACCACTGGTGCGGCCGCCAAAGCTGGCTGGCCTTCAGGGGTAGGTCTGGGACCAAACATATTGTTATGGATTCCTAAAAGAAAGATTCCTGCCAACCACAGTATTATTGCCTAGTAATTTATTTATTACATTTCTATACCACACCATCCAAAGGCTCTGGGCAGTATACAAAAAGTAAAAAACAAAGGCAAACATTTAAAACAAGCTACTTAAAACAATGTAAAAACAAATTTAAAACAATTCAGAATCATTTAAAACCAATTAAAAATACTTTAAAAACCTTGGAAGGCCAGGCCAAACAAGTCAGTCCTTAGGGCTCTCTTGAAGGCCAACAATGAGTCAAAACTATGGATATCTGCTGGGAGTGCATTCTACAGACCAGGAGCAGCTACAGAGAAGGCCCGGATCTGAGTCACCACCAGATGTGCCAGTGGTAACTGGAGATGGATCTCTCCGGAGGACCTCAACGTGCGATAGGGATCACACAAAAAAGGGCACTCTCTAAGGTAACCTGGACCTAAGCCGCTCAGGGTTTTAAAGGTAATAACCAGCACTTTGTATTTGGCCTGGCAACATATTGGCAGCCAATGCAACTGTTGATAACAGGCATAATATGGTCTCTCCAGGTTACCCCAGAGACCAGTCTGGCTGCCACATTTTGGACTAACTGAAGTTTCTGAACTATGTACAAAGGCAGTATAGAATGCATTGTAATAGTTGAGCCTGGAGGTTACCAGCTGATGCACCACTGTTGTATGATGGCTCTCTTCAAAGAATGGATGCAGCTGTCAAATCAACCAAAGTTGATGGAAAGTGCTCCTGGCTGTAGCCTCCACCCAGTATGCCGGAGAGAGGGCTGGATCCAAAAGCACTCCCAGGCTGTGTACCTGTTCATTCTGGGGGAGTGTAACCTTATCCAGCACAGGAAGATCTAACTCATCCTTCAAATTTTGACCCCGCACAATGAGCACCTCAGTCTTGCATGGATTCAGCTTCAATTTGTTTCCCTCATCCAGCCCATTACTGCCTCAAGGCAGGCATTTAGGAAGTGAATACTATTTCCTGATAAGGAGAAACAGATTTGGGTGTAATCAGAATATTGATAACACCCAGCACCAATTCTCTTGATGACCTCACCCAGCGGTTTCATTTAGATGTTAAAAAGCATTGGTAACAGAATGGAGCCCTGAGGGACTCCATATAATAGTTCCCATTTTGAAGAGAAACCGTCACCAAGCTCCACCATCTGGAATCTGCCTGAGAGAAAGGAGAGGAACCACTGCAAAGCAGTGCCTCCTATTCCCAACTCCCCCAGGTGATCCAGAAGGATACCATGGCCAATGGTATTGAATGCTGCCGAGAGATCCAAAAGAGCCAACAGAATCACATTCCCTCTGTCGATTCCATGGTAAAGGTCATCCATCAGGCCGACCAAGGCTGTGTCAAGCCCATAGTCCGCTCTAAAACCAGTTTGAAATGGGTCTAAATAATCTGTTTCCTCCAAAACAGCCTGGAACTGGTTAGCCACCACTCTCTCAAACATCTTGCCCAACCAAGAGAGAGTGGAAACTGGCCTATAATTATCCATCACTGAGGGATCTAGGGAAGGCTTCTTAAGAAGTGGTCTAATCATTGCCTCCTACCCTACCTCAACAATGAGTTAATGATATTAACTAGGCCACCTTCAATAATTCCCCTGCTAGACAGAAGCAACCAAGTCGGGCAAGGTTACAGAGATAGGTGGTAGGATGCACCGCCCCAAGCAGCTTGTCCACGTCCTCAGACATCACAGACTGAAACGGATCCAATCTAATACGGCAAGCGGGTTTGCTGGTCACCACCTTAATAGACTCCACAAAAACAGTGGAGTCCAAGTCGGCTCAAATACAGAAGATTTTGTCCACAGGGAACCCCTTAAAAGCATTACAGCAGTACATAGTCTCCAGGGACTGGTACAAACTGGAAGGAGCCTGAATCAAACTCCTCACAACCTGGGACAACTCTGCTGAACACGAACCTGCAGAAGCGATGTGTGCAGCCCAGAATTGCTTTTTTGCTGCATGCACCGCCTCCGCATGAACCTTCAAATGGGTTCTGCGCTGTGTCCTGTCACATTCAAGCAGAATTCTCCACTTGCGTTCCAGTTGCCTACCTTGCTGCTTCAGACCCCGCAACTCCTCTTAAAAGGGGCCACTTTTAAAGCAGGTCAGAAGGGACGCTTAGGAGCGACCATGTTTACTGCCCTGGTGAATTCCATATTCCAGGTTCCCACCAGGGCATCAACAGAATAACCTGAAGCACCAACACTGAAACCCTCCAAGGCTTTTTGAAATCCTACTGAATCCAGCAGCCTTCTCGGGTGGACCATCTTAATAGCTCCAACACCCCTGCAGTACTGGATTGTGGCTGTGAAACCAACCTAGTGAAACCAGGTGGTGGTCCATCCATGACAATGGGGAAACCACAGGATCCCCACCCATGAAACACCCCCCTAATCGGAACAAAAGATTAAATCAAGTGTGTGACCAGCAACATGCGTTGGTCCTGAAAATAATTGGGATAGGCCCATAGTTGTCATGGCTGCTATGAACTCCTGAGCTGCACCCAAAGTGGATATTGAAGTCCACCAGCACTAAAAGTCTGGATGACTTCAAAACCAACTCCGAGACCAACTCCATCAGTTCAGTTAGGGAGTCGGTTCGGAAGCAGGGTGGACAATACACCAACAGAATCCCTGAGCTATCCCTAGTTCCCAGCCTCAGAAATACACACTCAGTATAAGTCACCGGGGTCCTGGTAAGGGAAATGGTATTCTTATGGACCACAGTCACTCCACCCACCACCCCATCCCATTTTCCCTCGCCTGCTCCACAAAAGAGTATTTATTTATTATTTATTTAACATACTTTCATACCATCCAAAACTTACGTCTCTGGGCAGTTTACAACAGAACAAAATAAATGACATCAAAAAATTAAAACATTAACTAACACAATAAATGACAACAAAAATCAAAACATTAGCTAAAATAAATTACAGAAAATTAAAACATTAGAACAATTATAAAATTTTCAAAACAATGTTTTAAAACAATGTTAAAACTATTAAAACTGTATTTAATTAAAAGCCTAGGTTAACAGATGCATCCTTAAACCTTTTTAAAATTTGAGGCAGCAACGGAGAAGGCCCATCCCTGAGTAGCCACCAGATGAGCCGGTGGCAAATGCAGATGGACCTCTCCTGATGATCACAATGAGCGGTGGGGATCATGACGAAGAAGATATTCTCTTAAATACCCAGGGCCCAAGCTGTTTAGGGCTTTATAGGTTATAAACAGCACCTTGTATTTTGCCCAGAAACTTATCAGCAGCCTGTGTAACTCTTTCAATACAGGAGTAATATGGTCTCTCTCAGATGATCCAGAGACCAGCCTAGCTGCCGCATTCTGGACCAGCTGTAGTTTCCGGACTACATAGAAAGGCAGCCCCATACAGAGTGCATTGCAGTAATCCAGTCTGGAGGTTACCAGCATATCTCTCACTGTTATGAGGTCATTAATCTCAAGAAACGGATGCAGATGGCGTATCAGCCGAAGCTGATAGAAGGCACCTCTGGCCACTACCTCGACCTGGGACACCAGGGAGAGGCTTGGATCCAGAAGCAACTCCAGATTGCGTACCTGTTCCTTCTGGGGAAGTGTGACCCCATCCAGAACAGGCAGATCAAACATCTCCCAAGTTCTGACCCCACACAATGAGTACCTCTATCTTATCTGGATTTTGTTTGTTATCTCACATCCAGCCCATAACCACTTACAGGCAGGCATTTAGGGAGGTTATACTCTCTCCCGATGCTGACATGGAGAAATAGATTTGGGTGTCATCAGTATACTGATAGCCCCCTGCACCAAATCTGATGATCTCTCACAGTGGTTACATGTAGATGTTAAACAACATCGGAAACAATATGGAGCCCTGATGGACACCATACAAAAGTTCGAATTTTGAAGAACAGCAGTCTGCAAGGGACACCATTTGGAACCTGCCCAAAAGGCAGGAGTGGAACCACTGCAAAGTAGTGCCCTCCACTCCCAACCCCCTCAGATGCTCCAGAAGGATAGTCTGGTCTATAGTATCGAAAGCCACTGAGAGGTCCAAAAGGACTAACAGAGTCATACTTCCTCTGTCAATTCCCAATTGGAGATCATCCATCAGGCTGACCAAAGCAGTCTCTACCCCATAGCCTGTCCAAAAGCCAGTCTGAAATGGGTCTAGATAATCCGTTTCTTCCAAGAATGCCTGGAGTTGTGAAGCCACTGCCCTCTCAATTACCTTGCCCAGACACGGAAGGTTGGAGACAGGCCTGTAATTACTCAGCTCTGAGGGATCCAAGGCAGGCTTCTTCAGAAGTGGTCTAATAATGGCCTCCTTAAGGCAAGGTGGAATCCTGGCCCTGACCTCAGAGAAGCATTTATGAGCTTTACCATGCCTTCCACAACAACCCCCCCGCCACCAAATAATATAAGCCATGTCAGGCAAGGGTTAAGAGAACAGGTGGTAGGCCATACTGCTCTAAGCAGCTTGTCCACATCCTCACGAGTCACAAACTGGAACTGATCCAACCAGAGGAGTTGCTGGACACCACATCAGATAAGTATCTGTGGAGATTGAATCTAAGTCGGCCTGAATACAAGAAATTTCCCCCACAAAGAATTCATTAAACTTATCACAGTGGGTAATCGAGGGATCCAGATTCTGATTCAAGGGAGGAGGGGTACATACTAGCCTTCTCACAACCCTGAACAACTCTGCCGGATGTGAAGTAGAATCACTTCTTTGCCATACATATTGCCTGAGCATAGGTCTTCAAATGTGCTCTATGTTGTAATCTGTTGGAGTCAAGTTGAGTCTTCTTCCACTTACGCTCTAGTCATCTACCTTGCTCCTTCAGCCCCTGTAGTTCTTCCATATACCAAGGGGCCAATTTTGCAGTGGGTCGGAGAGGACACTTAAGAGCGATCATGTCTACTGGGCAAAGAGGCACCTTTTACCATGGTGATTCTCTTTATTCAGCAGGGGGAGAGTAACTGGCCCTATCCACCCTCAGCACAGTACTTCCAGTGACTTGCTGGTGTCTAACTTACATTTCGTTTTAGAATGTGAGCCCTTTGGGGACAGGGAGCCATCTTATTTATTTATTGTTTCTCTTTGTAAACCGCCCTGAGCTATTTTTTGGAAGGGCGGTATAGAAATTGAAATATTATTATTATTATTATTATTATTATTATTATTATTATTATTATTATTATTATTATTACCACCACCAAAGCATAGAAGGAGAAACTGCAAGAAACCTAGAAACACCAAATGAAGAAGAAACAGTGCAATTCTGGGGGAAATTATGGGACAATCCAATAGATTATAATAAAAAAGCAGGCTGGATGAAAGAGGTCAAAAAATGTAACCAACAAATGCAAGATCTAATAATAACACCAGAATTAATAAGTGAAAGAGCAAAGAAAATTAAAAATTGGACTGCGCCAGGCAACGATGAACTGCATGGCTTTTGGTTTAAACACCTAACAAGCCTTCATAAACAACTATCAAAACAGTTCAATCACATTTTGCAAGGAGGTGATATTGAACAATGGCTAACAACTGGGAAAACTCGTCTCATCATGAAAGACCCAGCAAAAGGTGCAGTTCCAAGTAATTATAGACCGATCACCTGCCTGCCAACCATGTTCAAATTATTAACTGGAATAATAGCAGATGAAGTGATGCAACACTTATTAACTAACAAACAGCTCCCAGTTGAACAGAAAGGAAATTGCCCGAACACCAGAGGCACAAAAGACCAGCTGCTGATTGACAAAATGATTTTTAAAAAACTGCAAGAGAAGAAAAACAAATCTAAGTGTTGCATGGATTGACTACAAGAAAGCCTTCGATTCATTGCCTCACACATGGATACTAAAATGTTTAGAAACAACTGGTGTCAGCAAAAACATTCAGATATTTATTAAAAAAGCAATGAGCATGTGGAGTACACAGTTAACAATCAGTGGTGAGACACTTGGACAGGTTAGCATCAGAAGAGGCATTTTCCAAGGGGACTCACTAACCCCTCTGTTGTTTGTAATCGCCATGACCCCACTTTCACAAATACTAAACAAAACAGGCCTCGGATACCAAACATCTAAAACATCAAGTCAAATCAACCATCTGCTGTACATGGACGATCTGAAGTTGTATGGAAAGTCCCAGTCAGAAATCGAATCACTGCTAAACACTGTCTGTATATTCAGTAGCGATATAGCAATGGAGTTTGGACTAGACAAGTGTGCTGCATTAATAATGAACAGAGTGAAAATAACAAAAACAGAAGGAATAGAACTGCCCAATGGAAGCAACATCAAGAACCTGGAAGAGAAAGAACCTTACAAATACTTGGGCATTCTCCAGGCTGATAACATCGCACACACTGAAGTTAAAAGAAAAATGGGAAGTGAATACATTGGGAGAGTTCAAAAAAATCCTAAAGTCCAAACTCAATGGCGGGAACACCATACAAGCCATAAACACCTGGGCTATACCTGTTATCAGATACACTGCAGGAATAATAAACTGGACCCAGGCAGAGCTAGAGACGCTAGATCGTAAGACAAGGAAAATCATGACCATCAATCATGCTCTGTACCCCCACAGTGATGTCGATAGGCTATACCTCCCTCGCAGCTCAGGTGGAACAGTAATGCTGCAAGTCCATCAAACAGTAGAGGAGGAGAAAAGAGGCCTTGAAGAATATATCAAGGACAGTGAAGAAGATGCACAAATGGTCAATAACGCGAAACTATTCAACACCAATGAAAGAAAGCAGGCCTACAAGAAAGAACAAGTCAAGAACCGAGCAGAAAAATGGAAAAATAAGCCCCTGCATGGTCAATATTTGCACAATATAAGTGGAAAATCAGACATCACCAAGACCTGGCAATGGCTTAAGAATGGTTACTTGAAGAAAGAAACAGAGGATTTAATACTGGCTGCGCAAGAACAGGCATGAAGAAGAAATGCAATAAGAGCCAAAGTTGAAAAATCCACAACAAACAGCAAGTGCCGCCTTTGTCAAGAAGCAGATGAAACAGTGGACCACCTAATCAGCTGTTATAAAAAGATCGCACAGACTGACTACAAACAAAGGCATGACAAGGTAGCAGGGATGATACACTGGAACATCTGCAAAAAATACAAGCTACCTGTACCCAAAAATTGGTGGGACCATCAAATTGAAAAAGTTGAAGAAAATGAAGATGTAAAAATATTATGGGACTTCCGACTACAAACAGACAAACATCTGCCACACAATACACCAGATATAACTGTAGTCGAGAAGAAAGAAAAACAAGTCAAAATAATCGACATAGCAATACCAGGGGATAGCAGAATAGAAGAAAAAGAAATAGAAAAAAATCACCAAATAGAAAGATCTACAAATTGAAATTGAAAGGCTGTGGCAGAAAAAGACCAAAATAATCCCAGTGGTAATTGGCGCCCTGGGTGCAGTTCCAAAAGACCTTGAAGAGCACCTCAACACCATAGGGGCCACAGAAATCACCATCAGCCAATTACAAAAAGCAGTTTTACTGGGAACAGCCTATATTGTGCAACGATATCGATAACAATTGACAATAAAATTCTGGCACCCCAGGTCCTTGGGAAGGACTCGATGTCTGGATAAAACAAACCAGTCAATAACACCTGTCTGACTGTGTAAACAAGAAATAATAATAATAATAATAATAATAATAATAATAATAATAATAATAATAATACTGCCCTGGTGAGTTTGCTATTCCAATTTTCTACCACAGCATCAACAGGATCACCGGCAGAGCCAACACTAAATCCCTCCAAGGTTTCTTGGAATCCTATTGGATCCAATAACCTTTTTGGGTGGACCATCCTAATAGGCTCTTCAGCCCTGCGAAGGTGGGAAGTGACTGAGTCCAAACTTAACCAGATGGTGGTCCGTCCATGACAATGGGGAATCTCAGGAATCCCCACTCACGGAACACCACCCTGATCAGAGTGAAAGACCAAATCAAGCATGAGACCAGAAATGTGCATCAGACCCGAGACCACTTGGGATAGGCCAATAATTGTCATGGCTGCTACGAACTCCAGAGCTGTACTGGACAAATTGGTCCGGAAATGAACACTGAAATCCTCCAGCACCACAAGCTTGGGGGACTCCAGCACCAAGCCCGAGACCAAGTCAGCTCAGTTAGGGACTCTGTTGAGCAGCGGGGCGATCGGTACACCAACAGAAGTTTCAATCTATCCCTGGTCCCCAAACTTCATTACACACATTCGATATGGTTGGACACTTCAACAGTGATCCTGATATGGGAGATGTTATTCTTATAGACCACAGCCACTCTACCTCCCCGCCCACAGCCCCTCACCCGCTCCTCAACAGAGTACCGTGGAGGGAAGCTGGTACCAGACCAGGCCACCAGCCTCCCTCAACCAGGTCTTTGCAATACAAACCAGGTCAGCTCCTTCCTCCTTCATCTCTGCTAGTAATTCTGTTGCTGCTCTGGTGAAAACATGGAATAATGAACTCACTAGAGCAGTAGACACAATTAATCCTAAGCATCCTCTTCAACCTGCTTCAAAATTAGCCCTGTGGTATTCAGAAGAAGTACGAGAGCTGAAGCAGCAAGGTAGATGACTAGAGCGCAAGTGGAGGAAGACTCAGTGCAAATCTGACAAATCACAACACAGAGCACATTTGAAGATCTATGCTTAGGCAGTGTGGGTGGCAAAGAAGTAGTTCTTTTCTGCCCACATTGCTTCCACAAATTCACATCCAGCAGAGTTGTCTAGTGTTGTAAGGGGGCTAATATGTGCCCCCTCTTTCTTGAATTTCAACTTGCTGTGGTGTTTTCAATGAATTTTTTGTGGATAAAAGTTATTGTATTCTTGCTGAACTGGATCCCACAGTTATTTCAGAGTCTACTGTAGAGGAGTTAAACAACTCCTCTTATTGGATTAGATTGGAACACTTTCAAGTTTGTGATGCCGGAGTGCTTCGGACTGTACACACTACACCCTATTTTCTTGACCTTTGCCCAACTTGGCTTATTTCATCTGGTAATCATATTTATTTTATTTAACAAATTTGTATATTGCCCACTACTGAAGGCTCTAGGCAGTTTACAGCATAAAACAAAACAAGACATTTTAAGTTAAAACATAAAAGATCAAATTAATACACCCATAAAAACACACCAACAAACTCAAAAGCTTGGCTGAAGACATGTGTCTTTAGTTGTTACCTAAAAGCAAACAGGGATAGAGCAGCAATAATCTCAGCACAAAGTGCATTCCACAGCCCTAGGACAACTAAAGCGATGACCTGCCTTTGAGTTATCACCAGATGATCTGGCGGCACCCTCAGACGAACCTCCCCTGAAGATCTTAATAGGTGGCGGGGTTCATAATGAAGAAGGCATTCTCTTAAATACCATGGGCCCAAGCCATTAAGGCTTTATAGGTAATAACCAGCACTTTGTATTTTGCCCAGAAACCTATGGGTAGCTAATGTAGATCATTTAGAATCAGAGTAATATAGTCTCTATGGGACAGCCTGGAGACTAATCTGGCAGCAGCATTCTGCAACAACTGCAGCTTCCAGATTATGTACAAAGGCAGCCCCATGTAGAGTGCATTGCAGTAGTCAAGCCTGGAAGTTACCAGCACATGTACCACTGTCTTAAGGTCACTCATTTCCAGGAAAGGGTGCTGTTGGCGAACCAGTCGAAGCTGATAAAAAGCACATGTGGCTACCACCCCACCTGAGATATTAGAGAGAGGGTTGGGTCCAGAAGTACTCCCAAATTGTGAACCTGTTCCTTCTGGGGGAGTGTAACCTCATCCAGAATAGGTAGATATATCCCATTTCCTGAACTGCAGCTTCCTACAGTGAGCACCTCGGTCTTGTTTGGATTCAGTCTCAGTTTGTTATCCTTCATCCAGCCCATTACTGCCTCAAGGCAGGCATTTAGGGAAGGTATGCCATTGCCTGATGCAGCTGATATGGAGAAGTTGATTTAGGTGTCATCAGTGTACTGATAACACCCTGCACCAAATCCCCTATGACCTCTCCCAGCGGTTTCATGTAGATGTCAAAAAGCATTGGAGACAAATTGGAGCCCTGAGGGACACCATGCAAAAGCTCTCACTTCGTAGAGCAGCAGTCTTCAAGTACAGTGAGGGAAATAAGTATTTGATCCCCTGCTGATTTTGTCCGTTTGCCCTCTGACACAGAAATGACCAGGCTATAATTGGAATGGTAGGTTTATTGTAGCTGTGAGAGACAGAATAACAACAAACAAACCCTCAAAAGCCCAGTGCCCAAAAGTCAGCGATGGATTTGCATTGTAGTGAGGGAAATAAGTATTCGATCCCTTCACAAAAGATGTCTTAGTACTTGGTGGCAAAACCCTTGTTGGCAATCACAGAGGTCAGACGTTTCTTGTAGTTGGCCACCAGGTTTGCACACAACCCAGGAGGGATGTTGTCCCACTCCTCTTTGCAGATCCTCTCCAAGTCAGAAAGGTTTCGAGGCTGATGTTTAGCAACCCGAACCTTCAGCTCCCTCCACAGATTTTCTATGGGATTAAGGTCTGGAGACTGGCTGGGCCACTCCAGGACCTTCATGTGCTTCTTCTTGAGCCACTCCTTTGTTGCCTTGGCTGTGTGTTTTGGGTCATTGTCATGCTGGAATACCCATCCACGACCCATTCTCAATGCCCTGGCTGAGGGAAGGAGGTGCTCACCCAAGATCTGACGGTATATGGTCCCGTCCATCGTCCCTTCGATGCGGTGAAGGTGTCCCGTCCCCTTAGCAGAAAAACACCCCCAAAGCATAATGTGTCCACCTCCATGTTTGACAGTGGGGATGGTGTTCTTGGGCTCATAGGCAGCATTCCTCCTCCTCCACACACGGCGAGTTGAGTTGATGCCAAAGAGCTCGATTTTGGTCTCATCTGACCACAACACTTTCGCCCAGTTCTCCTCTGGATCATTCAGATGTGCATTGGCAAACTGCAGACGGGCCTGTACATGTGCTGCCTTGAGCAGGGGGACCTTGCAGGCACTGCAAGATTTCAGTCCTTCACGGCGTAGTGTGTTACCAATTGTTTTCTTGGTGACTATGGTTCCAGCTGCCCTGAGATCATTGACAAGTTCCCCCCGTGTAGTTCTGGGCTGCTTTGTCACCGTTCTCATGATCATTGCAACTCCACGAGGTGAGATCTTGCATGGAGCCCCAGACCGAGGGAGATTGACAGTTATTTTGTGTTTCTTCCATTTGCAAGTTATCGTGCCAACTGTAGTCACCTTCTCACCAAGCTGCTTGGCGATAGTCTTGTAGCCCAGTCCAGCCTTGTGCAGGTCTACAAACTTGTCCCTGACATCCTTCGACAGCTCTTTGGTCTTGGGCATGGTGGTGAGTTTGGAAGCTGAGTGATTGCTTGCTTCTATGGACAGGTGTCTTTGATACAGGTACTGTAACAAGCTGGGATTAGGAGCACTCCCTTACAGAGGGTGTTCCTCATCTCAGCTCATTACCTGCATATAGTGAAAAGACACCTGGGAGCCTGAAATCTTGCTGGTTGATAGGGGATCAAATACTTATTTCCCTCACTACAATGCAAATCCATCGCTGACTTTTGGGCACTGGGCTTTTGAGGGTTTGTTTGTTGTTATTCTGTCTCTCACAGCTACAATAAACCTACCATTCCAATTATAGCCTGGTCATTTCTGTGTCAGAGGGCAAACGGACAAAATCAGCAGGGGATCAAATACTTATTTCCCTCACTGTAACACCTTCTGAAATCTGCCTGAGAGTTATAAGCAGAACCACTGCAAAGCAGTGCCCTCTACACCCAGTTCCCACAAGCAGTTGAGAAGGACACCACCCTCTCAAATCACCTTGTACAACTATGGGAGATTGGAGACAGGTCTATAATTGACTACCTCTGAGGGATCAAGTGTAGGCTTCATTAAAAGAAGTCTAATAATTCCTTCCTTTAAACAAGGAGGCATCCTACCTTCCCTCAGCAAAGCACTTATGACCTCAACCAGGCCCTCTCCAACAATCTCTTTGCTTGATATTATAAGTCGTGTCGAACAAGGGTCAAGAGAACAGGTGGTAGGATGCACAGTTCGAAGTAGCTTGTTCATGTCCACAGGAGTCACAAACTGAAACTGATCCAATACAACCATATTGGAACTTTTAGCAGGGGTACTCCATACCCCCGCTAAAGACTCTGCAACCACTATGGAATCCAAAGAGGTATTATCAGAGAGGGTCTGGTAAATATTATAAATGCTTTTCTGAGCGAGGGCAGGACGCCTTCTTGTCTTAAAGAGGCTATTATTAGACTTTGTTTGAAGAAACTTGCATTGGATCCCTCAGAGTTCGCTAATTACAGACCTGTTTCCAAATTTCCATGGTAGGGCAAGGTGATTGACTGGGTGATGGCCTCTCAGCTCCAGGCAATTTTGGATGATACATATTATCTAGACCCATTCCAAACCAGCTTTTGAGAAGGTTATGGCTTTGGGACGGCCTTTGACAGTCTGATGGATGATATCCAATTGGCTATCAACGGAACGAGTATGACACTGCTGATCCTTTTGGATCTCTCAGTGGATTTGGATACCGTTGTTCATGCTATCCTTCTCGGTCGCCTGAAGCGGGTGGGATAGGGTGGCACTGTTTTACAGTGGTTCCGTTCCTACCTCTCTGGTAGATCCTAGATTGTTGCTTGGAGATTGCGGCTCTGCAAAGCAAGAATTAAAGTATGAAGTTCCACAAGCCTTCAAACTATCTTCAATGCTCCTTAACATCTACATTAAACCACTGAGAGAGATCATCAGTTGTTTTGGCTCAGGGTGGTATCAATCTGCCAATGACATCCAGATTTATTTATCCATATTGACCTCATCAGGAAATGGCATAACTTCCCTAAATGCCTGCCTAGAGGCAATAATGGACTGGATGAGTGATAACAAACTGAAGTTGGATCCAAATAAGACAGAGGTACTGACTGTGGGTGATTGGGACCTGAGAGATGGTGTAGATCTGCCTGTTCAGGATGACGTTACACTCTCCCCAAAGATATATAACTTGGGAGTGCTCCTGAATCCAAAATTCTCTCTGGTTTCTCAGGTTGAGGCAGTGGCCAGGAGTATTTTATCATCAAGTTTGGCTGATTTGTCAGCTACACTCATTGCTGGAGATAAATGATTTTAAAACAGTAGTACGTATGCTGGTAACCTCAAGGTTTGACTAGTGTAATGCACTCTACATGGGGCTGCCTTTGTATGTAGTGTGGAAACTACAATTGGTTTAGAATGCGGCAGCCACACTGGTCTCTGGGGCAACATGAAGGAACCATGTAACACAGATTTTAAAGGAACTGCACTGGCTGCTGATATGTTTCCAGGTGAAATACGAAGTGCCGGTTATTACCTATAAAGCCTTCAACGGCTTGTGTACAAGGTACTTAAGAGAGTATCTTCTTTGTCATAAACCCTGCTTCCTATTAAGATCAGCTGGGGAGGTCTGGTTAGGGTTGCCACCAGCTTGTTTGTGGTGATCCAGGGACTGGGCCCTCTCTTGGAACAGCATCCAAGAATAGCATCCCAGGGCTTTGGAATTTGCTCCCTGTCAAAATAAGAGCATCTCCATCTCTGATTTCTTTTTAAAAGACCCTAAAGACTTGCATGTTTTCTCAGGCTTTTAACTGAAATTAATTTTTAAACTGTGATTGTTTTTATCTTGTGAAATTGTTTTAATAATGTTTTATATTTGTTATGTTTTAAATTGTGTACATCACCTAGAAATACACCTATCAGGCAGTATATAAATATGATAAATAGTTACAGCAGTATTTAACATTATGTTTGAAACATAACTTGATTATTTAGAATGAGACTTCACTATGGGTAGAAAAAACATTCAGTGTAGAGGGCAGTTCATATGTTTCACTTTGTGACTGCTCTGACTAGATCAAATCCTTCATCAGATGCCTCAAAAGGTTTCCATTTCCTGTATGAGCAGAAACTGATCTTGCCAACGTTCTGCAGCCTTGCTGCAGCCAATCACCTGGCTCTTCCCAAGCACTTTCCTGGGCCTGCAGCTGATGGTCTCACCACTCTTAACGGGCAAAGGGTCTCCCATTACTTTCATCAACCTTGTCCATGGCTGCCCCTTGCATTTGGAAAACTTTGGAAGAATGCCTTTCCAAGCAAAGGTTGCCAGAGATTATGCGAGACTTGGGAAGAGTCCTAATTTATGCTGGTGTGTATTTTGCTTACTAGATATGTTGTCCTTTTCTTATATTTCCCTCTCCTCCACCAATAATCTAATTTTTGATATTAAAAGTAATTCTCTATCTTATTTTGTACTGTGTATCGCTACACACTTTATGCTATGCATAAATAAGCACATAGCAATATTCAACATGGTCTTTCTGTTACTCTGTCTTTGTTGAGAGGAAATGAAAGGTATAACAAGGATCTTTAAATAGAACATCTCCTTGAGCATAAAAAAATGCCCCCCCCCCGCCCCGGCAAACTGTTCCTGTGGTGGGGATCCTTGAGTATTAGAATATCAAAGGTAAGGGTGATCCTGCATTTAAATAACTCTGGAGTATTCTGGTTTGGATGCTATGATCTAAGCATTCGATTTTAATAAAAGTGGAGCTTGTGACATGTACAAGGTCCATCACGCCCTCTTGCACATGCCAGGATTCCTTTAGATCTTGGGTTAATGAGACTAAAAATCTGAATATAAGATCTTCTTCAAATAGTAGAGATCTTAAAGACTTCACCACACTTAGATGCGTGTGTACAAAAATGTAATTAATTAATTAATTAATTAATTAAAATATTTAATATACCGCCCAATCCACAGACTCAGGGTGGTTACAATGATCTCTCTAATTTTTTTCATCTGTGTGCGGAATGAATTTTGTTCTGGGTGGCAGTATCAAGGCAGCACAAGTATTCAAAATGGGGCCTTCTTGATTCTTGATTCTTCTTGATGGGGCCTTCTTGATTCTCTTTAGATCCCTGAGCGGGATCTAAAATTAACTGAGTGGACATCCAAAAACGTGTGAGCACACGCACACGTGCATGCCTTAGAGGGAACACTCATGGTGTACAAAGCAAGAACAGCATCAGAGATTAAAAAACAATAATAATGTTTCACAATTCTGTTCAAGATACATAATTGCCCATTTTAGTTTACTAGATGTTGTTTGGAAACTACAGTTGCTGGCACAGTGTGTTGGTTTGATGATCTCACCAGCTTCTATGGGTGGCACTGACGACTTAACAATGTAGAAAACATTCATTACACAGCTACATTAACCATAATATTTACATACTTCACAATTAATGTCAAATGAGATGGAACATAAGTACTCTCATGAAGGTTAATTGCTACTTAAATTTGTTCATATAACCATGTGAATGCATAAATCCAAGGGAGTGAAAATCTACCTCCAGCACTTTTAGACCTTATCAAGACTAGATAGCTTTTTAAAAAAATCAACCCTGCTCCACATCCATCGTGTTTAAAAGTCAACAAGACAACTGGTAATGCTGCAAATGCATCTATTCAGCGTGGCAAGATGCCTCTGCACTTGATTTTAATTTTGTCGTTTACATTCAGCACATTGTTACCCACCTCAGAAAGGTATGACTTCAAAAAGGGATCCAGAGGGGATCCAGGTAACTACAGGTCAGCTAGCTTAATCTCTGCACCAGATAAATGGATGGAAAACATACTTAAGGACAAAACTGTTTAACATATAGAAGATCAGGCCTTGCTGAAGGAGAACAAGCATGGCTTCTGCAAGTCTTGCCTCATGAACCTTTTGGAGTTATTTGAGAGTGTCAACAGGCATGTGGATAAAGGTGATCCAGTTGACATAGTATACTTGGACTTCCAAAAGGGCTTTTCACAAAGTTCCCCACCAAAGGCTTGAGTAAACTTAGCAGTCAGGGATAAAGGGACAGGTTCATGTGTGGATTGGTAACTGGTTGAAGGACAGGAAAGAGAGGATAGGAATAAATGGACAGTTTTCACAAGTGAGGGAAGTAAGAAATGGGGTCCCTCAAGGATCTATACTGGGACCAGTGCTCTTTAAGGTGCTCATAAATGATCTAGTAGTTGGGGTGAGCAGCAAAGTGGCCAGATTTTCAGATGACACTAAACTATTTAGGGTACTGAAATCCACAACAGATTGTGAGGAGATCCAAAAGGATCTCTCCAAACTGGGTAAGCGGGTGATAAAATGGGAAATGCACTTTAGTGTAAGCAAACCGCCTTGGGGTTTTCTTTTAACGAAAGGCGGTATAGAAATGTAAAAACAAACAAACAAACAAACAAACAAACAAACAAACAAACAAACAAACGTGTAAAGTTGCTATGACCCAATTTCACACATACACTGATGGGGTAAGAACTGTCAGTGACTGACCAGGTGAGAGATCTTGGGAGTCGTAGTGGACAGCTCACTGAAAGAGTGAGCGGCAGCTGTGAAAAAGGCGAATTCCATGCTAGCGATCATTAGGAAGGGAATTGAAAATAAAAATACTATTATAATAATGCCCTTAAACAAATCTATTGTGCGGCCACATCTGGAGTACTGCATACAGTTTTGGTCACCGTATCTTAAGGTGGTCATTATAGAACTGGAAAAGGTGCAGAAGAGGGCAACCAAGATGAGCAGGGGCCTGGATGATGAGTTAAGGCTACAGCATCTGGGGCTTGTTTGGAAAAGAGGCGACTATGGGGGGACATGACAGTAGTGTGTAAAATTATGTATGGCGGAGAGAGAGTGGACAGAGAGCTTTTTCTCCCTCTCTCAACACTAGAACCCAGGGTCATCCCATGAAACTGAAGGCCAAGAAATTTAGAACTGACAAAAAGAAGTACTTTTTCAGAGTGCATGATTTCTAAGGAATGCTCTGCCACGGGATGTGGTGATAGCCACTAGCTTGGATGGCTTTATAAGGGCTTAGACAAATTCATGGCAGACAATTCTATCAATTGCTATTCATCTGGTGGCTATAGGCCACCTCCAGCCTCAAAAGGCAAGATGCCTCTAAATACCAGTTGCAGCAGAGCACCAGCAGGAGGGAGGACATGTCCCCAGCTCTTGCCTGTGGGCTTTACAGAGGCATCTGGTGGGCCACTGTGTGAAAAAGGATGCTGGAGTAGATTGGCCATCGGCCCGATCCAGTAGGGCTGTTATTACTTTTATAGACTATGATTCTGAGGGCTGGGGCCAAGGCCCCCAAGAACACAATTAATTGTATCAGAATATCTATTTTTATTTATTTAATAGAATACATTGATATACTACTACAAAATCTCATAGGTTAAACAATTACCACCGCAACTACTGCAATTCCCATATCATTGATCAATTTCTCATGTTACAGCAAAAGCTCTCATGTTAAACAGAGACAGACCCCTAAGAGTAATTGATGGTACTGATGAGCCAGTAGGTGGTGCTCTTTCCTCAACATCAATAGCAAACCAAGGCCCCATAGGTCTTACTGAAATTCATCTGACATTTTTATGAAAAAAATGGCCATTGGAAGTTTGCTGACATTCTGCTCATTCTAGTTTCTAACCTGGAAGGTGTCTTGTGCCCCAGCATTCATTGTTGACTGATCTGGAAGTCACAGACATACTATGATAGTGGAAAATGTACTTACTTTGCCATGTTTTCGCATTACTCTTTCTGCAATCTCCCTTTTAAATTTTGAGTAGGATGTAGTAAAGCTAGCTTTCATCATAGGCAGTTCAGATATACCAGCTAACTCTGGTTTATATATCAGGCCAATGAGATTCCAAGCTCCCAAGTTCATCATTCCTCATTCTACTCTTACCGGTCATTAAGTCTTATCACCAACTTGGGGTTTCAGTGAAGGCATGCTGTGAGGGAGCTCCTGTCTGGTGCTGAATTTCAGCTCTATTTTCATGGCCCTAAACCATCTTTCAGTCAGCACTACGGTGAGATATTAACTGAAAGCAAATAGCAACAGAAGAAGCTGTCTTATACTGAGTCAGGCCATAGGTCCATCACGCTCAGTATTGTCTGCACAGACTGGCAGCGGCTTCTCCAAGGTTACAGGCAGGTGTCTCTCCCAGCCCTATCTGGAGATGCCAGGAAGGGAACTTGGAACTTTTTGTATGCAAGCTTCCCAAAGTGGCCACATCCCTTGAGGGGAATACCTTACAGTGCTCACCTGTAGTCTCCCTTTCAAATGCAAACTAGGGTAGGCCCTGCTTAGCAAAAAGGACAATTCATGCTTGCTACAAGAAATATCCAGTTAAAATCCCTCTGCAAGCTGAAATGGAGAAGTCTAATGTACCCTAGGGAGAGTTGCTGACATTGTGCAGCATTAAGTGCACACTGAAACATATTGATCATGCAGCTGTGCAAGAGTAAAGTGCTAAATTTATTTATTTATTTTATTGTCAAATTTATAAAGATAAAGCTGAAAAGAAAAGATAGATAAAAAGAAAAGAAGGGTTAATGGTGCGGAGAAAGTACAGGAAGCCCTGAGGTGAACTCTCCCATGTCATCAGGTCTGCCCTTCCCATTCCCCTTGAAAATTCTGATCCTACAGTCCTAGCCCCGTTAAAGGAAATGACTAAAGATATTCAAACCACCAAGCTGTCTTTAAATACTTTTAAGTCCTCATTAGTAGATACTTTCGGCACAAGGATGGAGGCTGTGTTATATCATCTCCATTATGGAAGACCATGATACTAAAATAGACAGCACCATCCAGACTTTGTACAATAAAAGCTACAGGCTAAAGTGGTGGATTTGGAATGCCATTCTCACAGAAATAATTGACAAACTGTTGAGGTTAGAGAGCGTCTGGAACGTTCCCACTCCTCCCCTTCCACCTTTATTGCATCCCTCCTTCGAGATCTCCTGCAGTTACCGGAAAGCTAGGTCTCAGAGACTGATATCGCTCACAGAGCGCCCATCCCACCACCCTGTGAGGGAGGGAGGCCTCAGGCATTTATTGTCAAATTCCTGCCATTTCCTACTAAAGAGGGCATTCTGTGGAGAAGATATGAAAAGGGAGAACTACTCTGGGGAGAAAACAGTTCTTATGTCATGATTTCCCCAGATTATTTCAAGGATGTGATTGAGCATCATAAAGCCTTCTCATGGGGCCATCAGTTAGCCAGAGCCCACAATCTAGTTTTACATTTGCTTTCCTGCTATTTTCTGTGCATGCCATGAGGTTTGTCTTCATTTCTTCAACAATGCTGCAGAAGCAGCAAGCTTTCTACTTGCTCGGGATTCTTCCCGCCAAACTACTGCTGAAGGCTGAGAAACTCTGTTAGGCCTCTCTCAGTACAATATTAGATTGAATCACTTTCAGCCACTTAATTTCTTCAAGATACCTTATACTCAATCCAATTTGTACTTTCTTTACATCCTGCTGACAATTTTGTTGTTCTTTGAGAGTGTCAACGAGTGTGTGGATCAAGGTGATCCAGTTGACATAGTCTAGCTGGACTTCCAAAAAGCTTTTGACAAAGTTCCTCATCAAAGACTCCTGAGGAAACTTAGCTGTCATGGGATAAAGGGACAAGTACATGTGTGGATTGCTAACTGGTTGAAAGACAGGAAACAAGAGGGCAGGTATAAATGGAGAGTTTTCATAATGGAAGTAAGTAAGAAGTGGGGTATCCCAGGGATCTGTACTGGGACCGGTGCTTTTTAATTTATTCATAAATGATCTAGAAGCAGGGGTAAGCAGCGAAGTGGCCAAATCCGCAGATGATACCAAACTCTTCTGGGTAGTGAAATCCAAAACTGATTGTGAGCAGCTCCAAAAGGCTCTCTCCAAACTAGGGGAGTGGGCGACAAAATGGCAAATGCGGTTCAAGGTTAGCAAGTGTAAAGTGATGCACATTGGGACCAAGAACCCCAACTTCAAGTATATGCTGATGGGATCCGAGCTGTTGGTGATGGACCAGGAGAGGGATCTTGGGGTTGTGGTGGACAGCTGGTTGAAAGTGTCCACTCAATGTGCGGCAGCTGTGAAAAAGGCAAATTCAATGCTAGGGATCATTAGAAAAGGGGATTGAAAATAAAATGGCTAACATTATAATGCCCTTATACAAAACTATGGTGCGACCACACTTGGAGTACTGCGTACAATTCTGGTCACCACATCTAAAAAAGGACATTGTTGAACTGGAGAAGGTACAGAAGAGGGCAACCAAGATGATCAGGGGCCTTGAGCACCCTTCTTATGAGGCAAGACTACAACACCTGGGGCTTTTTAGTTTAGAAAAAAGACGACTGCGGGGAGACATGATAGAGGTCTATCAAATCATGCATGGTGTGGAGAAAGTGGAGAGAGAGAAATTCTTTTCCCTCTCACACAACACTAGAACCAGGGGTCACTCCATGAAATTGATTGCCAGGAGGTCTAGGACCAACAAACGGAAGTACTTTTTCACACAATGTGTGATCCACTTGTGGAACTCTCTGCCACAGGATGTGGTGACAGCCAACAACCTGGATGGCTTTAAGAGGGGTTTGGATAACTTCATGGAGGAGAGGTCTATCAATGGCTACTAGTCGGAGGGCTGTGGGCCACCTCCAGCCTCAAAGGCAGGATGCCTCTGAGTACCAGGTGCAGGGGAGTAATGGCAGGTGAGAGGGCACGCCCTCAACTCCTGTCTGTGGCTTCCAGCAGCATCTGGTGGGCCACTGTGCGAAACAGGATGCTGGACTAGATGGGCCTTGGGCCTGATCCAGCAGGGCTGTTCTTATGATATACCACGTGCTTTATGTCACTGTGGATGATAGGTAAAGATTTGCATAGATAGATAGATAGATAGATAGATAGATAGATAGATAGATAGAGCCTATATTTATGCATTCTTTATTATTTATAATGCCACTACTTTGTGTTGCTTTGTTCCAATTATTATTGTATTCTCTATGTTCATCAGATGAATTCATTGCTCTTATTAATATTGCAGTTACTTTCTCACCCCCTTTCTTCTGTGTCTGTTTATGGTCAAACAATTTGTTACTGTCCTTGTACACCTAGTTTTCAGGGTGGGTTTCCCCACCTTTTGCCCTTGAGCTTTAACCACCTGTGTATATATGTGTGTATGTGATTGTGTGCTTATGTGTGTGTGTATATGTATATACAGTTTATGTATTTATTTTGACAGCAGTCAGAAATATGCTTGACATTACTCCCAGCTCCCCATTTTGTTTCTTGGATTACAATTTATCACTGACTCTTAGAAACATGAAAATGTTACGATAGGCTTTGACATAGGTAGGAATTTCCTTCTTGTAAATGGGCCAAATCCATATTTTGTTTATCTTCCCATTTTGTCCATCTCACTTTTACTTAAGATGCATGTGAGTCTGGGCTCTCTTCCCCCCCCCCCCCCCACCTTTCAGTAACCCGGCACAGCAGGATTGGACTCCTACACACTGTGCTATTAGTGTGTATTTTTTGCCTCCTTTCTGGAAGCAGTTAATGTTTTCTTTAAACAGGGACATGAGCCTGTTGCTCGGTCTCGCATTTGTGTTCTATTTTTTCTTAACTTCCCTAGTCATATGTAGTACACCTTACCTTTTAAAATCCATCTTGGTTACAATCATCCTTCACAGTCCTGGTTCTTGCAGAAGCTCTCTTAATACAAACACTCTGAATTCTGGTGCATGCTTATAATGGTTCCTTGCTATAATATTTTGAGCATCTATGAATATTATTCTAATCAATTCTTTTCCTCCAAATTAGAAGCTAAAACCACCTGGTGCTCAGGACCATGGTCTGCTGCCCTTGGATTGTTGTTTCCATCATAAAGTCTTTTTCTGTCTTGTTATTGTCTGGCCCTTGGGTAAGTGTATAATCTGGGTTCTCCTCCTCCTCGTTCCACTTTGCCACACTCTTTTAATATTATTTTGAATACCATGGCTGTTAATATTGTCATCTGGAATACATGTGGTTTAGGCAGTCCAGCAAAGTGCAGACAGGGCTTGACCAAGCTTTTAAAAATGCACACTGAGGTGGCATTAGGAAACTGCAGGAAACTCATTTGCTTCCAGTAGATAAAGACAGAATGTGTAAAGATTGGGTTGGTGAAGCTTCTGCCTGTGGGGTAATGATTTTGATTTATAAGAAATTGACTTGGCAGTAAAGAATTCACGGACTCAAATGGCTGCTTTCTGATTTTGAATGGAAAAACCCTATTCACCACGCTGGCACTTGTGAATCTATTTGGCCCAAATATTGACTATCCAGACACATTCCACACATGCACATTTTACCCCTCATCTATAGAATATGACCATTTAACAATTGGTGGGGATTTTAATAAAATACTGGATCCTATTTAGATCCAATCACTTCCCCACACAAGTTACACTCAATCAGAGCAGCCTTACATTAATATATGACTGATTTTACTCTGATTGACATATGGTGAGTATTGCAGGCAGACATTTTTCTCCTATCAATAAGAACTATTTTAGACTGTTTAATTTCATCTTCATTAGTCCCTTCTGTTGTCCATAACAACACTGATGTTTTTGTTGTAAACTGCTCAGAGACTTGCGTTTTAGGCAAAATATAAATGTGTTAAACAATAATACATAAATAAATAACCATTTCAGACCACGCTTGAGTATCTTTAAATTTACCATTAGATCCATCCTATCCTAGATCTTCGATATGGCGCTTCAATACTTCTCTTTTAAAAGACCCAAGTGTCAAAAGTGAAATGGAACTGAAGGAATTTTTTGAATGGAATATAGGCTCCTCTCTTACAGAGGCTATTGAATGGGGTACTTATAAGGCTTTCATTAGGGGTTGTATTATATCATCCACATTCTATAAGAAAAGGTGCCAAAATAGATCTTAGTGGGAAATGGGGAGTCAAGTGAAGACTCTTCTAACTCATTATGCCTGTAATCCATCTCCATCACTCTATCATGATCTCATGCATGCTAAATTTGAATTGAACAAATATTATGCCTCCAAGGAAGAATGGGCCCTAATGGGCCCTAAAAATAAAGGCATTGGGAGAGTGAATATGCAAGAAAACTCTTAGCATACAGATTAAATCAAACTCAGTCACATAACTTAATTCCTTATATTCGGGACTCCCAGCAGACTATCCATACCTCACACCTAAGGCATTAATGATTTTAAAAACTGTATACTGAGTTCTGTACTGCTGATTCTGAGCCCAATGATATTGATCTTTCCATGTTTTTTGAAAGTGTTTCACTATACTCTTTAGCTACTGGTAGCAAAGCAACCTTAGTATTCCCTTTACGGTTAGATGAATCATAGAGCCAGGGCGGATATGGCTCTAGGCAGTTGCCCCTGCTAACTGAGCAAAGAGACACCTTTTAAAAAGTGGTGATTCTCTTATATTTAGAAGGGGAGAGCAACTGGCCAATTAGTTTCACTGTCTCAGAATACATCTATGCCCACTGCTGTTCTCTCTCTATGCGGAGAAAGCCTTTGATAAATTATCCTGGTCCTTTTTAAATTATGTCATGTACACATTTGAATTTTCTTCTGAATTCGCAGACTGGCTAGGTATTTTATACTCTAAACTTCAAGCTCAATTTTTTTTTTTTTTGCAGGGGAGGTTTGTCAATCCTTCAGGCTTTCTCCAGGCACCAGGCAAGATTGTCCTTTATCTCCTCTTCTTTTTAATTTAGCTTTATAGGCTGTGGCTTTTGCAGTCAAACAAAATCCTACCATCAAACAATTAACATAGCAATTAACAATTTAAGAGAGCGTCTTCTTCGCTATGAGCCCCACCACCCATTGAGGTCAATTGAGGAGGTCCGTCTCCAGTTGCTGCCAACTCGTTTGGTGGCTACACAGAGATGGGCGTTCTCGGCTGCTGCCCTGAGATTGTGGAATGCACTCCCTGCTGGGATACCAGCCTCCCCATCTCTTGCAATTTTTAAAAAACTTCTGAAAACACATCTCTTCAACCAGGCTTTCTCAGCTTTTAAAAACTTGTTTTTAAATTGTTCTGATTATTTAATTGCTGTTTTATGATGTTTTTAATTGTTAATCATTGTGTTATGCTTTATAATTTTTGTTTTAATTAACTGATTTTAATGGTGTTTTAATGTAAACCGCCCTGAGCCTTTTGGGAGGGTGGTATAAAAGTTTTAATCATCATCATCATCATCATCACCACAATACACCAGATATAACTGTAGTCGAGAAGAAAGAAAAATGGGAAAAGAAGCCACCGCATGGTCAATATTTGCACAGTATCACTGGAAGATCAGACATCACCAAGACCTGGCAATGGCTTAAGAATGGCAACTTGAAGAAAGAAACTGAGGGTTTAATACTGGCTACACAAGAACAGGCACTAAGAACAAATGCAATAAGAGCAAAAGTCGAAAAATCAACCACAAACAGCAAGTGCCGCCTTTGTCAAGAAGCAGATGAAACCATGGACCACCTAATCAGCTGTTATAAAAAGATCGCACAGACGGACTACAAACAAAGGCATGACAAGGTAGCAGGGATGATACACTGGAACATCTGCAAAAAATACAAGCTACCTGTAGCCAAAGATTGGTGGGACCATAAAATTGAAAAAGTTGAAGAAAATGAAGATGTAAAAATATTATGGGACTTCCGACTACAAACAGACAAACATCTGCCACACAATACATCAGATATAACTGTAGTCAAGAAGAAAGAAAAACAAGTCAAAATAATCGACATAGCAATACCAGGGGATAGCAGAATAGAAGAAAAAGAAATAGAAAAAATCACAAAATACAAAGATCTACAAATTGAAATTGAAAGACTGTGGCAGAAGAAGACCAAAATAATTCCAGTGGTAACTGGCACCTCGGGTGCAATTCCAAAACAACTTGAAGAGCACCTCAACACCATATGGGCCACAGAAATCACCATCAGCCAATTACAAAAATAAACTTTACTGGGAACATCCTATATTCTGCGATGATATCTATAATAACAGCAACAACATGATAATAAAATTCTGGCATCCCAGGTCCTTGGGAAGGACTCGATGTCTGGGCAAAACAAACCAGTCAATAACACCTGTCTGACTGTGTAAACAACAACATAATAATAAATAAATAGATTAGAGCACAAAATAGCTCCATAAACTGACGACACTCTCCTTTTTATAGAGGATCCTGCTTCTTCTATCCCAGCTTTCGTTTCTTTAATTCAGAAGTTTGTCCAACTGGCTTCTCCATTCTCCAGTCCAAGTCTGAACTGATGCCTCTGAGGACCTATTCTCCTCCCTCCTTGTTTCATAATTGGAATTTTAAAATTTGCCAAACAGAAATTAAGTACTTAGGAATTATTGTCATCTGTAATATCTCCTCCTCAAGAATCTTAATCTCATCTTTTCTCAAATGAAACTCGATAATGATAGATCGATCTTCTTACCTAACTAAATTTGGGGTAAAACATACATAATTTAAATGAATCTCCTTCCCCATTTAAGTATTAAGGGGTCTCCCATCATTTATTCATAAAAGCTCCTTTAGCCACTTTTTCAAATGGTTCCACCAGTATTTCACCAGAATGCTTCCACCGGGGGGGGGGAGGGAGGACTTTAAATTAAAACATGATCTTCCCACCATCCAGCATGTAAAGGTCTCTTTTGTAAAACCTCTATCATGCTGACCTATATTGGGCTCCAAATTTTCACATACTGGATGTATCTCTCCTCCTACCATCAAGGCTTTGAGAAAAGCACAGTGTGCTTTGTGCCATCACAATGGTTCTGAACCTTACACCCATGACAAAATGACCCTTTGGTTAAACCCTGAAATCAAAATAGCTGCTAATATGTTTATGTGGAATAATTGTGCCAGAAATAATCTTTTAACTCGACCAAATTTTAGACACCAGTCACAATTTCCTGCCTTTTGAACAGATGTGCATACAGTATGATCTGCCCCAGACAGTTCAATGGCAATACCTGCAACTGAAACATGCTATAACTTCCAGATTTGGGCTCTCTGCTCTAGGTGCTTCTGAAGTACCCAGAGTTTTAGAACATATTTGCATTGCTGATCTGCCTAAACCCAACATATGCTTATACCGCAGGTACATCTCCCACAATAAATATGACTTATTGCTGCTCCTACATGCTGTGGAATGAGGAATTGGAAACCCAGATCCTTCCAGCCCAGCGGACCAATGCTAGAAAGCCTAAAATCTTATACCCTAGGACGTTAAATTGAGGCTTATCTAGAAAAAAATGATTTTCCTACTGGCACCTACTGGACACCTGAATGCTTATTCTGTAAACATATCATTGCTTCTCCCTTATGCTGGCGCTGTAGTGTTGCTGAAGGCTCTTCAATTCATATGATATGGAGCTGCATTGTAATAAGTTCCCTTTTGGCAAGACGTGATTGACCACATCAACCTAGTTTTGATTCCAATTTTAAGTTTTGTGACAGAACAATCCTTCTTGGTTATTTACCACATGTGTGGAACGTCTCTTGGGGTAGCAGATCATGGCTCCCCCATGGACTACTTGTCGCTAAGCATATTATTTTATAGTGTTGGAAAGATCATTTCAGCCCCTCAGTTTATCAATTGATAGAAAACCTCTCTAATCTGGCAACTTTTAAATAGACCACTTTACTGTTGTATGCTGAAAGAGGATGTGGAAGGACTATTTAGGGTTATTTGCATAATTTCCTCTGTTTACTTCAAATCAGTGTTAACCCCCTTTCCTCCCCCAGTTTGTTTCTGGGTTCCCCTCAACCTTTTTGTTGTAATTACATTGTTATACACACACACACACACACACACACACACACACACACTGAATTTTAAAAAAATTTAAACTCTCAGCACCAACTCCGTTAAGGGCACTCCTAAAATTGTATTCAGAACCATATCATGCCATATTTAACACAATAACGGTGGGCAGAAGATTGCAGTTCTGTCGCCTGTTCCCTAAATGACTGGTTAGTTGCTACTTCTGTACTGGGTCTAAGCTGTGAACTAAGTCTAGAGACTTCATTTTGTTTTGTTTAAAATTCACAGGTAAGCAGTCTAAACCAACTATATATCTCGATACGATCATGAATATTGGGGGGGGGGAGACAAACACCACATTGCACTATTCCAAGTTAAACTGTATCCTCCTTTCTGTTCAGTCACTGTCAGAAACAATTATACTTTCACTTACCATTCCCATACTCTTAAGCTCTTGTCATCAGATGTGCTCACAAATCTCCTGTTCTCATCCACAAACACAATGGTATTGACAGCTCCCAAGTGCCTGTCATACTCTTGTACAATCTCTCCATTTCGAATGTCCCACTGCAAAATAATTGCTCTGCTTAAGTTATTACTTGAAAAAAGGACACCTGTGAAGCAACTGATATACTGTTTTTGAGAAACGTTCCAGAATAGAAAAAGCAATGTTCTAGCATGCATTTCTGATCTGAATAAAAGTGGCTTACAGGCTATTATTATTATTATTATTCTTGTATTGTAATAGCATTGTAACAATGCTATTATTATTCCAAGGATGGGCTATGAATTTTAGTTAAGAGGCAAATGACTCCGATCTTCAAACTGCTTTTGCATTACCATGGGGAAGGTATGATTTTTTTTTACTTACTTGTACAATTTTCTTATCTGACATTCCTGCCACAAAAAGATTTTGCTTATCTTCATCAGGATTGAATTTCACACAGTAAGGAACTTTTCTGTTGGTGAATCTTGAAATACACTGTCCTAAAGAGAAAGTCAATCACTGAATATCCCCTTTTTACTATTTTCCAAGACTGTTTAAAAAAAAAAAAACCGTAGCTGCTTATTATGGTAGCATTTGTTTTTTTAAATTGTAGCTGCGTATTATGGTAGCTGCCCAGAGGGTTGCATGAAAACATGTAGCAGGGTAAACATTAATAAATAAATAAAAATCATCTTCATTAAAAAGGGCACTTGTGTTTTGTGGGGGAAAGGAAAGCAGATTCTACAGGAGTTGTAACTTTTGTACAGACCTAGAATACTAAATTACCCTCTAGAGGGGATGAAATCCTAACAAAGCGTTGGTGCTCCATGAGATGTGCTGGTGCTGCAGACGTGTTGCAGACTAATAGCTCTGGTACTTGTGGGGGGATGGGAGCATAGCCCCACTCCTGCTTTCACTTATGCAAAGGGCCTCCTGCCCAATCTCTGCAAATCAGCCCTCCAATGCCCCATTCCCAAGAGTCCCCCAACCCTCAATAGAGACTCTGGGAGGATGAAATGGGGCTGTTGTGGGGATGAGTGGGTGGAAAGAGTTTCTCTGTGGGAACAGGCTTTCAGACACATTTAAGATCCAACCTACTGTCATGTTCAAAATGACAAATACCTGGATGCACACATACCTGTTTCAGTGTCCCAAAGTTTAAGGTACCGGTCATATGCAGCACTGAGAAACTGGCTCCCAGCATTGTTAAAGCATATATCTCTAACAGCTTTACTGTGTCCTATGGGATGAAAAAAAAATTCAGAAGAGCATCATTAATCGCGGACTCACTATCTGTGGTTTTGCATATCCATGGTCAGGTAATAGACACTTGACCCTGGTATACAAGCGGGGGAAAGGTTTTAAAAGGGTTAAATCCATGTATCCAATGGTTGGGGGTGGCTGGAAATGATCTCTGAGGTAATTTCCAACTGCCATTTTGATACTGGAAACCATTTTAGGCTCATTTTGTCAAAATACACGGGGGAAACTGTGGGGTTTTTTTGCCAATCTTTTATTCTTGGGGGGCACTGCTGACCTGCTAGGGACCCGTGGAGCATGGTAGGCCATGTCACCTCACATTTCTAGGGCCTTTAATCACATTTTACCAACCTCTGTGAACATAACCCCCAGATTACATACCCCCAAATGACTCAGTATTCGCAGTTTCCATATCCGTGGTAGTAGCGGAGAACGGAACCTCTGCAAATACTAAGGTTCTCCTGTATTAGCAGGAAAGGGAAGCACACTTAACTTCTGAGGGAGGGAACAGGGTTTGGAAGCACAGCATCTGGCCTGCAATCTGGCCCCCAAAGCATGGAACCTCACCAGAGAGCATTAACCAACTGTTCAGTTTTGTGAATAGTTTTTCCAGTCCAGTATGGGAACTGCACATATGCCACCATTTTTGCACACATAGTTCTTAGTTCAACAATGGATGCACAAGCTCACAAAAACTTCTCTCATGAGTCACAGTTCTAAAAATACAACTGTGAAGAAATGCTACAGAATTCTTTTTTTGAACTGCATTTAATCTGCTCTCAGGTTCTTCACGTCCCAGAAACCAGAGGTGAAAGGCTACTTCCACAGTTGAATTATGTGCACTGATTTTGCAACAGTTTAAAAAATGGTCTCCACATCAAAAGGAAGCACTATGCTTGGAGGACAGAGAAAAGAGTGCTAAGTAGTTCACATATCTAAAAATACCTCACCTGCATTTTTAAGCCCTTGGTTATGGGGGGGGGATTGGAATTCTTCATTCCCCCTGCCCCCACTCAAAGCTTTTGTGAAGAGCTTTTCAACAATAATAATTCAGCTCTTAAGAAAGATGATGAGACCTAGTTATTCCATTATTAAAGAGCTGGTAAGAGTTTCATCATATCAATTTTCTCTGGCTTGGCTGTATTTTAAACCTATTTCCAGATAAGGCAAGAAATAGGAGAAGTGGAGTGGGGTTGGCAAATCCCCTCCTACCAAACTTCTGAATTCTGTGGTGGAAGAAATATACTTATGTTGTGGGGATGCTCTCTCCTGGCCCCAGCTCCAGCCTCACTTCATTTCAGTGAAATTATATACCATGGTAGAGAATTTGTCTTAATGGGTTTAAGTCAATATAATTAAAAAGTGATGATACTGTTTTGTCATAATTTACTATAGGTATCACTTAGTATTTAAGTTCAACTGAGATTTTACCAGCTTTAAAAGTTATGGACATTTGAACTAACTTGCACAACTTGGTAAGACAGCATTCCATTAAATCCAGCTAAATTTCACTGACTGAGGATTTTCAACTACCATTGTCAATCACTATTTTCTGAGATTCCTTAGTGACATATATAATGATTATTCACTTGAGGCAAAAATGAATGTTTTGCCTACCCCACTGATAAATAAAAGTGCCCAATTGACATTTGAAGCAGTGTAATTTTCTGTTAAATAAAATCATTACATTAAAAAAAAAATTACCAATGAAAGTACGTAAGCATCTTCGTTCTCCATATACTTCCCAGAGCTAAGGAGTTAAAAAGAAAGTAAAATGCTTTCATTAACAGTCAAATGCAAACATATCTGTCTAGTTGTATGCATAAACTATTTATGGTGTTATTTCAAAGCAAACCCATCTGTAAATGCACTTGTTAATACCTACTGATTCACAGAAGAGTTTAGGTTCCGAGCTACTTCCTGAAGTTTTACACTGCAGCATCAGTGGCAATGAAGATGTTGCTGCCATTTCTTCCTCCATCAATCCTTACCCTACTCGTCTCACTCAGATAATGCTCAGGCTGTTTGAGAATTCCTATGCTCTTCAAAGTAGTTGAGCATAGTTTAGTTCAAACATTACACCTGTGTGGTGATCCACTGCTGTGGTGGGGCAGCAGGAGGATACCACTCCACTCCACCATGCACATAAAACAACAGATGAGATATATAAGGCACACAGAGGGCTGTGTGCATTAGGGCTCAATCTGGGTAGTCTTTCCCCTTCCTGCTTTCCAGGTGGAAGAAATTAGGCCATGAGGTACTCTATGAAGAGAGGTACCTCAGGTGTTACTTTATGGAAGGACATCTTAGTCAGGAAGCAATTTCTTTGTGATGTAAAGGGGCACACGTATACCATGCCCACCGTACCACACAAATGGACTACTGTGGCTCTGTACAGAACTGCTGAACAGATGATAGCCATTCATTTAAAATTCACATTATTGAAAGTAGTAAAAGGAAACATCAAAACTCACCAGAATATTACATGTGAGTTTTATGAACTTAATAAAAGCTACAAGTCAAGAAGGATTGGGGCGGGGGGTGGGGAATGAATACCAATTCCTACACATTAACATTCTTATCTGCTTATATTTCTCAATGACAGACATACTGCAGTGAGATTTCTGTTGCTAAAACCATTTTGTGATTTTTATATCCCCTGTTAACTGAGAAAAAAGGCAGCTTTAAAAAGTGGCGATTCTCTTTATTTATCAGGGGGAGAACTGTTCCTATCCAACCCAAGTACAGTATCTCTCCAGTGGCTGTTGCTGATGTCTATCTTTTATGACTTTTTCAATTGTGAGCCTTTTGGGCACAGGGAGTCATTTTGTTTGCTTGTTTATAGCTATGTAAACCACTTTGGGAACTTTTGTTGAAAAGTGGTAAATAACTGTTATACAGCACTGGTATATTTAATTAAGTCAAATATAAAATGAGAAAACAAGCTACTGTATTTCCACGAAGAGAGAGAATTCCAAAAGTATTTAAAATAACAAAAAGGCCATTAACCAGAAAGACACTAGATATTTTTAGTGCAATACAAAGACAAGTGTACTTGTCACAGAGTTAAGGGGAGGCACAGCCAAAATTTAGCTGGTGTGAATGTAACATCATGTAAGTATTGACCTTGAATTCATTTATTTTTTGTTTTGAAGCTACTCACCTTAATTTTACAGTCCATGGAACAAGATAGCAGCAGGTGGCCAGAAAGAGGAAACAGCCTCACAGCACTGACTCCCTTTAAATAAAAACATAACTGTGAAACAGAACAGAACGCCTAAAATATTCTTTCCCCCCAGTATGCTTATAAGATGAAATAATGGGAATGAAATACACATACTCCCATTCTTCAGATGAAATACTTAGATCATTTTAATGCATACAACATATAAAATATCTTACTTGAGCAAAAACATTTCAGTGTCCAACCATCACTGTCAATGCTCTATTTCAAGCAGCTGGGAGGACTTGAGCACAAGTACAGTAACAAACTAGATAACCCATCCAAGGGCAGGAGAAAAGCCGGAAGGAGGAGATGAGCAGCTTTTCAAAAATTAGCCCTTTTATTGACCAATAAATTCCATTGCCCTTCTCATTTCCTCTTTAATATTAATGTAATTTGCACAGAATGTAATTTGCACAGCACCTATTACTTTAAAACAGCATTTGGTAAAGTCTAGACTTTATTATCGTAAATGTGAGATGAGGGGTTGTTGGATTTGTGGAGGAGGAGGGTTGGTGCCAAGTTAAAGGAACAGTGTATAAGATAGTATGTATGGAATGTTATTTTATATTGGGGAGACAGGGAGACCCCTGTTAAAAAGGTATAAAGAACATATAGCTGATATGCAATATAATACAGATCGGATTGAAACCCTGGGCAAAAAATATGAAAGAAAAACAAAGGAAGAGTTGCACAAACCAAGGTGCTTATTCTAACCCCAGGCACATAGTTTTGCGAGGGACAGGCAGCTGCAAAAGAGAAGAGGAGATCACTGAAAGCCATTGTTCCTGAAAGGAATGCCATGATAATTTTTTGGTGTTTAGCACAGAATTTCTGGGAGTCCGTTGAGGAATTCTCATAGAAATCTGCAGGAACTTAGATTGTACCAGCTTCAGAGGGTCTCTGCAGGACCCAGCTGCAGAAGGTCTTGGATGATATGGATTATCTGGACCCTTCTCAATCTGGCTTCTGCTCTGGATATAGGACTGAAACTGTCTTGGTCGCTCTAGTGGATGACCTTCGCTGGGAACTAGACAGGGGGAGTGCGTCCCTGTTGGATCTGCTGCACCTCTCAGTGGCATTTGATACCATCAGCCATGGCATCCTTCTGGACCGCCTCTTGAGTATGAGAATTGGAGGTACTGTGTTGGAGTGGCTCCGATCCTTTCTTGGGGGGAGGGTCCAGAAGGTGGTGCTGGGGGACTATTGCTTGGCCCCATGGCCATTGGCCTGTGGGGTCCCACAGGGTTCGGTTTTGTCCCCCAAGCTGTTTAACATCTACATGAAGCTGCTAGGAGAGGTCATCTAGAGACTTGGACTGAGTTGTCAGCAATATAGCAATAGCAATATGCAGATGATACTCAGCTCTATCTTTCCTTGTCACCTGATCCTAGGTACAAGGTGGATGGCCTGAATCGGGGGCTGGAGGCCGTGATGGGTTGGATGTGGGCTAATAAACAGACTGAATCCAGACAAGATGGAGGTAATGTTGGTCAGTAGGAGAGCCAATTGGGATGAGGTGATTCTACCTGTTCTAGATGGGGTTGCACTCCCCTTGAAGGATCAAGTATGTAGCTTGAAGGGTATTACTGGACCTGGCTCTGCTTTTGGAAGCTCAGGTGGAGGCGGTGGCCAGGGGTGCCTTTGCACGGTTTCACCTAGTGCGCCAGCTGCGTCCCTTTCTCAAGAAGGCAGATTTGTCCACAGTTACCCATGCCTTAGTCACGTCACGGCTGGATTACTGTAATGCGTTCTACATGGGGCTGCCCTTGAAGAATATCCGGAAACTGCAGCTAGTGCAAAATGTGGCAGCTAGGGTCATATCTGGAGCTGCGCGGTGTGATCATATCACACCAATTTTGAAAGAGCTGCACTGATTACCAGTGTGTTTCTGGGTCCAATTCAAGGTGCTGGTTTTGACCTTTAAAGCCCTTAGCGGTTTAGGCCCAGGGGTTTGGGCCCAGGTTCCCAAGGATTGCTGCCTGCTTGACGAGATCATCTAAGGGGGCTCTGCTCCAGGTGCCAACAATAAGGGAAGCTCAGCTGTCGTGCACACAATACAGGGCCTTCTCTGTTGCTGCCCCCAGACTTTGGAATGCTCTCCCAGTGGTCATTCGCTCCTCGGACTCCATCACAGTTTTTAGAAAGCTTGTTAAATCTTGGCTTTTTATCCAGGCAATGATTGTTTCTATTGCTGCTTCCGTGTGTTTTTACCCATGTATAGCTTTTATCCTTTATTTTATATATTTTAAATCAGATTTGTTTAATATTTTTAGCTTAACACTCTTAATAATTGTTGTTTTTATTGTATGTTTTTAAACTTTTGTAAACCGCCTTGGGGTTGTTTTTAATGAAAGCCAGTATATAAATTTAACAATAAATAAATAAATAAGATCACAAGAATGAACACACTTGTAATTCTATAAATTCTACAGGGAATACTAACACAACAGAATATATAAATAATCTGTGCATGAAATAATGACACACTTGTCTCGGAGCCAGTTCAGTTCCTTAGGAATCCATAATAATGGATTACAGTAAACAAACAAAATGTCGTTAAAAGTAAATATCAGATGACATGAGCCTGTGACACTGGTTGGAACTTTGGCTAGAAGTTCCATAAAAGTTCTCTAAGGGAGCCATTTTACATCTTTACTGAATGAGCATTACATTTAATGGAAAAAGATTGATGGCCTAGATAGGAAATTATATTCACAGTTCTGAATATAGTAAAATGTTTTCACACATTAGCAAACTAACACTAATGTGTTGCTAATGGCACCAGTACTTGGCTCTAAACTACAGGTGAGAATTGGGATAATGCAAAGTCTGCTTATGCAGAGAAATGTTCTTTCCTGGCAAAAGAAAAATAAAAAACACACAACCACTTTTGTTATCCTAACAATTTGCTAAGCTAGAATGTATAGTTTTGCTTTTGAAAGACACTGGTGGACATGTGGTCATAATCACATATGCATATTATTTTGGAGTCCTCCTCCCCTTATTTTTAGTACTGCCTGAAAACAGGCCACCAACAAAATTAACCAATGCTTGCTGCAAAGACAGGAAATCTGACAAGCACCTTATGCACTACAATTCAAATCTAAATAAGCCTGTGTTGAGGAAATACAGCTTCAAACGTGCCCTGAAGCCATCTACCCTGTTTCCCCGAAAGTAAGACCTAGCAGTAATTTCTGATGTACCGCTAATTGCCCTAGTGCATTTTTGGGGGCTAAAATTAATATAAGACACTGTCTTATTTTCGGGGAAACACGGTAGTTAACTAGGATACATCCAAATGCTTACATAAGATATAGGGAGAATGAAAGGCTGCCTTGTACACAGTTCCATACAAGTTTTGTAACATGAAAAGCTTAAACACCAACTAAGCACCAACTGCCCTTCTAGATTGGGTCTATGAATCAAGGCCGAGTTTAAAGAGCAGCTTGGACAGAATGGTATTTAGAACGAATACAGAGATGGGTTAGAAATGCAGAGCAAAATTGACTTAACAAAGCATCCATTATCTTTTAGGAATGCAACAGAGCAAGGAAACACAAGTCTAGAAAGGCATCAGAAGAGAACAGGAAAAACAGCAATCATGCACAACGGCATATGACATGATTACTAGCACCAAACATTTTCTAGCAACAGTGCAACGATCTGTTAGAACCAACCGTTTCTATACTACGGATATAGTTTCATACACAGGACTGTGCATTTCCCCATTGGTATTATATCTGTCACTGACTGAATTAATGAAAGTTGGGTCTTCCAATGATTCAGTTTGCGCAAGTACATGCACAGAGCTTTGGGGATGTATCCAAAGAAAGTTAGTCGTGACTAAGTTCCAATTAATGCAACTTCATAATTAATTAATTAATTAATTAATTAATAATCAATGAAATTAATGAGATTTAAGTTGGTCACAACTAACCTATTTCACTGATATTGATGGTAGTTCATCAGAACTGACTATATTTGGATACAACCCTGTGATATTCTGGAAAAAATGGTAAGGGCCCAAGTCTTTTTTGTTATAATAAAAAGACCAAGTTGATAACAAGGTATGCATCACACAAAAACAGGGAAAACTTAAAATGTTAATCTTTCCTCACCTTTGTATGTCCAGACCATACATGGATTTGTTTCTTAGGAAGATAGCATTTCTCAGGGGGTACGGCTGAACGTAGGTTAACGCCAACATCCTGAGGAACATGAAGATAGGACCTCCCTTGATAGTCATACATCTCTTTGACTGAAAAATAAGCCATATAAAAATAAAAAATAATAACAAAAATTCTTTTAACAATCTCTCTGAAATATTTCATGAATAAATATACACAAATACAGAAGAACTTGATAAAAGTGTCTACATTTTAGACCCACAAATTAATCTTCTGTATTAGTATTAAACTCAGAGTGTTTAACAAGAATATTAGTATCTGGCTTCTTTGTGCCACTGATGATGGTGACAATTTAAATCTTATATAGCTGGAATCTGGAGAGTCTCTTTGCTACTGTGGGGTGGGTTATCTGAGAAGGGAAAGTGACCCACGGTAGCTATATTAAAAATAACTATATTTCATTCCAAAGTATCAGAATTGGTTTGCAATATGGTAATGTATTGTGAAGGGGTGTGTATGAACTCCATTCCCCGTGGTTCTTGCTCCCTGATCAGTGCTATGATATTCTGTACTATTCCTACTGCCATAACTCTGTGTGTTGCTTCACCCACTTTTTTTGCCAACGTGGTTTATGAAACGTGGTTTTGCCAACATGTGTTATGAAACTATGAACAAGAAAACAGGGAAGGGACTATAATCCAACTGGCTGCATTGGCAGGGGTCCGCTATATCCCTCCTGGCCAAGCAGAACCACTTCTATTGCTGAAGTCTCTCTAGGCTGGACAGAACCTCCCCAGTTCTTTTCTTGTGGGCCTCGAGGGAAGGACGATAGTCCAATAGGTCGAGTGCAGTACCCCGTTAGCCTTGGGCCAGAGTACCCTGATCCAATAGTGCATAACAATTGGGTGGGAAGAAAAGATGAACATGACCTGTGTCAGGACTGATATATGAAGTGCTGGGGGAAGAAAGGAGAGAGGCACAATGCTGAAAAGATGGATGACATACAGGCAGGGAACAGCGAAGACTCTTCACCCTGATCGCTATGAATTCCACCCACACCAGCACTAAGCTTTTAAAATTATCACTTCAAACCTTTATAGGCAACAACAAAAGCTACAAGAAATGAGGAGAGATTTATTAGTGTGCAGAAGTTTAAAAGAGGACAAAAATAAAAATTCCAAAGGTTTACTTTTATGCGATAGTTATGACAATCAAATGAGGGTGGCAAATTAAGATACAGGGAACTGACATTTGAGATGAATATACAAGCAAATGACATTTCCACAGTGTTCCCAATAGTACAGTCTGCCTACATTCCAAATTTAACCACATAGTGAAATTCTTTCCTGCTTTAGCACAAATAACAAAACTAGGCTGTTTCCAAGTGTCTTCCCTGCTGGACCCCCTGCGTCTCTGTCACCATGTTTTCTTTTAGAGATTTTATTTCTTCCTACGCAGCATACTGTAAGATTATTGGCACAGTCAACAAGCCACAATATGCATTATCATCCCTGATGATCAAATGTTTCAAAGTAGATGAAGAAAATGGCTTGCCAAAGACAGCACTTACCATGCAAAATGGTCTTTTCTTCTCCGGGTTTATCATCTTCATGTTTGCCTTTCTTTTGTCTCTTTGCGGTTATTTCATCCAGTTCCCTCTGCTCTTCCTAAGTAGTCCAGATTCTAAAAATTACTATTCTTGTTTCTACAGAAAAATCTAGAACAGCATGTTTTCACTGAATTGACTTATTAAAGTAGTTACCTCTTCAGAAGCGGGACCTCAGAAATGAATTTTAAAAAAAACATTTCATCATTCAGTCAAGAAACAGGTTTTCACATTCTTCACATGCAAAGGAATGGCTAAATCAGTTACATTTACAGTGGAGGCAACTGCTTCCTCACTTCAGATGCAAAGGCTAATCTTAAGTAGAATCAGCTATAAATCATGCTAATTTACAGAAGATGCCAACATCAAAAAGTGTCTAATCCCATTCTCCAGGAACAGGGCTGTAAGCTAAAAATCATCAGGTGTAGCAGTTGGCTGTGAACTGATATAACCAAAGAAAAAAACCCAGCTTTGATAGGGATCAATTTCTTTTAAGCTCCCTTTCTCAGGTAGGTGGCCAGCTGTGTCAATCTGGCTACAGCAAACATTGGGGAATGCATGTCCCAACTGCATACAAGATTTATCACTACACATGGCCCTTGGTACAGCATGTGGGAGCTTTACCCCATGCACAGCATCTTTTTGCCTTTGCTAGACTGGCACAAAGGCACGGGACTGAAAGCTACTAATTAATGAACATCTCTGCCGAAGTGCACCTGTAGTTGTTGGGAGAACTGCATGTTTACTTCCCTGCTTGGGAACTATACATCAACTAGAACAGATGTTTCTACCAACTTGAGTGCTGGTAAAGATAAAGACTGACTTATCTTATATAGTAGGACTGTAGGATTAGGAGGCAACATACAAGATGTGCTGTAAAACTGCTATACACTTCAATTTTGTTCATTTATAAATTTGTTATTGTTTTAAAATTAACCCCCGCCCCAAAAGGCAGTGTACAGAAAGATGATTTATACATTTTCAAATAAAAATATCACACTCATGCTAAGATCAGGGTCCAAGGAGTCATGTGTGAAAAAACGGCAGGATGGGACTTCAGATCAGAGCCTTAATTCAATCCTATGACTTCTCCATTAGCTGATTTTTATAAGCTTAAATCATCTATGGCTAAAGTCTATTCTGGATTTCCATGAGGGTGATCATGATCCCCCGCCCCCCTTTTATGTTTAGGATATACAGCCCTGGTGAGAAGTTGCTTTTTCTGGAGCTAAAGTAGGAGTTAAACTACCTGATGGCTCTTGGTGCCTCTTTTTGTTGGTTTAGAGTCAAGACAACTCCAGTGAAAGGGGGAGAGGGCATCTTTGACAGAAGCAGGGGCGTAGCTAGGGGAGAAAGGGCCCGTGTTCATCCCTCTCTCTGGCGGCCCCCCAGAGTGAGGAGATAATGGAGAAAATAGGGAGGGGTGGAGCAGGAGGGCCCTCAGGAGCTGGGGGCCCGTGTTCTTTGAACCCTTTCGTTCAATTATAGCTACGCCCCTGGACAGAAGGGGACTTTTAGTTAAAGGTGCAGGTGAACCTCCTTATTCGCGGATTTGCATATCTAGTTGGGAAAATGATACCTGACCTCAGCATATGTAAGGTGGGGGGACCAATTAAAAACACACTGACCTCGCTTATCTACAGGTTGGGGGTGGCCAGAAATGAGAGCAGAGGTCATTTCCAGCCGCTATTTTAGGCATCAGAGCCACAATATGGCTCCTGTCAAAACCCTCAAAACAAACCATGATTTTCAGCCATTTTAGGGGCATAGCATGACTCGAGAACAACAGCAGAACAAAGAAAGAAGTTACCCTCCAGGGAGAATTCAGCCAATTTTCAGTCATTGCCAGCCAGTTTAGGGGCACAGTGCAACTTGGGAGGAGCAGCAGAGACTGGTAAGGAGCTCCCCCCCGAAAATCAGCTGGTTTACGGACATTTCTGGCCAGTTTAGGGGCACAGTGCAACTTGCAGGGAGCAATAGAGACTGGTAAAGAGCGCTCCCCCACCGTGAAAATCGGTCGATTTCCGGTCAGTTTAGAGGCACTTGCAGGGGGGACCAGCAGAGCAAGTTAAGAAGCACCCGTCCCATGAAAATCAGCTGATTTTTGGCAGAAAATGGCCAACTGGTACCTAACCCCTGCGATCCCATAGCAATGATTTGATATTTGCAGTTTCCATATCTGCGGTACAGCTGCAGAATGGAACCCCTGCAAATATTGAGGCCCACCTGTATATTAGTTGTGTGTGTTTAGGAGTGATTAATGGGGTCTGGCCTGGCTTTGAGAGACGAGGATGAACTTAGTTCTGCACTAGGTATCTTATTTTTTTGCAGCTAGACTTCTGCTTGGGTATTACTTACTAGGTTTAAAAATATGATTAAGTGGATTGCTTAATAGTATTTTTTTCATAGTATTGAATTTTATTATTTTCCCCCCAATTTGCCAGACAAATTGTTTTTGGGATAACTGATGTCTTGATTTGACTTTTTTAAAGTGTTTTTTGGTTTCAATGTACAACATTCTTTAAGACCAGTGATTTAGACAAATTGAATAAATTCCAATTCTCAAAATGGAATTTTTAAAGACTCCTCCTGCAGCTCCTTGGATCTCCCCAATCAATGGTTCTGCGGACAAGGGGACCCTCCAGAGGAGCATTCAACAAAACTCAAGAGGTGGCAAATGGAAGGAGAAATCAGCAAATCCTTCAAGCATGTGTGCAAGCGCTTTGGGCATATACTTGGAGCTGTTTGGATCCCAGCCTAAGTATTATGACTATTACTATTGCTACTACTATAACTGACATTAAAAACACTCACTTCTGAAGGTTTCGCAACATCCTTTTCATCAACGTATTTTGCCCATGGTCCCAAGAAGCCATCAATATTAGATGCATCATTCTCTTTGAATTTCTTCCTTTTTTCTGTTTTCTTTTGTCCCGTTTCAAACACAGTTAGACCTGTGGGCAGTAACAGAAGGATAAGTCTAGAGATCTGAAGGGAATATTTAATGTTTAAGAATGCCAATGTATTCTTATTTTTAAAATAGTAACGGATAGTCCAAAAGACAAAACCTTAGAATTAGAATGCTGCTTTACTTAATAAATTAGGAACATAGGAAACATAGGAAACTGCCATATACTGAGTCAGACCATTGGTCTATCAAGCTCAGTATTGTCTTCACAGACTGGCAGCGGCTTCTCCAAGGTTGCAGGCAGGAATCTCTCTCAGCCCTATCTTGGAGAAGCCAGGGAGGAAACTTGAAACCTTCTGCTCTTCCCAGAGTGGCTTCATCCCCTGAGGGGAATATCTTGCAGTGCTCACACATCAAGTCTCCCATTCAGATGCAACCAGGGCAGACCCTGCTTAGCTATGAGGACAAGTCATGCTTGCTACCATAAGACCAGCTCTCCTCCCCAAATTAAAATATATTATTATTATTATTTTATACCGCCCTTCATCTAAAACCCCGTAATAAAGAATGATTTAATTTGAAATAATAATAAAACTTCAATTGAAACAGCCTGATAAAACACAACTATGTTAAAAGAGAGCTGGGAGTCACTCATTGGCCAAAACCCCATATAAAAAGGGCAGTCTTCAATTTCCTTTTGAAGGTTGGGAAAGAAGAAGCCATGTGGATCTCTACTGCACATGAATTCCACAAACTGAGGGCAATCACTGAGATAATATTAATCATAACACAGATGGACCTCATTATCCACAGATATTCAGTGCTCAGCTACAACCGTGGATAATGGAACTGTGGATAACAACACATCAAGGCAATGGGAATTGGGGGTGGGGGGGTTATGTTCCTGGAGGATAAAATAGGCATAAATCAGAGAAATAAAATGCCATGTTGTGCTACAGCAATGCCCCCCAAACCCACACATTATGCATATATTTTTTACGAAAAATCCTGGAAAAGAGCCACAAAATGGCTCTGCTCAGCAAAATGCTAGCTGGAAATGACTTGGAGGTCATTTCTGGCCACCTAGGAACTGTGAATACGAGGTTTTCAACCCTTTAAAAAAAACACCTGTAACCATGGATATTGATAGTTCTGTTAAAACAAATCAATTTAATCTGCAAAAAGGAGAAGCATACACAAAACGGCTCCAAGGCACGCCTGTGCTGGGGTGGGTGGGTGGAGAGATACTAGATCTTGTCAAAAGCCTCTTTAGCATCAATAAAGATAGATGCTGATTTAATATTTCCAAATAATGTAGTCAATCACATTTAACCATTTTCTTCATATTGTGGAATAGCTTCCTTCTGTTGCTAAACTCTTGCTGATCAGTATATGTAACTTGTTACAATATTTCATCAAGTGTTTTAGAGTAAACTACTACAAATGACTTGTAATCACAATTTAGCAAATATATACACAGGCTCTTCTCATGATCAGTGAGAAGAGCCATAAGGCGGTTTGCGTGGAGAGTGGGCTTAGCCTGCTCTTCCCGCAGACAATCGGAAGGCAGCCCTGGGCGGCTGGATCGGCCGCCCACACGACTGCCGGCTCCGTCACGGAGCCAGCGGGGGCTGCGGGGATCGGGGGCCGCATAACCTCTGGAAGTTCCAGGATGCCCCACGCAGGTGTGCGGGGCATCCTGGAGAGACCCCCGATCCCAGGAAGCTGTTTGCAGCCTCCCGGCGGGGGTCTCCTTATGTGTTGTCGTGGCAGCACACAAGCAGGAAACCACCTGGGCTAAGGGGAGGGCTACTTTGGCCGGCTAGCCACCAGGGAACCACCGGCCTCACCCGCTGGTTCTCATGATGGGGGGAAACAGGGCTGGGCTTCTTTAGCCCGTTTCCCCCCCATCATGAGAATAGCCTCATTATATGATAGCTCAAGAGCAAGGTATTTACAAGGCTTAACAGCCACAATGTTTTCCTCTGTCCCAGATCTAGGTACATTTCTGTCTTCAATCATGTTATTTATGGCTCAAAAAGGAGTATCTTGCGACTGTCCCTCTTCTGCTTCAGTTGCTCTTATAACTTTCGCTAATTGTAATGTCTCATCCAAAGACAACTTAGCCTTCTCATATCTTGGGGAGCTGTAACGTTTTTGAAGAACATAATCGGTATCCTCCTGTTTGAGATTGTCTGAGGAATATTAACTAAAACACTTTCTGAACTCTTTAAAAACTCTGCTTCATTTGAGCTTAAGTTTCTGTACTTCGCTCTAACCCATGCATTATTACTATTTTTCTTTTATTGAACATATAGGCTAAGATCTTTACTGATGTATTTGTTTTTCAAAATACCACTGCAGTGCTTACAAAACATTTGATCTTTCTGAATCTTAGCAACTTCTTTGAATTCTTAGGTCATACACATAGTTATCAGATTCTGGTAGATTATTAGACCAGTTACACTCTTAGATCCAAAAATATGCGGCAGCATCCAGACCTTTCATGGAGAGCTGTTCCATCAGCAGAAGTACCGAAATGGAAGGAGCACTGTGTTCATGGGAGGAGTCCTTGCATGACTGGAAAGGTCCCTTGTGTGAGTACAATGCTCCTTTCATAAAGAAGGAGCTTCTGCTGATGGATCACTGCTCTGTGGTATGGATGGTACCCATGGTAATTTGGTGATCTCTACTTCCAGGAAATATTGTTCTAGGATTTTATGAAATAAAATATGAAATATTGTTATAGGATTTTAGCTGCCAGATTATTGTATGCCAAATATTGGAAGCCAAAGAAAATCTCGTCTAACAAAATGGTATACTACATTATGGGTAAGATCACTTGACATAAAAGGCGGAATCATGGTGATGAGGTGAATGTGTAAGGAAGACTGGTAACCTTTTAGGGGCTTTTGGAGTAGTAATTTCTGATTAATTTCTGGATCTTTTGTCTTATGTGATATATATAGTTATGTAGTCCACAAAAGTCTTATTTTGTATTTTAGTATGCTGAACAACAACAATTTAAGCAGCTTCACAGGCTTTGCTGGAAAAGTTGTACAGAAGGGACTGGAGAAGTTACCTTGTTTGTTACACCTCCGCCAGTGTTTTGAATAGTGATGCTACAGACAAACCGTGTCCAATGCTAACATTCTAGCTCATGAATAAATTATGTAAATTCCAGCTCATGAATCAAATTAATTTTGTATAATATAATATGGGTAAGGCTCGCATTGTCAATGTAACTCCACTAAGTTTTGCCTATGACATGATGAATGACAACTGTAATGTAATGTAATGCTGGGGTCTGCCTTATGTTTCTTTATAGATTGTGAGCCCTTTGGGGACAGGGGACCATCTTCTTAATGTATTATTTATTTTTCTATGTAAACTGCTTTGATAACTTTTGTTGACAAGCGGTATATACATATTGTAGTAGTAGTAGCAGTAGTAGTAATGTATGCTGCTATGCACAAATCGATAGCAGTGGCTACCATTTTGTAGCCCCAACAGTAGCCCCTCTGCACACCCAAGCATCAATTGCTCAAAAACACATTAATACTTATGCACAGCAAAATGCTGCTTCTTCCACTGGAAACATTACAAACAGATTAATTAAATCTTTTTAAGAAAGTGCCTTCTTTATCATAAACCCTCCTGCTTATTAAGATCATCCGAGGAAGACCAGTTACTGTTGCCATTGGTTCATTCAGTGGCGACTCAGGACTGAGCCCTCTCTATGGCTGCCCCAGAGCTTTGGAATGTTCTCCCTGTCAAAAAAAAGAGTTTCTCCATCCCTGGCTGCTTTTTAAAAAGACCCTTAGATGCAACTGTTTTCTCTGGCTTTTAGTTAAATATATTTTAAACTGTTTTAATGGTTTTTATTTTGTGAAAGTGTTTCAATTATTTTTATTCTGCTTTTAAGTTGGTTGTATTTTTTTTAAACCATACACACGACCTGAGGATGCATATGTTAGGTAGTCTCTAAATACGATAAAAATGAATGCATAATAAAAATAAATATGCATTTCATTTTAAGATATGACAAATTTATACAAATTGTTGTGGTAAACAAACATAAATTAATAAGTGATAAATCTTGAGTTTACAAGAGCACTGAAAATATTATTTGAGTTGTTATAACTTCCCTTACCTTGGTTCTTCTCAGCTTCTTCAACAGACCCAATATATTTAGTAGAAACCTCATAATCATCTATTGAGGGATCCAGCGCATATCCTGTAGGACGACGACAAAACCACAACTTTAAAGATTTTTCTTCTACAGCAGGTTTTTGCCAACATTTCAACCTTAGCCATACATATCCAGAACACTTTTGCTCCCCAGCCACGTAATAGTCCATCTTTTAAAGCTTTAGTTCATCTTTGAAGCTAATGTGATTACAGTAGAGACTTTTCAATGTTCACTGCTTCTATTTTTATGACACTTGTTGCATAGGACAATTACTGTACCAGTTCTGCAAACTAAATACACTCCATAGACACAGCACACATACTGCCTTCCTATCAAAGTCTGATAGAACTACTTGTTAAGTTCCTCAAAACAAGGACCCAAAGAAGCAAAAAGGGATTACAATCTACTGACTGAATTCAAGCAGCTTGTAAAAGGTAGTGATTGCACTTTTAAGCTACTGCACCAGTCTTGACTGATTAAGTAAGCTTAACTTTCCAATTAAACTATTGCTTGATTGTGCCATCTTGTTAAACAGATTACTGTTATGCTATTACAATCTCTTCCTGAACTAATCTATTTGTAATATGCTGGGCACTGTATGTTATTTATGTTTATGCAACAGATGAAATGATGTGTCTAACTCTGCTTTGCATTCCTTGCTCATACTGTTCTGGGATCTCAAGGATATGTCCATGGTGATTGAATGGATGAGAGAAAACTATTAGCATTGTAACTATTTGATTGCAATTTACTGAAGAAAATATATTGAGTTAGTCCGTAAAGGAACAATGCACTCTCTTTAAAATAATAAGAGTCACATCAGATTAGATCATTTCATCTCACCAAGGGCCAATGTAAATTTATCAGTAGTTTAGGTTAACAGATCAGACATTTAGGACAGCATGTTCCTTTCTCCCCTTATCCCTGTGGACTCCCTGACCTCGGAATCCTCCTCAATACACCTGCTCCCACGGTTAGGCACTAAGCACAACTAGTCACCCAGACATAACACAAATCAAGTGCACAGTGCACAGCGTTCTGTCTGGCTGACTTCAGTTATTTGCCAGTTTCTAATTCAGTATTGGTTGGCTTTTCCAGGTTATACAGACACATGTGGGGGACAGTTTTCAATGCTCTCCAACAACCTTAAAAACTAATTTAAAATATATATGCCTATGGCTCCTCTATTGTATTCTCCAATTCTCTTCTCTAGAATTCTTTCATTCGAAAAATAATAGAATCATCAAGTGCTTAACATTACTTTAAGAGTACAATCCTATGCACTAATCTAAATGGGGCTTAGTCCCAAACTACAACCTCAAAGAAGCTAATATAAATTTCCAAGGAACATACAATCACTACCAACACCATGCTTTTGGGAAATTACAGAAAAGACTGCACCCTAGTGATACATAAAACAACACCATAATTCATTAGATGTAAACTATGTTAATTCAGATAATGATGGAAGGCCAGTCAATCTCTTCATCAACGATCAGATGCAACAGGCAATCTGATGAGGCAAGCCACACAGTGAGAGTGATAAAAGCCAGAAGCACTGGGTGCTAGTACACCAATTTGACAGCTACAAGTCACAGGCCATCTCCATTTGAATCATTAGCTAGAGAAGACAGTCTCACTTTGCTTTGTTTGTTTTTAAACAGTGTTGCCAGTCTGTTTCTAAAGCTGAAAGTAGTAGGCTTCTTGAAACTGCTGCAGCTGAAGAAAGATAAAGCTTCCTTCTTCATAGATCCTGAGAGCTGCACACTTCAAGTTTACAACTACTCTAACTGGAAGTGACAGAGATGAACCACCTCGTTGACTCTTAAATAAAAAAGCAGAGTATTAATTCAGTAACAAAGCAAGCTGCCAGCATAGAACACCTACTCTGTGTAATGGGTTCTGCCACATGGCCTGAGGAAAACAGCAATTGCCCCCCACACAAGCAAATGAGAGGTAGCTCTCTGCCATCTCCATACCATCACCAAAACCTGGCTGGCCAGGTGGACACTTGATAATGATATTTGCAAGGCTGATCATTGCAAATGTCATAGGATTATTTGGTGTTTATTATACTGATGCAAATGTCACAAAAGTAAATTGAGCACTATGGAACCTAGTTTCATTTGCATGATTTTGCATGGTTTAACAGAATCCATTTTTCAGGGTACTCAACTTCACACTTTCTCTTTTTAAACTAAGGCAGAAATGCCAGTTTAGATGTATGTCAGAATCAATACAGCAGCTTATTTGTCCTCCTACTGTACTGATACTGTCCCTGGGATTCTGTTTAGCTATTGCTTCCTCAAAACAAGTGATCATGAATAGAGCCACTGGGCAAGATTTAATCTTCAGTGGGAGCTGTATTTTCTATAGCCAAGCTGCATTTTGTTCAGAATCTTTCCTGTATAAAAAGGGCTTTGAACAATTCTCACTTTATACTGAGAATGTGAAAGAGATTCCTATCTTTTTTTCTGACACAGACTTCCAAATGCAGCTGCAAGGAAAAATCTGCTGTTTTAAGATAGATGTTGTATGCGATCTGTCCCAACTTAAAGCAATCTACTTAATTCCCCCCTCCCATTACAGACAAATTGGTGCACATAAATAGGTTAAACTACACTTTGCCTATTCCAGCTATTGAAGTCTGCACCTGAATAAAATTAATGATAAACTCTTTCTGAATTCAGCCTCTTCAAAAGATGTGTACACATGGCGGAACTGAACCACATAGACCCCCTCCTCTCCTTCTCTCCCTGGTAACAGAACTGCCTCAGATGTAGAGAGGGAGAAAGCATTAACATTTTGTTTCGAAGGTTACAAGCAAAGGGCAAGTCCTCTGAAAGCACAGAGCAAAACCACAAAAGACAAACAAACTGTTCCTTTACCTCCTTCCCAATCAGACATAAGAGACAGTAAAAGTGATGTTAAACTACTGATGTGGTCAACACACGCATGTGGCTTCTAATAAACAGGACTCCTTTCAGCAACATTGAATATAGAAATGTTATCATTTGAGATGTGGAATCATGTGCAGAAGCAGTGGCTACCATAAATGGCAAAAGTGAGAGCCAAATGCTCCCCTTTCAAACTGGAACCACAGAGATTAGGGGTGTGCATAGTACTGGTTCCGGGCGGTTCGGTTCGAATTAGAACCAAACTCAGACTGAACCGCCTGGTCCGTAAACTGGTTTGGTTCTGCACTAGAACCGAGTAGATCCGGTTGGGCCTAGTTCTTTATGCTTGCAAAGGGGAATCTGGTAAGGATTCCCCTTTACAAGCAAAGGCGGCAGGGGTGGCTCCATCATTGTGTGGGCCTCCCCCACCTAAAGAACCAGGATCACCATGCTCAGAGGCGGCTCCCCTAGGCCCCACTGGCGCTCTCAGCCTGGGCTGGTGAGGGCCTGCTTGAGGCCTCCACGTGAGTGCAGAGACCATTAGAGTGACCTCCACACATGCAGGGACCAGAACCAGGCCGCTGCCAGCTCGCACTGATGGGGGGGAGGATCTGCGCAAACATGTGTTGTGATGCAAATGGCCTCTACATATACATGGTGGTCATTCTAATGGCCTCCACACTTGTGTGGAGATCTGAACTAGACCCCCTCCAGCCAGTGCTGATGGGGTGTGTGTGAGCACAGGCGGGGCCTAGGGGAACAGCCGCCAGATTGCCACTGCCAAGGAGCTGTGCAGCTGCCGTGCATAAGGTGAACTCCCACCAACCCCCCTTTTCAAACCCATAGGGATCCCCCCTTTGCTTGTAAAAGGGAATCCTTACCAGATTCCCCTTTGCAAGCATAAAGAATTAGCTGAACTGGGCTAAACTGTTTTGATCCGAACCATGCCTGGTTCGGCTTTAACTCAGACCAGCCTGGCTTTTTGGAGGGCCAGCCCAGATTGCACTTCAACCATTTGGATAGGGCTGGTTCGAATCAAATCCAGTTCAATTCAAATCACTTTTGCACATCCCTAAGTCAGAGATGTCCTATTCAAAACAAAGCGTAAACACAAGGTAGAACAATCTCCTGCGAGCAACAAACTGTCATCTAATCAAAGGGCTTTTGCTTACAGGTGTAGAGGAAGTTAATTTATTCATAAATGATTTAGAAGTAGGGGTAAGCAGCGAGGTGGCTAAATTTGCAGATGATGACAAACGCTTTCGGGTAGTGAAATCCAAAACAGATTGTGAGGAGCTCCAAAAGGATATCTCCAAACTAGGTGAGCAAGCAACAAAATGGCAAATGCAGTTCAGTGTGGGAAGTGTAAAGTGATGTACATGGGGACGAAAAACCCCAACTTCAAGTAATACATTGATAGGATCTGAGCTGTCAGTGACTGACCGGGAGAGGGATCTTGGCGTCATGGTGGACAGCTCGTTGAAAGTATCCACTCAATGTGTGGCAGCTGTGAAAAAGGCCAATTCCATACTAGGGATCATTAGGAAGGGGATTGAAAATAAAACAGCTAATATTATTATGCCCTTGTACAAAACTATGGTGCGGCCACACCTGGAGTATTGCGTACAATTCTGGTCACCACATCTAAAAAGGGACATTGTAGAACCGGAGAAGTTGCAGAAGAAGGCAACCAAGATGATCAGGGGCCTAGAGTACCTTTCTTATGAGGCAAGGCTCATATTTTTTCACACAATGCATAACCAACTTGTGGAATTCTCTGCCACAAGCTGTGGTGACAGCCAACAACCTGGATGGCTTTAAGAGGGGTTTGGATAACTTCATGGAGGAGAGATCTATCAATGGTTACTTGAGCGCTTGCACACAGTATAGCTGAAATAAGTCTTGGTCTGGGCTCCCTACTGGAAGTGGTAAGAGAATGAATGGGATCAACAACAAACAATAAAGAATTCAAATGGGGTGGTGGTGGAATATGAGAGAAAATAATGACAAAACTGTTTTTTTGAAGTTCCTTGTGCTGTCACCATAACCAATGCAACAATAAAAAAGGAACAGAGGAAAGAGGCATTCTTGCCACTCTCGCGATACACCGAGGACTGGGGCAAGAACACTTTGCAAAGCTCTAAATATTTTCAAGCACTGCTCTGCACAGGTGCAGAGCTGACATACAGGCCCTGTAGCTCTTCAGACAAATGCTGTAACTGTGGAGAACAGGTGAGTGAGGTATTTGTGTGTGTCACAGCAAGGGTGGGATTTGCCAGCACACTCAAGGACACTGGAACCATGTACAGCATCTCCACTTTCAAAACAGCTGGACAGAACTCAGGTTGAAAAAACACTAGATTATTCAAAACTAATGAACATCAGAAGAGGAGAGAAAGAACAGGACTTTGATCTCTTTAGGAAGCTTCTCGGAATTCAACCTATAATGTTTTATTCGTATGAGGGCTATAACTAGCTACTAGAATACTCTATGAAGATGGGCCTGGAAGAACTAAATGTATGAGTTCCTGCTGTCTCTTGCTGACAACTTGCTAGTTTATTTTATTAGTCTGGCAAATTTGAACAATGGTGCCTTTGTCTTATGCTACCAACATTTCGGGCAGAAAGCATATTCCTATGCAGAGAAACCTGCATTCCTAGAGACAGACAAGAGGCATTTTCAAACCTCTCTACAACCTAGTATTTGAGAAGTGCTTTTATTGTGAGGGTGCAATTTCCTACTATTCTTCATCTTCAATTAGAGATACTCTGTTAAGATGAGCTGTGGTCCAATGCTGGAGTGGGGTCGCTTTAAGGGCAGGGGGTTGTACTTACTCCTCCTGCCATTTCCCCCCCTTCGGCGCTCCATTTTAAAGTAAAATCTTCGGGGCGGCAGTGTTCCTCCCTGCCGACCCTGCCCCCTTGTTGACTGCAAAACGCAGAAGTAACATCCGCGTATGCCGCACATGTCACACACACTGTGTGGCGCACGTGTGAGCAGCGTTCGCATGTGCGGACCTTACTTCCGGGTTCTGCAGTCAACAAGGGGGCAGGGGCGGCAGGGAGGAACACTGCCACCCCGAAGATTTTACTTAAAAATGGAGTGCCGGAGGGGGAAAAGCGGTGGGAGGGGTAAGTACAACCCCCCCTTAAAGCGACACACACACTCCGGCGTCGGACCGCTGGACTGGGTAACATGCGAACCGGTTCACAGGCCTCTAACATGGCCTGCGGACCGGTTCGTGCACATCCCTACTTTCTCTCCCTTGCTCTCTGATCTGATCTGTATTGTATTATATTGATTTATATACCACCCCATACAAAGAAGTCCCTGGGCGAGCATATGCATGGATTTCTGAGTCCAAACTGCTTTTCAAAGAATTGCAGTAGTGGCTTTCCGTGTGGGTGTGGTATATGTAGAGAAGGAATGGATTCTTTTGCAAGAAAAATGATTAGGTTTCTATTAAAAACATTTGTTGCTTTCTAGGATGGACACCCAGGCTAAGTGGTGGGCAACCAAGGCTGGCAGAGTGGTACCCAGCTGTTCAACAGGCATGGAGTAGGGAGAGGATGTCTCCATGCATGTTTGCTTCCCATGGTGCCCTCTAAGTTACTGAAGGTAAGAGGTTTTAATCAATCTATACATTTTTAAAATAGGCAGGAAGAGCTGCCTTTGTAACAGAATGCATTTGTTCTCCACTTTTGCAGATGTTCTCTGCTTTACCGGTGGTTTATAAATATTTATTTATTTTTAAATGTAGAGCCTGTGCTTCTTCCAAGAAGCCCAGAGTGGTACACATGGCTACATTTATCCTCCCAACAGCCCTATGAGGAAGGTTATGTCGAGAGATAAGTGACTGTCCCAGAGTCACTCAGTGAGTTTCATAGCTGAATGGGGATTTGAACTTGGATTTCCCCAGTCTTTATATTTATATACCACTCTTCAACCAAAGTTCTGAAAGCAATCTTTGGTTGAAGAGCAAAGATAAATAAAATAATACATAAATAAGATGGTCTAATCTAGTCCAGTACACTGACCACTGTACCACTCTAGCAAAGAGTTTTTTCTTGTTATTATTAGTATTCATGTTTTAAATAATCAGGCACAGAGCTGCCCTGGGGACTTCAGAATGCATTTACTTTCGACAGAAGCAGCCTCTTGTAGCTGGTCTCTGCTTTACTTGTGGCTTGTACAATTCTTTTCCTCTGTGTGTGTGTCTGTGCTTTTGTTTTGATTCTGCGATGTTAGACTACATCAGGCCTGCTCAACTTCAGCCCTCCTGCAGATGTTGGCCTACAACTCCCATAATCCCTGGCTATTGGCCCCTGTGGCTGGGGCTTATGGGAGTTGTAGTCCAAAAACAGCTGGGGGGCCTAAGTTGAGCAGGCCTGGACCACATACTACTGTAGTCCTGTTAAGCACTCTAGAGCGACTGATGTTTTCCATATTTCTCCTCATCTCTGCTGATAAGAAATTGAGCTTTGTGGGTGTTTGTATTTTGATCCCACTCATTAGCTACAAATCTATACTTTGCCAGTTATTGCTAAGGCACCCTCCTAGTCCTAGCTCCACCCCCACAGCTGCCTACAATTAGCTGCACCCCTTATTACCTATGGTTCCAGACAACACACAATATTGTGATGCAAGAGGAAAACAAAGAAATTTTCTTCAGGAAAAAAGCATCCATAAGCCATACCAATATTTATAGTCTTCAGAGCAATACGTGAGATTTTTCCCTTCAAAAACAGAGCTGTTAAGTCAGTGGTTCTCTTGAGAGATTCTTGATCAAAACAGATTACAGGAGATAAACACATCCTGCACAAATGGCTATCCATTTCTTTTATTCTACTCCCATGTATAACTATTTCAACCCTCATGTCTGAGTGAATTTTTGAAACGAACAGACTGCAATGGCTTTAGATCATTTGTAAAATTTATATCACTTGAAAAATAATTGCCCTTACCTCAGGAAAGAAGGAACACTAATTTCATTTTCTATATAGCTGTCTCTCAGCTTTTCTTTAGTATCTTTTACAATTGTTTGCCCCTCTTGTGGCCATGATCAATTTACCACCTACTAATACGACTGCTTAAACAGCAACAACAAAGCTCACGGAAATTGAATGGTTGAGGAGAATGTTATAGATTTAAATCCTTTTCATATAATGTTTAGATGCATTTCCTAGAAAAAACACTTGTATTTACTAGCTTTACTGATATGCAATCCTATTCACTGACCTTCTTACAGAAGCCTTATCTACAGAATAAACTGCAGGGCTATTGAGAGTGGAATACAAGAGTTGCCACACTCTTCAAACTACTCTTCAACATAAGTTTCATGACTTCAGAAACTACTTATGAATGTCAGGAAAGAAACACCACCACCAAGCTAGGAAAATAAAACCAGAAGTGTAGCATGCTTCATTCTATAACTACCACTTGAATTAACAATCGGAACTACTACAGTACTCTATTTTTACCAGCAAGCACTTCACCATTAGATCTGACTAGTACTTAGGAACATAGGAAGCTGCCATATACTGAGTCAGACCATTGGTCTATCTCGCTAGGAGAGCTGGTCTTGTGGCAGCAAGCATGACTTGTCCCCTTAGCTAAGCAGGGTCTGCCCTGGTTGCATCTGAATGGGAGACTTGATGCGTGAGCACCGCAAGATATTCCCCTCAGGGGATGAAGCCGCACTGGGAAGAGCAGAAGGTTTCAAGTTCGCTCCCTGGCTTCTCCAAGATAGGGCTGAGAGAGATTCCCACCTGCAACCTTGGAGAAGCCGCTGCCAGTCTTTGAAGACAATACTGAGCTAGATAGACCAATGGTCTGACTCAGTATATGGCAGCTTCCTATGTTCCTAGCTCAGTATTGTCTTCACAGACTGGCAGCGGCTTCTCCAAGGTTGCAGGCAGGAATCTCTATCAGTCCTATCTTGGAGAAGCCAGAGAGGGAACTTGAAACCTTCTGCTCTTCCCAGAGCAGTTCCATCCCCTGAGGGGAATATCTTCTGGATAACCCAGCAATCCTTCCGTGTGATAAGAAATTATGATGATGCCTCTAGGACTCACAGCAACTTCTCCTAAAGAGAAATAATTGGGAATAGAGCCTTACAAATGCAATATGCTCTCTGCTCTTTTGTTTACTGCAAGAAAAGATAGGATAACCACAACACTTGCTTCAGCACAACACATTAGGAAAAATGTATTTAAATCTCAGTAGAACTGGAAACTCAGTTGCTTTCGAGTTATATCAGTGCTAGAAACAAAAGAGCATACACCATCTAGAACAAAGCTATTTACAAAGATGAAAATTCACATATATCTAGAATTAATCAAATTTTGCCTGACTTCCATATTAGACCTTAACGGTTGCTGCAGGTAGTCCTCATTATCAATGTGGGTTCTGTTCTCAGCTACAACTGGGGATAACGGAACTACAGATAACGAGACCCTGAGGCAATGAGAACTGGAGGTTTAGGTTCCTGGATATGAAAAATGACCAAAACCTGTAGAAATAAGAAATAAAGTGTTGTACTGTGCTCTGAGGGTCTCTAGCTGTCCAGCAATGCCTCCCTAAAACCCCAATTTCGGGAACTTTTCGTGAAAAATCAAGGGAATTAAAACACACACAAGAGCCACAAAATGGCTTCTTTCAGCAAAATGGTGGTTGGAAATGACCTTGAAGGTAATTTCCGGCCACCTAGGAACTGCGGATAGGTGAATCCCTACTATTTTTTTTGAAGCATGTATACTCTATTGCCCAACTGCAGGTATGCGAAACCGCTGGTGTTGGACCGCAGGTAACGAGGGCCACCTGCATATTTAGCATGCTGAAAGGATGTTTCAGGTATCTTGTACAGTGGCATAAGTTACTTAATCAACATGAATACTGTTAGCAAACATTCACCTTCCAGAGTTCATATAATCATGTTTCATAAACTTCAGCAAGTGACAAGAGTAACTAAAACACAAAAAGCCAAATGGAAACATGGTAAATGAAAGCTGTGTGTTCTCTCTTCTCTTCTCATTTCAGGGGTATATGACATAATTGAAAAACAAGCTGCAATTGACTGTGTACTGACCCATGGATAAAGAACCCATGGCTTTGAATAGGACACAGCATGTGAATGTTGCTTTTTAAATTTGATTCCTTCTCTCATCTTCTGAACTAGCTAACTTCTAGGACAAATAAGTGAGCACATTAAAAAAAATGTTTTTGTAATATTAAAAAGGAAAAAAAGATAAATTTGAACAGTCCTGAAGAGTTTGCAGCTATATCATAGTACAACCATGAACAAAAGCTGAAAGGCAGCCAAAGCGCTAGCTGTGAAGAAACATATCTTACCATAGGTTGCAAATGTTCTTCTCTGTTGCTCAAACATGAAATCATTAATGTGTGCTGGTTCTGTATATCCAGAAAGCATATTCCTAGGTGCAGCCATCTGCTGAGTTCTAAATGGATTCACTGGCCCAAACTGTATTAAAATACAACAATCATTATAAAAATATTCACTAAATAGCACCAACAAAATATGGCCTAGAGCAGACAAAAGGTCTGATAATCACTTTAATATTGTTGCCAATAGTCCATGGGCCGACAAGCCCCCATCATTCTTCCCTTTAATGTTAACCATGAAGGCGGGCCTTCTCTGTAGTGGCCCCTGGGTTGTGGAATGCACTCCTGGCAGAAATCCACAATTTGAGTTCATTATTAGCCTTCAGGAGAGCCCTTAAGACCTATCTGTTTGGCTTGGCCTTCCAGGGCTTTTTAAACTGTTTTTAAACCGTAAAGGTTTGGCCTGGTTTTCCAAGGTTAAATGTTTTTAATTGTTTTAATAATGGATTTTTGTTGTTTTTATAGTTTTAAATTTTAAGAGATAATTGATTCAGTTCTGTTTTAATGTAAACCGTCCTGAGCCATTTTTGGAAGTGCGGTATAGAAGTCAAACAAACAAACCAACAAACCATGGTATAGCATTACAGCTTCACCAAGGTTAATACTAACCTTGATTTGCCTTAAATCAGGTATGCAAAGCCTGATTAAATCTAATGAAAGGTTAGCATGTTATCCTCAAAGCAGACAAAATGTTACACCATGGTTAACACTATAATAGGAAAACTGGGAGAAATCTGAGTGAGAGTATGCAAGCCCATGAAATGCTCCTGATCGCTTAATCACAGTTCAGAGATTGGAAAACAATACATCAGCACCAGTCCCCAAAGTTTAAGTAAAGCTCTGTTGTAGTACAGCTTTTGGTTTCAAGACATCTTCCCTATCTAAAAATGTTCTACTAAAGCTGTACAAAATTCCAACAGAGACCCAAATGATTTGGCTAGATGAAATAATACGCTCTTCATAAATTAACTACAGTCATCAATATGAAACAATTATAAGCCAAAGAACACTTAAAGTTATCAGCACTGAAGTCCATAACCAGCATTGTCAAAAGTAATGCAACACATTTACTGACTTGAGGCTTCTTTCATACATAAGGCTTCTTTCATACATGGTTTGCTCCACCCAACCCTTCAGAGACACCAGAAACACCTCATAGTGCTAGATACTGAAGCATTATTCCTTTATTCTCTCATGCTTTTAATACAAGATGAAGCTCCACACTTAGTATTCATATACTTTAATTTGTGACAGAGTTTTTAAATAAAAACAGAACAGAAAATTTATACACACTTTACAATTAACTTATCTTTGCTTCAGATTAATTTTTGCCCTGAGGAATGCAGACCATTATTACTGATTGGCTATACCTAGAAAACTGCCTCAAGCTTAAAGAAAACAACTTCCAGTTTTGGACAGCCATGATTTCAAGATTTTGACAGCTGCATGTATTAAAGTTAACTATATAATATTTTTATACCAGTTGCTTATTCCCAGAGGTGCTTTTCCATGAGACATACCATTTCCAAGATTAAATTATTTTTACAGTACAGCTATTTGACAGCTTTTATATAGCAGAGATTATTCTCCCCTAAACCTCAGTGTAATTTACTAGGTGATCCCCCCAAAAGCATATTCCTTTTTAGAATTAGTTAATTTCAAAAGGGAAATTATGGTGTTTTCCATATACTCAGCTGTTGCTCATATATTTATTTATTTATCACATCGATATACCTACCACCTGATATATACATCTCTAGGTGGTGTAAAGTAAAAGGTAAAGTTGTGCCGTCGAGTCAGTGTCAACTACTGGCGACCACAGAGCCATGTGGTTTTCTTTGGTAGAATACAGGAAAAGTTTACCATTGCTGTCTCATTGCAGAATGAGATGATGCCTTTTGGCATCTTCCTATATTACTGCTGCCTGATATAGGTGTTGATAAAACAGGTATGTCTAAAGAGCCTTTTTAGACAGAGAAGTAGTTATTCTGACAGGGAGTGCATTCTGAAGCCCTGGGGCAATCACAGAGAAGGCCCAGCTCAAGTTGCCGCCTGATGAGTAGTCGACAACTGTAACCGGACCTCCCCAGATGCCGCTCAGGGCTTTATAGGTAACTAGCTGAACCCGCACAGAGCATCTGTGCGGTAGTTCACTTCCTTTTTGCGTTCAGTTGGGAGAATTCGTTTGGCTGGTCCTCCCCCCCCGCCCGTGCCTCTCATCGCTCGCTCTGTCCCTCCCCCCCACCCGTGCCTCTCATCGCTCGCTCTGTCCCTCCCCCCTGCCCGCGCCTCTCATCGCTCGCTCTGTCCCTCCCCCCTGCCCGCGCCTCTCATCGCTCGCTCTGTCCCTCCCCCGCCCGCGCCTCTCATCGCTCGCTCTGTCCCTCCCCCCGCCCGCGCCTCTCATCGCTCGCTCTGTCCCTCCCCCCGCCCGCGCCTCTCATCGCTCGCTCTGTCCCTCCCCCCCGCCCGCGCCTCTCATCGCTCGCTCTGTACACTCCCCCCACCTTCTGCCCTACTCCCCTCCCCCCAGGCCTTCTGCCTCAGTCCCCTCCCCCCATCCTTCTGCCCCAGCTTGCTCCCTCCTCCGTTTCCACCTCTTTCTCTCTCTTTTTCTCTCTCTCATTCGTGCTCCCCCACCCCCGCCTCCGCTTTTTAGCCTGCTTCTGTTTTCCCTGCTGGCCATTGCCGCATCCTCCTTCCTCTAGTCCCTGGTGTCGGGCCGCCAAGCGTTCAGCCAGCTCCTTCCTGCAGCCCTCCCTCTAGAGAGCATCTTCCGAAGCGGCCAACTGTTTGTCTCTGCCCAGCCAGGCTCCCCCGCTTTCTCTCCCCTCAGCTTCCCCCCTCCCTTCTGCCCCAGTCCGTTCAGTTCTCCTCTCCACTTGCCCACTTTCCTTCCTTTCCTCCCCAAACGGCCACTTCCCTACGCAGCCAACCGCTGCCCAGCCAATCCGGCGTCTCCAACGCCCAGCCAATCCGCTGGGTTGCCGGGACGCATACAGATCCAATGTTTCATTGAAAGGGTGGGGGACAAGCAGCTTGTAGCATATGCACTCAATGCAGTGTTAAACCATGATTTAGTGCCATATGAATTAGCCTAAGGGAACCAAGAGATTGTACTCCTCTCTCCTTCTAACCATGCATGAAGATGGAGAGAAAGCTTCTGCTTTCACTTTAAGAACAAACCAGAGCTCCACATTACATATGAATTGTGGTTTGCTAGCTAACCAGAGTTAGAATATCAGACTGTGGTTTGATATTCTAGCTTGTTCTTTCTTAGTTAGAAAACAACCCACAGTTCTGAGTTCATACATATCTTGGAACTACTGTTTGCTTTAAAGTAAAAATGAAAGCTTTCACTCTCTTCTCCTTGTGTGCAAGAAAGGAGAGGGGAGCTTGTAAATCAACGCTTCCCTTAGGCCGGATCACATCGCTTTTAACCATGGTTTAGCATGTCTAAACCAGGCCAATATGTAATTCCATTTATATAAGAAAAAAGAAATATCCCTGGCTATTTAATAATAAACTAAGAACAATACATTATTTTCTGTTATTCATCATTACAACTATATAAAACTATATATCCAGATTACTTTGACCAGAACTAGAGATTTATTTTGAGTGCTCCAACTCCACATGCTTTTTGCCTGATTTACACCCAAGCTCAGCCCCATTCCAGTACTGAGCAGCTTTGTTATGCAAGGAAGAGAGACGGAGATGAAAAAGGACAAGTGAATATTTACCAGGATCTCAATTTGATTATTTGAAACTTGAATTTTGTATTATGAAGATCCACTATAAATCCTTCAAATTTCACTCAATTTTTTTCCACTTCAGATAAAAAATTACATATATTTGAAACACACAATGTCATTTATATTTAAATACTGTATGTATCACATCATTTTTAAAAAGAGCCCTTTGACATAAGATTTAATAATTTACTGGATATTCCTTTCTGAAGACTCTTTGAATATAATCAGCTAACAATGAAACTCTGGTAAAACAAAACAAAACAAAAAACATTAGTTGGGCCGGGCACAGAGCATCTGCGCCTAGAGACGAAAGTTTGGGGCGGTATACAAATTCAATCAATCAATCAATAAAAATAGTTCTCCCCCTGCCCGCCCCCACCGTTGCCTTCTCCTGCCCGCCGCTGCCACTTTCTCCCCCCACCATCTTTCCCACCTTGCCTGTAAGCCTGCTCACTGCCGCTTTCCTTTCCCCCTGCCAGCAGCTTGCTCATGAACTCTCAAGAGAGCTGCCACACATGGGATTAGCGACGGATACACCTTAGAGAAATATGTAGATAGAAGATAGTTTGCTTACCTCAGGTGCAAACATGGTGTCAAAGGTTGGATTATACTGAACTTCCTTGGTAGTTGGATCAAGGTGAACTCCTGTTTCCACATCTTCCTGGAAAAGTAGTGACAGAATGTTATGGATGACACATCTTAGGTATCAAACAGCACTCACAATATTCTCTGCTTTTAATTCCATGGTTTTTCTCTCACACTTGTAGCACATGCTCTCTTTATTTCTCTCTCTCACACATATCTAGGCAGTGTCCATAATCCATGTAGAACAAGGCACAAGATTAAAAGGCGGTTCTATTGCTTTCAAATGGAAGAATTTTTGGTATCAGCAATGCTCCAAATTATCCACACTACTCGCTATCTTTTGGGGAGTGCAATATTACTTCCTCCAGCACTTATTTAGTGCTATAGTACAGAACCAGCCATGTGGGACGTTGCTTTATGAACAAGTTCTTAAACTAGCCTTTAAAATGATACCTGGAACACGCTCTAGTCAGTGCAGGGTGAGTGCCTATAACCAAAAGGATATGAACTATACAGATGCAATTTCACTGGTGCAGCTAACTCCTCTGGACTTGATGCATCACCATTGCTAAACCACTACTGAATAAGAGAGATTGGTCAGTATTTTCTTGTTCTTGAATGAAGGTGGCCTTCAAAGCTATGTGTACTCCAGGCTAGAATAATAAAGCTCCTATGCCAAGGAAGCAACTGCTGTAGCAGTTTCCTGCACTAAGCAGGACCAGGATGTCTCCAAGGTCCCTTGCAACTCTAAAATTCTATGAATTCTGAAACTCTTGAGTTCTGTGATAGATGAAATTTTTATATACAGGAGGGCCTTGTTACTCACAGACCCACCATCCATAGTTTTGCATATCCGCGATCAGATAACTGACACCTGACCTTGGTATATGTGCGGGGGACGGGGAGGGTATATGTGCGGGGGACGGGGGAAGGGTTAAGTTCATGTATCAGAAGATTAGGGGTGGCTGGAAATGACCTCAGAGGTCAATTCCAACTGCCATTTTGTGCTCAGGAGCCATTTTGTGACTGATTTTTTTTTTTAGATTAAACCCACGATTTTTTGACAAAGAAACAGCAGAATTGATGCTTTTGGTGGGCACTGCTGGTCCGCTGGGGACCCACAAAGCATGGTAGGCCACTTCCCCGTGTGTTTCTAGGGCCATTTCACCCATTTTCCGGTCATTTTTCCAACTTCCTGGAACCTAACATGCACAATCCCATTGCCCCAAATGACTTAGTATTCATGGTTTCTGTATCTGCAGTAATTGCAGATAATAGAATCTCCACAAGTACTGAGGTCCTCTTGTATTGCAAGTTTGAATAATTCTTCTGTTTCTCCTAGTTATGGGGAAAGCTTTGCACGTCACTGAAGATCCACACCCTGACCTCTTGGAATTCTACTGAACTTCTCTCTGCATTTGGAGATTTCATTATATCATTTCTTGGCTATAAGGGAACATAGGAAGCTGCCTTAAACCAAGTCAGACCATTGGTCCATCTAGCTCAGTATTGTTTACACAGACTGGCAGCAGCTTCTCCAAGGTTATAGGCAGGAATCTCTCTCAGCTCGATCTTGGAGATGCCAGGAGGGAGCTTGGAAACTTCTACATGCAAGCAAAGAGATACTCTTCCCAGAGAGGCCCCATCCCCTAAGGGGAATATCTTGTAATGCTCACATGTAGTCTCCCATTCAAATGCAAACCAAGGTGGACTCTGATTAGCAAAGGGAGATTATATGGATACTAAATTTGACACCCAGAATCAGATTCTGAGGGACTCCTGAACTTCTTTTGGGCTGAGAAGTCCCAGAGATCCGTCATAAAGTCCAGTGATCATATACAAACAATGTTCTGAAGACTGCTATATCAACATCAGAGACGACAGGGCTGGTGGAAATTTTTGGAAAAGTGTGATCAATGAGTAGATGGATAGCTAAGGACTGAATGGACCATATACAACTGTCAGTTTCTTATACTTTTGCTTGCACTGATTTATGGCTGTATACATGAACATGTGTGGGCTACACCACACAGAGAATCTGCCCTGGGCCTCAAATATAAAAAGGTGCCCAAAGGCCTTAAATGCTTGGTTTCTCTGGCCTCACAAATGACTGCTCATTCTACATTTTTGCTGTCCAGGATCTTGAAGTCTATTAGTACAAGACACACAACATTAATACAATAAAAGAGAAGCAATGCACAGTTGTGAGACGATAACATCCAACACCACATTTACATAATCTGCACATTCAACCATACAATGAAAATTTGAAAACATTACCCACTGACATTATATGAATACACACCGATTATTGCCACAGCAATAATGGAAAAGGTAGAGGGATGGCGTATATAATCCTGAAAGCGTGTTTCCTACAAGAAGTACACAATGCCTCCACTAATATGTTTAATTAATACTTTTGTTTGTACTTCGAAATTTGTTCAAGATAGCTGCATTTTCCTTTATCTAAAATTCTCCTTTTATTAAAAAGATTTCTTTGATGGGAACTTTGCTATCTACTTCAGTGAATTCAGTTAATCAATTTCTTACAGAAGCACCACCACAACCACAGTGGTGGGGGAACATAAAGTTGGGTGGGATGGAAAAGTCCCAATGGCTGCAGTCTGTAATGGGAGTGCAGGAGGTAGTAACTGCAGATGTAATTAGATTAGCCTCTGCTAGGTGCAAAAAAGATTTCAGTTTGCACTAAGGACCACATAAAGGCCATGTTTGGACAAAGCCAAACCATAGGTAAATGTGCCAGAGGTTCACATTTGTGGTCTTCTAAATGAGTGAAACTGTGGATTTGTTATCCAACCATGGGTCCGTTTTTGCTTCAAAAATTTAAATTGAACCTTTGGTTTGTAGTGAGTTTCGTTGCTGAAACCTGGGGTTAGAAGGTAGTATTGTGTTGTCCGAATTCTGCCACCACTATAACCTGGGTTTCATGCGCAAGTTCCTCTTAATACCACCAAGATGTCAGCTCAGAGCAGCCCAGAAAACATCAGTTCTAGGGTAGCCACGTTTCTCACTGGCCGCCTCTCGGAGATGACACCTCACCCTCTGCCGTCTCCTTTCTCCTCCTGCCGCTGCTAGGCAACAGGGATGCCACATCCCTGAAGTTCTTGCATTTAAAAGGGAAAGGAACACATTGGCGAATGCCTGATTTCCCTTGTTTCTTATGGGGCCCCCTTGTCCATCTCCAATAAAAGGTTGGGATGACAAGACGGGGACATCAAGAGAGGTCTCCAGAAATTCAGGACTCCAGTGATTTGTGCACAAACACATGAAGCCCCGGTAACACAAGAAATTGAATTACTAGGTTGTTTTCCCACAAAGGGCACATATGCTGGGCGCTAGGAGAGTGATACTACGGTGCTCTGTTTTAAAAGCAAATCTATTTGCCATTGGTGGCTAAAAGTGGCCTATAAAATAACAATAATTTTAAAACTTGTATAAGTTTTGTTTATTTAAATGTGAGTCCATCCCTGCTTTCTTACTCTTATCTTGTAAAAGGTTCCCCATATATTTTGATAGTCACGCAGCAGACAAAGCTACATAAGGAATACACCTGCAGAAATCCCAGCCATGACAACCCTTCTGCAGTCCCGTCAATTAAAGAGACAACATGTTGCCAAACAAATCTGGTGTCTGTGTTTGTCCATTGCACTTGCTCATTAACACTGGGACTTGTGTGCTGGAAGATGGTGGGAGGCTAGCAAGTCAGGTTTTCTGAGGCAAGTCTCGTGTGCTGCAATTTGAAAGACAAGGGTTCCAAGCACTGTTCCCTCTAAGCTGTGCAGCTGCATGCCTGCGCAGGAAAGTACATCCCCTGCTCAGCTGATTGTAGCCCACATGCTGTCCCTGTTAATCTCAATGAGGATCGGCATGCAGTAGCGACATTGTCAGCATTAGTGTAAACAAAGGGTTAACTTCTCTGCTTGCTGCAAGTCCCGCCCCTCTCCCCAGCAGCCTAACTGGTTCAGCTGCATTCCTGAGCTGCTTCCTGGTCACTCAGCATTTGAGCATAATTGCAGAGTGGAGGAAGCGAGAAGAGGACTAAATGAATTTCATTTCTCAAGGACAGTAAAACAAACAACCCCATCCCCAACATATATCTGTTGTTCTATTTGTTCCCCTTGCTTAAGCCACTGTGTTTCTCTTCCCCTCCACCCTGTATGAAGAGTGTGTGTACACACACAAACATTTTTAAGCAACAAAGTTCTAAAAATGCTTAAATAACAAAATACATGAGAAAATGATTTCACAATATGTTTCTCCTTATAATAAATATTTTATTTTGCTTTGTACATTAAACAGTAGTTCATATATTGTCTTTTTAATAAGCTTGTAATGGACTAAAATACCCCAACTTATTGCAAGTGGCTTCACAAATTGCTAAAATGAACATGAAGCATTTCTCCCTCACCCACCAAACGTCTTATTTTTATACACTTGCTCCATCTCAGGAAATTCATTTTAAAAGTCCTTTAAATGCTGGCTTGTTTTTAAAACCTAAAAAATTGGGTTAACTCCATATCTGAAATCCTGTTGCCCTGTTTGAAATGAAATTGGTGGCTTTTCCTTCTGTAGTGGATAGACATACATATATGAATGTGAAAAGCGACTGCCAAAGACCAAGAAACAGAAGAAAGCAAAATGGATGACAGAGTAGACAGTGGAAATTGCCAAGAAGAAGAGACAAGCCAATGTCAAGAAAGATAAACCTCAGGAAGGAACTTAACAGGGAATTTCAGAAAGCTGTTCAGAAAGACAAGGAGCAATACTACAATATCTGTAAAGACCTTGAGAATGGAAACAGAAACAGAAAAAACAAGGGAAGTTTTCCAAAAGATCTCTGAATTCAGCAGGAGGTTCCAACCTCGAATTGGTATGTAAAGGGATGCCAAAGGACAGATAGTAACTGATTCAGAGAAGTTCAAACAGAGATGGAAGGAGTATTCTGAAAATCTGTATCTTGGATGTTGACATCCCTGATCTACTCTAGATTCTAGAAGATATTCGACTTGCAAGAACCTCTAGGACAGCAAGATGAAGTTAGATCAGCACTCCGGTCATTACCAAGTCGGAAGGCTACAGGTATTGATGGAACAGCTACAGAAATACAGCAACCAACAGAAGAAGAATCAGTCAAGGCTCTAATCAAACTACGCCATCAGATTTGGAGAACGACACAGTGGCCAACAGATTGGAAGAGGTCAGTCTACATACCCATACCAAAGAAAGGAGACTTCACAGATTGTGCAAACCATCGCACAATATCCTTAATTTCACATGCTAGCAAAATAATGCTCAGGATCATCCAGTGCAGATTAGAGCCCTATGTTGAAAGGGAAATGCCGGATGTTCAAGCTGGTTTCAGAAAAGGCTGAGGAACAAGAGACATCATTGCTGATGCACACTGGATAATTGAGAAAGCCAAAGAATACCAGAAGGAAGCCAATATGTGTATATTGTACGCAGCCTGGGGGTACTACTGGACCTGGCTCTGCTTTTGGAAGCTCAGGTGGAGGCGGTGGCCAGGGGTGCCTTTGCATGGCTTCGGCTAGTGTGCCAGCTGCGTCCTTTTTCGAGAAGGCAGATCTGGCCACAGTTACCCATGCCTTAGTCACGTCACTGCTGGATTACTGTAATGCACTCTACGTGGGGCTGCCCTTGAAGTATATCCGGAAATTGCAGCTTGCACAAAATGCAGCAGCTAGGGTTCTGTCTGGAGCTGCCCGGTATGATCACATGACACCTATTCTGAAAGAGCTGCACTGGTTACCAGTGTGTTTCTGGGTCCAATTCAAGGTGCTGGTTTTGACCTTTAAAGCCCTTAATGGTTTGGGCCCGAGATACACAAGGGACCACCTGCTCCCAAGGGTTTCTGCCCGCTTGACGAGATCATCTGAGGGGGCTCTGCTCCAGGTGCCGAAAATGAGGGAGGTTCGGCTGTTGTGCATGCGGGACAGGGCCTTCTCTGTTGCTGCCCCCAGGCTTTGGAATGCTCTCCCAATGGCTATTCGCTCCTAGGACTCCATCACAGTTTTTAGGAAGCTTGTTAGATCTTGGCTTTTTATCCAGGCCTTTATGCGATTGTTTCTATTGCTGCTTCTGTGTGTTTTTATCCATGTATAGTTTTTTGTGTTTATATATTATATATTTTAAATCAGATTTGTTACTTTTAACTATCATTTTTATTACATATGTATTTTAACTTTTGTAAACCGCCTTGGGATTGTTTTTAATGAAAGGCGGTATATAAATTTAACAATAACAATAACAATGTGCTTTATTGACTACAGAAAAGCCTTCGATTGTGTCGACCATATCAAGTTGTGGAATATCCTTATGAAAATGGGCATCCCAGAATATCTCATTGTTCTCATGAGAAACCTATACACAGGACAGGAAGCCACAGTCCAGACAGAACATGGTGAAACAGACTGGTTCCAGATCGGCAAAGGAGTAAGACAAGGCTATAGACTTTCTTCTTCTTTATTCAATTTATATGCTGAACATATACTGAGAGAATCTGGATTGGAAGAAAATGAGTGTGGTTTTAAAGTAGGAGAAAGAAACATCAATAACCTGCGCTACGCTGATGACGCCACTCTGATAGCTGAGATTGTGGATGATCTGCAAGCTCTAGTAATGAAAGTCAAGGAGAACAGTGAAAAAATGGGACAACTAAATGTAAAGAAGACTAAACTAATGATAACGGGTACAGCAACCAGCCTCAGAATTGACACTGAAGTGGTGGATAGCTTCTGTCTTTTAGGATTGACCATCAGCAGTAAAGGATCCAGCAGTTAAGAAATACTCTGCAGACTAGCACTTGTTAGGGTAGCAATGAAGGCCTTGGAAAGGATATTTAGATGCCGTGATATATCTACACCTACAAAGATTAGAATCGTTCGGACAATGGTTTTTCCTGTGATACTCTATGGATGTGAAAGCTGGACTTTGAAGAAGCAAGATAGAAAAAGCATTGACGCTTTTGACCTGTGGTGCTGGAGAAGACTTTTGAGGATACCATGAACAGCCAGGAAAGCAAACAAATGGATCATAGAACAAATCAATCCAGAATTTTCACTTAAGGCACAAATGACCAGGCTCAAACTATCATACTTTGGACACATTATGTGAAAACCCAGCTCCCTCAAGAAGTCCATAATGTTGGGAAAAGTTGAAGGAAAGAGAAGAAGAGGACGACCAGCAGCAAGGTGGATGGACTCGATTACAACAGCAATAAATGCACCACAGAGAGACCTTGAAGGCCAAGTTGGACACAGATCGTCCTGGAAAGAACCTATCTATGTGGTCACTAAGAATCGACACTGACCTGATGGCACTTAATCAATTAATCAAGTAGTTGATCAAATTGGGCTGCTTTTTCTGCTGTGATAGGTGTAAAAAAAGCTATTTGAATTTGCTTCTGAGTTTATTATTATTTACTACTAGTACTACATGCTTACGATTGGAGTGCATGTGGCTAAATGTCAACATAAATATGTATATGTTAAAGATACATATACATATATTTTATTATGACACAGATCCTGTTCTTTCTCCAAACCTTTATCCTCACAACAATCTTGTGAGGAAGGTTTGGAGGAGAGAGAGAGAGTGCGTCAGTCTCACCTAGAGTCCCACAGTGAGTTTTATGACTGAATGGGGACCTCAAGTCCCCCAATCCTAGTCTTAACACTAATCACTACAGTATACTACACTGGTTCTCAACTGAGTATTGATTGCAGAAGAAAAAGGAGATTGATTTTTAAGAAGTGAAGAAAATGTGGCGAGGAGACTGTTGGATACATTTAGAAAGCATGAAAGGGTTTAATTATCAAAATGAGGGGAGGCTGTGGGCCTTAAGCAGGCCCTGTGGGCCCAAGCCCATAGGGCTTGGATCTTTTAAGTACCTCGGGCCTTATTTAACACTCTAATCTTGACAAGTAGCTAGTTTTGTTAATCTAAGGCATGTATTAGGTTCAGGATATTTGGAAGGAAATGGAAAACCTACTGTTTGATTATCAATTTATTGGGGCAACTAACACTCAAGCATTTTACAGGATAAGAGCAAGAAAGCAAGGATTAGTGATGTGCACGGTCCGGAGAAGTCCGGACCGGCACCGAAGGGGGGCCTTGTTTTTAGGGCGGGGAGGGCTTGCTTAGCCCTCTCGCCTCCTTGCCCCCGCCAGCGCCCGTATTTTCTAGTATAGGGGTGCTGGAAACCAGCTGCCCCCCTGCCGCCGCCGTGGCGGCGGCGGCGAAAGAACTCCCAATGCCAGCCCTCCCTCCCTCCCAGCTAGCTGCCCGCCCGCCCGCCCGCTCGCTCACCCGCTCACCGCATAGGAAACGAGAGGAGCTCCGGCACAGAGCTCCTCTCGTTTGGAAGGCCTCCGGCATAATGGTGTTTTGCGCGCGCCGCAAAACACGCCGTTCGCCGGAGGCCCAGTCTACCCGCCGGGAAAGGGCCGGGTAGACCGGGCCTCCGATCGCTGGGTAGACCGGGCCTCCGATCGCTGGGTAGACCGGGCCTCCGATCGCTGGGTAGACCGGGCCTCCGATCGCTGGGTAGACCGGGCCTCCGATCGCTGGGTAGACCGGGCCTCCGATCGCTGGGTAGACCGGGCCTCCGATCGCTGGGTAGACCGGGCCTCCGATCGCTGGGTAGACCGGGCCTCCGATCGCTGGGTAGACCGGGCCTCCGATCGCTGGGTAGACCGGGCCTCCGATCGCTGGGTAGACCGGGCCTCCAATCGCTGGGTAGACCGGGCCTCCAATCGCTGGGTAGACCGGGCCTCCAATCGCTGGGTAGACCGGGCCTCCAATCGCGGGTAGACCGGGCCTCCAATCGCTGGGTAGACCGGGCCTCCAATCGCGGGTAGACCGGGCCTCCAATCGCGGGTAGACCGGGCCTCCAATCGCGGGTAGACCGGGCCTCCAATCGCGGGTAGACCGGGCCTCCAATCGCGGGTAGACCGGGCCTCCAATCGCGGGTAGACCGGGCCTCCAATCGCGGGTAGACCGGGCCTCCAATCGCGGGTAGACCGGGCCTCCAATCGCGGGTAGACCGGGCCTCTGGCGAACGGTGTGTTTTGCGGCGCGCGCATGCGCGCGCGCGCAAAACACCATTATGCCGGAGGCCTTCCAAACGAGAGGAGCTCTGTGCCGGAGCTCCTCTCGTTTCCTATGCAGTGAGCGGGTGAGCGAGTGGGCGGGCGGGCAGCTAGCTGGGAGGGAGGGAGGGCTGGCTGGCATTGGGAGTTCTTTCGCGGCGGCGGTGGCAGCAAGGGGGCGGCTGGTTTCCAGCGCCCCTATACTAGAAAATACGGGCGCTGGCGGGGGCAAGGAGGCGGGAGGGCTAAGCAAGCCCTCCCGCCCTTAAAGGCATACCCCCCACCCGGACCCGGACCAGGCAGGGCCGGACCGGTCCGGCAGTTCGGCCATTCTTTGGAATGGCCGCCGGACCGGTTCGGGCACACTGCTAGCAAGGATGAACTCAAGTTTAAATAAACAAAACCTGGAAAATTTTTATTTTAGTTTATTATTATTATTTTAAAGGCCACTTTTAACCTTCAATGGCAAATGCAACTCCTTTTAAAACAGAAGACAGATAAATAGAATTGTAAAGTACACTTCTTTCCTTCCATATTTATGGTGTGTGAATGTGTGTTGTAATTTATAGTGGCAGATAATAATGCAAATGTGCCACACTGCCTTGATACTGCTACCCAGAACAAAACTCATTCTGCTCACTGATGAAAAAAGTTAGAGGGAACACTGGTTCCATGGGTCTGGACGGGCAAAGCCCGAGTTACTCTGAGGAAGGGGGTGGTGGGTTTCTTGTGTGCTTGGCACCGAGAGGGATTGAGGATTAGATCTGAGCAACACGCAATGCACACCTTCGCATGTTGCCCAGCATGCAGGATCTTTACTTAGAATCAGTGTTCCCTCTAGCAAGGATTCCCAGATGTTGTTAACAACTCTCAGAATCCCCAGCTGTAATGGCTTTTGCTTGGGGATGATGGGAGTTGTAGTCAACAACATCTGGGAATCCCTTTTAGAGGGAACACGGCTTAGAATTAGCATAGAAAATGTTTTGACAGCTTCCATCTGGGGAAGGAGAAGAGGCACATGCACAAGGAACCCTTCCATTCACAAAATACCTGATCTAGCTTGGCTGCTCAACAAGGCATCCTTTTAAAGATGTTTCATGTGTTGTCTGGTTGAGCAGCAGGACACTGGTTGCCTTGCATACCTGGACACTGTGTTTATAAAGCTTCTGTGGACAGTAATGCTCCCTCCAACTGTATAGTGTGTGCGCATGCGCACACACACCATAAACGTGATAACCCCAAGTCAGAGTTTAAAAACAGCCCTTGGGGTCCCCCCCCCACTGTGATGGTTCTATTTTTTGTACCAGTTTGAAGAGGAAGTGGGGTCCAGCCCCTTCCCCTGGGGTGAAAGCATGCAGTCTCAGCCATAACTCATGAACGGAACTGTCCCACAGGACAAAGGAATCAGTCTCAAAAGCCCTGTGGGATGATAGGATGGGCAACAGATGCATATGCCCTTCTCCCAAGGACTGCTTTCTCATGAAAGTGACTGGCCATGGAGACACGCATGCATACCGGAGGACGGTTGCTGCCCAGCCTGGTTACTAGTTCCATAAAAGCCCCAGGGAAGGGTCCCTCAGTGACACCTTTCATGGTCCCAACGACTGCCACAAACCAAGAATGTGAGCACTCCCTCTGACAGTCTGGTCTCCCTGTAACACATAGCCATCTATCTTTCTTTTTGTGTGTGTGCCCCACAGGGTCACTTGGCTAGCCAGAGATCACTCTAATCCACAGGTTGGATGCCCTGTGGCAGCCGATTCACATACGGAGCAGAGCTGGTCCCAGCCCGTTGTAGAATTAATCCCTGGTCTTTCCTAATCATCCATCTGAATCCACTCAGACACATTAAGTAGACCAGACTCCTTGGAAGTCTGGAAGGGCTGAGTGAAGGTACATAGTATGAGTTCTGTTATTAACCAGAGATACCAGGAGCGCAATATCAGCAGGGGCCTGTACAGTTGGAAGACCTATCTCATGAGAGTGCAGTCCAATAGATAGCTGAAGCACATGGTGCCTGTTCCCCCCTGATGGACTGGCCCTGTCACAAGGGGGCTGATCCCTGGCCAGCAAGCCAGCACTGGGGCAAGAGTTTGCTGAGGTTTCCTATACGGCTTGGCGCAGGTCTGCACATCCAAGAGCATCCTTTGTCACAGTGAACGGAACTCCTGGATCCTTTGCTGCCTTATATCCCCTCCTAAGAAGAGTAACCAATAATTAGTCTCAAACTTCCCTCTGGTCCTCCCCCGGGATTCATTGGCACATTCCTCAGTTTGGTTCTCCCACCTCTATGTAGATTCACACTGCAGAATCAAAACTACATTGCAATATAAACTCAATTGCAAACAATGCAAGCCACCAGCCCACTGCTCCCTTGCCCCAATTTCTTGGTTACTGTTGTCCTTCTCTCCCCCTAGACCCCATCACCATCTAAAAGTGTCCTCTGTCATCCCGTTATCAATAATTGTGCTTCTGTGAGACTCACAGGGTTGTTGTGAGGATTTTTTTTAAAAAAACCACAGCGTGTACACTGCTCTGAGCTCCTTGGAGGAACAGAGGGATATAAATCTAAAAAATGAAATGAAAGGGTTAAATTGCCTTTCCCCTGCCAGGGGTGGATGACTGATGCTGAAAAGGCACAATGGCACAGAGCACCCCCCCCCCAAAGTTGGTGGACAATGGTTGCTGCTTTACTGACATTCTGACACCTAGCCCACAGTCTGACAATGTGAGCAAAATAGGGCTTGCTGGGATGCAGCCTCTGCAGACCAAGAAGAAAAAGGGTTGCAAACCCAGAGGTTGCAAAATCACAGTTGAATGATCATCTGCAGAATGATTCCTGGCTTCACAGATTAACCGCAAGTTTGTCTACATGAGGTTTCACGCTATGTCCAAATGGGATCAAAATGTGGGAAGAGCTTTTTTCTCCCACCCACCCCTTTTTTCCTTTTTCACCCAGTGGCCCTCAATGCAAACTGAACCTGTCTTGTACCTAAATGGTGCTGAACCAGTTATGCTCCTGGACTCCATCTCAAGACTATTACAGACTAGAGTCCGTGAGGTTTTTCCATCACCCCCAGCTTTGTATCGCTCCCTTGCTTCACATCTGAAGAAGAGTTCTAGAAGGCTCAGAAGCTTGCTTGTTACTCTGTGGTATTTTAATTGGTCTTAATAAAAGTATGACTCTACTTTAGATTCCCACCCCCACCCCCATATGTATAAGCTACCATTGCACTAATGGCAATATATAAACAGTCTCTTTGCATATGATGTTTGTAAGCAGGCTACTGCACTTGATTTACTTCTGCATAATTATGATAATTCTATGGAATTATCTGCCATGGGACGGATGTGGTGATGGCCACTAGCTTGGATGGCTTTAAAAAGGGACAAATTCATGGAGGTCAGATCTATTAATGGCTCCTAATCTGCTGGCTATAGGCCACCTCTAGCCTCAGAGGCAAGATGCCTCTAAATACCAGTTACAGGGGAGCAGCAGCAAGAGAGAGGGCATGCCCTTACCTCTTGCCTGTGGGCTTCCCAGAGGCATCTAGTGTGTCACTGTGTGCAACAGGATGGACTAGATAGGCCTTGGGCCAGATCCAGCAGGGCTGTTCTTATGGACAACTCACATCATCCCTTACTATTGGTCACTTTAGCTGAGATGATGGGAGTTGCAGTCCAACAGCTGGAAGGCTGAAGTTAGAGAATGGGGGCTTTCAGCTTCCCCCTTCCAGAGGTAGGTCCCATGCCCTTCCAAGTGGCATCCCATTAGATACAAGGGGCTGGTGATGGAAGAAAATATTGTCCTCTGAATGCGTGGAAAATTAATCCTATATAAATAGGATGGTGATACAATGCCCACCTTCTTTAGGTTCTTTTTTAAAAAGGTCAGCATGAAGCACAACTCTTTTAGGCAATTTAATTAACGATAGCAGTGGCTGTAACTGATTTTAAAATGATGAGCGCAAGGTGCAAAATCCACTTACTGAGGTTTTGAATTTTGCTCTTTCAGTAGTTGACAGCCATGCACGCACAAACCAATTCCAAAACCCTTTTCAGCTTTAAAAGCTGTTTGCCATGCAACATGGATGGCTGTGCTTGCAAAGTAAAAGTCCAAAGAACTGTAAAAGTAGTTCCATGTGGCCAGCTGCATTCTAGAGTTACATTTCGGGCACTGTGGTCTCTGCATGCTGCATGACAAACTGCTTTTGAAGTACAGGAAAGTTACAAAAGCTTTTTGAAATATAGCACAGAGATCTGTGCACATGCAAGCTGCTGAAAAAGCCTAACCATAGCCCTCTGGAGTGTAGACCTTTTCTCCAGTCTTAACATGCTTTTTAAGATCTGACTTTGTTTTTGTAAATTTCCTCTAAATCCATTTCCAGATGTCAACATCCTTAAATTGTGACATCCCAAACTGAGTATCTAATACATATGTAGAAATGAACTCACATACCACAAATTGAGAAAACTGTTAGGTCTAGAGCAGCAGTGGAGAGGACTATCAGGCCTGATACTAATTAAATTAGATAATTTATTTACAGTCATAGACCAAAAATACAAGGATAAAGTACAAGAAGAACAAAATACAAAATTAAAAAAAATACAAGAGTAAAATAGTAAAATTAAACATAAAGTGACTCTTGTATAGTCTAGAAACGATAACAGAACCTTGCAACAGAGTTAGAAACAGAAGAATCCCCGTCTAACAACAAAAATTTAACAAGATGGTCATCGGACTGGTCTGTCGACCCACACACTAGAGGAAGAATAAAGCGCTCCCTGATCTTCTGATGTAATTTACAGTGTAATAAAATGTGGGCTATAGTTTCTATTTCCCCAGAGCCACAACTGCATCAGTGTTCCTCCAAAGGGAGACCCTGGTATCTCCTAGCTAATAGCGCAGAAGGAAGCGTGTTCGACCTTGCTCTTGTAAACACCCAGCAAAATTTGCTATATGTCTGGAACAAGCTTATCATGGCCACTACTAATAAAGATAGCCACACTTTTTGGAGATTGGTTTCGGCAACCGGCCGGGTTAGTATCCCTTGTAAAATTCCGGCTAGATCGTGGGAATCTCACTTTTTTGCTGTCTATAATGATGCCCAGCCTAGCCAGATTTTTGTTCCCCCTCTGATTGGGGAGTTGCCCCGTTGGCCTCCTGTTACGCCCACCGAAATAACAGATCTAATAGGTCACCTTAAAAATGGAAAAGCTCCTGGTCCTGATCTTATTCTTCCTGAACTATTAAAATCTAATATAGAATGGTGGGCTTTAGTTCTAGCTAATTTATTTACATCGATCAATAGTTCAGGTGTTGTTCCAGAGCAATGGAAATCAGCAATAGTGATTCCCATATTCAAAAATGGTTCCCATTCAGACCCATCCAATTATCGACCCATTAGTTTGCTGTCAGTGGTTGGCAAATTATATGCTCTGTACCTTTTGGATAAGCTTGAGGCATGGATCTCAGACAATCAAATTCTCGGGATTGAACAAGCAGGCTTTAGAGCAGTCCGCTCTACTCTCGATCATTGTATGATCTTGCACCATCTAGCAAAGAAATACTCTAGCGGCCCCAAATGTAAATTTTTTGTTGCCTTTATTGACTTAAAATCTGTGTTTGATTCTATCTCCAGATATTTATTATGGTCCAAACTTGAAAAAACAACAATAGATAAGAGATTGCTATTTTTGATGATGCAGCTTTATTCCAATTCCTCATTACGGGTTAGATATGCTATCAATGGGGCCCTAACTGATTCTATCCCCTCTACTCGAGGGGTTAGACAGGGCTGCGTCTTGGCCCCGACACTGTTCAATCTCTTTATCAATGATTTGGCTCCATTTCTGGAGAGTGTGGACTCCCATGCCCCAAAGCTGGCTAACAAACGAGTGCCCATTTTACTCTATGCCGATGACGCAGCCGTGCTATCTCAGTCCAGATTAGGTTTACAAAGACTGTTATGTGCTTTTGCCGGCTACTGCAATGATAACAAACTAACAGTTAACTACAAAAAAAAAAAAAGGTCCTGGTTTTCTCTAAATCCAGGAAACTATATAAATGGGTAATAAATCAGAACCACATTGAGCAGGTTTACAACTATAAATATTTAGGCATATCATTTCAATATAATCTAAATTGGAAAACCCAAAGGCTGTCTTCAATTCACAAAGCCCGCAATACCCTCAGTGCCTTTTTGCGATTTTACTACTCTAAAGGGGGCCAGTTTGTTCCCATGGCACTCCAGGTATTTCGTGCTAAGATCGTGGCCCAACTACTTTTTGGAGTTTCGCTATGGATCCAGGGTGTAACAGCTGAACTGGAGAGAGTACAGTCTATTTTTCTCAGAGCAATTTTTGCAGTGCCTAGATGTGTGCCTTATTCTGCTCTATGTTTGGAATCTGGGTCTTTCTCTATTGTCTGTAAAGCCTGGGAGCTTACTTTCGCTAGATGGAGTAAACTCTGTTCTGAGATTCAGGAATTTTCTTTTTTCCAACATCTATGGGTGGATTCTTATCCTAACCCTTGGCTAACATTTGTAAATAATAAAATTATTCAACTGGGCCTTTCTCCTTCAGAACTCCTCACTTGGGAATATAATAAGGTGAAGGAAATATTATTTCTCCGGTTGCACGATATTGAACGGCAGGAACTTAGGTCTTCGGCCAATAGGACTTGCTCCCCTTTACATTTTTGGGATTTTGCCACCCTGGGGAGATAGAGGTGCTAGTTATTTGACAATGCTACATTTTTCCAAATTTCGGGCTGCATTTGCCCGGGCCTGGTTCAATGTGTTGCCCTCTTCCCTTTTGGATTGGAGGTTTACAAAAGATAATCCTGTTGCGGTTTTCAGCCCTTGTGGCGTTGGCCTTCTGGAAACTGTCACCCATGTGTTGTTGTACTACTTGTTGTATCGGGACGCTAGAGAAGAGCTCATCTCCCCTTTGTTACTTAAATTTCCCGGAAGGTGTGATCTCTCTTATACTTATTACTGCCTCGCGGATTCGAGCCCTGGGACTACAGCAGTTGTGGCTAAATTTTTCTATATTGCCATTAGGCTGAGGTCCCTATTAAGTGCCTAACTGCGAGAGCTGTCTGTTGTTTTTAAATAATTTATTATTATTGATTGTAATCTGTCATATTGTGTTTTAGCATTGTTTTATTGACGTATTGTGTATAGTTGTTACTACCATTTTTGCTGGCCAATGGCCGTAATAAAACTGATGATGATGATGATGCTATATGTGATAGTAAACAAATATGTGCCAGGGAAAAAGCCAGGCTTAAACTTTATACCTTTGTAGTGTTCAGGTAGAGAGGCCCAATTATTTTGAGTCTCCATGTCTTCTAGTTGTTGTCTTGCTACTTTTTTTGCTTTTGCCAAGCCCAATTCTAGTAACAATTCAGGGGCTAAACCTATGGAAAGGAGTTTGTCACTCACTGTTGAACACCAGGTTGACTGGGGGTTAGCTGAGAGAAACATAGGGAGTAATCCAGCCGGTTGCAGGTGAACTTTTAACCAAAAGTTAATAATTAGGAACCAAGCTCTCATCTCGGTCTTTAGGAGACCTGCATCCATTCGTAAAACCACATTTGGGGTACACTTGGATGTGCCAAATAAAGTTCTTAGAAAGCCAGACTTATTTCTTTCTAACATATCAAAATTAACATATGGGCCCAACTGAATACCATACAGCAGTTGGGGAACTGTTTTTGCAGAGTACAGTTTTAAAGCTGTGGGAATGAAACCAGCAGCACCTTGGGCTCTATGAAATCTATAAATTGCTGCCGTGCTGCGTTTTACCGATTTGGCTACCATTTTTATGTCCGTGGATTTCCCACCATTTCGTTGGAAAATTACCCCTAAATACTTTATACTAATTATATTGGGTGAGAACCAACAAGAGTTCAAGGCATATCTCTACTGTGCTGTCCTTGAAGAACTTCATGGAGTACTTGATATGGTTATAATTGCAAACAGAGGTCCAGTGAAGGCATAATGTTTAACTATGATTCTTAACATCGCAAATGTAAGAGAAATTATGGGTTAATTTGCCAAGCTAAGTCCTGCTTCCAAAAGGCTTATAGAGACCGAGAGATCTGTCTGTCAACTTTGCTAGCAAAGAGGTGGAGAAAACAGCCTTTAGCATCCTTTGCATGTTACAGATAGAATGCTTAATTATAGTTAATTAAAACCATGGTGTGAAAACCATCATGGATGCACACCTGGTTTATAGTCAGTCTTTAACAATTGTTTCAATGTGAAGATGCAATACTGAAGAATGGCACATTTTCCTTAACTTTGGTTAGGTATTCTGCTTGCATAGTACAATGGATTCTTGTGGGTAGTTCTCCAACTGCAGGAGGCAACAATTACTCTTTCAAAACAGAATTACACACAGTTTCCATAACAGTTTTCAATAACTAAACAAGTAATGTTCCAAGGACCCCTCTTGCTAATTGAATAAAGGTTTGATAAAGAATTTGCTAACAAACCCGAGCCTTAGAGAGGTCAAACCTTCTCTACAGTTGAGAACAGCAAAGGAAGGGACAGTCTCCAATTATTAAAACAATTTAAAATAACCTGTTAAACCCATATTCCTCAATTTACTACCAGTGCTTACAGAAGGAGAGCTCAACTGTATGCCCTCCCCTTGATCCTTTAATAAAGGGATTACAAGGGATAGAAGACATCAGCAATTCAGTGAGCTACTCTGCATAATGAACCACCTAATCCGGGACTCACAAGTCAAAATGACAAGTATGTCTCACTAGACTTGCCTATTAAAACTGGTGCACCCACAACATTCCACAGTTTGTGTTTCAGTGCTGTTGTAGACTCACTGTCTGACCTCATTCTTTTCAAAGCAGGACCTTCCCAACTGATTCGCTTAAGATGACAACAGATATGGGTGTATTCACAAGCCTACTTTTCGCATCCCATGCTCTCCAACTTGAAACAGGACACCAGAAATCTATCTATTTAGCCGCACTACAAAACTGTATGAGAAAATACTAATTATCTAATGCCATTCTTCACATCACATTGGTATCATGTTCTATGCTCTTAGTTGATTCAAGTTCTCTTTTCTTTTCAACAAAATGAAAAGTTTGTTGGATCAAAGACTCTACTACATTAAATACATTAATTATTTGATAATAGTAATGATTTTCACTTTTAAGGAAACAAGACAACTATGCAACTATTCCAGTTGAGATTAACAGTAAACATCTTCATATTCAATTAATCAACCATATGAGTGAGTGTATCTCTGCTGAAATGTCACAAATCCATCATCATCTCCTTTCCCTTCCCTGTTAATATTATTTTATTCATCCAGTAACATGCAATAGAGATCAGAATGCGACATGAGAATTTCTCAAGAATAATTAGTTATTCTAGCTCTACTGTAGTTAGCTTCTGAATAATTTCAAAACCATAAAATTGGTTCATATTCTCTCTCTGTGAAACAATTCAGTCTTTCAAATTGAAGCACACATCATATTAATCCAAGTTTCACTTACACACCTTGTATTCACTATTTCCATCAGGCAAGTCAATTTTTTGTGCAAATGACTTCCTGCTAATCTTTTCTAACAGGTGTATCTGAATTCTCACCCTGAAATTATGTTCAGAATGCTTCTCTTTTATTTCCTTTCATGTTTCTTTGGGGAGAGGGGAGGGAGTTGAGATCATATCAAGATCCATTATTTTGGTAACGCTTTGGAAGAAAAAAAAAAGATTTTAAAAGGCCACTAACCACTACCACTAATGCAGATATCTGCCAACACAGTATAAGGGAAAGAGCTTGAGCTGCACTACAACACAATGCACTGCTTCTGACTGCTGCATGATGTAGACAAACTGGAATGGATTAAGAGGAAGGCAGTAACAATAATCAGGTGTCTGGAAAGCAAGCCTTTCGAAGAAGGGTAAAGAACATAAGAACAGCCCTGCTGGATCAGGCCCAAGGCCCATCCAGTCCAGCATCCCATTTCACACAGTGGCTCGGCAGATGGTACTGAGATGCCCACAGGCAAGACATGAGGGCATGCCCTCTCTCTTGCTGCTGCTCCCCTGGAACGGGTGTTTAGAGGAATCTTATTGTATTTATTTATTATTTATTTAACATATGTATATACCGCCCAAAACGCAATTCTTTGGGCAATTTACAACAACACAAAACAAATAAAAAGGTTAAAACATTACAACAATTTAAAACAACATTAAAACTATTAAAACCCACCAAACTATTAAAACAGTATCTAATTAAAAGCCTGGGTGAACAAATGTGTCTTGCCTGCCTTTTTTTAAAGTTGTAAGAGATGGGGAAGCTCTTATTTCAGCAGGGAGCACATTCCAAAGCCTCGGGGCAGTAATGGAGAAGGCCCCTTCCCGAATAGCCATCAGACGACCCGGTGGCAACTGCAGATGAACCTCTCCTGATTTATTTATTTGCTTATTTTTACATTTATATTCCGCTATTCCTCCAAGGAGCCCAGAGTGGGGTACATAGTTATATTTCTCCTCACAACAACCCTGTGAGGTAGGTTATGATCTCAATGGGTGGTGTGGTTCATAGTGAAGAAGACGTTCTCTTAAATACCCAGGGCCCAAGCTGTTTAGGGCTTTATAGGTTGTAACCAAGTATTTTGCCTGGAAACTTATCAGCAGCCATGTAGATCTTTTAAGATAGGAATTATATGGTCTCTCTGAGATGACCCAGGGACCAACCTGGCTGCTGCTTTCTGGACCAACTGCAGTTTCCAGACTACATACAAAGGCAGCCCCACATACAGCACATTGCAGTAGTTATGTCTGAAGGTGACCAGCAGATATACTACTATACATCTTGCCTCTGAGGCTGACCTATGGCCACCAGACTAGTAGCCATTGATAGACCTATGTGAATTTGTCTAAGCTCCTTTTAAAGCCTTCCAAACTAGTGGTCATCACCACATCTCATAGCAGAGAATTCCATAGATTAATTATGGAAAGTACTGTGTGAAAGTACTTCCTGTGTGAAAGTACTTCCTCTTGTCGGTACCACGGAGCCAGCGTGGTGTAGTGCTAGAGTGCTAGACTAGGACCGAGGAGATCCGAGTTCAAATCCCCATTCAGCCATGATACTAGCTGGGTGACTCTGGGCCAGTCACTTCTCTCTCAGCCTAACCTACTTCACAGGGTTGTTGTGAGGAGAAACTTAAATATGTAGTACACCACTCTGGGCTCCTTGGAGAAGGAGTGGGAAAGAAAGAAAGAAAGAAAGAAAGAAAGAAAGAAAGAAAGAAAGAACTTCCTGTGTGAGAAAGTACTTCCTCTTTTCGGTCCTAAGATCCCGAGTCTTCAGTTTTATGGGATGACCCCTGGTTCTAGTGTTGTGAGAGGGTGGGGGGGGGGAATTTCTCTGTCCACTCTTCTACTCCATGCATGATTTTATACACCTCTATAATGTTTCCCTGTAGTCACCTCTTTTCCAAACTACGAAGTCCCAGATGCTGTAGCCTTGCCTCATATGGAAGGTGCTCCAGACCTCTGATCATCCTGGTTGCCCTCTTCTGCACCTTTTTCAGTTCTACAATGTCCTTCTTAAGATATGGTGGCCAGAACTGTACACAGTACTCCAAATACGAACACACCAGAGATTTGTAGGGCATTATACCATTATTGAACTCAGTAAAAGGAACTGAGTATGTTTAGCCTGGAAAAGAGAAGATGAGGGCAGAAATGATAGCACTCTTTAAATATTGGAATGGCTTTCACACTGTAGATGGCAAAAACCTGTTCACTGCTGCCACCGGATTAGGTCTAAGTTTCAGGAGGATGTTTGGTTGAACAGAAAGAGCAGCTTGACAATGGAATCAATCACTGGGGTGGGATGGGGGATCTCTCCTTTGCATCAAGTCTAGACAGTCAAACGGGAATGCTCTAGCTCTGGATTTCCAGCATCAAGCAGAGGATTGTATCATATCACCAATTCCCAACCAGTGCAACATGCCGATTCAACTCCAGAAGTGGGGAGTTTAAATGTCCTGTGCTAGGAACTGATTTGCCCCATAATGTACTTGGAAGCGCATGTCCTTCCCAATGCATAAGGGAGCAAACTGGCTCCAAAAGCTGGGCACTAAAGCTCATGGTCTTTGGAGCCAACTCAATCAGCATGTATAAAGGAGTTAGCCAGCTCCTAAAACAAATAAATATCATTAAGCAGTTTCACTGTGGCAAAAGAGGGGGAGGGGCTAATTTTGGGGTGGGGGATTTAAGTGTGCCACAAGATAAAAATATTGGGAAACACCGGATTAGATGGCCTACAAGGCACCCTTCCAAGTCTATGATTCTATTACCATAGTGTGACTAGCATGTAATGGGGATAAAGCCTCCTAATATGTATACTATATAAACGATCATTTCCTATAAGGCAGGTTAATGATCTACAAGCCTTAGGGAACATAAACCAGTCCCTTGTTGTTGCTGTTCATATTCCTAAACACTCACAAAAACCAGCATTTATGGAACACAAAGAATACACTGTAGCTGTTTAATTAAAGTCTAGAAAGCACTGCCTGCTAGTTTTTCCTCCTCTTAATGGTATACAATTCTCAGAGATAAACACTGGCTTCTCTTCTGTTTCTGGGCCCCAATTTAAAGCACTGGTGAGTACTTTTAAAATCCTAAAGAGCTTACATCTAGGATGCTTAAACAACAGGTCAGCCTTACCAGGATTGAGATGACTGCCTCATCGCACAAAGGCAGGAGCTACCACCCCACCTCTGCAGGAGTCACCCATCTGCCTGCCTGTCCACAGAGGCCTTTCCTCCTGACATCCACCTTGCATCACTGGATGCACAGGATCCTCTCTTTCCTACCCCACCCTGCACTGCTTGGGTGCACTTCACACAGACACGGTCTGCTCCTGCAGCTTAGCTCCATACTCCCCATCCTCCCAAAACAGGCTTTGGAGAAGACAGTGGACTGCATTCTCTCCCCACCCCTCTCCAATTCCTCTTCAAGAAGGAAAGTGGAGACAAAGAGCTGCTGCAGTGGTGGTGCCTGAATGGAACATACCACAATGGGAAAGAAGGCATACCTGGGGCAGGCAGGGGAGGAGGGGAAGTTGTGCCTCCGCCTCTGCAGTGGAGAAATAGGTGGGGGGTGGAGTGCATCCTAGCAGGAGGGCATCTGTACCCTCATCTCAGGTGCACAAAGACCTTGGGCTGTCCTAAAGGATAATTTTAAATGAAAAACTGGATATAAGTATTTAAATAAATTCTACGCAATAATACTATTCATATCTCAACTCATCTGCACTAGGAGTGTGCACAGACCGGTCCGGGGCCATGCAAAAGGCCTCCGGACCGGTCCAGAATTCGGCCGGTCCGGCGGTTCGGGGGAAGAGTGGATTTAAGGGTGGGGGGGTAGTACTTACCCCCCGCCGCTCTCCCCCCTCCGGCGGTGGACTTTTCTGAAATGTTTTTGGGGTGGCAGAGTTCCTCCCTGCCACCCCTGCCCCCGTCGTTGTCTTCCAAGTTTACAAGCAGTAAAAGCTTGTAAACAATGCTTGTAAACAAAAGCTTGTAAAAACAATGATGTATGTGGTGCGCGCACGCCGGTGGCCGCAAGAGGCGCACGCCGCAACAGGCACATGCATGGCGCCAGCTTTTACTGCTTGTAAACTTGGAAGACAACAACGGGGGCAGGGGCAGCAGGGAGGAACTCTGCCACCCCAAAAACATTTTAGAAAAGTCCAGTGATGGAGGGGGAAGAGCGGTGGCGGTGGGGGAGTACTACCCTCCCGCTCTTAAAAGCCACACTCCCCCCAGTGCCGGACCACGCCTCCGTGGTTCCGTGCACATCCCTAATCTGCACTATCTGTTTGCTTCCAGATCCAATTTAAAAATTTGATAACTTCTGAAGCTGTTAATGGTACTATTAAAACAACAACAACAACAACAACAGAACAAAGAACCTTTTCTCCCTGTGGCCTTAGATCTGAAAGGAAAAGCTTCATTCTGTGGCCCAACCTTTGCTTGTGTGAGAACTGCAAGGGCCAGGTTTCTCCACAATGGCACCCATGCTACAGACGGTAATCTCAGGTGGGGTATATCAGAACCCCTCACTGATTTCACTGCTGGTAAACAAGATGCAGAAGAGGGTGTCAAAGACCTTTTTACTCCCTTTTGACATACCCGGCACACATTTAAATTGCTATATTTACTGTAATTTAATTGCTGTACATAATTCAAATGAGACATCACAGATTATTCAAAGTGGTCTTTTTGATATTGTAAATTGAAATACACTTATCTCAAAATGCTATGATTTTACTTTGACATTAAGGACTGCATCACTATCAGGGCACTTCTCCCCGCTCCCTGCCAGGCCGCTTCTCCCCCCACGCCTCCTCCTAAGCCCGCCAGCGGCCTCCTCCTCTGCCCGCCACCCTCCCTCCCAGCCAGGCAGGCAGCCATTTTTGGGTGGCCATGCCACTGCCGCATCACCTCCTAAGCCCGTTGTCTGTCCCAGTGCTGAGCAGCAGCTCTGCCGCTGCCTTTTCATTGATCGTGGCTGCAGCGGGGGCGGAGTTTGCCAAACATCCCCACGCAGTTCTCTCCTCAGTCAGCCGTAAGAGAATTAAATATATAGATTGCCTGAATGCAGTCATACCAAAAGAGAGACTATTCTAGCATAAACACAGCCAGACACTGATAAATCTAGATCAGGGTTTCTTAACCTTGGGCCCCCAGATGTTGTTGGACTACAACTCCCATCATCCTCAGCCACAAAGGCTGTGTCTGGGGATGATGGGAGTTGTAGTCCAACATCATCTAGGGGCCCAAGGTTAATAAATTCTGCTCCAGATGATATTTGGGCATTTTATGAACCCTCAATTTGACAAGTGATAGCCTGCATTATAAAAAGGTATTCTGACCTATTCAGGGAATTGCGTGGATCCATTAAGAATGTAGTACATTTCTCCTGTACCATTACAATACCTATGTTTTCAGTCTTTTCGATTAAGTGTCAAGGCTGCATTCTTTTCACATGATGTGTATAATATTATTAAGAACAGACTAACACAAAAAAAAACTAATCTTTATGGCACTTTAAAAAGGGTTTGTTCCCTTTCTCAAGCCTTCTATCATTTGCAAGCCCAAATAAAGGAAATTGGTTTCTTCTATATAACAATGAGTTTACAAACCTTTGGAAACAGATGAGCTAATAAAGCAGTTATATGTTCCTGTCCATTACCACGTCAACAAAAATAAAAATGCTACACAACTAAGCAAGAGAGGGATAAACATTTCAGTCATCAACTAATACTCCTCAACATCTTTAACCAGTATATGTCTGTAGTGCTGGTTGGACTGAAATCTGAAGTCCACGCAATGATGTATTTGGTTTAATTGCTTATTTTGATGTTATCAGAAGACTCCAGTGTAGTAACATTTTTGTAAGCTGATTTAGTTGTCAATTAGAAAGCAAGGGTTTAAATGTTGCAGTAAACCAACATCATATTTTGGGCAGTAGTTGGTATGCCACCAAATTAAGCAGCTATTTGCAGTAACAGCAGTACACAGGTTCAGTCAAGGTTAACCAAGAAAAGCCTCTGAACAAATGTAGAAAACCAGCAACTTCAACACCATCTAATTTGTTAGTTGCAACTACATTGTATCTGGAAGTACTAAACACAGCCAGACACTGATAACTCTAGATCAGGGTTTCTTAACCTTGGGCCCCCAGATGTTGTTGGACTACAACTCCCATCATCCTCAGCCTCTGACCCGCTTCAAAATTGGCCCCTTGGTATACGGAAGGTATACGGGGGCTGAAGCGGCAAGGTAAGCGACTGGAGCGCAAGTGGAGAAAGACTCGACTCGAATCCGACAGATTACGACATAGAGCACACTTAAAGATCTATGCTCAGGCAATACGTGCAGCAAAGAAGCAATTATTTTCTGCCCGTATTGCTTCTGAGAGTTCACATCCAACAGAGTTCAGGGTTGTGAGGGAGCTAGTATCTGCCCCCGCTCCCTTGAACCAGAATTTGGAAGCATCAGTCACCCACTGTGATGTGTTTAATGGATTTTTCGCAGACAAAATCTCTCGGATTCGGGCCGACTTAGATAGAGATTCCACAATTAATTTGATGTCTGAACAAGGTGTCAAACAATTCCTCTTATACGATTCGACTAGATCAATTTCAGTTTGTGACTCCTGAGGATGTGGACAAACTGCTTGGATCAGTGAGGCCTACCACTTGTTCTCTTGACCCTTGTCCAACATGGCTTATTCTATCTAGCAGAGAGGCTGTTGTAGGCGGCCTGGTAGAAATCATAAATGCTTCTCTGAGGGAGGGCAGGATGCCTCATTGTCTCAAGGAGGCAATTATTAGACCTCTTCTAAAGAAGCCTGCGTTAGATCCCTCAGAGTTGAGCAATTATAGGCCAGTTTCCAATCTCCCATGGCTGGGCAAGGTAATTGAGAGGGTGGTGGCCTCTCAGCTCCAGGCGGTCTTGGAGGAAACTGATTATCTAGACCATTTCAAACTGGTTTTCGGGTGGGCTATGAGGTGGAGACTGCCTTGGTCGGCCTGATGGATGATCTCCAATTGGGAATTGACAGAGGAAGTGTGACTCTGTTGGTCCTTTTGGATCTCTCGGCAGCTTTTGATACTATTGACCTTAGTATCCTTCTGGAACGTCTGAAGGGGTTGGGGATGGGAGCACTGTTTTACAGTGCTTCCGCTCCTACCTCTTGGACAGATTCCAGATGGTGTCGATGGGAGATTGTTGCTCTTCAAAATCTGAGCTTAAGTATGGTGTCCCCCAAGGCTCCATACTTTCTCCAATGCTTTTTAACATCTACATGAAACCACTGGGAGAGATCATCAGGGGATTTGGAACCAGGTGTTATCAGTATGCTGATGACACTCAGATCTACTTCTCCATGTCAGCTTCTTCAAGAGTTGGCATATCCTCTCTAAATGCCTGCCTGGAAGCAGTAATGGGCTGGATGAGGGAGAATAAACTGAAGCTGAATCCAGATAAGACGGAGGTACTTATTGTGAGGGGTGAGAATTCTAGAGACGATTTTGATCTCCCTGTTCTAGATAGGGTCACACTTCCCCAAAAGGAACAGGTTCACAGTCTGGGAGTACTTCTGGATCAATGCCTCTCCTTGGTTTCTCAGGTTGAGGCGGTGGCCAGGGGTGCTTTCTATCAGCTTCGGCTGATATGCCAGGTGTGTCCATTTCTTGAGCTCAATAACCTCAAAACAGTGGTACATTTGTTGGTAACCTCCAGACTTGACTTCTGTAATGAGCTCTATGTGGGGCTGCCTTTGTGCGTAGTCTGGAAACTTCAGTTAGTTCAGAATGCGGCAGTCAGGTTGGTCTCTCGGTCATCTTGGAGAGACCACATTACTCCTCTGTTGATGGAGTTACACTGGCTGCCAATAGGTTTCCGGGCAAAATACAAAGTTCTAGTTATAACTTACAAAGCCCTAAACGGCTTAGGCCCTGGGTATTTCAGAGTGTGTCTTCTCCGCTATGAGCCCCAACCACCCATTGAGATAATTTGATGAGATCCATCTCCAGTTGCCGCCAACCCGTTTGGTGGCTACACAGAGATGGGCCTTCTCGGCTGCTGCCCCGAGATTGTGGAATGCACTCCCTGCTGGGATACAAGCCTCCTCATCTCTGGCAATTTAAAAAAAAAAACTTCTGAAAACACATCTCTTCAACCAGGCTTTCTTAGTTTTTTAAAACTTGTTTTTAAATTGTTCTATTTAATTGTTGTTTTATGTTGTTTTTAATTGTTAATCATTGTTTTAATGCCTTTATAATTGTTTTAATTATTAACTGATTTTAATGGTGTTTTAATGTAAACCGCCCTGAGCCTTTTGGAAGGGCGGTATAAAATTTTTAATAATAAATAATAAGTCCTAATCAAAAAAATGAAACAGAAGCTTTAGGAAATGAGTACATCCAACACAAACAACTAGATCTAAATTACAGAATTACAGCTGAGCGTACATTACTACAACAAATATTTATATACCGCTTCTCAACAAAAGTTTTCAAAGCGGTTTACATACATACATACATAAATAATGGATCCCTGTCCCCAAAGTGCTCACAATCTAAAAAGAAACATAAGATAGACACCAGCAACAGTCACTGCTGGTACTGTGCTGGGGGTGGATAGGGACAGTTACTCTCCCCCTGCTAAATAAAGAGAATAACCATGTTAAAAAGGTGTCTCTTTACCCAGTTAGCAGAAGTCACTATTACACTGAGTGACAGTATAAATATGACAGTATTATACTGAGTTACAAACTATTATACTAAGAAGCTAAAGAAAGGTTATATAACCTAGAAGGATTTTTTTAATTTAAAAAACTCATATTCATGGGAGGGGAGACTATAAAATAAGTGTGATCACATTTGCTATACTGATTTGCTATTGAGTTAGAAATGTTGCACCATGGTGTGCCAGGAGACCTTGAGAGTTTACACTTCTAGCACTGAGAATACACCTATTATACAGCAGTACACCAGTCAACAGTGACTAGAGGAAGCAAAGACTCACTAGCTTTTATTGTCCCTTTTTCATACATAAAATATTAAAAATTGGGCAGCTCATCAATACTGGCAAATTAACTTCTGCCTGAGTATTCCTTAGTGAATGAACTGTAGTCTGTTCCACATCTACTCAATGAATGAATTTCATCATTCTGTTCACATATCTCGAGCTCTCTCTTATTCTTTCAAAGACATGTAAACAGTTCTCACTAGTACAATAATTAATAGACAGGGACCATTTATCCCATTCCTCTATGGGAAGAACACTTTGTTAATGAATAGCAGTTAAAAATATAGGACACAAAATACATTAATTACGGACAAAAGCATAAAGTAATGAAAAACATGTACCTATTTTAAGAGTTGGGAAAGCAAAACAAAACATAAAGCAGAAATTCTGCTTATTTGGGAATCAAGTAATGAACTTCTATAGTTCTGTCCTGGATGGGGTTATACTCTCCCAGATGAAACAAGTATGAAATCTGGGAGTGTTTCTGGATACTTCTCACTTGTATCTCAAGTTGAGGCAATAGCCAGAAGTATTCGGCTGATACACCAGATGCATCCGTTTCTTGAGATAAACAACCTCAGAACATAGTGCATATTCTGGTAACCTACAGACTTTGGTAACCTACAGACTTTGGTAACCTACTTTACTGCAATGCACTCTATGTGGGATTGCCTTTGTTTACAGTCCAGAAACTGCAACTGGTGCAGAGCGCGGCAGCCAAGTTGGTCCCTGGGTCATCTCAAAGAGACCACATTACACCTATATTAAAAGTATTACACTGGCTACCAATATGTTTCTGGGCAAAATACAAAGTGTTGGTTATAACCTATAAAGCCCTAAACAGTTTAGACCCAGGGTATTTAAATGACCAACTTCTTTGTTATGAGCCCCACTGCCCATTGAGCTCATTCAGAGAGGTCCATCTACAGAGGTGGGCCTTCTCTGTTGCCACCTTGAGGCTATAAAATGTGTTCCCTGCTTAAATAAGTGCCTCCCCATCCTTTGACAGCTTTTAAAGAGACTCTTAAGACACATTTATTCATCCAAAATTTATAATTAGAATTTTGGTTTTAAACTCAAGAACATAAGAACAGTCCTGCTGGATCAGGCACATCTAGTCCAGTGTCCTGTTTCACACAGTGGCCCACCAGATGCTGCTGGAAGCCACAGGCAGGAGTTGAGGGCATGCCCTCTCTCCTGCTGTTACTCCCCTGCAACTGGTACTCAGAGGTATCCTGCCTTTGAGGCTGGAGGTGAACTTTAGCTCTCCAACTAGTAGCCGATGATAGAACTCTTCTCCATAAGGTTATCCAAACCCCTCTTAAAGCCATCTAGGTTGTCGGCTGTCACTAGTGATGTGCATGGACAGTGGAGGCGCGGTCCAACGCCGGGGTGTGTGTGTCTTGCTTTAAGGATGGGGGGTTGTACTCACCCCTCCAGCTGCTTTTCTCCCTCCGGCACTGTAGTTTTTGGCAAAATCTTCGGGGCAGCAGCAGTCCTCCCTGCCGCCACTGCCCCCTTGTTGGTGCCCAAATGCAGAAGTAACATGCACGCATGCACCCCCCGCCGCCAACAACATGGCCTGTGAACCAGTTCGTGCACATCCCTAGCTGTCACCACATCTCGTGGAAGAGAATTCCACAAGTTGATTATGCATTGTGTGAAAGAGTACTTCCATTTGTTGGTCCTAGATTTCCTGGCAATCAATTTCATGGGATGACCCCTGGTTCTAGTGTTATGTGTGAGAGAGAATAATTTCTCTCTAACCACTTTCTCCACACCATGCGTGATTTTGTAGACCTCTATCATGTCTCCCCGCACTCATCTTTTTTTCTAAACTAAATAGAACCAGGTATTGTACCCTTGCCTCATAAGAAAGGTACTCTAGGCCCCTGATCATCTTGGTTGCCCTCTTCTGCACCTTTTCAAGTTCTACAATGTCCTCATTTAGATGTGGTGACCAGAATTGTACGCAGTACTCCAGGTGTGGCCACCATAGTTTTGTATAAGGGCATTATAATATTAGCAGTTTTATTTTCAATCCCCTTCCTAATGATCCCTAGCATAGATTTGGCTTTTTTCACAGCTGCCACACATTGAGTCAACACTTTCAACAAGCTGTCCACCACGACCTCAAGATCCCTCTCCTGGTCCGTCACCGACAGCTCAGATCCCATCCGCGTATACTTGAAGTTGGGGTTTTTCATCTCAATGTGCATCACTTTACACTTGCCAACGCTGAACCGCATTTGCCACTTTGTCACCCACTCTTTTAATTTTTTAATTTGTTTTATGTTTGCTGTAAACCACCCCAATATAGAGTTTGGGGCAGAATACAAATATCCCAAATACATAAATAAAAATAGTTTTAACACCTCTTGCCAAGTGCTTGATGTAATTTGCCACCTTGGACCAGGGGCCAACAACCTTTTCACTCTTACAAGCAGGTGAATATGGTGGAGCCTAGATTTGGAAAAGTTGTAATACAGTGTACAGGCAAGAAAAAGTTTTCCAATCAATCTGCAATGTATTACATCTCAAAGACAGTTGCTAGTTAAGCACACCAGGAGCTGACTGCAGTATAATCATAATCCTTCTCTCAGTTTAACTAGGCCTCTAGCTATGTCATTGGCTGGATCCAGGGGCACAACAGAAGGGGAGAGGGTGAAGTTGTGGAAAACCCTGGTATTTTATTCATAAAGGTGTGGATTATGCCCACAATTAGATGAAGGGCATAGGAAACATTCAGACCAGTGGGGACGAAAAAATTTCCAGGACTAACTAATTCTTAAGGTAAACCATGTAGAAGTGAGAGTTAAGGTATGGGACTAGATTTAGCACATTATAGTTGACCATAAATTTCTTAGAACGTTATTTGTGTTCACTTAGGCTTAGTGTAGATTTAATGATACCCAATACACCATATGACGACTTGGAGACTGGAAGCACTGCAAGGCTTCTGAGCTCCTCATCGCCTCTCATGTGAGCATTTCCCTGAACATTTCAGTTTTCACTGTACGTCACCACTGACATTTTTGCTAAACACAGTTTGAAGCCATGCTCAGAATCAGCTTTGCAACTGTACTTAAGGCTAATGAGGATTAGCAAGATGATCAGTGCAGGTGGAATGATCCTCTCTAATAAAACGCTTGGTGTCCGTCCGTGGACGGACACCAAGCGTGTGTTCGTGCCTCCCTCCACTGTTCTGCGCATGCGCGCAGCGCATGCGCAAAACGGCCAAGTCAAAATGGACACAGGCAACAGACGGCCATGTTGGCCGCGGGGAGGCGAGAGACAGAGGCGGCGGGACTGGGGAGACGAGAGACGGAGGCGGTGGGACCGGGCTGGCCGCTGGTAGGGGAAAGACGGTAGCGGCCGAAACGGCCCGGCCGCGAGGAGGGGGAAGATGGCGGCGGCCAAAGAGCAGCAGAGAACAGCGGCTCCCGGAACCCGGTGGGAAGAAAAGCGAGCGGGCTGAGGGGGCGGCGGCGGGAGGTATGTAGCTGACAAGGTGGAGGTGGAAGGAGGCGGTGAGGGAAGCCAGCTGAGACGGCTGCAGAGCCGCCGCCTCGCCCAGAGAACCCGGAACCCGATGCGAAGAAAAGTGAGGGGGCGGGGGTGCTGCTGAGCTGCGTAGAAGGAGTGGCAGCAGCAGGTTGAGAGAGAGAGAGAGAGAGACAGTCGTCGAGCAGGGAAGGTGGGGCTGGAACAGACCCAAAGGAGGGGAGAGGAAGGGGGCTGAGGCTTTTGACTTGGGGGCTGGGGTGATGTTTCTGGGGTGGGTGGGGGAGATGGGCAGGCAGGCTTACCTCTGGGTCTCAAGTGCTGCTGCTGGGGTCGAGCCCCAGGGAAGAGCTCTAAAACAGGCTCCATACTAGCGCCCGTTATTTTAACGGGCTTCAAAACACTAGTTCACCATAATTCTCCAACAGTGAAGGGGGAAGGAAACCATGTGAGAGTGGAGGGAGAGGAAGCATGCAAGCCCACATGACACTCACAATTAGTCTATAGTTAGGCTATCATCTGCAGAAGGTCTTAGAAAAGGAATATGTGACCTCTCCAGTACAGGACCTTCTCCAAATCCATCATTAATAGAACATTAATGTAAATTAAGAATTCATGCTAGTCTACTTTGCAAATAACCCTACTTTACAAATAACCTACATAATCTTGAGGTACATAACCACTTTATATCTTCTTTAATCTAGAATAATATAATGAATTTAGTCAAAGCTAGTCCACTAGCCATATTCAGTGTTCTAATCAATTTTTAAAATGAGAATTCTTCCCTATGATGGAGTACACTGACAAACTTAGTATTGCTGCTAAACAAGATTGCAGGTAACCTTTGGAACCATGCTTACCCAACGGTTCCATAAAGCATTGGCTTAAACATCAAGATTCATGTAAAATATGAATAAATATACATCACCTTTCATTAAAAAATAAAATTACAGTATTGCTACAACCAAGTAGGAAGCAGCTACCACCAAATTTCTGAATGCTGGTGGGAAATGTGTCACACTGTAACATCGCAGAGTCTGACAAGGGACAAGGGAGCTGGCGCAATAGGTAGACTACATTGGCAATAGGAGGAGGGAAAGGAGATTGCAAGGGCAAAGAAAACACGAGGGGCAAGTAGTCCTCACCCCACAATTTCATTATTTATTATCAAATAATTGGCTGTCCACAGGCCTCATGACAGAGATGACTATTAAGAGCTGTTGTCCTATACAGAAGGCTTGAGGAACTGATCCTTGATTCCCTACCTCCACCATTGTTTCATTTTCACTCACTAGCCAAGCATTATTTGTGGTCATCACCAGTCCCTTCTCTTCCCTCAGATCGTTTCCTGGCACATAGGCAGAGGGCTTAGGAAAGAGGTGGGCCTTCTATCATTTGCACTAGGATATGGAGATGGTAAGAAACCATGAGAACCATTTCCTACTGTTCAGAAAGGATTTCTTACTTCTCAACAATGGCAGTGGAAATGACAGCTCTGAAGAAGAGATATGTGTGGTGCTGGATGTTCTGCTCACTGGAGGACTGGGGGCACATGCCACTGGTAAGCTGAAGTGGATTTGTAGATGCATGGAAGATGGGATATGCGCAAGAGTCTCCCTGTCTCTCAGGGCAGCAAACAAAGCTCTCCCCCATTTAATCTTTGCAACCATTTCATCCACTGAGGCAGATTCAGGAGAGAAAGTGACTGGCCCAGATTCACCCAGTTAGCTCCATGGCCAAGTGGGTGTTTGAATCTGGGTTTCCCTAATCCTGGTCAAACACTCTAACCACCATAACACACTGGTTCTTTTGAAAAGCGGAGAGAAAGCAGAGCAGAGGTTAACTACACAATCCTCAGCAGCCCTGAAATATATTCCCTGAAAGTGTCCTCTCTGACCCGCTTCAAAACTGGCCCCTTGGTACATGGAAGAACTATGGGGACTGAGGCAGCAAGGTAGACAACTGGAGCACAAGTGGAGAAAGACAACTCAAATCCGTCAGAATATAATGGAGAGAGCATTTGAAGATCTATGCTCAGTCAGTGCATGCAACAAAGAAGTGGTTATTTTCTGCCCATATTGCATCCACAAGCTCACGCTCAGCAGAGCTGTTCAGGATGTGAGAGGCCTAGTACATCCCCCTCCTCCCTTGAATCAGAATTTGGAACCATCAATTACCTGCTGTGACATTTTAAATGAGTTCTTTGTAGATAAAATCTCTCCTATTCAGGCCAACTTGGACTCAGATCCCACAATTATTGCAGAGTCCAATGCGGCGGTGTCCAGCAATTTGTCTTATGTGGTTAGGCTGGATCAGTTCCAGTTTGTGACTCCTGAGGATGTGGACAAGCTGCTTGGAATGGTATGACCTACCACCTGTTCTCCTGACCCTTGTCCAACATGGCTTATACTATCCAGCAGAGGGGTTGTTGTAGAAAGCCTGGTAGATATTATAAATACTTCTCTGAAGGAGGACAGGATACCTCCTTGCCTTAAGGAGGCAATCATTAGTCCTCTGCTGAAGAAGCCTGCATTGGATCCCTCAGAGACAAGCAACTATAGGCCTGTCCATCCTTCTGTGGCTGGGCAAGGTGATTGAGAGGATGGTGACCGCTCAACTCCAGGCAGTCTTGGAGGAAATTGATTATGTAGACCAGGGCTGCACAACAAAAATGCCCCAGTGGGCCGGAACCACCCACAGCTTGGCGTGCAGGGGCCGAGGTCCATTTTAAGCACATTATTACATTAAAATTAAAAATATTATTAGTTACTTGTGGATCTATTCCCCCTGTCAATGGACCCATAGTTTTAACCAAGGATAGTGGCCAGAAAATAGGTCCTGTCCCTGCTCAATCAGTGGGGCCCCTGGAGTGCACACCAGCCCAAACAAATGTCAAGTCCTCTCCTTTCCCTAAGTTCAGGGGCGTAACTACAATTAGGTAGGGGGAGGCCTTGGGGGGGCCCCTCAGAGGCTCTCCCCCACCCAGCACCTACCCGATCTTCCTTGTGAAGTCATTTAATGGGGGGGCCATTTACGAATCTTGTCTCAGGGCCCACTCCAACCTAGTTATGCCCCTGCCTAAGTTGATGTTGCTTTCAGGGTGCAATCCTAGGCATACTTACATGGGAGTAAGATTCACTGGGTACACCGTTCCTTCAACACATAATTCTAACTAGCCAAGATGGATTATAAAATAGCTTCATGGAACGTTAATGGGTTGAATAACAAAACCAAAAGGGCAAAAGTTTTCCATTTCCTTAAAGAACAAAGCTTGGACATTGTATGCTTACAAGAGACACTATTAGAAAACAAGACAGAAAATATTTGGTTAATAAGGCCTTGGGAGAAGAATTTGTTTCCTCTGATAAGAAAAGAAAAAAAGAGGGGTAGTGCTTTACGTGAAACAACAATTTGAACCCAAGTTGATTTTTAAAGATGAAGAAGGTAGGGTGCTAGCTTTGGAAATCTTAGTTTCCGGAATCAAAACGGTGATAATTGGAATTTATGCACCCAATGAAAAAAAGGTAGAATTTTATAAATATCTAGAACAGAAGATGGCTAAGTTATCGAATGCGAATTTAGTCCTACTGGGAGATTTTAATGGAGTTGTCTCTACATCCTTGGATAGAAAGTCTGATACGTCTGAAAGGAATCTGCAAGGCAGGCTACCTAAAGCTTTTTTTGGTTTAGTAGAATATATGGATCTCTATAACTAGTGGAGAATTAAAAACTCAAATGCAAAGGAATATACTTATTTCTCTGAAAGATACAAATCTCATTCAAGGATAGATATGGTCTGGACATCTAAATCTATTATGCCATGTATAAAAAGAATGGATATTTTGCCCAGAACCTTTTCAGATCATAATGCAATTTGCTTTACATGGAAGAAGGAGGGAATGGTTTCCTTTTGCTGGAGACTGAATGAATACTTGCTGAAAAAAGCGGAAGTTGTGGAGAAGCCAAAAGGAAGATAAAGGACTATTTTGAACTGAATTTAAACCAAGGAATGGACAATAAGATAGTTTGGGATGCTGGAAAAGCGGTTATGAGAGGTTTTTTTATACAACAAAATGCATACTACATTTTACTACAGCCTTTGCAATGGATGATGAATGATATTTTGCAAAGAGGAATTATGTCGGAGTCTTGGAAGTATGCTAATATTGAGGTAATTCCAAAACCGGATCAAGATTTAACGCAAGTCAAGAACTACAGGCCAATCTCACTCTTAAATAATGATTATAAACTTTTTGCTGCCATTTTGGTAAGGAGAATGAAGGTTGTATTAAGACTTTTTATTCATGAAGATCAAGCAGGTTTTTTACCAAAACGGCAATTAAGAGATAATGTGAGAACAGTTCTGAATGTACTGGAGTATTATGAAAAACACAATGATAAACAGATAGATATGATCTTTCTGGATGCAGAGAAAGCATTTGACAATGTCTCCTGGCAGTTTATGTGGAGGCTATTGGATGTAATGGGAGCTGGTAATAATTTTATTAGGGCTATCAAGACAATCTATTCGGAGCAATACGCTAAAATTATTATAAATGGGGAATTATCAGATAATTGTAAAATACAAAAAGGAACTAGACAAGGCTGTCCACTTTCCCATTACTTTTTATATTAGTACTGGAAGTGCTTTGTAGAAATATTAGAGAAGATGATCAAATACAAGGCCTGAAAGTTGGGAAACAAGAGTATAAACTTAGAGCCTTTGCAGATGATGTGGTGTTTTCCCTAGAAAATCCATTAGAGAAGATCGGAAGACTTCTGCAAAAAATACAACAATTTGGCCAATTGGCCAGGTTTTATATAAATAAGACTAAAACCAAGGTGTTGACAAAAAATATGGACCAGAAATCTAATGATAGATTTTTTGAAATAAGTGAACTGAAAGTCGAGAAGAAAATTAAATATTTGGGCATATGGTTGACAAACAAAAACTCTTTGTTGTTTTCAAATAATTATATCAAAATATGGAATACAGTAAAAACTGACTTGCAAAGATGGACTAGAATGAACTTATCTTTAATGGGAAGAATTTCAGTTGTGAAGATGAATGTTTTACCTAAAATGCTGTTTCTTTTTCAGACTATTCATATAACCTTAACTTGTTTCAAGCAATGGCAAGGAAAAGACCAAGAATTAAATTTAAAGATTTAACAGATGCTAAAGAAAGAGGTGGTCTTACCCTGCCAGATTTAAGGTTGTATTTTGATGCTGTTTGTTTGACGTGGTTAAAAGAATGGATAACATTAAGAAATCCCAGAATACTTGATTTGGAAGGATTCGATAGAAGGTTTGGATGGCATTCATATCTGTGGTATGATAAAAGTAAAGTGCATAAAGATTTTCTTAATCATTATGTAAGAAGGAGTCTAATGAGAGCGGGTAAAATATAAAAAATGGTTGGAATCTAAAACTCCATTATGGCTGTCCCCGATTGAAGCTTTAGCACGTAAAGAGGTAAATATGCAACCTGAATGGGGTACCTACAAGGATTTGTTATGTTTCCAAGAACAGGGCTGTAAATTAAAAAACCTAACTGAAGTACAAAATTTGGTTAGTAACTGGTTTCAGTACCATCAGATAAATAAAATCTACAAGAAGGATCTTAAAGTTAGATTTGAGGATCAAATGTCGAGATTTGAGAAGGAGCTGTGTGAAAATGATGAAAAATTAGTTTCTAAGATGTATAAGCTGTTGCTTTTGGAGGAGACAAGAGATGAAGTGGTTAAAATGACTATGATAAAATGGGCTCAAGCTGTGGGTTATAATATAGATATGGCAGCTTGGGAAAAATTATGGAAAATGGATTTAAAGTTCACTGCATGTTATACTTTAAAAGAAAATTATTATAAGATGATGTACAGGTGGTATTTGACACCCCAAAAATTAGCATTAATGTATAAAAATGTTCCAAACAAATGCTGGAAATGTGGACATTGTGAAGGAACTTTTTTCATATGTGGTGGTCTTGCAGGAAGGCAAAGACCTTTGGGGATATGATATATAATGAGCTGAAGAAAATTTTTTAAATGACATTTCCTAAGAGGCCAGAATCCTTCCTGCTGGGAATAATGCAAGGAGAGTTTTCCAGAAGAAACTTAACATTTTTTATGTATGCAACCACGGCGGCCAGAATAGTATATGCCCAGAAACGGAAGGACAATGAAATGCCCTCAAAAGAAGATTGGTTGATAAAAAATTTGGAATATGCTGAGATGGCAAAACTTACAGTATTGATAAGGGATGGAAACTTGGAATGTTTTAAAGAAGATTGGAAACCATTCTTACTATACTTAAAGAACTATTTTTCTAATATCGATTTTTCAGCAGGGTTTGAAATTTAGTAATAATAGCAGGTTGGGTAGAGTAAAATCGAGTTTGCAATGTGTAGGATATATGTTTTGAATTACTATAGCAATGGTTGACTTGTATAGTTAATGAATCATGCTGATTGGTGAGCGGGAAGTCAATATTTACTCAATTAGATGTAATGGGATTGTTAAGATATTGTAAAAACCAATAAAATTTTAAAAAGCAAGATTCACTGGGTACACCATGGAACAAATTTCTGAGAAAACATGGATAGGATGGTGCTATAAGGCAGTTTCCAGCTCCTGTGTTCCTGCAGGATACCTGGGGGCCAGTAAAATAGTCCCTGCGGGCCGAATTCAATCCCCAGGCCTTACGTTGTGCAGGCCTGATGTAGACCCATTTCAAATGGGCTTTTAGGAAGGCTATGTGGTGGAGACTGTCTAATCTCCAATTAGGAATTGGCAGAGGGAATTGGCAGAGGAAACATGACTCTGTTGATCCTTTTGGTTCACTAGGTGGCTTTCGATACTACTGACCACAGTATCCTTCTGGAGCATCTGAAGGGGTTGGGGTGGGAGGCACTGCTTTGCAGTGTTTCCACTCCTACCTCTTGGGCAGATTCTAGATGGCATCCCGTGGAGACTGCTCTTCAGAATCTTAACTTTCACATGGTTTTCCCAAGGGCTCCATATGGTCTCCAATGCATTTTAATATATATAAGAAATCACTGGGAAAGATCATCAGGAGATTGGGTTCAGGGTATTATCAGCATGCTGATGACAAATCCATATTTCCATGTCAAGATCATCAGGAGAAGGCATAACTTCCCTAAATGCCTGCTTGGAGACAGTGATGGGCTGGATGAGGGATAACAGAGACTAAATCCAGATAAGATGAAGGTACTTATTGTGTGGGATCAGAACTCGGGAGATGATTTTGACCTACCGATTCTGGATAGGGCCACACTTTTCCAGAGGAAATCGGCACACAGTCTGGGGGTGCTTCTGGAGCCAAACCTTTCCCTGGTGTCCCAGGTTGAGGCAGTGGCTAGAGGTGGCTAGCCACTAGAGGTAGAGGTAGAGTGGCTAGAGGTACTTTCTATCAGCCAGCAATATGCCAGCGAGTCCGTTTCTGGAGATAAATGACCTGAGAACAATGGTACATATTCTGGTAACCTTGCAGACTTGACTACTGCAATGCACTCTACGTGAGGCTGCCTTTGTAAGTAGTCCGGAAGGTAGTCCGTGAGGTAGTCTGTGAGGCTGCCTTTGTAAGTAGTCCAGAAACTGCAGTAGGTACAGAATGCAGCAGCCAGGTTGGTCACTGGGTCATCTCGGAGAGACCATATTTCTCCTATACTTAAAGAGCTATTTGGCTACCAATACGTTTCTGGGCAAAATACAATGTGCTGGTTATAACCTATAAAGCCCTACACAGCTTAGGCCCTGGGTATTTAAGATAATGTGTTCTCTATGAGCACCAAATTTGTATACTTGTATATGCCTATTGAGATTATCTGGAGAGGTTCGTCTGCAGTTGCCACCGGCTTGTCTGGTGGCTAAACAGGGACGGGCCTTCTCTGTTGCTACCCTGAGACTCTGGAATGTATCTCTGCCGAAATAAGAGCCTCCCCATCTCCAACAACATTTTAAGATTCCTTGAAGACTTATTTTTTCACCCAAGCTTTTTAACTAGATTGTGGTTTTAAATTATTTTGAGGTTTTTATTTTTACTGTTTTATGTTGCTGTAAACCACCCAGAGACAGAAGTTTGGATAAGTATACAAATTTGGGGATGTTGCCCAAATAGGCTCTGGCCTATTCCTAGGAGATCAAATCATTAGTTATTCCCCTGCTGAATATTTATTTAGGATCTCCAACTGGGATCATCGCAGGGCTCTTTCAGCGGCTAGACTTAACGCCCTTCATACGGCGTTATTGGAGGGACGCTTTGTGAAGGTGCCTTATGATCAAAGATTATGCCCCTGCCAGAACGGTGAAGTGGAGACTACGGAACATCTGATGCTGAAATGTAGATTTTATACTGAATTAAGGGGAAAGCTTCTCTCCCCTCTATTAAACCGCCCAGAGACTCCCCTCTATTAAACCGCCCAGAGACATAAGTTTTGGGCGGTACAGAAATGTTTTAATAAAATAAATATAAATAAATATTAATTCATTACAATTCTAATTGCCCTTCTGATGGGGACAAGGTCCCTTTTCTGCTTACTGCTAAGTCAGAGTACATTTACAGGAGGGTAGCAAAAAAATTTTTCATAGCAAGCAAGATTCGGTTTAGAGTGATTGAGGCACGAGATGTCGGGCTGTGCATTTCGGATTAACCGGTTTCATTTGAATGAAATTAGTCACGTATACGATATTTGAAGGTATTAATGTTTTATGTATTTTATTGTTGTTTCTTTTTCTTGTATTTATGCTGGCCTTGGGCCGAAATAAACATACAAACAAATAAATATAAATATTGACATTCTCTCATGCACCCCATGATAATTTCAGCCATCATTATAATGCTGGAACAAGAAAGCAATTCTGAATATAACAAAGAGAGAGAACTGCTACCTTTCCACTCCTCAAAACCCTCGAATTATACATGAACAAACACCAAATAAGATGTCCCATCAATCAAAATCAGCAGCCCATGATCAACTGAACATAACTTGCACTTACTTTATCAAACTTTTAGTTCAGAATGTTTTTAAGTTTTATGAATAGTTATTTTAAGTTGTTTTATATGATATAATCATTTAATTGTTGCTTGTATTTTTTGCCTATAAGCTGCCCAGAGATTTGTACATGGGGCAGTATATGTAAATGTGAAAAAACAAAACAAAGCAAGTCTCTTAAAAAGAAAAGAAGTTGAATCAAACCAGCAATTGGAGTCTGGTGAAGCCAGCATACCATGAGAACCAACCGTGTACCTTAAAGTCATGAAGAGCAACCTGGGACCCAACAGAGAGTAAAGTTAAGTAAAATGTTCTTTTCAAGACACCTATAGCTCATGACCTGGACCACAGGTGCCAGGACCCCCTATTTCAATAGTAGGTTGTGACAGACTTATAAAGTGGGAGGGGAAAACCATCCCAAGTGCTCAAGCTAATCTCCTTGATCTGACACATACCAGATGCTATGGGCAGTAGGGCATAAAAAGTGCCATAACTATCTTTTTAAGATCGTACTCCAGGGATAGCATGATGCTTCTAAGGAATGTCTGGCTATTCCCCTTCATTCTACAAAGACAACAAAAAGTACGTTTCAGGCCTGGTGACATCCCTGACTAGAGTGACCATCTTGCTTTTTTCCTTGCAGGTGCCCTATGCCTTTAAAACAGAACAAACAGACTTTCAAAAAGTAAGTTTGTCTCATAACCTTCAGAGTGAGGAAAGTTTCTCTAGCTGCCTCTCTACCTGTTGTGGACGGTTGTAAAAGGTACAGGAGCCCTGCCAGAAAGCAGGCGCCCACCCACGTGCTCTGGAAAGCTACTCCCACCAATGCTTCTCCCCGCCCCAAGCAGAACCAGGCGGAGCGTCTTAACACACACACACCCCTCACTACCGGACTAGAGAACGGAGAGCGCCGCCGTCGCCACCGGCAGCCTTTTTTGCGTGGCCAGCGCAAGCCAAGAACGGAGCCCCTCTCGGACCAGAGGCGCTCTTTCCCCCAAGGAGTTCGGCGGGGACCCCGCAGCTCTTACCTTCACAGCCACCGTCGGGGCTGAGTCCACCACGGGCAGCAACGCCGGTTTGGCAGAAGGAGGAGACACAAGGTGCAGCACGGCGTCCCCGCCGGCAACCTGCGCAGAGCGCTTGGGCCTACCCTCAGCGTCCGAGCCCGAGTCAGAGTCAGAATCGGAGCCGCCATACGAAGCCAGCGCAGCGATGGCAGCCGACATCTTAGCAAAGCGGAAGGAGAGGACTGCTGGGAAGCCGAGAGGCAGCGAGGGGAGGGGCTAGAGCCGCCACTCACATCCTGGCAGCGGCTGACACCACCCGCCTCCCACCGGCTAATAACATGTATTTTATGTACGGTGAATAATTTTCAACAGTAAAAATGCTTTATTGATACAATAAAAATGTTTTATTTTTAAAGCGCTTAATGACATGCCGTAATGCATCCCCACACAGATTTTAAGATTAAACATTGTAGGACTTTCAACAAGCATACAAATCCCAGCATGCATTGCAAGACCTCGGGTCAATTCTAGTGTAAAGCTGTAATCTTATTAACGCCTGTTGGGAGTGAGCTCCCTGGAACTGAGTGGGACTTACTTCCGAGTAAACACCACTAGGATTGCACTGTCAGTTTCAACTGTCCCACTCAGAAATACACAAGCATCTCACTCCCAATTTCCCACGGTCCCAACACAAACATCAGCACCTCCCCCCACAACGAGCCTATAATTACTAAAGTGGCTTAAGTCGCTAGATACATGCGTACCATAATACTATCAGAAATTTATGATCAGGACTGCAAGAATGATCGTGAAACCTGGGTGAGCACGCCCGGTCCTCTCCGGTTTGCAAAGCAAAACAAACTCCCAAGTTTTGTTGTATTAATTAAATCAAACTGGAATTCATGATTAATAAATATTTGTTTCTGAAAATTACAGAGAAAACTTATCTTCTAATATCAACTGGAGACAATGCGTATCTTCCGACACAGTGGATTGCGGCTAGCATTCGGGACGGACAAAAACGAATGACACCGAATGACCACTGGAATACATTTGGGTCATTCTCTTCGCCATTTCGAAGGAACGAGTGCAATACAATGGTTATTTGCCGACACCTATTCTCGTTTGCATTCCGTTGATTTCACAAAATTTAGAGCTAAGAGCAAATTTTAAACTGAATTCAATGGAACTAACTCCTAGGTACGGTAAGTGTGCAGCCATAAAACTCAATCACGTTCACTCTGAAGTAAGTTCCATTAATTTTAATAGGATGTCTACGTAACAGTATGTAGGATCACCTGCAGCTTTACTAGCATGACTTTCATCTAGTTGAACAAGACTGACTTCCGAATAAGCATGCATAGGACTCCTATGATAGGAGTAACAAACTCCGTGTAGCTCAACCCTGTTTGTTTATTTGGAAGCAAGACCTTGTGCTGGGTGGGTTTGCTGCTCCCAGATAAGTGTATTTTCCAGTTGACATTGTTCCAGAGCAAGCGATATTCGGAACTGCAGCTTCTTTGGCTCCTCAATTCCTTTCTTTTCGACGCAAGTACCTCTTAAAAGAAACCTGCAAAAAGACACAGTGCATGGATTAACCCACGCAAAAGCTCTCTGCCAAATAGCCAGGGCAGGGCTGATACAGAATTAAGTTGGTATCTGAGAGTACAGTACAGCAGGCATCGCTCTCCCCATCGCGCGCTCTGGAACATCCTGCAGCCCCACCTCCGCTCCTTCTGATTGGCCGTGAGAAGCCGGTTTGAGTAAACGCCGCAATAATTCTGGTGCCACCTCCACCACCGCCTGCCCCTATTTCACCCTCTCCCACCCAGAGAACAAAACTAGCCTGTACCACCCGACATGAGGGAAGGGGGGAGGAGGGAGATGGAATGGCGGCGGTCGCGGTGTCTCCCGACTCCTTCTAGAGTGTAGCAAGAGCACTGTAGGGGCCGCCGGTCAGGTGGTTGCGTAAACAACACACCTCCCTTTCCCCTTTACCATCCTCACCACCCCCCACATCCAGGAGAGAGTGTTGGAGCCGGAGAAGCCCCGCCTTCGACACATACACACACACGCGCGCAAGCCTCTCTATGTATCTATTGTGAAGCTTTGTGCGGGGGAAGGTCCGCGTTTTCTTCGCTCCCCCACTCCACCTCCAACCACTCCCCCCCCCGCGCCGAATTCTCACAAGCTCTTGCCCGCGAGGGGGGCGCTTGTTGAAAGGGAGCTTTCGAACTTCAAGTCCAAACGGACCAGGTTGGCACGAGCCCACCAGACACAGCGGAGGAGGACGGAGGAGGGGCTGAACGGCGGCGGGTGTATGAAGATGTGAAAGGGAAGACGGTGCTGGATATTGCTACCACCGCCGCAGAGAAGGAGGAAGGAAGCAAATAAAGGAGAGTGAGAGGGGTGAGTGGTATCCTGCGGCCCCGCATTCACTGCATTGCCCTCCCCCCCGCTTTCTTCTTCCCGCCGCCGTCGCTCCGGCGTGTGCTCCCCCTCACCATCTTTCACGCCCCCCCCCTCGCGCGGCAAAACGGAGCGAGAAATCTCTCTGCACTGGGAGGATGAGAAGGAGCGGGGGAAACCTCCCACCTATCCTGCTTGCCTTTCCTGTAGGCGGCTAAAAGGAGAAGGAAGAGTGGGTCAGTAGCTTGTTGTCTCATTCATCTCTTTCCCCCGGCCTCAGGTTGGGGCATGTAGGCGCTTCCGGTTGGCTTTAATGGTTTGTGGGTTTTCCCCATTTTCTTTCTCTCCCCCCCCCCCAGTAAGATCGTGGACTCCTGATCTCTGAAACAGAAGGCGAAGCTGTGGCCAAGAGATTACTTTTGAAATGTCTCTCCATTAAAGAGGCTGTCAACGAGTTGGTCGCTCGCCATTCCTCTATTTGAGCCCACCCCCCATGTATTCTGCAGGTCTGTGTCGCCCCAAAATAAAGGACAGCCTTTTAGAAATCTGGCAAGTGAGCTCTCTCCTCTGTCCAAATTTCAACTCGGATCCCATATTCAAAATGACTTAATATGAACTTGTTATCTCCTCTTTGCACCCCCCCCCCCACACCTTGTACTTGCAGCCATAGTGGCTGAGGAATGAGAGAAGCGTGGGTGTCCCACCCCTCCTCACTTTTTCAACGCTTCAATGAAAGAGTGAAGTGGAAAATTTAATCTGCATTAGTAATTGCAAATACAGATCCACGATGGTACTTATTCGAGACTAATTGGCACAAAGTAAAAGCCTGTGTGATCTTGTGTAAGTGGTTTTAATGATGAGATGGAGGGGAGTAAGAAGTATTTTGTGGAGATGGTTGTTCATGCTGGCCAGTGAATTGCTGTGAAGTGAAGTGCAAACCTTACTTATATTTTACATCTTAGTTTAAAGAATGTACGTTAAAGTACTGTGAAATCTAAGGATGGAGTGTACGTTATTGGCACTATAGAAATAGAATGGTCTAAAAGATGATGTAGTATAGATGGAGTGGAATGTTGAGATGTTTCTGTTCTGGACATGTAGCAGTAAGGAGGGGCACTGCTGGCCAGCCATCTTCCTCTGTGTATAAATGTATCTGTAAGGGATAGAGGAGCCATGGGATTTCATAAACCCATGTGAAAGGATCCTGTTCTTCTATATGCCTTAAAATAATATAGCTTGAGAGGCTAATACTTAACTCTTTTCAGCTATTCTGGAGACCTTACTTCTTGGTAGCAGTGAAAACATACAGACACACTCTCCCTCCCAAAATGTGTAATAGCTACTGTACAAAAAGGCATCCTCATGATGTGTCTATTTACTTGTGGTTTGAGTAAGAAAAATTGTAATCATCTGAAATTTTGTCTCTCAACTCTTATTTTAAATGGATATATGCCTGATCACTTCCTCACAGATTTTACTTGTGACTGCAATAATTATATACAGTGATAATCTTTAATAACTTCTTTCAAATGCCAGTAGCTCTTCTAACCTGTACTTTGCAGCGTTTCCCCTAATTTTGATGTTGGGTCTGAAAGTAAACATGGCACAGACATTAAGTATTGAAATTTGACATTTTAAATTTTAAAAACATTTTTCATTCCTCTTGGAGAGCAGCTCCTTATTAAAACTTTGGAAAGCCAGTACTTTATAAGGTGCTTAAGTATAGTACATTTTTAATTCTAAAGCATTTATTTGAAGACAGCCTTCTGGTATTTATGTATTTTCAGGATCTTTATTTTGTCTTGCAATATCTGTGTATGTGATGCTTTTATTTTAAATATATTAGAATGTGATCTGTCAATATTAGATCTGGCATGATGTTTGAATCGCATTGTGTTATAAAGCACATTTCCATTTTGACTAAAAGTTGATGTCTTTAAGTTGTATGGCTTGTTGAAGGATTAAAATATCTTTCAAAGCCCATTGAAGATATGATTAATTGATACTACACTTGGAGCATTATACTGCAGATGTTCCAAGTAAATGGAAAAATAAAGCTAAATCTAGATATTCCACAATAAGAATAATTTTGATCTTTTTGACTTCCTAATAGCAAAAAAAATGTATCATATACACCAAAAATATTTTCTACTGTAGGGTAATAGTTCTCCTATAAACACTACAGTCCACATGCAGGACTGTTGTCCTGCTTACTACTCAAAACATCATGCTCTGGTTGCTTGGGAAAGATTGGTCATATAACCATTCATAAAACTAAAGCTCTGCTTTTCATGAACATTGAGATCAGTAAACTGAACTATATTCCAGTGCAGTGCTCTGTTGCATTTGCTGTAAAAGCTTTCAAATCTATAATATATGTTGCTGGTTTTACCATCAGTGAGTGCAAAATGTGTCTTTTCAGTGATTTTATGAGCAACTTAGCAGGAGTTCTGCAAGGTGGTGTGTGTGTGTGTGTGTATGTGTGTAAATTTCTGAAATGGAGAGAGGTTAATTTAAGATTTGGAAATGGGAATGTAGAAAAGGAATACAATTCTGACTAATTTAAAATGCTACTCTTGTTACTCTTAAGGTATACAGTGTTATGGGCCACATTATGTTTGGAATGTTATAAATGGTAGCCATCCTCCAGAATATCACTTTACAATTTTAAAACTTTCAGGGGTTATGAGTGGTGGCAGTTTATCGTAAAGAATAGATAATATGGTATATAAGTTAGATTTGAATACTTGCTAGCATGTATTGGTATACATTCCCAAGCGTTCTTCTTTAATTTAGTGTCATATGCCTAATGCAGTGCTCAACAAAATCCAAGTACTGACTTACCATGGTGCCTGGAAATTTAAGGATAAAAAACCATGTGATGGATGGATTTCACCATGAAGAGGAGGAAGCAATTTGTTGCTGCCTTACTTGTTCACTCTCCATCCTGGTTGCAACTGTCCATCACTTGCCATGAGCTAGTCAGACGTGACCATGAGGGAGGAGCAAGCAAGGCAGGGAGTCACCCCCCCACCACCACAGAGTGAAAGGCATTGCTGCAGACGAACAGCAGTTTGCCCTCAATGAAAAGGGCATTGCTGGGAGCAAACTACAATTGTGCCCCCACCCCCATATTCTTGGAGCAGACAAGAATATGGCTTCTATTTTCAGACTGGTCCCTAGAACAAAAGAAAATTTGTTGGGGGCCTGCTGCCAGTTCTGATTTGACCACTAGGGCTTACCTAAACAAACAGCAATATTTGGTGATATATGTATGTCCCTGTCATCTTATTTGTCCACTGAGTCGCACAGCTTCCAAAGTCACAAGACGAATGGACAGAAATGGACATCTTATTGTAAGCTGCTTTAGATATATATTGGACTTGGATGAACTTGCTGTTACAACTATTGAAATTAAAAATGGGACAAGATGACAGAATAGAATTCAAATACCTCTCTCCCTGGTGATCTCCTTGCTTTGTGTGTGGCAGGGGGATGTGGGAAATGTCTTATCTTATTACTTTTCCACTCCTTTGATTCATACACATCCCTTTTCATGTCTCCTACTTCTCTAATGCGTATATCCTATTTATCTTTATTTTTTAGTGTAGCTTTCCTTTCTTCATATATTTAAACTGACCAGCCTGTTGACAGTTCAAAATTTCTGACAGGCATACTGAACATGAAGAGGTTCCGTTTGACTGTAGAGAATCTTCAGATGAGAGAAAGCTTTTCCAGTTTCTTTGGCTGCTGTTAGAAGAAAAATGGAAACCATTCTAGGTTGTACTGAAGTATTACAGTTGTCCTCAGTTGATTTATGCAAGATCTATTTTACCTGGGCTAATTGCTGAAGGAGTAAATATCCCTCATGTCATCAGTTCTTCCCATTATTTTCTGGCATTTCTGAACTGAATAATTTTTGCTTAATTTCTGAATTAACTGTGAATTGGTGAGGACTCATCAGGTTGCTGATAATAAAGAATAAATAAACTCAATAAATGTAGTGTTCTTATTAATAAAGCTCTAGATCAGGGGTTCTCAACTTTCAGTCTCCAGATGCTGTTGGACTACAACTCTCCAGCCTCTATCGCCAAAGTCTGTGGATGGGAGTTGTAATCCAACAACATCTGGGGACCCAAGGTTGAGAACCCCTGATCTAGATGGCTACATTTAAAATGCAATCCACAATTAGACTCTGAAACAATCTAATTTATCTGGAGTAAATTGTCTATGGGCTGCAGCTTCGACTATAGCAGTGTTCTTCATTGTAAGGCCCAGCAGCCACATGGCAGCCCTCATCAACTCCTGGATGAACTGATAGTTGGACCTGTGCAAAGTTTTAGCCAAAGCTGAATATTCTGCACAGCCCTCCTGGCACCATGTGGGAGGTGATTGTTCCCACTTTGCAGTGCTGCGCTTTGCCCAGCACTGGATGTGGGCTCCTTTTAAGAGAAACTGAGCCCACCTGAGTCCGTACACCATCTTGGAAAGTGTTCAGTGCTTTCCTTATAGAGCTCCTAAGACAGGACTCTGTCTTTTTAATGGGATCTCCCAGCACTGGAAAAAATGCAGTACTATGCAGAGGTCAGCACAGTAGGGAATGGCTCTTGCATTGACTTTTTTTTGCCAAAGTGTCCTCTGCTTTAAAAATAGTGAAGGTCACTGAACTATAGTGTAAAAATATAATGGGCAACATCCAGACTAAGTTCCATTGATATGAATAAGACTGAAATTCAGTCATGACTGACTTGTCCAATTGATTTAAATGTTTAAATTGATTTTAATGCATGCACACTAGGTACTTCTGGCCGATGAGGGCAACGGGGCAGCAGGGAGGAATGCTGCCACCCCGAGGAGCTTTAAAACAATGACACGCTGGCAGGGGAAATGTGGTGGGAGGGGTGAGTATACCCTCCCCCGCCCTTAAGGGAACACCTGCCGCTGCCTCCAGAACACCAAAATGGCCCCAATAGCTGAAACGTTTCGGAGGCCTCTATAATGGCCTCCGAAACGTTTCGGGCTCAAGCTTATTTAAATGTTTCTTAAAGGTAATGTAAAGTGTGCCGTCGAGTTGATGTTGACTCCTGACGAACACAGAGCCATGTGGTTTTCTTTGGCAGAATACAGGAGGGGTTTACTATTGCCTTCTCCTGTGCAATATAGGTTGATGACTTTCAGCATCTTCCTATATCACTGCTGCCCGATATAGGTACCAGCGGGGATTCAAACTGGCAATCTCATGCTTGCTTGCTAGGCAAGTCAGTTCCCGCTGCGCCATTAGGTGGCCTGCAAATGTTGCTTAATCATGACTAAATAGTTTGCTAATTGGATATGTATTTGTACCCTCAGTGATCCCCAGATCCTTTTCATAAGCCAGAAGAAGAAGGGGAAGTGTGGGAATATCTCTCTGAGATCTGAGTCCTTTCTTGAGAAAGGAGAGGATAATCGCTGGTGGTAGTTGAGAATGGACCTCTTCTCATTATGTAAACTAGACTCGGAATCTGGAATAAGACCTGTAGTGGTGCTAGCTTAAAATATGGAGGATTTATGGAGATTGTGAGGAACTCCAAAAGGTTCTCTCTGAATTGAGTGAACGGGCGAGAAAATGGCAAATGTGGTTTATTCAATGTAAAGTGATACATCTTGGGGCAAAAAACCCCAACCTCACATATACATTGATGGGGTCTGAGCTGTCAGCAACTGACCGAGAGAGAGATCTTGGGGTTGTGGTGGACAGCTCATTTTGGTCACCATATCTTAAGAATGACATTGTAGAACTGGAAAAGGTGCAGAAGAGGGCAACCAAGATGATCAGGAGCCTGGAGCACCTTCCTTATGAGCCAAGGCTAGAGCATCTGGGGCTTTTTAGTTTGGAAAAGAGGCAACTATGAGGAAACATGGTAGAGGTGTGTAAAATTATGCACAGAGTAGAGAGAGTGGACAGAAAGAAATGTTCTCCCTCTTTCACAACACTAGAACCAGGAGTCATCCCATGAAACTGAAGGCCAGGAAATTTAGAACTAATAAAAGGAAGTACTTTTTCACATAGTGTATAATTTTTCTGCCATAGGATGTGTTGATGTCTACTAGCTTGGATGGATGGCTTCAAATGGGGCTTGGACACATTCACAGAGGACTATAAGTGACTATTCATCTGGTGGCTATAGGCCACCTCCAGCCATAGAGGCAAGATTTTATTTTTTATTTTATTTAATTTATTTATTTTTGCATTTATATACCGCCTTTTGTTAAAAAGATAACCCCAAGGCGGTGATGCCTCTAAATACCAGTTGCAGGGAACAACAGCATGCCCTCACCTCTTGCCTGTGGGCTTCCTAGAGGCACCTGGTGGGCCACAGTGTGAAACAGAATGCTGGACTAGATAGGCCTTGGGCCTGATCCAGCAGGGCTGTTCATATCTCATCCCTTCCATAGAAATAAACAGCTATTTGTGAATCCAAGAAGACAGACTTTGCAGGACTGTCAGTAGGATACAACAGTTGAGCTAACTGAAATGATCTCGCATGCATGCATCCATTCATCCGTCTTGCAATCTGAAAGATTACTCCAAGTCACTATCACTTTATAGTGGCTGAATGACTTGTGTGGAATCTGTTGGTGGCTTCAGTCCCATTCTCAGTGGGCAGGTGTTTACCTTTTAATTAACAAACAAAATCCTTATTGACAATCATTGTAGAAAGGTCAAAGATTAAATAGTTCTAAATTATCCTTTCACTTCTACATGTGACCCTTTCCTTGCCATTGGTAAAATATGGTACTGGTTGAAATATAAGTCTTCCTGATAATGCAAAAGCATCCATCTATATGCATAAAACTGTTTTGAGAGTACAAAACCCAGCACATTGCAGAAGCACTACTAGTACTGAAAGAAAGCAATTGAATAACAAAAGTCAAGTTAGGAAAATAGCATACACTTCTTTTCTGATCTTAAAGACATTGGATCTGATTTTGTGCTGCTGGTTTTCTGCCTTCCACTGCAAAAGGAACACTATGTATACTGTCTCCCATTGGCAGTGTTAACTCACATACACTGGCCTATTAAAATGAGATAGCCCAGTTGTTTCAATGGTCCAGTCTACTTGATCAATACTGGATCAAAATTCCAGTTTCTTTATCTTATCTGAAAGCTATTTCTGAATTAACTGGCAATTCTAGCATTATCTTGTGCATATTAATTCCTTTCTACAAGTGAGAAGTTTATTTTAATTATTTACATATTTTAACCCTTCTCTGGATTTTGGGGTAGATTTCCACCCCAACTGCGTAAATGTGGGTAAACAAACAAACCACTGCAGTCCCAGCTATGCTCTTGTTGTCAAATTGTTAACTGCACACTATCCATCATATATCTATAAAATATCCACAGATTTGGCCCCTTACCAGTTATGATGATTATGTTGTTAATTAAAAAATGACAAAGGGTAGAAAACCACCACAAAATGAATGGACTGTTCTATCCCAGCCCCAAATTAAGCCATTTGTTATAGGAGAGAACACCCTGTTTCTCTTTGGAAGCTTCAGTTTTGTTTTCCCTTGAGAGCTCAATTGACCTTGAAAGATGATAGTGTCAGAAAAATAACCTGAGGCACTGCACAGTTCTGTGCTCCCTAGTTAGGGCAGATGAAACCAGCCCCTCCCATTATGTCAGACTTAGTATTTGGAGCAAGTAAATTATTCAGAAACATCTTATCTCAAAGAAGCAGGAATTTTAGCCACCAAAACAAAAGGATCACAACAGCAGCAACCGCAACATCCACACTACACCTTTAGTCTTTTCCTATTTCTCCTAGCGGGATACCCCAGAAAGGGGGAATGGGGTAACGCTTGGTTCCAGGAAGAGAAAGCAAGAAGATGTCGAGATGGGATGTGTGGCACTGAACAGTTTGCAGAACCTCACTCACCTGCCAGTGAAGGTACCGAGATAATGAGTTACATAGAACAAGCAGAAATAGCAAATGATGGTCTACAACTAGTCCATCACTAAGCCCAATGCATATATCATATGTGAGCACACAGGGATAGTGTGTGAAAGAATTGAAGACACCATCAGTCCCTTATACCAGTCACCCAAAAATGGGGAAGCAGCATCAGAAGATGTTGGAGTGGTGCAGGGTCCTGACATGCCACTCGGGCCCACCCTGGAGCAAGATGAGGCCTAACCAGAGTGAGTGGTGCTGGGAAGAAGCCAAGCAATGGCAGGGTCCATCAGATAATGGTGTAGTTACCGGTATGTATGAACAATGGCAGTGAGGTGGGGCTTCTGACCACTGAGAAAGCCCCAAGATATGAGGAACTAGGGTTTGGAAACACCGAAAGGAGAGTAAGCAAGGAGGTTCATTGGGAAGGGACAGGGGTGGAGACAGGAAGTGGGAGGTCTTTGAAGGGATGTGTGGGTGAAATAAAGATTTTTAAGGATGCACAGTTGAGTGATGAACAGTGCTGAGGTGGGGTTTGGGTCCTCCAGTGAGAGGCCAGACCAAGAGGAGTTTGATCTGGCAGAAGGAGGCAGTGAGTGAAGCACTCTATGCCATGCAATCTGAGGAGATGTTTACCTTGAGAAGCGAGCTGGAGGATTGTAAAAAACGACAAGTAGGCATTTAAGTTGTGCACAATGTGTACAGCTATGAAACAACACTTGAGGTCACTTCAGGTGAATCATCTCTCAATATGCACTCCAAAACCTTGTTGAAGCATGTGTATAGGGGCAATTCAGATGAACATCCCTCTCGCACTATTAAAGGATGCATCAAGAATGCATCGGCACATGCACCAGTGACATCAAGGCCATTGCATTTTTGCCACATGATAATTTGGGGAGACTGGCCTGTAGAGTGCACTTGACCAGTTACCAGACCTGTGATGATTGCCCTTAGGTCGGACACAGTGTGTCCTTTCAGCTAAAATGCGGAGAACTGAGATGTTGAAATATGGATTCTCATTAGCATTGAGTTTGAAATGTTCATTTTTCTTAGCTGACAGCTCACATTCTCAGTGAGTTGCGTAGTCACATAGGGTACTATGCTTGAGATGTGGGGATCACCACTGTACTTCCTGACGTGAAATAATAAATTATTGTAGGTTTTGTGGTCTGAAGAAAGGGGAGGAGGGATATCCAGTTTAACCAATGGGACTACTTGGAAGTAGGCAGTCCTATTCATGTTTTTAAAATAAAAACCATGACTCTGAATGAGGTTTAATGTCAAGCAATGCAAAATTAACAGTTACCTTTATCTGATAGGGGTATTGTGCATGTTACATTGTGGGTTTTTTTGTTTTCTGTTTAGCCTACTTTCCAGAAGGCTTATGAAATCACCCAGCATTCTGTCTATGTGACCGTGTGTCCCCCCACTATCAACTTTGCAATGCCTGGACCAATATGAACCAAATCGAGTACAGTTGTAGAGACACATAGGGACACCTCAATGGTATAGTTTGTGATGTCATCCACCCCAATCCAAAATGACAAGACACGTAAACCTTTGAGGTGCAAGTGGGCTAACTTTTGAACCATCAAACCGATTTGAACCAAAATTGGTGCAGTTGTAGTAAGTGACACACAGGGACACCTCAACGGTGTAGTTTGTGATGATGTCATTCACCCCAATCCAAGATGGTGGACGCATAAACTTTTGAGGTGCAAGTGGGCTAGCTTGTGAACCGCCTAACTGATTTGAACCAAATTTGTTACAGCTGTAGGGACACATATGGATGCCCAAATGGTGTGGTGTGTGATGATGTAATCCACTGCAATTCAAGATGGTGGGTGCATGAATATCTGAGGCGCAAGCAGGCTACCTTGTGGACTGTCTAACTGATTTGAACCAAATTAGGTACAGTTGGAGTGAGTGACACACAGGAACACCTCAGTGGTGTCGTTTGTGCTGATGTCACCCACCCTGATTCAAGATGGTGGAGTCATAAATGTTTGAGGCACAAGTGCACTAACTTGTTGACAGTCTAACCAATTTGAACCATATTTGCTAAAGCTGTAGGGACACATAAGGACACCTCAGTGGTGAAGATTGTGATGATGTCATCTATCCCAATTCAAGATGATAGACACACAAACATTTGAGGTGCAAGTGCACTAACTTGTGGACAGTCTAACCAATTTGAACCAAATTTGCTACAGCTGTAGAGAAATCTCAGTGGTGTAGTTTGTGATGATGTCACCCACCCCAGTCCAAGATGGTGGACACATGAACATTTGAGGCTCGAGGTATCTAATTTGTAGACCTCGATTTGCACCAAATTTAGTCCAGATGTAGAGAAAGTGAAAGGAAAGTAGGCTGATTAGTTCTTAGAACAACTTGTTATAAATATGGTGCTCAAATTTCCCTCTTTTTTCTGCTAGCTATCTGCTTTTTAGAATAATAGAACGTTAAAGTTGAAAGGCTCCTTGGAGGTCTTCTAGTTCAATCTTCTGCTCTGTGCAGATTCTGCTATAGTATCTCTGACAGATGGCTCTTGAGTTTAAAAAAAAAAAATCTTGAAAAGAAAAACCCACTATTGCATGAAGCAGGCTGTTCCACTGTTTATTTTATTTCAGTATGTTTGTACACTGCCCCAAACATACTAAATAAATATATCTGGGCTGTTGAACAGCTCTTTCAATTAGAAAATTCTACTTAATGTCTAGCTTAAATCTATTTCCTTGTAATTTCAACCCATTGGTTCTAATCCTTCCTTCAGAAGCAACAGAGAACTAGTCCACTCTATCTTCTGTGTGACAATATTTCAGATAATTGAAAATGGCTATTGCATTCTACCTTCCACAGGCTAAACATACCCAGTTCCTTTTAAGTGTTCCCTATAGAACTTGGTTTTCAGATTTTTTGACATTTTTGCTGCCCTTCTCAGAACCTGTTCTAGTTTATCAATGTCTTTCTTAAAATACTAAAATTTATTGCAATACTGTGTGTTCCAAATGAGATCTTACTAGTGCAGAATAGAATAAATAAATCATTATTCTCAGCTTCCTAATATTTTGGGGGTTTAATTTCTGATTATTTTTAAATTGTTTTTAAGTTTTTTTTTATATGTTTTAAACTGGTTTTATGTTATTGTAAACTGCCCAGAGATGAAAGTTTGGGGCAGTGTACAAATTTGATAAATTAAATAAATAAATAAAATTATTTCTGTTATTTGGACTCTATAAGGTTTTTCACATGGCTTGTGGAGGAGAAAGGAGCCTCTACCTGCCTTCGCACACACAATCGGAGCCTGAACAGGGCTCTGCCACTCACATGCCCATATGAGCAGCTCAGCGAGCAGGACAGGGAGGAAACCAGGCCATCAGGAATCCCAAAATGCACCATGTGAGCAGTGCAGTGCATTGGAAAAGTTCCTGCTGCCAAGCTGCTCCTTCCATCAGGCTCTGTGGCAAAGATGGCTGCCGGGAGGAGCATGGAAGGAGCTGCCCGCAGCCCAAGCGCTCACACGATCCAGGATTGAGGTAGGAGATGCAGGCTTGTCCTCCTACCTCACTTTTTGCCTGGGTAGAAAAGCAGGGCTACCTGGAAGAGGAGCTCACAACCAGCCTTACGTGGACTAGCCCTGGTCATGCAAATGAGCTTTGGCTCATTCATTAATGCAGTTCAAGATGGCATCATCTTTTTTAGCCACTGCTAGTTGATGTTCAGCTTGTGGTCCACTGAGAGCTAGATCCTTTTCACAAGTACTGCTGCCTTGCTAGGTCTACTCCGTTCCATAACTATGCTTTTTATTTTTCCTATTTAAACTCTAACCTTAAATTCTCATTTATTTATTTTTTTAAGTTTGTGTAGAAATCAGGGAACTCTGGTACTTCACACTATTTATTTATTTATTTATTTAAGATATTTATACCTCGCCCCTCCAGTGCACTACTGCTCGGGACGACTCACAACAATAAGATAGACACAAGATGCAATAAAAGTAATAAAATTAACTAAAAAAATGTAAAAGTTGTCAGATTAATAACCACATTCATTATTAGTTTCAAATTAAAACTGAAAATTATAAAAAGCTAAAGATCCTACCAGATATAACAAAATAATAATGGAGGATTAAAAAGTCTCCTTTAAAAGGTGTGTTTTAAGATTTAAAAAAAAAAAAAACACTGTCCAAGAGCATTCCTAGTGAAGGAATAGTAACAACTTCTAACTACCTGGCCTGAACGCTGTGTCCTGTTCTAGAAGATAACCTAAGCCAGCACCTCACAGTTCAGACGAATGCTGTCTCTTCTGCTTGTAACTTTTTATTGATTCCTGCTAGTCTTTTGGTGCACAAATGTTCATGATCTTTTACAATTAGCTTTTATAGTTCTTCCTTACATAGGAAGCTGCCATATACTGAGTCAGACCAGTGGTCCATCTAGCTCAGTATTGTCTACACAGACTGGCAGCGGCTTCTCCAAGGTTGCAGGCAGGAATCTCTCTCAGCCCTATCTTGGAGATGCCAGGGAGGGAACTTGAAACCTTCTGCTCTTCCCAGAGCAGCTCCATCCCATGAGGGGAATATCTTACCACACATCAAGTCTCCCTTTCATATGCAACCAGGGCAGACCCTGCTTAGCTAAGGGGACAATTCATGTTTGCTACCACAAGACCAGCTCTCCTCCCATAGCAGTAATGGGAGTTCCTTGGAATGACCTCCCAGTCCAAGCTTCCTCGGTCAAGTGTATCAATTTCTTCTCCTCCGCCTTGCCTCTGGCCCTTCCTTCACAGTGCTATGGCTTTAGGCCAGTGTTCTTCATTGCAAGGCCCACGAGCCTGTGATGGTTCCCATCATATCTAAGTGCAGCTCTCTGACTTATTAGACCTGTTTATTAGACCTGTGCAGAGCTTCAACCAAAATGAAATATTTCACATTGCTCCCCTGGCACCATGAAGAGGAAATGTTACCTACCATGCAGTGCTCTGCTTTCCCCAGCCCGTTTAAGGAAAACTGAGTCTTCTTGAGCCCCAGCTCCATCTTGGAATGTGTGCACTGAGAAGGACTCCCAGCAATTTCCCCACAGAACTCTGTTCAAAGCCCTGGAGAGGACTACCCTTCCCAGATGTCATACACACCTTCAAAGATGGCAAGCTTTGATTCTCCTAAACACCGCCACCCACACCCACCCCGATAGTTTCTTGTCCAAGTTTGTTGTTGTTTTTTCATCTGAAAAATAGTGAAGATAGTGCTCTAGGCCATCCTTCCTCACCAATGAGAGTCTGGGAGGAAGATTAGCATTGCAACTATCAATTCATTCTCTAAAGTTCAGCTGAGGCACTAGTTTGTCCTGGGAACAGGAGGGACAGCTGAGACACTAGTTTGTACTGGGAACAGGATGCTGTTCAAGAAATAAAGTAGATGTCTCTGGTCTTCCAAGAACAGCTGTTTTAGTTACCTGGTGAAGAAAGAGAGACCCTCTGCTCATGCTCAGAGGCTGAACCATGGCATTCAAACCAGGTTATGATTCTAAACGCAAACTCATAGTAACCCTTAGGTTAGTTAAAAACAAGTAGGAGAGGAAGAATTTGGCAACAGTTGGGTTTGTATTTCCAAAGTAGGATTCTCAGAGCTCATTTTCCTAGAAGTAAGTTCTACTTAAATTAATGGGACTTAATTTTTAGTAGATATACTTAGGTTCATTCTTATAATTAGCTTTCCTGGTGCAGCATGCCTGAGTGTAATAAGAGAATTTTAGCACAAATGAGTATTGTACACTTTTTGTTATATTGTGAAGTTATTTATTAGTATCTTATATAAACACCTGTTTAGAAGCATTTTAAATAAGGCACAGTACTTAATTGTTCTGCAAGAACTTCATAAGTTGTGATCTTAAGACTGAAAGAGATTGCAGACTGAGCTAAAGTTGTGCCTTCTCCCAGAAACATTGTTTCCCCTTTCTATTGCATCTGATGTGCAAAAAGAGTTCTGTGTAATGCAAACACTCACATATTACATTTTCAACTTTCATCCTGATAACTTTCTACTATCCTTGAACTTTTTAGCTGCTTTTTAGTCTTATAGGAACATAGGAAGCTGCCATATACTGAGTCAGACCATTGGTCCATCTAGCTCAGCATTGTCTTCACAGACTGGCAGCAGCTTCTCCAAGGTTGCAGGCAGGAATCTCTCTCAGCCCTATCTTGGATAAGCCAGGGAGGGAACTTGGAACCTTCTGTTCTTCCCAGAGCGGCTCCATCCCCTGAGGGCAATATCTTATAGTGCTCACACTTCTAGTCTCCCTTTCATATTATTATTATTATTATTATTATTATTATTTCGATTTCTGTACCGCCCTTCCAAAAATGGCTCAGGGCAGTTTACACAGAGAAATAATAAATAAATAAGATGGCTCCCTGTCCCCAAAGGGCTCACATTCTAAAAAACACAAGATAGACACCAGCAACAGTCACTGGAAGTACTGTGCTGGGGGTGGATAGGGCCAGTTACTCTCCCCCTGCTCAATAAAGAGAATCACCATGGTAAAAGGTGCCTCTTTGCCCAGTTAGCAGGGGATAACCATATGCAACCAGGGCAGACCCTGCTTAGCTAAGGGGACAAGTCATGCTTGCTAACACAAGACCAGCTCTCCTCCACATCTGCATGTCTTGTCTTGCATGTTCTATTTTTGTACTCAGTGTAGGTATTTACTATTTAACCTTCCAAATTACAGTTAGGATAGTTAAAGAATGACAACAAATTATTCTGCTGATTCACAGCAACAGTTATCCTGTAGATGCCCTGGTGGAGAATTGGAACAGCAAACTCACCAGGGCAGTAGACATGATTGCTCCTAAGCATCTTCTGACCTGCTTCAAAACTGGCTCCTTGGTATACAGAAGAACTGTGGGAGGAAAAGCAGCAAGGTATGTGACTGGAGAGCAAGTGGAGAAAGACTCTACACACAAATCTTTTGATCTATGCTCTGTCAATATGTATGACAAAGAAGTGATTGTTTCCCCCCCCCAGTGTTCGTAGGCCATCCTATAGAAATGCGCCAAACTCTGCCAGGGCATTAATGAGATGGCAGAGGCAGCATTCATGGCTGACTGCAGCCTCAACTTCATTCAACACGCTTCCAAGGCGATTGTTTCTGGAGTGGCAATCTGCTGATGCTTATGACTGAAGAACTGGTCAGTTAACACAAAGTCAAAATTTGCACTTGCATTTTCCCCATTCACGAGGGAAAAGCTGTTCAGGAGATCACTTGACCCCATTCTCATTGAAACACACACTACAGGAAGAAGGCCCTACCCTCTTCCTGCAAGGACACACGATGGCCTTTTTACCAACCAAAGCATGCCTTTCACTACTCAAAACCATCTTATGGAGCTCCCAGCGGCCACCTCAGAGACTTCCACAGCTACTCCTTCAAGTCCCAGGGCATACCACAGTGGAGACAGTGGAACAGAAAAGAAGAGCTGGTCTTGTGGTAGCAAGCGGACTTGTCGCCTTAGCTAAGCAGGGTCTGCCCTGGTTGTATATGAATGGGAGACTAGAAGTGTGAGCACTGTAAGATATTCCCTTCAGGGGGTGGAGCCACTCTGGAAAGAGCATCTAGGTTCCAAGTTCCCTCCCTGGTATCTCCAAGATCGGGCTGAGAGAGATTCCTGCCTGCAAACCTTGGAGAAGCCGCTGCCAGTCTGTGAAGACAATACTGAGCTAGATAGACTAATCGTTTGACTCAGTATATGGCAGCTTCCTATGTTCCTATGAACAGGGCGCCACTAGGTCCTCAGAACACCAGACCCTTCAATACTTCTACCCAACCTCCCAGAGAGCCAGTGTGGTGTAGTGGTTAGAGTCCTGGACTAGGACTGGGGAGACCAGAGTTCAAATCCCCATTCAGCCATGAAACTCACTGGGTGACTCTGGGCCAGTCACATATCTCTCAGCCTAACTTCCTTCACAGGGTAGTTGTGAGGATAAGCATAACTATGTACACTGCTCTGGGCTCCTTGGAGGAAGAGCAGGATATAAATGTCATAAATAGAAATTTTAAAAAATGACTCGGCCTCAATTAGGGGCAGTCTTCTCCCTGGCGTGGAACCACATAACTCAGGACCACTGGGTACTCTGCACATTCTCCGACGGCTACTCCATCAACTTTACCTCACTTCTTACAGATCATAACATCAAGTAAAAAACCCCCTCAGAAACAACTCAGGATGACACAGGCATTTCTACATCTTCTTCAGATCCAGGCAATAGAACAAGTACCCTCAATGAAATATGCTTCAGTCGAGGGTTTCCGGAGTGGATACCCTTGTACTCTATATTGTTTCTGGTGCAAAAGAAAAACGGCTCTTGAGAGTGGTACTAGACCTCAAACCCCTGCTAACTTGGCAAAGAGGCACCTTTTAACGTGGTGGTTTTCTTTATTGAGCAGGAGGAGAGCAACTGGCCCTATCCACTCCTAGCACAGTACCTCCAGTGACTATTGCTGGTGTCTTATTTTATGTTTCTTTTTAGATTGTGCGCCCTTTGGGGACAGGGATCCATCTTATTTATTTATTATTCCCTGTGTAAACTGCCCTGAGCCATTTTTGGAAAGGTGGTATAGAAATCGAATGAATGAATAAATAAATGAAATGCCTAAACACTTTCGTCTGAAAGAGAAAATTCAGGATGGAGTCACTTCGAACAATCAAAGTGGCAGTGAGACACTACTACTACCTGGTGTCAATAGACCTGTCAGAAGCTTACCTTCACATTCCAATCCACTCCATCCACAGGAAATTTCTACGCTTGTGCTACACCAACCAACACTACCAATACTGGGCACTCCACTATCATCTTCTCCCCAAGTGTTTACAAAGGCCTCCATCTCTCAGAGATTCATGTACACCTGTACCTAGATGGCCTCCATCTCTCAGGAATTCATGTACAGGCCTCCATTCAGGTCTCCATCTCTCAGGGATTCATAAGAACATAAGAACAGCCCTGCAGGAACAGGCCCAGGGCCCATCTAGTCCAGTATCCTGTTTCACACAGTGGCCCACCAGATGCCGCTGGAAGCCACAGGCAGGAATTGAGGGCATGCCCTCTTTCCTGCTGTTACTCCCCTGCAACTGGTACTCAGAGGCATCCTGCCTTTGAGGCTGTAGATGGCCTTTAGCCCTCCAGCCTTGTACACTCGTACCTAGATGACGTCCTGATTCACTCCCCGTCCCTACACCACGTTCAGAGGGATGTCCAGAAAACCATCAACTGCCTCAACCACCATGACTTTCTAATCAACCGGGCAAAGAGCCACCTACAACTGGCTCAGTCAATACAGCACCTTGAGACTATCTTCAACACCACACGGGCCTCAGTTTCACTTACCCAAGAGGAAGGACAAACTGGACTCTTTGATTTGTCCGCTCCTCCACAGATCTATAGCTGATCTGATGTTGCTATCACATCCTTGGATCCATGATTGCATGTCTGGAATACACTCCCTGGGCCAGATGGCTCTCTCACCCCTCCAATGGCTAATTATCCTTTTCCAGGATGCAGTATTGGCCCATACCCACAGATTGATAACTTTTCTACCCGAAGTGAGCTCACTGATACCTCTTCCACTCAAGGTGAGATGTTCTCAGCTATTCCTGGCAACTGCCAAAGGCCTCCTATTCTCAGAGCCTCACAGAACTACAATCATGACAGACACCACCCTAATAGGATAGGGAACCCACTGTTCCAACCAGTTCACACAGGATTGATGGACTTCCAGCAAGAAGTCACACAACATCAACTGGCTTGAGTTACGGGCAGCCCAGTTGGCTCTCATCCACTTCCTCCGCTAATTGAGGGAAAGCACATACTCCTATGCACATAACCACCAAATCCCACATCACTCACCAAGGTGGCACCAGGTCCAGAGCCCTCATGAAAGAAACCTACAGTCTGTTCCAGTGGAAGAAAACCAACATAGCCTCCATAGCAGCAGAACACCTGAGAGGTGTAGCCAATCTTCAGGCAGACTGGCTCAGCTGACAAACCATAGACTCGGCAGAGTGGACTCTTCACCCACAGACCTTCCCAATTCCTGATCTCCATTCTGGGGACTCCTCAGGTGGACTTATTCATGTCACTGGCCAACCACTGTCTTCCTCGCTTCATCTCCTAATTTGAAACACCAGGGGCAGAAGTAACCAATGCACTCATGGCACCCTGACCACCGCTACTCCTCTACGCATTCCCCCCCCACCAGCCATCATACCCAAAGTTCTCAAGAAGATGCTATCGGAATGGCAGAATTAATTCTGACAGCACCACCCTGACCAAGTTGACCATGGTTCTCCGATCTCATGACACTATCCATTCACCCGTCCTCCCCTATCCCTGCCTTGTTACTTCCCACCCAGACCTACTCTCTCAGGGGCCAGTACGCCACCCCAATCCCATCTGGATCCAACTCTGCACCTAGAGTTGAGTGTGACTCCTTAGCATACAAGGTTTATTCACCAGAAGTGCAGGCTAACATCTTAGCTTCTTGCTGACATTCAACGAACAGAATATATCAAGCCACCAGGGCTGCTTTTGCCCCACTGGTCATGCAGGAAACAACTGAACCCCACTCAAGGCAGGGGTACTCGAGGTCCTATTTTTTCTCCAGGCAGGTGTTCCCTCTAACAGGGATTCTTTCTCGACCAGTGTTCCCTCTAACAAGGATTCCCAGATATTGTAGACTATAACTCCCATAATCCCCGCTGCAATGTTTTTTTGCTTTGGGATTATGGGAGTTGTAGTCCACAACATCTGGGAATCCCTGTTAGAGGGAACACTGCTCTCAACTTGAAAGTTCACACAAACACATTTGAAGCACCAGACATTGGCCTTGGTATCAGTCCTCGACCTGTCTTCTCCGGGCTTTATGATCCTTCACTCACACATCTCTAGGTTTCTCCATGGAGCGACCAACCTCCCCCCCCCCCGCCGATCCACCATTTCCTGTCATGGAATCTCAACAAGGTCCTCAACACCCTCACCAGAGCTCCTTTGGAATCCCTTTTGTCCATCCCACTTCAGCTTCTTTCTTATAAAGTACTTTTCCTAGTGGCGATCACCTCTGCCCCCAGGGTTTCCAAACTGACTCCTCTTTCGGCACCAACCTCCCAGTCCTTGGGAACATCACAGCACACTCTACCCGCATTGTCTCTATCTCAGCTGCCTTTGCAGCCAGAACTCCTCTCTCGGACATATGTAGGGCAGCTACATCATCCTCTGCCACGCTGTTCATTAGGCATTACAAAATCTCTTCATTCCAGTCCAATCAGGCTGCTTTTGGACATACAGTTCTCCAACCTGGTGGTCTGCTAAACATCCGATCCCTCCCAACAAGAAATTGTTGAATCAGCTTAAAGTAAAGTGTGCCATCAAGTCAATTTCGACTCCTGGTGCCCACAGAGCCCTGTGGTTTTCTTTGGCATAATACAGGAATGATTTTCCATCTCCTCCTCCCGTGCAATATGAGATGATGCCTTTCAGCATCTTCCTATATCGCTGCTGCCCGATATAGTACCAGCAGGGATTTGAACCGGCAACCTTCTGCTTGTGAGTCAAGCATTTTTCTTCTGTACCACTTAAGCTGCCTTTAGTAGGACCAGTTAAAATGCTGCTACTTTTTGTTTTAGTTGGTCCTGATAAAGATATTGCTCTGCTTTTGCTTTTGAGTGTAGATGCAGGCATTTCAACTCAACTGCTTTGGCAGAACTTGGATCTTCTCGCAAAAATGTGGGTATTTTAACAAAGATGTGGCTATTTCCCTCAGGGCTCTACAAATAGGCTGCAGTCAGCCTATAGGTCTTCTGTTATTCAGGCATGGCATATTATCTCAGAGCATAATTCAGAAGCTAAGCAACTGTTATGCTTAACTAAAGTGGTCTGTAGCCTTCATGCCATACTGCATATAGTTGGCTGGGAAATGGATAGTTGAGAAATTTCAACTCAAGAGGACAGATATCTCCATCTTTACCATTTCTGTGCTCGGCCAGAAAATGTTCAAGATTTGGGCTTAATTGTTCACTAGATTCCCTTCTTATCTAGTCTCATGGCACCTGTGAGTTCTGGCTAAAGCCTAAGGAAGATTTTGATAACTGCTGCTGTTGCTTATTTTCAAAGGGGGGATATCTCTGTGCAATCCTACTTTTGGGCGGGGGGGGCACAGAGTTATTCTTTACCTAGTTAATCTGCAGGAAGCTTATTTTATCACCATCTTAAGACTTGTGTGGGAAACGGGGCTCTGCAAAAGAAAGAGCATCTCTTTTTATATAAATTAAACAACTTCTTTTTTGCTTTAATGTCCTTCCTGAGGATTTATTGTTGTCCAGATTAATGATACCAGAGCTGGAAAATAAAGAAAAGGTTGGGATGTAAGAGCTGCTTCTAAAGCTTATGCATTGAAGAAGTAGTTCTGGCATAGATCCACAGAAGTTTAATTATCTCCACATCACAGTTCGTTTCCTCTCTTGATTCCATAATTATTGCACCATAGAGCCAGCTAAGAACCAAGTTCCCTACATGAAAGAGATTCAATGATGTATTGAGGGCACTCTCCTAAAGTTTGGAGTCTTGCTTTCTCAGATTCTTCCCCAGATAATTCATGTATATTTTCTTATAATTAATACACCTATTGAGGTCCATGTTTTCTCTTAATAATCTTGCTTTGAAAGCAGCTCTTCTACAATTGTATTTTCAGCTATCAGAGCAGCAGAAGGAATAATGCATTCACAAATCAAATACATCAAACCATATTTGATTTGTTGCTTAGCAGCCAAAGCAAATTATGGAAATTGAAATCTGAAGCAGATTGAACATTATGCTAGCAAAAGAATTTCACTTCTGTTTGTACCTTCATATTACATAACAGTTTCTGTTCTGTGTGGTTTTTCTGTATTGTGGAAAAATCATTCTGGTGAGGTTTCTGAAATACTCGAGTATGAAAATATAAAGTTCTGCCTGCCATCCTTATGAAATCTGAACACTTTAACTAGGTACATGAATAGGAAATATTAGCAAATCCTCAGCATGGTGGTTTAGGGAATTCTTTTGTTGCTTATTTAATTTCTAATCTATTTCACCATATATATTGCCATATACAATATATACAAATGTGTGAAAATTACATAACCAATATTATGGATTGCAGAAGTATTTCATACGATGCTTCTCTGCATTGCCATCTGAGATCCTTGTAGCACCCAAGTTGAGTTAGATGCAGAATATCACAACTGAAGCAAAAACACAAGCTTCAACTATAGTTTTTGTTGTGCTTTCTATCTTTGCGGTTTTTGTTCCCCTGGAGTGCCTGTTAGTAAGTACTGGAGCTGGATTTAATCTGGGGTGAAAGCATATCCATCTAAATATAGGTCCTTATGAGAGTAAAACTAGTTCTTCCTCAGAAAAGTTAATCAGTAGTAATAAGTTACTGATACGTTTCAGGAAGAAGGAAAGGAAGGAATACAACTTTTTCTTTTTCCACTCTCCAGGACACCCCCACCCCACCCCTCAATACTATATACTAAAACAAATGCTGAGGTTTATGGCTGGCAGCCAGCCTCATATGCAAATCCCCTATTATTTACAAAGCACAGCATGGGGGGGGGCTCAAGGGAGTGGGAAAGAATAAATTGTGGCAGGGAATGATGGGAGTTGTAGTTCAACAACTGGAGAGCGAAGATTGCTTATCCTTGTTTTAGATTATGGTAAACTAGCTGTGGTGAGCCCTCCTAAAACAATGGTTTAAATAATTGTCTGAACCGGATCAGTGTCCCCATGTGAGCATTGAACATGTAACTGGAATAGAAGTTGAGTCTGAATAGCTCCCTACTTATTATGCTTGCCTAATATTCCCCCTCACATGTCCAGTTACAGTTTCCATGCCTACCCCCCTCCCATGTCATCTGAAGTGAGAGAGAGGGAGAGGGAGGAATTGGGGATATAAATCACAGGCTGGGTTGTATCTGTGGGACAGTTTGTATATGGTCCCACTGGTACAACATTGTGACTTTTAGTGGGTATATATTTGCAATGATATATGCCTTTATTCATTCTTACCTTCACAGTGGTGGTCTTGTTCCTCCACCACAATCCAAGCATAATCTATTTTCGTTGTATGTTATTTGCATGGCAGCTTACAAAATTTCAAATGCATGTCTGAAACTTCACTTGCTTTTGGAGTTCACTCAGTTGATCCAAGATTCCTTGCTGCAAATGTTGAGCAATCCAATGTAAAGTAAATTCTTGCTGTGGAAAAGAGGAATGCATCTTCACGATCTACACTGAGCAACCATGTGAGCACTAGTTTAAATTGTTTGACTCAAATTAAAATCAAGAATAAACACTATTTACTTGTGCTGTTAAGAAGCTCATTGGTATTAGAATAATTGTTCAAATTTAAATTTCAAATTTGAGGAAATGAGAATTGTATAAACGTAGCGTATTAAAATATACAACTGAGATCAACTGATATATATCACTGCCCCAGGCTGGGGAAAGGAACAACTTGGGGAAGTTGATCTTGAGCTCAAACACGCAGGCACATGAGTTCCTGCAAGGGGAAATCACCAAAAGCTGTCCCACCATCTTCGTGCAACAGAAAATGCTCTTCCATTAGTCTTTATTCTATTTATCTGCCACTGTGCAGTACACAGCTGACCAGAATGTTCATATGCCTTGTATATTTTAATACGGTATGTTTATACAATTCTCATTTCCTCAAACTTTAAATTTAAATTTGAACAATTATTCTAATACCAATGAGCTTCTTAACAGCACAAATAAATAGTGTTTATTCTTGATTTCAATTTGAGTCAAACAATTTAAACTAGTGCTCACGTGGTTGCTCAGTGTAGATCGTGAAGATGTATTCCTCTTTTCCACAGCAAGAATTTGAATATATAAATTCAAAAATTACCAGAGGGGAAAGGGTTAAGTGGCCCTTTGCTCCAGCTCACAGTCTGCCTCTGTTGAATTTGCATTTGTTTTCAAAGCAGAAGAGAAAGACATGGAACTCTTCATAACATCTAGTCTTGGCCTTAAGATATAAACCATTAGAGATAGTCTATCCTGATCTGGTGCTAAAAGGCTTAACATTTGTTTATACAGGAATTGCATCAACTCTTAATTCCTAATCCTGTCTGACTAGACTACTGTCAGCAAAACTTTAATTATTCAGTAGCTATGAATGTGTTTTGTCATTGTGTTAGAATCAAAGTGAACATTATATAAAATCTGTACTTGCTAGATGATTGTTTGAAATCTGACAGGAGGGGAGATTGCTCTGTAGCCAAAAGAAAATAACATTGCTGTTGTAAATACCAAATGTAAATACATTTTTCAGGAACTACAAGCTGGAATAACGATTTGAAATATTTCAGCATAACCTTTTTAAACCAATGGAAGCTGAAAATCTAGAGGAAAGAGCTGCAGTTAAACGTGGTATAAGGAAATACAGTACTGTACCAGTATATTTTGTGTTCATATATATCTAGTCTATATAAAACAAATTTGAATTTGGCTGTAATGAAATGTCTATCTTGTATATAAAGCATTGAAAGATTATCTCACTTAGACAACTTTTTCTTCAGCTCTGATCCACCCCAAAGTATAACTCAGAGCCAATCTACATGACTAGCAGGCCCCTGAGATACATCTATTTCTGGACTGTGCCATTTTGAATGGAAGGTGAGAGTGTCTGGATGTTCTGATGCATTAAAATCTAGCATTTTTCAGAGAAAGCTGGGATCAAAATCTTCCTGCATTAGTTTTGTCTATGAAAAGTGATTTTTATATCAAAATCTGGAATGGTAAGATCTCGTATAAGATTCATCATACTGTCTTGCAGGTCCTTCAGCAATATCAGAAAAGTATGATAGAATAATATCCTCCAAGTTCCTTTGTCCCTTGACCAAACTAGAGGTAAAATTTCTGGAAATTTTGAAGCTTTGAGGGTATGTACCATAGCATCAATTTCTCTTTCAGACTGCCATCAGTTCTCTGAAAACTGTATGTCAGCCTAACAGATGGGAGTATTAACTAATAGTAAATATGGATATGCAAATAAAATAAGATTTTTGACTGGGTCACAGTTTTCATCAGTATTCTGCATAGTAATATGATGTACACACTTATAGGAAACCCTCTTTAATCATGGGGTTTCCATTCCTGCCAATTAGCACAAATATGGAAACCGTGAATAAAGAAACCTTAAGTGGAACATTGGGAAATGCTTGACTAACAAGCAGACGGTTGCCGGTTCGAATCCCCCCTGATACTATATCGGGCAGCGGTGACATAGGAAGATGCTGAAAGATATCACCTCATACTGCGTAGGAGGAGGCAATGGTAAACCAACTATTCTACCAAAAGAAAACCATAGGGCTCTGTGGGTGCCAGGAGTTGAAATCGACTTGATGGGACACTCTTGGCACACAAGAAAGCGGATGCAGGCGGCACTTGTCAAGAGGGAGACAGGGTGAGGGGATGGCAGAAGGAGCAGGTTTTACAATACTGGGAGAGAGAGAAAAAGAGAGAGGGGCAGGGGATGGCGGGTGCAGGCTTTTCGGGAGACATCTTTTATGGCGCAGGCTTTTTGGTATTGGGAGAAAGAGGGAAAGACACTAAGAAAGTGGTAAAGGGAGTGGGGCAGGCTTGATGAGGAGGCAGGAGAGGACTGTGTGAGGGGAGGGGTCTTCATCTTCAAGCAAACACAACCAACCGTGTTTTTTAGCCACAAACAGTGCAAATAATAGCACTACACCACCCCCGTGTAAAATCCAAATCTGCAAGGGCTCTCACCACCCCAATCGTTGCAGCTGCCGTGACCCAACTCCCACAGGCTGGGCTGGCAGGGAAACAGCCCAGAAGGGGAGGTGTTGGGGAAGAGGCATCAAGCCCATGCTCCATGGGTCTTGCTGCAAATTCAGGACTTGTTGATGCCGGGAAGGAGTAGGAAAAGTCCCCTCATTGCTGCCTTACTCCTGGTTTTCCAGCCATGCCCCCCCCCCCTTTCCTCACTCCTGCCCTGACCAGGCCTCCTCCTCCTCCAGCTCTGAGTCCAATGGGAGATCTTGTCGGAAGACTCACGAGAGGGGACTTTAGACTCTCATGAGACTTCCACTGAGATCTGCAGAGTCCAGATGGAGAGGGTGGGAGGTGAGAGGAGGAGGTGTGTGCTGATATGCGACAGCAGTGGGGATGGGAAAAGCGGCAAGGCGAGGCTGCTGAGCAAAGAGGCAGGCTGCTTGCTGCCACTGCCGCGGGGCCCATCCAGACAGGGCTCTTGTGCAATCGTCCTGGTCACCCTGCCCTAAGGACTTGTGCTCCAGTCATTTACCTTGCCGCTCCAGCTCCTGTAGATCTTCTGTATACCAATGGGACAATTTTGAAGTGGGTCAGAGAGGATGCGTAGGAGTGATCATGTCTCCATTCCCCTTGTGAGTTGACTCTTCCAATTCTCCACCAGGGCATCAACAGGATCACCAGCCAGAGCCAAAACTAAATCCTTCCAAGTCTTCTTGGAATCCTGTTGGATCCAATAACCTTTTCAGGTGGACCATTCTAATAGGCACCTCACCCCTGTGGAGTTGGGACGTGATTGTGAGTCCAACCTTAACCAGATATCCTTAAGAGTCATATCTGTCAACATCTGATACATTTCAAGCATCAAATTCTTCAAGGAACTGCAGATTATACAATGTTTCCCCCCAGCTCCAGTTCCCAATAAACTTCATTGTTGTAAATTTCACATTGTACAAAGTGAACAAAAACAGTTTATAATGATCTTATTGAAAATACATGGAGTTTGAGCCAATCCACTTTTGGCACAGTACTCATATATGGAAAGTAGGGGTGTGCATGGCTCGGAGTCCCCCCCTGGTCCGGCAGGGGGGGACTGTGACTTTAAGTGGGGGGGGTAGTATTCCCCCCCCCCGCCGCTCTTCCCCCCCTGGCACTGGTCCTTGGAAAAATCTTCTTGTGGCGGCAGAGCTCCTCTCTGCCGCCCCTGCCCCCGTCGTCATTCATCAAGCCTTAACAGAGACGAGCACTAGCGGCGCGCATGCGCCCTGCGTGGCGCGCGCGCTCATCTCTGTTAAGGCTTGACGAACAACGATTGGGGCAGGGGCGGCAGAGAGGAGTTCTGCCGCCACAAGAAGATTTTTCCAAGGACCAGTGCCGGGGGGGGGGAAGAGCGGCGGGGGGGGGAATACTACCCCCCCCACTTAAAGTCACAGTCCCCCCCTGCCGGACCAGGGGGGGACTCCGAGCCATGCACACCCCTACTTTCCATATATGAGTACTGTGCCAAAAGTGGATTGGCTCAAACTCCATGTATTTTCAATAAGATCATTATAAACTGTTTTTGTTCACTTTGTACAATGTGAAATTTACAACAATGAAGTTTATTGGGAACTGGAGCTGGGGGGAAACATTGTATAATCTGCAGTTCCTTGAAGAATTTGATGCTTGAAATGTATCAGATGTTGACAGATATGACTCTTAAGGATATCTGGTTAAGGTTGGACTCACAATCACGTCCCAACTCCACAGGGGTGAGGTGCCTATTAGAATGGTCCACCTGAAAAGGTTATTGGATCCAACAGGATTCCAAGAAGACTTGGAAGGATTTAGTTTTGGCTCTGGCTGGTGATCCTGTTGATGCCCTGGTGGAGAACTGGAAGAGGAACAACGATTGGGGCAGGGGCGGCAGAGAGGAGTTCTGCTGCCACAAGAAGATTTTTCCAAGGACCAGTGCCGGAGGGGGAAGAGCGGCGGGAGTGGGGGAGGTAAGTACCACCATCACCACCCCGCTTAAAGTCACAGTCCCCCGCCCAGCCGGACCTCTGGACTGGTCTGGCGGTCTGTTCTATTATGCCAGACCAAAACCATGCACACTCCTAATGGAAAGATTCATCTTAGATGTAACAGAATTCTATTACCTGCCCTCCTCCCTCAGCATGTATGCAGGTACAATGCCAGGCAAGTTTGGGGAATGGGAGGCCAGTTTGGTTCCCCAGTCACCTATTTAGCCTTTCCTGCTTGTGTTCTTGGGGTTGGATGAGAAATGGAAGGTATACATAGGCCCCTCCATTCTCTGTTACAGCCTAGTGCAGTTTTTTAAATTTCTTACATATGCGTGGAAAAATGAGGCTGTTATACAATATGGTGATTTCTTAAAGCACTGTGTGTACTGTATCTAGTCCAGTGTGTTGAATGATGATTTAGAAGAGGTTGGTTTTTTATTTTTAAAAGGAGACATCAGGTGTTGAGGGTCGATCTAGTATAGGTATACATGTTGTATATTTTGTATATTTTTGTAGTTCTCTGAAAAAGAGCTCTTGTGGCTCAAAAAATGTTGGGTGTTCTTGGATTTTATTTGTCTTAAGTTATTCTTAAGAATCATTGGAAGATTCCCTTTATTTTGGCATTAAGGTGTATCACTCTTTGTCTTGGTTGCTACGGGCAACAATCATGTGTATCGCCATGTGGGCAGAGCTCAAAGTGGTAAGCAGTTTTTATGAGCAGCCAGCTACCCATATGGCGTGGACAGATTTTACTAGTGTTATATTAGTGGGGATGGCTGTGTATATAGAGAAAGCCTCAATTAATAAACTAGCAGGTCTGCTCATGTACATATTGCAAATACACTGAGCAAGATCTTTGTTCCCAAGATAATCATTTTTCTTTCAACTGTTCTTGTTGGCATGTATTTTGCTGTACGTGTTGCCAATATATCATCCAAAGAGATCTTGGGGCCTACTGCAAAATTAGGTTTGGGGGTCCCTATGTACAACCAGTTCCATACCTGCCAACATGTCCCTATTTTCCCATTCAGATGAATTGGAAAATAGGGACATGTTCACAGGCATGCAGTCCTTGATTGTCAGAAAAAAGCATATTTGTGTGTAAAAGAGATGTACATATCAGGCAGTATAGAAATATGATAAAGAAATAAAAGAAAAAAATTGCCCCTGTAGATATAGCGGTATCCTTTCAGCAACAAAACCAAAAATACCCATGTAAAAGAAACATTTTTGTTCCAGGTATTACACAATACAGAAGTTATAGGTAAAAAGAAAATGTTCTTGGGAAGCAAACTTAATGCAATGTGTTACTTTAAATATTTACTTCCTTTGCTTTTTGTTCTGCAAACATTGCTACCAATGCAATGTCTTCTTCAACTGCAATTTGTGCCAGTCCAGCCAATGGTTCTTGGCTCATTTTGGACCTAAATATCTTTTGATGAACTTCAGTTTTGAGAAACTACGCTCAGCTAAAGCTACTGAAATGGGCATGCACCTTAAAATTGAGTGCAGTGGTTTCATTTGGGGAAATAGCTTGTAGATTTTTCTCAAAAATATACTTCAACACCAACAGACATTTATTCACATGTTCAGGTAACATGCCTGACAAAATTTGTAATTCTTCTTCTGCGGCATCCACATTCTCCAATGCTGCGGCATCCACATCTGATGAGGGAGTTGCTTTGGGGTACGTAAGTGCACTTACAAACTTTCTGCAACCATAATTCAATTTGTGCTTGTCTAATGTTTTATATTCTTTATATTTTTTATACATTATTGATGACACTGGAAACATTAGAACTGAACAGTCGTACAATTGTTCAAACTTCTCATGCCGTGAAACTAGAGTGGTATCCACTATTCTGTAGAAAAAATTTGCCCTGAAATGGTCCTCTGCGTTAAGTACGGGCTCATCTTTGCACTCTGTGGCTTAAACTGTGGCTTAACAAGTCGTGTGGCTTAACAAGTCGTCTTGTGGCTTAACAAGTCATGGCGTAACAAGGCGTAACAAAACTGTGGCTTAACAAGTCATCTCCTCTGTTCACCAAAATTTACTCCAAAGCCCAAATAAGCTGTTTATTTCTCTACTTCATTCTTTGCAGCTGCAAACCTGTCCACTCAATATCTTTTTGTGACAGTTGTCTCACTTTTAATAAGTGCTACTGTCACATCCAACTGCATGCCCTCCTACTGTACTACTTTACAGACTTTTTTGTTTTTCCCCTTGAGTAAGTCATACCAAATTATACAACACAAGAGGAATCTGTACTGACTCAATTAATCTAGAGGCCTTACAGTAACATACTGGATCACGAATTCCGTTCCTCTAAATTCTTCAAGGGCATATTTTACCTCAGCTGCTTGAAATCATACAACTTTAACACTCTTACGTCTGGCTTCCCAATGGGTCTCACTCAGAGATTTTAAAGACATATTTTGTTAGTACCTCCCAAAGCTTCACTGAAGCAGCCCCCCCCCCAAAAAAAAATAATCATAAATCCTTTACAAAAGACCAAAAAATTTCAAAGCAATATTTGATAATTTGGCAGAATCACCAACAACTAAGTTGAGTTTGTGAGCATAATAAGAAATATATTGTGCACGTGGATTTTCTTGGATTATTCAAACTTGTGTCCTACGATATTTTCTTTTCATGTTGCTGCCATTGTCGTATGACTCTCCATGGCAATTTGACAATGGTATGTCAGGGTTAGCCAATATTCCAAGTAATGATTCTGTAAGGCCTTTGCCTGTAGTGTCCGGAACATGAAAAAATCCAACAAAATACTTTTCAAGTTTAATTGCTTTGGAAGATTTGTCTACAGTTTTTAGCAGAACACTAAACTGTTCCTTGTGGCTGATGTCTGGCATGCAATCCATGATAACAGGATAGTATTGGTTTGTCAATATTTTGCTCTCCAGAGGAGAGATGGTCTTGTGGTAGCAAGCATGACTTGTCCTTTTAGCTAAGCAGGGTCCACTCTGGTTGCATATGAATGGGAGACTTGATGTGTGAGCACTGTAAGATATTCCTCTTAGGGGATGGAGCTGCTCTGGGAAGAGCAGAAGGTTCCAAGTTCCCTCCTTGGCATCTCCAAGATAGGGCTGAGAGAGATTCCTGTCTGCAACCTTGAAGAAGCCACTGTCAGTCTGTGTAGACAATAGTGAGCTAGATGGACCTATGGTCTGACTCAGTATATTGAAGCTTCCTATTTTCCTCTTTATTACAGAGCAAATTTCTTTTGAAATTATTTGAATAATAATTTTATTATGAATGTCTTCACTCATATATGGAACAAATCACCCTGGCTTAGAGGCTCTACAGATGTGTGCTGCCAGTACTGTATCATATTTAGCCATCAGTTCAACGTGCCCTAAAAATTGCTATTTGTTACACTGCCTAATTCTTCAGTATCACTGCTTAGAGCAAGATTTCTTTCTCCCTCAGAGTAGGAGGTCATTGTCCATAAAGGGTTAACTTCCACCATTCGCTCCCGGTAGACAGGATAGTTTCAGGTAAATTCTCAGGTAACAAGAAGGACGGCCTTCCTCCCAGCAGGCTCTGGGAGCCAGATCCCTTGTCTTGTTCCTGATAGGACACATCTGCTGGGGCTCCTGCCCCATTGCCATACAAGTTCAGTCTTCCTCTGCTTCTAATTCCTGCCATTAGCTCTCATTCTGAAGGTGCTGGCAAAACGAAGCATGGAAAGGACAGAGATTATCATTATCACCCCTCGGTGAGCATGGTTTGCCTACCTGTTGGCCCTTTCTTTCACCCCACCACAGCCTCTTCCTCAGCAGCTGGACCTGCTATCCCAGGGCCCTCTGCTCCAGCTGGAACCAGACTGGCTACAACTCCACACCTGGAGATTGAGCGCACAATCTTAGAGTCAGAAGGGTACTCCAAAGTGGTACAAGATACCATTTTGGCTTCCCGCTGCCTGGGCACTAATTGTATTTATCAGGCTTCCTTAGATGGGCAAGGAAAAAGTGGTTAGATCCCCTCACAGCTGCTGTCCCACAGATACTGGCCTTTCTCCTGGACAGCCTGGACCAGGGCCTTTGGCCCAGCACCCTTAGACATGACTTGGCATCAGCACTGTCCTCGGTGCTTAAGCTTAAAGGGGCCAGTGACTCTTCTTTGCACTCACACATCCCAATTTTTGCGTGGAGCAATCAGTATCGCTCCATCTCCTGTCCTCCGGTTTCCCTCCTGGAAAGGTCTTCAACACTTTAACCCAGTCTCCTTTTGAACCACTTGCCTCAGTGCCCCTCAAGTATTTTTTCTAGTTGTCATGTCTGCCTGCAGGGTTTCAGAACTGGGGGCACTTTTGGTCCACAAGGAGCTCTGTGTGTTCCAGCCAGAGGCAGCAGTTCAGATGACTGACCCTACCTTGATTCTGAAGGTAAATCCTGCCTTTCATTATGCTCAGGAGATTGTTCTTCCCTCCTTTTGCCCGAACCTTAAGCATCTGAAGGAACATCTTTGGCACAATCTTGACATGCACAGGGCTTTCGCAAAGCGAAAGAGCTAGAAAGGCCCTTTCACTCTACATCCTTGGGGTCCAAGGTCACCAAGGCCCTTCTTGCATGCTGGATTAGAGCATGCATTGCCACAGCCTATCAGGCCTTATCCCTTCCTGTACCACAAGGCATTACCACACACTCGATGCACAGTACCTCTACCACAGCAGCCTTCATGGCACAGGCTTCATTGGCAGAGATCTGCCGGGCGGCTACATGGTCCTTCATCTCACCTTTCATCAAGCATTATAAGATAAACTCCTTTGTCTCTGCACAGGCTGCATTTGGGAGGACAGTGGTCCAGCAAGTGGTCAATGACAAGGTCTGCCAATCTCTAAATCCAGAAGATGTCAGAGTTCCAGCATTGCCATTAAAAATCTTGTAACAAAAACAAAATACAGAATCTTTTGTGGGCAAGTATATAAGCCAAGTTCGCTTAAACTTTTCATCATTGGAAAGACAATGGAAGCAGTAGCAATATGCTTTTATCTGCTGGAAAACATATGTTCTGTTTCCCAATATCAGGGGGTCCACATTCTACTTCTGTGATTCTAAAACCATTGTTTATAATGGGTGGCCAGTTTTCTGTGTCTGCAAGAATATCAGATGGAGATTGAGAATATGGTGTGGGAAGCGTTTCTGCTACATACTCTTCAGCATTATCATTGGCAGACTGAGAGACAACATCACAACTGCCATGGCCTTCCAGAGGTAGTCTGTCATTTCCAGAAGTGACTAGAGATAGTTCTTCAGTTTCATTTCTGTTCCTGCTGATCGATTCAGAAAAATAGTTTTGAGAAATTTATGCAGAGCTCCTCTCTATTTATTTACATAGACAAGCTCCTCCTTTCTTTTATTTTTCCAAGAACCAGATAAATATTTCCTGTTCATAATTTTATATCTTTAAATATATAGTTGAGTAAGTAATGTTCACTATACAGTGAGGGAAATAAGTATTTGATCCCCTGCTGATTTTGTCAGTTTGCCCTCTGACACAGAAATGACCAGGCTATAATTGAAATGGTAGGTTTATTGTAGCTGTGAGAGACAGAATAACAACAAACAAACCCTCAAAAGCCCAGTGCCCAAAAGTCAGCGATGGATTTGCATTGTGGTGAGGGAAATAAGTATTCAATCCCTTCACAAAAGATGTCTTAGTACTTGGTGGCAAAACCGTTGTTGGCAATCACAGAGGTCAGACGTTTCTTGTAGTTGGCCACCAGGTTTGCACACAACCCAGGAGGGATGTTGTCCCACTCCTCTTTGCAGATCCTCTCCAAGTCAGAAAGGTTTTGAGGCTGATGTTTGGCAACCCGAACCTTCAGCTCCCTCCACAGATTTTCTATGGGATTAAGGTCTGGAGACTGGCTGGGCCACTCCAGGACCTTCATGTGCTTCTTCTTGAGCCACTCCTTTGTTGCCTTGGCTGTGTGTTTTGGGTCATTGTCATGCTGGAATACCCATCCACGACCCATTCTCAATGCCCTGGCTGAGGGAAGGAGGTGCTCACCCAAGATCTGACGGTACATGGTCCCGTCCATCGTCCCTTCGATGCGGTGAAGGTGTCCTGTCCCCTTAGCAGAAAAACACCCCCAAAGCATAATGTGTCCACCTCCATGTTTGACGGTGGGGATGGTGTTCTTGGGCTCATAGGCAGCATTCCTCCTCCTCCACACACGGCGAGTTGAGTTGATGCCAAAGAGCTCGATTTTGGTCTCATCTGACCACAACACTTTCGCCCAGTTCTCCTCTGGATCATTCAGATGTGCACTGGCAAACTGTAGACGGGCCTGTACATGTGCTGCCTTGAGCAGGGGGACCTTGCGGGCACTGCAAGATTTCAGTCCTTCACGGCGTAGTGTGTTACCAATTGTTTTCTTGGTGACTATGGTTCCAGCTGCCCTGAGATCATTGACAAGTTCTCCCCGTGTAGTTCTGGGCTGCTTTGTCACCATTCTCATGATCATTGCAACTCCACGAGGTGAGATCTTGCATGGAGCCCCAGACCGAGGGAGATTGACAGTTATTTTGTGTTTCTTCCATTTGCAAGTTATCATGCCAACTGTAGTCACCTTCTCACCAAGCTGCTTGGCGATAGTCTTGTAGCCCAGTCCAGCCTTGTGCAGGTCTACAACCTTGTCCCTGACATCCTTCGACAGCTCTTTGGTCTTGGGCATGGTGGTGAGTTTGGAAGCTGAGTGATTGCTTGCTTCTATGGACAGGTGTCTTTTATACAGGTACTGTAACAAGCTGGGATTAGGAGCACTCCCTTACAGAGGGTGTTCCTCATCTCAGCTCCTTACCTGCATATAGTGAAAAGACACCTGGGAGCCTGAAATTTTGCTGGTTGATAGGGGATCGAATACTTATTTCCCTCACTACAATGCAGATCCATCGCTGACTTTTGGGCACTGGGCTTTTGAGGGTTTGTTTGTTGTTATTCTGTCTCTCACAGCTACAATAAACCTACCATTCCAATTATAGCCTGGTCATTTCTGTGTCAGAGGGCAAACGGACAAAATCAGCAGGGGATCAAATACTTATTTCCCTCACTGTAATTTCCTTTGTGGAGGTTGTTAGCACCTTGATCCCCATCTCCCTCAGCTGCTCCTTTGCAACAATCTAGAAGAAAAGAAATGAAACAGCCTCCAAGCAGCTTCTCCTTTCCACCTGCCTCATTTTCACTGCAGGGGTCGTCCAATGAATCTGATAGGCAGGAGATTTAAGATGGAAAAAGGGAAGGACTTCTTCACACTGCATATTATTGTTCTAAGAAATTTAGTGTGCAGAACATACACTTTGCATTCAGAAGGTCCCAGATTCGATCTCTAGCTGCAAGGCAATTGGGTAGTAGAGCTGGGGTGTTGCTTAGAGAATTGCTGTCAGTCAGAGTAGATAATACTTGGCTAGGAGGACCAAAGTCCTGACTCAGTGCAGGACATTTTCCTATGTTTGGGAAAGGTTATGGGATAGAGCCCCTGCTTTGCATGCAGCAAGTGCCAGGTTCCAACCCAACATTTCCAGTAAAATTGATTCTCAGGGCTGGGGAAGGGGGCGTTGTTTAGCTTGTTTTCTAGACTTCTCTCTGCCTGAAACCCCGGAGAAGGGCTTGTAGTCACAGTAAACAATAAACTTGCTACAACTAGAAATCTTATAGAAATTATCTGCCTTTCCCAGAGAAGTTGAGGCACAACAGCGAAGGGGGAGAAACAACCATGTTAGTGGCAGCGGCGGCTTCTCTCTCTGCGCCGCCCCCCCCCCCATTCCTGACTCCGTGGGTGCATGCTGACTTGTTCCTACAGCTCTGAACCATATTTGTGAAGACTACTCAGAAACAGAAATTAGAGAGAGAATTTGGGAGGTGGGGTAAGGAAGCAGCTGGCTTTGATTGTTAAGATAACTGCAATGCGCAAAATGCTGAGGATGGCTTAAATTCTCTCCCCTCACTGAGAATGAAAGTTACAGAGAGGCAAGCACATCTCCTCTTTCTCTCTTATGAAATGTTGTGGAGTGGGGAAGAGAAAGTGGGGAAAGGAAAGGATGGGGTGGAGAAGAGTTCCACTACAACTTCTAGAAAAGGGGATGGGGCTTAAACAAGAGGAAATTGGCCAAATGACTCTGAAGTGGCTGAGAACAGAGTGGGTGGGTCATTGGGGATCTTTATTAAATCATAAGTGCATGCGAGTGAAACAAACAGAAGAGAGATGCTTTGCATTCTGCCCCTCTTTTCCAAAACACATGATGGGTATTTAGTGGGGGGGGGCGGGAAGGGCAGTGCGGGGAAGGGAGAACTGGCAGTGTAATGAGGAGGGTATTTCACAGACTGAAATCAGGAAAACTGACCCTATGAGTGACCACACAAACCCTCCTCCTTCATACCAACTCCAGGCAATTACGTGCAAAGTACATAGATGCAGGAAACTACAAACACACCCTTAAAAGCTTGCCAGGACCTGCGTCACCCAAGCTGGATAGATGGGCGCAGGCTATTATTCCTTAGCTTGTTACATTACATATAAAACACAATAAAACAGTTTCAAGGATATGCAAGGCACATGGAGGGAAAATAAAAATCTAATGCAAACTAACAAACTGTTCCCTAGGCTAAACCTTTCCCTGTAGCCAAAGCCCCGGCTTCCTTCTTGAACTCACCAAATCCATGGTAGAGAATCAAGCCCTTGCAGTCCTAACTTCCCAGGATTGCAGACCTCTGTGTTGCAGCCATTTGCCCAGCCAACAACCTGTTGCCCAGCACAGCCTAGCTGCTTCTGAACAAAGTGAAGTTCTCTTCCTGCTGCATGGCTCTCAAGGTCCCACCCACCGTGTGCTGAGTGGCTGATCCCTAGAGGTCACTGCCTGTCAGTCAGGACAGGGTTCACTCTTTAGGCGAAAGGAGGGGCTGTTCAGTGACTGATCACTACAGATGATGAGCTAGTTTCTCATAGAATCTGTAGAACTTCTGTTATTGCTCAACTAAAATCTACTCTCCTGGAACTTAAGCCCAATAGTTCCAGTCCTACCCTCTGTAATAACAGAGAACAGGTTTTTGCCCTCTACAGTGTAGTGTGACAGCCCTTCAGGTGTTGAAGAGTGCTGTCATATCCCTCCTCAGTCTTTTCTCCTTTAGGCAAAATATACCCAGTTCCTTCAACCTTTCCCCATAGGACCTGTTTTTCCAGATACCTATCAATCCTCATTGCTCTCCTGTAAACTTACTATGGTTTTTCTATATCTTCCTTATAGTGCAGTGCCCATAAGAACAGTCCTGTTGGATCAGGCCCAAGGCCTATAGTTCAGCATCCTGTTTCACACAGTGGCCCACCGGATGCCTTTGAAAAGCCCACAGGCAAGAGGTAAAGGCATGCCCGCTCTCCTGCAACTGGTATTTAGAGGCATCTTGCTTCTGAGGCTGCAGGTGGCCTGTAGTCACCAGACTAGTCACCACTGATCGACCTGTCCTCCACAAATTTGTCTAAGCTACTTTTAAAGCCACCCAAGCTAGTGGCCATCACCACATCCCATGGCAAAGAATTCCCTATAAGAACATTTAGAGAACTGACCATTCTGTATCCCAGAACTGGACACAGTACTCCAGATGAGGTCTGACTAGTGCAAAATAAAGTGAACAATTATTTATAATTACTTGGAAACTATAGTTCTGTTAATGCAGTATAAATTGCATTAGCTGCTTCATTACGCTGCTGAATCATGTTCAGCTTGTGATTGATTTCAATCCTGAGACCCTTTTCACATGCACAACTGTCAAGGCAGGTATCCCCCATTCTGTACCTGTGTATTTGACTTCTATCTTACTTTCTGAAGAGAAGAAAGCTTATGAGATCAGTGTCTGTGTCCGTTCATATGTCGCCCTCTAATAACATTTGTATTTACCTCTGATGCAAACCAAATTTCAGCACATGGGAGGGAGTCTTAAGGAACCCAGACTGGAGCTTTCTTTTTGCCACTCCACCAGTTTATTTATTAATTAAAAAATTTCTTCTATACCACCTCCTCCAAAGACACTAGGCAGTGAACAACAATACCAATAGCAATTTTTTTTAAGGGGGCAAACGCCTGGCAAAACAGGTGGGTCTTAAGAAAGGCCTTAAAAGCAGCTAGGGAGGGGGCTGAATGAATCTGGGTGGGGGGAGAGTGTTCCAAAGAAGGGGGCAGCCAGAGATAAGGCCCTCTTATGGGCCCAGGCACCACAATCTACACCAGGGCCCGAGACACTGAGGAGAGCCAGACAACCAGCTGAGAGAGGTGATCCTGGAGATATACAGGTGCTAAGCCCATAAGGGGTTTGTAGGTGAGAACCAGCACTTTGAATTGGACCCAGAGGCAAACAATCAACCAGTGCAGCAAGCATAAAAGAGGTGTGACACTATCAAATCTATGGCCACCTATGAGGAGGCGGGCTACTGCATTCTGGACTAGTTGAAGCTTCCGAATAATTTTCAAAGGCAACCCTAGGTAGAACGCATTACGGTAATCCAAACGAGAAGTAACAAAGGCATGAGTTACTGTTGCTAGGGCCTGCTGGTCGAGAAAAGGCCGTGACTGACGAACCAGCTGAAGCTGGGCAAAGGCACCCCTGCCCACAGCCTCCACCTGCTGTTCCAGCAAGAGCCGTGAGTCCAGAAGGTCCTTCAGATCACGAATCATGTCTCTCCAGGGAAGCGCAACCACGTCAACAGATAAATTCACACACAGCAATTGGCCAGATTGCAAACTGAACAGGAGCAACTTGAACTTGGAGGGATTAAGCCTGAACTTGTTTTGGCCCACCCAGCTCCTGACAGCCTCTAGGCACTGAGCCAGCACATGGACAGCATCACCTGTTTGGTAAGGAGTAGAGATATAAAGCGGAGTATCATCAGCATATTGATGAAAACTTACCCCAAACCGATGGATGACCAAGTCCAGAGGCTTCATGTAGATGTTAAAGAGAATGGGAGCTAGGAGCAAGCCCTGTGGAACCCCACAAGAAAGGGGCCAGGGTGCAGAACACCCCCAATCAACTCCGGCTGGAATCGCCCAGTGAGATAGGACCGGAACCACTGAAGAACAGTGCCCCCAAGGCCCAGTGCACTTAAGCGCTCCAGAAGGATAGCATGGTTGATGGTATTGAAAGTGGCTGAGAGATCAAGGAGAACCAAAAGAGGTGCATTTCCCACATCCAGGTTACGATACAGGTCATCCAACAGGGTGACCAATGCCGTTTCAGTGCTCTGCTGCGGCCTAAAACCTGACTGGCATAGTATTTCAAGATTGCAACCACTCAAAGTATAGACAAACTACCCTTTATAACCTTATTTATTTATCATATGCTGACAATTGGATACAAACCAAATTGACAGCACACAGGAGGGAGCCCTAGGTACAAGCCACAGTGTTGAAATAAGTGGAATTCAGAAGGTCCCAGATTCGATCTCTAGCTGCAGATCTCTAGCTGCAAGTAGCAGAACTGGGTTGGAACTGGGAGAGTTGCTGCCAGTGAGAATAGATAATACTTGGCTAGGTACACCAAAGTTCTGACTAGTAGAAGGTGGTCACCATTAGTTCTGCCTAGAACTATTATGTACTTGCCTCAGTGAGGAACATTGCATTTGTGACTACTGAATTTTTTGTTCCAGTCCAAGTTTTCCATTTCATCAAAATCATTTTGAGTTTTATTCTTGTCTTCTGAGATGCTAGTTGTCATCCCAGTTTTGTGGCACCTTAGAATTTTGATTAGAATTCCTTTCATTGATAAAAATGTTGAAGAGTACAAGGCCCAGGACAGGTTTCTGCAGCATTACACTTGCACCATCCACACAATATGAAAAGGAGCCCATTGATGCTTAACATTTGCTAATGGTTTTCCAGTCAGTTGTGAATCAGCCTGACAGCATTGTTATCTAGCCCACATTCAAAGAGTTTGCTATCCAAAATATCCTTGGGGACTTAGTCAAAGGTTTGCTGAAATCATGATAAATTATGCCCATAGCACTCTCTCAGTGCAGCAAGCTAGTAACTCAGGCCTTGACGAATTGTCTTTGGATTTAGGAGCCAGTCTAAAAATTTAGGAGACAGGGTCACTTCTCATCCTTCAGGGTTTCAGAAGTCTCTCTAACTTATGAATGACTGGAATTTACTTTGGGGGTGGGTGGGGGAGTAGCAGAACCCTATAAGATGGAAATTAGATGGAAATATTTGAATGTAATTTAAACATTCGCCCCACTATAGCCATTGTGAGGCATACAGATTTCAAACTGTGGCTCAAGTCTCCCATTTTTAAACCTGTGGATGTGTAAACCATTCTGTTATGAGAACAAGAGAAATAGGCACACATCTAAATGTACTAACTCCTGGCCACATCCCTCTTCAGTGTTAAATGATGCATAATTAAAATGTTAGTTTTTTCATGAACATTGCTGAGTTTAGATTGAACAGAATAAATTTCAATACAAACTAAGAATGAGATAACTGAGACGATCAAGATGGTTCAAGACTACTATTCCTAGTTCCCCTTCCCTCACTGAAACAAAAAGCTATGATTCTATGAAGGCAACACCTTCTTCCTTGCCAATCTCTATCAAGTCATCACCCACTGCAGCATGTTTATGGGCTGTGAATGAGGTAGAAAATTTAAGGTGCTGTCTGGCTAGGTATTAGTGAGCAAGCAGCTGGTCTGATCTGAAGACCAGCAGTATTTTACTGCTGCCAAAGGGAGATGTGCAGGCCCTGCTGCCACCGCCATCTCCACCCACTTCAGACAGAAAGGAAAGGTTGGCAGTGCGGTCTGTGGTGCTGTCACAGCAGACAGCAAGACCCAGAGCAGCAGCAGCAACTCTATCCCAGAGGTAGTGGACAATGGCAGCAGCTTGGTCCCCAGGCTGGCCAAAGCCGACCTTTCCTCTTTGGTCTGTAGAGGCTGCAGGTGGGAGCAGCCAGGCCCACGCAACTCCATTGGGCGGCAACAAATTCATGCTGGGCTTCAGCTCTGATAAATCAGGTGTGGAGGGCAGTCTGAGGTCACGCTGGTGCTGCTGGCAGTTGGAGGGACTTGAGTTCAGCTTTACATCGGGGCCTGAGACCTGAGCCATCCTGGGCACTGGCTGGCTCAGTGACAGCATCTCGGTGCTCCTTCCTCCTCCTCCAAATATGTATATAACAAAAGTTTCTCAACAAAAAAGTTTCCACAGTGGTTTATATAGCGAAATAAGGTTGTTTTTCCTCCTCCAGCTGATGGACAGACGTGAGCAGATGGAGGGAAAAGCCTGCTCCACCTGGCTTGCTACCTCTTGCTCACATCTGTCTATTGTTTGGCTCATGCACCATGATTATATTTCTGGGAGTCAATGAGATGCCTGGATTTGTTGAGGCCTGTAAGTAACTCTCTTTGGTTTTTTAGTAGGAAAATAACAGACTCATGATTTATTCACTGCGCCTTTCAGTTCAGTCACTACAGTACAGTTTTACTGTTCACTGCATTGTTATCAAGATGTTTATAGATCAACTGCTTTATAGTCTGTTATAGTATTTCCTCTGGTATCCAAGTTAGACAGACCGTTTTGTAGTTTCCTGGATTCTCCCTTTTCTGCAAACTGGGGCAGCATTAGCCTGTCTTCATTCTAATGGCATCTCACCTGTTCTCCAGGATTTTTCCGCAGTTGTCTGATTTTATCCTAAATAGTGGGTTGTGTTCCAGATCATGCCTCAGGAAGACAGGAAGTAGAGTTCAAAGTTGTAAGCCCGTATCCGGTAGCTAGGTAGGCGGAGCCCAATACCCCAGTTCTTCCTGTCTTGCCTCAGGCAAGCAACACGCCTTCGAGAGAGCTCTGCTACGTTCCTTCTTCAGGCTGGTTTTTTCTCCTTGCCTTGTCTCTCCTTTGCACGTTAGGGTGGGTAGGGACTCCCTGTGGCTATCTCTTTTTTCAAATGTTGTTTTTTGTCTGACATCTATTTAATTTCCCGGCTACCTCCCCCCCCCCCCCGCAAGCATGCAGGGGACTTTAGGGGTTCCCCTTTCAGAGGGTCTTCCCTCTGATTTCCAACTCAGGTCCCCCCAGGCACAAAGCCAGACACATACACTCCGCCCAGCTTTTGACAGTCCTTTTGTGTTTTGCCTGGATCTTCCCTGCCTTAGGAGATTGTGATTCCAGCCGTTTGGGTGGAGGCTTGCCTCGTAATTCCCCAGAAACCAGCACAAACAGCAAGAAATGGGCCATAGGGGTGGAGGTTTACCTCATAATTCCCCAAGAAAAGGCGCAAGCGGCACAGGATTGGCCATAGGGGTGGAGGCTTGCCTCATAATTCTCCAAGAGGAGACCAAAAAGGCGCGAACTTGGCCATACGGTTAGAGGCTAAATTCCCCAAGAAAGGAAAACAAAAGCTGCGCATTTCTGAGGGCAGTAAGCTTTGGAGTGCAAAAAGCTTCCTCGGAGAGAGTAAACGACCCAAACGGACTAAACGACCCAAACGGAAAGTGAAACCACCAGCAGCGTGGCTGAGTGAGTTCTGGCTTTTGCTAGCGGTATGTCAGCAGAGTTTTTCGAGACACCCTCCTCCGGCCCTGGTATCCACAGCAGATCTCAGTTTCTGAATTCTGGTTAAAGAAACTTGCTGCCCCCCTGCTGATAACAAGAGATACAGTTGGGGAAAATATGCAATGCTTTCTTTAGATACAGTTGGTTAAAAAAAACCTTTTTAAAAAAAAGAACCTAAAAGCAAATATTTCCTTCATGAACTTCATGCAGTCCAACAACTGAAAAAATAGCTACTCAAAAATCAGTCACGGAATAGAGCTCTAAAAGCAAGGTGCTGTTTGTCCTGAGAAATTGAACTATTAGTATTAGTATTAGTATTATTTGCATAGATATGTTCACTGCTCTTTGTGTGTTTCGGTCAAGGTTTGACAAATCCCAGCGAGCCGTGATACCTGAAAATTTAACCATGGTGCCTAGACTAGGCAGTTTAGAGGTGGAGTTGTTATATAAATTCTCTTTTGTCCCACACAGCCCTGTTTTTGTTCGGCTATTGGAAAGGGAGTAACTTCCTCCAACAATGTGCATGGGGGTTACAAATTACCACCCTTTCACAGTGTAACTTGCTACGTCCATTCATTTTTAGTGTCCATTATCTGGTTCCTAAATTCTTTGGCTGGCTCCTAGATCCAAAGAGAAAATGTTAAGGTCTGGTTTAGGTAAATATGTTGATTCTTACCATTTTCTGTATTCTAGTGTTGAGCACCAGTACTTCTGTTCTCTAGATTTTGAATCCATTTGTATTGTTTTCTTAACATATACTTATTGGTCATGCTATTTGGCCTTGCTTACAGTGAAGTCTGATCATACTCTGTTGCTTCTCATTTATTTATTTATCTATTTATTTCACATATTTTTATACCACCCAAAACTTGCGTCTCTGGGTGGTTTACAACAAAAACAAAAAGTTAAAACATTAGTTAAAACAAATAAATGACAAATTAAAACATTGGTTAAAATAAATGACAACAAAAAGTTAAAACATTATAAGAATTTAAAACCTTAAAACAATATTTTAAAATGAAGTTAAAGCTATTAAAACGGTATTTAATTAAAAGTGAGCAAATGTGTCTTTAAAGATTTTTTAAAAATTGTCAGAGATGGGGAAGCTCTTATTTCAGCAGGGAGCGCGTTCCAAAGCATCAGGGCTGCAACTGAGAAGGTCCGTCCCCAAGTAGCCACCAGACAAGCCGGTGGCAGCTGCAGACGGACCTCTCCTGATGATCTCAGTAGGTGGTGGGGTTCGTGCCAAAGAAGACGTTCTCTTAAATACTCAGGGCCCAAGCCATTTAGGGCTTTATAGGTTATAACCAGCACCTTGTATTTTGCTCGGAAACTTATTGGCAGCCAGTGTAGTTCTTTCAATATAGGAGTAATATGGTCTCTCCAAGATGACCCAAAGACCAGCCTGGCTGCCGCATTCTAAACCAGCTGTAGTTTCTGGCCTACATACAAAGGCAGCCCCACATAGAGCGCATTGCAGTAGTCCAGTCTGGAGATTACCAGCATATGTACCACTGTCCTCAGGTCGTTCACCTCAAGAAACGGACGCAGCTGGCGTATCAGCCAAAGCTGATAAAAGGCACCTCTGGCCACCGCCTCAACCTGGGAAACCAGGGAGAGGGCTGGATCCAGAAGCACCATCAGACTGCACACCTGTTCCTTCTGGGGAAGTGTGACCCCATCCAGAACAAGCAGATCAAACTCATCTCCCGAGTTTCAACCCCGCACAATAAGTACCTCCATCTTATCTGGATTCAGTCTCAGTTTGTTATCCCTCATCCAGCCCATCACCGCCTCCAGGCAGGCATATTCTAGTTTGCTTACCACTTGCCACATCTACTGATGGTAGTGCTTTGTCCCCCATGCAAAGTTGGCTCCAGTTTCTTGAGGGCCTTCCCTGTCACATTGGCCTGTGGCTCACTCATCTTAGTTTCCTCTTGCTGCTTGCTTGAGTCTCTAAGTTGCATTACTGACTTTGACTCCTCCACTTGCTGCTCCTTCTTGCTGTTGTCCACTGAGCTCAGAAGGTTCCCACTATACCTCCACCACTAACATAGGAGCCAGAAAGCTAGAGGCTGATTCAGGAAAGTGGGTGGGGAAGGGGTGGGGTGGGGCAGATTATATAGCATTGCAAATGTATGGTTCCTTCAAGGCCTCCATTGTGGCCTAATTTGTGCCATAAGTAAGCAATCCCAGCATGTCCTGTTGCTTGTCAAGTGGTGGTCTGTAGTCAAGGGAAAGAGCCATGACTGTTTATTGCCACTGCTGGCATAGCTAAATCCCATTGACCATCAAGGCATTGGTTGCAAGGAGGAACAGTAGAGCGAGTGTATTCTGCTAAGGTTGTATAGCATTGTAAGCAATTAGACCATACTCATAAGGCTAAACAAAATAGAAGCATCAAGCCATAATTTTGAGGGCTAGTTGTCAGTTGCACCCCTGCTGGATTGTCATGCTGATAGCTGAGTCTGAGCGTGGTTCTTTCATCCTATAGAAGGAATCAAGAAAGATTGTGAACTTCTCAGTTTATTAATATGGAGTATTTAATCTCTTGTCTCCCCTTCCCCCGTGAAATGGTAAACAGCTGAGTTCTGCGTTGTTGACGTCTTTATTTTTTTCAAAGGTAGCCCCAAATAGAACATATTATAGTCTTCTTTCCTTGAGGGTTGCAAAGTATATGTGGTTGTGGGATCTTTTCATTGCAGAAAAGGCCACAACAATAGATAAGATGTAATTGATAGAAGGTGCTTCTGGACATTGTCACCAGTTGATAGTCTCAAAACAGGACTGGTTTCAGAAACATCTCTAAGCAGCAGACATCATTAACTACTTAGAGGAGAAAAACTAACCTTGTCATTAATAGGGTACTGACCCACTTTAGATAACGAAGATCCCAATCAGCCACTAACTTAATTTTGTCATTGATTGTTTTTCTGCTTCTCAGGCAACTATCGGTTAAATATTAAAGTTGCTGTTCCTGGATCTTTGGAAAAAGAACGCTGTATTTATAGTAACATTTTCACAATTGGTGGGCAATTTACTAGTAAAAGAATAATCTCCCAGTATTGCATTCTGTGATCCCTCTTGATAGAACACAATCATTGTGAGTGGCACGTTGAATCCTTACAAGATTCTTCAGGCAACTCAACTTGCAATCTGCTGTATCAAAACCTGCTTCTGAAGGGACTGGGAACATCAGCAGGGTGTTATTTTCTTTGACAAGCTGTAAATCGGTGTGTTCCAAATGTGATAGCTGAGGCACTATTTTTTCTGAATTAAAATTGACAGCATACTTCACAAATGCACTAAACGAGTATGAAAAAATTTCCATCCTTCAAAGATTACCCTACATCTTCTTGAGTGAGCTTCCAGTTAACTAACCTCCTAACTGGTTTGTTAGTTAGAAGGCAAGCCCAGAATGTTGATTTATGCAGAGACATAACAAGCACCTCTCCTGAGGGTAGTTCTACATCTCTGCATGGAAGAGATGTGCAATTGAAAGTGCACACATGGTGCAGCAGGATTACCCACCATCAGCAGAGAATACCTGGAAGGAGTCAAGGCCAGATCAGTGAATCATGCAGAAATGTAGTGGGCTATGTGTTATATAGAGGAAACTTTTAATTATTTACAAGATCCTTTAATTATTTAACTCATTGTGGCACACTAGCAGTTGTCTTGCAGTACTCAGTTTAGGAATGTCCATTTTTAGTGAATACCTTTCTTCAAAACTATTGACGCAGTCATGGTCCAAAATTACCTGTAGTCCGATGGAAATGGATCTAAGAATTTTTCATCATCCACAAATGTTTGGAGCTGGCCTACAATTTCAGAATTGTGACAAAACCAAATGTTAAATTGCTTCCCCAAAAGGCAAGGTTAGAGATTAATTGGATAACTATTACGCTATCAGTATGGAGGGATGGCTGTAAGGAGGGTCCTGAGAATGGTTGGCATGCACCCATCCCTCAGGTAAGTGTTTCTAAAATCCTCCAGAAAACCACATCAGGTTTTTTTCTAAACTGTGTTCATAAGGTGAAGGCCAAAGGGTGAAAAACTATATGGTTGCTTGTGTATCCTGTCAACACTGAATATGGAAATCAGTTAAAAGTGATTGAGTAAAGGTGACAATGGTGTGCTAGGCTGCCATTTTCAAAACAGAAAAATGTTAAGTGGGAGGGGATAAAGTACAGAGTGCTCTAGCTGCTATGATGGAAATGAAATACAAGTTCTGGTAAGAACTAATCTGTCTATTTTCCTTTCGCTATAATCAATAATTACCATCCCTGCAAGTTAGCTCGCTTCAGCCTTAAAAGTTAACATGTCCGCCATCTTGAAGTGGGGTGGATGACATAACAAATTATTCCATTATTCCCTCCGTGTCCCTACAACTGTACCCAGTTGGTTTCATATTGGTCCAGGCATTGCGAAGTTGATGGGGGACAAAGACACACACACACACACAGCCGGGTGATCTCATACATTTACTTTCCTTAAGAAAAGTAGGCCAGAAAATAGAAGTCGTGTTAGGCTGTGAACTACAATCTACAATTCATTTTATTACAGAGTCAGCCATTTAGACTATGCTCCATGAGCTGTGTAGTGGACTGTAAAATTTATGTGATGCTCCAGTTCTAGAAAGAAAAGTAGTAGTACTAGACCGTATAAGTTGTGGCTAGAATCCATAACTCATGAAATGTAGTCCAAAGAGTGGTTACACATACATTAGGGCAAAGGTTCTCATACCCAGCACTATACATGTGTATTTGCATTTCTCTGTATAATTGTATAATTGAGACTTCTGTAATGTATAATTGAAGCGCATGTATAATTGAGGCTTATGTAATGTAATATTTACTTTACACCAAAGGTTTGACCATGCTGAGGAGGAATCTGTTGTAAGTTGAGGTGATAGATTGATTTTATTTAGAATATTTCTATACCGCCCAAAACTTTCATCTCTGGGCAGTTTACAATTAAAATCATTTAAAACATTAAATGTTTTTAATCGTGAATTGATTTAAAACCCAGTATTAAAATTATTTAAAACTATAAATCTAATTAAAAGCCTGGGTGAATAAATGTGTCTTCAGTGCCTTTTTAAAAGTTGTCAAAGATGGGGAGGCTGTTATTTCAACAGGGAGCGCATTCCAAAGTCCAGGGGCCACAATGGAGAAGGCCTGTTCCCGAGTAGCCTCCAGACGAGTTGGTGGCAGCCTCGGGCAAACCTCCCCAGATGATCTTAGCAGGCAGTGGGGTTCATGGTGAAGAAGACGTTCTCTTAAATACCCAGGACCTAAGCTGTTTAGGGCTTTATAGGTAATGACCATCACCTTGTATTGTGTCCAGAAACGTATTGGAAGCCAGTGCAATTCCTTCAACACAGGAGTAATATGGTCTCTCAGATGACCCAGAGACCAACCTGGCTGCTGTGTTCTGAACCAACTGCAGTTTCCAGACTACATACAAAGGCAGCCCCAATTAGAGCACATTGCAGTAATCCAGCCTAGAGGTTACTAGCAGATATACCACTTTTTTGAGATCTTAAGAAATGGGAAACTGGCCCCTATACCACGGGGCCAGTTTTGAAGCTGGTTGGAGAGGACGCTTAGGAGCAATCGTGTCCACTGCCCTGGTGAGTTGATTATTCCAGTTGTCCACCAGAGTGTCGACAGGATCACCAGCAGAGCCAACACTTAATACTTTTGAAGGAAAGGTAACTGTTTCTGTAGTTAGCAATTAAGCTTCAGACTTAAGTAATATGCAGCCCATGCCATCTCAACATTCCAGATTTATGGCCCTAGTAGGTTTGATTCAAAGGTGCTTTTGAGTCCTTGGAAATCTGTAAGCTGGTTGAACTTAAAGTGAAGAACTTTAATCATATGAAATCCTTTTACAAAGGAACTAGAATAAGAGTGTATTTAAAAGAATTGCATTGTAATTAATTAGAAGTTATGGCAAAGTATGCTTAAGCCAAAAAGGGGGGGGGGACTCCCTAATAGGATTTTGACTAATCCTGGTGCCTTTTCCAAAACTCTTATGACCATTGTGTTTTGGGGGCCATGGTTCTTTTGTGCAGCCATGCTCACTTTTTATACATCTTTTTGTGGACATTTAATACTCATAACTAGTGGAGAACTGGCTAAATATTATTGTTAGTATCAAAAGATTAAAAAAGATAAAAAAGATGTGTAGTATCAAAAGATTAAAGCATCCTGAGATGCTTGCCTTGTGCCATCGTTTACCATTTGTTAACCTAGCCACATAATACTCTGCCTATATCTTATAGATATGTAGATAAGGTGAATATATTATTCACCTTACATTCCAATTTGGCAAGTTTTATTACTTTGAGATAAACGTTAAGATAGAGATACCTGGATATTTCCTGTATTTTGTTTCTGCTCATCCTGTGTAGGAATGGGCCTGCATTCCTTTCTTTGTTTACAAGCACACAAAGGTGCTCTGATGGGAACTCTGATGGGTCTCCTTTAACTCTATACTTAGTGGAGTGTCTGCAGATACTATTTCTCCCATAAAGTCCTTATGAGTTTCCCTCTTTTGACATAGGGATGTGCAAACCGGTTCGACCTCGAACCAGTTCAATGTTGAACCTAAACCGCCCCCCCTCCCGTTTTGGTCCGACCTTGGACCAACCCCCAATGGTTCGTGTGTGTGTGTGTGTGTCGCAATTTATTTATTTAGTGGGAGGGAACCTTTTTCCCCTTCGGGGGAGTTCCTAGCAGCAGCGGAAGGGGGGGTTCGCGGAGGTTCCCCCTCCCCCGGCCAGCCTCCGTAATCACTCCCTCCAGCCATTTCGGATGGTTTTTCTGCCCATTCAGGCCTCCATAGTTCGGCACGGCACTGAAATTGGCAAATGGTCTCTCTGAGGCCCCGGGCCGTGCCAGGCCTTGCAGAGGCCATTTGCGTGTGCACTGGGGCTGCCATTGTGGGCACTGCACCAAATTACAGAGACCCGAACGGGCCGAAAAACCAGCCGAAACGGCCGGAGGGGGTGATTACAGAGGCCGGTGGGGGGGAAGGGGAACCTGTGTGGACACTCCCCCAAAGGGGAAAAGGGTTAAAAAAATTCCACATTTTAAAAAAAATTGTGAACCCCCCCTGAACTGAACCGGGGGGGGGGTGCTTCGAGGGGTGCAGGACCAAACTGGTCCTGTCAGGTTCAAGTCCGATCCAGACTCAAACTGAACCGGGCCAGCCAGTTCCATGCACATCCGTACCATGACATTAGATTGACAGTTCAGTGTGATTCCTAATCGGATCACAATGCTACTATTAAGATTGGGGTGCAAAACACTGTTGTTGTAGAATCTTCCTGCTCTACACTACTACTCCATTGTTTCTTTATAATACTTAAATACATTCTTAGGCTAATTAAGTAGAACTGTTTTTAAAACCCCAGACCTCTGCTCATCTGCTGCAGTATTAATGCTCCTTCCTTAGTCCCCTTAATTGATTTGGAGTATATTAATTTCTTTAAAACTGTTGCACAAAGGGCTGGCCAACAAACTCACACTCACTTTCTGTAATTGGTGGAGATAGGGAACCCCTATTTTCTTCCATATCTTCAGAATTTACATTGTGGAATAGAAACCACACTTATTCAGGTGCTTACAACGTTGTTACAGTTGTCACAGAATAGCTGATGAATGATCGGGCTGTTCATTATAATGTCAGAGTGATAACTGTGGGACTTATTGCTGTGACATAGTGCCACAGTATATTAGTGTTTTGAATTTTTTTTAAAGTAAGTTTCAACCTAGTGTGATGCTATATAATAAATGAGTGTGTGGCAACAGTTTTCCAGTTACTTAGGCTGCAAGCAGTGTAACAAAATTTCTTCAGAGAATGGGACATCAAAAGAACAATTTACTTAGTTTGAAAGGTTGTTTAAATACTGTGGCTGACATCCTCACTAATGGTGTGGAGGCACAGCGTGTAGCATACCTATGAAGCCTTTAGTAATCCATAGAGGTGCCGTGCGTGCATGGGAAGCAATTATTGCTGATCCCCACTCCCCTGGAAGCAGTTGCTGAGACCTGGAAGTAGATCCCTCATGATTGTGCAGAAGTAGGTCAGGAACCTACTTCTGGGTCACAGGGAACACTTCTGGGGACTTGGGAGAATTGGCAAAAATTGTTGCCGTACACACAGAGAGAGTGCAGTTCTGGATTACTACATAATGTGATATAACTTTGCATGCTGTGTCTCCACTCTATTAGTCATGATGTCAGACACTGTGTATAGCATTTTATCACAATCTGAGAATTAATAATCATCTGTACTGTTTAGCTAAGACATGTCATGAATACAGTCTTGAAGTTAGGTAGCAGTCTTTCAGCAATGGAGCTGGGAATCCTCTATAATAAAAGCCTTGGTGTCTGTCCGTGGACGGACACCAAGGCGTGTGTTCGTGCCTCCCTGGCCTGTACTGGGCATGCGCGAAGCACATGCCCAGAACAGTGCAAGGGAAACACGACCGGCGGCCATCTTGGGCGGCCAGAAGCGGCCGCCCCGAAAAGGCCGGGTGTGCAGCGGCGGGGGAAACTAGCCGAGGCGGGGGACAGAGCGGAGGCCGGCGGCGGCCGGCGGCACAGAGCCGACCACGAATGGCCCGGCCCGGCTGCGGAGGCCGGCAGCGGCGCCCCCAGAGTCTGCCCGGCCGCTGATTCGGGGGGAAGAGGCGGCGGGGGAAGCCGGCCAAGGCGGTGTCAGGGCCGCCGCTTAGACCTGGCGGCGGCGCCGCTCCGCCACCGGAGCCGGGCGGGAGGGAGAATTTGGGGCCTGAAGACGGGCGGGGGGGGAGAAGCGGCGGGGGAAGCCGGCAGAGGCGGCGGCCGCGATGCCGGGCGGGAGGGCGAATTTGGGCCCCTTCCCTTCCTAGCGCCCGTTATTCAACGGGCTAAAATTTACTTGTATTAAATATTACTAGAACAGCAATTGTTTACGGACCATGAATGTTCACATAGGTTTTTACATTTTTGCCAGGCTGTATTATATGCACTAGTCATCATGGTGGAATTTGTTTTTTAGTGCTGTAATCTACATTTCCTTCACATTTACCTATCCATATGCCACATATGCAGAACCAGGGTTTAGGATGTCCTTAATTTTCATGTCTGATTCAGCGCTATTTTTTACGCTTACGGCAGATATTTAATCTTTTTATTCATGCCATGTTTCAGCTAGTAGCTCATTTCTTGCAGTTTATCCAGTTTTTAAAGATAGTATCAATTTTCTGTGACCTGTCTTTGGCAATGTACCAATTTTACTAGCTTATAATAGGAACATAGGAAGCTGCCATATACTAAGCCAGACCATTGGTCTATCTAGCTCAGTATTGTCTTCACAGACTGGCAGCGGCTTCTCCAGGGTTGCAGGCAGGAATCTCTCTCAGCCCTATCTTGGAGCAGCCAGGGAGGGAACTTGGAACCTAGATGCTCTTCCCAGAACAGCTCCATCCCCATCTTACAGTGCTCACACGTGTAGTCTCCCATTCAAATGCAACCAGGGAGGACCCTGCTTAGCGAAGGGGACAAGTCTTGCTTGCTACCACAAGATCAGCTCAAGAGAGACTTGGATATTAACAGTCTTGGATCAAGTCAGTAATCTGGGTTTGACAAAAGTGTGCTTTTGAGTGTATGAGCTCAAGGCTCACTTCACTCATTTATGTAATGCCAGATCATAATTTGGTGTTATATTTGATTCAGACATAAGGCTTCTGAGAGCTGATAAATTAATGAGACTCAAACACATAAAACTAGTTCAGGTGCTATGTCTTTGAGGATTGTGTGTAGGCCACGTTCTTAGGGCAATTTGAAGGCGGGGGAGGGGTTGTGCCATGTTCCAACACGGGTCATATATTCAACAGTGTGACTGCACCATTATATTCCCTTGGAACAGCTCACCTCAGCACTATCGCTCATTAGGCTTCTACTTTCTGATTTTCTTGTCCAGAACTATAGATTTAGTTAAACTGGTACTAACTTCCCCACATGCCCTGCTGCAAGCTGGCTGTTTGAAATAGCAGGTTAAAGTATTTGTATACAAGTACATCTGCTTATGGATAGGTGGCTCCAGCTTTATGCCAGGGCTATCCATGGGTCGATCTGTTTGTGAGCTGTTGCACTGACCTGCTCAGCAGCTGCAGTACTTGCAAGTAATTCTTGACTATTCTGCAAAAGACATTACAGCAATATGCTGGAACAGGGAGTGTTCTCCATTTCCTTTTCCTGGTGGGGGGATGTACAATGGAGTTCTAGATTAGAACACCTCACCAACAGGTAAAGCTTTTATTATTACAGTATTCCATATTTACATCGGTAAGGCTTTAGTAAGACTAAACTAATGACAACGGGTACAGCAACCAGCCTCAGAATTGACAATGAAGACATTGAAGTGGTGGATAGTCTCTGCCTTTTCGGATCAACCGTCAACAGTAAAGGATCAGCAGTAAAAAAATACGCCGCAGACTAGCACTTGGTAGGGTTGCAATGAAAGCTTTGGAAAGGATATTTAGATGCCATGACATGTCTACACCTACAAAGATTAGAATCGTTTGGACAATGGTTTTTTCCATGACACTCTATGGATGAGAAAGCTGGACTTTGAAGAAGCAAGAAGAGCTTTGAAGAAGCAAAAAGAAGGCATTGACGCTTTTGAACTTTGGTGCTGGTGAAGACTTTTGAGGATACCATAGATAGCCAGGAAAACAAACAAATGGATCATGGAACAAATCAATCCAAAATTTTCACTTGAGGCACAAATGACTAGGGTCAAACTATCATACTTTGGACACATTATGTGAAAACCCAGCTCCCTAGAGAAGTCCATAATGCTGGGAAAAGTTGAAGGAAAGAGAAGACAAGGATGACCAGCAGCAAGGTGGATGGACTCGATTACGACTGCAGTGAATGCACCACTGAGAGACCGTAAAGGCCAAGTTGAAGACAGATCATCCTGGAGAGAATCTATCTATGTGATTGCTATGAGACGACACCGACTTGACGGCACTTAATCAATCAAGGCTTTATAGACTTTCTGCAAAAATGGTGTTTTTATAATTTCCCCACATATTCTCTGGAAAATTATCAGCACCTGAGTTTAGGTTGGAAGTGGCATAGAATAGAATAATTTGAGCTGGATTTAGTTATTTAAGGCCTCGTCTTTTAATGTGTATTTTATGTCTGTTTTATGTATGCATGTTATTTTTTAATTGTTACACATTTTGAGCCCCTGGAATGAGTTAGAGTATGTAACAAGCACCCTCTTAGATCTTGAAAAGAAATGCTATAGAACTCTTTGTAAGTGTTCTAGAGGCTTAAGGGTCTTATTTTGGAGAGTCAATATCTAGCATAGGCTGGATGATGAAAATGATCTCAGAAAATTGGAGAGCTATATATAGCTCCAAAATAATAGGATGGTTTGATTTAAATCACCAAGAGAAAAGATTGAGTCAAATCAGATTGCCCAGTCGATGTGCTCCAGACCTGACTTGGCCATTACTTCTGCTTCACCTTTGCCTGTTGTCTCCCCCGCCCCCCCCCCTGCAACCTTGCTGTAGGCCTTTACTTATTTTATAGGCAGTTGTGCATTTGACACAATACAGCAGCTAATATACCATGGTACAGTCTTTAGACTATAGCAGCTTTTTAGTGCCACAAATGCAAAACATATTTGAATAAGCCACATTTATTTAAATTTCATACATCATACTGTTATATATTCTAAGTTGTACATAATATATTTTAGGGGTGTGCACAAAACAGATTATGTGTTCTGTTCCGAGCTTAGAATGGAACACATAATCCGCAAACTGTTCCATTGGCTACAACCAGTCAAGCTGGTTGTTCTGACGGAATAATCTCAGAATACTCAAAATGTTCCAAGATTATTCTGAGCGTTTGGAATACAAAATGGCGCTTGGAACTCTCAGAATGTTCCAAGTCAAAGCAGGTTCATTGTGTTCCAAGTTCGGAACAGACCTTTCATTTGAAGGCTGCTCTGAGCTCAAAACACACGAAACAGCACATTTCAAGGTGGAACTTTCAGAGTTTGGAACTTCCTTCACATCCCTAATATATTTCATGTGCTTAAAGTAGTATGCCTGTGTTTAGGTTTGTGGGGAAAGTATTGCATATATTTCAAGTCCGCTGCCACCCCCACCCCCCGCCCAGACATTGACTTTCCCCCATGACTTCAAGAGTTACAGAAATTTTACTATCTAGTCTTTTGTCAGTTGCTTTTAAAAATGCACACTCACATATCCACAAGTACCGAGCTATGGGCAATCAGAAGCCTCTCTCATGCAAAGAGATTATTTCCTGGGATTACAAATTGTGATATTTTTCTGACCTAGATAGTGGGTGTGAGTTAGCATTGTTCCAAATTGGTTGTTAGTGTTAGCACATTGTGCCCACTATTTTGTCAGTGCCACTTACTTGAATATATGGATTAACCTTGCAAATGATACACTGGACAAATAAAATACTGCACAGAGGCAACCAGGTGTTCCCTTTCCTCTCCCAATTGGGGTCCAACACCGTTTTTGCTCTCCAGATGTTCCTACTATTTCTGTGAATGTCTGGGTTAGGAGAGTGGAGGATATGCCCCCCCCCCAAGAAAAATCAATTCTGGCTGGCTGGTGTAGATTTTGTCTTGAGACGTGAAATAACTGTAAGGACAAAGTCAGTGATAGCTGCAAAGCTTTATGGTTCATTTCCAGTTCAAAACCTAAGAAATATTTAACAGCATTTTCTGTCACTTTTGATAATATTTAAAATTTTAAAAATCTGAACAAGCAGTTCTATAACCAAACTTCATGTGAGTCACAACTCTGTTGCTATTTCCTTTAAATAGGTTTTGTGTTTATTGCTTGGCTTTTCACCACGTATGATGGAATGTAGGGTTGGTTTGTTATGTTATGACTGCCATGTGGAGACCACTTCAAATCATGCAATATGACGACTATTTTCATCACACCACTGCAATATAGAGAGGTTTGCAACAGCAGATTGAAAATTGTCCAGTCCAGGTGGTGAGCTAATGCATGCAAGACTTAGTAAATGGTCATGGTTGCCATCACTGTTCCCCCTAAGGTGTGCATACGCTCACAAGTTTTCTGATGTCTGCTCAGTTAATCTTAGATTCCGCTCAGGTTGAATTAGGAAGGTCCCACTCTGAAATGCAGGTGTGCACACAGTGCCTTGATACTGCTACCCAGAACAAAACTCATTCTGCACAGAAATTAAAAAAATTAGAGGGACCACTGGTTGCCATATGGAGCAATCTGAAGTAGCCCTCACGTGGTAACCATAACACATAAACCAACCCTTGGAGAGCTCATCTATCTAATCTAATCTAATATTTCATTTTTATTAAGATGTAGGCGTTCATTCGATATTTAGCACTACATTAAAATATATTTTAAAATACATATTTGAGAAGCTGAAAATTCAGAACTGATTTCCTGCGATTCAATGTGGGATTAAGCTCTTGCTTGGCTTAAGAAAGAAAAATATAAAGGAGTGGTCTGAAAAGCTTTAAAGTGTATTACAATTTTTATATATTTATTAAATGAGTCTGAAGTAATAGTAATTATGCATCACTTTTGGAATTAATCAGCAAATGTATAATTAGGTTGTATATGAGATATCAGGTTTCCTAATGACAGACCTTTTAACAATAGACTTCATTCTGTTTAGGTGTCTGAGATGATTTATTATTTCATTAGCTTCCAATTTCCGTTGGATTCTACAGTAAGGTCAGTGCAATGAGCTGCACAGACTGTCTTATATTCTCCTCCCTCATTTTTCCCTCCATGCTAAGCATAGCCTCTCGTTTCACATACATCTTAAGACTAGAATTTTAGAGTTCTAGTTTGTCGCCAAAAAGATGTTAATTCTGTAAGCATTGTGTCTTGTAAATTCTTTCAACATTCCTAAGGAACAAGGGAAAGCTCTTGTCACTCGGGTGAGTGTTTCTGTGTTTTTTGTTCAAAAGATAGTACTGCTGTTAAGGGAAGACGCTGTGTGTTGAATTCTAATTCCTTTGTGCAAGGACCAGTGCACTTGATAGCACTGCAATGACTGGAGGTGTTCAGTATGGTTAGTTGTACCACAGCTTTATGATTTACTAAATTAACTGTGCTTCCGTGTATTTGGAATACTACCACAGATGAGCAATTGTGACATTTAATATTATAGGAAATTTAATATTACAGGAAAGGTTAGAATTGCTTGTCTTAAAATCAGTAAATTTTGTTAAGAAATTTATTTCTTAGCTGTTGAAGTTCAGATACCCCCTTTTGAAAGAAAGGAAGGAAGAAAGAAAGAGTATAATAATATGCAGCATTTTGCTTACTGTTTGAGATAATTGATTTTTATGGGTGATATATACAAAAGAATATGTTGTAAACTAATGGGCATTGGTGTAAATTCTGTATAAAATCAAGTTTCAAAATGAACCCAAACATTTCAAAAGTAAGCTATCCTCAAGTGGCAGAGTATGGATTTTGAACACCGCAGCCACGTCATGTTCATTAAAAAGTAGATTTTTGAGAAGAAAAATCAAATCCCTGAACCAGCCTTGTTAGAGTTGATCTGCTTTGGGATCGAATAGTTCATGCACACACCTAGTTGCTATTGAGATGTTTAGCTTTTAACTCAGATTAGTTATCTGTCTGTGGCTGTCAAGACTACTGAGTTCTGTTGTGATCATATAAAGTCCTTTGTTGCTGTATACTGTATACAAACACAGTTAAGCAACAGAATAGTGCAAGCAGAAGAAAATTATATCCCAATAAGCAATATTATAGCAATTTAAATGGGGGGAAGCGAAATGTAATGATGGGGAGTGGAAATCAGCCTTTCTATTAATAATTGGACATAAATGCACAAAATGCTTCCATTTGTTGGGGGGAGGAGTATATGGGCCTGATCTATTGATGCATAAGCCCTCTCAAGTTTGATTCCAGAGAGGGAGAGACAACTGAACATGTCTTCAACTTATTCCATTTAAATAATTCAGACTCAAACAGTGGCGTAGTGAGGGTAGAGTGGGCTGTGTTCAATCCACGAATATGAGCAGCCCCTCACCCTCTGTGGTACAGCGGCCCCCCACCAGTGGTGCGGCCTCCCTGCTCACTCCTGGCAGTGTCACTTGCACTGCTGCTCCTGCCTGCCACCTCCTTCCCAGGTTTCTGGAAAGCCAGCTGGGAATGCACAATGTGCATGCGCATTGTGTATTATGGGGCCCTCTCCGTTGCTGCCCCTGGGCGTTGGAATGCACTGCCTTCCTCCTGGGCTTTGGAAGAGCCTTCCCATCTCTGGCAATTTTTTAAAAGGCACTGAAGACATATTTATTCACCCAGGCTTTTAATTAGATTATAGTTTTAGTGCTTTTAATGAGTTTTAAATGATTTTAATGTTTAAATGGTTTTAATTGTAAAACGCGGAGAGACGCAAGTTTTGGCCGGTATAGAAATATGTTTAAATACATAAATAAATTCCCCAGCTAGCTTTGGGCCATTGGGAAGCAAGAAGGCCCCATTCAGAGCTTTCTTGCTTCCCTCTGGCCCAGGAGCCTAGGGAGCGGGATGTTATGGCAGGTGATGGCAGCAGGAGTGCCCGGCTGACTGGCCAGGCAGCAAGAGCAAGCGAGTGAGTGACCGGAAGGGGAGGATTGGGAGGAGGTGAGGTGAGGTAGCTCCTTAACGCTGGGCAGCCCATGTTCTTAGATGTCCACTCAATTATAGCTCTGCCCCTGGACTTAGTTTAGTTATTGTTGGAAGTCAGGGATTCTCCCTGTCTTCGTTTCTTGGTTAGGTAATTTATATCGGGCACCGGTATCACACTTTCAAAGAGAGCTTTATTAAAGTTTGCTAGCAATGAAAGCCCACTGGGTGGGGCCGCGCGCTCTAGCAGTTTCTCCGTCTCTTTTGTATTGAGATAACAGTACATTCCACACTTGCGCATTGCATACAAGCCAATACATCTCCTTTTAACTCAAAAGGTCCCAGATGCTTTCAAGTGTGACTTCGCTCATCCATGTAGAAATAATCAAGCACCTTCAAGGCAAGGGACAGAATGTACCAAATGCGAAAAGCACCATCAAACTTTGCTAGCTTTGATACTATTCAAACTAATCTTTTCGCTGCTCAAGCACATTTTCAGATATCTTCCCACATTATATAATTTTGATTATAAAATGTTTGAGTAGGGATAAGCTTTTTGAAGAACATTTTGTAATGGTGCTTTTGAAAATACTAATGTTTTCAATAATTTGAAAGGCTGTTGATTTCCATTACATAGAAAGCAGATTGAAGCAGATTGAAATAGTCTACTTTATTTTTTAATAGGTGGGCACAATTTCAGCCTTCTAGTTGTTGTTGTTGTTGTTGGACTGCAGCTCCTGTCACCCTCCCACTATTGGCCACTGTGGCTGGGAATGAGAGAGTTTTAGTCCAGTAACAGCTGGAAGGACAAAGTGGTGCACCCCTGTGGAACAGAGACCTAGTCATGTGGTTACGTCACAGTTTGACAGTCATAATGTGCTCTACTTGGGGTCACCCTTATAAATGGTTCAGAAGCATTAACTGGCCCATAATGCAGCCAAGATACAAAATTTAGGCCACACCTCATCAAAAAACAAAAAAAGGAGTGGCGGCAGTAGAGAAACAATTTACAGATGCAAATGTTTGTTATTTATTGATTGTTACACCTATATCCCGCTCTTACTCCGAGGAGCTCAGAGCAGTATACACAGTTATTTTTATCCTCACAACAACCCTGTGAGGTAGGTTAGGCTGAGAGATGCATGACTGGCCCAGAGTCAGCCAGTGAGTTTCGTGGTTGAATGGGCATTCAAACTTGGGTCTTCCTGGTCCGAGTCCAACACTCTAACCACTAATAGCCAAGCGTGTTCAACTTATTCAAAAATCAAGCATAGGTGTTTCAAGTACAATATAAGCCTTTCCTCAGGGACTTTTGCTTAAACAGGTGATATTCATAAATAAACAAAACTTTTAAAATACTATATTGCATGCTAAAGAACAGAAAATGTGCTGTCCTCTTAAGCCACACTCACATGCAGTATAGTACAAACAATATTAATATTTACAACTTCTCAAAATACATGTTTTGATGTTTAAGTGAAACATATTGATTACCGTTTTTACCATTTGAGTTACCATTTTTAATTCAATCTGTCATCACAAGATCGATCTGAGTTTTTGCTCTCTAGCAATTTCATAGCTAGAGATAACAAGCTTATCTCTGCAGTCAACTTTCATATTTTGATTAGCCAATTTAAAATACAGAAAGATGTATCCACTTAGTAGTAAAAATGGATAGGTTTGATTTTTAATTACTCCCCTCTTCTTTTGCATACTCCAGAACTGAGAGAACTGACCTTCCGTTTTTATTTAAGACACAAAAAGCTAATATTAATGCTTTTTGTCACTCTTTTATAAACCTAGTTTCCTTCACTTGTACTACTTTATATGACATGGGGTAGAATTTGGTTTCCTTACACTAGTTTTTATGTAGGTACAGTATTCCCTTATTACTGATGGAGTGATCAAGAAGGCACATAGCCTCTGGGAGTAGAGTTTAACTGTGTTTCTAAAATGCGGATTAGTAAAAATGTATTGTGGTGGGGAAAGACAAGCTGTTTTTCATTAAGTCATTCTTGTTTCCTAGTATGAGATTACAACAGTGGCTCCTCCATAAGAACTTGTTTATCATGGAGAAATAAAATTGAATGATTATAATGTACTGTACAGTATAGTGCAGTATAGATCATATAAAAACCATGTAATACAAGAACTCTCACTAGATGCTAGTGAACAGCTGGCTGATCTCCTGAAATTTTTCCCATTGAAAAAATATCTCACTGAAATAATTTTAAATCCTGCAGTTAGGCATTTTATGATATTGATCCTAATTTGCACAAGCAGAACTTGAAATGTGCAGTGGGACTTCCCTGCCCCCTCTTGCAACCCCATGCGCGCGTGTGTGTGTGCACGAACACTGTTCATGTGGGTTGGGGTGCCTTTAGAACAACTTGGGGTGTGTCATGGGATGCAGCAGTGGAAGGGGAAAACTGGAAATTAGGAAAATCATCTTGCATAAGCAAGCAGAAGTGCCTTTCTGCTCATGCAGGAATGAGTTTGGATTCAAGTCTTATATATATATTTATATTGCTTTAATTGGTTAATAGATATTTATTTATTTCCACAAGGTGCTTTGAGTATCCATCATTCATCGTTGTGCTCTCTGTTGTTCACATTGATGGGCTTCAGGCATGTGCTGAAGTCCGTTCAGGATCCTTCTAAAGCTATCTCTTGTGTCTAGCTTTTTGGCAGGAGCCCTTCCCCCTTCTGGTGACATCACACCCTCCTTCCTTCAGTTCTTGGTTGTCCGCCGCTGCATTTGCAGCTCCGGCTCGAGGTTCCTTCATATTGGCTTTTGGGAGTGGGGTGTGGCTTTTATTACTCTTTATTTCATAGTTTTTTTCTAGCTTTGCCTCCTTTCTTGCCAGTTACTTCTGCTCTTTGGCATTTTGCATTCTTTCTTTTCAGTTGGGGCCCCTCTCCCCAGCCCCCCCAAACCCCACTATCTATAATTTTACGCTTCCACCTCAACCCCCCGCCCTTTTTAATAGTCTCCCAGGTTGGAGAGCCAGCCTCTCTGTTGGACCGCTCTGGGCCAACCACTCTTTTTTGGTGTGTGGAGGAGGAAAGGAAAAGGAAATATACTTTTAAATGCTGCTGTCTGCCGGACAAAATTACTATTGACAGACGATCAGTCCTATTGCCTAGTGTGTCTGGGAGGGGGGGCCTCCAATTTGGGGGACAGGTGCAGAAAAATTGTGCCCAATGCCTCAGGGCCATTCTGTGGGAAAGGGCCTTGTCTGCCTCGGAAAAGCCTCCCAACATGGCCCCTGAAATAGCCGCACTTCAAATGTACCCTTCCTCTGTGGGGTACCAGTACCTGTGGCAACCTTAACAGTCCTTACTTGTACTGCTCTGGCTGTCCCCCCACTGCAGGAGGGAACCAAATAGGCACAACCCCCTCAAGGCAACTCGGTGGCTCCAAGCTCTTCCACTGCCTGCTTTTTGGTACTGACGACACCACTGCCCATAACCATGAAGCAGAAAGCTGCCTTAGACCCAGTGCTGAAGAAGCAGGTTCTGGGGGCTGACCCGTCGACTAAGCCCCAGGCACAAGGAACATCGGAGGTATCCTCTGCCATCCAAACCTTGCCTAGGATTCCTAAGAAGTATAGGAACCTTCCTGTAACTCATCATCATGAGACAAAGCGTTTAGCTTTCCTACCCAAGGCGACAATTCCGATCACTCCCACTGCTGTACCGAAGCCAGCTGAGCCTTTGGTATTGAAACCAAGAGCCCAGTCAACTCCTCCTCACTGGCAAGATGAGAAGGATGACCACTGTATCCCAGAGGACATCTATGGAGACCTGCAGGATGACTATGGTGACAATCCTGACTATAACAAGAGGGACTGATGGGATGACTACGAGACATACACATATGACATGCGCTCCTGCTCTCGCTCTCATTATCTTCATGACTGGGGCAGGCGATATTCACTATCCCTTTCCCGCCCACAGTATCAACAGCCGGACTGGTCACCACAGAGGTCTTACTCCCCTTATGGATAGCATGCTCGGTACCATACCCCTTCTAGGTCCCAAACCTGTTGCTCATGGTCCAAGACTCCTGAGGAGAGAAGATCCTCTGAACGATACCCACGCCAACCCACTCTGGCTGAATGATGTGGAAATAGTGTGCCAAGAACCTGCCCTGGGTCCCTTGACTCTGGCTCAGCCCTCTCAACCGTGAGTGTTAGAAGAGCTCCCAGTGGTAGACTACCCAGAACACTCTCCAGGGGAGGACATGGAGGACTCAGAAATCTCAGTGCATACATTCCCCCTGGACGACTTAGGGGATGCTAAACCAGTCTCCTCCTCTGAGGATTTCCAATCTCATGCCGAACATGTGCAACAAATGGCAACCTCCTTGGGGCTACAAGCAACCCAATCTCAAAAAAAACCCTGAGAACCCTATCTTTTTGGCATTATTGATTTCCCTGCTTATTACCAGTCGCCTTGCCAATGTTCAAGTCTGTACTTAATATAACACATAGCTATTGGCTAAAGCCCTCATCTACACAACCTGCGTTGAAAAGAACTGAAGCCCTATATTGGGTGCAGCTAGACAACTGTATCTTTCTCCAGAAATATCCTGTGCCAAACTCAATTGGAGATGGCACAAAGTCCAGAAGTAGGGCCCTGACAGCCCCCTTCAACCAGGAGGGCAGAAAATTGGATTCTTATTGGCAGGCGCCAATATTCTACCTTAACCCTCCAACTAAAGGTGGCAAATTACCAAGCCTGCATGGGGAGATATAATCATTTTCTTTGGGAAAAGAGAGATCTGGCTAACACCTTGAAGAAGGAGAGACTTGATCTTTCAAAACAGCTGCACTCTTCATGCCACCAGGACTGTGCTGCCCACATTATGGCATCTTCTATAGGGCTGTGCCACCATGATTGGCTTCAGTCCTCAGGCCTGACATTTGAAGCCCAAACCCGCATAGAGGACCTTCCTTTTGAGGGCAAAGCTCTATTTGGGACTAAAACTGATGACATTATGAAAAGGGTGCACCAGTTGCATACTACTGTCCACTCTATGAGCTTCTCTTCCTCTTCATCTCAGTCTAAACCCTTCAAGACTGGCAGATGGGGTCACCCACAGCAGTCACAACCTAATCCCTCGACTCCATCAACTTCATATGAATCTATTTTTAGGTCTAACCGTTGGAGTGCCTTTCAAAAGCCCAGCTCTTACTCCACCCAGAAGCCTCAACAGCAGTGACTTTCAGTGGCGAGCCTTCAACAAGCGACAGTGACTCATTAGTGCCCATCCCTACAACGCGCCTCCAGCCCTACTTGAAAATGTGGGACTCTTTGACAAATGACCAGTGGATCATAACTACTATCAGGATTTGATATGCTATAGAATTGGTCCAGAAACTGCCTCCTCATCTCGGACAGTGCACTCCAGTAACACCACAGCTCCTCCAGGTTCTATAGGCACTGCTTTAGAAAGATGTGATAGAGCCTGTGATGGACCATCTGGACAGGGGCTTCTACTCCCCCTTTTTTGTGGACCCAGAACCAGATGGGGGCCTCTGTCCCATCCTAGATCTTTGGGAATCACTTTGTAAAATATATCAGGTCCCGCATGGTAACTGTCCCAGAAATAGTGCTCCTTTTGTCTCCTGGAGTGTGATTTGTGGCAATCGACCTAAAGATGCCCATTATTACATATCTATTCACCCACAACACCACAGCTTCCTACATTTCCAAGTTGGCACCCACAAATATCAGTTCAAGGTTCTCCCCTTTGGGATTCTCCATGGCCCCAAGAGTCTAGTGATTGCCTGCCTCCATCACCAAAGCGTCAGTATGTTTCTATACCTCAATGACTGGCTGCTGACAGTATCATCCCCACAGTACCAACAACAACAGGCGATAGACACCATATCCCTGCTACTAGATCTGGGCCTTCAGGTGAATTTCAGGAAATCCTGACTGACACCAACAAGATCTATCCCCTTTGTAGGGGTAATCCTAGGCTCCATCGCAATGTGAGTATTCCTCCCAGAACAGAGGATTTGTGCCATAATGCATCTGGCCAAGTGCCTGTCAACTCGGCCATTGCAGTCGGCTTACACAGTTCAAAAAATTCTACGCCTCATAGCATCTACAAATTCAGCTCTGCCCCATGTGAGACTTCAGATGAGGGTGTAGCGATGATGATTTATGGATCATTTCAGCCCCCAGACGGACAGACAATGCAAGTGTCTTTGGCTCCCGATACCGGTGAGAAAGTGCTTCTGCCGGTGGACATCTCAACACCACTTAGAAACTGGCCTTCCCTTCACTTCAGAGAATCAGTTGATCACCCTCACAACGGATGCATCAGAGTCAGGCTGCGGGGCACATGCTTTAGACTGTCAGATAAATGGGCACTGGTTGCCCTTAGGAGCCAGGAATCACATCAGTTTCTTAGAACTCTTGGCAGCCTTGAAGGCCGTGAGCGGCTTCTTGCCGTCCTTCCGAGGTCACTGAGTGCAGTTCCAAATGGACAACACGACCATCAAAGCCTACCTGAACAGAGAGGGGGGCATGGGCTTGAGCGCCCTTCTCCATCTCACTCTCAGAATCTACTACTGGACAATTGCTCATGACTTAGAACTTTCAGCCATCCACATTCAAGGACGGTCGAATGTTTTGGCAGATTCCCTGAGTTTGGCACCTGTGGTATCCCACGAATGGATTCTACACTGACCAATCCTCCTGAACCTGTTCCAGCGGTGGGGAAGGCTGGCTGTGAATGTTTTTGGCTCACAGACCAACTGTCCATGCCTCTGTTAATTAATGCTCCTGGATAGGGCTAGGCCATCAATCTCTGGGCGATGCCTTCACTCTCTGCTAGAAGGGAATCTTCCTCTACCTCTTCCCACTGATTCCTCTGATACCGAGGGGGCTACACAAACTAAGGAACAGACCCACTAAGGCCATCCTGGTGGAGCTGTACTGGCCATGCAGAATGTGGTTTCCAGCCGTAACATCTCTAGCCCAGGATGGTCCAGTACATCCCCGAAACTTGCCAAACCTACTCACCCAGAACAACAGATCTGTGTGGCACCCCAATCTGACACAGCTCTGTCAGCCTAGCTCCTCTCTTCAGTGTAGACCCACACTTACAAGAGGTAGTGCCCAGTGAGTGGAAACTACCACCCAAATTTCAGAGGAATTGGGCAAAGGGCTGATTTTTGGTGAACTTTTGAAATTTAAGCTTTTTCCCATAGGGAAGAATGGAGGTTTCAACAAAAGTATAGCTTCATGTCGGGGGGAAGGGTGGCCCAGAGCAGAGTAGGGTGCATGGTAGTGCCCAGTGGGGGCAAGGAAGCTGCCAGAATTATTTCAAATGAATTGGGCAGAGGGCTGATTAAAGATTTAATGGAGTTTACGCGTCTTTAAAGTTCTTCCCCATAGGGAATGATGGAGATTTCAGCAGCCCCATAACTGCACTTGTGGGGCACCAGGGTGGCCCAGAGCGAGTGGTGGTGTAGAGCACATAGGGTGCCAACCAACCACATGGATTGCTAACCCATGGAGTACTGGTTTCTGAGATGTTTTGAGTGTAGATTCTCTGATAGCATATGAGAGTGGATTCATTGTTTGTTGTAGAAAATCTCATATGCTACCAAAGAATCTACACTCAGAACACCTCAGAATCAACAGAACCCAGCACCCCCATGAGTTAGCAACTCATGTGGGTGGTTGGCACCCTATGTGCACTACACCACCACTCGCTCCCAGCCACCCCAGTGCCCCCCGGGTGGAGTTATGGGTCTGCTTAAACCTCCATTATTCCCTATGGGGAAAAACCTTAAAGACGCGTAAACTTCAACAATTCCTAAGAAATCAGCCCTTTGCCCTATTCCTTTGGAATCTGGGTTATGGCAAGCACCCCTTGGGGCACTGCCACCCAACCCACTGTTTTGCCCCTCAGGTCCCCTTTCTGCCCCAAAACTGCCCCAAAGACATGTCAACTTCAGAAATTCTTTTAAAATCAGCCCTTTCCCCCAATTCCTTTGGAATCTGGGTGGCAGCAGGCACCCATTGGGGCACTACCACCCAACCCACTCTTCTGCCCCCAAAGCCCCCTTTCTGCCCCAAATCCACCCCAAATAACATCAGCATCACACAACAACAGCAGAGCTTTGCAAAGAAGCAGGCAGATTTCCAAAGGTCATGCACATGCACATCCCCCCCCCCCAAGAAATGCAGTTGATCTACACACAACAGTGTGAAACAACAATAATGAAATGCACACTGCCTCACTGGCCAATGAGGGTAAATTTTACCCTCAAATTTCCTTAAAAGGAATAAGGAGGCAATTCCAGCAGATCAGCCCATGCTTTTGCTGGCCAATCTGCAGGCTGGAAGGGCTGGAAATTCAAACAGATGTCAAAACTCAAAATGGAGGTTGAAGGAGAAAGACTTTTCATGATTGCAAAATGGAGTTCCAAAACAGCCGAAACAACAAAACGTTTTTCCCCCCCGAAACAGGGACATTTTGTTTCGGCCACAACATTTTCTGTTTTGAGTATTGGGTGTTTTGTTTCTGCTACAAAACAGCCAAAATGGCCTGTTTTGTACACAAAACGTTTTGTATACAAAATGTTTTGTATCCAAAATGAAACACACATCCCTAACAGAAATATCCCAATTGATGTCATCTGCAAAGCAGCCACTTGGGCTACTCCGCACACATTTGTCACACATTATGTGTTGGACCTACGCTCTAGGTGAGATGCTGAATTTGGGAGAGCCATGCTGCGTTCCATCTTCCAGTTACTGAGGGCCCACCACCAGATAGGTGAGCTTGCGATGCGCCCACCCATGTGAACAACAGAGGCCACAACTATGAACAGGTTGCTTCCCTGTAAACAAAGTTCATCTAGTGGTCATCTGTTCATTCACACACCATTCGCTTTCTCCACACTGTGGTCTCTTCCAGATCAAACTGAAGGCAGGCAGGCATGATGTCACCAGAAAGTGGGGAGGAACTCCCGCCAAAAAGCTAGACATGAGGGAGCTTTAGAAGGATCCCGAATGGACTTCAGCGCATGCCTGAAGCCCATCAGTGTGAACGAACAGATGACCACTAGATGAACTTCATTTACAGGTAAGCAATTTGTTGTTTATAGAAAAGCAGAAATAAATCAAATAATGGTTTGTGTAGAATGCAAAGTCTAGTATTGACTACATGACTAGTGTTTCCAGCTCAGCAAAGCATGCTGATGAAGTATTACCATATTAAGTTTGAGGCTGTGGGAGAGAAAAGACGCAGATTCCACTAAAACTGGCCACCAAGCTGGACCATCCTTTCAAGACTGTATGCAGGAAGAAGGAAAGGGCTAGAGAAGCTTCGCCCTAGGTTCCATAGTGATGGGGAAAGAACAAACATTTGTGCTTTTCTTCAGCTGCTTCCTGCAGTGTGTGTCTGTGCAAAAGTGCTCTGGTATTGTGTCGTTTTGATGAAGTGCTTTCAAATGATATTTTAGAAGTCCTTCTTTTTGCTCTTGTTTTTGTACCTGCAATTTTCATATGCTAGAAGAACACTAAGCATGTACAAACCATTCCTAAACATAAATATTTTTTCTACTGGTTGACATTCTTTAATATTGTTATATTTTTAAGGTGTATTGTACCTTATATGAAGGTATATTTTAGATTTATTCAAAATGTTCTTTATGATGTGTGGTAAAAGTAACAAATGCATTTTTGTAGCATTAGGTAATAGAAGTCGAAAATGAATATGAGAGAATGAAAGCAAAATGAGTTTGTATGTTCACATAGTACAAAATACTGAGCCAAAGAAATCTGTTCCTTTACTGGCCATAGACCACAGGCAAAATTGTGACATTTATCAGTGGATTTGCATTGCACTGAACATAATGGCTTGCCTTAACATTGGTAATTAAACCAACTTGTAATTAATCTGTTCTCTTCCTTCTCAGGTGTGCTGGCTCTTTTGATTTCTCAGGATGCCACTGGTAAAAAGAAACATAGACCCCAGGTATCTTTGTCACACAGCACTGCCACGAGGCATCAAGAATGAACTGGAATGTGTTACCAATATATCCTTGGCAAATATAATTAGACAACTAAGCAGTCTAAGTAAGTATCCTGTGTATTAACGGGCAATGAATTTTGAGCTAAAGTATTATATGACTGTTTTTTAATGGCTAGAACAGAATGAACTAATTCAAAATGTTGGTCTTTTCTGTTCTAAATGACTGCAAAATATTTATTTCCCATCAGCTGTGCATTTATCAAAATGTCCTGTGTGTGGACTGGCAGTTCTGCAGAACTTCTGTATAGACCATAGATCACAGGCAGAAGTGTATCCAGCTTTCCTCTGCTAACCTGGCAGTATATCTCACTTGCTACTGTTGATTAGTATAATCCTGGAACAATACAACTGACATGCTTAGGAACAATTCTGCTGCATGATGTGGAGGTCTTTTGTGTTGTGCTTTGTCCTGCCTTTCAGTCATTGTCTCCTTTCATTGATTTTTCTTTTTAAAGCTAGACTCTTGGTCTCTACACATTTCAGGCAAGTTTGACTGTATGTGGAGCAAAAAGGTTAGACTTAATAGTTAATGTTTAATAGCCATCATTTGCGGAATGCAACATGGAAAAGTAATATTGTGAATGCAGCCAAAGTTGAAGAGGGTGGACAAGCTTGATAAAATAATGGTTACATTTTTGGGAGTGGGGTTAACTGCTAGCTTGGAATATAAAATTGTTAAGGTCCTTTTAAACTCTTTAAAGGAAATGAGAGGAGAAAAGACGTGTGTATGTAAAATATCTGTGTATTATTTGTACCAGGGCTGCATAACTTTGGCCCACCAGCTGATGTTAGACTACAACTCCCATCATTCCCAGCCACACTGGCCAATAGCCAGAAATGATGGGAATTTAGATACTCCAACAACAGTTATGTACAAGGAAAGGGAAAAAGCAGAGTAGAATGACAGATTACCCCATGCTTTTGAGATAGATGAGATAATATCCATGATAGTAAAAAGAGGTTTGGGGAGGTAAGTTTGAAAACATCTCCATCACTTGTGAAAGCCAAATATCAGAAAATCATATAGGTTTTCATGGATACTATCCTCCTCCTGTTGTGGGCAATGGGCATGTTGCTATTTATTTAACTTTAGGGTCCATGGACGTAGACTGTACCTTTCAGAATAGTAGATACTATGTATGATCATCTGCATGGTTTTTGTGTATCTTCATAATCATTGTGCTGATATTTTACAAAATGGAAAGTGTTTTAGAAAATGAGGTTAAACTGAAATAATATTAAATTCTTATATTGTTGAAGGTAAATATTGTTGAGTATTATGCTCTTATATTTCTACTTCTGGCCAAAGTCTTGATAGATCTTTTGTTAAAAATGTATGTTCATTCTAAAATAAAAATAAAAAATTGAATCATTTTGCGGCAAGTAATTCTAGCTTAATTACCCTGAACTAAACTTTGTTTTACCTACTTAAAATAATAGAAAGACAGAAGCAATACATACAATTTTCCTCTCTCTGTATTAATTTTAAATGAATGAATACTTCATAAGCTTTAGAACCCTACAGGAACCTATCTGAAACGTCTGCTTTTTCCCTTGAGCTCTAACCACTTCAAAGGGCTGTCAGGTGGAGTGTGGTGCTAGCCTTAACTGCCACTGTTGCTAATGTATTTTAACCACTAAGACATTAGCATTTCCCATACTGTGTCAGCCAAATAAACCCTAAGGATAGTATAGCTGCTGGAAGTGCACAGCCTCTCTAGAAGATTAAAGGTTTTCAACTCCTTGAGGATCCTTGATCCAGAAGTTGATTGGGAGTTTACTGGGAGGCGAAAGCAGCATGCATTTATCTTTTCATATATGCTTATCTGGTGTTTTGTATATGAGAGTAATACACTGCTTGTTGATTTGTACATGTTCTGTTTCGCTTCCGAAAGTAAAATATTTAGTTTTAAACTTTTGGAAATGAAAATATACCACTATATTCTAGAAAGATCTACCAGATAGCACTAATAGTATGATAACTGATGGCAGGGAAGAGATCTACTATCTCAAGTCCTTCCCATTTCTGATGTGCCTTCTACTTTATAAACATAGTGCCTTAGCTCTTATATTTGGGGTATCTGTTCTTTCAACATTACTTCTTCAAGCAACAGAATAATGTTGAAAAAGTAGAAGAAAATTAGGAGTCAGACTTTTAAAAGGGTATAAAGAAGCACTGACTGGTAAGATTGCTGGATAATCGTTATGTCTGAATAACTCAAAATTTTCATAGAAAAATGCCATTGTTTCCTAGGATCTGTTTATTTGATACGGTATTTGCAATTTCTGATGAACTTGTCCATGTGCAGCTCTCCAGCATTAAAATAATTCATAGCAGATATTCTTTAGAAGGATTCCCTAAAAGATTCTTCAGAATCATTCTAAGATCATTGGGTGGCATCGTAACTAATGAAGCATGTAAGGAAGGACTATGGGAACATCCATGTGCAACTCTCCCCAGACCCTCTACACACACACACACACACACACTGTTGTGCAAATGGGCCAAACTTCCTAGCTCTGCCTGTGCTCTGAAAGTGATCTATAAGAGAGAAAACATGTCGCTGACTAGGAATGTACACAAAATGGGTTTCACATTTCATTTCAAGCTCAAAACGAAATGCAGATGGCCAAAATGTTTCAAGTTTGTTCCGTTGAAACAGTTTGTTTGATGGAACAAACTTGAAATGTTTTGAGTGTTCAATCCATAGGGAACAATTGGGAACTCGAAACCCTACATTGTTCCCCATGAGTACACTGTTCCCCATGGGTCCTAGGGACACTAAAGTGGGTTATGTGGTAGGGCATGATGGGTGCTACCTATCACCCAACCCACAAAAGAAATGGGCAATTGGAATTTTTAAAGCAAATTTTTAACCTTTCTTCAAAAAACCCATAAAATCCTGGGTGTGGGTGTGCGCATGCACGCTAAAGAAGATGTAATAAACCATGCCTTCAGAGACTGGGTTTGTTCAAGTGCTGCTTGGGACCTTGACAAAATACTAAATGTTTAGCTAAGATGGTTACATTTAGGGTTGCTAGGTGCGCTCCGTTTCAAAACAGTATATCTCCACAGAATGTTGTACAATTGAGCACCACGCTAGTATACCATTTTCTTACCTTGAGAATTGTGCTCTGACATTAGTAACTGAATTCATCTGGCACTGGAGTTAAGTAGAAGACTGAAAATATTCCAGACTTCCCACTAACAGAGTAACCTTTAGAAAGCCTTGGAATCAATTTTGTATCTTTTGCAAATACATATTTCCTCTTAAACACTTCTTTGTGACTCTCATTTGTCATGCATGGCAGTGGTGGGGATGTGTGGGTGTTTCTCAACTTCCATAGAGTGCTGCTTATTATGATGATTCTATAGAGCTGGGAATCGAGCACCTGATGTTGTCTAGCGGCATCTGCAAGAACACCTGATATAATTGTGGGGGGGCGGTGGCATATCTTGGATTATAAAACAGTACACACAAGCTCCTAAGCACTGGAGCATGCTGCTGTTAATGGTAATTGCATGAATAAATGTGCACTGGATTCCAGTAATGTTTTATGTAATGACTGAACTTTGAAACTGAAAAAAATGTTTGCCTGGAAGTTGCATAAAAATGTCTAAAACCAAATCATAATTTAACAATCCTGGTCTCTTGAAGTATGCTAGAATACTTTTCACTTCTTTAAAACTTTCCTTTTGCAGGTAAATATGCAGAAGATGTATTTGGTGAGCTTTTTAATGAAGCCCACAGTTTTTCATTCAGGGTGAATTCCTTACAAGAACGTGTGGACCGGTTATCTGTCAGTGTTACACAACTTGATCCCAAGGAAGAAGAACGTAAGTTTTAACATGGTTTTTACATCATGTGTGAAGTTTTATGGATAATATCAGACACAGTATATTTTAGTAGGTTAGCATCTTATTCCCTTATGTGGGATCCAAAACAAGTTGATGACTAAATTTCTGTACTAACATTTTGTTGATGTAGATAACAACTATTGCTACAATTGTCACTTGTTAGCAAATGTTACACTGTTACATTACCCAGTGAAGCTGAATCATGCCAGCATAACCACAGCTCAAAATAAATGCCTCCCATTGTTGGGGATACGCAGAAGCCTTACCTGCTCTCGTAATACTATAGAATATTCTTATTTCCTGAAATGTTAACAACAGAAATTGAGGGATGGGGAATCTGATTCCAACAGAAACAGGCTTCTTGTCTGAATCTATAGAGTAGTCTGCTGATTCAAGAGGCCTTGCTAGACCTTTGCAGAAGCCTTATAAGTGCTAGCATGTTTTTGCTTGTGCCAGAACCAAGAACCTGTCTAAGGTTAGTGGATGATTGCTTCTGATAAGAGTGAAATTTTATCCAGATTGTTGGATTGGGAATGTATGGTCTTGAATTAAGATTACAGCCTGTATTGGATAGCATTGTACTTTTTGTTGAATCATAGGTTTGCACTTGGAGGTGCTTTTGGATCCAGTTCTACTTCTAGATGCTAAGGTATTGGTGGTGACCAAGAGTGCTTTAGCAGGTTGGGCTGATTTACCAGCTGCTCTCTGTCCTAGGCTGAAATTACCTGGCCACAGTAACATTTTCCTTAGTGACATCTAGATAGTAGGGATGTGCGAAACGTTTCGGGTACAGAACGATCTGTACCCGAAACAGCCAATTTCGGGTGATTCGGATCCGAACCGAATCACCTCCGTTTCGGCTCCGAATATTTGGATTTTCGGATTTTGACGTCTATTTGAATTTCCCGCCTTTTTGCCTCTCATTGACTTCAATGCAAAAAGGTCTGAAATTCTTCTACTTGAATTTTGGGTCCCAGGGGCAAAATAGTGGGGTGATAGTGCCTAATGGGTGGAGGCTGCCACCCCAATTGCAGAGGGATTGGGCAAAGGGCTGATTTTTGGTGAATTTTTGAAGTTTTAGTGTCTTTGGGGCAGATTGGGGGCATAACGTGGGATCTGGGCCAAAAGGGTGGGGTGGGGTGGTAGTGCCTAATGGGTGGAGGCTACCACCCCAATTGCAGAGTGATTGGTTAAAGGGCTGATTTTTGGTGAATTGTTGAAGTTTATGCGTCTTTAAGGTTTTCCCCCATTAGGTATAATGGAGGGTGTATCGCTTCACATCGGGGGGAAAGGGGTGGCCTAGAGCGGTGTGGGGTTGGTGGTAGCGCCGGGTAGGGGCAAGGAAGCTACCTGAATTTTTTCAAAGGATTTGTGCAGAGGGCTGATTTTTGGTGAATTGTTGAAGTTTACGCATCTTTAAGGTTTTTCCTCCTAAGGTATAATAATGGAGCTTTCAGCAGCCCCATAAGTGCACTTGGGGGGTGCTGGGGTGGCCCAGAGCGAGTGGTGGTATAGTGCACATAGGGTGCCAACCACCCCCATGGGTTGCTAACCCATGGGGTACTTGGTTCTGTTGTTTCTGAGGTGTTCTGAGTGTGGATTCTATGATAGCAAATAAGAGTGGATTCATGGTGTGTCATTGAAAATCTCATTTGCTATCATAGAATCCACACTCAGAATACCTCAGAAACAACAGAACCCTGTACGCCATGGGTTAGAAACCCATGGGGGTGGTTGGCACCCTATGTGCACTACACCACCACTCGCTCTGGGCCACCCCAGCACCCCCCAAGTGCACTTATGGGGCTGCTGAAAGCTCCATTATATTATAACTTATGAGGAAAAACCTTAAAGATGCATAAACTTCAACAATTCACCAAAAATCAGCCCTCTGCACAAATCCTTTGAAAAAATTCAGGTAGCTTCCTTGCCCCTACCCGGCACTACCACCAACCCCACACCGCTCTAGGCCACCCCTTTCCCCCCAATGTGAAGCGATACACCCTCCATTATACCTAATGGGGGGAAACCTTAAAAACGCGTAAACTTCAGAAATTCACCAAAAATCAGCCCTCTGCCCAATCACTCTGCAATTGGGGTGGTAGCCTCCACCCATTGGGCACTACCACCCCACTATTTTGCCTCTGGGATCCATTTTTTAATCCGAATCTATTCGGAGTCGGATTAATTCGGATACGAATCGAATCAGGGGTGATTCGGATGGGCCATATTCGGATACAGAACAGAACAGGGGTGTTTTCGTTTGGATCCGAATGGAAACACCGAAAATCCGAATTGCTCACCCCTACTAGATAGTAATGTAATCTATTTAGGAATGCCTTTGAAAAGTGCTTGGAAACCACAGTTGTTTCCGAGTGCTGCTGCCAGAGTGTAGGGCTGGCTGTGTGGAGCATATACTATCATATTTACGACATCTTATTGGCTTCTAGTTTGGTTTCTGGGCCCAACTCAAAGTACTGGTTTTGACCTTTAAAGCCCTCAGGGTCCAGGACACATAATAGACTGTCTACTCCCATATTAACCTATTCACTCATTAAGAAGGTCCTTGGGAGCCCTGCACCATTTTTCCTCATCTTCTGAGGTAAAGTGGGTAGTTACATGGGAGAAGACCTTTTCAGTCATGGTACTGATATTCCCAGGAAGGTTTTCTTTGCCCCATCTCTGCTGCTTTTTAGTCAATAGGCAATGGTGATCTTATTTCACGGGGCTTTATGGGGTTGATTCAGTTATCTGTGCCCTGCTAGTTGTGACTACTGGGGTGGGGTTGTATGCATTGGGACTTTTTAAATAATTCCATGCAACCATTTTAATGTGCAATGTATATTTTATGTTACTTAGTTGTCCTGTAAATTTTTGAATTAAAGGAAGTATACGCATGTTTTAATACATTTTCTGGGAACGCTGCTATCAGACCCTGCATCTGTGGGTTATTCCAAGATGGTGAGGAGGACTCACCATATAGTCCACAGTTTTACCAGAAGTTGTGAATGCATCAAGAAAAATAGAATTTCCATAAGCAGGAAGGTGCTGTATGTTTCCATGCTTGTGCAGAAGCATCCAGGGCTTTGGAGTAGGCTGTGGCTTATACAGCAATGTTATAGTCTTCTGGGAGGGCAGGAGTAATGGAGAGGGTCTATTTTTTACTGTATCCCATATGGGCCACAGCCCACAACTAGACTGTTAGTACCAGTCTAGTTGACTGAAATGATTCAGTCAAAGCTGAATCATTTGCATGCCCTGTGAGGCGGTGGCTGCTCCCAACCAGTGTTCTCTCTAACTTGTTCTGGGCGGCAGTATCAAGGCTGTGTGTGTGCACATGCATTCAGAGTGGGGCCTTCCTGATTCAACCTGAGCAGGATCTAAAATTAACTGAGCAGACATGAAAAAACTTGTGAGTGCAAGCATGTGTGCACGCCTTGGAGGGAACACTGCTCCCAACACTGACCTCTGTACAGAGTGGCCCTATGCATAGCATTGTGCAGAGTGCCTCTAAAGCAGGCCTGCTCAACTTAGGCCCCCCAGCTGTTTTTGAACTACAACTCCCATAATCCCCAGCCACAGTGGCCAATAGCCAAGGATTATGGGAGTTGTAGGCCAACATCTGCAGGAGGGCCGAAGTTGAGCAGCCCTGCTCTCAAGGAATGCTGAGCTGTAGGAAGCCCCAGTGGAAGCCACACAATATGGCACACAAGGAACTCTGCAGGAAATGCAGTCTGTGAGAGAAACACTGGGAAGGACTAGATTTCCCTGTGTTCCTTGTGCTCCATCCCACAGAGCTTCCATGATTTCACTGGGGCTTCCTGCAATTCCACTTCCCTTTAATGGCCCTTCTGAGAGGTGCACACAGGACCATTCTGTGCAGAGAGAAGTGCCACGAATGGCCACCACTCTGTTGGTCAAAATGCAGGTAATTTGGCTTCAGCATTTTGAGACTGAATCTTTGTACAGGTCTACTAGATACCAGCAAGTGGTAGATTCCAGTAAGGTCCACTATAGTTCTATGGATAACTTTTTCCAAACAGTATCCCTAGTTAACTACCAGATTCCACTTTGGTCCACACTTAATGGTGACACTCTTAATGGTATTTAAGAGAGTGCCTTCTTCTTCATGAACCCTGTTCCAAATGAAATCAGATCCTCCCAATCTCTGGCTGTTTTTAAGTGACTTTTGAAAACATACCTATCAGGCTTTTAGTTCATAATGTTTTAAAGTGTTATTGATTAGTATTTTAATTTGTTTTATATAATTTTAGGTTTTAATTGTTGCTAGGTTTTAATTGTAAACCACCCAGAGATGTTATGACATTTTACATACATAGTTAACAACAACAACATTTAAAAAAAAACCCACAACCTGTAATTGTTTAGTTTAGTATGGATGTGTATTTTGGAGTAGGATGAATTGCATAATCAAATAAAATAGCCATTTTACATTCGTCCATTTTTCTTTCAATGATTTCTGTTCTTCTCTGATAACATTTTTCAGTCAAATATGAACTGGAAATTCAAAAATCTCTGACATTAGGTGGACTTGGTTTCATGATTTCCCGCCCCCACTTCTTGAAATAGTTCGTATTCAGTTAATTTCTTCTAGAAAGAATTTTCTTAGGCAAAGAAGAATTGTTTTGAAATAGTGACAGATCAAAGCATTTAGTGCAAATAAAACCATGCAGTGAATCATACACATAAATTTCTGCAAATAAATTAAGGGAAAGAAGAGAAGAGAAGCACATGTCTTCCATACCTGACATGTTCACAATAACAATGGCAGCAGATGATTAATAAGAAAGGAGGGAGCTGATTAACATTAACCATGACTACCCAGGGATTGACTTATATGTATAGAATACTTACAAATCAAACTCCAGGCAATTTCCCCTTGGTTTTACTAAAATACAAGGTTAAAATTAGGTCTGTGTACTTCAGCTTCTATTTATATAAAATTGTGTACAATTTTGTAACACAGATGTAGTAGGGATGTGCAAACCAGTTTGACGTCGAATCGGTTCAGTTCGACGGCTCGGGGTCGGACAAAACCACCCTCTGTTTGGTCCAACCCCAGACCAAACCCCCCCTCCCTGACAGAGGCCATTTGTGCATGCATGGCGGCGTCCAAATTGGCCACCGCTCCAAACTATGGAGGTTCGAACGTGCCGAAGAACCGGCCAAATGGAGGCCAGTGGGGGGAGGGGGGACCTCCACGGACACCCCCACCCCCACATCGAGGACCTTCCCTGAACCCCCCCCCAGAACGAACCAAGCCGGGGAGGGGTTCGAGGGGGTGCCAGACCAAACTGGCCACCGGCAATCAGGTTCGAGTCCAGTCCAGACTCAAACCGAACTGGGCCAGCCAGTTCCGTGCACATCCCTAAGATGTAGTGCACAAGTAGATAATCATAACAGAGCTGCAGTCTAAATAAATGAGAGAGAAATATGAGAGTAAAGTTAATGATTACGCATGTACTCTAGACAAATGGTATGTGCCTTAAAAAACAAAAAAGTCTCAAATTGTTTAAACAGTGGTGTCCAACATCACTATGCAAATATTAGCATACTGTTGGAATGGCTGGTTAATTGGATGCTTAGTTTTAAAGATATCTCTAGCGGGGCACTAGGTGGAAATTATGAAAATGAATGAAAATGGAATCAGATCAGCCATGATACAAACCTTCTGTTAGTAAGGTCCTCAGTGTCCTGTTAGTTTGTAGATCTGTCTGTTTTGCATCAGAAGACGTATGCAACACAATGTTTACTCCAGTTGGTGTTCAATAATGGCCAGAATCTGTGATGTGATATAAAGTAGTTCATGGACTTGGCTTATCTCTTCTACAGGAGCAAATTTCATTCTTTTGTTTTACTATGTCCACAGGCAGTGGTTCCTCTAATTCCCCCCCACCCCCATCTCTATGCAGAATGAGTTTTGTTCTGGGCAGCAGTATCAAGGCACTGTGTGCGCATATGCATTCAGAGTGGGGGACTTCCTAATTCAACCTGAGTGGGATCTAAATTAACTGAGCAGACATCAAAATACTTGTGAGCGTGTGCACGTGCACACGCCTTATAGGGAACAGTGTTCACAGGGTGTTTCTGATTGGCCCCAGCTTCAGATCCTGGTTTATTTGGAAACTCAAGCTAGAATATACCAGGATTTCATGGGTTGGACATCATGACAGATCCTAGCTTGTTCTAAGCTAGTGCCAGAATTAGAGTCCTTCCTCCTCCCATGCACAGAGGGAAAGGGGAAATGCACATGCTCAAGGCTAGGGAACATCACACAGAAAGCTTTGCTTTCCCTTCCACTGGTATGTGGAGTTTCATTTAGTCACCAATAAGTCACCAACACATTAGGCAGCATGAAAATGTTCAGGTGAGGGCCAGGCGGTGTCACTGAGCAGGGGTTATATAGGCAAGTCTTGCCTTTATGTTCACCCTCTTTTTTGGTCTAGTGGAGCACCTACCTGCCCTCTAATTTGCCAGAGTGGGAAAACAGTTGACCTGGGAGAAGAGATCAGAAATGTTTGATCTCCTCTTTGATTGAGTTTGGATGGGGGTTTCTTTTTGCCTTCTCCACACTGACCTTAATGGTCAGTGCCTTAACTAGTGTAGCCCCTGGTTCCAACACAAGGGAATCACTACAGCAGCATCATTGGTGAACAACTGGAGGCTCTGTTGTAGTGAAAGTGGGGTGTCTTCGTGGAACAACTTGAATTTCTTCTTCCTGCATGTAATGGTGAGGGAGCATATGTGAGCCCAAGACTTAGAACACATTCTTGTTGCAGGAAACCAGTTCACTTCAATCAATTTGAGGTTACATCCTAATGGATCTGAATGAAGTTTGTTGTCATACCTGAGTGTGGCATTTATCTCAATATGTTAGTCTCATCAGACTGTTGCCATAAAGCTAGATAAAATGCACCATAGTGTAACGCATGCTAGCTCCTGTCAAACTAGAAGCACATTTTTAAAACACTAACTAGTACTTATTATTCATCTATAAAGAATGACTTTTGAGAGCAGATCTGAAACTGTTTAATCAGCACCAGTATAGAATAGTGAGCCCTACTGCACTGACTTTAGTCGTTTTGCTTTCCAAATCCAGATCCCTAATTTTTGTGGTGGCATAAAGTGTGTGTTTTGTTTCCAATCGCCACCTGACCATATTATTGCTGCTGATTTTTCTACCAGTTCATAACTTGCTTCTTGCATTAATGACTTTGTTCAGTTTGCACTGCTGAGATTGTTGCTGGGGTCACCTTGGATGGGAGATGGACCAGATGGAGCAAGTGCTTTAACCTGGCTAATTCTTCTTCCTCTCACCAGCAAGTCTGACTCCCACTTCCATTTTCACCCTTTGCCAAAAATAACCTCAATTGCATGGCCTCCATATGCATTTTTATAGTTCTATTCTAAATTAATCAGCCATTTCTCTATTCAGGATTTCGCAATGGAGTCTAACCTTCAATGACACATTTTACCTCCTGATACAGCCACTAGAGCTTACTGTTTATTTAAATGTTTGTTCTTTCTTTTCAGTTTCACTACAGGATATAACAATGAGAAAAGCTTTCCGAAGTTCCACAACTCAAGATCAGCAGCTCTTTGACCGCAAGACTTTGCCAATTCCTTTGCAAGAGACTTATGATATCTGTGAGCAGCCTCCTCCGCTCAACATACTTACTCCTTACAGGTCAGTGTTATAAAATACACTGCATAGCTCACAGTCATGACTTAAACACCATTGAAATCAATGAGACAAGTTAGTCATGACTATTGACCCATTAATGTCAGTGGAATTTGGTCATGACTCTAAGTAAGTTTGGATGCTGGCCAGTGTATGATTTTTCTTTTTTAAAAAAAATTTTAAACACATTTCCAGTCATCACTTGGGCGAATAGTTATTCTACAATTATAAATTTGAGCCGATTCAGATTACCTGCCTTTGTTGTATTACTCAACCCCCATTATTCATTGGGACCCTTTTCTATGGCTATATCACATTTGTCTACTTCACTGCTATAAATGTGAACTTGTGCTAGTGGTTGGATGTATGCAATCCTTTCCTCCCATAAAACGTTATCTCCCCTCCCTCCTTGCCATCTCTTGTGCAGCAGCCACTCCTAGAAATATGCTTTCCCCACAGCTCTACATTCTTGCTCCTACCTAAGGCATCAATAGGTAGGCATGACTGCTTACAGAAGTAAATGTCAGCAACTTCTACCAGTGCTACCACAGCATATTGCTAACCAGATAGTACCCCTTTACTTTTACCACTATAGCAGACTCCACAGAACCCTTTGAACTTTCTAATCCAGCCACAAAACAACTGTAGGCGACCTGGGCTTATCTGAGTTTTCTGATTGGGGAACTGGATGTCTGAAAGTGCTGGCCATTATACGAATACCCATCTCAGCAGCCGAATTCTTCCCGTGCTTGAGATTCACACTTTTATGTTTTGGCATGGCATGAAGAATGAGAACTGCTGCTACCCTCACAGCAGGATCTAGAGCCTTGTGATATAGGTCTTGTTGTCCACTGGTGTTTCAGCAAGAGCTTCAGGACTGAAGGAGCCCCAGCTTGTTCTTTTCATTCTAATTTATTTATATAAAATATTCATACCCCTCCCTTCCAGTACCCTGCTGCTTGGGGCAGCTCACAATATTAATAAAATAGATAAAATATAAAACTGGCTGGATTGGAAAGACCAAGATATAATTTAAACAAATTAAAAGACTAAGCTAAAGCCACATTTAAAATGACAAATTTTAAAAGTTTAAAATTAGAAATTATTAGAACTAAAAAGCTTTTTTAAAAAAAAACCCTACCAGATATAAGCAGCAGATAAAACATTTAAAAGCCTCTCTAAAAAGATGTGTCTTTAATTGCTTTTTAAAAGCACTAAGGAAGCACTGAGCATGGCAAGGCTCTTCTGGGAGGGCATTCCAAAGTCAAGGGGCCATAACCAAAAAGGCCTTGTCTCTGGTCTTTGCAAACCAGATCTCTGTTAGCGGTGGAGCCATGAGCAGGGCCTGAGATACCAAACGGAGGATCCTGGCAGGTTGATATGGGTGAATGTGGACTGACAGATATCCTGGCCCCAACTGTGTAGATTTTAAAAGTCAAGACCAGAACCTTAAATCTAGGCTGGAAACAGACCATGGCTTTGTAGTTGTTTGTGGGAATTGTACAAACCCTCATGCACTACTCTAGTATTCACTCGACTACATTTACTCTAGAATTCACCTTCCTTGATTTGGAGTTAAGGGTCTTGTGGCCTCAGTTATGCTGCCCTGTGTTTCCCGGTAAAATTGCATCTGCCTTCTGATAAAATGTGTGCATATTGTGTCTGTATTTAGTAACATGTTTTACGTAATAACATTATTCAACTTTAGAGATGATGGAAAAGAGGGTTTGAAGTTTTACACCAATCCTTCATATTTCTTTGACCTGTGGAAAGAAAAGATGTTGCAAGACACTGAAGACAAAAGAAAGGAAAAGAGAAAGCAGAAGGTATTATAAATCCTAGCTTGTGGATTGAACCTGAAAGGTCTTCTGCTAAGAAATGTATAACATAATGGGGATAAAGTATAGTTTTCAGACCTATTATAAACGCCTTTGATACCAGGCTTTATTTTTAACAATGAATTGCTGCTCAGATACAAGCATCTGCCTTCTGCTGACTTAGCTCAGTGATGGATTTAGCCCAGTATTGTCAACTCTGACTGGCAGCAGCTCTCTGGGGTTTCAGGCAAAGGTCCTTCCAGCTTTTTTATATGATGATTTATATCACAGAGGGGATTGAGTTTAGGCTTGGACAGATGAAAAGACACCTCTCTGCTACCTATCACCTCCCACTTCTTCTGAATTACCATGGTTAACAATGATTTACAAAACATCGGAAACCTAGGCAGCAGTAAGTGAAGGTGAAGTGGATTTCACATAACCTAAAAGACTTCTGTGAAGTCTTAAAAACATGTTTGAAGAAATTATACTGATAATACAGTTTCTCTTATTTGAAATAATGTTTTTTACTATAATTAAATAACTTTTGTCTTGTGTTAGTGCAAGATCGTATTGTGGCTTGCTAAAGTGAACTGTTTTGGTGGTTCGTCTGTCTTTTTATAAACAGCAGAAGAATCTAGATCGTCCTCATGAACCAGAAAAAGTGCCACGGGCTCCTCATGACAGACGGCGAGAGTGGCAGAAGTTAGCCCAGGGTCCAGAGCTTGCTGAAGATGATGCCAATCTCTTACATAAGCACATTGAAGTTGCTAATGGACCTGCATCACACTTTGAGACAAGGTTTTGTTCTAAGATCTTTTTTTGCTACATAATTTCTTTATAGCTAATTATTTTACACTGCTCCTATGTCATGCTGATTAAAGGCCATATCTGTATATCACAATGATTAAAAAACATAATGAGTCATTTTGTAGAAGAGATATTTTTATTTAGAATTTAATAATAATAATAAAAACAACAACAACAACCATCCCAGGTCCTTGGGAAGGATTCGATGTCTGGATAAAACAAACCAGTCAATAACACCTGTCTGACTGTGTAAACAAGAAATAATAATAATAATAATAATAATAATAGTAAAAAATTTATATACCACCCTTCCCAAAGTTGCTCAGGGTGGTTTACATTAAAATAAAAAACACATAATAAAACAATTAAAATCAAACAACATTTAAACCAGATATCAACATTTTGCTATCAGATATCAAAAGCCAGGCTAAAACCTAAGCTATTCAGGGATTTAAAGGTAATAACCAGCACTTTGTACTTTGCCCGGAAACATATCAGCAGCCACTAAAGCTGTTTAAGAGCAGGCATAATGTGATCCCTCCAGGAAACCCCAGAGACCAATCTTACTGCCACATTTTGAACTAACGGACATTTCTGAGCTACGTACAAAGGCAGCCCTACATAGAGTGCATTGCAGTAGTCCAACCTGGAGGTTACCAGCTGGTGCAGCACTGTTTTCAGGTCATTCCCCTCAAGGAACCACAGAGTTGTCAGATCAATCAGAGCTGGTAAAAAGCGCTCCTGGCCATAGCCTCAACCTGAACCACTAGGGTAAGACCCAGGTCCAAGAGCACTCCCAAGCTACAAACCTGTTCTTTTGGGAGGAGTGTAACCTTGCCCAGAACAGGTAATTCTATCCTATTTTGAAGATTGCAACCCCCAACAGTGAGCACCTCTGTCTTGCATGGATTCAGCTTCAATTTATTATCCCTCATCCAGCCCATTACTGCCTGTAGGCAGGCATTTAAGGGGCCAACACCATTTCCTGATGTTGATGACAAAGTGAAATAGATTTGGGTATCATCAGCATATTGATAACACCCCAGCACAAAATCCCTGATGATCACACACACCGGTTTCATGTAGATGTTAAAAAACATTTGTGACAGAATGGAGCCCTGAGGGACTCCATGTAGTAGCTCCCATTTAAAAGAGCAACTCACCAAGTGCCACCATCTGAAATCAACCCAAGACAGACAAGCGGATGGTTTCGAAAGTCGCTGAGAAATCCAAAAGAACCAGCAGAGTTGCCCTCTGTCAGTTCCCTGGAGAAGGTCATCAGGCTGAGCAAGGCCATCTCAACCCTACAGCCTGCCTTAAAGCCAGTTTGAAATGGGTCTAGCTAATCAGTTTTCTCCAAGACCACTTGGAGCTGGTCAGCCAACACCATATTTGAGGTTCTTTCCTAGAATTTAAAAAAATAATCTGATGCCGCCATTTAGAATATTTATCCCATAAACAAGAGATTAAAAGATCATTGGTGTGGTAAGTGGCAAGTTGTGTAATCTCCTCTTTGATCTGGCAACTCTTCCTCACATATCATACTACTACAACGACTATGAATAATTATATACCGCTCTTCAACCAGAGTTCACAAAGTGCTTTACATTAAAAAATAATAATAATACAGAAATGAGAGGAGAGCTGGTCTTGTGGTAGGAGAGGAGAGGAGAGGAGAGGAGAGCTGGTCTTGTGGTAGCCAGCATGACTTGTCCCCATAGCTAAGCAGGGTCTGCCCTGGTTGCATATGATGGGAGACTTGATGTGTGAGCACTGCAAGATATTTCCCTCAGGGGATGAAGCTGCTCTGGGAAGAGCAGAAGGTTTCAAGTTCCCTCCCTGGCTTCTCCAAGATAGGGCTGAGAGAGATTCCTGCCTGCAACCTCAGAGAAGCCACTGCAAGTCTGTGAAGACAATACTGAGCTAGATAGACCAATGGTCTGACTCAGTATATGGCAGTTTCCTATGTTCCTATGAGATGGTCCCCTGTTCCTAGAGGGCTCACAATCTACAAGGCAGATACCAGAAACAGCCACTGGAGGGATGCTGCGCTAGGGTTGGACTGAGCCAGTTGCTCTCCCCCTGCTAAATTTAAGAGAATCACCACTTTAAAAGGTGTCTCTTTGCTCAGTTAGCAGGGGTAACTGCATAGAGCCATATCCTCCCAGGCTCTATGATTTTTGGAGAGCTACTTTCACCAGACTCTGTTCCGACAACTCATTTAGGTGTTGGTCCCTCACTAGTTGTAACCATCCAAACCTTGGGATGGCCTAACAGGTCCCAATGAGCTGCTACATACCTACCAATGTCCCCGTTCTGGGCATGAGTCTCTCTCCATTGCTTCTATCACTACTCTGATTCCACCCCCTTTGGATCAGTCCATTTTTCTTTCTCTCTTTTTCTTCCTTTCTTTTTCTTTCTTTCACAAGCAGTGCTAAACCCCCACCTTAGGGTGCACTGAATGTGAATGATTGTTTTGTACTTCTCTTATTTCTAATTGTACTGCATATTGAAATAGCATGATGATTTTACCTTTGAAATGTTTGAAATCAGTGGTTGAAATCAGTGGGCTGAAAGCAAATCAGTGGTTGAAATCAGTGGTTGAAATCAGTGGGCTGAAAGCAAAAGAGAGAGAGCAATCAACAAATGCAATATGTAACTCAGATTTATTTTTATTCAGACCTCAGGCATATGTGGAACACATAGATGGGCCCTACTCCCTTTCTGCATTACCATATAGCCAGATGACTGAGCTACTGAACAGAGCTGAAGAACGTGTCTTAGTAAGACCACATGAGCCACCGCCACCTCCACCAATGCATGGCGTGGGAGATGTGAAACCCATTCCACCCTGTGTCAGGTAAGAAATGCTTAAATTAGAAATCCAGGGCACTGTTGCAGTAAACAGACATAGAAGGAGAAAGGCCTTGGTTATGAAAGGATAAGAAGCCTACCATTAGAAGTCATGATATATAGGACAATAAATGGTATATTACAATAAACTCACCTTAATCCTTTTGATATAAAGATTTCATTTTTGTTGGAGGAAAACTGAATTTTTGGATTTATTTATTTATGAAGTCTTTTTAAAATACTTCCTATAATCCAAAGGGTTAAAAAAAAGGGAGAGAAAGAGATTATATTGACTTCTCTTTTTCATTCTCATGAGAGTTATAATTTGCCCATGTAATCTAGATATGTCACTGTTTGAAAAGAGTAAGTCAAATGCTCTCCTTGGGCCTACAGAAGTTGGCATCTGGATTGTGACTTTAGATTTCAAGAAAGACTTAGAACACTTATTGGACAAAATTCAAATTCCAAAATATAATTCCCAACTACATATTCAGCATGTTCAGAGATCAGTTTATTTATGAGTGACCCAGTTTGAAAAACAACTCTTACTGACTAACATCTTGACTAAATTACTCAGCTGAAGTCCTATAGAAATTAAGTCATTCTTTAGAGCAGGCCTGCTCAACTTAGGCCCCCCAGCTGTTTTTGGACTACAACTCCCATAATTCTTAGCCACAGCAGCCAATGCCAGGGATTATGGGAATTGTAGGCCAACATCTGCAGGACGGCCGAAGTTGAGCAGGCCTGCTTTAGAGTCAGTAGTACTATTGAGTAACTTAGTTTGGATTTCAGCCACTATATTTTAAAAGAACCATCAAGTGGTGTTAACCCAATAGTTGCTCCTTTGTTGTTGTATGTTGCTGTATGATCTCACAAGTTAACAGCTTAAATAAGACAGTTGTTTGGTTATGTGAGGGCTTGCAGGAAAATGTCTGAAGTCTGACTCTTTGCACTGACACTCTAAGGGTCTGTACTGTATTATTCTAACTATTGATGTTTGAAGTGTAATTGAAAATTAAATATAAATACATCTTCACCCTTCTGGTTACAATCACTTGAAATGTTTTATTTCTTTCAGCTCCACCACAAGTTTGACTGATAATCGACCCCAGTCACCTGCTACTGGTAGAACACCAGTATTTGTGAGTCCCACTCCTCCACCGCCTCCTCCACCCCTTCCATCTGCTTTGTCAACTTCTTCATTAAGATCTGCAATGACATCCACTCCTCCCCCTCCAGTGCCGCCGCCTCCACCTCCTCCAACAGCTGCTTTGCAAGCTCCTGCTGTGCCTCCACCCCCAGCTCCTCTCCAGATTGCTCCCGGCGTTCTCCACCCTGCTCCTCCTCCAATTGCACCTCCATTAGCACAGCCGTCTCCCCCTGTCACTAGAGCTGCCCAAGTATGTGAAACCATTCCTGTTCCACAAGGGGAAATGCAAGGACTTCCACCACCACCACCACCTCCTCCATTGCCACCTCCTGGCATTCGGCCGTCATCACCAGTCTCAGTAACAACTCTCGCTCACACTCCCACAACCATTGTCCCTGGCCCTCATCTTCCAATAATGCCTCCATCCCCACCATCTCAAGTCACTCCTGCTCCTGAACCCAAACGCCACCCATCAACACTACCGGTCATCAGTGATGCCAGAAGTGTCCTCCTGGAGGCAATACGGAAAGGTAGAGTTGTGTATTCATTGAATTATTCAGTACTCTTTTAGCAGATTTAATTTTTTTAATAATGTTTGACAAGGTTTTTTTGTATATTTCACTAACTTCTATTCTGCAAAATAGGCAGATTGCTGGATAGATTTTTCCCTCATCTCAACAACTTCTGTCATTTAATAGAAGTTATAATTCAAATAGTTCTATGTTTGAATAATTTCAAGTTTAATATGACAGAACAGCCGACATATGGTTTTAAAACCGTGATATTATGTAAGCATTCCTTTTATATATTGTCAATACTCTTATTTAAATTGAGCTGCGATTACTAAGAAACTCGATGAAATTGAAGATCACCCTCTTCCAGTGGTCCTTTGTGGTCAGCCACCGCCATAGGGATACAGTCTTTCTGGTCAGATGTTATGATTTTGTGATGCTGGGAACTGTGTGTGTGTGTGTGTGTGTGTGTATGTATATATATATATATATATATATATATATATATATATATATATATATATATATATATATATTTGTTCTATAGTTTTGTGCTGCTATAAAATGTGGCGGTGGTGGTTGTTTGGAACTGTTTTGATGTTATGTTTTCTGTTTTCTTGCCTCAGTGACCATAGCACTGCCATCTAGTGAGAATGATGAGTTTCCAGCCTTCCTCCTAACCCTGGATCAGGAAAAGTGGGCAGGGATTCTCCCAGAAGTTGCACAATGGTGCCCACCCTTCCCCAGCTCCTATGCTGGAAGGAAGGCTGGAGATTGTTTGGCCACTGTGTTGCCAAGGTGCCTTGTGCGTCTTGACTGCATAGGGTCAAACAAACAAACCCTGTACTTTTCTTTCCTGCTTTTGAGCAGGAAAAGAAGGCATGAGAAGGGTGCATGTTTGGCTACTGCTGGTCATGATGCCTGTAGTGTCTTGGTTGAGTGGCAGCCTAATCAACACCTTCGTACTTCCTGTTCCTGTTCTTGAGCAGGAGTGGAAGGCATGGGAGGCATACTTTACAGCTGCTTGGTAACAGAGCAACTCAGCTGAACAGCATCTGAATGGACCTCTCCCTAACTACTCTAGCAGGAAGTGAAGAGGGCCTTCCTTGAAAGACCACAAGTTTTGGCTTGGTGCAAAGGCCAAACCAAAATTGTGAGCCTCTGGTGATCAGTAATATTGGTGGTCTCTTAGAAAAAACAAACAAGTTCACACAAACATGTCTGATATATAAAGCATGCACAGTATTCTTAATTCTCTCCCCCTCCCCCCTTGTGATTTAGGTATTCAGTTACGAAAAGTTGAAGAGCAGCGTGAACAAGAAGCTAAACACGAGCGTGTTGAGAATGATGTTGCCACGATATTGTCTCGTCGCATTGCTGTGGAATATAGTGATTCAGAAGATGACTCGGAGTTTGATGAAGTTGATTGGTTGGAGTAGAATGGATATATGCTACAAAACTGAATGCTAATGTCCATTGTGGTGCTTGTTCTTTGAACATGTTTGGTCATTTCTAGTGTTTTTGTATTTTCTTTATATAAACCATTTTTTCTACTTTTCAGTTCACAAAACATTAGCACATCTTTGAAACTAAATGTTTTACAGTGATACAGCTCTTTAAAAGAGCATAATTTGTTCCAGTAGACCACTAAGTATTAAGCATGGGCAGCTGTTGATAGAGTAGCAGATTAAATTTTCTGGCATATCTTTAACTGTGCACTTTGTGAATTTTAAGTTATAAAGGCAATTAAGGCTGAAGTTTCAAGGGCAGCTGTCTACACTGTTGATGATTTTAAAATGAAAGGGCACAATCCGTCAAGCTCTGTGATTCCCTGTGATTTCAGTGGAGCTCAAGTAGGAGAAAAACTTGTGGATTGCACCCTACCTATCATGTTACCACTGCCTTGATTAGATCTGTACATTACAAGGGTCATATAGTTCTAGCAGCACTGGACATACTGAAAGAAATAAGGATCTTTGGGCAGTTTTATTGTTGTTTTTTAATTAAATAACTATGGCCTTATTTGAATGTGTTGAGATTTTTTTTTTCCTTACCTGATACCTATTGTGTGATACTATTTTGCCTGCTTAAGAGTTTGATTTCCCCCCCCCTTGTGAAATCTTCTGACTTAGCCATTCTGTGTAACTTATGTAACTGTTAGAAATAACAGTTTGATTTAAATAAATGGTTTGTTTTAAATGTTCCTGGCTGTTGCTTTTTTCAGCACAAAGTCGCCTTAAACTTGGAGCATTCATTTCAGATATTAATTTGAGAATGCATTAAATAAATCTCATTCTTTTAACTTTGTAGCAATTAATGGTTAAATGTACAAGAGCTGTCTTTCTTAGTCTATGAAACAGCACAATACCACACACACACCTGGCAAAGCCACGTGTTTGGGTTGCATATATCTGCTTACATTCATGCCAGTTGCTCTTTTAATTGAATGTCCATCTCTGTCGCAAATACATTCCCATTACATCATGCTTCCATACTGTGGTTGGAAGCTAGGACCAGGGCAAGTTGCATGAAGTCACTAACACCTTAACAAAAGCAGGAACAGATTCTGCTAAAAGCTCACAGACAGCACACTTGACTTTCTGATTTCTGCTGGAAGCAGCTAGCCGGCACCAGTGTCATATTCATAAGCTCAATACTCATTTGAAATAAAATCAGAGCTAATGTACCCATTCATAGGACTCTCATGTAATTGTTTTGTTTTGTTTGTTTGTTTTTTGGTTTACTGGCAATGAGGTGTTGAATGAATGGATGTTTGCAGAGCAGTGTTTAGTAAGAGCAGTAGCAGGATTTTGTTAACTTCTGAGGCTGTTCTCCTGCTCACCCTAACCCATGCTACGGAAGCCCAGTCTGGGTTAGGCTGTGCATGAGAACTGCTGGGATTGGGGCAGCGCTGCCTAGCCCAGCTTTTTAATCCAGTGTTTAGGGTTAAAGGCATGAGCGAGCCATTAACCCAGACTCCGGGATTGTGTGTTCGCTGGGGCCGCATTCTATACCTGACCAATTCACACAAAGCAATCTTGAGTATAAAAATTATCTTAGAAGACTTCAAAAAGGCATCAGGTTTAAGCATCAATATCAATAAATCCATAATTGCTAATTATAATTCTTCAATAGAAGAAAATTTATGGCTACAAAATGAGACACAACTCAAAGGGGCAAAAGAAAAGTGGAAGCCATTAGGTATTTGAATACCTACTGCGCCTCACTCATTGGGATTAACCATGCACCACTTTTTCAAAAGATTGAACAAGATCTCTATAACTGGAATTCTTTAAAGTTATTGTGGCTACAACGAATTCATTTAATAAAAATGATAATCTTGCCAAAAATCCTCTTTTTATTTCAGACTATTCCATGTCCTATCTCTAAAGCCCAGATCTCACAATGGCAGCAAATACTGGACAATTTTATCCAGAATTAAAAAAACCAAGAATACAAAGAGTGATACTAAAACAACAAACAAATAATGGAGGTTTAAAATATTCAGATTTACAACTATACTATAACTCCACAATACTTTCGCGGTTACGTAAACGTATATTTTCTCACGATGACCAAACATGGGCGAACCTAGAGAATCAGTTTTGCTATTTAATGTTGAAGAAATATTATGGCATACCTGGAAAAGCAGACCATCAATGTGCAAAGACAGTCCATACTTATTAAACACCATTCAAATTTGGGGCAAATGGCATCATATATTAGCTCCATCCCCATCACCTATAACCCCAATTCACAGTCAACCTTTATTTATTTTTTATTTATTTTTAACCTTGAGTGGAAGCTGACATCAGTCTGGATGTCAGCCAATATATATTGTATGGATTATGCTCTGTATTGGCTCCTTCCACTTTTCACAATAGCTTCAAATTCTTCTCTCTTTCCCCTCACACTCTCATGTTTTGGAGGGCTAGGAGCATTTTCCCCAAATTTCCAACAGTGAGAGAAGCTGTGATTATTTCTTTTAGATTCAAATTGGGCTGCTCTTTTCATGCTTTCAAAACTGCAAGGCTCGATGGATCTGCTTTTGGACTTTAGAGACCATCCTTTGGTGGAATAAGGGGAACTGGCCACTAGTAATGCAAATCACAGCAGTCTACCAGGATCAGCTCCTTATAATTGACAAGGTACAACTAAAGTTGCATTCACTTAGAATTCCATATCACACGCAAATCTCTCCTGTTTGGTAATGTCCCTTGTGGGCATATTCCTTTGGTAAGACCCAGGCTGCTCTTTATTCCTCTCACTCAAGCTGGGAGATCCAATCTGGGTAGCAACTCTCCCAGTTTACCTGTGTTAACTGTCTTCCAGAAGTCTAAACAATAATTCTGGATTTATTTCTGAAATAGACCTGCTATGTTCTTTTAGTATAACCCATGTATGCAAGCCTGAGCTCCATGGAAGAACATAATACAAAAGTATAGATCTTTATTCAAGACACTGCTCCGATTTAGTCATCTCATCCTTAGAAATTCAATTTTCTTCTGACATGGCCTACAAAGATCAGTTTCAGTCTAGGATGGACCCAAAGCGGTGTGGTACCAAATAGGGAGTGGATGGAGCTGAATGACGGCCTATGGAAAGGTGAAGAATTTCCCGCCCATCTTGGTTCATTTGAAATTTGAGTACAATAATTTTAGTGCATTGCCATCTCCTTTATTCTGTACTTTATTTGAACTAGAATAAACTTCCACAATGGATTCTGTAGTTTAATGCATCCTTAGGCGTACTTTCACAAAACCAAGTTTTGTCCCTGGTCTGGAGCTACACAATTACTGTGTAAGGACAAAAATGTTCACTGTGAAACAACAGAAAATACTAGAATGTTGCTAGCCTGCTTGAGGGAGTGTCTTGCCTCAAGGAAGCAGTTAACTACTGGGCAGGAATCAATTCATCACACCATCCAGAAATAATACAATTGCTTAATTATTTAATTAGCCATGCTATGAAAACTCGCTAGCTTCAGTTTAATATTACCCACCCCCCCACGTGCTTTCTTTGCGCATTAATCATAATCAGCTATTAATGCCACGCACAATTTCTACCCCCTTGCAAAAAAGGGGGGGGGGCTGTACCTTTCCTTCCAAAGTGGTGATGCAGTTTCACATGCTTTCCTTCCATCTTTCTTTGAAGAACAAATAACAACATTCAGAAACCAGTGAGAGAACATTTCAGTCTTCCAGGACACACCTTACAAATGAATTATTTTAACAACAACAACAAAAACTTTCATAGGGAGATTATAGAGCATGAACTGGCCGAATTAGAATATGAGACTATCGCACAGACCTCAATCAAGGCAGAAAGATTTAATCACATTAGAACGTTAATTTAGCATTGCTAGGAGGTTATCACCAACTGCAAATTGTCACCATGCTTATCTTGTATACATTTCAGCTTGTCAAGAGGCTAGGCTTTTGACATTTGCATCTCCTGTCTTTGACTGCCATTTTCAGTTCTGTGTGTGCATTTGTATATACATGTATACCTCCCTACTGAGGATTTTGCTTCATGCATTCGATAAAGAGGAGCCTGCAAAAGCTTGTGCTATAATAAATCTGTAAGCCTTTAAGGTGTCATAAGATGCTTTGTGTTTGCTGCTGCATATTATGGCCAGCCCCTCTGGAGGTTTTAAAGAAGTAAAATATGTTTGTGAACATGGCATGCCATGCCTCTCTGACTGTTCTCAAGCAATAGCAAGAGCAACCAGGATCAAGAAGCAGATCAATTTAGCTAACTGAAGGATAACTTAAGGCGCTGTTTAATTTGACATCACAAAATAACTTACAACTGAATTCTAACAGCCTGCGTAGGCAGGTAGTAAAACTGACAGCTAGAGAACTAGTAACTTCTATGCTTCCCAAAGTAGGCTGGTGATTATTAGCCTGTGGGAGGCTGTTTTTGTTTCCTGCCCTGTACTCTAGAGCAATCTATTCTGCCTCTTGCAAGATTTCAACAAGCAGCTCAATGGTAAGTTCTGCCTTCAGAGAAATAAAAATAGTATGCCAAGAGCGGCTGCCAGAAATAACTGCGATGAATTGCACACAATCCATAATCTACAGACAGACATAAAGATGTTTGTCTCCTATTCTAATGAACAGATTAATTAGAATAAAACTAACTATAAATATTTTGCCTGCAGATTAGTTTTCCAGCCTTTGCTTGACAGAGATTTTCTTTTCATGAGCAAGTGGTATTTTGCAGGAACATAGATCAACTCTTAAGAATTGTCTTCCATTTTCTAGCCAATGAGAACCATTGCTTGTGGCAGCCATATTTCCCCCCAGTTTATGGCAATTTCTTGCTCATGGCAAAAATGTTCTCTGATTAATTTGCTGTTAGGAGAATCTGCCCAACTCAGCCCACATTTCAAAGATTTCCTATAGCTATTTGCCATGGGGGTGGGGGAGGGGTTCTACTCTTTCTGTTCTTTGCTTCATAGAAAAAACAACAAAAATTAACATTCAGTGCCAGTAAAAACTGTAGTCTACAAATTGTAAAATTTGAGCTGTTTTCCTTTGAAACTCTGTGTTAGCAGAGTAAAAAACATTGAATAAGTTGCATTCCAGAGGGGCTGCCCGGTATGTGTTTCAGCTCAGATTTTTCTTAAAGAGATATATATCCTGCCTTTCCATCAAAAAGTTCAAGGCAACTTGCATTATTAAAAATGATACTGAAAGAAAGATTACCCCCCACACACACACACACACACAAAACAGCAGGCCATAGTGGCAGATAAATACTAAACAATATCCCAAATAAAAACATGATTGTCAGAGAAGCTAACCTACAGACAAAAAGCTTGTCTAAAAAGCAAGGTCTTCGACTGCCAGTGAAAGATTTACGAGAGGAGGTGGGCTGCCCTAGGCAAAGAGTTCTACAGCTGAGGTATGCCTCTCTTGCATCCAAGCCCAATGAAATTCAGATGTTGGTGGGACATGAAAGAGTGCATCTGGTGAAGATCTTAATATTATTTTTTTTAAAGGAAATGTCTTCCCAAATGAATATGGAGCCAGCTTGATGTGTGTGAAGCCTACCATTAAGACACCTTTTCAAGTGGTGATTCTCTTATATTGTGCAGGGGGAGAGCAACTGGCCCTATCCAACCCCAACACAGCATCCCTCCAGCGGCTGTTGCTAGTATCTGCCTTATGTTTCTTTTTAGATTGTGAGCCCCTTGGGGCAGGGGACCATCTTATCAATGTATTTATTTTTATATTTAAACCATTTTGAGAACTTTGGTTGAAGACTAATATATAAGTAGTAGTAGTAGTAGCAGCAGCAGCAGCAGCAGCAGTGTCAGCAATCTGATACAATCTCAGAAGTTAGAGAGGCAACACAGAAAAATAAATAATACATAAATAAGATAAGCCCCTGTCCCCAAAGGGCTCACAATGTTAACAACAACAGCACAACTTATATACCACTTTTCAACAAACGTTTCCAAAGCGGTTTGCATAGAGAAATAACAAAAAAACAAGATGGTTCCCTGTCCCCAAAGGGCTCACAATCTAAAAAGAAACATAAGATAGATACCGGCAACAGTCACTGCAGGTACTGTGCTGGGGATGGATAGGGGCTAGTTATCCTTCCCCTGCTAAATAAAGAATCACCACGCTAAAAAAGGTGCCTCTTTGTCCAGTTAATGTAAAGTGTGCCATCAAGTCTATTTCGACTCCTGGTGCCCACAGAGTCCTGTGGTTTTCTTTTGGTAGAATACAGGAGGGGTTTACCATTGCCTCCTCCCATGCAGTGTGAGATGATGCTTTTCATCATTTTTCTATATCGTTGCTGCCCGATATAGTACCAGTGGGGATTTGAACCAGCAACCTTGTGCATGTTAAAGAAACATAAGGCATATACTAGCAACAGCCACTGGAGGGATGCTGTGCTGGATGTTTTTCCACACAAGGCTTTTAAAGTCCTAAACAGTGTCACAGCACAACCCCCACATCAGATGGTCTTTTTGATAATGTTTTCTACTTGCAGAATCGGAGGGAGTAAAATCTTCTTGTGGGGGTGGGGGGAAGAGCTCTGCTATAGATCTCCTTAGTATATAAGCCTCTTACTCCATTCACCCTTACAAATACCTTCACTATACTCCAGCCTGAAACTAAGGAGTGGGAAGCAATAGTCCACATAGCTTATGTAGATATTTGCACCCACATAGAAATATATCATCTCATTTCTGCAGACTGTTTTTCTTAGATGAATGCAAATTGCATTACATTGAACAAAAATGACACACACACACACACACCCAGATATGCAAAATAAATGGGTTTTTAAAAAGGTTTCTGACCAAGTTACAATTTTGAAAAAGGAAAAAGAAGACCCATCTATACAACTTATAGTAACTTCTGTCGCCCTCTCACTGCCTCAGGCGTGCGCTCGCCTCTTCTTTCATTAGGTGCACACACTAGCCTGCGTATTAATCAAGGATTTTGTTAACAATTGCCGCGCAGTCCTGAGATGAAAGAAAGACTTTTTGCTTTCAGCCCATGCAGCAGGATAACTCTCGGAAGGAATGGGGGCCCTCTGCTGTTCCGTTGGCTCATAGCTTTTTGAAGAGAAAAAGTGCCATGTGATAAAAGATCAACTAGCTGTGTCATGTGTTTTTGTGAAAAGTCAAGGTGTTATCATCCCCGCCTCCACACCCCAGTGCAGTGTCATAGGCTCCAGCCCTCGCTAATTACCAGGGACAGCCGTTTGAGAAGCCCAACCCAGGCCTGAACCAGGGCTGAACTTGTCTGGGCTACTCAGGGGGAGGCCAGGGAGGAGCCACTGCCACTCTGCTACCCCCCCCCCCCATATGGTGGCGGCACTTTTAACGGACTTTCTAATTCCCCTCCCACCCACCCTACTTTTAGGGAAGATCCCCTCAGGGGTGTAGCTATAATTGAGCAGGTCGGTTCAAAGAACCCGGGGACCCTAGCTGCTGAGGGGACTCCAGCTCCACCCTCCCTATTTTATTCATGATCTCCCTCACTCTGAGGGGCCACCAGGAAGAGGGGAGAACATGGGCCCCCTCTCCCCTAGCTACACCCCTGCCCCCCGCTAACCCTTTACTGGTACAGCAGATTCCCATTTACTGGTAGAGCTCCAAGCCCTTTCAAACTGGCTCGGTTCGAACTCGATCCGGGTCCAGTTTGACAGTGCATCAGCTTTGCTGGTTTTGTGCACATCCCTAGTGAGGAGCATCTTGGATGGGCAAGTCAGCCAATTCCCTTGCAGCTTCAAATGCTGCCGCAGCAGCTGCTGCCACCATGATTGCCAGTTTCAATGACAATGTGTCACATCTTCATCCTCTCGCCCACACACCAGCAGCCACCTAGTGCAGCCGCCTATCCCACGCTGTGTTGTACAGTAGAAACAAGGTGGCAATTTAGCCATGTCTCAAATGCCTTTCTTCTTAACTTTGAGCCTCTTAAGTCAAGGACTTTCTGTATATAGTTCTCTGCCCCCTACCATTGTATCCTTCCAGTAACCCTGTGAGGTTGCTGTTTATGCTAGAGATAGTGACAGGCCCAAAGTCACCCAGTGAATTTCATGGCTGATCAAGCTTTAAACCCAGAGCTAATATGACCACTACACTGCCTAAAATATATTGAGGTGGGTGATACTAAGCTGTTGGTAAGATAGCTGATTATTTTACTCATCCTATAATCTTCAGGATTTTTTGTTTTTATACAGTTGGGATAGCAATAAAGGGAATTCCAGCCAGAAAAAAACTGATGAAAATAATTTCAGATGTAGTGTATATTTATAAGTTGTTTGCTCCTTGTCATGTGATATGCAATTTGATTTCATTTCCAAGTGAATCAGTTTCTAAAAATATAGTGCCTTGCACAGTGCTTGAGTGTGGCCACTGCCACACAATAAAACTTGTATAAGTTTTATTCATCCTCTATAATAAAGAGCTTGGTTGTAATCCTGTGTCCCTGCCCGTGTCTTTCTCGGCCGTTCTGGGCATGCGCAGAATGCATGCCCAGAATGTCCGAGAAAGATACGGCTGCAGGGACACGGGTGGCCATGTTGGGTCCCGGTAAGCGGCGAGGGGAAGCAGCAGCAGGAGGCGGCAGCGACTGGAGCCGATGCCGGGCAATGGGACAACGGGGCTGCGAGTGAGGCCCATGGCGGCGGCGGTGGCCGCAGAGGGGCGACAGTTGGTGGTTGCGGGGTCGGCCCGGCAGCGGACAGGCAGCCCGCAGTGGGCCCCGATACCAGGGGCTGAAGGTGGAAATGCGGGGAGCGGTGGCTGTTCGGCAGCCAGCCGCAACGACGGACAAGCAGCGGCAGCGGTCACGGCAGGCCGCGTGGCGTGGCAGGCCCGCCGCGGCCGGCAGCGGACCCAGTCGCCGCCTCCTGCAGCGGACCCAGTTGCCGCCTCCTGCAGCTGCTTCCCCTCGCCGCTTCCAAAAATGTAAACTGTAAACTGTTTGCCGCCCGGGAGGAGGAGCAGAGGGCCGGTAAGATAAAAATTTAAAAATGCAGGGGGGGAGGGCAGGGGGGAGGGGCAAGAGGTAGTGGGGCAGGGGGGAGGGGAAGGGCAAGAGGGAGTGGGGCAGGGGGAGGGGCAAGGGCAAGAGGGAGTGGGGCAGGGGGGAGGGGCAAGGGCAAGAGGGAGTGGGGCAGGGGGAGGGGCAAGGGCAAGAGGGAGTGGGGCAGGGGGGAGGGGTAAGGGCAAGAGGGAGTGGGGCAGGGGGGAGGGGCAAGGGCAAGAGGGAGTGGGGCAGGGGGGAGGGGTAAGGGCAAGAGGGAATGGGGGAGGGGAAAGGGTAAGAGGGAGTGGGGCAGGGGGAGGGGGAGGGCAAGAGGGAGTGGGGCGGGGGGAGGGGCAAGAGGGAGTGGGGCACTCTTGGCAGTGGCGGCGGAACTCTCCCCTACTAGCGCCCGTTATTTTAACGGGCTTGAAAACACTAATATACAATAAACGTCTAAGGGAAAATAGAAGTTTAGAATCTAATGCACTTTGTGAAAATGAAAGTGTTCACCAACAGGTGGCAGCATTTTCTTACTTTTCACAAGCTGGAGATGAAGGAGATTGAGATTCCTGGAAACTTGTTCAACACACACAAGTATATGGGGACCAGCAGGGCCGGATTAAGCTAGTGTGGGGCCTGTAGCATATGTTATGAAGGGGCCCCAAATTAAAAAAATGCACATAAATATTGAAACATAAATTATTTACTTGCATAGTAAAGTAATTCACTTTTTTCATTTGCCTAGTGCCCCCCCACCAACCGCCCCATGCCTCCACTCAGCTGAGCCAGCCAGTCAACAAACTTTGCAAAACACCCCCCCCCACACACACACACACTTTTGTGACTCCTGACCATGGGTTCTCCTTTGGAGTTATTTTCACAAAGAGAAAGGGGGTGGGGAACAAAACTCTGAATGTTCAAATTTAAAAGGTTCTCAGGAATTCTGTACTTTGAGAAATCTGAACCTGTTAGCAATTTTGGCAAACAACAGTGGATGTTTGATTCCAATGTGTGCAGAACATATCGGATCCCAGCAGCCATCACATTAAAAGGGTCATTTGACAATATTAAGAATATATGTTTAACCTCTTGTGCAAGCCTGACAGGAAAGCAGATGTATATTTAAAATAGTTGATGCATTGCAAATGAATGTGATTATGATGAGGTGCATTAGCAACTTCCATGAAAACAGAAGTATCCAAAAGACAATCTTTTGGCAGGAGGCACAGCCTCTTTCAATCTAAATTACACTAACATGCTTAATATTAAAAGGAGGAAATGCACAAATCATTCAGTGCAACCCTAAGCATGTTTACTCAGAAGTAAGTCCCACTGAACTCAATGAGCCTTACTCTCTAGTAAGTGTGTTTAGGTTTGCAGCCTCCATTTATCTTTGGACAATTTCAACGGGCATCCCAATGTAAAGCTAATGAAGTTGGCAACGCAGCAGTAGTTATTTCAGTTCTAGAGGAGAGGAAAGGAGCTCACCTTAAATTTGGCAGTTCCTTGAAAAGCAATGATCACAGATTCCCTACCAACAGCACTAGATACTAAAGGAGGATATAAGTGACATTATCCAACAAGACCATAATATAATCTCCTTCCAAGCTCCCCTCAATTGATCCACTAAACTTTGAGACTCCTCTTGCCGTGCATCTGAGTTACTTCTGGCTTTCTTTTTCCTCTTAAAGGTACACATTCTCATCGTTTATCTTTACCCTCTCCCAGTCAGTCGGAAAACGCTGGCAACATTCAACTAGCATCTTCTTTAGCTTCCTTTCTTCCGCCCGGCATTAATAGTTAGTTGTTTTTTAATCTAAACTGCTTTTATTTCTTTTACTCTCTCTGTGTATGTTTTTAAAAACTTTTACAGTTTAAACAAATAAGGCCCAACTCCCTGGCGATTAAGTTATCTTTGAGACCCCTTTGCAAGCTATCTGTTCCTATTGTTGTTCTTACTACTCCCTCCCGTGCTGCTTAACATAATAGATAACCCAATCAACCCCATGGTGCCAGGAAGACCTTGCTTAAACGGCGAGGCGAGCGATGCCGGAGTTGAGAATGGGCAGCAGCAGGCAATGAGGAGAGTCAGCAGAGAGCACCAAATAGAGAACAGAAAGAAGGGGCAGACGTTCAAGCCAGGCATGCGGGGCCCTAGAAAATGCGGGGCCCGTAGCAAATGCTACATTTGCTACTATGTTAATCTGGTCCTGGGGACCAGGGGATGTTGGTTTTGTGCTTTCATTGTGTATTTTTAATTTGAATTATGTAAGCCACTTTGGAATTTTTATGAAATACAAGATGTACATTTTAATCAATGACTTACTTAATAAACCAACTCATGCGCGCACACCACCAGATCTGAATATTGGGTGCATGCTTATTTTACAATATTGGCAAGTGGTAGGAAGCTGTGATTGGTCCCTGACTTCCAATGAATGTACATGCTGGTAGACAGAAATACATGTGAGCTTCACACATGAAGAACATAATGGTGTAGATAAAATCTCATGTGTGAGTGGGTATGGTCACATGGGAACTATTTGTATAAGTTTTATTGGTGTTATGGGAGCGCTACAACTACCATAAGCTAGCTGCTGTAAACATTTAAAAAAAAACCCACCACCCGAACATTTGGACTGTGGTCTTGGAAGCAATGCGTAATTTTTAAAAAGAGAAATAGTAGAGTAGAGCTTAGACATGCAAGGGATCCCTCCCAGTTGCTTTATAAGCAGAACCTACTCCTTAATTCTAAGTGCATGTGGTCAGGCGCTTGGGGAAAATGTGCATTTGGGCAGTGATTTGGGGAAAGCATGCCGTTCTTGCTTTCTCAGACATTGCTTTCTCAAACATTGCTTCCTACAGTAAGTGGGAGACGGATGGGTGAATAATATCCACCAAGAGAAAAACTATCAGGGAGAGGAGAAATTGGGGGTGAAAAGTAAAGAAAGATGGATGTGTTTGGCTCTTTCCCCCATCCCATCTCTGCTGTGTTTTTAATCTCCCCACGACCCTTGCATTACAAGGAATTGCCACAATCTGTGTTGGAATGTTCTGCAGTCACATGAAGCTACACTCTCAATTGAGGCTAGTTCTTGAAGAACCTTATAGGAACCAAGCTGCTAGCACAGAAGCATGTTTCCTAGGGGCGTGTTGTCCTATGGCCAACTGCATACTTTCTTATTGTGCCAATATTCTCCAGCCCTTATAGTTTGCAAGCTGAATGCTGCACCGTGGCATTTTCCAGAGTCCAGACTACGAGATTTGCGCCAGTTTAAGTGTTGCAGAGTTCCACGGTATGAGGCAGCAGATTGAAACCACGAGTACAGTGCTTCTCGATCCGTTCCTCTATGCATTGGGCATGGTTTAGCCCAGCCATACTCAAACACTGCATCAGGTTTTCTGGAAAGGGGGGTGTCCATACTCCACTAGAATCACATTTTATGCCCTCTCCTCCTCCTCCTCCAGTTCGGGCCAATAGGGTTGCAGACAGGGGGTGGAGCTGCTGACGCGGCAACTGGGTTTTTTTTTTTTTTTAATTGCTGCTTTTGCACAAACCCACCAGGAGGGGGAAGCGCAGTTCAATCTTGTCTTCTTAGCACAAGTCAGAGCTATGGGAACACATTGTGAAAGGGCTTGCACCTTTGAACAAAAAGACATGTATATAAGTATTAAAAAATCAAAGAAGGGATCAGAGAGGGTTAGAAGAGGGGCAGCAAGAGCAAAAAATGGGGGTGGGTGGGTGGAAGGGAGACTATTCCTCCTTACTGTTGTATGCAGTGCCCACCGCCTCCCCTGCCTCCAGAGGGGGGTGGAAGGGAAGGGAGACCTCCCCGCCCTCCCCACCGTATGCAGCACCCACCGACTCCTCCCGCCCCTGTCATGAGAGCTCAACATTTGAAGAAGCAGGAAGAAGCAGAAAAAGTCAATTTTAGATGAAATGGGGAGAAAACTGCCCATACTGCCACACGCTGCAACTGTAAGCCTCGCTACTACGGAAAAATACAGCTAGTTTCATGCAACACATTTACAACATTGTAGGGCAAAAATGCACTGTTATAATTCAAATCCAGGCATGGGCAATGTGAACGGCACCCTTCTGACAACGTAGCAACACCCATGTGGAAGCACGGGCAATACGGATGGGCACTTAGTGAACACATTGCAAGTATGTTGCATTGTGTAATCTGGAAAATACCCCAGAGTTTTTCACACCCAGCTTTTAGTTTGCATCTCCTCCAGAATGGAGGAAGTGCATTCACATATTGGCCAAATTTACCCCGAAGTCCCTGCGAGCTATCAGGGAGCACTTCACACACAATTTGGGTTTTTTTTATTGCACATTAGAGTGTTTGTTTGTTTGATTGATTAATTGATTAAGTGCCATCAAGTTGGTGTCGACTCCTAGCAACCACATAGATAGATTCTCTCCAGGAGAACCTTCAACATTAGAGTGTAGCCCAATTTATATCTTGCACTAAACTTGAAGTAAAGCCTCTCAGTACACCAGCGGTAAAGCCTGCTATCTGGGAAAGCTCCAGCAGCCATCTTGAAAGGAAAAAGCCTCTGCCTTGCCCCCTTTCTCATTGCAGTTTTGCTTTTATATCATCTTGGGGAGACAGAAAAACATGTTGTGCTAAAGCTCTCGGGACTGCCTCTCCTGGGGCCATAGGAAGCTTGAAGTGAGCCCTGGGACCAAAAAAAAAAAAAAAAAAAATTTCCCGGTGTGCCCCACCACACTTGGCAGCAATGAATACTCCCACCCTTAAGTACCCATTCTGCTCAAAACCTGGCACCCTCCCCACATATATTCCACTGCCCTCTCAGTGCCCCCAGTCCAGCCCTGGCCCCTACCTACTCCCACCTTCACACCTGTGAGGGGCAGAGCAAAACAAAACAAAACACCACAACAACCTACCACCCAGCTGGTGGGCCCCCTCCCCCAAGGGACCAGGGTATTTATCCTCCCCCCTGCCCCGCAATTACAGCTACACCCTGACCTCTTCTAGGCAAGACATGCTTCAGAAAGCAGGAGATTTGCAACAGATAAAAGGCAGGGAATGGATGGGTGCTTAACCTTTCTTTGCTTATTTATTTCCCTGGACAACTGCTCCCCCGACCCTCGCAATAGGTATTCAACTGTATGGCGCAGTGGGAAATGACTTGACTAGCAAGACAGAGGTTGCCAGTCCGAATCCATGAAACACCAACATCGGGCAGCAGCGATATAGGAAGGTGCTGAAAGGCATCATCTCATACTGCGTGGGAGGAGGGAATGGTAAACCCCTCCTGTATTCTACCAAAGACAACCACAGGACTCTGTGGGCACCAGGAGTCGAAATCGACTTGACGGCACACTTTACCTTTAACTGGGCAAAGAGGCACCTTTTTAGTTTGGTGATTCTTTATTTAGCAAGGGAAGAGTCAACACCGACTGGAAGGCACACTTTATTTTTACTATTACCATTTACCTCAGAAGCTTAAGACTGGTACTCCATTGCAGGGGGGCAGGAAGTGACTGAAGGTAGAATTAAGCACTCCTCCCCTCCCATGCTGCTGATCCACTGTAACTCTCCCCTTTCTAAAGTTGCGTGCCTATCATTGAGGGTTTTATTACATGTGGTGTAGTGGTTAGAGTGTTGGATTAGGAAAGTAGAAACCCTAGTTCAAATCCCTCCTCAGCCATGAAACTCCCTGGGTGATTTTGGGCCAGTCACTTATCTCTCAGCTTAACCAACCTCTCAGGTTAGGATAAATATAAACATGTACGGATTTCTTAGAGAAAAAGTGGGATATTAATGTAGTAAATAAATCCAATGTCTGTGTGTAGTTTTGCACGCACATGGAATGCACTAAGGGACTTTATGGCAAAGTCTTTGGCACAGTTCAAGTCAGCGCTTTCATCTGGCCGTAGCTTTTGAGGGCATGACTTCTTCTGAGGGCATGACATGCAGAGGAGTTTCTCCAGCTGCCAAGTAAAAGGCTTACAGCCAGACCAGACGTCAGTAAAGATGGAGACCAGTTGCAGGGAGGTTGTCTTTGTGGGCTGTGAAGGTTGCAAGACGATGCACTCAGTGAGCATAGCTGAGATGGTCTGATAAAAATATTCATGAAGATATGTGAAGAGGCCTTCTCAGTCACTGGATACCATAGTGCTCCTCTGCTCTGCCAAAACAAACATGAAGGTGGGAACTTAAGGTGAGGAGGGGGCAAAGCTCAGTGGCAGGAGACCCCAGGTCCAACCCCTGGTCTTTCCCGTGAAAAGGTCCAGGTAGAAGTCAGAAGATGAGGAGGAGAAAGACCTTTGTTCGAGACCCTAGGGAGTCAATTGCCAGTTGGAGTGAACAATACTGAGTTAGATAGACCAATATCCTGACTTGATATAAGGCAGATCTGTATGAATATTTGTAAGATGCCTCCTACTACAACATCTTTTAAAGACACTTCTCAGAAGTACTACTGTTTTTGCTATGGTGCAGTCACTAGCTGGCATTCGTGTTAACCCCATTTCCCTTCTTATTTACAACAATAACTCTTTCACCATCTTGGAGCAGCCAAATGCTGCTCACCATCCTCTGCACCCCTCATCCATATGTGCCCCTTGTACATTTTTGAAAAGCAGTAGGGGGAAAGGGTGAAAATGGAGGGAGCAAGTAGCAATGTAGGGGTGCCACACAAGCAGGTGGGCACCCCTATGCCACCAAGTTAGGTGGTGGACAGGTGAGTTAGGTAGTCTCATATTACATATTCTCCACTGTGCTGCCTGATCATCTGCCACCCACAGTGACCTCCTCAGTTTGCCTCATTATGAGGCTGGCTGGATCTTCTATGCATTTTTCAAATACAAGCATTCAAATACAACCATTTCAAAAAAAACCACAAACAAAACACTTACTAATAGCCATTCTCATGAATTCATCAACTTGCCTAAGCCAGGTTTTCACTGAAACCCCTGTTTGTTAGTATTCATAACAAGCAATGAAGGGACTTTGCTTGTGATTGTCCTCTGGGTGATCCCTGATCAGAATGCTTCCATCATTGTTACTGCTGCGCCCATGATTGCATCACGGTTTTATTCAATCCCTGCTTCATTTCTTCTGTTAAAAAGCACCAAAGGGAGAACACTCATAAGATTTCCGTAGCCAGTTTCTTTGTAAGACGAAGTGACTGCAGTAAAAAGAATACTGATTCTCATTGCCAGGCATACGATTTGTTCGAAATGTCTTTATTAACTCAGTGTTCAGAGGAAAGTAAACAGCCAGGAAAAATATCAACTGCACAGATTGTCTTACTTGGCAAACACTGTTGTAGTATAAAATAATCTTCACATGTCATGTGTCCTTTACACGTGTGGTTCTCGCCAGCATCTCTTGCACAGCCAGACACCTCTCTACATCATAAGACAGTCTCAGGCATAAATAAATAATAAAGCAATGGCAGCTAGAAACAGAAACCTGAAACTGCCTTTCCAAGCAAGCTTATTAGGAAGCAAGCCCTACTGAAATCAATAAGGTCTATTCCAATATTCCAAGCCAGCATCTCTAGGATTCATCAGAGGCACTATATAAGTGTTTGTGTGTGTGTGTGTGTGTGTGTGTGTGCGCGTGCGTGCGCGCACACACACTCATGTATGGGACAACAGCCTTTTGCTTCCCAAACGTGCCTATTTGTCCTGTACTGGTGTGTGTGGGTAGGAAATGGGCTCACATAGAGTCAAACTAAGTGGAGGTGGCTGATACAAGCCTTTAGTAACAGCAATAGCAATAGCAATAGCACTTACATTTATATACCGCTCTATAGCCGAAGCTCTCTAAGTGGTTTATAATGATTTAGCATATTGCCCCCAACATTCTGGGTACTCATTTTACCGACCTCGGAAGGATGGAAGGCTGAGTCAACCTTGAGCCCCTTTGACCCCGATCCATTGCTTTAAGGCAGGGGTTCCCAACAGGGGGTACTAGTACCCCTTGAGGTACTTGAAGGGCTATCAAGGGGTACTCAGAGCCATCCTGCCTCCCCATGCTGCAGCTGTACTATTTGTTCCCCATCTAGGATGGCTGCCGGCATGAAGCAAAAACATCCTCAGCAATGTGCCTGCTGCAGAAGGGGAAGGAGGAGGGCGATAACCCTCTTCCTCTCCTCCTGATTGGCTGGCTACGAACCCCTCAGCTGATGGCTGAGAGACTGACAAGCTTCAGAAAATTAGCACTGAGTAGCCACCTAATGGCACAGCAGGGAAATGACTTGATTAGCAAGCCAGAAGTTTCCAGTTTGAATCCCCGCTGGGAAACACCTATACTGGGCAGCAGCGATATAGGAAGATGCTGAAAAGCATTATCTCATACTGCGTGGGAGGAGGCAATGGTAAACGTCTCCTGTATTCTACCAAAGACAACCACAGGGCTCTGTGGGTGCCAGGAATCGACACTGACTCGACGACACACTTTACTTTATTCCCACTGAAATTAATAGGGCAAGTAAACTTGTCCCATTGTGTGTGCGTGTGTGTGTGTGTGTGTGTGTGTGTACCTGCATGCACACACATGCACAATCTCCTGAGCTGAAGGTTTATAACCAAAGGGGTACACATGTTTAAAAAGCTTGGGAACTCGTGCTTTAAGGTATCTCAACAGCTATACTGTGATCATGGTATGTAACTCATTACTACGTAATCTTTTGAAATGGGTCACAGTGGGTCATTACCAGTATTAATTTTATTTATTTATTTTATTGTTAAGTTTTTATACTGCCCTGCATAATATATCTCCAGGTGCTTTACAAAAGATAAAATACAATAAAATTCCATTAAAGTCACATTAAAAACCATAAACACACACACACTCACACTTAAAAAGATAAACAGAAGCAAGAAAGCTGAGAAACCTGGCAGCCATTAAGAGGTAAAAGCCAGAGTAAATAAAACAGTCTTGAGCTGTTTTTTAAAAGCAACCATGGACATCAGAAAGTGAACATTAACTGGGATTGCATTCCAGAGCCTGGGGCAACAACAGAGAAGGCCCTGTCCTATGTGCACAACAATTTTGCCTCTCTCAACATTGGCACACAGAGCAAAGGCCCTCTGATGATTTTGCTGGGTGGGCAGACCCCCTTGGAAGCAGGTGATCCCTCAGGTATCCAGGACCCAAACCATTAAGGGTCCCAAACCATTAAGGTGTCCCTATGTGTCCCTACAACTGTACCAAATTTGGTCCAATCAGTTCCCACTGCACCTCAAATGTTCACATGTCTACCATCTTGATTCAGGATTACAAATTACGCTTGTGAGGTGTCCTTGTGTGTCCCTACCTGTAGCAAATTTGGTTCAAATTGGTTAAGTGGTTCACAAGTTAGCCCAATTGTGCCTTAATGTTCACACATCCGCCATCATGAATTGAGGTGGATGATGTCATCACAAACCATGCCATTGAGGTCCTTGTGTGTCACTCACTACAACTGTACCAAGTTTGGTTCAAATCGATTAGACAGGTTAGCCCTCTTGCGCCTCAAACATTCATGCATCCACCATCATGCATCAGGGTGGATGACATCATTACAAACTACACCACTGAGGTGTCGCTATGTGTCAATCAGTACAACTGTACTACCAAATTTTTACCAAAATGTGGCCACCCACATTTGGAGTACTGTGTATAGTTTTGGTCACCATATCTTAAGAAGGTCATTGTAGAACTGGAAAAGGTGCAGAAGAGGACAACCAAAATGATCAGGTGCATGGAGCACCTTCCTTATGAGGCAAAGCGACAGCATTTGAGGCTTTTTAGTTTGGAAAAGAGGCAACTAAGGGGAGACATGATCAAGGTGTATAAAATTATGCATGGAGTAGGGAGAGTGGACAGAGATAATTTTTTTCTCCCTTTCTCACACCAGGACCAGGGGCCATCCCATGAAACTGAAGGCCAGGAAATTTAGGAACAACAAAAGGAAGTACTTTGCCACACACACTGCATAATTAATTGATGGAATTTTCTGCCATGGGATGTGGTGATGGCCACCAGCTTGGATGGCTTTAAAAGGGGCTTAGACAAATTCATGGAGGACAGGTATATCGCTGGCTACTAGTGTGAGGGCTATAGGCAAGTTGCCTTTAAATACCAATTGCAGGGGAGGGCGTGCCCTCAACTCTTGCCTGTGGGCTTCTCAGAGGAATCTGGTGGGCCACTGTGTGAAACATGATGCTGGACTAGATAAGCCTTAGGCTTAATCCAGCAGGGCTGTCCTTATGTTCTTATGAAAGTCCTCATACAGCAGAGTATGTTCTTGTGGTAAAGAAGTTTAGCCCAAGAGATTATCTGAAGACAGTAGGTTGAGTTCAAAACCCAACGATTTATTAAGAAACTAAAATGTCATATACTGAGAGAGAGACATAGAACAGCATACCCAAACTAGACTTCAACCACAACTGAACAGTTCTGACTCTTAACTGACCAAGACAGACCTATTAACATCTTATCATGCTTCTAGTGGCCAGAAGCAGTTACTGCGGTGCTAAGAGCAATGTCTTAGAATTCTCAGTTCCAACAGAATTCACCATCAGACAGGCAAGAAAGGTGTTTGAACTCAAATGGCGACTATACTGACAACTAATTTTACAATTCTTCCTCCAGTGCAGGGTCTTCTCAGCATTCTTAATCCTAGACACCAAAATATATGGTGTGTGGACCAAAATAGATGGATACAATAACAAACTAGGTTTCTTTAGTGTCCAGGAGCTCTTACTCAAATGGCAGATTTGCAGCTATTCATGTATTCATTCATTCTATATGCAAGGCGGGGGGAACAAATCTCTGGCTCAAGGGAAGAGCAAGAGCAACTATCAAAAGAGCAGGAAGAGGGAAGGGGAAGGGATGAATGTGGGTGTGGTAGGAGTTGTGTGTGCAGTAGTCTCTTCACTGGCTTATGTCCTAGCTTCCAGGTGCTTCCGTCAGGGCAGAAAGGGAGTTGTGCATCATCACCTCTTTCCTCCTCCTCTGGTTCATTTGGTTGTATCCCTCTCCAGAAGCAGCAGGCTTCACCACCTACCTCTCCTGTGTCCTCACCAGTGCTTCTCTTATGGGGTTTGACAACAGGCTTTTATGGAGTTTGACAACATCATCATGAGAGCCCCAGGCGCCCTCACAAAATCTTGCCTAGATCTTGTGAGGTTTCCCCAGGCCCAGTTGTTTCAATATGCCTGTCTATAGCTATTGTGGTGGCATTCTTTGCCTCTGGCCTGCTCACTCCTGTGCTTGTGCCCATAACCGGACATGACAGCACTGGGTAAGATCTGGCTGTTTGTGCTCCCCTGGGAGCCTAGACTGCTGCATCAGAGTTACACTTCACAACTCTGGACAAATGAAAGTACTTGTATGTACTTGAAAGTAGGCTTTGTTGGATGAAGGTCAAGATATTCAGTAGCTTGAAAACAGGGACTAGCAGTAAGACCCAGATGCCTTACTCTCTGTTCCACCATAGTAGCTTGTCTGGATAGAAGGCTACTGGCCTGCTCTGTGAAATGCTTCAGCTCCACCACAGCAGATGGCTAGAGGGTGGTATTGCAGCTCTGCAGGGATTAGGTGACACTAGGAGCCAATAGGGTTCCACTTGGTTCAGGGTTGCTGCTGATTGGCTGAGCTTCTTAGTTGGAGCCCTTGGACTACTCATCTGAACAAAGGAATCTGTGGGACATGTGGCTTCTGAAGAAGGATTAAAAAAGAGGAAAGATAGTACCGTGCTGATATTCTGGGAAAGAGTTCCAGGCATAGAGGATAGTAAAAGAGAATGGAGAGCCGGATGAACTTATATTTTCTACAAATGAAGTTTAACCACTGCCTTCTTTGGGACACAATTAGCTGATCATCTGCCTCCTGCTTGCTTCCCCGCTCCCCACAATATGGTACTCTGCGGAAAGTTTTAATAAAAGTGCAGACACATGTCTGTCCCCCCTGCCCTATACGTCTAAGTGTGATGGAGAAAATATTGATTTCCCCCGCTATGACCCATCCTTATGATCTCACACTGTTTCTCACCAAAGAAACTCGCCTGCTGATGATCCTGTGCTTATTGATCCTGTGCTTATTTGTTTTAATATTTCACCCAGTATGGAAGCTCTTTGAACCATCTAGTAATTTCTTTCTTTGTTCTGTCCACCCTTTGTGATGACTACTCTTTCCCACTATTTTCTAAAAGAGCTGCTTTGCTAGAACTTTTCTGTCTTTCGGCTTCTGCTTATCATCCAACATGTGAGAATTATTAATGACCTACTTGAAAGGTGTAACCTGGATAAAAACATCATCAAGATTGTAAAGCAATCTTTTCCTTTAATGGGATAAAGAAAAATAACAAAAAGTTGTGTGTGTATATATAATTTTATAACAACATACGTATACATATATACTTGTATATATATAATTTTAGACTATATATATACAGAGAGAGAGAGAGAGAGAGAGAGATTGAGTCTAAAGTTATCTTATTGTTTTTGTAGCATGTGTAAATTGGATTAGTTGCAACTTATTTATAATCAGTGTTTTATTTTTGTGTTATCTTAGTTGTATTTGTATATCTGTTTTAAAAGATATATTATTTTAATACAAGATTGTAAAGCACATTAAATAGTGCTATGTAAAAGACTACTAATACAATCTTTTTCACTCATTCCGTTCCATGTTCATCTCTGTATTTCTTTGTCACAATAATAAAAATGGGAGTGTACCTTTGCTGCACTGCCATGCCCCAGTTTTCCACAGGAAAGGGTGAAGTCCTCCACTGAAACCCAATCTTTATAGCCAATGTGATGTTGTGGTTCATGGTTTGGAATTAGACTGAGGAAATTCAGGTTTAAATCATGACTTGGCTGGCTGGGTGACCTTTGACCCGTTACTGCCTAATTCTAACCTACCTCATGGGGCCATTGCAGGGCTAAAATATGCATTCCTTGAAAGAAAGAAGCATAATGAACCATCTGGTCCTGATATCCCCCACCTCAGATTCAAACAGGCAGAAAATAAGTTGCACATGCTCTAGATTTTAGGACCTTGGGGATGGAGTTCCAGTGCAGAGACATTTTGCACCAACTATCCTAATGACCACTAGGGGCATTGGGGGTAGAGGTAGTTAGTGAGGGTCTCCTTACCTGTCCCTGCTTGGCTCTACTCTATGACCTCTGCCTTGACTCCTCAGGTACTTCCTGTAGTGAGTCAGTCCTCTTCCTTTCCTCCTAGAGAGAAGATGGAAACATTTCTCTCTCTACTTACCTATTCATTGTGTAGCTGATAGATAGGATAGGTCTTTCCTATCTCAAATCTACTTCACCAATAAATCAATTTAGTTTAGACTCTACAGTGCTCTCCATGCATGTTACTTAAATAGCTGCAACAACTAAACTCTGTACTAGGGATGTGCCCGGAACTGTTCTGGAGGTGGCTGGGGTGTTCCCTTAAGGGCGGGGGAGGGTGAACTCACCCTTCCTGCCGCATTTCCCCCGCCGGCGCACCATTGTTTTAAAGCCCCTTGGGGCGGCAATATTCCTCCCTGCCGCCCCATTGCCCTCATCGGCCAGAAGTGACTGGAAGTACTGGGTGTGCATGTGCCCATCGCCTGTGTGTGCACACTCGTTACTTCCTGCCACTTCCGGCCGATGAGGGCAACAGGGCAGCAGGGAAGAACGCTGTGGCCTGAGGGGCTTTAAAACAATGGAGCACCAGTGGGGGAAATGCGGTGGGAGGGGTGAGTGTACCCTCCCACGGCCTTAAGGGAAAAACCCCGCTGCCTCCAGAATGCCGAAATAGCCCTGGTAGCCGAAACATTTTGGAGGCCTCTATAATGGCCTCCGAAACATTTCGGGCTCAAGCCTACTCTGTGCTCTGTAACTGGAGTTGTAGCTTCCTTGATGCTTTGCTAAATAATCACAAACCCCAACATTGGGTAGCATCCAGTCTAGTATGTCTAACAACAGAGAGGTTTTGCTTATGCAAGGGAGGGGCCTTACCCCGGCAACTTCTTATGCCCAAACCAAAAATATGTCCTCGAGGGTTGAGGAACTCTCAGGAGTATAATTTTCTGAGGTGCAGGTGGAGCATAGGGGAAGGGGGAATAGAATAGGTGAAAATCACACACCCCCTGCATGAGCAGAATGTCCTGTTCATGGGAGTGCTAGCCTAGATGCTATCCCTTGTTTTCTTCTTTTTAATTTAATTTAATTTTGTTTTCTTCTTTTTAATTTTCTTCTTTTTAATCCCCCCTCCGCCCAGAGGGGGAATATACAATAAAACAATATAATAAAATGATATAATAGATGCAAATTCAGCTTCTAAGCTAGTTACCAGCCCATACAAACCCCATGCTAACTAAGTAAAGAGGCATCTTTTAAAAGTGGTGATTCTCTTTATTTAGCAGGGGGAGAGCAACTGGCCTTATCCACCCCCAGCACAGCATCCCTCCAGTGGCTGTTGCTGGTGGCTGTCTTATGTTTCTTTTCAGATTGTGAGCCCTTTGGGGACAGGGAGCCATTTTATTTATTTATTTATATCTGTGTAAACTGCTTTGGAGATTTTAGTTGAAAAGCGGTATATAAATATTCGTTGTATGGTATTGTATTGTACAAAGAGAGTGAGGGAAATGGTGGTGGTGGAAACGCAAGTCACTTGAAGTGGTAAATTGGACTCTGGCTGCCTAAGCAACAGTGTTCTCATATTATTATTAGCATTAACATTAGCATTAGCATTAGCATTAGCATTTATATCCCACTCTTCCTCCAAGGAGCCCAGAGCGGTGTACTACATACTTAAGTTTCTCCTCACAACAACACTGTGAAGTAGGTTAGGCTGAGAGAGAAGTGACTGGCCGAGAGTCACTCAGCTAGTATCATGGCTGAATGGAGATTTGAACTCAGGTCTCCCCGGTTCTAGTCCAGCACTCTAACCACTACACCATGCTGGATAATAATAATAATAATAATAATAATAATAATAATAATAATAAGAAGAAGAAGAAGAAGAAGAAGAAGAAGAAGAAGAAGAACCCCCGCAGTGATGTAGATAGGCTATACCTCCCTCGTAGCTCAGGTGGAAGAAGAATGCTGCAAGTCCATCAAACAGTCGAGGAGGAGAAAAGAGGCCTTGAAGAATATATCAAGGACAGTGAAGAAGATGCACTTCAGATGGTCAATAACACAAAACTATTCAACACCAATGAAAGAAAGCAGGCCTACAAGAAAGAACAAGTCAAAAACTGAGCAGAAAAATGGAAAAAGAAGCCCCTGCATGGTCAATATTTGCACAATATAAGTGGAAAATAAGACATCACCAAGACTTGGCAATGGCTTAAGAATGGCAACTTGAAGAAAGAAACAGAGGGTTTAATACTGGCTGTGCAAGAACAGGCACTAAGAAGAAATGCAATAAGAGCCAAAGTCGAAAAATCCACAACAAACAGCAAGTGCCGCCTTTGTAAAGAAGCAGATGAAACAGTGGACCACCTAATCAGCTGCTGTAAAAAGATCGCACAGACTGACTACAAACAAAGGCATGACAAGGTAGCAGGGATGATACACTGGAACATCTGCAAAAAATACAAGCCACCTGTAGCCAAAGATTGGTGGGACCATAAAATTGAAAAAGTTGAAGAAAATGAAGATGTAAAAATATTATGGGACTTCTGACTACAAACAGACAAACATCTGCCACACAATACACCAGATATAACTGTAGTCGAGAAGAAAGAAAAACAAGTGAAAATAATCGACATAGCAATACCAGGGGATAGCAGAATAGAAGAAAAAGAAATAGAAAAAAATCACCAAATACAAAGATCTACAAATTGAAATTGAAAGGCTGTGGCAGAAAAAGACCAAAATCATCCCAGTGGTAATTGGCGCCCTGGGTGCAGTTCCAAAAGACCTTGAAGAGCACCTCAACACCATAGGGGTCACAGAAATCACCATCAGTCAATTACAAAAAGCAGCTTTATTGGGAACAGACTATATTCTGCGACGATATCTATAACAATTGACAATAAAATTCAGCCATCCCAGGTCCTTGGGAAGGACTCGATGTCTGGATAAAACAAACCAGTCAATAACACCTGTCTGACTGTGTAAACAAGAAATAATAATACCAGGGGATAGCAGAATAAAAGAAAAAGAAATAGAAAAAATCACAAAATACAAAGATCTACAAATTGAAATTGAAAGGCTGTGGCAGAAGAAGACCAAAATCATCCCAGTGGTAATTGGCACCCTAGGTGCAATTCCAAAACAACTTGAAGAGCACCTCAACACCATAGGGGCCACAGAAATCACCATCAGCCAATTACAAAAAGCAACTTGACTAGAAACAGCCTATATTTTGCAACGATATCTATAATAACCAACAGTATTGACGATAAAATTCAGCCATCCCAGGTCCTTGGGAAGGACTTGATGTCTGGATAAAACAAACCAGTCAATAACACCTGTCTGACTGTGTAAACAAGAAATAATAATAATAATAATTCGATTTCTATATCGCCCTTCCAAAAATGGCTCAGGGCGGTTTACACAGAGAAATAATAAATAAATAAGATGGCTCCCTGTCCCCAAAGCAGGGGGGTAACTATAATAGGGCAAGGGGAGACAGTTGTCTGGGGTCCCACTGCCTTGAGGGGGCCCCAAGAGGCAAGCCACATGACTGACTCCCCCAGCCGCGCATCCTCCCAGGCTTCCTTCAGTTGTATTCATCCTCCGAAACTGATGTGAGTGTTAAGACCTGGAGCTAGCAGAACAGCATGTCTTTCTCTGGTACCATTAAATGATTTGCATCATCCACAATTTACAAAACCTTTTAAAAATTAATTTAGGATGATGTTCTATTGTGGCACATAGTTTATATATATTTAAAAAAATACTATGTTTTTTTTATTACCACTCTTCAGCCTCATTTAAGATTTCTTTACTTCATGTGCTGAGCTTCAGTGAGGGGGGGGCATTTTAGAATCTTGTCTCTGGGCCCACTCCAACCTTGCTACGCCCCTGCCCCAAAGGGCTCACAATCTAAAAGAAACATAAGATAGACACCAGCAACAGTCACTGGAAGTACTGTGCTGGGGGTGGATAGGGCCAGTTACTCTCCCCCTGCTAAATAAAGAGAATCACCACGGTAAAAGGTGCTTCTTTGCCAAGTTAGCAGGCAGGGCAGGACATATAATAGCAGTACATGCAAATTTTATGCAGATTTGCCCAGGGGCGTAGCAAGGTTGGAGGGGGCCCAGAGACAAGATTTTAAAATGGGTCCCTCGCTGATATACACACACAAACACACTTGACAATATATAGTGCACTCACACTCACATCCCCATTATGAATACAGTGAATATCTAGTTCACATGGAATCCAGTTTTTTTACTCTCAGCTCCTGCCGATCTCCAAGAGACTCAACATAATTCACGGGGGGTGCAACATGGGCTGGTGGGGAGTCATGTGATGTGCCTCTGGGGGGCCCCTCGAGGCAGTGGGGCCCCAAGATGACTGCCTCCCCTTGCCTAATGGTAGTTATGCTCCTGGATTTGCCATCTTTTGTCCTCTTTTTTGGTGAGATGAATCTGTCCTGTCAGTGGTAACTGGCATCCTAGGTGCAATTCCAAAACAACTTGAAGAGCACCTCAACACCATAGGGGCCACAGAAATCACCATCAGCCAATTACAAAAAGCAATTTGACTGGGAACAGCCTATATTTTGCGATGATATCTATAATAACCAACAGTATTGATGATAAAATTCAGCCATCCCAGGTCCTTGGGAAGGACTCGATGTCTGGATAAAACAAACCAGTCAATAACACCTGCCTGACTGTATAAACAAGAAATAATAATACAAACAGACATACATCTGCCACACAATACACTAGATATAACTGTAGTCGAGAAGAAAGAAAAACAAGTTAAAATAATCGACATAGCAGTACCAGGGGATAGCAGAATAGAAGAAAAAGAAATAGAAAAAAATAACAAAATATAAAGATCTACAAATTGAAATTGAAAGGCTGTGGCAGAAGAAGACCAAAACAATCCCAGTAGTAACTAACTGGTGCCCCAGGTGCAATTCCAAAACAACTTGAAGAGCACCTCAACACCATAGGGGCCACAGAAATCACCATCAGCCAATTACAAAAAGCAACTTGACTGGGAACAGCCTATATTCTGCGACGAAATCTATAATAATAATATTGATAATAAAATTCAGCCATCCCAGGTCCTTGGGAAGGACTCGATGTCTGGATAAAACAAACCAGTCAATAACACCCATCTGATTGTGTAAACAAGAAATAATGATATAATAATAGTCAGGCAGGTGAGGGGATACCACCTTCTTTGGATCCTGGTGCTCCCTCCTCCCATGCTGTAAGAGCAGAGCTCCTTAGGGCATTTGGCCCATACTGAGCTTCTAGGAGGAAAGGAATGAGTCAGCAGAGGGGGAAGGATTGTTTAAAAGCAAAAGTTTGGCTCTCCCAGCAGGAGAGCCAGCCAAATAGGCAGGAGGATTGCAGGGAACCGAAGATACATCAGGACTGGGTCCTTGTAGTTTGAAAATGGATTCATTATAGAATTTTATTGTCAATTCCCCACCTCTCAAATCATCAGCACTTAAAATAAAAAACAAAACACTGTAAAGCAGTTAAACAGTCTAAAGAGTTATGATCTACTCCTTCCATTGCCATAGCCGAGGTGCTCCTTGCGTGACTGTCCCTAAATGACTTCAGCAATTTCTCTGTAACAAGCTCAAGTTCAACTGGGTAGAAGCCCTGCAGGAATTTTTAATGAGTTGCCATCTACCCACAGGTATGATTTGTAGGAGTCAGTGCTCCCCAACAAGGTTTTGCAGAAAGCTATTAAATAGAAGCAAAAACAATCCAGAGAGATATACAGACTGACTGCAAAGCCTGCTGTTTCATTGCAAACCAGACAGCAACTCACGGATAACTTTTTAAAAAATTATACGGAGTATTTCTTGACTAGGCTTCAAGTCTGGCTCAGATAGATTCAGTTTTGGCACTTCGATATCTCAACATTTGGTGGCAGGTGCTTCGTTTTGACAGGATGCTAAACGTGTGATAATTTATATTCATGATGGCATACTTAAAAGTGCCACTTGCACGTCATTAATTAATCCAAGGCACACCTAGCCATGCTTTTCTATGCACAAATATACCTCTGAATTTTGCTTTGGCTTGTAATAGCATTACATTATGGTCCTCCAATGGAGTAGAATATAGGTGGATTGAATGCAGATAACACAAAACTATTTAGGGCAGTTAAATTCAAAACAGATTGTGAGGAGCTGTCACAAAATGGCAAATGTGGTTCAATGTAAGCAATTGTAAAGTGATGCATATTGGGGCAAAGAACCCCAACTTCACATATACACTGAAGGGATATGAGCTGTCAGTGACTGACCAGGAAAGAGATCTTGGGATCATGGTGGACAGCTCATTGAAAGTGTTGACTCAGTACACGGCAGCTGTGAAAAAGGCTAAACCACACCCTCGTGTCTGATCTCAGATGCTGGGGTGTGGCTAAACGCTCCCTGAGTCTGACATCAGATGCAGGGGGTGGGGCTAGGGGGCTGTGGCGGCAGCAGAACCCGGGCCGCCACTGGCCTCCCTCCACAACTGGTCCATCTGTCTCAGTATTGTCAACACTGACTGGTAGCAGCTCTCCAAGGTTTCAGGCAAGAGTCCTAGTCCTACGTGGATATGCCAGGGAGTGAAACGAGGACTTTCTGCCTGCAAGCGGATACTATATCCAAAGGTATGGGGGCAATTAGGCAAGGGGGGATGAACATCCCACTGCAGCTAGGGTCTGGGGGAGAGGGCACCAAGGCAGCCTCTGGCCTCAGGCAGGGTGTTCCCTTGCCCTCTCCTGAAATGAGCCGGTGAATGAAGCACTCATCCACTGGGAGCACGAGGCACAAACCTCTTCCCGCCAGCCACTGTTTCATTGAAACACTGGTTGGGCTGGGGCGAGGGGAAGCCCAGCCAGCCAGCATTTCAATGAAATGCTGCCTGGTAGGATGGGAGAGGGTCTGAACTGACTCTCTCCAGGACAGTAGTCATACCCTCTGCATCTGACATCATGTGTAAGGGGCATGGCCAATACCAGGGATGCGGCCCATCAGCCCCTGCATAGCTTCTCCAACCAGCAGTTCATAGAATCGCTGACTGGGAAAGGAGCTCCCAGTCAGCAATTCCATGAACTGCTGACTGGGGAAGCTCTGTAGGGGCTGACGGGCCCCGTCACTGGTATTGGCCACGCCCCCTGTGTCTGACATCAGATGCAGGGGCGTGGCTTGGGAGTGCTCCCCATGCATGCACACTTAGAAATACTAGGGACGGGGGAGCTGCTGGGGGACTGTGCCCTCCAGCCACAGGCAAGCTCCCTACACCCCTGAATCTTCCACTGATTACTGCCCCATCCCCCAAGGGGAATATTTTACAGCAGAGACAGTGCTCACCTATAGTCATCCATCCAAATGCAAACCAGGGTGGCCTTTGATTAGCACAAGGAAGAACTCCTGCTCACTACCACAAAACCAACTCTCCTCTCTAACATAAAACACACACAATTCAATGACAATTATATTCAAAGATGTATGTGGAATGTGACATCACACTGCGGTCATGTCACTAGTTTTCCAGGAATGAAATGACCCAGGTTGTGCCAAAGGCCATGAGATGCTGCCATTTGACATACCCATCATCACCTGGACATAGATAATAATATAAGGAAGTTGAAAATTATATGAAGGAGACATTGTGGTCTTTTTAAAAACACACACACATTCATTTTTCTATGGTTTCTGACCAAAGAGATTTCTAGAACTTTACACAAACCTATTTATTGGAGCCAATAGTGGGATGAGTGTCATGATGACCAACAATGCTTCTCTTATACTATATTCAATTCTCTGGGAAAGACTCAATGAGGCTATTCTCACAACCAGGAGAAACTGGGCTAAGGGAGCCTAGCCCGGCTTCTCCTGGTCATGTGCTGCAATGGGAGCCATGCAGCTCCCAGCAGCAAACTTCCCAAAATATCCCTCCCCTTCAGCTAGGTTAGCAGAGCGAAGCTAACCCCATTTTTCTGATCGTGAGTTGCCACAGTGTGGCTCTGCAGCGTGGCGACTCACAAGGAGACCCCTGACAGGGAGGCTGCAGCAAGCCTCCTGGCCTCGGGGGTCTCCCCAGAATGCCCTGCTCACTCATGCAAGTCATCCTGGGACTTCCAGGGGCCAGGTGGCCCTCAATCCCCACCACCCCTACTGGTTCCGTGATGGAGCTGGTAACCACGTGGGTGCCCGATTCGGCTGTCCAGGGCGAGCTCCCTGCTCGTCTGTGGGGAGAGTGGGCTAAGCCCACTCTCCCCACAGAACCTGGTTAGGCTCTACATACGGATTGTGTGTAGCGCCTCAATGTTTTTTCTCTCCAGCAATGTTTTCTTGGGTTATGAAGAATCGTGTCCTATTCAGATGTTTGCACAAAGAGTTGCTGTGGTGGAACTGCAGATTTATTTGCTTGCTTGCTTGCTTGCTTGCGTGTTTGCATACTTGTTTTAAACAACCCCATATACATTCTTACCATTATTATTGTTAGTTTATGGTGTGGAATAGAGGCTCCCTGAATTTGGCAACTGAAGGGTGTAGTGATTCCCCCCTCCTCCTTTCTTAACTGTGAGTTCCAGAAGGTCTTTGGAATCTTCTGGAGCTTCCAAGCCCAGCAGAAGCAGAAAGCTCCTGATCTGAGAGGGAGAAAAGGTTTGGAAACTTCTGTTTTATGAACTTGCTTCTTTATTGCAGTTGCTCTTCAATCAAGCTGTTCACCAGTTTGAGACTCTGGACAAGCCCTATCAGCTCATTGCACGTTTATTTTCTTTGTTTCAGCTGCACACCCTAGAGACCTCTTGTAAGAGGGATAGGAAGTGTGCAAAAGTGCTATTGGGACAATTTTCTTAAAATAAATAGACTGGGGGTTTGTGTTTGGTTTGGTTTTCTTTATCAAGCCACGTGCTACTTTGTGGAAGAGAAGCTATCATAGAATAGCCTTACGATGACATTGTATGTATGTTTTATGATTTGGACCATTTTGTAAACAGATATTTGAAGTTTATCTTTATATGTGCTTAACCAATCCATATGTACAAAGAAATTGTAAATGCTTATAAATCCTTGAGTTTGGCATGAGAATTTTTCTTTCTTGCAGCCACTGGTGGAAATACATTGTCTCAGAAAATATAGAGACTTGAACCCCCAACCCCCATTTCTTGAGTAAGAGGGGTTACACTTGCTTTCTAGATGCCCAACAGGAGTATTCCCTTTCCAAGTATAAACGGTGCCAGCTCTTAATACTAGCAATGGTGTTGAACTGAGGAAGGGGAAGGGGAAGGCAAAAGCAAAGTACTCCCTGCATCTCTCCCAACTTCCTCTGAAATCCAGGCCCAATCGAAAAGGGGCTGGGGGGCTGGTGACAGGTGTTATCTTGTCCTTATTATCAGGTCTCCCTATCAGCAGCCCCCCCCCACCCCGATTATGTTGTGTCTGTGAGGGAAGCAGTTATAAAACATTTGGCGATGAGATTTTGAACTGGCCTACAAAAGGCCAGTGTGAGCCCCCCAAAGCTTGTGATAGTTCCTGCATCTTCCTTTCGTTGCATTTCTAGGCCTATATTCCTGAACTGCTGCATTACAGAACCGGCTGGCCCAGTTCAGTTTGAGTGCAAACTGCACTCGAACTTGACCGGACGAGTTTAGTCTGACCCCCCTTTAAACCCCCCGGTTTGGTCCGGGGGGCGGTTGTGATTTTTAAAAAAATCAATTTCCCCCTCTTTACCTCTAGCCCCTTTGGGGGGCTTCCTAAAGACCACAGGGTGCGGAGGGGGTTGTCTGAAAAGTTCACCCGTCTCCCTGCTGGCCTCGGTAATCACCACTGTGGCCCATTCGGATGCACTTTTTGGCCCTTCTGGGCCTCCGTATACTGGCGCGGTGGCTATTTTTCCTGCTGCCGCACATGTGCAAATGGCCTCTGTGAAGCCTGGCATAGCCCAGGGCTGTGCAGAGGCCATTTGCACATGTGTGGTGGCCATTTTTTGGCCACTGCGCATGCACAAATGCCTGCATGCACAAATACATGCAGAGACCAGGGCCCCAATGAAATGCCAGGTGGAGTGCTGCTGCCCCACGCAGGATTGCGGGTGGAACAATGCTGCTTGAGGCATCCTGCAGGTGTTGCCTAAATGCGGGTAAGCACCTGCTGATTAATTTTTCAAGGGGCCCCCCTGGCACTGCCCTTACCGGCCACTACTGTTTAGACACTCCATATGTCAGAGCCTGGACGCATGTGTGGATGGGGGGGCACTGGGTGCGTGGACAGATCTTTAAACCCATTTTAAACTCACGGGTTCAGTCTGGCATTTCACTATATGCAGATCTGCTGGTGTGGGGAATCATGGGAGAGAGGAGCCCTGAGCTCCAAGGACCCCAGGAGAGCAGAGTTGGTAAGTAATTCCTTGTTTTATACTATTTTAATGCCCCCCCCACCCTTGAACCGAGCCTGAAGTGGCTCAAAGCCAAGCTGGGCCCCCATTTGAGGGGGGGGGGGAAACAAACATGCCTGGTCCCGTTCAGATTTGAACTGAACTGGGCAAACCAGTTTTGTGCACATCCCTATTACCAAGACAGTTGGAGCAATCACCGGGGTAACCGTCCCCTCAGCTTTCCTTCATCTAGCAACCTGGCTTGATATAGAACCCCAATGGTCTGACACTCTTGTGAGAGAGCGGTCTGTGGGAGAAGGGGTTGTTTTGTCGACACACATTATTAGAGATTTTGCTCAGCCTCCCCTATGAAGGTTCTTCTCATGAATTCAGAGGAGGCGTCCCCATGGCCTGGCACTCTTGAGTGAGCATGATCCGTCTTGGGTCAGCATCCATCCTCCTCATACATGTCGAATCACTCCTTTGGGGCAATGCTGATCCTGGTGACCGGCCCTTTTCATGAGGAAGCATAGGGACCACAAACCCCACAAAGGGAAGGGGTTGGGCCCATTTCTCCAACCTTTCCATGAAAAAAATAGAACTTAGCTGCTCAAGAATCCCTGGTAGGGGCTGCCTTTTAAACCCAACCCTGGGTACCCCCCCCATCATTTATTCAGTTCCCGGTGCTATAATGGGGCGCCCTGCTTATGTTGCCCTGATTATGTTGCTTATGGAATGTGTATGCTTGTGAACATACATAATTGTTGCTTCAATCTTGAGGAGCAAAACACTTAATAACCGTTTTGTCATCCTGTCCCTTTTCCATCCTGCTTGCCAAGTGCGGGGAGCAAGGGACAGTGTGGAAAGAGGGAATGCCCCTGTATGACTGTGCCACTTAACAGGCTGACAAGCTTTGGATGGGACATGGCGGTGTTTCTGTTTCTGGGCAACTCCATATTTGGATAGGTGAGAGGAGGGGCTGGGCTGCTGCTCGGAGAGGCGGCCAGCAAGAAGTGCTGCGGCCATGGAGCGGCTGTATTCCTGGGCAGGTCTGCGCCGCTGTCTCTATGATTGCAATTTGAAAATCAAATTGGCATGAAAATCCAATTGAAAATCATGGCATGAAACCATGGTTATGATGGCATCCGGGATCGGATGCAATGCTTTGGTGGCCAAACCAGCAGTCTCGATGGAAACAACAACAAATATTTATATATTGCTTTTCAACAAAAAAGATCCCAAAGCGTTTTACATAGCAAAATAATAAATAAGTAAGTAAGTAAATAAGATGGATCCCTGTCCCTGAAGGGCTCACAATCTAAAAAGAAATATAAGATAGACACCAGCAACAGTCACTGGAGGTACTGTGCTGGGGGTGGATAGGGCCAGTTACTCTCCCCCTGCTCAATAAAGAGAATCATCATGTTTAAAAGGTGGTGGCAAACCTTTGTGCAAACTGAAGGTTTAAATTAGAATGTGGTGAGGCAAACCGCAGTTTGCTTTCAGCTCAAAACAATGATTTCATCAATTTGGACATCATGGAGTTCTATCCTCTCCCCTGTTTAACTTCGCTTTTGTGTTATATCTGAATTTGGCCTATGAGAAAAGAGGGAAGGGAGTCTGATCTCAAGAGAAGAACTGAAGAGGAATTTGATCTTGCCTCCAGTTTTGACCTCACAGATGAGGCCGATGAAAGTGATGGACAATCCTCGGTAACAGAAGAAAAAACACGAACAGCTCCTATGCCAGGGGACCCAAGACTTAGGAGAAGTGTGCACGACAGGAGACCACCTAAAAGGCTTCAAGATTTTGTCACTAAATTTTGGTTGTTATAAAGGGGAGGGATGTTGTATTCTATCTAGTAATCTTTTGTGTTTTGTTATTTAAATGTTTGTCCCAGTGGAGATCCTGTAGAGAATGTGCTGAGTAGAGTCAGAAAGAAAAGGTCAGGAGAGGAGAAGGAGAAAATGGAGCTCTGAATAAAATCCCAGTTAAATCTACCTAAGATCACGTTGTGTTTATGAGGGAAGCAGTTATAGAACAGGCTTATACTTGCAAAGGAAATATGGTGGTAGGGAGGCCTCAGTGATGGCTGCAGACTTAAGATCTGGATGCTCCTGAGAGCACATGCGGCAACACCCATTTCTGCAAGGAAACACAGGAAAGCTATTTCCACTATTAGTGGATGCTCACATGGATGCTAGGAAGCATAAGCATTGGGAACTACATCCTCATGGAAACTGGTAGGAATATCCAGGACTTAAGTCTGGATCCTCCAGGGCCTCCTACCTTGCCCTTGCCTCTACTATGCCATCCCCCAACAGGGAAAATTTAGGGAAAGAGGCAATGGCAAGGAGGGTTGGCTGTGTGGACGGGGGTCAACTCAGCATGCCATGTGACACATAAGTTCTCCTGGACCAAGTTCTAAATGGAGCCCTTTTTAACTAAGTTAATTTGGACCCAATCTGGGCTAAGCCCAAATTTGAAGTGGGCCTTGCCTGTCTGTGGGTCAATCTGCCAGATGTGCTCTTTTTATGTATTTTGCGTGTGTGCTTTCCCCCCTCCCAAGCTTAAGTAGCTGTATGAACATTTGTTTGAAACCTGGCTAAATTTCGCTTCCTTCTCCCAATTTCTTTGCCCAGTACTTAGCTACAGGAAAGAACCATACTTTCTTAAGGAATCAGCATGAGGCATTAATGGCATTAAATAAAATCCCCTCTGTATCTTCTTTCACTGCCAGCTGATATCCTTCAGTGAAGTAGAATGAAAGGCCTATACCAAGGATCATGTTATCGCTCAAATAAAGACCAATGGGACTAGAATTAAAACATATTAGTTTTCTAGAAGTGCAGTCTCTATATGGGAATGGGGCTAGAGGCACTTAACAAATCCTGATCATCCCTAAGAGACTCTTTAAGGGATCACACCACAAAAGAGTGTACAGGCAGGCAAATCTATTTGAAGAATGCAATAAAAAAAAAAAGACACCCCTGAGAAATAGTGCTTGACAGGAAATTGAACTGAGTAATAATTCTCTTGTCTGCCCTTGTAGATGTAAGCTGGAGAGTCAGGACTGTTTGACCATAACACCATGAGCCTTGTGCAGTAGATCAATATAACAAAGTAATGGAACAGCCAAGAAACTGTTGCCATGTATTTATATGAGGTCAAAAGGCTCAGAGAGGGGCCTTTCGAAAATAAATTTGAGCAATCAGAAAAGGAACTTTTCCTTTAGAGAAATGAAGAGGTGATTTTAGCCAACTTTTGTCAGTTTTGAAGATATCACTATCAGAAGTTAACATCAAATGTGTAGGCCACGAAATAGAGAAGTTAACATCAAATAGGTAGGCTGTGCAATAGACTTGACAATGTACAGGTGATTTGGGCACAACCTAACCCAGGTGTTGCACTCGTAAATCCATCTCTTTCAGTGGAAATGAGTTCAGCATGTGAATCTTAAAAGATCCCTAACTTTAGCTGACTTGCCCCTGTGTGTGTGTGTGTGTGTGTGTGTTTGAACTACTAAAAATGAAGTGAAATTCTTGTATATGAAAGAATTTATCTGTAACCACTGAGAAAGAGCAATAACAGTAGCAATAATAACATGCCATTAGCTTAAACTTTCTTCTCAGCAAGGAAATTTTCTCAAAATGTTTAACAGAAGAATTATGTCATACTTAGGCTTGGTTCACACATAAAGAGTATGTTCATGCTAACTGGAGTTAGCAGTTCATGCTAACTGGAGTTCAAAATCCTAACTCCAATTTGCGCCGCCGACGTACAACAAACTGTGGCCAGCAAAAGTCTAGTTTCAGGACGTCCCAGCAAGCTCCGCAGCCCAGCTGTGGGCAAAGCATCATCATAACAGCAAAGTGGCTGTGATTGGCCACAATCTCAAAGGGGGCATGTCCTTCACGCTCCACTAGCTTCCTCAGGCAGATGACAGCTTAACCCTTTCCTCACGCTGCTCCTAGCTATGTGCAATGGAGCAGTCCAGGGCAGGGAGAGAAAACTGTTGCTCTAACTTAAGAGGAAGCCCATTGAACTAAATCATTTACTTCTGAGTAATCCCAGCAAGCCTGCAAACTGTTCACAAAATGCAGATAAACAGCTACTATTTCATGACGCACATAAAAATGTTAATGTCAGTGTAAGATCCGAAACAGGCTGTGGCTGTGTGATTGGAAGTGGGGGTGGGTTATGCGACCACCCAGGCCATAAAATAGTAGCTATTTTTCTGAGTTTTGAGAACAGTTTGCAGGCTTGCTGGGATTACTCAGAAGTAAATGATCAAGTTCAATGGGCTTCCTCTTAAGTAAGAGTGCATAGGATTGCAGCTGTAGAAGTGTGGCTTGCTTTTAGAGGTGTGTGTATACACAAGGGATATAGAAAGAATGATTTTACTTTGTTGGGAAACAAAAGACTTTACGGCACCTTGCGGCAGGAATTATTAGGAGGTTTGTGTCTCTTTAGATTTCATGGCACACATTGCTGTTGCCAGACAGAACAGGGAAGAGAGGGAAGGACGTGGGAGGGGTGGGACTGAATCCCCGAGAAGTGATTGTTGTCAGAGGCACTTAACTCCAGTTAGGGACGAGTCTGCCTTCTAGCATAATGTGTTGGTGGCAACACAGTTATCAAGTGGCAAACCATTGAGAAAACCTCAGGTCCCAACTGGAGTTTGTCAAGGAAAACTAGAGTTAACTTTTGAGGCTTAACAGAGATTTTGTGTGTTCAGTTGTACTATAGTTAAAAGCTCTGGCAGCTTTAACTGCAGTTAAAGTGTACATGTGGACTGACTCTTACTGTCTCCATTACATTGCCTCACTAGAGCCAGAGCTGACCTCCCTCCACCTTTCCACTCAGTCTTGTCCTGTGCCTGAAATCCTCTGCAATACAAAGAAGCCCTCTTGATGTTGTTAATCCAAGCCCCGCTCATGCTTGAGCCATGCCAGGCCCTCCCATTAAGCAGCTGCCTCCCCACATAAGGCAACCGCCCAATCAGGAGGAGTCCTTCCAGGAAGCAGAGTGAAGTGGTTGCCTCATGGGCAAGTGTAAGGAGGAACATAGGGAGCACCAAGTACGGGTCCCCGCCAGCACAGCTGCCACTCTACAGGCCTCCCAGGTGCCCACCATCACCTCCCTTCCTTACCCCACTAGGGCATGCTGTTTTCCCCTCCTTGCCCCACTGGGGCATGCCTCTTCTTTCCCCTCCCCGTCACAAGCGAAGAATGCCCTTGCCACCTCTGCCTAGCTGGTCTGAGAGTGTTTGCCTACTACCACTGCTAGCTTGGCAGCATTGCCTCAGAATTCATCCACAGATTCGTGGGGGTGGGGTGGGGGCATCATATTATTCTTTGCAGCACAGGCCACAACCATGTGTTAAGGTCAAACATTGTTAATCAACACTTGCGGTTCTTCCTCTGAGAACAACATAATGCACATACCATGGTCAGGCTCAAATATCCTGGTACTCACTAGAACTAACGATAATTCCACAGCCTCATCGTCCAGCAGAGAAAGTGCTGTGCCAGTGAACAGCCAGGCCTCTGTGAGCAGCGCTCTGCCAGGAATCCTGTCACCTCTTCAAGATCAGCCAGAAACCCACATCAGCCACTTAAGCACAGAATTGCCTGGAATGGTCATGCTGCCATTCAGTCTTATGATACTCTGCTGGGTCTAGCCAGCGAGCAAAAGTAGCAGCACTTATTATTTTGGAAACAATCTATTGTTTGCGGTGACAGCTTGTAAAATGCATTTCATATAGGATGCTGTAACAATTCTGAAAGGCAGTTACCTCCACTCGCCAGTAATGCTGTGCTTTGAGCTCATAAATGAAAAATGTGCATCCGGCCAGAATAGAAAAAGTAATTTCTATTGTGCATAAACTCCCCTCTTGGTAGTCCATTTGCAAACTGGTTTGAAAGTATGGAGTTCACGACAGCTAAGAACTAGGAGATAAAAGAAATGAAATCCCATAACTTCCATACAAAACAAAGTTCCAGCCCAATTTACAACCCTATTGTTGATAGCTTTAGAGCTTTATAGGATAGATTCAGACACACACTTAACCATTAACCAAGCTATTTCTACATGCACATGAAGTGAGCTTTCAGCCTTATGATGCACTGATGTACAATAGTATGCCTATAAGAACTGCTCACTGAAAATCCCATGGCTGCTTTTCAGTGGGTGTAATTAGATTATGTTAAAGTGATTGGCACAATTAGAGGGCCAGTTTATATCTGCTATCCACACAGTGGCAGCTGTGAGAAGCCAAATTATATGGGTGCCCCAATGCTAGGTTTGCTCTTTGTACGAAAGGCCAAAATGTAGTTCAAATGAAGCGTTAAGGTGCCAGGGAAATCTCTCATAAGATGATGTTTCTAGCATTGTTGCCAAGCTATGTAGGCAACCCTTCATAACAATAGCTAAATGACATGATTCACCTCCCTAGTGGCAACCATGCTGTTGGAGTAATGTGTGAACAGGGCAACACATGCATATCAATGACTGGTAAAGCCAGACACACACGCACACAAATTTTTATACCTACAGGAAAAAACAACATGAATGTGGCAAATGCATCTTCTAATTACTTCAGCCTTGAGAGCAGTGACCAGGACACTGATTCAGAAAGGAAGTGCCAGCCATCTCAGGCGGATCCTGTAGTCCTGGAGCTTGGGCTGTAGAGAAGCTGGATGTGGACTCCGACATGGTTACCATTGTGGGAAAACCTTTAGGCAGGCCACTGGAGTACCCTGCGCCATGATGCCCAAGCCAGAACCTCCCACATCTCAGCCCCCACCCCCAAGGAATGACCAAACCATTAACCTTATGCCATGTCTGGTGATAGAGGGCAAGGCTCCAGGTGAGATGTCTATCACCCAGAGTTCAAAGAGAGGGTGGAGCCTAGAACAGGAAGTAGGGCAGATGGGGATATAGGTGCGCAGTTAGGCTTTGGAAGTGGTCAGAGCAAGTTGTCTGCTCCCTGCAAATGCTGCTGGGTGCTGCAGATCAGGTCTCTGACAATGCTGCAGATCCATCCCAACTATTCTTCAGTGCCAGGTCTCAGGTCCCCCTACCTGTTGGGTGGACTGCCCTTGCCTGTGCCACCCAGATCTTTTATTGGAAGAGCCCAATCTGCAACCTTCTGCAGGTCTGTCACAAGGACTGGACACACATCCAAATCCACATGTAGGACTGTTATTCTGATTCTAAGTACACTTTTCAGGATGTAAGTTCTATTCCATTCAAGGAGATTTACTTCCAAGCAATGTGTTTTGGATTGAGCTGTCAGTCATTTTAAACATAGAAATATACCAGCTTAATTGCTTTGTGGATTTCTTCCTTACAGCTGTCTGTTGCAGTCAATTTGCCTGTTTCAACTATCTTCTGAAGGGAACACATTGTTTTCCTTATCTCCTGTGTACAGATGAATAAGAAACAGTTGAGCAAAAAAGATGAATGAAAACCTGGACCACTTCTCTCCCAACACTGGGAAGCTTAGCATCCATCTAGTGCCGCAAACATGAGGAGGACCCTGGAGACAAGAACATTGAATAATTGCTGGGAAACGAAAATTCATGAGAGCAAGTGTTGCATAAGAACTTGTTCTGGCTGCTGTGCTAGGAAGATGAAAGGACAAGTGTTTTCATGATGCATAAGAAGCACACTGGTGGGGAAGGAGCTGGGGAAGGGGGAAGCGAGAAGGAAGAAATTGTAGCAGAAGGTGTAGAGGCCTTCTGCCAAGAAAGGGTATGGTCAATGCACCAGCCTGCCTAATTATTCTGGAGATCTGGGATATCAATATCCTCCTAAGCAAATATCCTATGTTCTATCTGGACAAACCAGATCTATCTATCTATCTGTTCTATCTTCTGGACAAACCAGCCTGACCCTGAATACATTTCGTCCAATGCACAAGATTACATCTAGCATTCAGTTCCACATAAGAAACTGCCTTATACTGAGTCAAACCACTGATCCAGGAGTCTCAGTACCCTGACTAGTAGCAGCTCTCCAAGGTTTCTGACAAGGATCTTTTCTAGTCCTACTCGGAGATGACAGGAATTAAACCTGAGATCTGTAGCCACTTGTGCTTAATCATAGCATAAGATATTATAAAGCAGTGGTTCCCAACCTGTGGTACTCCACATGTTGCTGAACTACAACTCCCATTATCCCCAGGCACAGGTTAGGGATTCCTAACCTGGAGTACCACAGATTAGGAATCCCTGATATAGGGAAACAGAGTTGGGGATGTGAAAGGTAACGGTTACAAATAGGCTCAGAAAAAGAACCATATTTCTTTTAAAGGGGGAAAGAATGATATCTTAAAGAATGATTTTCTCCTGATCTGTGCATCAACTCTTCACATAACATAGTGAAATCTTTGCTTTACAAAGCTATTCCTTTGGCAACAGAGTACTGCCATGGTGCAGTAGTGCCTTGGAGAGTACTGCCATGGTCACCATACCTCTAAAAGGACAGTGTAGAACTGGAAAAGGTGCAGAAGAGGGCAACCAAGATGATCAAGGGCCTAGAGCACCTTTCTTATGAGGCAAGGCTACAACACCTGGGGCTTTTTAGTTTAGAAAAAAGACGACTGTGGGGAGACATGATAGAGGTCTATAAAATTATGTATAGTGTGGAGAAAGTGGAGAGAAAGAATTTTTTCTCCCTCTCACATAACACAAGAACTAGGGGTCATCCCATGAAACTGATTGCCAAGAAATTTACCAGCAAAAGAAAGTACTTTTTCACACAACATATTTATTTTTATTGTTAGATATCTTTAACCTATGGAATTCTCTGCCACAAAATATGATGACAGCCACCAGCCTGGCTGGCTTCAAGAAGGGCTTAGATAAATTCATGGAGGACAAGTCTATCAATGGCTTCCTCACTCTAGTCTTGAGGGCTATAGGCCACCTCCAGCCTAAGAGGCAAGATGCCTCTAAATAGTGCCAATTGCAGGGGAGCAACAGCAGGAGAGAGGGCATGCCCTCAGCTCTTGCAAGTGGGCTTCCCAGAGGCATCTGGTGGGCCACTGTGTGAACCAGGATGTTGGTCTAGTAGATAGGCCTTGGTCCTGATCCAGCAGGGATGTTCTTATGTGCATCTTGGTAGCTGCTGCTGTTTGCTGCTGGTAGCATCTAGAAAAATGGACTCCTCTGCTCTGTTATAGCCAAGGATATGTAATGGCCAGAGTGTTGGATGTGGACTAGAAAGCTCAGGTTCAAATCCCTGTTCATCAACAAAGCTTACTAAGTGACCTTGATCCAATCACTATGTGGGTTCCAATGTAACAGCAGCACCTGAAGTTGTTGCTGCTGCCCTCGGAGCATGCACCATTTCCTCCATCCCAGTGAGAGCCTCTACTCCTGGTCCCTGTAATGATATGACACAACTGGTCACGTCATATGAACCCACCAATCTCAGCATATCCTACCTGACTTGCAACAGGGAATCTGACATCTGTAACTTAGATTTGAAGTGAGGGACAGAAGCCAGGTTCCCAGTCACAAGTAGGGTAGGATATGCTGAGAATGGTGGATTCGTATGACACAAGCAAACTTGGTATATTGTTCTCAAGACTGGAAGTAGGGCTCTCATGTGCTTCCAGGGAGATACAAGAGGGGATGGTGTATGCTCTCCTGGGTTCTTTGAAAGAAAGAAGGCCTAGCAATAAATAAAATACTACTAACTGGAGGGTTGGCACCTGTTCCCAGTGTATATGTATGTATACATGCATGCATGCATGTATTTATTATATTTATACACTGCTCAACTGACCAGAATCCTCAAAGTGCACACACACACACACACACACACACCAGCAGCTTACATTTTGCAAACCTTCTGCCAGTGATGGCAGTTCAGGGGGGGCAGCAAGGGCAAGGGGAAATACCTGTGAAAAATGGCGAACATCACTGCTGCTGGCACCCACCATCTTGAGGGAAACTCACAAGGCTGCCAGGAGCTCATGGGCAGGCCTCTCCACCCCTGCCATCCAGCTGGCCTCTGTGCATGTGCAACAGCCATTTGAGTGGTCAGAATGGCAGCCAAGTGCTGTGCTGGTTACTCAAATGGCCGCAGTACATATGCGGAGGGCAACTAAGCAGTGGGGGGTGGGGAAACCTCCCTGCAGGTTCCCATAAGCCTCCTGGGCTTCCCGCAGTATCCTGGGTACTAGCAGTAGAGACGTTAGCTGTTTTTAGGTATTTTCTTCTGCCCTCCCCCACCAACCACCATGACCATGTGACTTCAGTCATTTCCTAGCTCTATGAGGTCTAATTCCCCATGCTTTTCAATTGGAGAGTTTTCCCGTATTTTCCAGGAAAGTAATGAATTTTCCTAGGTTTTGGATTTTTTTTCTTACACTGGGCAAGGTCTGGAAAACAGCACACTGGGCAAGGTACTAGCGAAAACAGCACATTTCTTTCTTTGGTGGTTTGGTCTGGGAGTTTCATATCAGTGAGTCTGAGCCATTTTTGAGCCATTTTTGGAAGGGCGGTATAGAAATCAAATCAAATCAATCAATCAATCAATCAATGAGTGAGTGAGTGAGTAAGTGAGGCCCAAGCAGCTTTGTATTACAGAGGTATATGGATTGTTCATATTTTAGGAGACCTGTCCCTAAGAAGTACAATACTTATGAAAGAGTAATTTTGTGAGCTGCCCTGAGCAGTTGTGTACAGCAGGGGTGGGGTATAAATATTTAAAGTATGTAAGTGCATTTTTCTGTGGAAAGACAGCAATACATGTCCAAACCAATATCATCCAGCCTTGTTTTGAGTTTGTGGGGGAAGGGAAGCTTCTGGGGGTAGCAAAGAGCAATATCAAGTATGCATTCAATGCACATTTTTAATAACTATGCTCTTCCAGCCTCCACAACCTCAAAGATTTTGGTTTTCAGAGCTGGGAATAACCACCAAAAATTGTGCATTATATTTCTACATACATAATGCACAGTGTTTGATGGTTATACCCAGCTCTGAAAACTGAAATCTTAAGAGGCTATAATGACAATTAGCAATGGTCACCATTTCTATAACTCCATGAATAATTATTAAGTAACCCCCACTGGTACTATATAGGGCAGCAGTGATATAGGAAGATGCTGAAAAGCATCATCTCATACTGCATGGGAGGAGGCAATGGTAAACCCCTCCTGTATTCTACCAAAAGAAAACCACAGGGCTCTGTAGGTGCCAGGAGTTGAAATCGACTCGACGGCACACTTTACCTTTAATGTAAACGATATGGCTACATTTCTATTATTATACTGTCGTCACAGTAAATCCTCTCATGTTCTGCTACATGTTTTCTTTTCTTCATTGATACAGTTAAGGTCCAGGCTGTCCTTAATTTGTAAGATTAAAGATGGCCAAAGATGTTCTTATACAAGCATAGTTCTGACATGGGATTAAATAAACTTTAGGCCTTCAGGAGATGGTGGCTAATAGATTTGCATTTTTTGTAGGTGTGTAAAATGTATGCGGTTGGTACAACTTGATGAGTTAATAAGGTCGTTCTCTGGGGTGTGGAAGGCTCTGGAGGAAGGCAGGATCGGTCCTACCTTCCCCCTAGATGATCCTTGTTCTTCTGTTGGATGCACAGATCATGCGTCCACATGAGCTTTACTACTCCTGACAGGGCAGCGTTATGGAGGCCAGGAAAACGCAGCCTGGCTTCTAATATTCCTCAATGCACCACGTGAGGAGAGCAGTGCCTGAGGGGATTCCCCTGCAAGCCGGGCGCTCTAGTGCCCTGCTATGTGTCTGCTCGGATAGACACACAGTTGGGGACCCAAGTAAAAACCTGGGCGTCCCAGTGGGCAGCGTTGGGATCAGCCCCTATCCTGGGGCTTCACATGAGCATCCCTGTCTTGGAAAGGCTGCACAAGCCCAGGTCGGGCTGCTCATTTGAACAACCTTAGTGTATATTTGTGGAATATTTTGTAAAAATAAATAAATATGTGATTATCATGTGCTGTGTTAGCAATAAGCGCATAGTATCAGCCACATGCAATCACAGTTATATGGCACATGACATCACTGAACATTATTTGTGTATTTACTTATTTTTTTATCTATCATATTTTTATACTGCCTGATATGTACATTTCTAGGTGGTGTACAAAATGTACAAAAAGGTGGTGTACAAAACTCTGTTGCCAGATTTGGCTTTTTTAAAGCCAAATTTTGGGTTACGGCCCATCTGACTCATGAGTATACCCCTTAGGTTCTGGCCACACTGGAAAACAATATAAAAGAGTAAAAACAGATTAAAATTCCACAAAACACAAGAAAAACAATCTCATAAAATAAAACAGGTTATTAAAATTAATTTCAGTTCAAAGTCTGCAAAAACAGGTTGATCTTGAGAGTCTTCCTAAAAACAAACAGAGGAGATGCTTTTATTTCAGCAGGGAGCATATTCCAAAGCCCTGGGGCAGCCACAGAGAAAGCCCAGTCCTGGATCGCCACCAAACGATCAGACTTCTCCATAACCAGAATTCTCCAGAAGATCGTAATAGGCGGCAGGGTTTATGAAAAAGAATGTGCTCTCTTAAATACCCTGGGCCCAAGCCATTAAGGCCTTTATAGGTAATAACCAGCACTTCGTATTTCGACTGGAAACATAGTAGCAGCCAGTGCAATTCTTTCAGAATTGGTGTTATGTGGTCCCTTTGGGTTATCCCAGAGACCAGTGTGGCTGCCGCATTCTGTACCAATTGTAATTTCTGGATTACCTACAAAGGCAACCCCAGGAAGAGTACATTACAGTAGTCAAGCTTAGAGATTACCAGCATAGGTACAACCGTTTTAAGGTCATATGTCTCCAGAAATGGACATCACTGGCATATCAGCTGAAGATGATAAAAAGCTCTCCTAGCCACTGCCTCAACCTGAGAAACCAGAGAGAGTTTGGGATCCAGGAGCACTCCCAAGTTATGTACCTGACCTTTCAGTGGGAGTGTAACTCCATCCTGAACAGACAAATCTAAACCATCTCTCAGGTCCCAACCCCCCACAGTCAGTACCTCCATCTTATTTGGATTCAACTTCAGTTCGTTATCAGTCCATTACTTCCTCCAGGCAGGCATTTATGGAAGTTATGCCATTTCCTGATGAGGTCAATATAGAGAAATAGATCTGGGTGTCATCAACATATTGATAACATCCTGCAACAAACCTTCTCATGATCTCTCCCAGCAGTTTCCCAGCAGTAGATGTTAAAGAGCACTGGAGACCGTACGGAGCCTTGTGGGACGCCATACTTTAGCTCTCACTTTGCAGAACAGCAGTCTCCACACGACACCATCTGTAATCTACCAGAGAGGTAGGAATGGAACCATTGTAAAACAGTGCCACCCAATCCCACCCCTCTCAGGTAATCCAGAAGGATACCATAGTTGGTATTGAAAGCCGCAGAGAGATCCAAAAGGATCAACAGAGTCACACTCCCCCTGTCAATAGTCAATTGGAGATCATCCGTCAGCAGGGGCAGATCCGGGTGTGTGCACAAGGGTGCAGTTGCACCCCCTGTGAATTTGGGTCGAGTCTCAAGGAGATTGGCAGTAGCAGAAAGTCAAAAAAAGGGTTAACTTCCCTGCCAGCTCTCCCAGACTTATTCGTTCTCCTGGAGTCTTGTGCTCCTCCTCTGCTCAGCACTTGAATGTAACTGCAGAATGAGGCTGGTTGTTGAGCTTGTTGTTTCCCTTGGAGAAAGAAAGAAAAACATTTTTAAAACAATTTTTTAAAGTTTGTGTGTGATTTGTTCCCCTTTCTTAAGCCACTGTGTTTCTCTTCCCCCACTATGAACCGTGTGTATATGTGTGTACATGTAAGAGAAGTCCCATCCCATGTGTGTGAGAGAATGAGTGCTCTGCTTGCCAACAATATGCCTTCTTGTGAGGAAATTAGTACAAAAGTATTAAAAGCTTTTAAAGGAATAATAGGGAACTAAAAATGCACTCACAAAATGGATCTGGTTTTGCTTTTGTACCTGCCTTTTGTTTCTGAAGATACTAAACTGCTTATAGCTCTAATCTGGTCTCTCTCTCTGTGTGTAGGGGTGTTCTCCCCCCCTCCTTATTAAAAATATTTGTATGCTGCTTTTTTTAGCAACAAAGTTCTCAAAATGGCTTAAATAGCAAAATATGAGGAAATAGTTCTTTATCAACATGTTCCCCCTTATAATCATTACTATTTTCTTTTGCATTGTGCTTGTAACAGTAGCTCATATACCTACACATTGTCTTTTAATGGACTAAAATACCCTAAACTTCTTGAAAATAGCTTCACATATGGCTAAAATGAACATTAAGCATTTTCCTTTAGTGGTGTGCACAGAACTGGCGCCTGCCAGTTCGAAGGTGGGGAGGGGGAATCTCTTTAAGGATGGGGAAGAGTGCTCTTACCCCTCACATTGCATTTCCCCCACTGGAACTGCCTTTTAAAATGGTCCGGCAGGGCGGCAGTGTTCCTCCTTGCTGCCCCAGTGCCTCTTCAGACTGGAAGTGACTGGAAGTTGCCACTGCGCATGCGCACATCATGATATGCACACCGACATCATGCTTGCTTGTGCACATGTTGTGACGTATGCACACACAGCAGCAACTCTGGTCACTTCCGGTCCAAGGAGGCACCGGGGTGGCAAGGAGGTACACTCCCGCCCTTCTGGACCATTTTAAAAGGCAGTGCCAGTGGGGGAAATGAGGCAGGAGGAGTAAGAGCACCCTCTTTCACCCTCACCCCATGGGGCCTCCGAACTAGTTCCGTGCACATTCCTATTTTCATTCCCCCACCAAAAGTCTATTTTTATAACTTGCTGAAAAATAAGGCCTTGCACATCAGATCACAAGAATCTCATTTTTAATCTCCCTTGCCAATGAAATGCTTGAAATGCTTGGTTGAAATATTTTTATTTATTTTTTAAATTTTTATTTATTTTACATTTTATATCCTGCTCTTCCTCCAAGGAGCTCAGAGCGGTGTACTACATACTTAAGTTTCTCCTCATAACAACCCTGTGAAGTAGGTTAGGCTGAGAGAGAAGTGACTGGCCCAGCGTCACCCAGCAAGTATCATGGCTGAATGGGGATTTGAACTCGGGTCTCCCCCAGTCCTAGTCCAGCACTCTAACCACTATACCATGCTGGCAAATAAAATGCTTTGTTGTTTTTAAATCCTAAGAAATTGGGGTAACTCCATCTAACACATTCTGCTGTCCTGTAAGAGATCAAACGGGGCTGCTTGCTGCTGTGTTAGGTGTAAAAAACCTGTTTGAATTTGTTTCTGAGTTAACATGCTTAGGATTGGAGTGCATGTAGCTAGAAGTCAACATAATGTCAACTATCATACTTCGGACACATTATGTGAAAACCCAGCACCCTCGAGAAGTCTGTAATGCTGGGAAAAGTTGAAGGAAAGAGAAGAGGACGATCAGCAGCAAGGTGGATGGACTTGATAACGACAGCAGTGAATGCACCACTGAGAGACCTTAAAGGCCAAGTTGAAGACAGATCATCCTGGAGAGAATCTATCTATGTGGTCACTAAGAGTCGACACCAACTTGACAGCACTTAATCAATCAATGCATATATTTTATTATGATACACATCCTGTTCCTCCTCCAAAGAGTTCAGGGTAGTGTACATGTTATTCCTCCCCACTTCTATCTTCACAACAATCCTGTGAGGCAGGTTTGGAGAAAGGAGAAAGTGTGTCTCATCTATGGTCACAATGTGAGTTTCATGACCGAATGGAGGACTAGGACCGGGAAGACCCGAATTTGAATCTCCATTCAACCATGAAACTCACTGGGTGATTCTGGGCCAGTCATGTATGTCTCAGCATAACCTTCCTCACAGGGTTGTTGTGAGGATAAAAATAACCATGTACACTGCTCTGAGCTCCTCGGAGGAAACACAGGATATAAATGTAATAAATAAATAAAATAATAAATAAAATCATAGTCTTAATACTCTAATCACTACACCACACTAGTTGTCAACTGTATTGTGTATTGATTGCAGGAGAAATCTGATGCAGAAGAAAAGGGAGATGCGTTTTTATCAATGAAGCAAACTAGTGGAGGGGAGAGTGTTGGATACCTTTAAGAGAGCATCAAAGGGCTTAGTTATCAAAATGTGGGGAGGCTGTGGGTCCTGGGCAAGCCCTGTGGGCCCAAGCCCTGGACCTTTTAAGTACCTGGCAACAAGTACCTCCCTCTGCATGGGAGAGAGGAAGAGTGGCAGGAGTGCCCATGAAAAATCTGGTATTGGCAGGTATGTTCAGAATTTCTTCTAAAAATACAAAAATGAAAATAAATCTTTCCCTGAGTGTATTTTGGCGTAAAAAGTAGTGAATTCAGCTGTTTTTAGTGGCAAGGCAAGGTTGGTGGTGGAGAAGAAAGAGAATACAAGAAAGAGGAGGAGGAGACTGAAGGTGGTACAAAGAGACAGAAGGAGGTGCGAAGAGGTCCAAAGCAGTTTGTCCACATCATCAGGAGTCACAAACTGAAAGTGATCCAATCTAATCCTACAAGAGGAGTTGCTGGACACCTCCTCAATAGACTCTGCAGTAATTGTGGAATCCAGCTTGGCTGAAATATGAGATATTTTATCTGCAAAAAAGTCATTAAAGACATAACAGCGAGTGACTGATGGCTACAAGTTCAAATTAAAGGGGGAGTGGGTACATAGTTCCACTGGATATGAATTTGTGGAAGCAATATGGGCAAAAAAGAACCACTTATTTGCCACCCGCACTGCCAGAGCATATATCTTCAAATGTGCTCTGTTTTGCGACTTGTCAGATTCATGCCAAGTCTTCCTCCACTTGTGCTCTAGTCATCTACCTCACTGTTTCAGCTCCTGTAATTCTTCCAAATACCACGGGGCTAATTTTGAAGCAGGTTGGAGAGGATGCTTAGGAGCAATTGTGTCTACTGCTCTAGTGAGTTCATTATTCCATGTTTGCACCAGAGCATTGATAGAATCACTAGCAAAGTCAACTCTAAACCCTTCTATTGGATCCAATAAAAACTTCAGGTGGGTGGACCAATCTAATAGGACCTTCACCCCTGCAGAGGTGGGTTGTGGTTGTTGTAAGTCCTACCTTAACCAGACGGTGATCTGTCCATGACAAAGGGGGGATGACAGGAGCCCCCACCCATGGAATACCACCCTGATCAGAGCAAAAGACCAAATTGAGAATGTGACCAGCATTGTGTGTTGGTCCAGAAACCAATTGGGATAGGCCCATAGTTGTCATGGCTGCTCTGAATTCCTGAGCTACTCTGAAATGAACACTGAAGTCCCCCACCACTACCAACCTGGACCACTACAATATCAACTCCGCTACCAGGTCCATCAGCTCAGTTAGGGACTCCACTGGGCAGTGGGGTGATCGGTACACCAACATAAGTCCCAGTCTATCCTTGGTCCCTAGACTTAGGTACGTGCATTCAATATAGGCCAATTCCCTGATAGAGATCCTGGTAAGGGGAATGTTATTCTTATCATAGCCACCCCACTCCCTGCCTACATCCTCTCACCATCCTCTTACCTGCTGGGTTACAGAGTAACCTAGCAGGAGAAACTGGGACCACACCAGACCACTAGCCTCTCCCAACCAGGTCTCCATGATGCACTCTGTAATGACAAATATCTTTTCCAGGTCAGGCTGGTGGCATACTGTAGTTGATCTGCTGGTGGATTTGCTTCAGATGCAAATCCAATATGTTTTAGACTGAAAATTCACTGAGAAAGCGGGGAGGGGAGAGAAGGAACAAATAAAGAGAGAGATACCATTGGACATTTGAAATTATCATATTGCGTCAATACAAGTGGTGGGTTGCAGCATATGAAGTGTCACTGTGAGAAGGAATTAGCATAATTAAAGTTGACAGCATTGTAATGCTGTGTATTGGCAGCACAAGTAGTCCAGAACACAGAAATCAACAAACTGTACAATTTGGGGGGTGGGATTAACAAGGAATCATATAATGAATTATTTCCTTTGAAATGTATAGATATATTTAGAATTTCAATGTTCCCCAATTGTCAGTCCCACATATGCTTGTGCTAAATATATGTTATAACAATTAGTCACCAAGTAGCATGTGTTGACAAAGATTCTTTCCCTGGATTAAGTAATCCTGGATGCCCATTTAAAGGAATGACACAGATTGGGTTTTGTTTAGTGTGTAGACAGGGGGGAAATGGCACAAATTGAGTAATTATGGCGATAAGCCAGTGTGTGAGTGGATGACAAAGTTCAAGCTACAAACGTTTGGAGCAAAGTTCATTACTTGATCATGATTTTGGCTACTGTTTCCTGGTTCATTCTTGGTACACTTAAAATGACATGCAAAACTACCCAGACTGAGAGTTTTTATTTGAAATGACAACCTTCCCATTCAAGCCACCGTCGTATCAGGCAGTCCAGTCCATCCCATTAGGGATGGGCCCAGAACCGGTTTTGCCAATTTGGTTCAAATCTGGACTGGATTCAAACTGACCCTGCCTGGTCCAGCTTTGTGGGTGGGGGGACCCCTAATCTCTATGTTAAAGGTGTGGGGGCTGGGGTGGAGAAAGAAAGCAGCCTCTGTACCTTTAGAGGAGGCCACAGCGAAGGTGGCAGAGAGCCGTCAGAGGCTGTGGGGGGTGGCGGAGGGGACTCCTCCAAGTCCTCCACCGGCCTCCCGAATGACAATCCGGGCTGGCTGTAGCCCAGTGCGGGCCTGCACGCATTCACAGAGGCCATGTTTGTGACCTCCGTGCATACACGAAGGTCCTGAAAATGGCCTCCATATGTGCGCGCAGGCCCAAACTGGGCCACAGCCAGCCTGGGCTGTCAGTGAGGAGGCTGACGGGGAGCTTGGAGGAGACCCCATCACCTTCTATGGTTCTCTGCCACTTCTGCTGTGGCCTCCTCTATAGGCACGGAGGCTGCTTTCTCTCTCCACCCGCCCCCACTCCTTTAGCATAGAGATTAGAGATGCCCCCTTTAGTTGTAATCCTCAAGGATTCCCCTTTACAAGTATCCCTGAATCAGCCCACAAACTGGTTCTTAGAACTGAAGGCTGTCTGATTCAAACTCAGACCTGCACCCCACATTAGTGCAATGGGAAGGAGCACTTTTTGCTAATCCGCCTTCCTTCTGCCCTCTGCATATCTGTTACTGAGGGTCAAGGGACCCTCAGCATGTAATCTGGAGTGTTCAGGAGCTGCAAAAGGATGGGTGTTCAGCAAAAATCACCCCCTCCCGTCCGGCACAAACAGAACTTTTCCTATGAATGGAAGAAGCTCTTATAATACATTTCATTTTCCATATTATTTATTTTATTTTATTTTATTTATATACTGTGTTTCCAAAAGTGGCTCAGGGTGGTTTATGTTTAAAACACCTATAATCATTTAACAATTAAAATAAAAAAACCAATTAAAAGCAGATTAAAATTACAATTAAAACTAGATAGCATTAAAACTATACATAATTAAAAGCCATGCTAAAAAGATGGGTATTTAAGGCTCTCCTGAAAGCTTCCAATGAAGACAATCCTCTTATATCCACAGGGAGCATGTTCCACAACCTAAGAGCAACAACAGAGAAGGCCCGATCCCAGGTCACCACCAGATGAACTGGTGGCACCTGAAGAAGGACCACTCCGGATGATCTAAATGAACGGTGGGGATCTTGTAGAGAAACGCGTTCCCACAGGTAACCCGGCCTAAGCCACTCAGGGCTTTAATTTAAAGCCTTTAAAGGTAATATCGTTTTTGGATTTAAGAAGCATTATACCATGTGGAACTAGATGCGTGGTCCTTTGAATCCTCTTCAGGATATTTTACGCTAGACCAGGTAACTGGACAACTTTTACATTCCATACTAGATTTCTGATTCTATAGAAATCACAAGACTAGAACTTGTTGAAAGGGTTAACCATGCAGAAGCCCTTTTCTCTGGGCCTGCTAATGAATTCAGACTAATTTAATTTTCATACCTCTTAGATCTTGTGAAGAAAGTCTTTTTTTGTAACATTGGGGTAACTAGATTCACTTTTATCTACAGTCAATAACATTAACCAGAAGTGACAAATCATGTCCGCCTGAAGGTACGGAGAAAACATTATTTTCCTGTAATACAGAGGCAACTATTACAATAATGGCAAACATTTAGTTATTTTAAAATTCATCATGAATTTAATCACTTCAATCAGATCTTAAAATCCTACTCAAATTGTAATCTACACACCACTTCTTATTATTTCTCCTCTTAAGATTAGGGGGAAATTTCCCCCTTTAAATATTAATTCTACCACATAACCAACAAGGAGTATAAACATTATATTTCAGAACAAACAAAATGGGTCATTGGATTATTCTTGAGGATTCTAATCTTTGGGAATTCTAATCCACTGGATTCTAATCCTTGGGAAAGTGGATCAGCAGATAATCAGTATGCTTCCTTTTAACACAGTAATTTACCAAAACAACAGTTAAAAAGCTGCTGTATCTGGGAATGGGTGTTCATGGGGAAATATGTAAATTTATCTAATTAAAAAACATTAAACACCATCTTTCAAAGTAAGATAGATAGATAGATAGATAGATAGATAGATAGATAAATTGAATGTATATACCGCCTAGTATAAAAATCTCTAGATGGGGTACAGAATTAAAACATAAAATATAACACAATAAAAAGATTTAAAAATCAGATAAAAATACATTCAAAACACATTAACATTTCCCTAAAATATAACTGGCTGCTGGGTAAAAATTCCACGTCTTGCAAGAATATGTAGTTTCTATTATTTCTACAGTCAAGGTAGAATGCTGCTTTCTCTGAAATCCCACAACCCAAACAAATTATATCTATCATTGCAGGGAAATTATAACACTGTGATACTTCAAAGGTATGCATAGCTAAGCCAAATAATGCTGCTATCAATCATAACAGAACTAAGTGGAAACCAATAACAGAAAATATATCTAAAATCAACAGCTTTTTCATATATGTTAAGAATTATTTGAGTTCTTAGGACCAAACTAAATGTGATGTGAAGGCTCCATATTTGAATTCCCAACATCTTTTTCATTCTCAAAAAGTGACATTTGTAATTCTCTTGCATTGGAATCAATGGCCAATATGATGTGCAGCGTTCTGTCAGTGGTGTGAACCATGCTGGGGCTGTTGCGTAGACACAGGTAACCCTGCTGCATTTGCGAACAAGCAGCTGTGCAAGCAGTGCTAGTGCAGTGATTCTCATTCACTGTAATCAGAATAACTGCAGTAGGGCTGCTTGCACAGCTGCTTGTTCGCAACTGCAGCAGCCCCAGCATGGGCACACTCCCACTGGAATGCTGCATAACACGTTGGTCAATGAGACTTAAATCTGCTTAACTGTAGCTGGACTGTACACTTTAATTTCAAAATGCAGTTGCGAAATGTTCTTGCATCCAAAAACCTTATTAAATTCAGTATTTCAAAACTGCAGAATTCAAAAATGGTTTTGAACACATATATGATCTCCAGAATAGTTTTATGGAAGAAAAACATTCATAGCAGTGGGCTTTAAACTCTTATTAGATGACTGTTTTAATTCTGCCCCCTGTGTATAGGCAAAAATCCCCATACCTCAGAGGCATGAAGTACGAACCCTACTAAATTGGCAGAGATATTGGATGCATGCGTGCATGCACGCACTTATTTATTTTATTTGTATCCCACTCTTCTTCCAGGAAACAGGGATGTGCATGGAACCGGCTCCCTTTGAGCCAATGGTGGAGCGGGGTGGCTTTAAGGATTGGGGAGGCTGCACTTACCACCACCCACCAACCCGCTTCGCCCTCCGGCGCTCTGTGTATAAATAGTTCGGTGGGGAAGCATTGTACCTCCTTGCCACCCATTGTTTTCCTGACCAGAAGTGACCGGAAGTGCTGTGCACACACGCACACATCCTTAAAGCCGCCCCCACCCCTGCATTCAAACTGGTTGGAATGCGGGGGTTCCGAACCTCTAAGAACAGAACGCCGAACAGGTTCATGCACATCGCTACCAAGAAACTCAGGGTGGTGTACATGATGCCTCCATTTTATCCTTACAACAGCCTTGTAAGGTATGTTAGACTGATAAAAAGAAAAAATATGTAAGTAGTGAGGTCAAAAGACTCCACTGAACACTGTGGGACTTACATCTGAGTAAGCTTGCACTGGAAACCCAAAAGGAAAGAGTAGGTCCCCTGAGCCCACACACACACACACACACACACACACACACACTAAGAAAAGTGGCTCACATACCATGCAAGGGGGCATGGCGGTTGGTAGGAATACTGCCTGTGCTGCTTCTACTGCATTGCACCACAGGGCAGTTTCATTCCATTGTAAAGCTACATGTGCACAGAGTGTGCTGGTCTGTGACCATAATAAAGGAATTGATTGATTGATTTGTGCACAGAGTTGCACAATCTCTGCCACGGGATGTGGTGATGGCCACTAGCTTGGATGGCTTTAAAAGAGGCTTAGACAGATTCATGGAGGACAGGTCTATCGATGCCTACTAGTCTGGTGGCTATAAACTACTTCCAGCCTCAGAGGCAAGATGCCTCTCAATACCAGTTGCAGGGGAGCAATAGCAGGAAAGAGGGCATGTCTTTACCTCTTGCCATGGGCTTCTCAGAGGCATCTGGTGAGCCACTGTCTGTGTGAAACAGTATACTGGACTAGATAGGCCTTGGGCCTGATCCAGCAGGGATGTTCTTGTGTTTTAATGCAACAGTCTCACAACTGTGTGCATGCAACTTTACAATGGAGCAGAACTTCCCTGTTGTGCAACACTGCCAATAGTGTTTATGGAGGCACAGCAGCATGGGTGGTGCTTCTACCATCTGTGTTGCTTTGCACGTTATCTTTGCCAGTGATCCATGTACAGCAGCAGTAAACTGGTGATAATGCTGTCTTTCTAACTGTGTGATGCTAATGTAATACCTGCAATGTGGGCGGGTTGGGGGGGAGGCAGGAAGCATGGTCTAATTATCTCCAGATTAAATAAAATAACCTTTGCTGTTAAATTCTCATTGAATAATTTCACTCAGGGATTTCTACACACAGAACCAAGCAACATTTCTCAATTGTAAATGACTCTCCAAGCAGAAAAAGTGAAAAATTCTTTGAGAGAGAGAGAGCAACCTGCCAAGTTGCTCAATGCATAGTATCTCTTCCAAAGGTGCTTTCAACATTTGCATATAACCAGAGGCTCTCTGATTTGGGGAGGCAGAAATTGTATAGCTGGTGCTAATGTTATTCTGCTCAGGTATCCTTGCAGATCAGAAGTGTGTGAGGAAATGAAAAGCCATCTTTTACTGCAACTAGATTGACGTCAGTTCTAGTCCAAGAGTTAACCAGAACAAAACCAAAATGCCCTCCCCATTTAGGATTACTCCTTCCCAGAAATGATTAGTGAGCTACGAGACACAACATCTTTTGCCTTATTTATACAATGATTGCAGCTATTCAGAAAGATTGGGTCTCATGGTAGTAGCAGGAGGGTATTTAAAACTAAAAACATTTTAACCAATTATTGAGAGTAGTGAGCAATGCTGGTCTTAACATTTATTGGGAACTGGATTAAAGTGTAACTGCCCTGATGTAGGCATGTTGATACAGTCATGGAGTCACCATGCTAAGAAGTACTTTGCTATCAGAGGGCATGACCTGTCAGAAGCCTGCTCCACATAACTTCTGCCTTAAACAAGTGAACATTGGTATTAAATGGTGGCAGGGGGAACCATGCATTGACAAGTGCATTCTGTTATTTGTAAAAAGGATGCAAGTAGGGATGTGCAAAACGTTTCGGATACAAAACGTTTTGTACCCAAAACAGCCTGTTTCGGGTGTTTTGTAGACAAGACAAAACACCCATTTTCCAGATCCAAAAGTTTTGTATACAAAACAAAATGTCGCTGTTTCGGCTACAAAATGTTTTGTTGTTTCGGACCTCCATTTTGTGGTGATCTCTGAGTCAGTCTCCATTTTGTGTTTGACATCTCTTTGAATTTCCCACCCTTCCAGCCTTCTGATCAGTGACCTAAATCATGGGCTGACCTGCTGACAATTCCCTCCTTGTTCCCCATTGGCTCTTTTGCTTTTTGGCCAGGGGAAGGATTGCTAACCCATGGGGTGCTGGGTTCTGCTGTTTCTGTGGTGTTCTTAGTGTAGATTTTCTGGTAGCATATGAGAGTGGATTCTTGTTTTTCACTGAAAATCTCATATGCTATCAGAGAATCTACAATGAACACCTCAGAAACAACAAAACCCAGTACCCCACAGGCTTGTGGGTGTGGGGGTGGTTGGCACCCTATGTGCACTACACAACCCCTCGCTCTGGGCAACCCCAGTGCCCCCCAAGTGGAATTATGGAGCTGCTGAAACCTCCATTATTCCCCATGGGAGAAATCTTAAAGACACGTAAACTTCAACAAATCACAAAAGATCAGCCCTTTGCCCAATTTCTTTGAAATAATTCTGGAAGTTTCCTTGCCCCCATTGGGCACTACCACCCACCACACTCTGCTCTGGGTCATCCCTTTCCCCTTGATTTGAAGCGATACATTTGCTGGAATCCCCATTATTCCCTATGGGAAAATTCTTAAAGGTGTGTAAACTTTAAAAAAAAATCACCAAAAAAATCAGCCCTTTGCCTAATTCCTTTGAAATTTGGGTGGTAGCTTCCACCCATTGGACACTACCACCACCACCCACTCTTTTTGCCCTGGGGCCCTTTTTAAAAATCCAAATCGATTCGGATTCAGAAAATTTGGCTACAAAACAAAACAGGGCTGATTCAGATTCAGAAAATTTGGGTACACAACAAAATGGGGATGTTTCGATTCAGATACAAATCGAAACAAGAACATTCCAAAATGCACACCCCTAGATGCAAGCATCTTATTTTGCTGGCTCTGTAATCATTCTCTGACTCACAGTGCGTTTCTAGTGAATATATGGTTGACAAAATAGACACTTACACAGGAACATTATACTGAGTCAAATCATTGGTCCATTTAGCTCAGCATTGTCTACACTGACTGGCAGCGGTGGTCCAAGGTTTCGGGCAAGAATCTTTACCAGCCCTACCTGGAGATGCCAGGGATTGAGCTTGGGACCTTTTGCATGCAAAGCAGGTACTCTGCCAATGAGCGATGGACCCATTCCCACTTGTAATACCATCCCATATTACACTGCGCACAAAGATGCAGTGTTTTTCCCCTTCCAGAACAGTGTGTATCTTTCTAAAGAAAAGGTTGTATAAACAAACAAATATAATAAATATAATGTATCACTTGTGTCATTGTTACTTGTGGAAATGCCAAAGGACTTAGACGTCTGTTGGGAACTTAGCTCTTATGATAAAGATTTTTGAAGATATAGCCGAATTAGCTTAATATAGCCAAATTAGTTTAATACCATTTGGAGCCAGATTGTGTGAACTAACATTTTAACATTAATGAAGCATTTAAATGCACTGGGTTGGATCCAAATTTACTGCTACATTTGCGGAAGCTCCTTCTATGAACAAAAAACTTAATTGTGTTTATTCAAGGATTCCTTCTGTGACAGTGAGTGCAACTCTCCTTCCATTCTCAGAAAGAACTTCTATGAGTGCAGCACTAAGTTTGGATCCAACCCACTGTAAAAGATGTCATCATAAGCTATACAGTATCACTAAAACAAAATATGATATCAGGTAAAGAACTAAACATTAACAAGTGGAAATATTATCTCTGGTTGGTGCATGTTCAGTGTAATGCCTCATTCCCTAAATGGGAATTTGGAATAAAGTATGGACAAAATGTTGCCATATCCCTAATGTGGATGAGTTACTTGAACCTGTGGCTGAGCATGATGAAAAAAAGAAAGGTTAGCAGGGTGGTGGTAATGACCACCAATATCAATCACCACCGGTAATAAGCTGAAAGGGAAAGGCCTATAGGACTACAGATGGGGAGTACACTCATTTGGGAGGGAGGAGGGGAGAAAATGCAGGGGCTCTATAGATTGAGTGAGTACTCCCTTGGAACCCACTAAACAAGAGTATTATATGGCGTATATACCACTATCAGAATTGCTCCATCCAAGTTTACCCAGATATTTCTTCAGATACCCTGGAAAAAAACAGGCTATAGTGCCAGTCATTGAGACATTATCCTCAGCTTGGATCAAATATCTCTGGTGCTTCCCATTTCGACTTGAAGTACAATTTAAAGGAATGATTCTCTTGGCTAGGGATCTGGAAGAGGGATACAGGCTCCTCAAGACTCTCTGGGTCTCCTCTTCTACTCTCTTTAAGACTTCTTAGACAGCCATAGTTGTATTTTAAATCCTTTATTATTTTTATTACTCTTACTACATTATATGCTTGTAGTGTGTATTACGGTGTAATATCATCTCATACTGTGTGGGAGATGGCAATGGTAAACCCCTCCTGTATTCTACCAAAGAAAACCAGAGGGCTCTGTGGTCACCAGGAATCAACACAGATTAGATGGCACAACTTTACCTTACCACTGCCACTCTGGTTTTTAAAAAATTATTATGTAATTGCCCATCTTGCTTTATGCTGCTCAATGACTGTAATAAAGATTGATTGATTGATTCATTGACCCCTTAAGACTTAATCAGCTCTTAGACTCAGAGGGGGAAAAGATGACTAATAACAGCTACGTAGGCTTAGCCGGTGAAAGGCTTAATTCCTTAAGTTGCTGACACTTACGGGAACAGTTGTAGTTGTTCTCAGGTTCTCCCTCTTATTGGGTTTATATCTAAGATATACAATATTTTTGCCATTAAAGTAAATTACTGTTTGTTTTAGCCAAGGCTGTTGTTCAGGGGAAGGGGTTTAATGGTGGAGGGAGTTTAGCTGTTTTCTTGTGCTTTTCCCCTGCAAAGTACCTTGCTGATTTGTTTGTGTTTATATCCCTGCAATTTTGAGTTTATAGGTTATCTAGAAGGACAATGAACAATTATTCTGTTGCTTTTCTGTCTCCTCAATGAAGACTCTTAAAATACATTTGGCTAATTGCAACGGACTAGGCATGCCAGTATAGAGAGCCAGGATTACTGCCAAATGATTCTATGATCAAGTAACATGCTGCCAGAATGTAGGTGTCCTTATGACACCTAAATCTGATATTGTCCTACTTCAGGAAACTCATACAACAAAGGCACCTTCTCTATACTTAACAAAAAGTGTTTTCCTAACCAATATAACACTTCAGGAACATCAAAAGCTCACTGTGTCACTATTCTGATACCCAAAAACTGCAATTTGAGCTTCTCTATATACTTGATCCTGAGGTCAGATATATTATATTGCTTGGTGTCCTTGGAGATTTCCCTCCACTTTTTGGCTCCGTTTATACACCAAATACTCACCAAATTACATTCATTTCTTGTGTCTTCAAAAAGCTGATAAGACTAAGACTTCTAACTGGATCATCAGAGATTTTAATTCTACACTCAACTTCTTCACCGATAGATCTATTACTTTCAAAAAGTCCACTTTATTATATCATCCCTCTTCTTTTGCACAGCATCTCCAGGTTCTGGTGGACTCCTAGTACTACCTTCATCTATCTTACTGGGACTTTATATATTACTCCTCAATATAACAGTCATACTCAAGAATTGATTTGACTTTAATATCCTCCCCACTAATACCTAATCTACTCCTAGCATCAATCAGTGATCAGGGATGGTCAGATCATGATTGGAACAAAAGTACTTACACATTTGGCAACCCACCCACCCCCATACACTCAATTCCACCGTCATGGAGAGTCAATGCATCTCTTTTAAACAATACAGAATCCACTTGCATTCTTTCTGACAATATCTCTGAATATGTTTCTTTTAATCAAGACTGTAGCATAAGTACAGAGACTGTCTGGGAGGCAGCTAAAGCTGTTATTGGGGGATCCTGTATAAGTATTGTGTCAAACCTCGAGAAAGTTATGCTCCCTCTTTAAAGAAATTCATATTTTTAAATAGCTTCATTTTTAAAAGAGGGGGAAAGAAAACCTATGCAAAACTTCAACAAGCCAGAAGCAAGTTTGACCTTCTCAAATCTAATAGAGTTCTGAAACAGCTTGCATATTTAAAACAGAAGTCGTTTGAGAGAGAATCAAGGGTCACCAAATTCATCGCTCACAGAGTCTCAAAACAAATCACTCATCCAATTTATTAAGCTGGTCAAATCTCCTCAGAATATCTTGGTCATTAGAAGACATTTTACATATCTTTAGGGACATATTACATATCTTTACTAATGGTTATGAATTGACTCTCTCTTTCGGGCTACTATCTCTTCCATCTTAGACCAATACCTACCATTCCATTTTTCCTCTGAACACGCTCAATTAATGAAAAAACCATTAATAAAAGAGGAAATAAAAGATGTTATTTCCAACTTAAAATTAGACAAAGCTCCAGACAGAGATGGTTTCATGCCAATGTTCTAAAAAATTTAAATCACCTCTAACTGATCTTTTCAACTACAATATGCTCTAAACACTGCTGTCATTATTCCATCATGGAAAAAACTGAAATCATTGTGATTTTGAAACCCTACAAGGATTCCACTGACCTTATCACCCCATATCATTTATTAACCATTTATTAAAGCTGTAAAAATATTTACAGCTTTATTAATTCACCACTTAAATACATTCATCAGCTATTATGTCCATGTCAAGCAAACTGGCTTCATTCCTAGAAGAAATTTGTTTGACAACCTTAGAAGAACTTTAAACATTATTCAACACGCCCAGTCCAACAAAACACCTTTGACTATCATTTCACTTGATTCAGAGAAAGCATTTGTTCATCTAGGGCCACCATCATCTAGAAAGCATTTGTTCATCTGCAAATGTCTTGGAAAAGCCATTGCTGACCCCAAATTTCTGTCAGTTATCAAAGAGCAATATGCTGCTCCAACACTTGAATGTTACTTTTCTGCAGTTCTGTATTCAGAGAGGGACCCAACAATGTTGTCCTCTCTCACCACTTTTATTTGCCTTGCCTATTGAACCTTTGGCATAGGCTATACACAATTCTCTTAACATACAGGGATGTTATTAGCAATGTCAAACACATGATCAGTCTTTTTGCCAACATCCTCACTTTGTACCTCTCGGATACATTACCTGATATATACAGCAGGTACCCAACACTGGACACCCAAACTTTTGTTGTCCATAGTCATTTGAGGAAATCCTTTGGCAATCTCATAGCAATCATCCTTCTTTAGTTCACAACAACCCTTTTCTGTCATCACTCCTACGTTGGGACAAATGGAGGTCTATGTTAGCTCCCTCTCCCTCACCTGCCTCTACTCCATTTGGTCGAACTCAGTTTCTGCCAGCCAGGCTTCCACACACTTTTGCTATATGGAAAAAAATTACATGAAAAACTTTGCTGATCTAATTTCTAGAGGCAAACTATTTACCAGACAGCAGCTAATTGATAAATATTGCTGTTCTGCTTTACCATGGCTTGAATATCTTCAGCTTTCTAAGTTGGTTTCCTATAAAGACAATCTGCCCTTACTTTGTTGTTCACTTACCACATTTGAGAAATTCATTTTAGATAATGACTACCCTCACTCTGACTCCTTGTCAGAAATATATGATCTTCTAATATCTTCTAAATGGGACATAGTTTCGATTTATGCAAAGAAATAGGAGGAAGATCTGAACACTGACTTACCTGAAGAAATTTGGAGAAATTTGGTTCATACTCTCTTTCCTCTTTCTCTTTAAATGTAAAGGAATTTGCCTTCAAAATTTTGACGAGATGGTGTATGCCTCTACTGGCCATTTTTCCTAAAACATCCCCCAATTGCTGGAAAGGCTGTGGTTTGAAAGAAACTTTTTTCCACATCTGGTGGCTCTGCCCATTTCTGCAGAAGTTCTGGCTGAGGGTCAGTACACACATTAATGTTATCTTACAGACCTAGACTTCATTGACAGCTATTGATTTCCTTCTGGATTCCCCACACAGATACTCTCTTTAGGGACACAAAAAGAACTTTTCTCATTACTCAGTATGGCTGCTAAATTTGTTATTTGTAACCAATGGAACAAGAAAGGTCACATCTCTATTTGTCTATGGTTTACAAACATTTGGGACTTAATGTATCAGGGTAAAATATCCTCCAGCTTGAAACAAAACTCTCACCTTGCCAATGCTCTGATCTTCTCTAAATGGCAATCATTTTGGGACTACATATCTCAGGGCAAAGACCCAATCCATTCAATTGATCATCTTCAGAATGTTCTCTCTTTTTAATTGCCTGATGTATCTCTTTTATATTCTAGTAGTAATACTACTCAAGTGCTTCAAGTCTATTTTAGTGCTATGAGGTTTGAAGCTTCATCCTTTTTGTATGAAGCTGAGAATAATGTGGTTTTATTACTGAGATGATTTTTGAATCTACCTTGTATATGACTGTTATCATATAATTATCTTTTCGTATCTCACTTTATTGTTAAAATAACATTTTTTAACGTTAGCAACAAAGATAGGAAACCCTAATCTAAGGTCTTTGGATATAGATATAAAATGTAAATAAATACTGTTATATAGTATTTATATAATGACAGAGAATGTCAGTAACCAAAGATATTGCCCATCCAATATTAGCAGATTATCAAATTATTGAAGTTTTGTGAGGTATTACAATGTTTACTACTACTACTACTACTACAAGTAGATAAGTACAATCTAAACGGTGTCACTGAAACTATTAGGCCCTGCTCGCACATGCTTATTCATCATGTGATGATGACTTAATGCCAATAACTTGCTTGTGTGAAACAACTTCCACAAATCAAAGACTGCAGGCAGAGGTTTCATATAACCTCAAAAAATATACTTTTGTCCCAGGGCATGTGCTCTGAAGGCACAGACATCTTGCAGGTCTGATCTGGTCATTGCCCAGATGGGAGACTGCTTGGGAGTTTTATTTATGCTGTCTTGAGAGGAGGGATATAAATATAAGAAATTTTTTCAATGGAAGCAGTTCACATTGCAAGTTACCAAGTGATGAAAGATCCAGTGATATACACATGTGAACATGTGCTCCCTTTATTGTTCATGTTATCGCACGTGCTTTTGGTTTTTGCAGCTTTGGCTGCCAAATTATGCTGTGTAGTAGCAAATAACAAAGATAACAAATACTGCATTAGCACTATACTGTAGTCATAAAACACCCTCACTCCTTTCTAGGGAAGCATCGGCACAACAGCACTCTCATAAAACGCCTCCTCCTGCCTTACCTAGATTATCAGTGTTGTCAAAGCTTCTGCTCATTTGTTCAGCAGTTGGGAGGTGGGAGGGGTGGCCAGACTGAGTGTAGACACTGTCCTCCCACTTTCTCCCTGTCTTATAAGTGATTGGCATTAAATGAGTTTCAGAGCTCTTGAAGTGAGATGGTGCCAGCCCTTCAGAAAGTGCAGGAGCATAAAAACAAGCCCGTAACTGAAGGCAGGATTTTTCGCCCACATGCAGTGGATTATCTGGACATGCAAGCCCATTTTTGTGTGCAGATTGCTTGCACTAGATTTGGGAATTTCATCTCATATCCACAGTTTTGTTAACATTATGCTTGGAATGCCTATAATTATAGGAAAGATGCTATAAATGCAGCAGAATGAGGTGATAAAACACTAATGTGCTAAAATGGGTCACACAACATCAGTGTGTAGGATCACATTTTTAATACTCCCCTGTATGAAAAGCTCTTTGCAAACAGAAAATAGCACTGTGGGCAAAGGGTTAGGCTAGAATCTTCCTCCCTGATGTGCCAGTTTTCTACCTGCAGGGAATCATGGGGCAGCATTCAATGGTGCTACCTCACACCTGTAATCTGAACTGAAGTAGTAAAGTCCATTTTATCACCTCAGTCTTGTACTACCTCATTCTACTGCACATCTAGACCCAATCTCAATGTTGGTGGATCAAATTGTTCATATACTTAGCTTTGTTCTTTGAGCCATTTGCAGCATGCAGTGTTTTGGTAATTTGTTTCAGGAAATAGTATAGTGTTTAGGGGGGAAAGATAACACCTAGAATACAACATTTTAAAGAAATTCTGACCTACAAAGTAAATGACATCTGCTTTCAAAAATAAATTAGAAAACGTTTAGTATGTTGCAGTATCTACATACAAAGCAGAAGTAATCTCTATCAATCGACTCCTAATTAAATGGTTAATTGCCCGATGATATTTTGGGTTTTGAATATGCTTTAAAAATTGTAGTAGTAAAGTATTCAGTTATGTATTAATTTGTATTCAGATGAGTAAGTCTTTCCAAGCTGAGATGTAATACTCACTTGTTGCTCCTAGCAAAAATCATTTCAGGAAATAAATGGAGTACCAGAATGTGGCCCAAGGCATTCAGTCAACAAAGCTGTGCATAGTCTTAATTATCAATCAGATGGGAGGACAAAAGAGGCATTCAGGGTGTGTGGATTGCCACACACAGTTAGTAACAAAATCTGAACTAATCCATAAAGAAGGGCAAATTGGAACACATAAGAATTTGTCTATGCTAACCCACAAAATAAATGGGAGTTTATTTTAATTCATGCATATTTCAATGGAACTCATGTAGAAAATATCCAATAGTATGCAGTCTTCATCTGAGAGTTAGAAGAGTATTTTGGATCTAACTTCCTCTTGTGAAATGTTTTATTTGATACTTTAATCTATAACTACAGAACAAAGAAGAGGCCTTTTGAGGTCCAGGAAGAAATAGTATTCTGCAGTATGCTTGATTATTTATTTATTATTTATTTCCTGGAAAATAAATATTTTTCCCCCTGGAAAATAAATTATTACACAATGAAAATAAAACAAACAAAATAATAAATCTGTGTACTTATTTTATGGCATAGTTCCTCTGTGTAAGTACCCTAATTTCACCTTGACAGATGCATCCAGTGAATATTTTCAAGTAAATAGAGGTGAGCTAGGTGAAAGTTTTCCTAGGCTTTTAAAAGCTAATAAATCAGTTCAACACAGAGAATGAAAATATGTAATGAATTTGTTTATTTGCATACAAAATGTCATAATTTATTAATACTGTGCAGCAAAATATATTATCACTCGCATCCCCAAACAACCAATCATCTCTCTCTCTCTCTCTCTCTCTCTCTCTCTCTCTCTCTCTCCCCCCCCCCCTTTAAAATGGTAACACTGTTTTGGCAGTTCAGCAGCTAAAAATAAAGTGCTATAATTACGTAGTCTTCGAATGCCTCCACTTTACAAATGTGATGTACAATCTTGTATACAATCACACTGGGGTTTTTTGTTTTGTTTTGATTTGATTCACACAACCAAAAGCTCTGCACCTTTCACATTCTCAAGAATACACATACATAAAGTGCTACTGTTTAAACATCCCCCCACAAAAAAAATTCACAACATAGATCTGGTTTATACCAGGCACTGTAATTCACCAAAGATTGTCACTTTGTGCAAAAGTACCCAGAGGAAGAAGTTGTTTAGACATCACTGGGGGATCTTGAACGAAAGGACACTTTAGATTGAAAGCAGCCACAAAAGAGAACCCACATGGACCTCTGAATTTCTTGGTTTCTGTAGGCATAAATGATAGGATTGATCATGGAGTTGTAGGTAGCTGGTAGAAGTGTGGCATAAGTGTACACAGCAGGATAATGAGAATCTCCAACTACACAGTAGATGGCAAAAGGTAGCCAACTGGCTCCAAAGGTCCCAAGGATTATAGCAAGTGTAGAGACTCCCTTTTTCGTTGCAACATAGTGAGATGCGGTCAGGAAATGCTGCTGGAGTGCTATCTGATGTGCATGTCTGCAAACTATTTTGCAGATTTTAATGTACAGGTGGAGCATGAGGATAAAAATGAAAAAGAAAGAGGCAGACAGCAAAGTCACATTACTTTTGGTCAAGGGTCTGACAATACTGCATGAGGAATAATCTTCAAGACAATTCCAGCCTAAGACAGGTAGCAGTCCTAAGCAGAGGGATACTCCCCAGGTGATGATCAGCATCAGATGAATACAGAAGACAGTCTTCTCAGAGTAATAAGTCAGTGCATTGTATAAGGACAGGTAGCGATCAATCGTGATGGCTAATAAGCTACTCACAGAAGCAGTAAAAGAGGCAACTAGGAAGCCAACTGTAATAAGGCTGATGGTTTCTGACTGGATCACATACTGGAAAACAAAATTGAGGATTAGGCCAACTCCAGCCAGGAGGTCTGCTGTGGCCAAGCTCCCAATCAGCACAAACATTGGGGTTCTCAGGTTGGGAGTGTAGAATATAATGGCCACTACTATGGCATTTTCACAAGCAATGATGGTTCCGGAGATGCACAGCATAATATCCCAAGGGTTGATGACAAAGATTGGGAGCTTGGAGGAGAGCTCCAGAGAATAATTGCCATTGCTGGTTTGAATCCAGGGTACAGGGCCCCTGGTTTCATTCAAGGCGACGCTTTCATTCATCTCTGCCACAACCAGGCGTGCCACCTGTAATAACATTTTTTTAAAAAAAGAGAAAGAAAGAAGAGAAAGAAAATGTCAAATTCAACCCGTGCAGCCACAGGGAACAAACCAAAGTGGGAAAAGCACACAGGACTCTGAAAAGAGAGTGAGCAAGGAAGGAGCAAACCCAACACGAAGGGCAAGGAAGTATGTTTAAAGAAAGGAGAAGAGGGAGTTATTCTGCAAACATACGGAGGACAGATGAGCAAAAAGACACACAAATCGATCGAGATGGATAATTATTAATATCTGCTGCTTTGACTCAGTTAGCCCGGCTTGCAGGAGTTAACCTCTGTCCATGGTGCTGAACCTAAAGAGGTTTCTTGCTTGCTCCTCTTTAGGAGCAGACCTGAAGCCTGGACCACAGCGCCAAAGAAGCCTGTTAAGGTCCCGCTGGGGTGGCACCGGCTGCGTGCGCTGTGTGCCCTGAATTCCCTCTTGCCCAGCAAACCACAGTGAGCTGCGCTTCTCCCCCCTCCCCGCGCGCTTCTCTAGCCACTTGCTCCCTTACTTCGTCTCAAAGCTGAAAGAGGCTTCTCATGGGGAACGCTCCTGCTCTTGCCCGCCTCTGTCTGTCCGCAGCGCGGCCGGTGTTGCGTCCCCTCTTCGCCTTGGGCGGGCAGCAGGAGCCGAGAGCAGGCGGCTGCAGCCCGGCTGCGTCTCGAGACTGAGGGAGAAAGTGCGCGAGGCGCAGACCTCTCTGAGTCTGACGTAAATGACAGAGGCGAGGGCAGGGCACAAAACTCCCCAAGCGCGCACATGGAGCACTGGCCTCAGAGCCCCCAGCGGGGAGGGGAGGGAGGGAGGGAGGACGCGCGCGCACTAACAGCACTCGGGGCGGTGCGCGGGGTTGGGGGCGGGGGGCGGGGAAGAGGCAGAGCCAGCCAGCCACGCAACTGAGGGGAAGGGAAGACACCACAGAAGAACCCAGACGACGCTGGGCGTGCGTGTGGCGAAGGGTGTCTGTGCGCGGAGGGGCGGGTTGTGGCGGAGAGAGAGATCCTTGAGGGAAGCGGAGGAGGGACTGGAAGGCTCCAGCAGCGCGGAGTGCGGGTGGTGGCAGCAGAAAGACTAGTCAGGGGGCAGGAGGCACACGTGGACTGGGCAGCAAGAGAGGAGAGGCGAAGGCCAGGCAACAGCAGCAGCAGCAGCAGCAGCAGCCCTGGGTGGGGTGGGGGGAGAGGGAGGCTGAGGAAAGCGGAGAGCACTGGGGCTGGGGGAGGGGCGGCCGAGGGACCGCAGCAGCCGCCTGCCCGCCACCCGCTGAGGGAAGAAGAGCAAAAGGAAGCGCCAGGTGGCAAAGGCAAGCAAGCGGGGTAACCCTCAGGGCCGGGCTAGAGTCAATAATACCCCTGGCAGACAGCAGCAGGGCATCTGCTGCAACGCGCCGCAACCCACCGCAGTACAGCCGACACCACGTCGGCTTTTGTTGCTCATATCAGGCTGCTGGAAGAAGTCGGGACTTCCCCAGAACAAGAGCCATTTCACCATTATGCAGGACCAACCTTGGCTGGCTTGCTACTTACTGCGTGTACATTCCGCACGCCAGTCTTGAGTAAGTGCAGTCAGTCCCGAATAAGTGTTCCTGTGTGATACACGGGTTGGCAAACGTGTCTCTGTTGCATCCACACTTTACATGTTTAGGTGCACATCGAATGGCATAAGGCGTGAAGAGCCCACCTCCTCCCCCCCCCCCAACTGTGGGCACATACAGATAACCTCCTTTGTCAAGACACCAAAGCACTACTAGCTCAGTTACTACTAGCTGTCACTTGTTGCAGGAAAGTTGATGTGGGAGGGAGCCTAAGAGTATTCCATGATCCGTGAAAATGTGTTGCTGGCTGCAGTTATGTTCTGCAACACCAACTGCAACCAGCAGGATTCTTCCAGAGGCTATGAAATGTCCTGTGAAGGTGAGCTGGCCCTCAGCTGTAGCCTTTCACCCACATTAGAGGTTTCTAGAAAGGGCCAGCCTGTCTAGGAGATGAATAGAGGTGGTCGTCACCATCAGCTTCCACACCACTCTTCCTCCCTGCCCCCACCATGTGCTTAGTGGATTTAAAGAGGAGGAGAGTGGAGGAAAATGAGAATGGTGAGGACATCTTCTCACCACTCTTCTCTCCTGCACTCTTCATCTCTATCCTCCTTTTAAAATCCAGAGCAAGAGGAGGAGTCGTCAAAGGAGTGACTCTTTGCACCTGCTGGTGTGGAAGGGTGCAGCATTTGGTGCCACCACATGACACCAGGTAAGGGAACAGCATTTGGCACTCCTCCTGCCTCAGGCCCCTGAAGTTCTTGAGCTGTGCCTGTTTCTATAGAGTTTTAAAGGAGTCCTTTGTAAGGAGAAATGCACTTTCTCGAGGGAGTCCTAAAATAATTCTGTTCCTATGCTGAGGCATGCTTGTACCCTCATCTGTATAGTAATGGTTACTACAAAGTATTTGAACTGAGTTTCAACTTAAAGTTGGAAGAAATGCCTTTTAAAGTAATTTTATATCTAACAAGAGGAGATAAATAGTCTCTATTCAACCCATCGTAGTTTCCCTCCAATGGCTGTTGCTGGTGTCTCTCTTGTGTTGGCTTTAGATTGTGAGACCTTTTGGGACATGGAACCATCTGATAATTCCTTTTGCTGTAAACCCCTTTGATGACTTTAGTTGTTGTTGAACATGCTAAATATAATAATTTAGTTTCACTGAAGTCAATTGGACTGACATGAAAAATTATCTACATGGAAGTAAATGAGAACCACTCTGGTTCCGTGGACAGAGAGCTGGAATTAGAGCCCGTATCATGAAATCATGGATGTCTTTAGGCTCATATGCTCAAGCAGTTTCCCCATCTGTGTACTGAAAATGAGTATGGTGTTGTGAGACCAAGCAGAAGAATGCCATAAAGTACTTTGCAAAGTGAAAATGCTATACCTGTACATATTTCAAGGAGACAATATAACAGTAGCAGCAGCTAGTGATTCTTATTGGAATCAGTGGAATATACTTCCAAGAAAGTGCTTTAAATTGCTGTCTTGCAGCCCAATCCCATGGACTAAAAGGAAGTCCTAATGATTTCTATGAGACCCATTCCCAAATAACAGTATGCAATCTCAGATGAAAAAGTGTGGAACATCTCTGCTAGAATGTTCTCTGCTAGAATGCTGTTTAGCAATCTAATGCAGTCCTGACTGGGGAATGGGGAGCATTCGAATGAGAAAGTAGGAGAGAAGAAATGGAAATTAGCAGGTAAAATAATATTGTATCAGAACTGGAATCAAGTGATGTAGCACAGTGAAGTCTTCACCTCTTCTATCAGCACTCACCCACTCCATCCTACAAAAAGACACTATAATTCCTGTAATGGGGACAATTAGATACCCTTCTGACACTACCTGACAACTCCTGCATCATATAATCAACAATCTAGTAGGTGTTCTAACGGTCCCAAAGTAGAAGACATGGGAATTTTCTAGATCATGCGTGTTAAGTGCAGCTTAGCCGGTAACTGTTCTGGCTAAAGCAAATAATTATTTTAATATTAATATGTGTATGCATATGGCACTTTAGTTTTGCCAGTAGCTGAAGTCATTTCTTTAAATGGACGCTGATTGGTAGAAAATGCTTCCTAAATTTATATTAATGTCCCATGATGAGGTAGACTTTATGAACCATGGTGCAGGGTGGAGAGATAAGTGTAACCTGCAGAAACCCTGAGATTGTGCAGCTGGCTGGGGAGAAACAGCTTTGATGGTTGCGGGGTGGGACAGGGGAGTCCAACACTATGCTATTTGCTTTGAGGGAAATTGATGCTTCTTTTCAGTAAGTACAGCCATGATCTATTTGGATGCTTGCCTGATACCTGCAAATTTGTAAACAGATATTATTAAGACAACATAAGACTCAAGTATTTTATCTTCACAAGGAAATTAACTCTTAAAAGGCCTATGGAATTTCCTGTTACTCAGAGAAATGGGAAGCTATAAAACAACAATTAAATGGTTTTTAAACCATTGACACAGGAACCTTTGTTAATGCTTACTGTACATATTTCATAGTAAAAGGGCTTGACGCTTGCAACAAAACATATGTTGCCATATGGCATGGCAACTTCAACATTATTCATCGTGATGTGCTGCAATCAAAGAGAATGACATAAAATACTCGGAGTAGTGGAGTTACTATTATTTGTAAAAAAGATTAAAATCTTATGTAGTTCCTAAATCATTTCCTTAAAGAGAAAATCAGGCTGTGATTAGAAGATAATTAGATCCTGCTATTAAAATGGAGTATAAATGAAAATCTCTGCACTTTCTTGTTGCTTCCTCATGAGAAAATTATGAAGGAATCTGTTTAATACTCCAAAAGCAGAAGAGATACCACCTCCAGCTTTCATTAATAAAATTATATTACCACCATATTCACATGAATTAGTTTATTTTTCAATAAATATTTGCCATGATTTAGATAATAAAAGGGCAACAGGATTATAAAACCTTTGTGTTAGGAACAGAAATAAGCTGTGACTGGGGAAGCATTAGGGCTCTGTGTATGCCTTTCATGCTTGGGTTTTGAAAAAGGAAAGGAGAGATTGTGCTGGTGACCACAGAACCATGTGGTTAGTATAAAATGTAAAGTCAGAGAAGAATTACATATTACAACATGAGGATGCTACCAAAATTCGCATCTCTGTATTGATTCCCATTTTCCCTTAAAACACTTAGGAAGACACTAACCTATGTTATGATATTATTATATGCATTTCCCCATGCCTTCCAGCTGCGGCCAGTGTTGTGTAGACAGGAAGATACAGAACATGATGATGTCCTGATGACAGAAGTTAGTGTTGCCACATATTAGGAATACTTGCAAGTGCTATTATCAGCAGTATCTGGTGTGACCTGTAACACGTAGTTCTTGCCTAAAACCTGCCTCTGCTTAAAATCATTACTTCTTGTTCTTCCCTTAATGGCAGCAGAAAACAAATAATTAACATCCTGCTTATAACAGCATTTTACAAGTGTTATAATGTACCCACTCAACCATTTTGTCCCAATAACATGCACAGTTCTTTTCCAGTCTTTTCAAACAGTTCTTGCAATAAGAACTTTTCATTTTGTCACACTTCTCGAATCTTCTAGAATCTTCTCTAGTTTTTCAATGTCTTTCCTTAATGGTGCATTTTAAAGTGATAAAATCAATCAGCTAACATGAATAGGTCATGCTGGCCTCTAGCATTTGCATCCTGTAGTTTGAATATGATCCTGATAACTTCTTTTTTTTAACCAGTCTTCTTTTGTTCAATTTTTATTCTATTTATTTCTCAGATACTATAATAGGATGCTTTCTCTTCCTAGCCAAATACATCTCCATTTTACTTACTGAACAAAGATTAAAATCTCCCTTTTTGAGATGAGAACTACTAAGAATGCTTAGAATCTGCAAATCTAAACATTAATGGCAAAGTTTATTTGCAAACATTTTATATGTCCCATGACAGTGTGCTTGTCTAAATAGGTTTAGTGATTTATCAGGTATGCTAACTCAAAGTTTTTATCTAATTCAAAGTTATCAATACTGTCAAAAAGGTTAATATAACAGAATATTGTTTCTGTTTATTTATTTGGTGCCAACAGTAGTAACTAAATAAAACAGCATCTTTTTAAAATACAGCATAGGCTTTCCTAATTATAATCTACTTCTGCAGAAGATGCATAATAATAATAAATGAGCACAAACATAATATTTATACAGCTCTGTATTCACATGTAGTCAGTAACACATATATAATAAATGATACTGAATTAAAATAAGCTGGATTAAAATAAGCATAACAAGTATTCAGCAGCACTTTGAAAAGCCAGTGGTTTACACTTCAATTTTTCATGATTTTCAGAGCAGGGTAAATAGTCGGGCCATGCTGACTGTTCACTTATTTGTATTTGATGAAAGAGAAGAAGTTATATTTTGGGTGGGGACAAACTATTTCCTCCCAAATTCCTTAATTATGAGAATGCACAGCATACCCTTTTTGAGCCTGTTCACTGTCATTGTTTTCCCTGTCTGCTATTTGGACACAATTTTTATTTCTCCAATGATTGCATACTGTTCTTCATGTGGGCTGTCCCATCCAATCGGGGATCATGCGATGATTGACATCACAATGCAAGGTAGCCAGTCACAGTTCCAAACAAGGCCAAAGGGGACAATGTTTCCTGTATCAGTCACATAGGTGATAGGGATCACATATTGAATGGGCTGATGTCACAATGATACTTACCCAATATGACTTGATGTGCTGACACCACTGAGGGCAAATGAAACAAATTTAGGTAACATTTTCCTGAATGGGTGACACTTTTGTTTCCTTTCAAATGAAACCCTGAAATTTTTCCAAAGGTGGGGCTGCTTTTTACCACTGCTTAGGATGTTTACGACAAACACATCCCTTTCCGCTCATCCCTAAATATACCACACCTCCAATTAAGTTTGTGACTGTGTAGTATTTAGCTCACTTCAACAGCTCAACAATTTGTGTGTGGCTGAAAATAATCCTTTGCACAGCATTATTATTGCTCACCCCTCTTCACTTTCACTTTTAATGTTTTCTGTATTGAACTTCTATACCCACATGCTGCAGTTAACAATCTTACTTCAACTAGACTAAGTCCTCTAACCAGCCTTTGTGCTTTTATCTATTATAGATAAATAATTAAAAGCCAATGTATACATGATGGTACAAGTGTTACTCTACTGATTTCCACTATGGTTAGGACATTATTCATGAAGCATATTCTACATTTTTTTCTCAATTAATACAAATAGTGGCTGACATTCTCCACAGCTGTTAGGAAGATGGAAGGAGGTGCAGGGATGCTGCTGAGGACTCCTAAGCAGTGAGGGTGCTGCTGCCAACACACAGGAATGAAAGTAACATACTCATTTTTCCTCATTTGGTACAATGGCAAAAACTGCAGGAATGCTGCTTTTGTGCCTGCATCCTTGCTGCTTAGGAGTCTGCAGCAACATCCCTGCAACAGCAGCTTTGAAGATTGTCAGTGAGTGTCTACTTCCAGTTAGAAGATTATTTCAAAGTAGAATTGCAAGTAAAATTTATGGATGCTTAAAGCTCTTGTAATGAAGTGCTTTCTTAAATTTACTTTTCCATATTATGCACAGAAATTCTCAAGAAGATGAAGCCTTTAGTTCTAATAAATCAATGTAACAAATTGCAGTTATTAAAATTACTACATTGCTTAATTGATAAATAATATCTTTCCTTAAAAAACAAAACAAAACACTTCTTTCCCCCTGCCGCCATTATCCATAGTTACTGATCTGCACTGTAAAATTAATCATCCTAACATTTTTGTTGAAACACCAAGCAGTGAAATAGTTTGATAGCCAACTGTGTTCTGAGCATATTTAACAGACCTGAGCAAAACTTTATATTTTGAATTGGCACCACCATTCAAAATGTCACCATTCAAGAAGCCCACTAGCAGTCTCCATACTCTCATGTTTGTGGACAGGGCTGGCTCCAGGCTTCAGGGGGTTCTTAGAAACCTGCTCTCCATGGTCCCCCTCCTACCTGGGTAGGCCCCAAGAGAGTCTCTCCATTACCACCACACAAAGGCTACTGGGACACAGAGGTTTTCTCAGGGATCAGTATCCTCCTTCTGAAGCCCTGAAGCCCTTGGAAGCCAGTGATGCCAGCCCCTCATGCTGGTCCTGTTTTCAGGATATACTAGCAATGACAACATATACACATGCAACAACTTCCAACAAAATCTGGAGCAAATCCATAAACTCTGAAGCTGCTTCTGTTTGTTAAAACTGTCATTTGCAATGAGTTGAAGCTACAATGGAACTCATACGAGCAGTGATCTTTATACAAAGCCACTCAGTCAGTGCTGATTGCATGGGAAAGGCCCATGCATTCTGCTCTGCCCATGTTCATACTCATCCTGCATTCATATAGATGTAGAATTTTATCTTATGGCTGTGTATTAAGGGCAATATGCTTTATGCTTGTGATGTGCTTACACTGGTAAACTATGAAGAGCACATAAAGGAGTGCTGCAAGACAATCAGCCTCCCAGCCCCAAATTTCTGTCCCTATGCGCTAGCATATCCTTCACAGGGTTGGTTCCCAGCTTGTGCCTCCCCTGATTTGTGGGGCAGCCGTTCTTTTCTCAGTGGCAGGTGAATTGGCCCCCGCCCCCCTTTTCTCCAGCCTTTCTCTCAGCATTGTGTGGCTTTAATTAAACTTTTAAAAATGTCTCCTGGCAATGCACCCAGAATAGCCCCACACCAGGGCAAACAAGACAGCAGCCAAGGACCATTGAGAGCTAGCCTATCATACATGGTGGTGGAAACTTTTACAGGTATTTTTAAAGCTGTGCAGCATCAGAGAATAACTGAAAAAGTGGGTGGGCACAAGGCAGGCATAAGCAGTAGGCCCTACAGAAGTACTGGAGCTCTGGCATCTGCTCAAGGATGTTATGTGCTGATGCTGGGCATAGCCCTTCACCCTATTTGCTATGACAAATGCCAGTGTAACAATTAGGGATGTGCAAAAAATTTCGGGCACAGAACGATCTGTGCCCGAAATGAACAATTTCGGGTGATTCGGGGCCGAACCGAATCACCCGCGATGTCCCCCGATATTTTCCGGGCACGAGCCGAATCACCCGAATTTTGGACCCGAAAAATTCGGGTGATTCGGTTCATGGTTGATTTTTGGTGATTTTTTGAAGTTTTAGTGACTTTGGGGCAGTTCGGGGGCATAGCATGGGGTCTGGGCAAAAGGAGTGGGGTGGGGTGGTAGTGCCTAATGGCTGCAGGCTACCACCCCAATTTCAGGGGGATTGGGCAAAGGGCTGATTTTTGGTAAATTTCTGAAATTTTCATGTCTTTGGGGCAGATTGGGGCATATTGGGGCAGAAAGTGGGGCCTGGGGCAGAATATTGGGGTGGGGTGGGGTGGTAGTGCCTAATGGGTGGAGGCTACCACCCCAATTTCAGGGGGTTTGGACAAAGGGATGATTTTTTTGAAAATTTTTGAAGTTTTAGTGACTTTGGGGCAGTTTGGGGGCAGAAAGTGGATCTGCCCCAAAAGAGTGGGGTGGGGTGGTAGTGCCTAATGGGTGGAGGCTACCACCCCAATTTTAGGGGGATTGGGCAGAGGGCTGATTTTTTGGGAATATTTGAAGTTTGGGTGTCTTTGGGGCAGATTGGGGGCAGAAAGTGGATCTGCCCCAAAGGAGTGGGGTGGGCTGGTAGATAGTGCCTAATGGGTGGAGGCTACCACCCATCCCCAATTTAAGAGTGATTGGGCAGAGGGGTGAATTTTGGTGAATTTATTTTTATGAGGTTTGTCTTCATAAGGTGAAGTGTGCTAAATTGATTACTTCCTCATATTATTCATAGTAAAGGAAAGTGTGAAAAAGTGAAAGTGGGGTCATGAGAGTTGTTTAATTGAAAAAAATCTCATTTGCTACGATAGAATGAGAATCCACACCTCAGAAAAAACTTCTGAGGTGTGAATTCTCATTGTATCATAGCAAATGAGATTTTTTTTCAATTAGACAACTCTCATGACCCCACTTCCACTTTTTCACACTCTCTATTACTATGAATAATATGAGGAAGTAATCAATTTAGCACACTTCACCTTATGAAGACAAACCTCATAAAAATAAATTCACCAAAATTCACCCCTCTGCCCAATCACTCTTAAATTGGGGATGGGTGGTAGCCTCCACCCATTAGGCACTATCTACCAGCCCACCCCACTCCTTTGGGGCAGATCCACTTTCTGCCCCCAATCTGCCCCAAAGACACCCAAACTTCAAATATTCCCAAAAAATCAGCCCTCTGCCCAATCCCCCTGAAATTGGGGTGGTACCTCCACCCATTAGGCACTACCACCCCACCCCACTCTTTTGGGGCAGATCCACTTTCTGCCCCCAAACTGCCCCAAAGTCACTAAAACTTCAAAAAATTTCAAAAAAATCACCCTTTGTCCAAACCCCCTGAAATTGGGGTGGTAGCCTCCACCCATTAGGCACTACCACCCCACCCCACCCCATTATTCTGCCCCAGGCCCCACTTTCTGCCCCAATATGCCCCAATCTGCCCCAAAGACATGAAAATTTCAGAAATTTACCAAAAATCAGCCCTTTGCCCAATCCCCCTGAAATTGGGGTGGTAGCCTGCAGCCATTAGGCACTACCACCCCACCCCACTCCTTTTGCCCAGATCCCATGATATGCCCACAAACTGCCCAAAAGTCACTAAAACTTCAAAAGTTCACCAAAAATCAGGACTTTGCCCAATCCCCCTGAAATTGGGGTGGTAGACTCTACCCATTGGGCACTACCACCCCACCCCAAAATTTTGCCCCTGGGCCCCTTTTTACCCCCCAAATCAATTCAGATTTGGATTTGGATTAAATCCAAATCCGAACCGAATCAAGGGTGATCGGGTGACCCAGATTCGGGCACAAAACAGAACAGGGGTGATTCGGTTCGGGTCCGAGCCAAATCACCCAAAAACCCAAATTGCACACCCCTAGTAACAATAGTGTAGTTATGGCGAACACAGCTGCTGCATAGGTCATGAAGCAGCTTTTTGAAGTTGACATTTTGCGGCCCATGTGGGCACTAAAATGGACACGGAGTATTCTATAGCATCAGATCTTGTCCAGCTTTCATCTTATTAGATATGCACTTATGGACATAGCTTGTGTACATTCACACAGCTAATATGCTTCGCTACACAATCCATCAGAGCTGGCCTGTCCATAAAGTGAACGGAAAGAGTTGCCTCAGGAGGCAGATTATCAGTGGGTGGAGGGAGATGACAATTATTTTAAAACAACAACAACCACACCCCCTGCCACCCCAAATAACCTGCTGCCACTTTCTCCTTCTGCACTTGCTGGAATTGAAGAGAGGGGGGCAAAACAGAAAGGAAGTGGAGGAGAGGAGTGTGGTGGAGAGACATGCCAGCCCACCACTTCCTATCTCCTCCCCTCCCCTCCTTTTCAAATCCAACAGGGGAGGAGGAGGAGGAAGAGAGGTGGCTCTTCATGCCTGTTGGTGTGTTGCAGGGTGATCCTACCTCAGTTTCCTGTCTCTTGGACCACCCCTGCAATCCAGAAATGTTGATGCTCTTCAAAATATTTTGAACTTAGTCTGGATGCTTTAGTTAAATAATATTCTACTTTAATGGTGTCTGATGCTGAACACCACCAAAATTACATCAGATATTTTTCATCTATCAGTGTAAAAGCATCCCAGAAATGACCTATCGACTTCATGAGCAGTAAAATAAAGTAAACACCTTGCACTGTCTGCCTTGGAATGGAGACCATTTAACTAAACAAACTGCTAGAGCTAAATCTAGAAACAATTTGCTCAGCAAACCTCTTGTGCTCTGTGCTGCTCAGCTGCTGAGTACTGTTTCCCCTTAATGGGCCACACAAAGGCAGGGCCATTGAACTGCTAAGTATGCCAGGTAACGTTTCCATGACAACCTGTTCTGCAGGTATGGCAAAGCACAGGGCAGGGTTCACATTGTAGAGGAGTACCTTTAATCAAACTGGAATGAGGACATAAGAGATTGGAAACCAGAAGCAGGCTTCACAGCACTAATATTCTGTGGAAGTAAAGAACCTCTCTGATTTCAAGCCAGCATGCTCCCTTTCCCCATGTTTTGGGCATCTCTCCCCTCCTCTGGCAATAGCAGGGACTGCCAATCTTCACAATTCAAAGCAAGTCATTAGTTTGAACTTTATGCCTCCCTAAAACTGCCTACAAAGGAGATAAAATGCATGCCTCTTGCTTCACAGTCCACATCTAAATCCATGATTGCAGGAGTTAGTGCTGAGAAGCAATTGACTCCAGGTCAGTTGTATTAGTAATCCTGCCTTCCCCCCACTTCTTTCTTGGAGCTCTGTAGTGAGTTTGACTCACTTGCTGAGTCACTTGCAGCTTTCTGCTCTGCAGCCAGCCTGGAATGTATGGTGCACCTCCTCTGCCCATGCTTGCCTGCATGTGACATACTGTAAACAGAGGAATGTGGGTTAATTTGTGTGTGATTTGGGGTGGGGAGGGGGGATGTGTGAGCAATCTTACTTTGGAATGGAGTGATGAGATTTTATGGTCTTCTTATCACTTCCTTCATTTTTGGCCTCTCACACCTGTTGAATTAAAACTCAGTAAATGGGATGAATTAAGGAGCACAACTTTGTATCTGGAGCTACGACGTTTTTAGTTAAAACCAATCACATCTAAGTTAGGGCAGGTATGCTTGCTACCAAGGGGAGAGCTCAGCATTTCTTGCTGCTTGCCTTGTGCGGGTAATCCTACCTCAGCTCCAGGCATTAGATCAGTACTATGACTGCTCTTTGCTTTTCACTGCCAATACTACTACTACTGCAAATATGTATATACCGCTCTTCAACCAAGTTCGCAAAACGGTTAAAATAGAAAAATAAGTAATACATAAATAAGATGGATCCCTGTACCCAAAGGGCTCACAATCTAAAAAGAAATGCAAGGCAGACCCCAGCAACAGCCACTGGAGGGATGCCGCGCCGGGGATGGATAAGGCCAGTTGCTCTCCCCCTGCTAAATATAAGAGAATCACCACCTTAAAAGGTGTCTCTTTGCTCAGTTAGCAGGGGTACACCCCTTTAAAGTGTGCTGGGGAGGCCCTCATCAGCCCCCAAATTGGTAAGCCATGAAATAAGAGAGGCCATCAGGGCCTACCTCAAGTCCTCTGGAGCTTTCCCATACAGGACTTCCAGCTCTTGGAGTATCCGATGAGGGAAGCCACTTTAAATGAAACTCGCAGCATTAGGGAAGCAGCCCCTCCCCTCTCTACTGTGAGTTTTCTTATGTGTGGGTTCACACATAGCTTGTAGGGGTGTGCATTTTGGAATTTTCTTGTTTCGATTTGTATCCAAATTGAAACACCCCCGTTTTGTTTTGTACCCAAATTTTCTGAATCCGAATCAGCCCTGTTTTGTTTTGTAGCCGAATTTTCCGAATCCAAATCGATTGGATTTTTAAAAAGGGTCCCAGGGCAAAAAGAGTGGGTGGTGGTGGTAGTGTCCAATGGGTAGAAGCTAGCAGCCAAATTTCAAAGGAATTACGCAAAGGGCTGATTTTTTGTGAATTTTTAAAGTTTACACATCTTTAAGAATTTTCACATAGGGAATAATGGAGATTCCAGCAAATGTATCACTTCAAATCAAGGGGAAAGGGATGACCCAGAGTGGAGTGTGGTAGTGCCCAATGGGGGCAAGGAAACTTCCAGAATTATTTCAAAGAAATTGGGCAAAGGGCTGATTTGTTGTGATTTGATGAAGTTTAAGTGTCTAAGATTTCTCCCATAAGGAATAATGGAGGTTTAGGTTTCAGCAGCCCCATAATTCCACTTGGGGGGCACTGGGGTTGCCCAGAGTGAGGGGTTGTGTAGTGCACATAGGGTGCCAACCACTTCCATACCCACAAGCCCGTGGGGTACTGGGTTTTGTTGTTTCTGAGGTGTTCATTGTAGATTCTCTGGTAGCATATGAGATTTTCAGTGAAAAACAAGAATCCACTCTCATATGCTACCAGAAAATCTACACTCAGAACACCACAGAATCAACAGAACCCAGCACCCCATGGATTAGCAATCCTTCCCTTGGACAATGTGGGGTCAGTAAAGAGTGGCAAGAAGCAAAAGAGCCAATGCAGAACAAGGAGGGAATTGTCAGCAGGTCAGCCCATGATTTAGGTCACCGATCAGAAGGCTGGAAGGGTGGGAAATTCAAAGAGATGTCAAACACAAAATGGAGGTCTGAAACAACAAAACGTTTTGTAGCCGAAACAGGGACGTTTTGTTTTGTATACAAAACTTTTGGATCTGGAAAATGGGTGTTTTGTTTTGTCTACAAAACACCCGAAACAGGCTGTTTTGGGTACAAAATGTTTTGTATCTGAAACGTTTCGCACATCCCTAATAGCTTGCTTCTGAGTTTTCCTTGTGGCCAATGGCTTCCTAGAGGAGGTGGGACGCCACGTCTCCCATTCCCCCAAGGGTTTAGTAATTAAAGGACCCTCTGTGATCTGGTTCTGTTGAAGTCCACACACATACTCTTCTGCTTAATTGGTTTGTGGATCAGACTGCCTGTTAGCCATCAGCCTTGGCTTTCTATTCCCCCCTGCCATCATGACCCCAGCACACACACACACACACACACACACACACACACACACACACACACCATGTGTCAGCCCTCCTCTGGCATTGCCTCTGCTTTTGTAGCCTCATCCCAGCTTGGATTGCATGCAAGGAAATGCTCGTTTTCTGCAAAAGACGGCAAATCCTCCTCCCAACTCTCCCGCTCCAAAAAATTTCGACGAGCAAAAAGCCTGAAAACTGGGTTTTCAACTCTTTGACTCATGATTGAAGCCAAGGCAGCTAAGTAACTGCTTTTGCATTCCATAGGTGTGACTAGTTCTCATCATGTAAATGTAAGACTGATGTCAGTGCCTTGCAGTGGATTTCCAGGAAACTTTGCTGAAAATCAGCATTTTAAAAACTCATATATAAACTGGGATGAGGTGAAATCCAGCAGGGAAAGCCCAATTTGTGTGTGGGGTGCTTCCGAAGACATTGAACTGACCTCGATGGGAATCTGGCTGTAGTGAGAACACACACCCTCCCTTCTGGAGGAGATTTGGAGTAAAGTCCCTGTGTGAGAAAGCTCCTGGAGTGGATTGACTGCAAGAGATTTAGGTAAAGCCTCACTTCACTACTTCAGTGCCTTAGAATGTTTACCGCTGCTGTCCTTCCTTCCACCCTGCACTGAACCTGCCATTAGAAGGAGCTAGCATTGCTTAATATCTTTCACCCTATATGCCCACAATAAAGGCATACAAATCCCACTACAGATGAGACTAGAAGCAATCAGGACCCTTGAATGAAAGATATGCCCCATCATTCTTGTAAAGGATTTTATTTAATTATTTAATTTCACTTATATGCTGTCCTTTTACCTGGGAGCCCCTGCTGCCGTTCCCTTTTTTTTTTTTAAAGCACTCGGTGATTTATGTGGGGTTGCCCTTGAACCTTCAGGGAGGAGGGAGGGGATAAAAACTTAGCTAGGGCAAGAGTGCCAAATATTATCATGTAACAGTTCAAGCTACTGCAGCCCTAGTTTGGAGGGCAGAGGCTAACCCACAACCAGGATTGATAGGACAACCAGGATTTGTGGACGGCATTCATTCACCCAACATATAATTAATGTATGGAGTTCTCTGCTAGATGCAGTGATGGCCACAGACAGAGATGGCTTTAAAAGGGATTAACACAAATCCAGGGGGTTAGGACTATCAGTGGCAATTATTAGCCATGAAAGCTAAAAAGATCTTGCAGGTTTAGAGGCAGTACACCTCTGCATACCTTCCTGCAATGTTATGGAATTCCCCAGAGGCATTTAGCTGTCCACTGTTGGATGGAAACAGGATGTTGAACTAGACGGAGCCTTGGTCTAACCCTACAGGGCTCTTCTTTTCCTATCCATCTTATCCATCCCTGCCTCTCTGACCACAGCCCAAATCTAGCCACATGATGTGTTTATAGATCAGATATGCCTCATTATACATCTATAGGCCATTTTACCACACAGAAATGATATTTTTGCTAAAGAAAGTTTGCTTCAGTTAAATTTGTAAGGTCTATAGCCATTAGGGATGTGCAAGCCAGGTTGATTCAAACCATGGTTCGAATCGAGCTGAGCTGGTTCAGGTGGTCTGAGTTTGAACTGGACTGGCCCCGGTTCCAAGAACTGGTTGGCGGGCCGGTTCGGGGGTATACTTGTAAAGGGCAATCCGACAAGGATTCCCCTTTATAAATATGCAAGAATAAATGGGGATTCCCTAAAATAGGCAAGGGAGATAGGCAGGAGCAAAAGAGTCCTTACTACTTTTAATTCCAGGCGGCAGTGGAAAGTCTCTGGAGGTGGCCAGGGGTGGCAGTGGATTCCCCTTTACAAGAATACCCCCTTTACTGTCCTTGCCAGATTCCCCTTTACAAGTATATTCCTGAACAGGCCCGCAAACTTGTTCACCCCGGTTCAATGGCTGAACCAGACCAGAACTGGTTCATCTGAGCCTGAAGCCAGACTGGGCTGGTTTGAATCCGGTCCAGATTTGAACTGAACTGGCAAAACAGATTCCGTGCACATCCCTAATATCCATATTTTGGAAGACAGAGTATCAATATTTCTGTATAGCACCTGTACATTGTAGAAAACAAACTAACTAGCTTCCAATTCAAATTTGGCTGACAGAGGAGGTCTAAGACAAAAGCAGAATTTAGTAGCTGACACATGCATTAAAAGCAATTTGATGTTCTGGCTGTGCTCTTGTTAATTTAATTAGGTTGGACTTTGATGAAACTAAATGACAGTTAATGAGGTTTGGCAGTGTCAGAAAGGTTATCATATATTGCTTAATGGGGGAAAGTCATAATTTATGATGGGTCAGTTCTATAAGTGCAGACAGAAAGATGCTCCAAGAGACATCAAAATCTAGAATGTAGGTCAACAAGAAAAGCCCTTTGGATCTTTATGAGCCTCTGATCTTTAGGAGAGAAACAAATTAGCTCTCATCCCGAGGTTATTTGAATAATGTTCTGTGATGGTCCAGCACTCACTTGCTGCAGCAGTTCCTTTAAATATGCAAGCAATGCAAAGCTACCAAAAATATTATTGATAATAGGCAATTACTTCAGCAGTTAACATACAGTGGCTCGGGACAAGTACAGTACATTTCAAATAATAATTGAAAATTGAATCATTGTAGAAACCTCAGGAAAATAAATTGACTTGGAGGCTAAGCCAACAGCCTGAAAGGAAAAATAAAATAAAATAAAAATAAAAATCTCCTAGGGAGATGAAAAAAAGAAAACACAGAGAGAAGTAACTAAAAGGTAACCTTCCCATTGCTCATAATTTAATGGCAGCTTACATAGACCAGAGCAGGGTTTAACATGGAAAGCATAGTCCTAGACAAGACAGCAAGCAAGCCACACTCCTTTCTTGTCTTGCTACTCCCTATACAGCTTTAATCATGCTTCCTGAAAATGTGATATCCTTAGGTCTCTGGCCTTGGACTTGCTCAGCCAGGGTGCTATAGGCAGCAGCACAAGTGGCTGCCTGGCTGGGCTGCCAATCCAAATGCTTGTGAGCAGGGCTACCCGCAGTTCAACTTACCAGCTTATCCAAGGCAAGGGGCACCTAAGTCTAGTTGTAGGCAACCAAGGATGATGTGATGACCCCCACGGGGGTCATGGGGGAGGATTCCTCAGATGAAGACCCAGAGCAAGGGGAGCAGGCTGAAACTCTGGTCGACTCAGCAGAGCCAGTGCTGACAGGCCTGCAAGCCCCTCTTCCTTCCCTTCTCCTCCTCCTCCGGATGAAGCCTCTGAGGCTGCTGAAATTGAGGTGCCTGCTCTAGATCCCCAACAGAGACATTTGGCCAGAGTACAGGCTAAAAGGGGGGGACTCCGTAGGTCGGGACTGGCCAGAAGGAACAGATATTCCAGCTCTGACCCAGCTGCACCTCCTTGACAAGGCCAAGCTGCAGTGATGGGTGGGGCTCTCACCACATTGCCAGTTACAGCAGCCTGAAAACTGGACCTGTGCTGGAAACAACATCTGTGGTGACCAGTCCTACTGTGAGCAAACTTGATCTAGAAATCTGGACCTGTTTGCTGTTGTATGACCCCCGATTCGTGTTCACCCCGATCCTGTGGAATTCCTGATGTTGACTCCTGGCAATGTTTGTGACTACTCTCCATTCCCCTCTGAAAAGAGTGGTTTTTGCAGCTGCTGGGCAGTTGGCCAAGGCAGGTCATTACAGGTGCTCCTTTCTGGTAGTGGTGCTGGGTGCTATGCCCAGGTGGAACAGCTTTAATGTAGATGGCAACACCCATGGCAGGGTTAAAAAGCTTGGAGCAGCTAGGAAGGGCTGGAACTCTGACTCAAAAACAGCAGGTGGGCTGTCGTCTTCTGGTGACATCCCTCCCCAGCCTAGCATGTGTATGTGGGGGACACCAGATGAAAGATAAAGAAGAGGGAGTGTGCATGAGCATAGTACTGACCTGCATGCACAACATTTGAAAAGGCCACACCTGGCTGTTACCTCCCTCTGGCTTGGCAACTGGTCCACCTCTCTCTTGATGGTAGTGCGTGGCAGAGGTGCCATGATAGCTTTGAAGAGGACGAAGAGAGGAAGGTAAGTGCCTTGGAGGAGGCAGGAGCCATGCTGTGGGTAGCTCTATTTGAATGCTTCCATGAAGATAGCAAGGTTAGTTGATCAAGGTAAGCTTGAGAATTATGTACCACCAGCCCAACACCCACTTGTTCACTTCCCCACTTGGTGCACTCAATGACAGCATTCAAGGAGATATAGCTCAGCCTGCCAGCAACAGAATAGCAGCCCACCAGCAGAAGCCAGTCAGGGCCATGCAGAATCCCTGATCCAAATGTTAGCATCTGTGGGTCTGCATATGGATCTTGCATATGCACGTGATGAGAGAGAGAAAGTGCTTAGTGCTTCTGACACACTTCATTCCTTGGTCCTATGATGCATATCATGATTTGACTTGGGCATGTGATTTTGATTTTTTTTTTTTAGTTGTCTGCTTTGCGTGTGTTTTCAGTGCTGCACCACAGAGAAGGCTCCATGGACCCACACTTTGCCTTGATCTTTCAGTTGGACATTGGGCTGGGGAGGGATGCATCCAGGCAGACATTTAACAGGTACAGTTTCCCTAATATTTCCTAGAAATGTCCCTGATGAATTTCTGCCTGATGCATCTCTGATCATTGGAGTCCACACATGCGTGGAGGCCATCTGAGCCCTGAGGACAGAAGTAGGGGCAGGTGGCAGGGAACGCCAGCTTGTTGGGGGCCAGGATTCGGAGTGCACCAGAATGGGTGAAGGGTGCATGCCAGAATGGAGTGGTGAGCAGAAGTGGCAGCAGTGGGCAGCAGGAATGCCAGCCATTGTCCACACATGAGATGCCATCTGAGTGCTAGGAGTGGGGCAGCTGGAAGGGCAAAGTGGCAAGGACAATGAGGCCACAGCTACACTGGGCCAGCTACACTGTAGCCCGGAAGGGATTGAGTGGCCATCGGGCCAGAGAAGTGTTGGAAGTGAAGGACTATGCGCTGTCTCTTGTCTCAAAGACAGTGGAGGACAGACTAGTGAGACAGAGGGCTAGAGGGTCAAGACATTGGTCATCCCTTCTCTACTGCTCTGACACTATCCCTTTGGTATGTAGATTGCTATTCTCAGGAGACTTCCTTCCTTCCAGCCACTTCCTTCCTCTCTTCTCTTCCTGTTCCTTCTACCTTGCAAGCTCCTCTCCCTGCACCATGTGTGTAGAGAAGATGCAGAATCCATCTGCATCCAGCTAGATAGATAGATTAGAGATCCTAACTCCTCACTTTCCTATCTAGAATGGAGTTCTTTAATAAATGCCATATATATTGATTTGAAACTATGAACTGGCTCCAAGTTACTTTACTCTCAGCATACACGCATGCCTAACCAAATTCCGCTGTGTTGTGCCTCTGCACACTCTGCTATAATGAAAAAGGGATTCTCTTACCAGAGAGAATTCCCAGCAAGAAGAAGGGTTGGGGCAGCTGGAGGGGCAGAGCGGTGAGTCAGCCACCATGTTTATTGTGGGCCGGACTGTGACTTGCTACTGCACAGACTCTTTTAGCACCGAAGATGCATTTTTCTGCCTCTTAAAACCCAACTTTGAGGATCAATTGTGAAATATCAATTGGGTCCAGGGAGGTATACAAAAGGCACTTTTCTGACATGCAGTCTAAAGTCTGAAAATACGCAAACGGACTACAAAATTATTTAAACAGCACTTCCTCGGTCTGGAAACATGTCGCCAACCCTTTAAACCCCTGTTCAAAAGAGAAAAAGTATAAGCTGCTCTATCTAAGCCATTTCCCAACAGATCTTTGCCAGATTTGCAGGGGAGGTATCTCTTGTCACCTAGTGAATGTGTGCTAATGGCCAGGCAGATCAGACAAATGGTTCGGATGTTATAAGCAATAGAATATTCAGGGTTTATAATGGTGGAAAGTTGGAAACACTCTCCAACTTCTGGCACAATTGTGCCAGTATAATTGAATTATGATCTGTGGGGTCCTGATATGATGTAAGTAGACATTATGCTCTCCATTATATGATTAGGTGATTTCATATACCTTGTGAGGAGGGAGGATGAAAGTAACATATGGACAGCTCTCCTGGATCACACCAAGGCCTATTTAGTCCAGGATCCCATAGTGGCCAACCAGATGCTTCTTGGAAGCCCACAAACAGGAGATGGAGGCATATCCCCTCTCTCACCATGATCCTTTACTGCCTCTAAACTTGAAGATAACATATAGTCATCAAGTCATTGATATTCTTGTCCTCTGTGACTCTGTCTAATCTCCTTTTAAAGAAATCTAAGCTAGTGGCCATTATCACATCTTGTGGTAGGGAGTGCCATAGATTATTCATTACATTTATTTTATATCCCACCCTTCTTCCAGGGAATTCAGGATTGCATATCTGCCCACCATTTTATCCTCACAATAACCCTGTAAGGTGGGTTAGGATGAGAGAAAATGACTGGCCCAAGGTGATTTTAGGGCCAAGTGGGGATTTTAACCTGGATTTTCCAAATCCTAGTCTGACACACACTAACTACTACACCATTATGCTCTGCATAAAGGAGTACCCATCCTAAATCTCCCACCAATCAGTTTCATTGAATGACCGCTGGTTCTAGTGTTGTGAGAGAAGGGGAAAAAACTTCTCTCTATCCACTTTGAAATAAATTTACCTCATCTAGCATTACAGAATAAAGGTAAAGTGTCCCATCAAGTTGATTTTGACTCCTGGCGCCCACAGAGCCCTGTGGTTTTCTTTGGTAGAATACAGGAGTGGTTTACCATTGCCTCCTCCAGCGCAATACGAAAGGATGCCTTTCAGCATCTTCCTATATTGCTGCTACCTGATATAGTACCAGTGGGGATTTGAACCGGCAACCTTCTGCTTGTTAGTCAAGCATTTTCCTACTGTGCCACTTAAGGTAGCATTACAGAATACCTTTAGTAAATTGTCCACTTAGCTATTTTACAGATATACATTTAGGGAGAGTATAGTCATCATTTTAAGAAGGCAAATCTTTTTATCATCAATTATCTTATTTGTTATCTCACTCCTCTTGCAGGGAACTCATAGCTGAGTACCAAATTTTAATATTCCATTTCATCACCACCATGAGATAGGTTAGACTAGAACATATCAGCGACAAGCCCAAAGTCTCCCAGTGAGCTTTATGGCTGATCAGCAATATTGAACCGTGTCTCTCTGGTCCAGGCTCAATATTCCGACGTTACACTGGATCCAGGTAAAACAAGCTACTTTTATTTGTATTAATTTTTTTGCAGACTCTATCCTATCCTGAATTACTAAGTAATAGTTTCCTAAGTACACGCACTTGATATTTTCATATTCCCTTGTGAGTTTTTCAAATATTCCACATGTATATCTCATTTAAGCTCTGCACTAACGTGAACAAAAGCCACAAAAGTGCTGAAAACAAAACGGTGCACTAACCCCACAAATCCATTCAACTGGTCAGAGTCACAGTGAAAACTGTCTGGGCCTCTGGTTTGCAAATGTCATTTGATTGCCAATGTCAACAAAAGCATTTGGTTTTGATGAGAAAGACAGATGGAGACACTTTCTTGCATCAGGCCAATGTGTCTAAAAATAGGCACAGGAACTGAAGGGAAGATAAAGCAGATTGGGTCCCTCCTGATGGTCATGCTATAAAATGAAGTGCTTTAGGGACTTGTTAATGCTGGGATGGCTATGGGAATAAAAATCAACCAAGGCTGTGTGACCTTGCTAGTACTCAATCGCAGAAAACAACATTTTAAGCCCCATCTTTTTCTTTTTCTTAAAATAAAATAAAATAAAATAAAGATGTCTCTTTTGATCTAACAAGGAATCCAAGTCCAGTACCTATTATTGATAATCTGCTATCTCTTCTCTTTCTATGCACAACAATAGTATTTTGTACAAGACTGATTTATGATAATCTATATTATTAATTCTCCAAGATGGGCCATGCGTGGGGACGTGGTAGAAAGTAGGCGATTGGCTGATAGAGTTAGCACCCGATTGGGCAGTGGGGATTCCATATGCAGTTAGGGAGGAGGAGCCTGTGGCACTATGGTGATTGGGCAGTGGGGATTCCCTATGCAGATAAGGAGGAGGAGCCTGTGATGGTTAAGGTCAGTTGGAATGCAACTGTTACTGGTCGGAAGATGTTCTTGATTGTAGAGCAGAGGAATCGATATATTAAAAAGGATAGCAGGCAGGGGTCTGCAAAAAGATGGGTCATGAGAGTGGAAAGAGCCCCTTCAGGAGAAGGAGGATACCATTGTGTGAATTAAATGAGGAAACAAGATGAACAAAATCTGTTAACTCAGGGAGGGAGGGAGAGAGAGAAAAAACATGAAGGGAGGGGGAAGAAAGAGTGGAGAAGAGCGAGTGGAGGAAAGAGAAAGAGAAAAATAAGAGAGGAGGATGAGAGACAGAAGGAAGGGCAAGGATCGGGCCTGAGCCTGTCAGCAGCCTGAGGGGAATGAGCGGCCATGGCAGCACTAGCAGCAAGGAAGGGCCCAGTCAACCACTGCTGCTGATTGGGGCTACCGAGGCCATTGTCAGAGCCAGGCAGGCAAAGGACGGGCCCTGGCCTGTCAGCGGCCTGAGGAGAACAAGCAGCCGTGGTGGCAGCAGCGAGGAATGGTCCGGTCAGCCACTGCTGCTGCTCCTGGAGGGAGGAGCAGGAGTGGGGTTCAGGTGAGGGTGGGGAGGTCTCTGGGGATAGGGGGCTGCAGCTTGGCCAATAGGCACCAGCAATGCTGCAGCCACAGCCAAGAAGGGTGAGGGGGATGGAAACAATGGGATGGAGGAGGAGCAGGAGTGCAGCTCAGGTGAGGGTGGGGAGATCTCTGAGGTGAGAGGAGCAATCAAGTACTAATGCACAGATGCTCTAGAGCATGCAAGAGTTCCAGCACTGAAGTGGAGAAAAATAATGGCGGCGGTCACAATGCAGAGGTGGAGGCCTGGTGGGCAAAGCCCCTCCAGCCAGAAGAGGTGGGTGGATGGCGGGTGAAGTCCCACCGGCCAGGAAGAGGAGGCGGTGGTGGGGAGAAATAATGGCGGCGGCGAGGAGGTGGGCAGACGGTGGGCAAAGACCTACCAGCCGGGAGGAGGAGGTGGGAGGCAGCGGCGGGGTGGCCTGGCCCTGGCCCGCCCAATGGGGAGAGCTGTGGGGGGAGAGAGCTGTGGGAGGGGAGAGCGAGTGAGCGAGCTGCGGGGGGGAGAGCGAGCGAGCTGCAGGGGGAGAGCGAGTGAGCGAGCTATGGGGGGGAGAGCGAGCGTGCGAGCTGCAGGAGGATGACACAGGATCAGTGCACAGCTGTACAGATGCTCTGTGCGGGCTCAGCTAGTAATTATTACTTACTAAAGTATTTCTATCCCACTTTTAATCATTAATGCTTTTCAACTTACTCTCAAATTATTTCTCTGGCACCACACGCTGGCTGCATTAGCACGTAACACAAAACTGGAGGCCCCTTCACCTCTGGTTTTCTTAACTGTACATCCGAATGCGGGCAACTTCAGTTTGATTAAAAATTGGACCCATAGTTTCCCTACCCAAACTCCTCATTGTACCTTCGGTCTGTAGTGAGGTCCATTGTCTAGACTTCCAGTTTGGTGGTGCCACCATTACATCCAAACGCTGGCACTTCAGTTTCCCCCTTAAGCAACTGGAGTTGAGAGAGGAAGTTCCTCCCTTGCTCTGGCTGCTATTGGCTGCCGGGGCTATCCTTCATTAAAGAAGGAAGCCCCGACAGCCAGTTCCCCTTCCTCTCTGCAGTCAGCGAGACTGCAGTTATATCGCTCTCCATTTCATCTGAATGCAGACAGGCAAGCAGGGGGAGTGGTGTGAAACTGCGGGTGCATTGGTGATGCCTCTTATTAGAATGATAACACAAATGGCGAAAGGTAGAGCTCCATTGGACCCATGGTTCCGTGTTACGTCCGAAAGTGGCCACTGGCTTCTTCATGTCAGTGATAGAGAGATTGTGACAAGAACTATCCTTTTCACAGTAAGGATCATAGTACAACAAAAGTAGACAAATTGTTTATTTTTAATTACTAAGACTAGGAACAGAACTTTGCATTTCCTGGTGTCAAAGTACTTAATTTCTAATGCAAAGTTTGGATTAAGGTAAGTTTGGAGAAAGGTAAGTTTGTGAGTTGTAGACTTGTGTAGGGCAGAATCAGCGTGGCATTATTTAACACATTTGTATGTTGCCCTTCAGTTACAAAGCTCCCAATCTGGCTAAACACCATCCATAACAGGATAATAAAGAATAAAGTCCACAAAATTAAGCTCAAACAAGTAATACACACTGATCAAAACCAAATCAAATCGGAGCAGCAGAAGCAGTAAATATGAGAGATTACAACCTGAAAATATGTCGGAGGCTCAGGCAAAGAAACAGGGTTTCACGTGACAGAGAAAGGACAGCAGGTTCCATATGAGGTTAAATTCAAAATCTGGTAATATCTTGATTAGGATCATTCAAAATTATACAAAATCTTAAACCAGCTTTCAAGTTCTCCAGAACTCTTTATCAACCTGGCTGCTGAAAAGAAAAGAAAAAGGAGGAAGGGGCAGTTCACAGGGTATGGTGTAGTAGCCCTAAGAGTCTGCAGAAAGGTTTGCTTAAAATGTTGTGTAGTGTTGTTTTGTCCTAAAAAAAAATATTATTTTATTGTTTGTTTGTTTGTTTGTTTGTTTGTTTAATTTATATACTGCTTGACTCCAAAGGCTCTAGGCAGTTCACAAAAGTAAATAAAATAAAAGCAGAATAAAGCAACCATTTAAAACATGACCAATTGGAGCTTATGGAATCCCTCTCTTCTGCCACAAACCAATATAGCTAGCTACAGTTTTTAAGCACCTGGTGATAGGGATGTGCATGGACTAGACTGCGGTTCAACCAGTGGTTCGAGCACAGTTCGGGAGGGGGAACCGGGAGCTTTAAGAAAGAGGAGAGCAGGTCCTTACCTGCTCTCTACTGCCCCATCCAGCTTCCTGCTGGGGCAGTCTGCCTCCCAAGCACCAGCATGCACACAGAAACAGGTGCTTAGAATGCCCATCTTTTGGAGCATGTTGGCAATGCATTGTGGGATCTCTGGAGGCTGGGACAATGAATCCCAGTCTCTTTTTACTCGCTCTGCCGGGAGCAGTAAAGAGATTCATCCACACTACTCCCGCCAGCACTGGTCATCTTGCCGAGTATCTTGCACACCTTCGGAGCTGCAAGTGGTCATCTGTGGGGAGGTAAGTTGAACTGCCTGCCCAACCGCACAAGAGTGCGGTTGTGTAAACAGCCCCACTGACTAGCCTACAGTTGTCTAGAGAGCTTTATGGGGATTTGAACTTGACTCTCCCCAGTCTGACACTAACTATCTCCTATTAGTGATGTCATATTCAGAACACTGAAAATATCTGCTTTCATTTAAAACAACAACAACAAAACAGGAGGCAAGGTTCCATTCCCAATGAGTTTAGGCAAATGTCTGAAATCTGGAAGCAACATCAGATCCAATGAAATTCATTTCTATCTTGCATACACAACATTCTTAGCTAAATCTGGCATACTTGAGCTAGAGTTAACAGCTAGGACCTTTATAGAGAACATGCAACTATTTTGGGGACCAAATGACTTTTTTTTTCCCCATTAAGAGGAATAGATACTATTTTGGGGACCAAACAGCTTTTTTAAAAAATTGTGGTGTCTGAAGTTCTGGGGAGCAGCTGGAACATTTTGTTCGCTCAGAACCCTTTGCTCTCACAAGCAGCTTCTCTTCCTCTGCCTCCTCCCCCTTCCTACTGACTGACCATCCAATGGGGAAGCCAGAGGGGAGGTTCTGCTTCAGTGGCAGGTGGCAGAGCCACGTGGTGCAGAAACATGGATAGGTGGGCCCAGCAGGTGCAGCTTGCTTCCTTCATGGGGTGGTGGCGGCGGCAGCTATGACGTTAGCAGTGAGCTCACCTTGTTCAGTTAGCAGTTACCCCTGCTAAAAGTTACCACCTGGTGTAAAAAGGCACCTGTTAAAGTGGTGCCTTCCATTTAGCATGGGGGGGAGCAACTGGCCCTATCTAACCCCAGCACAGCATCCCTTCAATGGTTGATGCTGGTGTTGCCTTGCATTTTTTGTTTGTTAAGATTGTGAGCCCTTTGAGATAGGAGAGCATCTTCTTCTTATTTATTTTTCTTTGATAATCACTCTGCAACCTTCTGTTAAAAAGCAATACATAAATGTCTGTAGTCTGCCCAACCACAGACTACAGCAAGTGAGTAGGAACCTGTGTGGTTCATTCTACCTTGGTAAAAAAGTCAAGCTCCACGGGTCTGGAGCAGTAGGGAGTGGAGAGCTCCCACTGCTCCAGATGACACAAGTCACCTGGGGGTAATCCAGTCAGCTCATATTGTGAGAATGCCCTTGAACTGCACCACTGTACCAGCATGCAAAGAGGCTGGCTCAGTAGCTCGCTGGCTGCCCTGCCTGGAGCCAAGCAGTGAAGTTGTTGGCCTGGCTGGGGAGAGCAGGCTGGGTGATCCATGGGAGAAGAGGACAGAGGACTCCGTGTGTGTGTGTGTGTGTGTGTGTGTCTGTGGTAAACCTAGCCAGGAGGTGAATTTATGGTTAAGCAGCAGGGGCCTTGAGAATTCTGCATCTAGGCAGCAGACTGAGCAGACATACAACTCACCTGGTCACCACCAGCTTCACAGTGGTGAGCTGCATTTATTCTCAAATTATCCAATTTTTATCAAAATATGCATATATAATGCCAATAAACATATGCACATTTCATGCAAAGAGGAGACATTTTTGAGACTTTAGGGGGGTGAAAAGTGTCCCCTATTTCTGCTTTTTTGGTATGGATATTAACTTTTCTCACCATCTGAACCTGGCAACCCTAACTTGAAAGCATGTTCAAAGCTGGCTTTGTTACAGACCAGGCCTGATCTATATACTAAATATGCTCATTAGCTAGTATATAAAATAGGTCTGGGTCAAGTTCTTTTATATTGGTGACCACGTTTTGATCTGGAAACAAGGAAGAAAAGAGATCCAACCACTCAAAGATTCAATGGGCTTTATTGAGTATAAAAGAATAACAACATAATCTAGCAAAGCAGAACCCTCTATCAATATTAGCCACAGTATTTAGACAGAACATCCTACCCAGTATCAGTATTCACCCGAGTGCCTAACTACCATATGTGTATGCATTTAAATCTTCCTAAAGTCTAATACACTTCAGATACAGGCAGAAGAGAAGGGGGGAGGAAGGCTGCGGGCTGGCACGGTTTTGGGGTGATTAGTGGAGGATGGGGGGGGGAAGGAGAAGCGAGCAGTAAAAAGAGAAGGGATGAGGGAATTCCAGGCAGCATATTTACCCCGGATCAGAGGCTTGAAAGCGGAGGATCACTTCAGTTGAAGGAGTGAGGCGCTTGGCTGAGACAGGAGTTGTTGCAGTTGCTCAGATCAGGCAGCTTGGGCAGCAAAACTCAGGCATTGCTGTAGTTTCTGTTCATGGACAGAATTCCTGCTTGGCCCCGCAGCTTTGGCAGCAAACTCTGGGATCCTGTGAGCAGCTTTGCTGTAGGCAAAGATTGCTGAACTCTCTGTCTAAAAAGCCTCATTCTTTATAGTGTATTTTCTCTTTGATCTATACAAATCTCATCTTTTCCGGGGTTCCCCAGAAGGGGTGACAAAGCTGTTACTTTCAGGACAATGTCTTTTAATTACTCAGGATATTGGCCAGTTCAGAGAATTCTGAATCTCATCTTCTGCAATCTGTGCACTCAGGAAGGGAGGTGGGGGGGGGGGGGAAGCAAGTGTTAGTGGAAAGACTAAACCTACAGGTGTTCTCCCAGGACGGAATTTCTATAGACAGCAACTGAGTAATCCCCCTTGGGGCATGGCAGAGCCAATCACTGACAATGATTAGCATAGATTTCTTGCCAGGACGGGGGGAGTTCAGCCCCAGGCCTCTTCCACAGACATTATCTGATAGTGAGTTATATTTTAGCAGATTGATTAGCTCAGGCCCAGCCCTTTGTGTTTTGTTAAGTATCCAGTTTCACAATGCAATGCTGGAATGTCTCACCCAGAGGCAAAGCAGGCAGTTCACCCAATTTACAAAACAATGCAGGATTCCTCCTGCCTCTACAAATCATTGACCAGGCAGTCATGAGATTCACCTCCAGTTCAGACATTGAATTGAACTCTTAATATAAATGAAATCAGACACAGGCCTATATTCTATATACGTATTAGTATTTTGGGGTGCTCATAACAGCCTCAATATAAAACTATATGAAACAAGCACTTGTAGCAGCAGATTCTAGTGAAAGATGCCCTTTTTTTTGGTCTCCAAGCTCTACCTCTGACCATTTTTTAAATTTTTGGTGGCGGGAGGAAAGTAGTCAGCAACAAGAAGGTGCAGTTTGGGTTTTTCACTTTTATAGCAAACTGTCTGAACCAATACTGGTGCTGTCTTATAGGGCTGTGCATTGCATCAGGCCAATAATAGGGTCTGAGGCAACACGCTGAAACAATGCTAATGAAAAATGTCTCCAATATTGGTAGACAATTTGGTACAATACCGAGTTAAGGGGGTTCACTTTTAAAGAAGATCTGGCTTCTCTGAAAAGCCAATTCTTAGAAATCGGCTGCCTTCTGAGCAGCCTCAAAGCAACATATTGACTTTTCTCACCTGTGTGTTGCCACTTCCCTCCCAGTAATACACCAGGAAAAGGATGCAACATAATGACATTGCTTTCTTTCCTGGTGCATTATAGAGTAACAGCAGGGAAGGAAGGGCAGCAATTCTTTGAATATATTATTATTATATTATATGTGTATTATTATGTATGCTTTAAATTTTGGTCTATGACCGCAAATAAACATTTGAGGAGAGGAGAAAAGGTATCTGCATTCTTGATGCCTTTCCTCCACTTATACCTATAAAATTCCCACTGTATTATGGCCCCTTTTCCTTCCTTGATTCCAGCCCTCAGATTGTGCCAAATGAAATCCTAGATTGTCCTAATCCGAGGCTGGTCTTCCATTTCAACCACAGAAAATATATTTCCTGGCTGTGGAACCTGACTTTTTTTTAGTACAAGAAACTAGCTCCATTGATCATGAGCTACATTTTACATGTTGGCAAATTGAGGCAATAAGTGGCAGGATGGCCTGTTCAGTGTCCCACAGGGCAGCTGAGTGTCAAGCAGGATCCAATCAGGCAGCTCTGTACAGAATCAAACCACCCTAGTGATGGTAAGAATCAATAGCGGGGCTGCTGGCTGGCATTTGACCACAGTTCCCAGTGAAATGAGCAGTGGGTTATATGGAACATACTGAAAGCAACCACAGAGATAATTGTCACCTAACATAAGATAAATTTTGCTCCGCGAACTGCTGCTGGTTGGCTGTTTTTTGATGAATCATTGTTACTGAGGTGTTCAAAGGGCACATTCCTCAAATTGAGCTAGTCTTGTCACCCAGCAAACCAATCACTGGTCACCTAGGAAACAAGCCCAAGGTGCAAGTTTGCATGCTCTGTAGGAGCGCCTAATATTAGAACCTGAATACTAGTTAGCTTACAAGCTGTATGAAATGATATTCTTATCTTCATTGTCAAAGGCATGCTGCTGCATCTTCCCACAATGTGAAAAGCAAACACTTCTATCAGAGATGTATTAAATAAAAGGATTGCCTTCCTCCATTGAAGCATTCTGGCTAAGAAATTAGCAAAAGGATGTTTCCATGGCAACAAAGAAAATTAATTTGATTATACTGGTGCTTTTTCAATCACATACATCGGACAAAGGTCCACAACAATGTGTAGCAATGAAATGGTAGGTTTGCTTCAAAACACACACACACACACCCCTTCTCAAAGAGACTCAGACTGCAGTTCTTGAACAGGATGTATCAACTGCTCCAGGGAAGTGCCTTAAGGGCTGAGGATTTCGTCATCGAAGTGACAGTAAAAGTAGTAGCCGGCTTCCTGAATGGAGTGTGCATGGAAGTAGGGTGTGTGCTGTGGGCATGCAGCAGCACCCCTTGTGCAATTCCCCCTGGCCTCCTGTGCTCACATTGTTGCACATAGGGGTGTAGAGAGTTTGCCAGTGACCTGGGGACAGACACTAGCCAGCAGCCCCACACCCCAGCACTGTGCATCATTACAGCGCTGTGCATGTGATGATGCTGATGCAGGGGGCATAGCCAGCACCTGAGAGGGGGGCCACGCAGCCCCTCTCCTGCTTCCTCCCCGCTAGTGACCAACTGGGTGCTTGCTTTCTCTCCCTTGAGTGAGGGAGATGAAGCAAGCACCCACCCAGCTCGCTGGCTGGAAAAGGAGGGGTGAGGGGCCACACCTCAAGCTTCCAGCAAGCAAGTGCTTCATTTGTCAGCTGTAAAAGGGAAAAGACAAAGTGGGGAGAGTGCAGGGCGTGACTTGGCACCCCCAACCCTGGGGTGGGGGCAGGGACATTTGTCTTCACCTTGTCCAAAAGGGGCTACGCCGTCAGTTGTACAAGAGGGCTCAGAATCCTGAGCACTCCCTGCAGTGCGGAAGCACGTAGTAAGATTGGGAACATGTTGTAGGGAGTCAGCCCTCCACAGCATGTTTCTTACTAAGCACTTGTGGTGCATGGGGAGCACTCCGGAGAGCTTCGAGTCCTCTTGCACAATAGCAGGAGCGCAGGAGGACAGGGAGAGTTGCATGAAGTGTGCTGCTGTGTGCCACCTGCACACCCGATATTTACACATGTACTTGGTTATTCAGGATGTCAGCCATGTGTGGGTTTCCTGGGTTTGTGAAGTGAATGAAATCACTGCATTTATTAGAATATATAACCATGCTGAAATGATATACTGCAAAATATAAACATCGATCTCATTTTCAAATATCAAGACTCAGAATTTGACATCAAAATTTGACCTGCCATGTTGGTATAGAAATTTCACATAAACATTCACAATATGGGATGGGATGAATGAATGTGTTAACAAACAATTTACTATAGTCTGTTGTATTACAAGTCAGCTGCAGGTGTTGGCAAATACGAACAGTGCACGCAAGTATTAGACTAGGTTGGCCAAAAATATTTGAAAATCCCAGCTAAAGCTACAGCAGTCAATGTTCACTGGGCCCTATGATTTAGAGAGCTGGTCTTGTGGTAGCAAGCATGACTTGTCCCCTTAGCTGAGCAGGGTCTGCCCTGGCTGCATATGAATGGGAGACTAGAAGTGTGAGCACTGGAAGATATTCCTCTTAGGGTATGGAGGTGCTCTAGGAAGAGCATCTAGATTCCAAGTTCCCTCCCAGGCAGCATCTCCAAGATAGGGCTGAGAGAGATCCCTGCCTGCAACCTCAGAGAAGCAGCTGCCAGTCTATGACGACATTACTGAGCTAGATAGACCAATGGTCTGACTAAGTATATGGCAGCTTCCTATGTTCCCAAGTGCTTCATATAACTTACCTCATTAATCCTTACAACCACCTTGTAAGGAAGGTTAGTATTATGATCTTCAATGAAGGCCCTGCTCAGGTGTTCCCACCTTTGGTAGTGGGGCAGGTGATGACAAGGAATATGGTTTTTTCCAGTAGTGGAGCCCCATTTATGGGATTATCTCCCCAAATATATCTGCCAGGTGCCTTCTTTACTATTGTTTCACTGTCGGGCAAAACCAGTTCTCTTTGCCTGAGCATTTAGTGGCATTTAATGTTCTTTGTGGCTGCTTTTCCGCTGTGTTCGGCTTAGTGTTTGATTAGCCCTCTTCAGAGGTTGTTCCAAGCACCACTCAGGCTTCAGTGGAGAGGAAGTCCTGCCACTCGGCTGTCACCCCTCCCCCAGGGTACACTTGCTTACGGCACTGTCTGTCTCTGAAGGGGGCAGCGCCATGTGTTCAGCAATGATTCCATGAGCTGCAGCTTGGCTCCACCCAGGTTGCAGCTCACAGAATCGACACTGAACACATTTACAGCGTGCCCCTCTTCAGACAAATGGTGCTGTAAGTGTGTTCATCGGGTGCAAGGGGAGGACAGATGAGACTTCGTCCCCATTTTCGCTGCTGTAAGCATGAGTGGGGCTTGGATTAATAAGGTCTAGAGAGGGCTTTTGTTTGTAACTGTTTTGGTTACTTGGACCAAATAGTTTTTACTGCAGAATTATATTGTTTTTATTTGAAAGTCATCATATAGTTGAAAAGTGGGATAGAAATCTCATTAAAGCATAAATCATTGTTATTACCTCCATGTTGGGGTAGTTTCCATTTGTTTCCTTGAAGCAGGAAGAGGGTAAGAGGCAGGTCTTGCTTCAGTATCAAGAAGAGAGTGAAGTGTGTGTGTGTGTGTGTGTGTGTGTGTGTGTGTGTGTGTGACTTATGTTGTGGAAAAATCAAATAAATTATTGATAAAAGAAGAGAGTGAAATGTGAAACACCGCCGAGAAGGGTCTGAAGCAGTCACTTCCTGGCTCATAGCTCAATTGCTACACTAGCTCTCAGTTAATCTCTCTTCACTGACTGCGGGGTTCACATTCAGCTAGAGAAAGGCATTGCTTTTCTGGTTTTCTTCAGAGAGTGGAAGGCATTTCAGATGGGAAAATGAGACAGAGGGGCTATTCTGACATTCGGCGAAAAATGGGCTAGGAGAGCCTAGCCCGAGTTTTGCTGATCGTAAGAACCACCGGGCTCGGCTGCGAGCCCGGTGGTTCTTGAGCGGTTAACCCGCTTAAGTACCCCTGCCCTTAGCCCGGGTTTGCGGAGTGAGTGCTCCGCAAAATTGGGCTCTCTGATCACGAGTAGCCGCGATGCAGCTCCATGGCACAGCTACTCACGAGTAGACACCTGGAGGGGAGGCGAAAAGCCGCCTCCCGGCTCTGGGGTTCTCCCTAATATGCCCTGCGTGCTTGCCCCCAAGCTCTCCAGCCCCCGCAGGCTCCGTGATGGAGCCGGCAATCGTGTGGGCGGCCGATCCAGCCACCCAGGGCTCCCTCCACACTCGTGTGTAGCCCGCTCTCCCCGCTCACTGGAAGAAACCGGGTCTCACTGATCGTGAGACCTGGTCCAGAGTGTCATCAGCCTTCTGTTTACACTGAAGGCTTTGCAGAGCATGGTTTGGATCAGGAGATTAGGTCCAAGTCAAGAGCTGAAAGTGGAGCTGGAGCAATGGCTGTGGTAGATGGAATTGCCAGAGACAAAGCACATGCAAGTGGTGGGTCTGAAGAAGGATCATACCATTTAGTGGGGCTCAGAGTTAAAATAAGCACAAACATGCCTGAGGACCAAACACAGGTTACACCTCCTGGTTGCAGGGGATGACATTCGTGGTTAACAAAAGAATACATGCTGTATGATTCAATCACAGGTGTGTGCAATCTTGAAAGACAATGGAGTGACATGGTTTGAAAAACCTGTATGGGACAGAATAAATGGGCAAGCTCAAAGCTTATCTCGTGGGTCAGGAAGACCTTCTAAGTGTGGAAACTGGAATGCTTTTCATACTAATCAGTTTCTTCCCTGGTTTAAGCCAGACCATGAATGCTGTGATAGTGAGGATCATACCAGAGAGAGAGGACGAGTGGAGTGTTTAGATTTAAGAAGGGGGAGTGAGAGAGAGAGAGTCAGGAGGATAGTGAGGAGGGAGTGAAACAGCCTTATCTGCGCTCCTTTTGAGGTGATTAGTTCAATTAATCATTTGTACCACTAATCCTTTGTGCCAACCACAAGAGGAGTTTGATTATTCTCTTGTGAAATAGTCATTCTCCTTCATTCAGCTAGCACCCTTCTCATTCAGCTAGCACCCTCTTTCAGACATGTCATACTTGACTGGGGTAAAATTGCCCCGCGTCGCTTGGACTAACTGAGAGTTTGCCACATATGGGCATATGGAGGGTTTGCAGTCCTGTGAGTCCAGATAGCCAAGATGGAGACTGCAATAGGGGTGTGCACGGAACTGTCTGGCCCGGTTCAGTTCGACGCCAGACTGGCCTCCAACGGAACCGGGCCAGTTCAGTCTGGCCCCCAGCAAACCCCACCCTGGTCTGGTCTGGTCCCGTCCCGGACTGGTCTGTGAACTTTTTTTAAAAAAAATTACATTAAAAGTAAGTACCTGTAGCCCCTTCAGGGGACTTGTTGTAGCCACGGGGGGATCCGTGAGGGTTCCCTCTCCCCCCGTCGGCCTCCCTCATCACTGCTGCGGCCGGGTCAATGTAGCCTTTTTGGCCCTTTCGGGCCTCTGTACAGGTGAGCGGCCGCCATTTTGGCCACTGCTGTGCATGCGCAAATGCCCTCTGTGAGGCCGGGCATGGCCTACGACCTTGCAGAGGGCATTTGTGCATGTGCGGCAGCAGCCAAAATGGTGGCCGCTCGCCTTTACGAAGGCCCGAGAGGGCCAAAAAGGCTACATTGACCCAGCCGTGGCGGTTATGAGGGAGGCCGGTGGGGGGAGAGGGAACCCTCGTGGACTCCCCCATGGCTACAACAAGCCCCCTGAAGGGGCTACAGGTACTTACTTTTAATTTAATTTATTTTTTTAAAAAACGTTCACAGACCTGCCGGACTAGATTGGTGGTTCGGTTCTGGTCTGGATGGAACCGGGCGGGGTGGGTAGGTTTCGGTTTGATCATGAACTCACGAACCCCCAGAACGAACCATCGGACCGCGGACTGCCAGACTGGTTCTGCACATCCATACACCTCAATGGCGTAATTTCTGATGATGTCATCCACCCCAATCCAAGATAGTGGTCGCGTGAACATCTGAGGCACAAGCTGGCTAATTTGTGGACTGTCTAACCCATTTGAACCAAATTGGGTACAGTTGCAGTGAGTGACACACAGGGACAACTCAATGGCATAGTTTGTGATGATATCATCCACACTGATTCAAGCTGGTGGGCGCATAAACTTGGAGGTGCATGTGGGCTGACTTGTGAACTGCTTAACTGATTTGAACCAGATTTGCTACAGCTGTAAGAACACATAGGGACATCTCAACGGCGTAGATTGTGTCAATGTTATCCAACCCAGTTCAAGATTGCAAACACGTAAACATTTGAGGTGCAAGTGCACTAACTTGTGGACAGTCTAACCAATTTGAATCAAATTTACTACATGTGTGGATACATAGGGATGCCCCAATGGTGTAGTTTGTGATTATGTCATCCACCCCAATCCAAGATGATGAAGATTACATTTATATCCCGCTCTTCCTCTAAGGAGCCCAGAGCAGTGTACTACATACTTGAGTTTCTCTTTCACAACAACCCAATGAAGTAGGTTAGGCTGAGAGAGAGGTGACTGGCCCAGAGTTACCCAGCTAGTTTCATGGCTGAATGGGGATTTGAACTCAGATCTTCCCGGTCCTAGTCCAGCACTCTAACCACTATACCACGCTGGCACAAGCTGGCTAATTTGCGGACTGTCTAACCCATTTGAACCAAATTTGGTACAGTTGTAGTGAGTGACACACAGGGACACCTCAATGGTGTAGTTTGTAATGATGTCATCCATCCTGATCCAAGATGGTGGACACATGAATATTTGAGGTGCAAGAGATCTAACTTGTGGACCTCAATTTGAACCAAATTTAGTCCAGTTGTAGAGACAGTAAAAGGAAAATAGGCTCATTAGTTTTTACTAGAACCACTTGTTTAATAAGAGTTCATAATGTTGGGACATGGGGGGAGCTAGTTCCCCAACAGCCCTCTCCACAGGTCCCTCCTTTTCCAAAATGAACCACAGAGAAAATGGTGGGTGCAGAGATGTCCTGTCCTTACTACCAATTCACATATAGCTAGACATTATTAGTTACACTTCTATCCTACCAAAGGACTAGAGGCAGCATATAAATTCCCCACCCTCTGCCCAATATTTTATCCTCACAACAGCCTTATGAGGTATCATATCTGAGATGCATTTTCTCAGATAGGATTCATTTCCGTGGTTCATTTTCTCAGCCTTCTGAAATATTGTACCAGACTTCTGAGATATCGTATCTAGTCCAAGGTGAATTTTGGGCCAGAGTAGTGTCATGTTCTATGATCTGCATGGTGACACTAAGGCTTTGGGTTAGCCTTGTCCCATGAGATCAGCCACTGAGGCTCTCCACACAAGCAGTGTGGAGAGCCGGATGGGGTTCGACAGGAGAGCGGGCCAGGCCCCTGCACATGAGCACTCGCAGAGCCCTGGACAGCTGGATCAGCCACCCACATAATTACCGGCTCCGTCACAGAGCTGGTAGGGCCTGCAGGGATTGGGGGCCACCCAGCCCTTGGAAGTCACAGGATGCCCCACGCGAGAGCAAGGGGCATCCTGGGGAGGCCCCTGAGACCGGGAGGCTTGTTCTCGTCTCCTGGTGGGGGTCTCTTTGCAAGTCACCACAGCACAGAGATGCACTGTGGTGACTCATGATTGTGAAAATGGGGTTAGCAAAGCGCTCGCTCTGCTTACCTCATTCAAGGAGGGGGAGCATAAGCGGGCTAATCGCTGGGAGCCATGCAGCTCTTGGCAGTTCCCACAACCGCAGGAAAGTGGGCTGGGCTCCCTTAGCCCACTTTCCTGCAGTCGTGAGAACAGCCTCACTGGCTTTCCCTGAAGCAGGATGAGGATAAGAGGTAGCCCTTGTTTCAGTATCAAGCTCTCATTTTTCCTAATGCAGTTACTCTTCATTGGTCTGACTACTCTGCTTCTCAGTCTCTGTCATCGTCCTGATCCCTGGCTTCCAGCCTAATCTCTGATCCCCAGCTCGTTGCCTGGATCTCCTGGTCCCAGCTTTGAGCCTGGCACAACTTAGCAACCACTGCCCACATTTTAACCCTGACAATGGGGATTTGAGCCCAGGTTTCCCCAGTGCTAGCCAGGCATTCTAACCACTACACCAGGCTTCTTGGCCTTTTGGCTGAGATCGTGTACATGAGCATAGATGCCTGGCATGAATATTTCACGTGCCTTGCTCATATTTCTAGACTGGTGATGCTAATTGGTCCATTTTGACACATTTTCATAGAATTAGGCACCATCCATTTCATTAATACATTGGTCCCAGAGAGACGGAAAGAGCATATAGTTAACATGTATTCTTTTTCAGCTAAACATAGGGAAAGAGGGGAGCTTACTGTGAGAGCGATTCCCTCCATCTGCGCAATGGCTAATAGCTCTCACTTTTTCACCTGCTTGATTCAATCACTTATTGGAGAACTTTGCTGCCCTCTTGTTACATTAGTGTACTTGAAGGAGGAAGGCACAATTGGTACCAAAGCACTCACTGCTTCTATGGATCCCGGAAATAGAGCCTGTGTGGCAGATGTGATAGTTACAAGGGCTCTTGGCCTTGTAACAGTTTGTTCTGTGGAGGAGGCAGAAAGGATGATCTGTAGCAAAGTTCCTGTCAGGAATGTACCAAAAAAAAGGATTGTGTCCAAGAAACCACCACAAACTCACATGGAATGGTCATAAAAAGGGAGCCCAGTTTCAATATTTCAGTATGATCCACGAGATCAAAGACCCTTTTGAATTTAAATGTCCCCTAAGGCCTGAAATCAATTTTTTTGGAGGCAGTATTTACAGGCAAAAGGTAGATGTTTCTGGTAGGGAAGATGTTCCTCTAGTCTTTGGTGACCTGTGAGAGAGCTCCTTGCCTGAGAGGCTTGTTCTTTACCATTTGGGGGCAGTGTGCAAGCCAACCTGCCAAGTGGAATGGCTGACATTCACTCTTATGAGGGGCAGATGGGGGGTAAAACATATGAAGACAACACAGCATAGGAGGTAAAAACCTGACCCAACCCCAAAAACAAACAGCCAGTCTCCCTTGATGGGGGAGGGCATGGGCAACCCTCCTACCATCATGAGATCTCTGCAGTATACCAGGCCTTTCCCTCCATATACATTGCTCCCATCTAGATGACAGCAGGCACGAGTCTATATAAAAGCCACTTCCTAACATTCTGTCTGCTATATTGAATATATACTGTGATATAGTCTATCACAATTAAGGTTTCTCGTTTACCCAAAATGACTCTCTTTTGTCCAGCATTTTGCTTCCCCTAACCCACCCTGCAGACAGGCAGCAAAGGTTTTGGAGACATTGCTAGGCTCTGCTCCTCAGCATTAGCTCTACCTCAGGACCAGTTTTCCCACCCAGCCACCCCCATTTTGCAAATGTTGGCAGTCACATTCCACCTTCTCCAGGCAGCTCCCAAAATCTTAAATAAATAAATGCGCTCCATTCTATTTCTTTCCTCTTCCAAACTGCCTGGGACTTCAGCTAGTGAAAGAGCTGCCTGTAGCAACTTAGTCTAAGAATGGCAGTGGCTAGCTGGGTTGGGAGATGGGTATTCATCAGCAGGAGATAACCATGTCAATAAACCTCAGTGACCCAGGCCCTAATGGTGAGCTCTGGTTCACACTAACCCTTATAGTTCAGAGTAGTAGGGTAGGTGGTCAACTGCTAGAAGCAATTAGTACTACAACAAAAGAATGAATACAAAGATCGCTTTAGATTGTGCCAGCTGGAGTCTCTCAGAATCTGGCTTGACTGAACATGGAGGCCCACCTTGTACTGAGTCCATCTATCCCTGCACTGTCTTCTCCGACTGTCAACAGCTCTCCACATTCTCAAGCAAAGGTGTTTCCTAGCTCTGTTCACAGAAGAAGCCAGGGTCTGAACATGGAGCTTTTCACCAACGAGCGATGGCCCCTTTCTGAGAAACCAGCCCATTTCCCTCAAACTGGGATTAAGCTTGGCAATTGTTTGTTTATTACATTTATATTCTGCTTTTTTTCATAATGGAAGTCAAGGCAGTGTACATGGGGTTCACAGGAGGTCACCCATCCAGGCAGTGACCAACTCTAGGCCTGCTTAGTTTCAGCAAGGTAGCTATAGAATGTGCCTTCAAACCATGCCCTAGGAGAATTATCCTGTGTTTGTGGGTCTTGCTCTGAATGGCAATCCTGTGACATTGCACATAGTGAAGAATCAGTGAAGGATACAGGGGGTGGGGGAAGTGGTGTATCCCATTTGATGCTCCAGGGCTTCTGTTGATGCTCCAGGGCTCCCAGCACCTATGAGAAGAATACCTGTCACAGTAGCTTCCAATATTTCCCCTCTTTCTCTCTTATTATCTTGTTGCCTAGATACTGCAGTGATTCACTTTCATAGACATTTAAAAACACAGGCAGACAGGTAAAGAGTGGTTTGATACCAAGGTGAAAATTTCAGAATACCAGCATGCCATGACTGTGGGCACTGCACATAAAGCAGAGGGCAAGGGAGGATGTGGTCTCGGCAGTGGCTCTCTGGGAAGGTACAATCCTTCCCCTCTGCTTGACTTAATAGAAACAAAAAACAAAAAACAAAAACCTTGCTCACGCTTCAAGAACAGATAGAGCCCATTTCCCCTCATGCTGTGCCATTTGCGGCCTGCGAAAAGAGGGCTAACATGACACGGCACATCAAGTTGCACACCACTTCCATGGAAAATAAGTGTGAATGCTGCCAGGCAGACCATGTTCTCTGGCAAAAGGAAATAAACAAAACAAATAAACCAAATTTCTTGCTAACAGAAATATGCATTCAAATATGTGCTTTGTATTTTGGGGGAGATAGATGTGCCAGATTACACAAAAGAAGGCCAGGCTATAGAAAACATGACTTTTTGCATTCCAGAATCATAGATTGCATGCTGAGCAAGTCTCTAAATAAGAGCATCAAGCATCAGCATTGATGATTTGAAATAACACCTAGAATATACAAAACTGATATACTAACTGAGCAAAGTCAACATGTAACTGAATGAATAAACAGAAAATGTTACAAAGAAGCTTCGTTTTAACTATACACACATGACAGGAGAACTACATTTCAAAAAGACCAATGACACCAGACACTTGTTTGAGAGAGGAATATGATAGGAATGTATAGCTACCAATATGGGATGAAAATGTCTAACCAATTTTCACTACGTTCCCAGTTTCCAAAGCATTATCTTCCTTTTAAGCATTCATTCTTTCATGGAAGTAATAAATACCTCACAGTTCCTTATTCAGAATGAATTTCAGATTTCATTAACTTCTGATGAAAACACTCGACCCAATCCAACCTCAAGTGCCCAAGGATGCATTCAGTGTGCTCCACTGCAATCCATGTCCTGCCAAGCAAATCACCAGTGTTGCTGGCATTGACAGAACCAATCACTTTGTATCTGACTGATTCATGAAATCCCTCTCCCTCCCCATAACTGAAATAGTGGCACTCACAATGGGCTTGTGCCTTCATTTTTAGGCTGTCCCTAAATTGTATACTTGTGTAAGCTGTGGAATAATTCAAAAGTAAAAGCTGTATCGTTGAATAAAATAAGTGGCTTTCAGCATCATATGGTAATGACACTGAATGGAGCATTCTGTTAGCATCTCATTGCCCAGTTTTTCTGAACCACTCAGACTGACTGTTGCTAGACACAGAATGCTGGGACTGATCCCTGTCTAATTCATCAGAGCCATTTGTACACAATTTTAAAAGGAAAGCACTGCGGCAGATACCCATCACCTGTTGTACTGTCTGCAGTTTCTGTCTCATTTTGAAAATTGTAGGTCCCTTGAAAGAGAAACTATAGCAACATACAGTAGAAACATCAGACAAATAAATACGGAAAATTACTGAAAGGCTGTTGTTGACTTTTCTTTTAAAAATAATCATGTTCTCTATGCAATTTGTATAAAACTTCAAAATAAAAAGCAATAGATTTTATTTATTGATTGATTTGATTTATATACGTTTTTTAAAATTTTAATGTGTGTCTATCTATTATCTTTTTATGTATTTTAAATGTTTTATATTTTATATTATGCTTTAATTCTGTAAACCACCTAGAGATTTTGATATTAGGCGGGATATAAATTCAATAAATAATAAATAAATAATCCTGCCCCCTCCAAAAAATGCTCAGGGAGGTTTACAACAAATAATTTGAGGTGTGGGCCATACTAGACATGGTCCCAAGAGACACAAATATGTCTCTTCCTTTTTTTCAAAAAGCAGTTGGGGAGATTTGAATCAGGGCCATGGTAGAGGTGGAGGGGGGGGGACTCTAACCCTCCCACCCTGCACACCATGACCCCATTTTAAAATCCCTCTCCAAAGCTGCTATTAGTCGTGGAGAAACAATTTACAGACACCAAGGGTTCCTGTAAGTTTCCCCTTCTACAGGCAATACTGTACCAGCTTTGGTTGGGAGTAGCAGGGCAGGAAGACTGAGGTCAGAAATCAGAAAAGAACACAAAGTGAAACCCCATTCCCCCCAGCTCTGCCATTCTGAACCAAATCACCACTCCAGCTTGCTCTTTGAAAAAGAAAAGGTTGTTGGGCGTTCCAGCTCTGGAACTCCCATATCATGGCACATTTGGCCTCTTCCTTTGAGGGGAAGCTGTAAGAGTTGATGGGCCCAGTAACAATTTGACTTTGCATGCCCATGTGACTAAATATTAGGCATGCCGGGGTTCTCAAACTCAGGGCTGTCCTTAGGCCATGGCAAGCAGGGCAGCCACCCCAGACCCTGCTCTTTTAACCCCCATTAGAATTAACTGGAAGGGGGTCCCGCACTGGCTGATTTGCCCTGTACCCTGCCAGGGCTCTCTGATGGCCCTGCTCAAACTTGGATCCCCCAGAACTCCTATCATTCCCAGCCACAATGGCCACAAAGGCCATCTCATCATCCCCATCCATTGGGATGATGGGAGTTGTAGTACTGATAACCCAAGTTTGAAAACCCCAGGCATCTCTAATATATGGTCACATGGGCATCCACAGGACTTTTTCAGTCCTATACTCTATTAGCTGGGAGTAAGCCTCATTGAATTCAATGGGTCTGGCTCAATCTGGGGAGGGGGGGGATACAATGGAACATGTAACAAAAGGGCCACACATGTAAAGAACAGACCAAAACTAGCAAAAAAAAAAATACATTTTTGTATATATGTGTGCTAAATTCTTTAAATAAACATATAAATATTTATTTAAAGAATTTAGCACACATATATACAAAAATATAATTATTCAATTTGCATGTTTATATATATTTGCTGTTTGCACACTTTTTTTGCTAGTTTTGGTCTTTTCAATTGGGGGGGGAACTGATTCCCTTGCCCCCCCCCGCCCGCCCTCAGCTACCCATTTATGGCCAACACACATATGATTCCGTGTGTGAGAGACAAAATGCGAATTACAGCGATTTAGTTACTCCTTTGTGCAATGACAACTGCATTTTAAATATAAAGCAGCACAGTTGGGATTATCTTCAACTGTGTTGCTTGCTGTAATTATTAATCCCCGATGATTTATCATTAAACCTAATGCCAGCAACCTGCATTTTTATTGATATTCTCAACAATGGCTTCTATTTACTCTCCAGCTAACTTAATGGCTGCCAGTAACTCGCTCCCTTGCATTCCTTGGAACTGTTTGCTCAAGCCCCATCAGCCTCAGCCTGGGGCATGTGACCAGTTTAGCTAAGAGGAGCATTAATCTCAGCACTTCAACATCAGACTCTTTGCCAGTGAGGTACAGCACACTTCAGTCTAGATAAGTAACCTCTTTACCATTTACAAGGTTAACGGCTTTTCAGAGATCTATCTTTGGTTTATTGATTTCCCCTCCCCCTTAGAGAGAGTAAGATTATTATTTTGGGTTTTATCCAGCTCTTAACATTCACAGCAAAATAAAGGCTAATTTTTTCCCATCTAAAGCAGGGATTCTCAACGTGTGGGTCCCCAGATGTAATTGGACTTCAACTCCCATAATTCCAAACCAAAGGCCACTGGGGCTGGGGATTATGGGAGTTGAAGTCCAATAACATCTGGGGACCCACACGTTGAGAAACCCTGATCTAAAGCTTTGCATACTTTTATCATTAATCATTTATACAGCATTTTGTGCAATAATTCTTTAGAATTCATAGGTCTATCCTCCTGTGCTGACGTAGTAAGTCCCATTTGACAGATAGGGAACAGAGCCAATGAGGCTGTTCTCACACACAGCCTAAACCAGGCTAGGGACGTCCCGCCCAGGTTAGGCTGCACGTGAGAACCACTGGGATTGGGCACGATCCTGGTGGGCCAGCACCACCTAACCCCATTGCAAAACCCACCTCCTCGACGAGGTTAAGGGAGGGAGCACTCCCTTAGCCCTGGCGTTTTGATCGTGTGCAGCATTGGCTGCTTTTAGCCAGCACTGTAGCCATGCCTGCCTGTCCCTGAGGGGTTCCCCACAATGTACCGCAGACGCACGTGGTGCTTCTGCTGATACGTCAGCTACGTCCATTTCTAGAGGTGAATGACCTTAAAACACTGGCACATATGCTGGTAACCTCCAGGCTTGACTACTGTAATGTGCTCTCTATGGGGCTTCCTTTGTACATAGTCCGGAAACTACCATTGGTACAGAATGTGGCCGCCAGATTGGTCTCTGGGACAACACGAAGGGACCACATAACACTGGTTCTAAAAGAACTGCACTGGCTGCCGATATGTTTCTGGGTGAAATACAAAGTGCTGGTTATCCTATATAATAAGAACCCAGGGTGTGCGCCAGTGTCTCTGGTGTCTGCGTCCGTGTCTCCCTCGGCTGTTCTGGGCATGTGCAGAGCGCATGCCCAGAACACGCCTAGGGAGACACAACCGCAGGCACCAGGCAGCCATGTTGGTCGCCTGGCCGCGGGGAGGCCAGAGGTGGCGCCCGCGGGACCAGCCGGGCTGCGGGGAGGGCAGAGGCAGCAGCGGCGGGTCCGGCCCAGCCGTGGGGAGGGGAGAAACGGCGGCAGTGGGTCCGGCCCAACCGCAGGAAAGGGAAAGGCGACGGCGGCGGGATCGGACCGGCTGCGGGGAGGGGAACTGTGGCAGTAGCGGGACCGGCCCGGCCGCAGGAAACGGAGCAGCGGTGGCGGCGGGTCCGGCCCAGCTGCAGGAAAGGAAGAGACAGCGGCGACGGAACCAGACCCGACCCGGAAGGGAGAGAAGCGGCGGCGGCAGGACCAGCCTACTAGCGCCCGTTATTTTAACGGGCCTAAAAATGCTAGTTATCTATAAAGCCCTTAATGGCTTGGGTTCAGGCTATTTGACAGAGCACCTCCTTTGTCATAATCCCGGCCGCCTGTTACGATCTTCTGGAGAGGTCCGGTTACGGTTGCTACCGGCTCATTTTGGTAGCGACCCAGGACCAGGCTTTCTCTGTGGCTGCCCCAGGGCTTTGGAATAAGCTTCCTGCTAAAATAAGAGCATCTCTTTCTCTGTTTGTTTTCAGGAAGAACCTCAAGACCCTCCTGTTCTCTCGGATTTAATTGGAATTAATTTTAATAATGTTAAAAACCTGTTTTAATAATTTTATTATATTGTTTTTATTGTCCTGTATTTTAATTTGTGACTTTTAAATATTTTAAATTTTGTACACCGCTTAGAGATATGCATATCAGGTGGTATAAAAATATGATAAATAAATACATAAATAAAGATATGGGATTTCTGGGGGCCAGATGACACATCCTGGCCCCCGATCCTCCACGCTGCCTGGGGCAGCAGAGGGTCATCTGGGCATGCGGTGAGTGCACCAAGCAACAGAGGAGCAGACATCAGCGGGGAAGGTAAGTTTAAGCAGCCTTCCCTGCTGCCTGCCTGGTAGCTCTCACTCAATTGGGAGAATGGGCTCAATACCTTATATTGAGACAATACTGAGTATGAGCAACCCCAGTCTTAAGGGCTGACACTCAAATATTTGCCACAATCCAGTAAGAGAGAGCTGGACACACAGCCAAGTTTTCAGACTGAACTGCTCTTCTGGTTGATCAACAATCTACTCATGGGGAAAGGCCTTCCCTACAGTAATATGTTTACGGTAGTAAGCATTTTAAATAAACAACTATTTCTAGCCCTGCAGTAATCTGCTGATACAGATGCAAGAACATTGTAACAAGCTAAGGCAACACCTTTATTTGTGTTGAATTGTTTCGTGAATCTGCAGTTAGGTTTCACTTTGTACTGAAGTACATTAAATCTGCCAAGCTGTTGTATCTGCTAGTTTTACTTAGTGTGTTCATTGCTCAGTGGAAATGGGGCCCACCTCCAGCCTCAGAGGCATGATGATGCCTCTCAATATCAGTCGCAGGGGAGCAACAGCAGGAGAGAAGGCATGCCCTAACCTCTTGCCTGTGGGCTTCTCAGAAGCATCTGGTGGGCCACTGTGTGAAACAGAATGCTGGACTAGATAGGCCTTGGACCTGATCCCGCGGGGCTGTTCTTATGGTCTCTTTCTGTCTGGAGTTATTATGTACTGTTGTGTACTAAATACTACACAACATATTACCATTAGGATCAATCAAAACAAAAAATGAGAGCAGTTTAGCTTTCACCCTTCATCCAGCTGATGGTAAGAAAAGCAAAAGAGGGAAAAGGTGGATCAGCTGCCGTGCTGCATATCAGCACCAACCATGTTGGGAAATGCAGCTGGGAGGCCTTGAAAGCAAACTTTAGGCTGCTAGGTAGCATATTGAAGTCCAAGGTAGCATTCTCTGAAGTGCTAGTTGTTACACACACAGGGCCAGCAAGACAGGTGGAGCTGAGGGGCCTCATTGCATGGATGAGACAGTGGTGCCAGGAGCAGGGGTTTAGATTTGTTAGGCAATGGGATACATTTGGGGGCAAATGAAGCCTATACAAAAGGGATGGGCTCCACTTGAACTAAGATGGAACCAGACTGCTGGTGCTTAAAATTAAAAAATGTTGCAGAGCAGCTTTTAAAATGACACCTAGGGGATTCCGAACAAGAACTGCATGGTATCTGGTTCAGCAAGCAAAATCCTCTAAGGTGCAAGGGTGCAAACATTCTGGATAAACCAGAAGGGGATAATGTAGAACCAGAAGTAGAGCAGATGGACAGCTGGTCAAAAAGGGCAAATGACAGTAAGGGAGATAGCACACACCAACGCCAGGTAAAAGAATAATTATATAACTGTTTATATACCAATGCCAGAAACCTCCAAGCCAACATGGGCGGACTAGAGTGCTTGGTTATTAATGAAAACATAGATATAGTGGGCATAACGGAAACCTGGTGAAACTGTGAGAACCAGTAGGACACTATTATTCTTGGGTACAAACTCTACAGAAAGGACAGAGAGGGACGGATTGGGCGTGGAGTAGCACAGTATATTAAAGAAAGGCTAGAATCCAATGAGCTAGAAAACCCAGGAGGACCAGAGTCCTCTCCCGAATCATTATGGGTAACAATACGAGGACTGAAAGGAAATGTGTTACTAGGGACATGCTATCACCTTCTGGATCAAAACACTGAGAGTGACCTGGAGTTGGAGAAGCAAATCAGAGAGGTGGCATAGACAGACAGAAGTGTAATGATGGTTGACTTCAATTACCCTCACATAGACTGGGCAAATTCACATGCGGGTATTGACAGAGAGGCCAAATTTCTAGATATGCTAAATGACTGTGCCTTAGAACAGTTGGTCACAGAACCAACCAGAGAGGAGACAACCTTGGATTTAATCCTGAGTGCATGGTACCCAGGATCTGGTGCGAGATATCAGAGTTGTAGAATCACTGGGGAATAGTGACCATAGTTTGACCCAATTCAGCTTATATGTGAGTGAAGCATTGCCAAGGAAGTCCAACCAGGGGTGTATCTAGGGTGGGGCAGGCAGGGCACGTGCCCTGGGCACCACTTGAAGGGGGTGCCATTTTTAAAAATTAATTTTTTTAAAATGGCCACCAAAAACAGAATGGCCACCTCGCATGCTCAAATGGCCTCTGAGAGGCCCTAGGCCATGCCAGGCCTCACAGAGGCCATTTGAGCATGCGTAGTGGCTATTTTGTTTTCAGCAGCCATTTTTTAAAACAAAATTTATTTTTAAAAATGGCCACTGCACATGCTCAAATGGTCCCTGCAAGGCTCTAGAGGCCAGCAGGGGGGGGACGACTTTTGCAGACCTCCCCAAGGCCTTTCGGAAGCCCCCCAAAGGGGCTACAGGTTTATATATATATATATATATATATAGAGAGAGAGAGAGAGAGAGAGAGAGAGAGAGAGAGAGAGAGAGAATATAATATAAGTCACTGTACACATATTTAGTTTGGCACTATGTACAGAGAATCAGAGTTTGTGAATACTGAGCTGAAGCTTATGAGCTAGGACTGTATTCATTTGTTCTTACTTTGCTTCTTGTGATAAGTGAGTTAAATGTGATGTCTTAATAATATGGCTATTAATGGTGAGTTTGTCTTTGAATCAGTGTGAAATCCTTAGTATTAAGGCCCACTGGGAGCTTCTTGCTCTATTTCTCTCATTTTTATTGTCTCTCTGAAAGACTAGAATATACTCCAAGCAGTGACACAGTTTACTCTGCATATCCTTTAATTATTTTCAGAGTATCTGGGAAAAGTCAAATTCTCCATTTATTTAAAAAACTGATGTAATAGTAATGCTACAATGCATAGTAGAGAATTAGACAGGTACTTCTGTTTAGTTTTCCAAGCACACCTCCACATAGTATTTGGGTATTTCATGAGCCCCAGCATACTGAAATTTGTAGTTTCCCAGCATTTTTTGTCTGGCTACGTCTGCTGCTAAATAGTTTTTGAAAGATTAAAAGATTAATGAGCTTGACTTGTATTTTTCAGCTGATATTATGGTAAAGTTATCTGAAAGATGGGTGTCAGATGTTTGGACAGGGGCGCAATTTCAGTGCTTGCCCTAGGCACTATTTTCCCCCTAGATATGCCTCTGAGTCCAACACTGATACATTGGACTTCAGAAGAGGAAACTTCTCAAAAATGAGGGGACTGGTAAAAAGGAAGCTGAGAGGGAAAGTAAGGAGGATAAAATCACTCCAGAAAGCATGGACTTTATTCAAAACCACAATAATAGAAGCTTTGTTGGAATGTACATCAAGAAGGAGAAAAGGTACCACCAAGTTCAGGAGGATGCCAGCATGGCTAACAAATAGAGTTGGGGAAGCTATAAAAGGGAAGCAGAAGACTTCCTTCAGAAAATGAAAGTCCTGCCCAAATGAAGAGAACAGGAAGGAACATAAACTCTGGCAAAGGAAATGCAGGGAGACAATAAGAGAAGCAAAAAGAGAGTTTGAGGAGCATATAGCAAGAAATGTCAAGGGAATAACAAAAACTTCTTTAAATATTCCGGAAACAGAAAACCTGCCAAGGTGTTTGGCCCTTTAGATGATGAGGATATGGAAGGGATTATTAAGGAGGATAAGGAGATTGCAGAGAAGTTGAATGAGCTTTTTGCATCTGTCTTCACAGCAGAGGATACTGACCTTATATCCATTCCGGAACTGAGCTTCTCAGGCTTGGAGGCTGAAGAACTGGACCAATTTAAGGTGACAAGAGGATGCTGAAACTAAACTAAACTGTTGAAAAACTAAAAATTAACAAATCACCAGGGTCAGATGGCATCTACCCAAGAGTTCTGAAGGAACTCAAAAGTGAAATTGCTGATCTCCTAGCAAAAATATGTAACTTGTCCCTACAATCAGGCTCTGTACTAGAGGACTGGAAAGTAGCTAATGGAACTCCCATTTTCAAAACCTGGGAAATTAGTCTGGTTAGCTTAACTTGGGTGCTGGGTAAATTGATAGAAGCCATACTTAAGGACAACATTGCTAAACATATAGTGGAACAGGCCTTGCTGAAGGAGAACCAGCATAGTTTCTGGAAAGGCAGGTCTTGCCTCACTATACAGTGGTCCCTCGACTTACGAACTACTCAACATAAGTATTTTTCGAGTTACAAATGGCAGTTTTAGATCCGGTTTTAGATGCGGTTTTTTCGACTTACAAATTTTTAGATGGGGTTTCCTCGACTTACGAATTTTACATGCGGTTTCCTTGACTTGCCTGCCTGTTTACTGCCTGTTTATTCTTGAAAAGAAATGTTCCTGTGCAGTTTGCAAGCCTTACTGGGGGTCTGGGTCTTTTTTCTAGGCTCCGGAACGCATTAATCCGTTCCCAATGCATTCCTATGGGAAACCGCTTTTCGACTTACGAACTTTTTGACTTACAAATGTGCATTCGGAACGGATTAATTTCGTAAGTAGAGGGACCACTGTACTTTTGAAGTATTTTGAGGGTGTCAACAAGCATGTGGATAAAAGTGAGCTGGTTGACATAGTATACTGGGACTTCCAAAAAGCTTTTGACAAAGTTCCCCACAAAGGGCTCTTGAGTAAACTTAGCAGTCATGGGATAAGGGAGCAAGTACATGTGTGGATTGGAAACTGGTTGGACAGGAGACAAAGGGTAGGTATAAATGGAGAGTTTTCACAATGGAGGGAAGTAAGAATTGAGGTCCCTCAGAGATTTGTACTGGGACCAGTGTTCTCTAATTTGTTCATAAATGATCTAGAAGTTGGGACAACCAGTGAAGTGGCCAAATTTGCAGATGACACTGAACTATTTAGGGTAGTAAAATCCAAAACAGATTGTGAAGAGCTCCAAAAGGATTTCTCCAAACTTGGTGAGTAGATGACAAAATGGCAAATGCAGTTTAATGTAAGCAAATGTAAGGTGATGCATATTTGGGCAACCCCCCTTCCCCCCTAAACTTCACATATACACTGATGGGTTCTGAAATGTCAGTTACTGGCCAGGAGGAAGATATTGAGGTTGTGGTGGATAGCTCGTCAGAAGTGTCAATTCAGTGTATGGCAGCTGTGAAAAAGGGCAAATTCCATGCTAGGGATCATAAGGGGATTGAAAATAAATATGCTAATATTATAATGCCCTTATACAAATCTATGGTGCAGCCACATTTGGAGTACTGCATGCAGCTCTGGTCACCATATCTTAAGGAGAATATTGTAGAACTGGAAAAAGTGCAGAAGAGGGCAACCAAGATGATCAGAGGCCTGGAGCACCTTCCTTAAGGAGGCAAGGCTACAGCATCTGGGGCTTTTTAGTTTGGAAAAGAGGTGGCTACGGGGGGACATGAGCGAGGTGTATAAAGCTATGCTTGGAGTAGAGGGAGTGGACAGAGAGAAATGTTTCTCCCTCTCTTGTAACACTAGAACCAGGAGTCATCCCATGAAATTGAAGGCAGGGAAATTTCGGACCAACAAAAGGAAGTACTTTTTCACACAGTGTGTAATTAATCTATGGAATTCTCTGCCATGGGATGTGGTGATGGCCACTAGCTCGTATGACTTTAAAAGACAAATTCATGAACGACAGGTCTATCGATGGCTACTAGTCTGGGGGCTATAGGTTCACTACCTTAGCCTCGGAGGCAAGATGCCTCTGAATACAGGTGCAGGGGAGCAGCAGCAGGAGAGAGGGCATGCTTTCACCTCTTGCCTGTGGGCTTCTCAGAGCATCTGGTGGGCAACTGGGTGAAAAAGGATACTGGACTAGATAGGCCTTGGCCCTGATCCAGCTGGGCTGTTCTTATATTCTTATGAACCTGGTAAAAAAAATCCCTAAGCTCTGCAGTTTATAAAAGTCCTAATTAAAATGGTATTAGACTCTCTGGGTGCTAGATACTAGACATCTAGATACTAGACATTAGGTTCAGTGGCATAGACAGACAGACAAGACAGACAGATGTTTCGGCCTCATTGACTTGACTGACATGAAACTCTCAGACCAAACCATGAATGATAGAAAAATGCTGTTTTCGCAAGTAGGTTCCAGACCACAGCCACACTACCAGAAGGTTCCAAAACCCCAGAAAAATGCATTAGTACCCAGGAAAATGTGGGAAAACTCTCCCATTGGACAGCATGTGTCATGAGACCTCATAGATCTAGGAAATGACAAGAGTCACAGTGAGAAGAGACATTAACTTGTTTACAAATTTCAAGTTGTTGTTGGGGTGTGTGTGTGTGTGTGTGTGTGTGTGTGTGTGTAGGGGGCACAGAAGGGCAAAGTGCATTTCTGAGGGGCAAACCTTGTCCTACTTGTTAGATTTCTGAAAGGAAAACAATGCTGTGTTTTACATTAACGCTTCTATCCTAAATATAATTGAAAGGTGAGTGTTAAGTTACTTAAAATTTCCATTCACATTCCAAAAAGTATGAAAATTGCAAGCTGAGATTGCCACCTTCCCATTAGGCTATATACACCCACACTTTGCCTTGGTCTTTCAGCTCAATATTGGGCTGGGGAGGGACATGTCTGGGCAGAAATTTGACAGATGCATGCAGCTTCCACACTCAGCCACTCACTTGCTATAGATGCACCTGAGTAATTTCTCTACATGATGCATCCATACAAGGCACAATGTTTCCCCAAAATGCCACTTACTATGATAATGTCCAGGGAGAAATTCTTCATTGTGAAAGTGTCATGCATATTCTGATTCCCCAACACTGTTCACTATCTTAGCACAACCAGACATTTAACAACTATTGATACTTATATTCAGTTTGTGTATTTAAACAGTGAAGTCAAGACTGTGTAGATTTGACAGGTCCCAGGCATCAGATTTTTAAAAAGGCTTTCTAATCTCCAGCTTGCCTGGCACAGTTTCTCTTGCTCTACCTTACCTGTTCTTTGCATTACAAAGTTTCTGTGAGACCCAGATGTCTTCCAATTGGAGACATTTGGATTATTATATACTTATTTGCTGCATCCCCCCAATCAACTATCTCTGAAGAACCTGCGTAACTAATTTGTTAAAAATATCAAAAATTATCACACGTCTACTTCTCCAGCCTCCTACTTCTTTGGCTTGGAATGCAGAAATTTCTGCCAGGTAATCATGTATCATGCCTTGATCACGCTGGTCCTGCTGTAATTGTCCTCAAGAACTGTGCAGCTGAGTAGGACCGACATGGCTTGAGGTGCCAACATACATGAACTGTGAAGATCAAAGAAATACTGAATCTGCAAACTTGTCTCCATGGCAGATACAGTCCAATAAAACTGGCTGTTGGTGGTGGTGTTTCAAAAAAGCCAATCTTTATTAAACTAGTGGAGAAACATAAAAGTAATTATCATGCTGGAATATGGCCAGGGCTGCTGCCTCTAGTGAGGCAATTTTCAGGGGAATTGATTTTGTTCATTTTGTTTTTCTGATGACTGGACAATCGGGAGAGCTGATCTTATGGTAGCAAGCATGAATTGTCCCCTTTGCTAAGCAGGGTCTGCCCTGGTTTGCATTTGAATGGGAGACTACATGCATGAGCACTGTAAGATATTCCCCTTAAGGGATGGGGCTGCTCTGAGAAGAACATCTGTATGCTAGCATGCAGAAGGTTCCAAGCTCCCTCCTTGGCATCTCCGAGATAGGACTAAGAAAGACTCCTGCCTGGAACCTTGGAGAAGCCGCTGCCAGCCTGTGTAGACAATACTGAGCTAGATGGACTCATGGTCTGACTCGGGTTAAGACAGCTTCCTATGTTCCTAAATGAAAGTGAGAATTTGCAGCAGGTCATCTCATACAATGAGAACTGGTGTTTTTATTGCTGGCAAAATACATGGATGATTCAGAGGGTCTTTGGCATGTCGCTGAAAAGGTCTCCTTAGTTATACAGTTACCTGTGCAATTCATGGCCCTAAGCAATGCTGCATGTAAGGTAATGAAAACATTATGCATGCAGTAATGTTGCTGCATTGATCCTCAGGTGAAGCACCAGGGAAGTCGAACAGATAGGCTGAGGCAGTTGGATAGAACTGGATACGGACTCCAGTTCAGTGACTCCAATCTGGTGAAGAAAAAGGCTACTGCCTACAGATCTGATGTAGTGAAGCTGCAAGAGCTCACTATGCAGGGGGGGCATCCCACTGTGCTATGTGGCAATGCACATGGCAGAACTGTAGATATGACTTCGTTCGGAGTCCTGTGTGGCAGCCTGCTGTGGATAGCCTGGGATGCTACAGAGGGCAAACTGCATTTTCCTGGGTTTGGATTCCCTGATTGCAGCAATAAAGTACTAAATAATGAAATTTTACATGCTTCACTGACATCCTGTGAGTGTAATGTGAACAGAATGCATTGTTCTTATAAAAGAAATCTCAGTATGGAGGTTTCTCCCCACAATGGAGGGAAGTAAGAAGTGGGGTCCCCCAGGGATCTGTACTGGGACTGGTGCTTTTTAATTTATTCATAAATGATCTAGAAGCAGGGGTAAGCAGCGAGGTGGCCAGATTTGCAGATGATACCAAGCTCTTCCAGGTAGTGAAATCCCAAACGGATTGTGAAGGGCTCCAAAAGGATCTCTCCAAACTGGGTGAGTGGGCGACAAAGTGGCAAATGCGGTTGAGTGTTGGCAAGTGTAAAGTGATGCACATTGGGATGAAGAGGCCCAACCTCATGTATAGGGTGATGGGATCTGAGCTGTCGCTGACTGACCAGGAGAGGGATCTTGCGGTCGTGGTGGACAGCTGGTTGAAAGTGTTGACTCAATGTGCGGCAGCTGTGAAAAAGGCCAATTCCTTGCTAGGGAACATTAGGGAGATGATTGAAAATAAAACTGCTAATATTATAATGCCCTTATACAAAATGATGGTGTGGCCTCACCTGGAGTACTGCATACAGTTCTGGTCACCACATCTAAAAAAGAACATTGCAGAACTGGAAAAGATGCAGAAGAGGGCAAGCAAAATGATCAGAGGCCTAGAGCACCTTTCTTATGAGGCAAGGCTACAATACCTGGGGCTATTTAGTTTAGAAACAAGATGACTGCAGGGAAACATGATAGAGGTCTATAAAATCATGCATGATGTGGAGAAAGTGGATAGAGAGAAATTCTTCTCCCTCTCCCATAACACTGGAACCAGGGGTCATCCCATGAAACTGATTGCCAAAATTTTTAGGTCCAACAAATGGAAGTACTTTTTCGCAAAACACATAATCAATTTGTGGAATTCTCTGCCACAAGATATGCTGTTGGCTACTAGTTTGGATGGCTTTGAGAGGGGTTTGTATAACTTCATGGAAGAGAGGTCTATTAACGGCTACTAGTCTGAGGGCTACAGGGTACCTCCAGCTTCAAAGGCAGGATGCCTCTGAATACCAGTTGCAGGGGAGTAACAGCAGGAGAGAGGACATGCCCTCACCTCCTGCCTGTAGGCTTCCAATGGAGGGCCACTGTGTGAAACAGGATGCTGGGCTAGATGGGCCACAGGCCTGATCCAGCAGGGCTGTTCTTATGTTCTTAGTAAATGTAAAACACAAGATGACTTGTCCACTTCTCACCTGCAGACCTTTAATTTAATACATCCATGCAAATTTTGGTGATCACTGAAGTACAAAAATATATTGCTAATCAGTGTTATGTCCTTTGTGATATAATTTGAAATTAAGTATGCTCCGTTAAACCTGAACTATGAACAATGATTGTCAACTACAATGACTGTCAACTAAAATGACTGTCAATGATTGTCAACTACAATGATTGTCAATGGTTGATTGTCAACCATTGTGACTGGTAGAATATTTCAGTGTCCTTTGAGCCTATTGTAGAAATCCAAGACCTGGTTCATATAGTGTGGAATATTGACAGTAGAATGCCAGCGCTGGGGGCTACGAGTGGTTGAAGGAGAAAGAAAAACAGAAAAGAGAAGACAGGATTTGGTGCTGAAAAACTAGACATATTTACAGCACCTGCAAGACACGTTTTGCCACCAAAGTAGTAGTACAGTACTGGATACATTGACTGGAGAACCAATTCTGACATAAGGTTTGGCATCCACAGATGATTTCTTGAGAATATTCATGAATGGATATTTCACAAGTTCTGCTGTGTGAATCATTTTGGGAAATTTGTTGGGGGAGGGGAGAACCATAATCTTGACAATGTGCATGTAGAAACGTTACACCGAGTATTCTCTGCTGCATAATTCAGCACTTGAATCAGATCTAAGACCAGGCTCATTGATCTGTCCCTTAATAATGTATGCAAATAATCTATGAGGCACAGGCTGACATCCAGACTAATGTGCACTGGTGGAAGAGTATTTTCCATCACACAAGGGGCTAAGGGGTGGTTTTGACTGAACATATCTATTAGAGCTGTACATCAGATGCTCCAATCTTGATGCATTAGCAGCATATCCCCCCCCCCGCAAACCCCTGTGCCACTTTGTGCTGGGGGGAGCTACACTGATGTCTCCACTGTCCTTCTAAATGTCCCCATGGGCTCTGGTTCCACCAGAAAAGACACAGACACACAGACACACACCTGCTGCCATAAAGGTGAGGAACTGCATGGAAATGGCTGTGCTGAGAGCGACCACCTCCACATGACATCAGGGTGCATGTGTGTGTGCGCTGCAAGTTCATTGGAATCAGTGTTCACCCAAATATCTGTGAAACCAAAGAGTTGCATCCCTGTACTGGTGTCCCAAATCAGCAGAATAATCCACATTTATCATTCTTTATGATTCCAACTATTCTACTATAACTTGGAAAGGGTGAGTAAATGGTAAATTCCTACAGTTGGTTTTTTTGAAAAAGGAAACATGCACTTTTACATGTAGGAAAAACAGCTAAGAACTACAGGGACAATAAAACAATATTTGTATCAGGGTGAAAATTCACAATGTCATAAGAGATCTAGTTACACAGAACTCTTTCTGCAGACTGGATACAAATAAGAAGAGGAAAATAAACGTTTCTGGGAGAGGGCATAACATTTGGCCCAGTCAGCAGCCTCTTGCAGCCTCAAGATGTCAGTAGAGAAAGTTCTTGCAGTCCAATTTATTGTACCTGATTTATTTAAAATGTTTATATATCGCTTTCTGCCATGGCATTCCTCCAAAGCTGTTTTTATAGGATATTAATAAATAATGTCACAATAAAATAATACAATACAAGAACAACAATTTGTACTAAATGTCTCAAATTATTATCATATTGAGGCATGGTGGGACAGATGAGCTAATTAAGAGTATCTTATGCATGTCAACTAGGGATGTGCAAATTGATTCATGTACAAAATGATTTGTACCTGAATCTAGCTGATTTGGGTGATTTGTAGACCAAACAAGTTACCCTGTGCTCAATTGCCCAGATTTGGGAACAAAACCAATCACCCAGATTTGGACCTGAAGGAATTTGGAGATTCAGACCTCCATTTTGTGGCCACAGTGGGTTGGGTGGTATTGCCCAATGGGTGGAAGCTACCACCCAAATTTCAAAGAAATTGGCCAAAGGGGCATTTTAAAAACAAATTTCTGAGGTTTTTGTGTCTTTAAGCTTCCCCCCATAGGGAGTAATGGGGATTTCAGCAGCAACAAAACTACACATGGGGGGACACCATGATGGACCAGAGTGGGTTGTGGTGTAGTGCACATGGGGTACCAACCACACCTCCAACCACAAGCCCATGAGATACTGGTTTTTTTTTTTTGTTGTTGTTATTTTCAATGTTTGAGATGTTCTGAGAGCAGATTATTTGGTGCAGAATGATAGTGGATTCTCTGGTCAGTCATCATTTTACACCAAAGATGATACATGAACCAAGATGAACAAAGATGTTCATTCATCATCTTTGGTGCACAATGATGAATGAACAAATAATCCACTATCATTATTCATCTTTGCTCATTCATCATCTTTGGTGCAAAATGATGAATGACCAATTAGAACATCATCTTCAGCCACATTGTGACTGAGTATACCTTGCAACGCAGGTTGCAGAGCAGACCAGCTCAGTGAGTGAAGCACAAGTTACTCTCAAGGCCAGACATGGAGCTCATCACAGCAATCACCAAGAAATATTACACACACACACACACACCCCTGAGCTGCCACTGTCCATTTTTCATCACAGCACCATCTCACAAATAGAACAAACTGCAACTCAAGAAAGGCATGCATGCATGCATAGTCTGCCTTTGTCAATCTGAGCTCCAGATAGTGAAGAACAAGCAATAGTAAGCAAGCATGTTATATTTAGTGCTGAGAAAACTAAATAATCAAATGCTCCTTTCCATCCTGTCTAGCACAGAGAGACCAATGGTCTGACAAGAAACAAAGCTTATACTCTTTCCATGAGAAGTCTTCTTTCTTCTTCTCTTCTCGAGCGTACATCCCTGCCTGCCTGTGTCTGGATAACACCATAGCCTCAGATTGGTGCTGGGCCCCAGCTGACAGCCTGACACATGGGTCAGGGCACCAGTCATTCTTCTTGTCATTGGTCATGGCAGTGACATGTGTGCAGGTCTCCATGGTCAGCAGCACTAATGGGCAGACTGTGATACCTCTGGTTTTGGGGTTGGCCAGGGTGGGGTGAGCTGCCAGTAGAGTTGCAGTGGGTGGGGGTGACTATGAGTCACTCGTCCTCCATTGCCAGCTCTGGATTGCCCAGCAGGGGGAGGTTGGCCTTCAGGAAGAACAGCCGCTCCACCAAGTCAGCATCCATGCATGTGCGATGGGTGCCACCATGTTCCTGGCCATGGAAAACACCCTCTCGCTCTAGATGCTGGTTGCCAGGCAAAAAATGAACTATCCAGCAACCACATCCAAGTCTGGCCAGACTTGGCAATGTGTTGCCCCAAACTGGATCTGCTCCATCTCCTGGCTGCCACTGGCTCCTGCAGTTATTGCAGCACACTCAGCAGCACACTCAGCACTGCTGCAGGGCTTTGGAGTCTCATTGAAATTAAAAAGACATTAGGCATTCCTTAACATCTATCTATCTATATTATTATTATTATTATTATTATTTTATTTTACATTTATATCCCGCTTTTCCTCCAAGGAGCCCAGAGCGGTGTACTACATACTTGAGTTTCTCCTGGGTGAAATTCCAGGGGAAAATGCGTCCTGGCAGCCCAGCTGATTGGCTGGGCTGTGGAGGTGCCTGATTGGCTGGCGCACCCAGGAGAGAGGACAGTTGGCCAGCGGTGCCGCGAGGCGAGGAGGAGGACAGGCCGAGGGGCGAGGCGGCGGCAGCGTGGCGGGCCCCAATACTGGGGTGGGGTGGGGTGGAGGAGAGGTGGCCGTCCCCCAAAGAGGCCGGCCGCAAAGACTGGCAAGTGGCTCTTGGCGGGCCTGCTGGCGGTGGCAGCGGCACTCGGCCCCGCTGGCGGCAGCGGCGGCACTTGGCCCCGCTGGCGGCGGCACTCAGCCCCGCTGGAGACTGGGGGCGGGGGAGAGGTAGCCTGCCCCAAAGAGCGCACAGATGCTCTGTGCGGGGTCGGCGTGTGTTCCTTTAATTTCAGTAGGATAACTTTTAGTAATGTCCTTCATTATGTCATCAGTCACTATCTCTTTCTTGCTGCATTCTCTACAAAGTAAGAGAGGAGAGATTATTGGCATTTTTGTTTTAAATATACTAACAGATCTTATGCCCTGTGGGATGCTGTGGCTGATGTCAGAATCTTTGAGAACAACCTGTGTGCTGAGTAGTGGGGGTGGGTTGGGTTTACCACACAGGATTTTTACATTGTTTTTCACTCACATTTTAAAAAGGACCTTTCCATTATTCTTCTCTTTCCCAAGATCATTTTTCAGTGATTGTTTCCTCATTATATGGAAGCAAGTCCTACTGACTTTAATAGAATTTACTTCCTTCTAGGTGTGCACATAGAATTGCAGGTTCAGTTATCAAAATGCTGCTGAAAAAGGTATGTGTATTCCAACCCAGCATCCTCTTTCTCACAGTGCTCAGCTACATGCTTCCAGAAAGCTTCAAAGAAGTGCAGCAAGGAAATCCCAGAAACCATTTCCACCCAGTGCCAACAAACTATTATTGTGGTGTAGACTGTCCTTGAATATGGAGGTTCTGCATGAGAGCCACACTACCCATGAATATGGAGGCTTCAATTTTTAAGAAAGGCCAAGTGAAGCTTCCTTATTCACCGGCAGTTTGGCTCTGATGTACAACCTCCATGTTCAAAAGCAGTTTATACCAGAATGATGGTTTCTTGGTGCTGGGTTGGAATAGTTTCTAAGATTTTCTTGAGGTTCTGTCTTCTTCAGGACTTCCTAGCATGAGGTCCGTGGGCCCAATCCTATACATTTTTACTCAGAAGTAAGCCCCAGATAAATAAATGGAGTTGCCCCCTTCTATACTTTGCTGAGGGACTAGGAGGAAGTGGGGAGGAAAGAACCCACATTCTTGCCTAGGATCTCTGCTGTTCCTGAATCCTATGTGTGTTTACTCAGCTCCAGTGGAATCCATGGACATATTTCTAGTAATTTATTCCAAGCTTTGTTGAGCGCCTCTATCTTACCCCCACCAAAGTGGGGAAGCAAAGGGGGCAGAAGGAGAAAATAAATGTCCATGAAAAGAAAGAGAGGGGGAGGAATGGTTAACTATACAAGTGCCAGAGTGCTCATAGATAGAGATGTGCACAGAACCAGTTCCATGCACACCCGGGAGGTGGGGGGGGGGTAGCTTTGAGGAGCAGGATGGGGGGGTCCTTAACTCCCCTGCCATGTTTCCGCCTCTGGTGCATGCTCACTGGCCAATTCCAGCATTACGCTGACTGAGGTGGCAAGATGGTTTACAGCCACCCTGTGACAGCAGTTTTTGAAGCAGCTCGGGGGGGGGGGGAACATAGCGGGGGGAGGTAAGGATACCCTCCCCGTGCCTTAAAGGTACCCCCCCCACACACACACCCCTTCAAAGTGGCTCAAACACCAGTCTTTTGTTGGAAGTGAAGGACTTTGTGCTGTCATGTTTCAATTACAGAGGGGGACAGACTAATGAGTCAGAGGTCTAGAGAGGTTAGGACATTAGTCATCCCTTCTCTACTGCTCTGACACTATCCCTTTGGTATGTAGATTGCTGCTCTTAGGGACTGACTTCCTTCCTTCCTGCCTGCCACTTCCTCTTCCTTCTCTTTCCTTTCTTTCTCCCTTGCAATATGCAAGCTCCTCTCTTCCTGAACCATGTGTGCAGAGATGCAGAATCCATCTGCATCCAGCTAGCTAGCTAGATTAGAGATCCCATCTCTCCACTTTACTATCTAGAATGGAGTTCACTAATAAATACTCCATATATTGATTTGAAACTATGAACTGGCTCCAAGTTATTTTACTCTTAGCATACACGCAAGCCTGGGCAGACTCCGCTGTGTTGTGCCTCTGTGAACTCTGCTATATTAGAAGGGTATCTCTTACCACAGAGAATTCTCAACATCTTTCAAACCGGTTCGGCGGTCTGTGCAAAGACCACTGGACCGGTTTGTGCACATCCCTACTCATAGACTGTTCCTAAGTTCAGAACCAGGAAGTCACTCACTAGAAATTGCCAGGACTTGCCCCTCCTAACTTTGGCTTCAGAATTCTCAGTGGGCAGACTCAGTAATGCTCTTAGCTAACTTTCCCTTAGTTATTTTTCCTGTTTTTATGGAGATTTTGAACTGTTATTATTCAAAAACCACTATATGGATGTTTTTCAAACCAGCAAATGGCACTAGTTTCCTATGGACAAAATTTGCGGGAATGCTAAAGACACCAAGCATTTTAAAATCTGCATTATATGTGGTGGGGAAAGGCCACTAAAACTTTGAAACGTCTTTTTAGGAGTTAAAAACTTAAACTGCTGAGTCTTAACCATTTTGCAAAGGGTTTTCACCAAAGTTGAGGGTTGATTTCCTCCCTATTTGATGTGTGCATGATTTCAGAGGGATTGGGTGCAGTGTTCTCTCTCTATTTTTTGCCCCCCATCTGTATGTGTGATGAGTTTTGTTCTGGGTGGCAGTATCAAGGCAATGTGTGCACATGTATATTCAGAGTATGACCTTCCTGATTCAACCCAAGCGGGATCTAAAATTAACTGAGCAGACAAATAGTGTGTGCACACAAACATTCGCATGCCTTAGAGGAACACTGATTGGGTGGATACCTTGCTTGACTTTATAAGCAACAGAATGTTCAAGGCTTATAATCACGTAATGTTGAAAACACTCCTCATCTTAACTATATTGGCATGCACAGCTGTTCCAGGATAATGCCTGAAATTGCATATCCCAACCAATTTGCCCAGTAAAGATAAGCATCTCCTAAATAGATATCAAAAGTTTTCAATTATCTATTAAAAGATTATTCAGAAAAATGTATTCAGAAGTGGATCTGGCCTATTTTGGCATGCTGTAGAAACATGATTTCAGACTATTGAGTATTTACAGATGCAAAGAAGAATTGGATCAAATCCCCTTTTTGGAATTCTAATTTTAGAATTGGCCTCTTGATGCACAGTTAACATTTTTACTACAGAATAAATCCAGATATACCACTTAAGCTGTAGCAAGGCTAGAATGAATGCCAGCAATTTGAATAATTTAATTTTTGTATCCATGGATTTAATAATGCTTTGGATTCACTTAGTTATGGTCCAGTTGGGCAAATAAATTGATTCAGGAGTGGCATGATCTTCTTTATGAAGCAAGATTTAAACAATTTTAACTGCGTACTTTAGACACTAGATGACTGAAGGAAAAGGAGAAAGCTTCTAAAATTTGATTATAGAACAGTGATTTGGGAGAAATTGTTCACATTTTTTCAAAATATAAATACAGCCATCTTCCAGAATTGACAGGAAATGTATTGCCATAAATTGTTGTGATGGCAAAGTAGTGCAGAACATTTTATTTACAAATAGATGAACACACAGAGAGGTTATCTTCATTCAGCATAGTTGAAATTGCCTTTTAGAGAGAGAATATACTTGACTTCTAGAGACTGGGGATTAACAAAAAGACATCCCCCCCCTGCACTTTTACACCATCCTCAGGAAACTGTTTAGCTACTGTGATTAGGCAGGCTTATCAAGCTAGTCCAGAATGTAGCAGTTTTTATTTTGTTTGATTATGTTGATAAAAACAAATGCATTTTTTTTATTTCTGCTAGGAAAAACATTTCTAAGAATGTTTTTGAACTATTTGAGGAAGTCACACAGTGTATTCACTTTAATTATGAGAAACCAGTGCATGATGAAGCCTCTGATTGCTGTACCAGTAAAAAAGAAAGGTTAAGAAGCAAGAACAGACGACAAGTAGACTAATTAGAACCAAAATATTTGTCATGCATCTCATAACTACAGCAAAGCAAGGCTACTACAATATAGTGGGTTTTTAAATAAATGTATTTAAAGGGTTGGAAAAACTCTACTTTCCTAATGAATTTGTGGAAATGCCATATGGTTGGCTATTTTTATTTTTTTTAAATTTTTTTAAAACTCCTGACCACTACTGACTGATTAGGGCTAGAAACAAGCAATTTCCATTCCAGCTTTATTACATTATTTCTTCATATTTTCTAAGGCTGACAAACTTTTTTAAAAAATGAAATTTAGATGTTATTATTCAGTTTTGGGTCAAATAAGGCAATGTAGATTGCATGTTCCTTCAAACAGCATCTAATAGTGTTAAAATGTGATCGGTTACCACACTTTTCCAGCTGAATATTTGGGTTGATTCGAAGAAACAGATTAATGGCTTTAATTTTTCTTCCCCAGTCAAATATATAGACTTGAAAACTACAGTGTGTGCAACTGCCAAATATTAATATTTGTAATTATTTCAGTTCATTTTACACAATCATTTGTTTAGTAATTACTTGCAGCAGAAATATACTTATTTCCTCTGATTTTGAAAGAATGCATATAAAAGTGGCAACTTTTACTGCATTAGAACTTTTGAACGAATTGCCAGTAATAAGGCAATGAGATCGTAAGCGTACAGCCCTTTTCCACTTCCATTAGCTCAGTCTGTGTTCCTTTCAAGAAGGATTATACAGATCTGAAATTGTTGTTGTTTCAGGAACATGTCACTTCTGTGGCAAAATTGAGTATGAAAGGTGCCATCTTCCCAACTATGTCATTTGCTCACCACTTCTGAAACAGAAAATCCAGACGTTGTGAATCTGAATATATCTAATGAAAATGTTCAGAACCTAAAGAATTGGCCTACAGTCATAGGGAGCAGCTAGGCAGGGTGTAGCAAAGTTGCAGGGGCCCCTGCGACATTATTTCAAGGTGCTTCCCCCAACCTTTGCTGGCAGCAGGGGGGGGGGATGTAGTTCCTTCCTGTTGGAACGTGAATGCTTCTGGCTACTTCAGTGGGCACACTCAAGCCCAGTTCTGCGCCGGCTGCTCTCCAGCTGAGCTGACATGGCCTGGTGATTTCACTGAGCTGGCGCAGCTGTGCCAACTCAGGGAGGCAGGACTACCCCTGCCTGCTATCGGAGAAAAGAGACACCTTTTAAAAGTGGTGATTCTCTTTATTGAGCAGGGGGAGAGCAACTGGCCCTATCCATCCCCAGCACAGCAGCATCCCTCCAGTGGCTGTTGCTGGTATCTAGCTTATAGGAGAGCTGGTCTGGAGAGGAGAGCTGGTCTTGTGGTAGCAAGCATGACTTGTCCCCATAGCTAAGCGGGGTCCACCCTGGTTGCATCTGAATGGGAGACTTGATGTGTGAGCACTGCAAGATATTCCCCTCAGGGGATGGAGCTGCTCTGGGAAGAGCAGAAGGTTCCAAGTTCCCTCCCTAGCTTCTCCAAGATAGGGCTGAGAGAGATTCCTGCCTGCAACCTTGGAGAAGCCGCTGCCAGTCTGTGAAGACAATACTGAGCTAGTATTGTCTTCAGTCTGTAAAGACAATACTGAGCTAGATGGACCAATGGTCTGACTCAGTATATGGCAGTTTCCTATGTTCCTATGTTCCTATGTTTCTTTTTTAGATTGTGAGTCCTTTGGGGACAGGGAGTCATTTTATTTATTTATTTATATTGATGTAAACCGCTTTGGGAACTTCTGTTGAAAAGCAGTATATAAGTATTCATTGTAGTCTAGTGTAGACCCATGCCAGTGAGAACACAAGGCGACCCCCTCGCCCCATAATGCCAGTGAGAACACTTAGCCCCTTTAAGGCAGGCCTGTTCCCAGGGCGAGTTGGGGCTGAGTAGCCAGCGCAGGAGTACAAGAACCTACACCTTAGAGGGAGGTGGCAGGCAGCCCCCAGACACTCACAGCCCCTGGACATTAGTTCTCTGTCTCAATGGTGGCTATGTTCCAGGGAGCAGTAGTGAACAGTACACTTCTCAAACTCAGCGCTAATATAAAGTTGACCAAGAGATCACAAGCACTACAGAGATTAATCTAACACTTCAAAGTGATCTTATATTTTTTTAAAAGAATACCAGAATATGTTGAGTATGAAATGACATACTTTGGGGGGAAATTGTACAGACAGAAGAGCGGTGGGTTGCTCCCTTCTAATACACAGAATTTTAAGACAGTAAAACACACACAAGTTAAAATAAGTTTGATTTTGCATTAAACAAGTTAAAAAGCTTGTGGAAAATATTGCATATGTAGAAGAATAAAGGAAGAAAAAAAGAAAATTATTACATACCATCCATAATAATTGTCATTTATCTGCTGACCAATACTTTGCAATGAAAGGCTTCAAAACTACTTGACTAATTTGCACCCACAAGATCTGTAGGCAAAAGTTGCATAGTTTAAGTCACTAAATGTTGCTCATATATTTCATATTCTCCTTGGCTATTCTGTTAAGACTACGCAGCCCTCCAGTGTCACAGGAGCCACATCAAGGGCAGCCAAAGGGCCATGACCTCCCTCTAGCCACAAAGGTCCACCGGTAAAAGGAAACAGACCAGTCAATGTTTTCAAGAGAGCCAGGGCAAGTAGAGAGGTCAGAGATCAAAGGAGACTGCAAGAGCGAAGAGGTTGGGGGATGAATCAGTGAGCACAGGGTAGTCAGGGGAGATCTGACAACCTTTGGAGAATCAGACTAATATCAGGACTTACAGAGTTTTTTTTTAAAAAAAATTCATTGTAAACCAGTATAAATCTGAGTAAGGCCAGAAGCTGTCAGCTAGGCCAGCAGTAAAAACGGACACATTGTTGGAAGCTGTCAATCAGGAAAGTAAAACCAGTGCTTTCTGGAAGGTGTCGTAATTGAGGTGCTTTTTGGAACACCTTATAATATTCAAATTTAGGGAACTGAAAAATCAACTAATTCGAATTGGACTGGGAACTAAACTAAAGTGGTCACTGGATCAGAAGTGGACTGGCTAGAACCAATAGGAATACAATTAGGGATGTGCAGAGCATTTCGAGCTTGAGACGTTCCAACTTGAAACGGGCCATTTTAAGTGTTTGAGCTCAAAACAGAACACACCCTTCAAATGAAGGGCCTGTTTCGGGCTCGGAACAGAATGACCCCATTCCAAGTTGAAAAGTTCCGAGCTCATTCCATCAGAACAACTAGCTTGCCTGAAGTACGATCAACAAAGGAATCTAGAATTATAACCGCCAATCAGCTATGAGATGGTGAGAGGGAAAATATGATGTTGAGCAGGATCAGGGATGACAAACTAGAGAGAAGGTTCTGAGGAGGATTCTGGAAGAGAGGGGTGTGAAAGCCTCTTTGAAAAGCAGCATCAGAGAAAACTGAAATTGCTTTAGGTGCCAAAGTGGGAGGAGGCCAGTGGAACCTCAGTGGAACCACAAGCTGGTTTAAAGGTGCAAGATCCAAGCCCTCACTGGCTTGGAATAGAGTCAGGGTTGAGCCAGCCTATAGAAGAGGAATTGGCTAAACTAGGACGGGAGGATTTTTCTTTGAGGCACCTAGGTTTGATCGTGTTAGGGAAGGAGATCTGGACTTAGCTTTGGTTAGGAATTGGCACTGTTCCATCCAGCTTTGATCTCACATCCTCACTCTGAAGTAAGTTATAAACAAGCAAGATACACAAGCACTACTTAATATAATCTTCAACCTTTATTTGTTCATCAAATAAAGTTCTGTTTTTAGTTTACTTTCCTTAAGGAAAGTAAGCTTATGAGATCACCCAGCTCTGTGTGTGTGTTCGTGTATCTGTATTCACCGCCATCAAATTCACAATGCCTGGACCGATTTGAACCAAATTTGCTACAGCTGTGGAGACACATAGAGATACCTCAACAACATAGTTTGTGATGATATCATCCACTCCAATTCAAGATGGCTGACGTGAATGTTTGAGGCGCAAGTGGCTTAACATGTGAACCGCCGAGCTGATTTGAATCAAGTTTGGTATGATTGCAGTGAGTTATACATAGGGACACCTCAATGGTGTAGTTTGTGATGATGTCATCCACCCTGATTTAAGATGGTGGATGCACAGATGTTTGAGCTGCAAGTGGGAACCAATTTGGACCAAATTTAGTACAGTTATAGGGGCACCTCAATGGCATAGTTTGTGATGATGTCCTCCACCCCAATTCAAGTTGGTGGACTTGTGAATGTTTGAGTCAGAAGTTGGTAATTATCAAGATTATAGTGAAAGGAAAGTAGGCAGATTAGTTCTTACCAGCATTTCTTGTTATTGCTGTATGCTGAGGTCGTGCACACAGCCTGTCTGGAGAGGGCAGGAAGGCTGTGGGCAAGGCAGGAGCTTGTCTGCCTTACCTGGCAGACCAGCAGCTGCCGTCCTCCTCTCTGCCACACCACATGCCCACAAGAGTGGTGGGGTGGTGAAGGGAAATGCTGAGAGCGGGAAGACTTCCTCCTCCCACATCCCAGGGTGCCCCGGGGCATGAGCATGGCGGCTGTTCTTATTAGAGCTGCACAGTGGCTGCCCCACCCCCAGCTCACTGCTGGAAATGGTGGTGGGCCAGGGATATGCCATTTAACCTGGTGGCCTTCACCTAGGCAGGTTTTCTTGATTTTGGTTAAATCCTGGGTTAAGAAGTGGGGCTTGGTGTGGGGCAGCACTGGGAGTGACCTCACTCCTGTCGCTTCACACGCACAGCCTAACATGTGAACATGCATGTGAATACCCTTCTTGGCTCTGATCATCCTTGCCCCTCACATCTACCTTACCTCACTAAGGATTGCAGGAGAGTGTTGCAGTTTTTTGTTCCTGAGGGAACAGATGGCGATAGTGAGAAGTTAAAGGCAATAGTATTCAGGGGTTTTAGGGAAGGGTTGTGGTTTAGGGCAGGTGAGATCCCGTTTGGCCCTAATCCGTCACACAGGCTATAAAATGTGAAACCAGTTTTCATAAATACCATGTTAATAAAAGAAGGGGCAACCTGTTTTTTAAAAGCTTGTCACTATATTGTATGTTGTCCTGGAAATTAAAAGGTGACACTAGTTTACTTAAATTAATTGAAGAGGAGCAAAGAATAATAAGCTTTTTATCTTTAGAGCATATACAGTAAAACAAAGTACAAAGAACACTGGCCATGGAGTCCAAGTCTGAGGGACAACAAATATCAAGTTAAATGTAGGCACAGAGCAAAATAAATTGATTTACAGTAAATTGAGTGTAACAATAGTGCCTTGGGATTTATAAAAGAGCAATAACTATTGTACCACAGAATGAGGATTCATGACTGCAGGAACACATCAGTAGCAGCTTAATAAGGAAAAGAAAGCACCTATGCAGAACTGCCACTTAACAGCAGTTCCAAATTAAGCAAGTTAATTGCTGGACAAGTACTACCCAGCCAGTGTTGAAAAAAATGATAATTACTTAAGTAAGCAATTACCTGCGCAGAAAGCAGCTGGAACGCATAATGGCATTAGAGCATCGTTACCAGAATATTTCCAAATGCATCTAGAATAGGAGCTGGAATGGATTCTGGGGTATGGCCAAAATGAACATTTGGTCAAATAAAGCAAGGACAGTTGTATTCAGTTTCCTAGGGGAGAAAATATATAGTTATAAAAGCTTATAAAGCTAGCCAAGCTTTATAAAAGGTATGGAAGTAGTGTATTCATCATGAATCAATAGTCATGGTTAATTACTTATGTAATACACAGAGAGTCCCAAGGTCTTCAATTTCCATATGACAAGCTTAAAAATCACCCCTTATGTTGTAGTCAAGTAAAGCCTTGTGTTCTGAAAAGGCTTTGACTATGAGAAACATGCTCTCATAAACCCCACTCTGGTTTTGATAGGGATACGCACGAGCCGGCTTGGTGCCACCTCTGGGAAGTACCAAACTGGCTCAGCGGAGCGGGGAGCTGTTCCCTTCAAAAGAAAACTACTCCCCGTTCTGCTGGTGGCTGCACAAGTGACTCGTGCATATTCCTAGCTTCTGACTGGCATATTTTTCAGTTTTATCAGCTTTACTGTCTTTTGGCATTCTTTCAGTTACATAGAGTTCTTCTAGGCCAGTTCACACGTTATATTTCCTTCACTGAGAATTTTTGTGGGGGCAAGTGTTTGTTTTTCAAATTATAGGAAACATGACTTTTTACCTGATGAGAATATTCATGGCAGGAAACACAAGGAAAGGAAACGATCTATCTATCTATCTATCTATCTATCTATCTATCTATCTATCTATCTATCTTATATACCGCTCAAACGTTGTCTCTGGGCAGTTAACAATGACATAGAAACAATTAAAACAAATATAAAAGATTAAAACAGCTTAGCAATTTTAAAACAGCATAGAATTATAACCTACAGATTTAAAGAGCTGAAAAAGCTTGGGTGAAGAGATGGGTCTTCAGATGTTTTTTTAAAAAAGTCAGAGATGGGGAGGATTGCATCTCAGCAGGAAGCGTATTCCACAATCTCGGGGCAGTAATCGAGAACCGTCTCCGTGTGGCCATCAGACGAGCTGGCAGTAACTGGAGACGGACCTCCTCAAGTTACCTCAATGGGTGGTGAGGAACATAACGAAGGCAGCATTCTCTTAGATACCCAGGGCCTAAGCCGTTTAGGGCTTTATAAGCTATAACTAGCATTTTGTATTCTGCCCGGAAACCAGTTGGCAGCCAGTGTAGCTCCATCAGCAAGGGTGTAATGTGGTCTCTCCGAGATGACTTGGACACCAACCTGGCTGCCGCATTCTGAACCAACTGAAGTTTCTGGACTACGTACAAAGGCAGCCCCATGTAGAGCACATTACAGAAGTCCAGTCTGGAGGTTACCAACAGATGTACCACTCTTTTGAGGTCATTTATCTCGAGAAACGGACGCAGATGACGTATCAGCCAAAGCTGATATAAAGCATCCCTAGCTGCAGATGATGTTTTAAGCTAAGAATCACTGGAATGTGTGCACATATAGCAATTCCTTGTGGTTGTGAGGATAATTTCCTGCTCTGTGGGTACAGAGATGTTAGCTTGGATAAAGAGGTCACTTCCAATTGGTTTTCAGTTTCAACCAGGTACCATCTTATATCACGAACCTTCATAACTGCTAAAAGTTTAAGAGCATGTACACCACAAGCCAACTTCAGTGAAGACTCTAGATTAATCACAACTCACTATCTCTTTGCTGGATTTCCATTCCAGGCTGCCAACATTGTGGCTTTTAATTTGTTTACTTAAATGGTGATTAATAAAACTTGTTTAAATTTCTATTTTAAAATATCCAACTGTTATCAGTCCCTTTAAAATGTTTCTGATGTCTTTAATGACAATAAATTCCAACACTCTTTGCTGGTTAAACTTAAGAATGTCTAAAATGTATTCTCACAAGGCTGCCTCCCATTCAGAACTCCAGTAAACTCCACAGAACTCCAGTGCTTCTGTTTGTGACTTGCAGGAGGGTGAGGTAGGAAAAAGTTTCAGGAAAGGAAAATGACTTTTCCATTCTCCTGAAACCTTTCCCCACTCTTATAAAGCACTGAAGTGCTGAGGATTTTCTATTTTCTTTCCTCAGTACTTCCCATTTTTAGCCTGACGAAAAGCAACTTGTCCAACCCAAATACCCTTTCCCCCTTCCAGATACTATAAGCTGTTAAGGGTGAAAGCAGTCCTCCCATTTGACTCCAAAGTCAACACCCTCAGCATTTCTAAAATTCTAGAAGTAGCCCACAGGTCCTTGCCAGGTCTTTTTTTTAAAAAAAACCAAGTTTAATTTAGAAATGAATATACCTGCATACCTGGAGAATCCCCTGAGAGAGCAAAGATCACTATATTGTTTTTGAGTGATCCTGGCCATTTTGCTTCCAAACTGATAAGCGCAGCATCACCTAGATTCACGTTAGAAGCGAGACTGGTAATGACTGAGGCTCTGTGGATTTGCTCCATCATATGCATAAAATAATTTTTATACAAAATTAATCAAACAATGTGCTATCAGTGACTGGGATCTAAAAAGTAATTTTAGGGCAAACAGACCCCATGCCAGAACACAAACGGCTTTTGAACTGAACCTCCATTTCAAGGGAGAGAGAACTCAAAGCCTTCTTGGAGAAGTAGAATTAGTTAAGAATGTGGTGTGAGGGGCTGTAGGAGGAAAGGGGAATCTCTGGAAACCAAGCAGAGGCACCTTCCATCGGTGGAGTACCTTCTCTTTGGTTCCCAGAGCTTCCCCTCTCCACAGCCCCCTGTACCTCATTCCACATCATTGCTGAGAATCCCCTGACTTGCAGGAATAGCTTTTTGGGGTGTGTGGGAGGATGCTGTGAGGAGGAAGAGACAAGAAAGCTAGCTTATGCACATACCCTTGCACAAGCATTCCCCTGGATGCCACCCATTAATTTCAAATGTGCTTAGTAAAGTCTAAAACGTGTCAAACCCGTTTTCCAGAAACAGTATATCACCACAACAATCCAGGGAGTATCTCAGCATAAAATTCAACTAGAAAAATAACTGTATTTTTGTTTTAAATCTACTTACATTAAAAACATACCACCACACATTCCATTCTTTTTACAAGCAATCTGCCATTTCTTATAAAATATATTTTTCTTGCTTTGATAGGTCTATTAAGCTATCTACAGGTACAAATATTTAATGTAAAGAAAAAAGGGAACAAGGTTAGCTGCTAGAAATGAACCACACAAAACCTTTGAAGTATTTCATATTATAAGTTTGAACAGCATTTACAACAGATATAGAAAAAAAACATCAACATATTACATTTTAGCATATATGGGTAGAAAATAAATTACACATAAAAGATATTTTTCCATCCATTAATAGATAACCACTCCCATACAAATGGAATTTGTGTCTTAAGTCTGCTAAAACTAGGTGCTACTGTTCAGAAAATTTTGACCTTAGATAGGAATGGGTCAGAGTAGATGGGCTTCTTAAAAGTAGTCTATGCTTTCTTTACAAAGCAAATGTTTGCTGATTTAACATTAGCTTTTTAAATGTAGCATGCTGCTATATGCTCTTAAAAATAAAAAGACCACTTGCAGAAGAAATATTCCAAATTGATCTAATTTCTAAATGGAAATCCAATTTTCTTCATTTAAGATTTGGCACCTTTGGGAAAAAGTCTAAAAAGTCATAACACAAGAACATAAGAACAACCCTGCTGCATGAGGCCTGAGGCCTATCTAGTCCAGCATCCTGTTTCACACAGTGGCCCACCAGATGCCTCTGGGAAGCCCACAGGCAAGAGGTGAAGGCATGCCCTCTCTCCTGCTGTTGCTGCCCTGCAACTGGTATTTAGAGGCATCTTGCCTCTGAGGCTGGAGGTAACTAGTAGCCACTGATAGACATGTCCATGAATTTATCTAAACCCTTCTTAAAGCCATCCAGGCTGTTGGTTGTAACCACATCTCGTGGGAGAATTCCACAGGTAAACTATGTGTTGTGTGAAAAAGTACTTCCTTTTGTCTGTTCTACATTTCTAGGCAATCAGTTTCATGGCATGACTCATGGTTCTAGTGTTATGAGGGAGAAAATTTTCTATCAACTTTCTCCACACCACGCATGATTTTATAGAACTCTATCATGTTTCCCCCTCAGTCATCTTTTTTTCTAAACTAAGAAGTGCCAGGTGTTCTACCCTTGCTTCATAAGGAAAGTGCTCTTGACGACACCACCACCACACTCATCTTGGTTGCCCTCTTATGCACCTTCTCCAGTTCTATATCTTATGCACCTTCTCCAGTTCTACAATGTCCTTTCTGAGGTATGGTGACCAGAACGGTACACAGTACTCCAGATGTGGCCAAACCATAGTTTTGTATAAGGGAATTATATTAGCAGTTTTGTTTTCAACCCCCCTTCCTAATTATTCCAAGCATGGAATTGGCCTTTTCACAGCTGCCACACATTGAGTTGACACTTTTAATTAGGTGTCTACCACGACCAACATCCCTCTCCTAGTCAGTCATCAACAGCTCAGATCCTATCAACATATATGTGAAGCTGGGTGGTTTTTTTTGCCCCAATATGCAATGCATCACTTTACCCTTGCTTACACTGAACTACAACTGTCATTTTGTCACCCACACACCCAGTTTGGAGAGATCCTTTTGGAGCTCATCACAGTCTGTTGTGAATTTCACTACCCTAAATAGTTTGGTGTCATCTGCAAATTTGGCCACTTCGCTGCCTAGCCCAACTTACAGATCATTTATTAATAAATTTAAAACCACTGGTCCCAGTACAGATCCCCGGGGGAACTTCTCTCTATTTCTAGAAGTGTCCATTTATCCCTACCCGCTTTTTCTTATCCTTCAAAAAGTTACCAATCCACACATGAACCTCTCCCCTTATCCCATGACTGCTAAGTTTTCTCAAGAGTCTTTGATGAGGAACTTTATCAAAAGCTTTTGAAAGCTGAGGTCAATTGGATCACCTTTATCTACAAGCCTGTTGACATTCTCAAAGAACTCCAAAAGGTTGGTGAGGCAAGATTTACCTTTGAGAAGCCATGCTGGTTCTTTCAGTAGGGCCTGTTTTTCTAGGCTTAACAATTTTATCCTTGAGAATGCTTTCCATCAATTTGCTCAGAACAGACATTAAGCTAACCGGCCGGTAATTTCCCGGATCCCCCCGGATCCTTTTTTGAAAATCGGTTACATTGGCTACTTTCCCGTCCTCTTGTACAGAGTTTGACTGTAGGGATAAGTTAAATACTTTTGCAAAGTGGCCAGCAATTTCACATTTGAGTTCTTTAAGGACTCTTGGATGGATGCTGTCTGGCCCTGGTGATTTGTTAATTTTTAATGTTTCCAGTTTAGAAAATCTCTCATCACCTATCTGACTCAGTTCTTTAGCTTCTGTCCCTGACAAGCTCAGTTCAGGCACATGTATCCTACACTGTACCCTACACTGTGAAAAAAGATGCAAATAACTCATTTAGCTTCTCTGCAAACTCCATTTCCTCCTCAATAATCTGCCTCACTCCCTCATCATCTAACTGTCCAACCACCTCTCTGGCAGGTTTCCTGCTTCTGATGTATTTAAAGAAGTTTTTGTTATTCCCCTTGATGCTTTTAGTTAAAGTGTTCCTCAAACTCTCTTTTCGCCTCCCTTAATGTCTCCTTGCACTTCTTCTGCCAGAGTTTTTGTTCCTTTCTGCTCTCTTCATTTGGACAGGCCTTCCTATTTCGGAAGGAAGTCTTCCCCCACTTTATAGCTTCCTGTGGTAGCGAGATCTGGAATGTTTGCATAGTAGATCACTGCACACTGGCAGATCTTGCAGAGCCAGCTGATTGCTGCTAGCCACTCAGTGGTGTAGCGGAGGAGGGATGCACAGGGATGGAGCATTGGTGTTTCTTGGCTTCTCTGGCTGTTGGGGTGGGCATGGCCATGAGGGCTGTCATGAAGAGCACCTGCAGTCTGCAAATACATCACTGTAGCCTCTGAACCCATGGCTGAGACTTCACCTGCCGATTATTTGTCAACAGGCACATGGCTGTTGGCTTGGCCATTACCCAACACTAGGCAGGTGATAGCAAGCAGTTTGCTACAAGGGCAGGTAATATGGACAGGGAGGGCTCTTCAACTTGCCCAGATGTACAGGCAACTCTCTCAACACTTTCTTTTAGCCCTCTGATGTGGCTGCAATAAGTGCTTGGCCCTAACATTCACCATTTTTTCTTCTACGCTTGTGTTTTAAAGACAAATTCATTCTAATGACAAGAAAAAATAGTTAGCAAAATCTCTTGAAAAGAAAGAGTTTTTCACAGGTAAAAATGACTGATTTGGAATCCGAATGATTTTGACTTTGAGTGGAAGAGGACTGTTAAATATCAAAGCAAAACATCTGTAAACAAGAAGCAACAACAAAACAAAGAACAGGTTACTTCTGGGGTGAAAATCTGAATCCCTCACCAATTCAGTAAAGGTAAAGTGTGCCATTGAGTCGGTTTCGACTCCTGGTGACCACAGATCCCTGTGTTTCCCATAGTCTGGGAAACATACCAGCAGGGATTAAAACTGGCAACCTCTGGCTTGATAATCAAGCCATTTCCCCGCTGCTCCAATAGGTGGCTAATAGATATAATATTACTGGATCCAATAGTAGCACACTTTGCAAAGGATTCATAGCAGTTGTGAGGGAACACTACTGTTCCAAAATGACAGTCCTTCCATAGGTAACGAGGAACACAAACACAGTACTCTTTGTCTCTCAATTTGAACATATATTGTGCACACACACTCTCTCTTTTATTACTTAATAGCAAAATACAGGACTACTTTAGCAAATAAAAATTTCATGACACTCAGCTCAAACAGAAACATTCTAGAAGTTACTTTGCAGCAGACAATAAATGTCTGAGATGATGCTGGGATTCTGCCCACAGCAACTACAGAGGGAGATATAGAACAAGAGCCAACTGCAGTTTCAGATTCTTGGTATGATTACGTAGCCTGTTGACACTTCCTTTCCTGCTACTCAGAAACCCTCACTAGACCAATAAAACTTGGCTTCAGAGCATGACCTATGAACATCACGAATTGATGCATCTTGAATGCGTTATTTTTCTTCAATCAGTCTGACTAAAACACACATGATTTGTGGTCACACAGTAAACACATAAACTCAAGCTGGGGCAAAAACCTCCACAGTGTAGAAAACTAGTATTGGGAGTGTTTTCCTTTTCTTCAGTATATGTAACTTGAACCATGTTATATACATAAATTTAAAAAAAAATGTGAACAATTTACATACGCACTTGCCTTCAAAGACTTTTTTATGTTACACAATTCTCAAACAAGAATTCCTATTTAGTAATGCAAAGCCATGTTAGATTATGCTATCTGACATATGGAGCGTGGGGGAACACACAGCAGAGACATATGTGGTGCTTTCTCACTGACTCCTCATTCAAGAGATTTTTGGGATCCATTGATTCAGAACTCAGAAGAGTTGTGCACAGTCCTTTTTCACATGTATCTGTTTTTAATGTATTCTCTGTACAGGAGGATGTCGTCTTTGCCCAATGGCTGCATGATACCCTTGGCAGCCTGGATATGAGCATGAAAGATTTCAATGGATTTTCTGTCTACTTTAGGAGGCTGGACTTCATAAATATTGTCTTGGGAGAAAGCAGAGATGTGTGTTCTGTGAAGTAAAAGAAAGTTAACATTAAGCAAGAGAAACACGTTACTACTGGCATCTCCAGAACAGACTCAAGGAATTCCATTTGCTACTATATAAAATAACATTCCAAAATGAATGGATGACATAGGTCCTATATGCTTTTGTGGCATCCATGATAGGCCATGTTTATGTAGTGATGTTACTAGTGATGTTAACTCCCTCACTTCCTTCCCCAAGGGAACTGCTACTGAACTCTAGTTTCTAAAACTTTCATAGGCAAGAAAAGTGCCAGTCTCTAGTAGGGATATGCACGGAACTGGCTGGCCTGGTGTGGTCAGGCACCCCCTCGAACCCCCTGGTCTGGTCTGGGGTAGGGGGTTCGCGATTTTTTCTCTCTTGAATTTTTTTTCTTTTTTTCTGAAAAAAGGGGGAAAGGTAAAAAAAATTTTCCCCTTGTTTTAAAAACAGAAGTCAGCGAACATTTGGGGGGTATTCAGTCCAGGGTCAGACTGAACAGAGGGTGGTTCAGTTTGACCCAAAACTGTTTGCACACCCCTAGTCTCTAGCACCTTATGGCTGTATCATTGCTTTTCAGGCACATACTACCTTCTTGCAGCACCAGAAAAATGCCTCCTTGAAGGTAGAAGATCCATCAACAAAACTTTCAAAACATTCAGTGCAGTGGGAACGGAAAATCAGCAGGGCCTCTGTGAGCACGCAGAACCATTTTAGGTGTGAACATCAGGCTCTTCGGATTCATGAATGTGGATTTTAATTTGAAAACTGTTTCTAGGTTGTTTTCTCTTTTTGCTAATTAGAGATTGTAAACGTTATGTTAAAACAATGCATATTCCTTACTGGAGATCTGAACAGTCCCCCCAAATGAAGTCTTAGTCTAAGTTTAGTTGCCAAAGCAGTTCAGTACACTCAAATCAATACTCAAAGGTAAGCTAAGTATCTCACCCAGAGCTACAGAACATTTATTTGTATATAGAGAAACCAATGATGTTCCTAAATAATGCATTCCTGGCCTACAATACTGTATATAAACTTCTGGAGGAGGAAACTAACAAAATTAGCCTGCAGAGCAATATGTCACATAATCCTAAATTCAAAGCTATTAAGCATTTCAAATGAATTAAATTTGATTGTGTGGAAGTCCTCATACAATGCATTTGTTGGCAGGCAGCAGATCTCTCAGTAGCAATCTTTTAACACTTCCTCCAACAACATAAATGCTAACAGTGCATTCCCTAGGCTCTGGAATGCACTCCCAGCAGAAATCTGTAATTTGAGTTCATTATTGTCTTTCAGGAGAGCCCTTAAAAGCTCTCTGTTTGACCTGGCCTTCCAGGGTTTTTAAATTGTTGTAAACTGTTTTAAATGTTTGCCCTGGTTTTCCAGGGTTTTTAACTGTTTGAGTGTTTAATTGGTTTTATTCTGTTTTTATAGTTTTAATTTTAATTGTTAACTGGTTTTAATTGTTTTTATTTTGTTGTAAACCACCCTTAGCCATTTTTGGAAAGCTGGTATATAAATCAAATAAATAAATAAATAAATAATAAAATAAATAAAACAGCAAAATATAAAGAAACAGGTGGAGGAAGAGGTCATGTACACCAACTTGAGCTTCCTGGAGAGATGTGGGATTTATTTATTTTATTGTTAAATTTGTATACCACCTTTCATTAAATCAATCCCAAGGTGGTTCACACAAAAATTAACACAAGACTATATTAAGCTAAAATATTAAAACATAGATCTGACTAAAAAGATTTAAAATACAAGCATAAGATAACCATACAAAATACAAAGAGGCAGCAATAGCGACAATCATATAAAAGTCCGGGTAAAAAGCCAAGATTTCACACACTTTCTAAAAACTGTGATGGAGACAGAGGAGCAAATAGCCACCGGGAAAGCATTCCAGAGTCTGGGATGAAAATACAATACAATAATTGTAGCAGGAATAGGGCCTTTTCATGGCCCCTCAGCTTTGAGTGCCACCCCCCACCCCCAAAGAGCTTTGTCAGGCTTCTACAAGAGCCCCTGGTGGCGCAGTGGTAAAACTGCCACCCTGTAACCAGAAGGTTACAAGTTCGATCCTGACCAGGGGCTCAAGGTTGACTCAGCCTTCCATCCTTCCGAGGTCGGTAAAATGAGTACCCAGAATGTTGGGGGCAATATGCTAAATCATTGTAAACCGCTTAGAGAGTTCCGGCTATAGAGCGGTATATAAATGTAAGTGCTATTGCTATTGCTATTGCTACTCCACTGAGTTTTTAAAAGGATTTAAAGACACCCCCACTTCAGAGAGCGTTTTAGTATTTTAAATTGCTGTCCATATCAGAGATTTTTGGGTTTAAAACTTGGTTTTAACTGGGATTACAGATTTTTAGTTCCATGCGTTATTTTATTGTGATTATTGTTGTGAGCCACTTGAGCTGCTGCTACTGTGCTGGAGGAGTGGAATATTTTAAATAATAAATAAAGCTAATTTCAAAATGTACTTTGAATTGTCCAACTAAAGTGCGCATTGGATCTAATAGCTTCAGCTGCTAGACCCGTGTGCAAGCTTTTATCTAGGTTTGATTCAGCAGTGGCCAAGGGGCACATGGTCTATAAAAGTACAGCAGCTCTGCACCTTAATGGCCACTCAAGGCAAATGCTTACCACTTCAGACAACACACTGAAATGGTCAATGAGATCAGTGCACTTCAGATATTGTGGCACTAGCATGAGCATGGCAAGTTGCTAATTCATTCCTGCTATTTCCTGGCACCACATGGCTGGGGACAATCACATGGGTCCTACTCCTGCAATCATTCCCTGGCTGGCATCAGGGATTATGATTCTGTCATTGTTCCCTGGCTGCAGCATATGGAGGTCATCCCTGAGTGTGTAGCCTCAGCACAAGATGGAGGAAATGCATTAATATTATCATGCATTCATACACTCCTGTGCAATTATTAGGATGCGCTAATAGGATACTGCTATTCTATTGGGGAGTGAGAAAAATGGAATGGGCATGCCATTTTTTCAGGTAGACTGGCAAGCCAAATTGATAGTACAAGGGGAAAAAAGTTCTGTATTGTGCTGACTATGACAGCACTAGGCTTAATGGAATTTTTAATATTTGTAGTGAGTCCAAGGTGGCTCTGCTATCTGCCAGGGTATGCACACTTTCCTCTAGAAGGACCCTCTTTCGCACAACTTAAGATCTCTTCATCGGGCTGCTCTTACAAAGTGTCCAGAAAGTTGAACTGATTCAAATTTCTACTGCCAACACTGGCAGATCATATAATGCTGGCAGGTCCTGATCCATGTCCCCTCCTCACCAAATGAAGTGCAACAGGACAAGGAACAGTACTATTCTCAGTTGTAGCACCAACCCTGTGAAATGCTCTCCCCAAGAATGCACACCTAGCTGTATCATTAAGTGTTTCCGGCCACCTGACCAAAATGTGGCTTGTTCAGGAGGCCTTTGAGGGTGGGTTACTGGCTGCTGCTCTGATGGAGCTACTCTTTCTTTCTTTCTTTCTTTCTTTCTTTCTGGCTGTATGTTATTTACTGCTGTTTTGTTTTGTGTTGCTACCTTTGATAGTTTTAGCATTATTTTCATTACAACCTTGGTTTTTCTTTAAAATGGTCTGAACAGACAGAGTATACATGTTCCCTATTTATTTTTCACCAGCTGTCTCTCTCAATTGTCTTTTGTGTATTACAAGAAAATGATATATTGTGAATTGTACATAGCATGTTTTCTTACAGAACAGCATTGAGTGTTTAATTGGTTGGTATCTTAGCAACAATGTACTGCATCCAAGAAGAAAGAGTCACCCTTTATCAAGGAAAACTACAGCATATATACTGTTTTAATATAAATCTGTAATTGCCTAAACTTTGCAGTTTAAAGGATCACTCCAAAAAGTAAAATGTCACATGGTTCTAATGATTCAATAAATTACAATAAGCCTGTACCATTCATTTTGTACATATAGCAGCTTGATCTATATTCTGTCTCCAGTCTTTTTTAGAAATCTGAATGCTCTTTGAAAGAGAAATCACCACTTGTGGTGAGTACATTCATTTCACTTTTGCCAGCAGAAAAAAGAGGTTTTTGTATGGTTTCAAAATCTACAAAAAATATTTGACCAAATCTGAATTTAATACAAACAAATTAAAGTTTTTATTTAAGCATTTTAAAACTGAATCAATGACCCTCTCTGCCAAACATACAGGCTACTAGCTAATAAACAGTTGTGTGTAATTAAATTAAATTCTACTGGTTCCAATAAGATTTAAGAGCTGATCTACACATTCAAAATAATCACAAGGTAGCATCCTGTTCGGTCTGACCACTTTAGACTTCAGGTGGGGGGAAATGCAACATCTTGCATTTAGAAAACTATCAAATCAGAGAAAAAGGTTCTAGTGCAGTCTTTTTCCTAATTAAATGCATTATTTGCGGCCCTGGCACCCAGAGTTTCACGGATCTGTGGTTGGGCAATCTTGCCCCAACCTAGTTATACACAGTTGAAAAAATGGTAAACATTCGCCTATCTGTGGTTCCTGGGTGGACGGAAATACTTCTGAGGTCATTTCTGGCCACCATTTTGCTAAACGGAACCATTTTGTGCCTCTTTTGTCATTAAACCCCACCCCACGTTTTTGTGGAAAATCAGTGAAACTGATGGTTTGGGGGGGCATTGCTGGACACAGCCACAGAGCATAGTACAGCACTTTATTTCCCTTGTTTCTGCTTTTTAAAGTCCTTTTTTCATCTCCAGAAACCTAACCCCCCCAATTCCCATTGTCTCAAGGTCTCATTGTAGCCAAGAATGGAACCCCACAAATGAACGCCACCTATATGTCAGTAGCATTTTTTAAAAAATGTATGCATACATGCAATAGTATAGCCCCAGCAGGGACTGAATAAAAGAGCTTTGCTTACAAGACTTTAAACCACAAACTGTCCTAGTGAAAAAATATTTAACCTATGTTCCACTTCAGGTGCAGTGCTAAGCAACAGTTTAGTGCTACTTGAAAAAGACTTGAAGGTGCTGCAGGCTCACACACACACCCCTCCCCATTTAAGCAAGAGAAGAGGTGTGTGAAAGCATTTGCTTTCACTTTAGAACAAAACCATAGTTTCACATGATGTATGAATTTGGGAGATGCATTTTAAAAGAACTAATTGGAATGGGAATAAACCAGAATATCAAGCCATAGTTTGATTGTGGTTTGATATCCAAACTCTGGTTTAATAAATTGCAGTTCTCAAAGTTCATATGTAACATGGTATTAAGGAGAAGGAAAATTCGAAAAGAATGTTTGCAAGCTGGTGGCTCCCTTAAGCTCATTCACATAGTGCTGAATTATTATTTCATGTTATGTCCGAACCAATTCTATGAGGCACAGAGTTCAAATCTCAGCCTGAAATGTTAATACATGGCCACATCTACTTTACAGGGCTGTTGAAAGGATTACCGATAATGTATGTGAAGTGTTGCAAGATATATGTTTTTAAAAAACATAAAAAATATACATTAAAAAGAGAGGCTGACATAGTGGCTAAAAAAGCAACACAACAGGAAACTTCCTAACGCAGCCAAAGGCTGAAGAACATAAGAACAGCCCTGCTGGACAAGGCCCAAGGCCTAATCCTAAAGAGCATCCTGTTTCACACAGTGGCCCACCAGATGCCTCTGAGAAGCCCACAGGCAAGAGGTGCGGGTATGGTTTGTCTCCTGTTGTTGCTCCCCTGCCACTGGTATTTAGAGGTATCTTGCCTCTGAGGCTGGCCTCTAGCCCCCAGACTAGTAGCCACTGATAGGCCTGAGTTTGTCCAAGGCCTTTTTAAAGCCATCCAAGCTAGTGGCCATCACCATAGATTTCATAAAATTCCATAGATTAAGCACTGTGTGAAAAAGTACTTTTGTTGGCCCTAAATTTCCTGGCGTTCATTTTTATGGGAGGTCCCTTGGTTCTAGTGTTGTGAGAGGGGGATAAAACATTTATCTCTGTCCACTCTCTCTACTCCATGAATAATTTTATAAACTTCTACCATGACTACCTGTAGTCACCTCTTTTCCAAACTAAAAAGCCCCAGATGCTGTAGCCTTGCCTCATAAGGAAGGTACTCCAGGCCTCTGATCATCTTGGTGCCCTCTTCCGCATCTTTCCCAGTTCTATTAAGATATGGTGACCAGAACTGTACACAGTACTCCAAATGTGGCTGCACTATAGATTTGTATAAGGGCATTATAATATTAGCATTTTTATTTTCAATCCAATAATTCCTAGCATGGAATTTGCCTTTTTCACTGCTGCTGCACACTGAGTTGACACTGTCCACCGTGACCCAAGATATCTCTCCTGGTCAGTCAGTGACACCTCAGACCCCATCAGTGTATAAGTGAATCTGGAGTTTTTTGCCCCAATTTGCATCACTTTGCACTTGCTTACAGTGAACCAAGGAACAGAGACAGCTTGGGTAGGGCACTGACTACTGTGTTTGCCTCTGCCCCATTCCTCCAGTGGGGTTGCTGCTGTTACAAAGAACTGGCTGGGCCAGGGGTGTGAGCCTCTTGGCGCAAGCCGAAGGGTGAGAGCACAAGGGCTCTCGTCCTTGTGGCTCTTAGCTTTGGGGTAAGTAGCCTGGGGCCTTAGAAGACCTTCCTTTTTTCCATCAAGAAGCCAGCAAGAGAGTATGACTGAGTGAGTCTTGGACCTGGTTTTTATCAAACAGAGGAGCTGTGGCTGATTGGGCTGAAGAGATGTGTCTGGGAGAGCAGAAAAGTGGGTATGGTCTGGGAGGCAGCAGTATCACAGGTAGCGGGCAGAGAGAGGTATGGCAGTGGGAGTTGGGCAGGCTGTTACTAGGGAAAACGGTCCAGGCAATGAAGACCTATTCCTTTCCCCAGCTGTTCTCCCAACCCAGCGGCTCCAGGGAGCTCTGAGAACACTCCCTCGAAGATTAGGGTGCTGCTGTTGAATGCCAGTTCGGTAAATGGTAAAACATCTCTCATCCACGACTGGATTGTGGATGAGCATGCTGACCTGGGTGAGCTCAGTGGGATTGGTCTCTCAGCTCTGTCCTCCAGGTTTCCTGATCCTGCAGCAGCCCCATCTGGATTGTCAGGGAGGGGCGTTGTGGTAATATATTGTGAGACCTTTCCCATTTCCAGGTGACTGGTCAGGCAATCTCAGAATTTTGAGTGTCTGTCCTTGAGGGTGGGCCTCTGAGATAGGCTGGGGATTCTGCTGTTGTATCGACCACCCCACTGTACTTCAGTCTCCCTGCCTAAGCTGGCAGGGGTGGTCTCGTAGGTGGCTTTCAGGTCCCCCAAGCTTATTGTCTTGATGTAATGACCTGCCTTTGTCGACTGCCCAGCTGCTGCAAAAACCACTCTTTTCAGAGGGGAAAGGAGAGCTGGAAAGCAGAGACAGGAACGGAAAGTCGGATGTAGCCAGTAGTCAACACCAGACGGACGGACGATCGGAGAGTCATAAATGTTGCCAGAGATCTAAACTGGGAAGTCCACAGGATCAGGGGTTCACACGAAACAGAGTCAGACAACACCACATGGGTCAAGGTTGCTCACGGTAGGGCTGGTCACTACGGACGTTGTTTCCAGGCTGCTCTAAATAGGCAGAGTGCTGAGAGCCCCACCCATCACTGCAGTTGGGGTCTTATCAGAGATAGGGCTGGACCAGAGCTCGGACACCTGTTCCTTCTGGCTAGCCTCTCTGATCTACGGTGTTCCTCCCTCCAAGCCTGTACTCTGGCCAAATGTCACATTTGGGGATCTGGGGCAGGCACCTCGCCGTCAGTGACCTCAGAGGCTTCATCAGGAGGAGGGAGGGAAGGAGGCAGGGAAGAAGGCAGAGGGGCCTGCAAACCTGTCAGCTCTGGCTCTGTTGCGCTGTCTGGAGTTTCAGCCTGCTCCCCTTGCTCTGTGTCTTCATCTGAAGAATCCTCCTCCACGGCCCCCATGGGAGTCATCGAGGGATTTCAATGTCCACCCTGAGGCACCCCAAGTAGGAGCAGCTCAGGATTTCATGGCCTCCATGCCAACCATGGGCCTATCTCAGCTGGTATCTGGCCCTACCAACATGGTAGGACATACTATGCTGACCAGAGAATAAATGATCTGGAGGTGGGGAAGTTTGAGACAACTCCCTTGACATGGGCAGATCATTTTCTGGTGGGGTTTAGTTTGACTGCTCCATCTGCCCTCTGCAGGGGTGGTGGAACAATTAGAATGGTCCGTCCCTGGAGGCTTATGGATCCACTCAGTTTTCAGACAACCCTCAGGGACTTTCCAGTGTCCAGAGCTGGTGACTCTGTTGAGGCCCTGGTGAATCCCTGGTGACAGCCCTGGCAGTTGACACAGTTGCTCCTAAACACCCTGTCCAGCTTGATGGAGCCTGTTCTGTTCCTTGGTTTTCCTCAGAGCTTAGGGCAGTGAAACAACTCGGGCGATGGCTGGAATGACCCTGGAGGAAGAGCTGTGACAAATCCAACTGAACATGGGCTAGCGCCCAATTTAGGGACAACTCCGTGGTGGTGGGGACGGCGAAGAAATTCTTTTTCTCCGCCTCCATTGCATCTGCTCAGTGCAGACCAGCGGAGCTATTCAGTATAGACATTGCTCCACAGACATTGCTCCACATTGCTCCAAAGACATTGCTCCACATATCCCCCCAGGTAATGGGGGAGAAATCATTTACAGCCCTTGTTGTGATCAGTTTGCATGTCACTTTGCAGATAAAGTTGCTCGCATCCATGCTGATTTGGACTCCAGAGTTTTGACAGTTCTGGCAGATGTGCCTCTGGTATCATCCGCTCCTATTGTGTAGGATTCTTTTCAGTTAGTGCAGCCTGAGGATGTGGACAAGATCCTGGGCAGTGTGTGACATCAAGCATTCTTGACCCTTGCCCTTCATGGCTAATAAAAGCTGCCAGATAGGGTACAGGTTGGGGGTGATTATTAATGCTACATTAAGGGAGGGCAAGATGCCATCTTGCCTCAAGGAAGCAATGGTAAGACCATTATTTAAAAAGCCCTCCCTTGACACCTCCAACCCGGACAACTATAGACCTGTCTCTAACTTCTCCTTTTGGGGCAAGGTGATAGAGCGTGTGGTGGCGTCTTGGCTGCAGAGGGTCTTGGATGATACGGATTATCGAGACTGGATAAGGGACTGAAACTGCCTGGGTCGCTCTAGTCGATTACCTACGCCGGGAACAAGACAGGGGCAGTGCATCCCTATTGGTTCTGCTGAACCTCTCAGAAGTGTTTGATGCCATCAACCATGGTATCCTTCTGGACCACCTCTTGACTGTGGGAATCTGAGGTACTGGAGTGGCTGTGGTCCTTTTTGGGGGGGAGGGTCCAGAAGCTGGCGCTGGGGGACTATTGCTTCGCTCTGTGGCCATTGGCCTATGGGGTCCTGCAGGGTTCAGTCTTGTCCCCCATGCTGCTTAACATCTACAGGAAACCCCTGGAAGAGGTCATCTGGGGACTTGGACTGAGTTGTCAGCAATATGCAGATGACATTCAGCTCTATCTCTCCTTGTCCCCTGATCCTAGGGAGGCAGTGGATGTCCTGAGTCGGGGGCTGGAGGCCGTGATGGGTTGGATGTTGGCTAATAAACTGAGACTGAATCCAGACAAGATGGAAGTAATGTTGGTCAGTAGGAGAGCCAATCGGGATGAGGAGATTCTACTGGTTCTGGATGGGGTTGCACTCCCCTTGAAGAAGCAAGCACACAGCTTGGGGGTATTGCTGGTTCTGGCACTGCTTTTGGAAGCTCAGGTGGAGGCAGTGGCCAGGGATGCCTTTGGCTAGGGCACCAGATGCATCCCTTTCACAAGACGACAGATCTGGCCAGTTACCCACGCCTTAGTCAAGTCATGGCTGGATTACTGAAATGCGCTCTATATGGCTTCTTCATGACTGCCCATGAAGAATATTCAGAAACGGCAGCTAGTGTAAAATGCGGCAAGCTAGGGTTTTCTCTGGAGCTGCCCGCTGGGATCACATCACTCCCATTTTGAAAGAGCTGCACTGGCTGACAATTTGTTTCCAAGTCCAATTCAAGGTGCTGGTTTTGACTTATTGCGCTTATTGGTTTGGGCCCTAGATACCTGAGGGACCACCTGCTCCCAAGGGTTGCTGCCTACTTGACAGGGTCATCTGGGGGCTCTGCTCTGGGTGCCGACAATGAGGGAGGCTCGGCTGTCGTGCACGCAGAACAGGGCCTTCTCTGTCGCTGCCCCCAGACTCTGGAATGCTCTCCTGTTGGCTATTCGCTCCTCGGTCACCATCACAGTTTTTAGAAACTGTGTGAAATCTTGGTTTTTTACCCAGGCTTCTATATGATTGTCTACTGCTGCTGCTTTGTAATTTTGTATGGTTATATTGTGCCTGTATTTTTAATCTTTTTAGTCAGATCTATGTATTTATATTCTAATTTAATATTTTAATTATGTAATTCTTATAGTCTTGTTTTAATTTTTCTATGTGAACCGCCTTGGGATTATTTTAATGAAAGGCAGCATACAAATTTAACAATCAATAAATAAAATAAATAACGAAACCATATTTGCCATTTTGTCACCCATTTACCCAGTTTGGAGAGATCCTTTTGGAGCTCCTCACAGTCTAATACATGACCACATGTATTTCACTACCCTAATAGTTTAGTGTCATCTGCAAATTTGACCACTTTGCTGCTAGCCCCAACTTCTAGATCATTTATGAACAAGTTAAAGTTAAATGACCCCTATCCCCTTATGATGCTAAGTTTACTCAAGAGCCTTTGGTGAGGACCGTTGTCAAAAGCTTTTTGGAAGTCCAAGTATTCTATGTCAATTGGATCACTTTTATCTACAGGCCTGTTGACATTCTCAAAGAACTCCAAAAGGTTAGTGAGGCAAGACTTGCCTTTGAAGAAGCCATGCCAATTCTCCTTCAGTAAGGCCTGTTTAACTATTTTGTCCTTGCTTTCCATCAATTTACCCACCACAGAAGTTAAGCTGTAGCTTGTAATTTCCTGGATCCCCCCGGTTCCCTTTTTGAAAATTGGAGTTACATTAGCTACTTTCCAGTCCTCCAGTACAGAGCCTGATTATAGGGACAAGTTACATATTTTTGCTAGGAGATCAGCAATTTCACATTTGAGTTCCTTCAGAACTCTTTGGTGGATGTTATCTGGCCCTGGTGATTTGTTAATTTTTAGCTTTTCAAGACAGTTTAGAACATCCTCTCTCGTCACCTCAAATTGGCCCAGTTCTTCAGCCTCTAAGCCTCAGAAGCTCTGTTCTGGAGTCCGTATATGGTCAGTATGCTCTGCAATGAAGACAGAAGCAGTAGTGGCTTCCCCACTACTGAAACATATGCTTGTGGGAGCGATTTTTGAAGTTCTGTCCTGCCTTTGGAAGTGCTCTGTACCTTATGAAAAGTGTCCCTGAGCACTGCGTGACCCTCAGGGACATATTTTTAGAAGACACAGAGCTCTTCCAAATGCAGGAAAGATTTGAAAAAAATGCTCCCTCTGCTGCACACTGTTAGTGGGAAGCTCCCCACAATGTGGATGCATCTTTCTGGCATGTTGCATTAATCATGATGCCAACCTTATTACACTATGGGCATTGCCAGAGAGAGGAATTTTGGGGTAACAAACACTGATTCAGAACAGCTCACACCCATAATTCACACAGAGACAGAGGTGCTGAATCAGGTACTTATCTCCATTAGTTCAAACAGCCCCCTCGGCAATTAGAGCCAACATGGGCGGTTCAGTTCAAGCTAGAAATTTTGAAACAATGATGTAACTATTTGGTAGGAACAGTTCCCTATACTTACACTTTAATCACTTTGGAACTCATGGCCCCGCCATTAACAGAGCTCTGGTTGGTGGGGTCTAGAGACACGGCCTTTTTGGTTGTGGCCCCTTGGCTTTGGAATGCCCTCCCCAGAGACCTTCGCCGTGCTCCCTCCCCTCAGTGTTTTTTAAAAACAAATTAACACACATCTTTTAAAAGAGACTCTTTAATGTTTTATCTGCTGCTTATATCTGTTAGGTTCTTTAGTTTTTATAGTTCTCAGTTTTTCATTTTTTATTAATTATTTTTCATTTGAAACTTTATTTCTAAAATGGTAATTGTAAAAGTGGTTTTAGCCTGGTCTTTTAACTTGTTTAACTTTATTAATCTTTCATTTTACATTATGTGTGTTTTGTTGATGTTGTGAGTTGCCGCAAGCAGCAGTGTACTGGAGTGGCTGGGTATAAATATTTTAAATCAATTAAAATAAAATAAATCATGGAATAAAAAATACAGAAATCATATTTGAAGGACCAAACTACAGAGGTGTGCTTCTGACTGGAAGTGCTTCCCTTCCTGCTCCTGGTTGTCTACCTCCTCAAAAAACTGCAGCGCCAGCAGAGGAGAAAGAACCTGGTTGGGACCAGGATGGGCAGGAAGGATTCACTTTCCCCATGCTCTGTTTTCATGAGGAAAAACTGTCCTTCTGAAGCAGTAATTTGCCCCCTGAATAAAAAATGCTTCATGGGCAATTTGCTGCTTTGGAGGGGGGATAGTAAATCTTCCCCTCTCCATGTGCCCAGGTCTCTACTATCTTTGCCCCTCCACAAGGCTACGTTTGACAAAAAGGTGGCTATTGTACTCATTTGCAGGATGTGTCGCTTAGCTCCAACACCTCCCAGGAAAATCTTTTGAGCAAAGGTGCTCTGTGTATTGTGCTTAAAATAAAGTTGTGCCATCAAGTCGGTGTCGACTCCTGGTGCCTACAGAGCAATGTGGTTTTCTTTGGTAGAATACAGGAGGGATTTACCATTGCCTCCTCCCGCAAAAGTTGCTGCCTTTCAGCATCTTCCTATATTGCTGCTGCCCGATATAGAAGTTTCCCATAGTCTGGGAAACATACCAGTGGGGCTTTGAACCAGCAACCTCTTGCTCCCTAGGCAAGTTACTTCCCAGCTGTGCCATTAGGTGGCTCGTGTATTGTGCTTACTAGTGGAGACAGTTGTATTTTTCCCTAAAGCAAAAGTTACATAAAATTTCCCTTAATGTAAGAAAGCTACCACACTTTGGTTTTACTAACTGATTTATGAAATTAAACATATAAAAGAGCAATCCTTGAAATTACAGATCTTAAATATAGTACTATTATTTAGAAAGAGGAGGAGATTTTGAAAGGGACTTAAGAAGATTATGAGCAGAAACATCAAAACAGAATGCCCAGTACTGTACTTACAAATGTATAACTCCATCCAAGTGTTTAGAACAAAGTGGTTGGTGACTCCTGTCTTGCTTGTGTTGACTCTGTCCCAATTGAACAAACCTATGAATAGAAGCAGAAAAGTCACAGTGGGAAAAGAACTTTTTGAAATAAAGAAAATGACACGTCTCTTGCAGACCTTGTAAGAGTCATACAGTTTTAGTAAGGGACATCAAGTTCCTTAAAGAGCAGCTGGAACATACACCACACTTTCCCTGAAACTAAATATTCTAGGTGAGTAATGCAGTAGGTTCTGACCTAATTTTTTTAAAAAAACCAGCTGCTTTAGCATAGGCACTTTTAGAGGTCCATCAAAGCTTCCTCTTATCAACTTCAATAAATGCTCAATATTTTTTGTTGAGAGAGTGAATATTTACCACATTTATTTATTTATTATATTTGTACACCTCCCCAAACTCCTGTTTCTGGGCAGGTTATAGCAAAGTCTTTTGGATCTCTCGGCGGCTTTTGATACCATCGACTATAGTATCCTTCTAGAGTGTCTGAGGGGGATGGGGGTGGAAGCCACAGCTTTGCAGTGTTTCCACTCCTACCTCTTAGGCAGATTCCAGATGGTGTCCCTTGGAGACTATACTTCTTCAAAATCTGAACTTTTATCTGGTGTCCCTCAGGGCTCCATATTGTCTCCAATGCTTTTCAATATCTACATGAAACCGCTGAGAGATATCATCAGAAGATTTGGTGCAGGGCATTATCAATATGCTAATGACACCCAAATCTTTTTCTCCATGTCAGCATGATCAGGAGAAGGCATAAGTTCTCTAAATGCCTGCCAAGAGGCAGTGATTGGCTCAATAAGGGATAACAAACTGAGACTGAATCCAGATAAGATGATTTACTTATTGTGCAGAGTCAGAACCTGGGAGATGATTTTGATCTGTCAGTTCTCAATAGGGTCACATTTCCCCAGAAGGAACAAGTACACAGTCTGAGGGTACTTCTGGATCCAAACCTCTCCCTGAGGTCCCAAGTTGAGGCGGTGGCCAGAGGTGCTTTCTATCAGCTTCGGCTGATAAGACAGCTGTGTCCATTTCTTGAGATAAGTGACCTCAGAACAGTGATGCATCTGCTGGTAATCTCCAGACTTAACTCCAGCTTTGGAATGCACTCCCTGCTGACATAAGAGCCTCCCCATCTCTAATAACTTTTAAGAAAGAAATTAAGACAATTTAAAACCACAAGTCAGGTGAAAAAGCTTGGGTGAAAAAACTCTCTTTAAACACTTTTAAAGAATTATCAGAGATGGGTAGGCTCTTACTTCAGCAGGGAGCGCATTACAGAATCTTGGAGTGGCAAAAGAGAAGGCCCGTCCCTGTGTAGCCACCAGACAAGCTGGTGCCAACTGCCTCCTTTAGACAGGAAGGCATCCTGACCTCTCTCAGAGGAGCATTTATTATATCTAGTACTACCAGGCCCTTTACAACAACCCCCCTGCCAGATAGTGTAAGCTATGTCGGACAAGGGTAAAGGAAACAGGTGGTAGGCCAAACCGCTTAGCTGCATCATTAGGAGTCACAAACTGAAACTGATCCAGCATAATCATTTAAGAGGGGTTGCTGGACACTTCTGCATTAGACTCTGCATTAATTGTGGGGTCTGAGTCTAAGTTGGCCCAAATGTGAGATATTTTCTCCATAAAACACTTATTTAAAACTTCACAGTGGATAACTGATGGTTACAAATGATGATTCAAGGGAGGAGGAACATGTACTAACCCTCTCACAACCCTAAACAACTTCACTGGGCATGAGCTTGTGGATGCAATACAGTCAGAAAAGAATCGCTTCTTTGCTGCACATATTGCCTGAGCATAGATCTTCAAATATGCTCTATATTGTAATCTATCTGATTTGAGTAGAGTCTTTCTCCACTTACACTTAGTTGTCTATCTTGCTGCCTCAGCTCCTGTAGTTCTTCCAAATACCAAAGGGCCAATTTTGAAGTGGGTCAGAGAGGATGCTTAGGAGTGATCATGTCTACTGCCCTGGTGAGCTTGCTGTTCTAGTTCTCCACCAGGGCATCAACAGAATCACTGGCAAAGTCAACACTAAATGTTTCCAAGGCTTCTTGAAATCCTATTGGATCCAATAATCTTCTTGGGCGGACCATCCTAATAGGCCCCTCACCCTTGCAGAGGCACTGGGCCACCAGCCTTCCTCAAACAAGTCTCTGTGATACATACTAGGCTGGCCCCTTCATCCATAATCAGATCATGGATGATTTTTAATTTATTCTGGACCAACCTGGCATTACAAAGGAGTAAGGTGAGGATCTGTGGGTAGTTGACACTGCTCCTCAAGGCCAAGGAGCTGGCAGGACAGCTGGAAGGGGCAACCACTATTAGATTTCTGATTTCCCTTCCCCTCTAACAGGCTGCTGACCTGCCAACGTTACGTCTTCTATTCCACGCCACCACCGGAATAGTTGCTCCACAATCAATGGACACCCCCCATCTCATCACATGGTAGACTAACTTCACCCAAGACTCAATAGAAGCTTTCTCAACAACAGCTTCAGCTTCTAATACAACCATGAGATAACATACTTTGCCCCTGCCCTCAGTCGCACACTTAAGGCCTGTCACCAAAGGCTGGCCCCCTTTGGCAGTCGCCAATCAGGCAATCAGGAAAAGAAGTCCACAATGCTAATGAAGGCAGCATTGCCGATCTTCTGGCTGTGGAGGCTGGACAAGAGGGGTGGGATGCCGCAATAAATCTCCCAGTCCAGGCTGGGGAGCTGGTGAAGTCCAAGCTTCTTACTTTATCCCCTCCTTCCTTATAAACCCAAAGAAACCCAGAGTCTCTCCTCTCATGAAAGACTCTGAGACAGGGCTGATGTAATTAATAGATTATCTGGCAATCGGGAAAAGAAGGCCACAATGCTAACCAAGGGAAGCAGAGCAAAAGCTGAGCAGAGCCGATCTTCTGAATGTCCAGGCCAGGCAAGAGGGGTGGGAGGCAGCAACAAGTCCCCCAGTCGAGGCTGGGGAGAGTTGCTGGCAAAGTCCAAGCCTCTTACCTTATCCCCTCCAGTCTTCTCTGGTGACTCACATGACTTTAGCGAGAGAAACAAACACATTCTTCACTCTCCCACTGAAACAAATGGGACGTTATATACAGTTTCAGCTGGAATATGCCCACTTTTACTTTTCTAGTATGTTTTTTCACTTGTTCTCTCTCCATATCAGTAAGTTAACTAGAAATGTATTACCTTGTGTATATGCTCAGATCATCTTCTGAAGGCGCTTCTGAGAGATTAATACCATATACATCTTTTATAAGTTGTACTGCATTCTAAAATGAAAGAGGATATGTTTTTATCAGAATAAGCATTCATTTTAATGAAAAGGAAAAATTTTTACACCTGACCCTGTCAAATCACAAGGTAGTTTTCAACAAAAGCAAAACAATAAAAATACAACAAAACAGTCATATTAACAGCTGCAGGTGCATCCCAATGCCCAGAAATGACACGAATGGCTTCTGCAGCCCATCGTTCCAATGCCCACTCAGCAGTCATAGACCATCCTCCTCTCCAAAGAGCCATAAGTATTAGGCCTATGCACAGACCTAAGTGTCAGATTCTGATTCAACAGTCCCACTTATGTTGGGATGGGCCACAGCAGACTCTCAACTGTCGTGCATCTCAGGGCTGGTTGGAGACCCAACATATCTGCTGAACCCCCCACCCAGGTTCCTCTACCTCAGGCCTGTTCAACTTAGGCCCTCCAGCTGTTTTTGGACTACAACTCCCATAATTCCCAGCCACAGTGGCCAATAGCCAGAGATTATGGGAGTTGTAGGCCAACATCTGCAGCCCTGCTCTACCTGGAACCTGGGGGTGGGGGGTGTTAGACAGGTAGTGTGACATCATCTTTGCTCTGTAGAGATGACTCAACCAGCCACTTTGCCTTCTGGTGAGGCTTCTGTTTAAAAGGCCTTTTGTTGGTCTTTAACTTCCCTTTTAGACAGGTGACTCTGTGATTTGTAATTTTTCTGAGGCTGCATTCATGTTTCAGTTACCCAAGGTCTGAAAAGGGAATTTACAGAACAAAAAAGGCTTTTTAAACAGAAGCTGTGCCAAAAGGCAAGTTGAGTGCTCCCTACACAGGGAAGAGAGTGTAGTGCAATCCTGCCCCCAGCTAGGTGAAGGAGGGGGAAGAAGAGAGCACAAGACTGGTCTGATAGATATGTCCAATATCCATGCAGCACCAAACACACTTAGCAGCAAATTCCACCTAAGAACTGAATGGCTGCGGCATGAAGTTTTGAGGTCTGAATTGAAAATGTTTCAGGATATACTACAAGATCTGGGCTTATGATATTTTATACATTTTCATATTTGAGAGGGAGAGATTAAATAAAGACTTCACAATATTATTTATCCATGCACTGCTGGGCATTTTATTTGAAATAGTACAGAAAACAGTTTTTATTTATTTTCCTAATTTTGAGGTTTTAAAGGAAATTGCATATATATGAGAAATAAGCAAGTATAAAATAGCTGCAAAGTTACATTGGAGTTCAGTAGAGAATGTGTCACTGTTCCATGTTTTTATGTTTTAATTTCATCCTGCCCAAAACTTCATCTTTTCTTAAATTACTGGAACAATTTTTGTTATCTTACAGTGTGGCCTTTGTTTCCCAATAAACTCTCTGTGACTCATTTTTTTCTCCAGTTACTATGCATGAAGGGCGGGCAAGGTGACCAGCTAGGCAATGGATCAAGGCAATTCAGTGCCTTGCTGCCAGGAAGAGATCAGGTCCTTAAATAGGTAAGAAAATGCCAAAGATCATGCAAGCCAACAGCCAAAGAAATAGAACACAAGAAAAAAATTCTACAGAAAATGTACAACTGGTTTTCAAGATGATCAGAAAGGGGAAAAAAAGATTATAGTCAAAGATCTATTGGCTTTGTTTTGATCTGTTAAATCAAAAGATCTTGCTATATGTCGAGAAGGCCAAAGGAAAGCATAATTGATTTCCCACAGTGTGCAAACCCACTCACCCCCACTGACTCCAGAGAGGTAAGAACTCTCCAGAACAGCTTTTGGGGAGGAGTGCAACCAGTGACTTCCTCACACGAGTATAAGCACATTCTACTTGTGCAGCTGATACAGTAAAAATACACAATATTTTTTAAAGGGAAAAAAAGCGGCAGTTCATCTGTTATTTATTAGAATCACAAAAATTATAACATTCTAGTAGGTTTACCAATAACAATAACGGTTATGAGAGTCTTACATCTCTCTATCACAAACTGTGATTTTGATGCACATATTTATTCATGATTTTGAGTCATAAATATGATTGTGGAAGTAATAAACTTACCCTCAAAACTGCTCACATGAAAAAACTGCTACAAGGGGCCACAGCAGATTTTGTGGCTGTCCTTGATTTGTCAATAGAACTTTTCATCAAAAAGGCTGCCTTAAAACACACACACACCCCACTACACATTAAACTAGTAACAAAACAACAAGTTCTAGTAAAAACTAATATGCTACTTTCTTTTCACTATGATCTTAATTGATAATTACTATCTTCATGAGTTAGCCCACTTGCGCATCCAAAACACATGCATCCACCATCTAAAATTGGGGTGGACGACATCATCACAAAATATGCTGTTGAGTTGTCCCTACAACTGTACCAAATTTGTTTCAAATCAGTCCAGACATTGCAAAGTTGATAGAGGAGATGGACAGACGGACACACACAGACAGCTGGGCGATCTCATAAGCTTACTTTCCTTGAGGAAAACAGGCTAATTATTATTACTATTTAAAATATTTACACCCCCCCTCCAGTGCACTACTATACAACAATAAGATAGACACAAGATACAATAAAATTAACTGAATTAAACAAGAAAAGAAAAGAAAAAAGTTGTCAGTTTAAAACCACAATAATTAGGTTCAAATTAAAACTGAACATTATAAAAAGCTAAAGAAGCTAAAGTACCTACCAGATATAACAAAATAATAATAATGGAGCATTAAAAAGCCTCCTTAAAAAGGTGTGTTTTAAGATGTTTTTTAAAAACACTGAGGGAGGGAGCATGACGAAGCTCTTCAGGGAGGGCATTCTAAAGCTGAGGGGCCACAACTGAAAAGGCCCTGTCTGTAGTCCCCACCAACTGGATCTCTGTTAGTGGCGGGGTCATGAGCAGGGCCTGAGATGATGAGCAGAGGGCCCTGGCAGGTTCATTTGGGCAAATATCATCTGACAGGTACCCCGGCCCCAAGCTGCGTAGGGCTTTAAAGGTCAATACCAGCACCTTGAATCTAGCCCGGAAGCAGACTGGTAGCCATAATTAAAAAATCCTCCAATATATGTTAATGTCCCTTTTATTTAGTTTCTTCTACAACATTTTAAACCTTTTTTGGTGGGATGCTAATATATAATCCTCTGACATTTCGAGGAAACAGCTGATAACCTTTGGAGATTCATACATAGGGTTGTATCAGTGGAATAAATTGTCTTAGCTAAAATAGCATATTGTAGTAAGTAGTAATTGCAATATTTCATACAGTAGCTATCAGTTGAATTGCAAATTATGATAAGGCTTCCAAAACGGAGTAGTTTTTTCATATAATGGAAGTTGTCAATAGCAGTAGGAATGCTTCTTTATGTTTGGAAATACATAACAGTTATGTTTTGAGTTTACCATTTCCTGCAATTTCTCTCTTAAATAATATATTCCATAATTACAGTCAGTCAGTTTTTATTACAGTCACAGAACAGCACAATAATTACTTGCAGCCATTTCTAAAAAGTCAACAGAACAAAAAACTAAACAGATTTCTTAATATTAGACATATGGAATTTAAAAAAATGTGAAGGCTTCTCCGTGTCATATCTTTTTTGTTATTGTATTATTTATCTAAAACTATAATAGTATATGCCTCTTATGCCTCCCTGAAGACCTAATGAGAATTATTGGCAAGCTGCTGAAATGCTTATGATGGAAGGGTAATTTCCCCCCCTAGATCTTTATTATATAGTTCTCTAATATTTGAATGGGCAAGGGGTCTGGGACCTGGAAGCATGCAATCTGAAGTAGGCTGAAAGAGTTTGTAAAAATTGGGCAGAACCATATAAACGTGTGCAGGCTTAACACTCACACACATTTGAGTTTTTGACTGCATTTGGCACATGTCATGTAAGCTGTGAATACAAAGAAAAACTCTTTTACTAAGAACTAAAATCATCCACCAAAAATCAGGTAGTTAGTGTATCAAATTCTGGTTTTACACACCAAGTACAGAAATTGCTTAGACTCCAATGCTATGAGTATATGCATACGACAATTGTTCCTTAATTTTAATGGATTGCAGAAATACAATTTAATTAAATTTTGACTTAGATAAAGCTAGCCCTAGAACATATGGCCCCAGATACATCTTTATCCAATGTCTTAAGAAAATGCTGGTTAAAATAATTTAAACTTAACTAGTCTTACAGCACATTCATCTATGAGGAAGATGCATTGTTCTGTCCAGGGCTCATTGGTGAAGATCAACAGTAGCTACTGCATGGAAAAATCAACAATGAACAAACAACAATTGTCACTGGAGAGCCTGGTAGTCTGGGAAAGGTGAATTATATTACTGCCAGATGTTTTACATAACTGACAGTTTACATATCTGACTGGTGAGAAGAGCTGATCTTGTGGTAGCAAGCATGGCTTGTCCCCTTGGTTAAGCAGGGTCCACCCTGGTTGCATTTGAATGGGAGAGTACATGGAGACATTGTAAGATATTCCCCATGGGAGTAACTATAATAGGGCAAGGGGAGACAGTTGTCTGGGGGCCCACTGCCTTGGGGGGGCCCCCCAGAGGCAAGTCACATGACTGACTTCCCCAGTTGCGCACCCGCCCGGCCTTTCTTCAGTTTTATTCATCCTCCAAAGTGTGTGTGTGTGTGTGTGTGTGTGTGTGTGTGTGTGTGTGTGTGTAGAGAAGACCTGGAGCTACCAGAACAGCATGTCTTTCTCTAGTACCATTAAATGACTTGCATCGTCCACAATTTACAAAACCTTTTAAAAAGATGATGTTCTATTGTGGCACATAGGTGTTTATACACACACACACATTTTACTATGCTTTTTGTTACCACTATTCAGCCTCATTTAAGATTTCTTTACTTCATGAACTGAGCTTCAGTGGCGGGGGTGGGGGCATTCTAAAATCTTATCTCTGGGTCCACTCCAACCTTGCTACACCCATGATATTCCCCTTAGGGGATGGAGCTGCTCTGGGAATAGCATAAGGTTCCAGGTTCCCTCCCTGGCATCTCCAAGATAGGGCTGAGAGAGACTTTGCCTGCAACCTTGGAGAAGCCGCTGCCAGTCTCGGTAGACAATATTGAGCTAGATGGACCAATGGTCTGACTCAGTATATGAGCAGTTAAAATAGTGACCACATCCTCCTATGCCTGTGTAGTGCTGAAAATCAAGACTTGCACAAGCTAGTTTACTGGCTCCTTGCGAGGATGGAACTCTTGCTTCATTCTCATAAGGCTGCACTGAATGTCAGCCTCTTTGAAATAGAATGCATATTTCCATTGTCATAGTCCATTTGCACAGTCTAACATCAGTGGCCAAATCCTCACAACAAAGCATGGTTTAATAGATTGTGAACATGAGCTTAAGGAGCTCTGAGTCCATGTGCTCTCTCATCAATCTGCATGCCTGGCTGCAAGGTAGGTATCCTTAAAACAGGCTTTCCCAAACTGCGGCCCTCCAGATATTGCTGAACTACAACTCCCAGCATCCCGAGCCACAATTTATTGTGGCTGGGTATGCTGGGGGTTGTAGTTCAGCAACATCTGGAGGGCCGCAGTTTGGGGATGCCTGCCTTAAAAGATCAAGTCTTAAAAGAATATTTTCAGCCTGAAATCTAATCAATTGCATTAAAAAAAATATTTTTCATAGAATTACAGAACTTTAGAGTTGGAAGAGACCTTGTGTCGTCTCTTAATCTAACCCCCTGCTCAGTGCAGGAAATTGATACAGCATCCCTGACAGAGGACCATCCAGTCTGAAAACCTCTAGAGAAGGAGATTCTAGTTAGTACAAACTCTGCTTACAGTTCAAGTAATACATTGTTTCAAAGGTCCTATTTCGGTATTTGTTAGTTAAATTACAGCTCTGCATGTCATCTGAACCCAGAATCAGATCCCAGTTTCATACTTTGGACTATAAAGTATAGTTGAGCCACAGCTTCTGGGTTTGAATGACTGTGATTTAACTAAGTTAAAGATTGCTCCATCATAGCTTCTCCTCCAGTAAGAAGTTGGTAACTCACAGGCATGGATCTCTTCAGGTTTGCATTCATGATCCAACAGATCATGGTCTGACCCAAACCAATGTCTGTTCAAAATAATATTTATTAATTAATTAAAAGATTTAACATATGGCCCAATCCACAGACTCAAGGTGGTGTACAAAACAAGAATAGCACCCGAGATTTTAAATAAATAAAGACAGACAGACAACCTTTCACGATAGTCCAATAGCACAAACCCCTCAAGCGGACATGTGGGGAACCAGCATTTTTAGGGCACCAATGAACTAGTGTGCAGTCCATCAGGTGTGCCACAGTATCCCCTACAATGCTGCAAAGAAGTCTGAGATAAAGTTCTGATCATGCACAGATCACAATCTGAGGGGATGAATGCTAGCAACCTCTGCAACATTCCAAGAGATCTTGCGGTGCACTGCTTAGGGAAACAAATGGTTTGGATCAGCCCTAGAGCTCTCAGAATTTATGAAGATGCTCCACTTTATGATCCGTTCTCCCAGAGCAAGCATTTAATACTAATGAACTGATGATGCAGGCAAACTCCCTGGAGCAACTGCTCTCATACATCATCTACTGCAAGGACAAGTGGCACCACAATTTGCCTTTTTCCTATCCGCTACCTTCAATGTTCATTCCCTTGAGCCATATTAACAGTACAGATTCCATTGGTATAAAATTGTTAAGCTCCTTCATGATATTATGTTTGCAGATCTTTATTAGCATCCGCCAATTTTTAGGTATTATAATGGTACTATATTCTCCGCAAGAGTATCATCTGGAAAAATTAGTGTTCATATTTGAAAATACTCTATTAAGCAATTTTTCTTTATTAAGTCAATTCTACATTGAGCCATTCTTCACCACTTGCTGAATTACCTAGTTTTAATTTATAACACTGATACAAATCAATTCCTAAAGGGATATTTTCATTCTGAAACCTAATCAATTACAAAATTGCTTTTTAAGCACTACAACACATCCCATTTCAATTTTTATGGCTTCAAAATGTCATTAGAGGCAAACCTCATTAATCATGGGCATGCCCTCTGCGGTTTCATGTACCTGTGGTCGGGTAATTGCCACCTGACCCCGGCAAAATGAAAAAATCTGGCAGTTAAAGGGTTAAGACTCACGTATCCGTGGGTTGGGGATGGGTGGAAGTTATCGCTGAGGTCGTTTCCTCATTAGAGGCAAACCTCATTAATCATGGGCATGCCCTCTGCGGTTTCACGTACCTGTGGTCGGGTAATTGCCACCTGACCCCGGCAAAATGAAAAAATCTGGCAGTTAAAGGGTTAAGACTCACGTATCCGTGGGTTGGGGATGGGTGGAAGTTATCGCTGAGGTCGTTTCCACCTGCCATTTTGAGGCTCATTTTTGTGGGAAAAGAGGGGAAACTGATTTTTTAAACAGGATAAACCTAGCAATTTTGAACATTTAGGGGGCATTGTTGGATAGCTAGGAACACACAGAGCATTGAAGGGCATTCCCCCACTTTCCAATCCTTTGTATCCCATTTTTTGCTGCCCTAGGAACCTACCCCGCCGCCCAATTCCCATTGCACTAATGCCCTGTTATCTGCGGTTTCGCTCTCTACCCCACCCCCCACCCACTGGCGTTCTCCTGTATCTTATTTCTAAAAGGATGTGATTTCTTCTCCTATTGTTGAGTGAGATACTCTGCCCCTCTACAGCAAGCACATAAAGCAGTGTTCTTCTTTGTAAGGCCTGGGGGTGAACAAGAGTCCACATCAACCTTAAGTGCGGCTCCCTAATTATTTATTGGGCTGTGCAACGCTTCAGCCAAAGCTGAATACTCTGCACAGTCCCCCTGCCACCAAGCAGAGACTACCATCTTCACAGTGGAGTGCTGTACTTTTTCCAGTGCCAGGGGACTCCTTTAAGGGAAACTGAGCCCTCCTGAGGCCTTGCACTATCTTGAAAGGCATTCACAGAGCACCTTCACGGTGCTTTCTTCCTAGAGCTTTTAAGAGAGGGCTTCATCTCTCTTAAAGAGCAATCCCAGCACTGAGAAAAACTCAGCACAGTGGGAAATAGCTCTCACACTGCATTTTTTTTGCATGCCAAAGAGGCCCTTGCTTGAGAAATAATGAAGATGACTGACAAAGTAAATCAGAGATGAATGTTTCAGTAAGTTTCCACCCTCAGCACAGTACCTCCAGTGACTGTTGCTGGTATCTATCATGTTTATTTTTAGGTTGTGAGCCCTTTGGGGACAGGGAGCCATCTTATTTGTTTGTTATTTCTCTGTGTAAACTGCCCTGAGCCATTTTTGGAAGGGCAGTATAGAAATCAATCAATCAATCAATCAATCAATCAATCAATCAATCAAACAAACAAATGTCTGAAAAGCATATTAAATACCAGGATGGAACAAGTATGTCATAATAAGGGAAATTGCTGCACATAAGCACAATGTCTTACTTCTGTTTTGGAATTATCTCCTGTATCTGTCATCTTCACTGGTGTTGAACGCTGAGACACTGCACCCTCATCTTCTTTATCAGTCCCAGAATCATCCTCAGAACTGCTCGACACTGCCTCCTCACTTGGTGGTGGTGGAGCACTAGCAGCTGTTTTACGCTGCAGCACAGTTTCCTCTCGGTTGCTTTTGTTCCTAAAGCAAGTTCTCAGAGTTATTATGCGTTATGAAATCAAGGGAGAGCTACCTAGATTGGGAAACTATTTCCTTCAAAAGGTTAGTGGTGGAAGAAGAGAGTTGGCTTCTCCTTTATGCTGCATGCAAGTCCAACATCACCATCTTGCTTTCCCTAGGTATTTCATTAGAGCCAGAACAGATGCAACGCTGACACATTCCTTTAACTGTGATTAAGCAACTGAGCGGCAAGGGATGATATCGGACAGAATGCTCCCCCCTGCCCAGCTCTGGTGAGCAAATGCTGTTCTTCCTACCTCCACTGCCATGTTAATCATGATTAAGACTTTTGTCAGCACAAGGTTTAGCAAAACCTAGTAAGGACAGCACCATGCTTAGCATTAACCCATTTTTTTGTTGACATAAGCCTTAAATGTGGTAAAGGCTGGCAGGGGAGAACTGCGTGCAAGAGGGAAAGGAGAACTGAACACATGAATTCAGACTTCAAGTATGAGTAAGAGGAAAGCATTGCTGCTCCTAAGACAATGATATATCCAGGCCATGGTTGTTGGAACAAATTTGCACAAAAGTGAATAGGGACTGGGGGAGGGAGACCAGAGAACAGCGCACATAATCCTGCAGTCCACTGTTGATGTCTTAACCTTAGTTATCAGGAACATTCACATCTGAACAGGCCCTCATACAATGCAGCTTTGAAAAAAGCTCCATTATACATGCTACTTTTTGTCCCATTTGCCAGTCAAACTTTTTAGTCCTCTAACTATTGACAGCTGATTCTTTATTCTACTCACAATTCCCCAACTACAGCCACAGATTATTCTGTCTCTGATCTCTTGGGCTTTCCGGTTATCCTGACTTGGACAATGACTACCAAATCACATGATGCAAAAACATTAGGGTTTATACACTCAATCAAAATAGCTTTAATATTTAGGTTTTCAGGGACATCTCTGCAATTTTTTTATAAACAGAGAAGGCTTTCAAAAAGTTCTGATGGATGAACTGAATCATTTGCTAATACTTCCAGCCCAGCAATAGAAAACTGTAAATTGCCAACCAGTGAAGTAGTTTAATAGTTCTAAACTAAGATCAGAACATTTTGACACTGTTATACTTTGAAAATATGGATTAAAGAGCAGCAATTAGTCTTTAAAATAGTCTTTAAACTATTTGGAACCAAAAAATATAATTGATCTATTCTATTTCTCATGATAAATTAGGTACACAATATCACTTTAAGATTCCCAGCACAGATATTCTTATTGATCTCTTGCATACATTTAAGTAGTTTCCTCTTTAGAAATATAAATCTACTGTATTCTGGGCAAATAGATTTTTAGAGGCTGATGAGAAGAATTAAGAAATAAAACTCTGCTCTAGATGTTCCTTTAAAGAAAAGGATGTTTAAAAAAAAATCAAGAGAACAGACTGGAAGAACCAAGGCTATCAGAATGGATTTGTATATTGTTAGAAGAACAAGTTGTCCTGCTGGTTGAAACATATCAATAACATATACAAAAGGCAAACAAAAAGACAGCCCAGCCCTAACAGTTTCTGAGCATGCTAGTGCTACAATGGCTGCTCTTGAAGGATGAGTTTGACCATGGCTTAGTAGCAGACCATCTGCTTTGCTTGCAGAAGATCCTAGTTTCAGTCTCTAGCACCTCCAGGTAGGGCTCAGAAAGGCTTCTGCCTGAATCCTAGGAGAGCCGCTACCAACCAATGTAGATACTACTGAGTTAGATGGACCAATGGGCTACACCCAGAGGTAAGGGCTAACCAGAGGTAAACGTGTCTGAGGTTGCGGTTTGAGGTTGCCACCCCAGGACAGCAGGATTACCGTTTGGGGCGCTGGTAAGGATGCACATGTACACATCGGTGTGTGGACTAGCAGGGGGCATGATTTTACAGCAGCTTGTCTGCAGTCCCCAAGACAAGGAAAGCAGTTTCCAGGGTACCTCTCCCCACAGCTCCCATACACACAGCAAACCTGGCTCTATTTCAAGTCCTCATGGCCTGACATTCTTGTAAATGAGGTGTTCATGAGAGAAGGGGATCTTTTGCTATCTGGCATCATTTCAGATTTGTCCAGGCAATTCTCTCCCTTCCCCTCTGATGGTCCTTCTCATGGGTTGCTTGGGGATGTCCCCATGCCCATTCCCTCTCACGCCTGGCCAGTGTGCCCTGGGTTGAGTGGCTGTTAGTTAATAATTGCCTGGCGGCTAACCCATTTGCGATAATCATATCTGGGAAACTCAAGGACGATTAGAGATGTTTGTAACTCATTGGAACTTTGCTTCCCAAAGGCCCATAAAGCATCGTGCATTTGGGGAACGATTCAGACACAGGGAGGGAGCTGGCTGCGGGTTGTTGGTGTCGGCTGTGTGTTTAACCCCTTGTTGATTTTTTATGATGAATTGGTCAAAAACCTGTCTTAAATTGTCCATTTTTTCCTACAGTGTCACTGTAGAATGTCAGCCAAGGATTATAATCAAGGATTTAGCTGAAATTAAACAAGCACTGCTGAGTTGCTGAGTAGCAAGGTCAGTTGAGGGATGAGGTGCATGCCTGGGAGCTATGAAACCCCTGCCTCAAGGAATTTCCCCACTCGGCCCTCTGATGAAACAATTTCAGAACAGCTTGATTTATATCTGCCTTCCGAGGTGCTGGCTTGCATGAAGCAGCCTCCTTGGGTGAAAGGGAAGGAGATTCCTTGCCCAGAGCCATAAATCTATTCTTGGTACTCACAGTGCTCACTTCTCCTGCTGCCGCCTCTGAGAGAGAGAGGGAAGCATCAGTTTTTAATTGCTTCTTCTTTCCTATGTGTCCTCCACTTTTGTAGGCAGGACTCTTGCTGGCACGGCTCTTGTGAGATCTTTTCCTCCCACTGGAGGAAGACAATTCCCTGGAAGGCATGCCCAGGGAGCGGGGGAAAGCCCAGGTTGGGGCAGAAGCTCATGAATAGAACTGTTAACCGGTCACTATCTTCAGCATGGATCTGCCTGTCCTGTCATCCCATCCCCTTCCCTCTTGCTTGGCAGGTAGGGGGAGCAAGGAGCAGAGTGGGAGTCGGGGATGCCCTCAAATGACTGTGCAGCTTGACAAGTCCGGGATGGGGTTTGGTGGCATCCCTGTAGCCTGGCAATTCCTTCACTGCATAGCTGACAGGATATGAGGGCTGATTTTCTGAGAGGTTGCCAGCAAGCAGGTCTGTGCCGCAACTTCTATGGTTTCAGTTTGAAAATTGGCACGAAACCACAGTTATAGCAGCACCACAAGTCAGAAGGCAAAACGACCTCAGGTCTTAGCAGCAAACCTTAGAGATAACCGAAAGTTCAGAATGGAGTTTGGCGAGGCAAACTGGAGGTCACTTTCGGCCCCTAACCACGGTTTTGTGCGTTTGTGCATAATGGAGTTACAACCTCAGCCACGTTTAACTCCAGTTAGCTGTTATGTCTGAATGTGTCCCTGATGCGATTCAGTATAAGGCAGATTCCTATGTTCCTTCCATTGATACTTACCAACAAAACAAATCTCACTGGACAAAATCAAAAGGCTAACTCTGCCCTTGTCCTCCATCTTCTTGATCGTAAAGAGCAGGAAACCTGTTGAAATCTACAGGAGTCTTATGTTTCAATACTTTGTATCAAATACTCATGTTTCAGCCTTGTGAATACATTTTAGCTTTGTGTCTCACATCTGAATTCTGTATGTTGTTTACACATGCACAAAATTTTTGCAAGTTCTATTCACAAGGATTATCTACAAGCTTCAATATATTATGCTTAACTTATTTTAAAACATAGAGTGTTTTACTAAAGTAAATGAAAATGTGTGATTGCATTACATATTTGATTCACAATACATTGATTCTCTTACCCCAAAACAGATTTTCCAGTTTCATCAGGTTTACGGACAGTGAAAGGGCTGGGATCAATACCAACATTTTTGGGCATAAAATCTCTGGGGGGGGGGGGGGGACAGGGGGAAAGAGCAACAGTAAAATATAAGATAAATTACTATTATGAAAATATTTTCTCATCAAGCTGGACCAAATAATAACTTCAGACAATTTCCAGAAGAAAAAAGAAAAACAAGCCAAATTATTCATGCTTAAAGTATTTTTGGAAGTATTTAAGCAGAATTTAACCCATAATTTTCTATAATGACAGTTAAAAATGAACAAACCACTATCAGTAAAACAAGAATAAACCCTTTCATGGTCAGAGTTATGTTTTCTCCTACACTTAAGGTAGGAAGCACCGTCATTGGGCTTGACATTGAACAGAACACTGCCATTCAGACACCTTGCAGAACCAAGACTAATCTTGGCTTTACAAACTATATTTCAGCCTCAGGAGCACACACTCACTCATGTGCGGGTTTGAAGAGTTCTGCTTCTGATTGTGGTTAGTAACAAGCCAGGATTGGTCATAACATCTGAACAGACTGATTCTGGCTTTTTCTAACCAAAGGGCCTGAAATGGGTTCAGATCATAGTTTATTTCAAGCGCTGTGTTTAGAACATGTCTCGATTGGCCAGTTTAGATGACACAACAGATCCTGGCTTGTTGCTAGCCATAATCAGAAGCCGAATTCTTCCAACTTGCACACGGGCAAGGAGAGTGCATGCTCCTCAGGCCGAGACATGGTACATGAAGCCAAGGTTTAATCTTTGCTTACATAGTGTCTGAACCATTTGGTTTACTTCTTGGGTTGGCCATCTCAGATACAAGATATTAAGTCAAGTCAAACTTTATTTCGGTCTCCCACCAACAAAATAAAAGTAGACATAAGATACAAATAAAGACAAATATGAGATACTGTAACTTAGTAGATACTGTATTTACTGAAATATGAGGATAGTACCTTCTAAGCAAATATACATGTCAATAGCTTTAGACTCAGGGCTGATTCAGATAAATAGGAATTGCTCAGATCTACTCATGCCAGAATAGAACCTCCAAAAAAACCTTACTATGTACATTCTTTTATATCTACATCAGATGCTTTTGAATGGGAAATTATGTGCACTTCAACAAGCCTGGAAAGTATGCAGTTGAGCATACATACAGATCTCGGTGAATTTCAATGAAGTGCAGAGCAGATTAAAAAACAGGTTGCTTACCTGTAACAGGCGATCTTTGGGTGATCCAAGATCATTTACAACATGGGTAATGTGACTGTGCAGTAGCTGTGTGGAAGGATTTAATAGCTTCTCTAGGCACTCTGAAGCTCCACCCTTCACATGCAGAGTGCGCTCAGTATCTTGGCTGGCAGAGCACCTGTTTCTCAGTTCCTGGTCAACCGCAAGAGATCTGTTCTTTGCCAGAAGCGCTGAAGGAAAGTGACTAGATATAACATCTAAGCAGTGGGGAGGTGGGCGGGTGTTGTGAATGATCCTGGATTACCCAAAGATCACCTGTTATAGGTAAGCAACCTATTTATTTTTATAGTGATCCGGGATCATTCCTAACATGGGTGATTAACGAACTCACCAAAGAGGTGGCACAGTGCGAGTAGGTAACTAAAGAACTTTATTTAAAAACACCCATCCAAAATTAGCCACAGCTGCTGTACGAATATCAATGGCATAGTGCTTTATGAATGGTAGGTTAGAAGACGATGTGGCTGCTTTACAAATGTCCTTAATGCTAATTCCAGATGTATGTGCTGCTGAGGTAGCTATTGCCCTGGTGGAATTGGCTCTAATAGTAAGAGGAGCTTTTACTCCCTGAAGTTCATAACACAGGAAAATGAGTTATATGAGCCAATGTTAAAATCTTTGTCTGGAAATAGTATTGCCCTTGTTATGACCTTTGAACTGACAAATAGCTCTGAAGCCTTCAGTTCTGTCCAAATAGAAAAGAAGGGCCCTACAGACATCCATAAAGTGGAGGGATCATTCCAGAGTGGAGATAAGATTCAAGAAAAATGCAGGGAGAATGATATCCCGGTTGATATGGAAGTCAGAAACTATTTCAGGTGTAAAAGAGGGTTCAGTCCTCATTACTACTTTGTCAGGAAAGAATTTAGTATGGGGTGGGGTCTAACTTTAATGCAGTCAATTCACTGACCCTCCTTGCAGATATTATCAAAAAGGCCATTTTTAGGGTTAGCAATTTCAACAAAGCAGAGGCAAGGGGTTCAAATGGTGCCTCTGTCAAAGAAGGATGTACTAAATAAGTCTCCAAGGTTCTACAGGTTTCTTCACTGGGGGAAAACAAGTTGATAATACCTCTTAGGAACCTCTTGGAATCAGGGTGCGAGAAGAGTTTTTTTAGCATCCTACCCTGATTGAATAGTTGAAATAGCCATTGTGGGCTTTAACAGAAGAGTTAGAAAGTCCTAACTGCTTAGGGAAGTAAGATAAAGTAAAACTTGTCTTATGGAGGCCTGGTAAAGGTCAAACTTTTTGTTTTGAATGTACTGGGCATATATTTTCCATTTGCAAGAGTAATTGCATCTAGTGGATGCATTCCTTTGTTTCAGTAAAATATTGTCTAGTAATCTAGTCTCCATGCTCTGAGATTCAAGGTTTGAAGTTTGTGGTGGAAGACATGGTCGTTGGCTTGAGACAAAAAACTTTATTGCTGAGGAAAGCAGGTAGTGGATTTCCTTGGAACGTTGAAGGGGAAACCACTGTTGCCTTGGCCACCATGGGGTGATAACGATGCATTTCATTTTCCCTTGTAAGATTTTGCTCAAGACTATGGTTAATAGCAGGAAAGGGGGAAATAGGTAAAAATAATGGTCGTTCTATGGAATTTGGAAGGCATCCCCGAGACTTTTTCTTAGGCCTGCTCTTGAGCAACATTGCTTGCACTACTTGTTGGTTGCAGTTGCTAAGAGTTCTGTCAGGGTGTGTGTGTCTCCATTGTTGGACTAGATTGTAGAGAACTTATTGGTTGACTTCCCACTCGTGTTGTTGAAAGGGATTTGTTTTCCTGCTCAAGCAAGAGCTAAGCATGCCCTTTATGCGGCGAGCTATAGGGTAAACCTTGTGCAGAATGCTACAATCCCAAAGCTGAATCACCAAATTGCACAGGGACCTGGAAACTGTCCCACCTTATCAATTGATATAGGCAATTGCAGCCGTATTGTTTAGTAATACATGGATCATGCAATTTATTATTATGGGCAGAAAAGACTTTAGAAGGACTTTAAACATTTTCCAAGCGTCCAAAACAATAGAAAAGAGAGTAGCCGAAATATGTTTGAGACAAAGCCTGAGAATCTAAACCAATTTTCTTTTAATTTCCACAGGAACAGAGATGAAAATCAAGAATGAACCTTAATGTGGTACATGCTGAGATAGTTGAAAAGAATCTAAGCTACAGGTGCTCTGCTGCCCAAGATATTGAGTGTGCTCTGTGTGAAGGGTGGAGCTTTAGAGCAACTAGAGGAGCTATGAAATCCTTCCATGGGCCTAATGTGCAGGCATATCACCCATGTTGGGAATTTTTCCAGCTACAATAAAGATCAAATAGTTCTGAGTAGAATGATTTCAGTCTGCACATCTTTTAACGTGGTGACCCTTACCTAGGACCTCCTCCCACATGTTCTGAATTTGTTTGTATCCAACTGTCAGCACATGGGTTACAAGTATAGACAATGTATTTTCAATACTTTGAATGGCTACCATCTTAAAACAATGTGGTGGATTGTGGAGGTTAAGGCCATGACAAGGTTCCTCTAAAACCTCCTCCCATGTATGGTAAATTTGACTTCGTATTGGATTGTAAACACAAAAGTTATTAGAAGGAGACAAATGGATATGGCAATCTCATATGCTTCCTTTCCTCTTAAAAAAAAATAGCATTTGGCATTACAAATTCTAGGAGCTTATTTGCTCCTGAAGGAATGCTATTTTAAAAATTAAATTTTATTTAATTGGAATTTATGCCATTCAATAAAACTCTTTAAAGAATTCAGCAAAATTTCACTTTTGAAATGAGAAGTGTCTAAAAATGCTATCTTTTGATTAAAACATGGTGTGGGGGGAGGCATACCGTATTGAATTTGTCATTGCCAAGCAAAAGGTGTCATCAAAACTACTGATTTCATAAGGTCGAAAAAATTCATTATGAATGTCAATCTCTTCATCAAACTTATGAAATCTCTTCACCATCAACTTTCTTCTGTTTTCAGCGCATGTCACTATAAAAGAAAAAATATATATTACTAACTTAGCATCTCAGAAAAGCTAAGAGTGTACATCTTGGAATCTCTAAATATATATTTATAAGTTTCTTGTTAAAATATAGAATTATGCTGTCATGTATTACAAATCTCTTACATTTGATCCTCCTTGAATCAAAATGTTTGCTCAAACTATTGCACTGTCAGCCAACAGTACAATTCTATGCATATCTACTCAGAAGCAAATCTAGCTTAATTCAAAGGGATTTACTCCCAGGTAAATGTGTCTATAACATCAGTCTAAGAAAGAAAGAAGGCAGGCAATTATAGAAAACACCCTATAACAGCACTATTTTTTAAATTACCAGTTTGACATAGCTCCATACAACATTGACTAAGGCAAAAATGTGCATACATGAAGACCTCATTACTTATGGATTTAGCATCTGAGGTTTTGCATATCTATGGCCAGGTAATTGACACCCGACCTCAGTATATGCAAAATAAAATTGGGGAGGGGGAGGTTAAATCTGCGTATTGGGGTTGGCTGGAAATGACCTCGGAGATCATTTCTGGCTGCCATTTTGATTTCAGGAGCCATTTATTATTATCTCTTGTTTACACAGTCAGACAGGTGTTATTGACTGGTTTGTTTTATCCAGACACCGAGTCCTTCCCAAGGACCTGGGATGGCTGAATTTTTATTGTCAATTGTTATAGATATCGTCACAGAATATAGGCTGTTCCCAGTAAAGCTGCTTTTTGTAATTGGCTGATGGTGATTTCTGTGGCCCCTATGGTGTTGAGGTGCTCTTCAAGGTCTTTTGGAACTGCACCCAGGGCGCCAATTACCACTGGGATTATTTGGGTCTTTTTCTGCCACAGCCTTTCAATTTCAATTTGTAGATCTTTGTATTTGGAGATTTTTTCTATTTCTTTTTCTTCTATTCTGCTATCCCCTGGTATTGCTATGTCGATTATTTTGACTTGTTTTTCTTTCTTCTCGACTACAGTTATATCTGGTGTATTGTGTGGCAGATGTTTTTCTGTTTGTAGTCGGAAGTCCCATAATATTTTTACATCTTCATTTTCTACCACTTTTTCAATTTTATGGTCCCACCAATCTTTGGCTACAGGTAGCTTGTATTTTTTGCAGATGTTCCAGTGTATCATCCCTGCTACCTTGTCATGCCTTTGTTTGTAGTCAGTCTGTGCGATCTTTTTACAACAGCTGATTAGGTGGTCCACGGTTTCATCTGCGTCTTTACAAAGGCGGCACTTGCTGTTTGTGGTGGATTTTTCGACTTTTGCTCTTATTGCATTTGTTCTTAGTGCCTGTTCTTGTGCAGCCAGTATTAAACCCTCTTCTTAGTGCCTGTTCTTGTGCAGCCAGTATTAAACCACCTTCTTCTTCTTCTTCTTCTTCTTCTTCTTCTTATTATTATTAATTCAATTTCTATACTGCCCTTCCAAAAGTGGCTCAGGGAGGTTTAATGGAACTCTGTCCTCAAAGGGCTCACATTCTAAAAAGTAACATCCCCCGTGATCCCATAGACATAATGATTCAGAATTTGTGATTTCGTTATCCATGGTAATTGCTTAGAACGGAAATTGCATGAATACTGAGGTCCTTCTGTATTTATATACTGTTTTTCTAACACCTGATGCGGGCAACAAATAGGATAAAAAAGAAATCAATTATAACCATAATCCAAAACCTATAGTCTAAGCCACCTACAGCAATGTGCTGCCATCTCATGAAATTTGTTTTTTGAAAAAACCCGTTTTTGCATTACTTCATCCTTTAAAGGCCATGTGCTCCTCCCTGCAGTATTGGAGTACAGATCTGCTCTTATTTAAAGCAGAGAATGACAATTCCTGTACCTACTGATTAAGTGGGGATGGCATATTTTGTTACGGTACTAGATCAGTGAGGGCCAAAGTACAGCACTTTTTTTTTTTAAAGTATCTGTGCCATTCTGCCTCTCAAACCAAGTAACACACTAAGCCTTTGCAGTGTCTCACTGCCACCTGGTTATTCTAACAGACAAAGAGGACTGGACAGAAATTAATCCCTTCAACTAGTGCTGCTTTCTGCTGGGATCACTTGAATTAAGGTATTGGATAGGGACACAAGAGGCAAAAGTGTATGTTAGAAAGGAGATCTCCCAGCAGTAGACACACTTTTAAGCCTCAAAATTCATTAGGCCATAAGTCTTAAACATCATACATACTACGCAAAATGAATGTGCATCTTCTGATTTTGGAAAAAGATTTTTCCAGCAGTTGCATTTTCAATATTTCCTCTCATTTTGTAAAGGTCATATACTCGCCCATATTATATTATGATTTCTTTAAAAATATGATGCAGAGATAAACCCCTTATTACTAGCTATGTATTTTTTAAAGGACAGTTACTAACTTCCTATAGAAAAATGATTATTTGCTTTTACAACCCTCCAATTTCTTCCTGACAAGGAAACTTCTGTTTCACAACTTGAAATCTATATTGATTATTCAAACAATTTTGGCAACATACTGCTTTTAATCACTGTAATCCAACAAGATCATGATTTTATTTCATTATTGTTATTCTTGTAATTATGCCCATTTTATGTTGATATTTTATATGTCTTCTCTCGGCCAGTTGTATCCTGTCCTGTGAGGTCTTCTCAGTTGGCCCTCCTTAGTGTCCCGGGCCCTGGGGTAGTCCGTGGTGCCTGTAGGAGGGCCTTCTGTGTGGCCACCCCTCTTCTTTGGCACACCCTTCCCCCCAAATTTGTTCAGCCCCCTCCTTAGTGGCTTTTAAGACCCTTCTCAAGATCTACCTTTTTTGCCAAGCCGTTGCCCTTTAATTTAAAAAAAAAAATTATTGCTACTCTTATTGTTTTTGTTCACCGCCTAGAGTCTTAGGGAGTATACAAGAAATTTCAAAATAAATAAATAATATGGAGTTCTGTTACTCTTAAAATAAACAAAAGATACATTTTACTTCCCCAAACAAATAGTGCTTACCTTCATCATAAGGCATTGGCAAGTTTTTTAATACACCTGGTGTCCACCAGAAAGTGTAGCTTTAAGTTTGAAACAAAAACATGTGAATGTTACTTTAATTTTAGTCCGTAACCAATCTAAATATTTGCAAATCATAATCTGTCTTTGAACATAACATGCAGAATATAGTTAAATGGTTGACAGACATATGCCAGCAAAAAGTACTATCATGTGTCTCAAAATTGGTCTAGATCTATCCAAAAAGTACTATCCTGTGTTTCAAAACCTGGCTAAGGTCCAATGAATATAGAAGTTCCTACTATATGCTATGGACGTGAGACAAGCCATGTATGCTCTCTGATCTCTGTCTGCCATAACCAGCATGAAATGCCATACACACACAAACAAACACACACAGGTATGGATCGTGGTCCCTGTGTCTACTGTTTTATACCTCATTAAACCGGCCTCAAGACCCTGCTGTTTGTTTGATTGAGGAATAATCTGATTTGGTAACCTAAGTGAGAAAAAATAAAAAGCCTCTTGGGCTTGGAGAGTTTAGAGTCTCAATTGTGTAATTGTGCTTTTATGAAGAATTTTCTGGAGTCAGCAGGGTCAGCATAGATATATTGAACTGCACAGCAGATGTCTATTGGTCTCAAGAGTCTATAATATATGGCTGAAGGTATAACATGACCTAGAAATTAAATACTTTAAAAAGATGAAGAGCTCAAAGACAATAGACACAAACTTTGTAATATCACATTCTGCTCTAAACACCAGTCAAATCAATTTGGTTGAAATGTTAACAGATTCAGATATGGCTTGTTTATAAAACATTGTTTTTCCATTAAGAATTACATTAGAGAGCAAAGCAGCAAGAATGAATTAAAACTGATACACCACAACTGAAGACAGATCTGGACGTTTTTTTACTGGTAGATTATAGCCAAGCAGCAGCACTCTGACTGGCATTTCAGGCTGAGGCTGCCCTGCCTATGGCATTCTTCTGGCCTCTGCGCATGCACAGCAGCAATTATTTTTAAAGATATCTCCCGCTGCCCCTCACCGGAAGCCCAAGATGGTGATTGGACAAAACATTCTGACTCAGAATAGGGTCATTACATTCTGAGTTCAAAACAGGCCCTTTATTTGAAGGGTGTTCTGTTTTGAGTTTGAAATGCCCTTTTTTGAGTTGAAATGTTTCGAGCTGCACATCCCTAATCAGAAATACAGTAATCCCTCAACTGTGAGTTCCATTCTGGGAAAACCTTGCAGTTGGCGAGCCACTGAAAAGCTTCGGAAACAGGGTTGGGGAATCACGGTCGTGAAAAGACCGAAAAATAAAGAAAAAAAATGCAAAAGAAATCTCCAGAAGTCACCCGGAATCCTTTGAAATCACCAAGAGGAGTGAAGGAGAACACCCCCAAATCACCCCCGAACCTCCCAAAATGGTGAACCCCCACCCCGCAAATCACAAAAAAGCTCACCAAACTGCAGATAATCTGGTAGTGGTTGGTGAGACCTCTCACAATTTCCCAGTCACAGATACTCAAAACCATGATCAGGAAAACAGTGATTGGTGAGGGATGACTGTAGATTATTTTAACAGAACCTTTTGCAGGCAAAAGAAAGATCTTAGAACAATTTGTTCTGGAATTCCTAGGATACATAACACATTGTATGAAGCAAGTAGATGATTTTAAGAGCTTTTAATTTATTCTGTACACTCTGCAAGACTACCAGGGGTGGGTGGTGGTGGTCATCACATTCTCTCAGTGGTCAAATAGCAATGTTCCTGGGAAAAGAATAATAGCTCCTCCAGTGTTGAGTAGATGGTGACCATAGATATGCTACAGGCATATTGAATATCGTCTATGATGGGATTAATGATGAACAAGCACATTTTATCAAGCCCCTCATCATTTTCTGAGCCTTCTACATTTTAGAGGGCTTTTATTTGCATTTTTGGAGGCTCTTAGCTTCCTTGCCACATAATTCCCACAAGGGTAATTTCATTTAGTCATCTTTTTAATATGGTGAAAAGCTAAAGCTCTAATGTATGATCCTGTGTTAGAAGGCCATTTTGTTAGCCTTTTTGCCCTGGCTAGTGCAGGGATTCTCAACATTGGGTCCCCAGATGTTACTGGACTTCAACTTCCATAGTCCCCAACCAAAGGTCACTGGGGCTAGGGATTATGGGAATTGAAGTGCAATAACATCTGGGGACCCAACGTTGAGAATCCTTGGTCTAGTGGACTTCATGATCTTTATGATAACCATTGAGCTGCAATAACAGGGCAAAGAGGCAGCTTTTGGAGCATCAGCTGTCTTCAATTTGGCAGCAGCAGAACAACTGTCCCTATTCAATTCAGCATAGCATCCCTTCAGTGGCCTTTACTGGTGTGTCTAGTGTGTTTCTTTGTAGATTGTGAACCCCTTTGAGACAGGAAACCATTTACTTATCCTTTTTGATATACAGACCTCTTTAACTTTATTTTGGAAAGCAATATATTAGTAAGAACTACTACAAAGATTAAAGGCCACGCCCTGGATTTACATTCCTGACTAGCTAGGATTCTAGTGGTTTCGCAACTGGTAGCTCCAAGGTGACATTATTGTTATGGTTAGACCATTGCCTCATCAAGGCACAAATGGGGCTGGACCAGTTTGTGTAAAGGTTTGCTTAACATACAGTTAAGAGAGTTTGTCCCTTGAGCCTTCTGGTTCCCATAAGATTTTGGGATGCTCCTAGACAATTTATTAGGGATGTGCGAAATGTTTCGGATACAAAAAGTTTTGTACCCAAAACACCCTGTTTTGGGTGTTTTGTAGACAAAACAAAACACCCATTTTCCAGATCCAAACGTTTTGTATACCAAACAAAACGTCCCTCTTTCGGCTACAAAATGTTTTGTTGTTTTGGACCTTCATTTTGTGGTGATCTCTGAGGCAGTCTCCATTTTGTGTTTGACATCTCTTTGAATTTCCCACCCTTCCAGCTTTCTGATGGGTGACCTAAATCATGGGCTGACCTGCTGACAATTCCCTCCTTGTTCCGCATTGGCTCTTTTCTGCTTCTTGCCACTCTTTACTGACCCCACATTGGCCAGGGGAAGGATTGCTAACCCATGGGGTGCTGGGTTCTGTTGATTCTGTGGTGTTCCGAGTGTAGATTTTCTGATAGCATATGAGAGTGGATTCTTGTTTTTCACTGAAAATCTCATATGCTACCAGAGAATCTACAATGAACACCTCAGAAACAACAAAACCCAGTACCCCATGGGCTTGTGGGTATGGGGGTGGTTGGCACCCTATGTGCACTACACAACCCCTCGATCTGGGCAACCCCAGTGCCCCCCAAGTGGAATTATGGAGCTGCTGAAACCTAAACCTCCATTATTCCCTATGGGAGAAATCTTAGATACGTAAAACTTCATCAAATCACAAAAGATCATCCCTTTGCCCAATTTTTTTGAAATAATTCTGGAAGTGTCCTTGCCCGCATTGGGCACTACCACCCACCACACTCTGCTCTGGGTCATCCCTTTCCCCTTGATTTGAAGCGATACATTTGCTGGAATCTCCACTATTCCTGATGGGAAAATTCTTAAAGATGTGTAAACTTAAAAAATTCACAAAAAATCAGCCCTTTGCCTAATTCCTTTGAAATTTGGCTGGTAGCTTCCACCCATTGGACACTACCACCACCACCCACTCTTTTTGCCCTGGGACCCTTTTTAAAAATCCAAATCGATTCGGATTCAGATTCGAAAAATTCGGCTACAAAACAAAACAGGGCTGATTCGGATTCAGAAAATTTGGGTACAAAACAAAACAGGGGTGTTTCGATTCAGATACAAATCAAAACAAGAAAATTCCAAAATGCACACCCCTACAATTTATTAGAGATTGTGGAGATAATATGTTGGCTGAAATGTGGAATAAGGTGACTGAAAAATCACTCCCTGAGGTATCTTCTCCCTCTGCCTTTAAAGGCTTCCAGTCATCCTTGAAGTAAGTAGGGAGATGGCTAGAGTGACACTGACAGCAAACTGGCAACAAATCTGAGAATGCCATAGAGCCCATTTACAGGCCTATTAGGTAGAGGTAATGGCAAAGAAATCTATTTTCACCACCATCATTCTGTGAGCAGAACTGCTTTCAGCTGAGCTTTTCCAGGTATTATAGCAGTGGTAAACTTGACAGCTGTTTAGCTACAACTCCCATCATCTCCAGTCACAATGACTACCGTGTTTCCCCGAAAATAAGACACTGTCTTATATTTATTTTTCCTCAAGGAGACACACTATGGCTTATTTTCAGGGGATGTCTTATTTTTATTAAGTGTGGTACAACAATCTACATTTATTCAATTATAGTTAAGTCATCTTCTGCTGGAACATCGTCATAACTCTCATATGATCCATATAAGACCCACAGACTGTTGCTGGTCAGTGTTGGGGAGTAGCAGCTTTACTGGTGTGTGTGTGGGGTGAGAGAGACCCACAGACAGGGGCATAACGATACCGGTAGGGGTGGCAGGCTGCAAGCTGAGGCATGCAGTAGAGGGAAGTATGGTAAAAATCTCAGAAAATCTCCTCCTCAAAAATCTCCCCTCCTCCTGGCGGTGGCGGGCAGCAGCGAGAGTAAGCGCGGCGGTGGCGTGAGGGAGCGAGAGTACGCCGGGAACGACGCCGGGCCAGACGGCAGGCCTCAGCGTCCCTCTGCACACTCCCGCCCGCCACCGCCGTGCTTACCGTACCGGTACTCTCGCCGCGGGAGGCGGCGAGAGTACCGGTATGGTAAGCACGGCAGTGGCGGGTGGGAGTGCGCAGAGCGATGCTGAGGCCTGCCGTCTGGCCCGGCGTATCTTCCGGGCGTACTCTCGCTGCCGTGCGCCGCCGCCAGGAGGAGAGGAGATTTTTGAGGAGGAGATTTTTACCGTACTTCCCTCTACCGTATGCCTCAGCTTGCAGCCTGCCACCCCTACCAGTATTGTTACGCCCCTGTCTGTGGGTCTCTCTCACCCCACACAAACACCAGGGGGATAGGGGAAAAGCTTTAGCAAGCAGCCTGCTACTGAGCCAGGAGAGATCACCACTATGTCTTATTTTCAGGGTATGGCTTATATTGCACAACTGCTTAGAAATCCTGCTACGGCTTATTTTATGGGTATGTCTTATTTTCGGGGAAACATGGTAGGTATGATAGGAGTTAAAGCTAAACAAGTGGGGCAAGCCAAAGTTGCCTACCCCTGTATTACAGAGCTGAGAATGATCCACCAGAAAGTGCATTATTTGTGGGTTACTGATATGGTTTTGCTCCCCCCACCCCTGGATAAAGTCTCTCCAACTCAATCAGCTGAACTTGTGGAGGTTCTGTCCTTTCCTGGTCACAACTGTCATTTGTCATACTGATTCATGTTTTGTGATGCTCAGGCTTTAGTACTGCAATGCTCTATGTTAGGCTTTCCTTGAAGAGTATTCAGAAGCTTCAGCTGGTGCAGATGCAAAAAGGAGTCACCTAACACTTCAAAGCCCAGTTGAAGGTACTGGCTTTGACCTATAAAGTGCTACACTTCCAGAAACAAACACCCCTGAGAATCCGCTTCTTCCTATAGCATTTTTTGTAGGGGTGTGCAATTCGGGTTTTCGGGTGATTCGGCTCGGACCCGAACCGAATCACCCCTGTTCTGTTTTGTGCCCGAATCTGGGTCACCCGAATCACCCTTGATTCGGTTTGGATTCGGATTTAATCCGAATCTGAATCGATTCGGGGGGGTAAAAAGGGGCCCAGGGGCAAAATTTTGGGGTGGGGTGGTAGTGCCCAATGGGTAGAGTCTACCACCCCAATTTCAGGGGGATTGGGCAAAGTCCTAATTTTTGGTGAATTTTTGAAGTTTTAGTGACTTTGGGGCAGTTCAGGGGCATAGCATGGGATCTGGGCAAAAAGAGTGGGGTGGGGTGGTAGTGCCTAATGGGTGCAGGCTACCACTCCAATTTCAGGGGGATTGGGCAGAGGGCTGATTTTTTGGGAATTTTTGAAGTTTTGGTGTATTTGGGGCAGATTGGGGGCAGAAAGTGGATCTGCCCCAAAAGAGTGGGGTGGGCTGGTAGATAGTGCCTAATGGGTGGAGGCTACCACCCATCCCCAATTTCAGAGTGATTGGATAGAGGGCTGGATTTTGGTGAATTTCTGAGGTTTTTCTTCATAAAGTGCAGTGTGGTAGATTGATTCATTCAATATTCATAGTAAGCGAGAGTGTGAAAAAAGTGAAAGTGGGGTCATGAGAGCTTTAATTGAAAAAAATCTCATTTGCTATCATTGAATGAGAATTCACACCTCGGAAGTTTTTCTGAAGGGATGTTATTGCCTACCCCACTCTTTTGGGGCAGATCCACTTTCTGCCCCCAATCTGCCCCAAAGACACCAAAACTTCAAAAATTCCCAAAAAATCAGCCCTTTGTCCAATCCCCCTGAAATTGGGGTGGTAGCCTCCACCCATTAGGCACTACCACCCCACCCCACTCCTTTTGCCCAGATCCCATGCTATGTCCCCGAACTGCCCCCAAGTCACTAAAACTTCAAAAAATCGCCAAAAATCAACCATGAACCGAATCACCCGAATTTTTTGGGTCCGAAATTCGGGTGATTCGGCTCGTGCCCGAAAAATACCGGGGGACATCGGGGGTGATTCGGTTCGGCCCCGAATCACCCGAAATTGTTCATTTCGGGCACAGATTGTTCTGTGCCCGAAATTTTTTGCACATCCCTAATTTTTTGTCCCAGCAGTACTCAGTAAATTTGGTCCTATTCAATTGGCCTTTTTTATGCCGGACTAGGATGGTGAAAGCTAGAAGCAGGACAAGCTAGCAGAGTATGAATTGATGTGAGGTGGTGTTCTTTACCCATTTCCTGCAAGAGCTTTTTCAAGTTGCATTTGGCTTAACAGTTTTAGCCATTGTTGTGTGATTTTGTTCTTTTGGTTTAGTCTTATTTTTATTTTACATAAGCTGATTGGAGGACTGTGGAAGAAGTAGCCTAGAAATGTTTTATACACACCAAACCAGAATATTTTGGGAGGGTGTTCGTGTGTTGAAGCACATACCTCATCAGATTCTTTAAAGGGGGAGGGGGAAGGTTGAATAGTAACATTCTCTACCCGTTGCCCTCTTTTCATTTACATGTATGCTACTATGTAGATTTCAAGGAATTTATAACACTTACTAAAAATACAGTTGGGGCATGCTCTTTCTAATCTCTTAAAATATCAGTATGTTTTGCAAGTGCATTAGCAGAAATGAGAAATACCTCCGTCTTGGCTGGACAAAAGTCATTGTGTCCTTTTGATGCAGGTAAAAATCAGTAGGCAGTTCCCAGAGATGAGGCTTCCCTTCTTCAGGCTGAAATACTCCCAGAAAAAGATTAATTGAATCTTGCCTGTCAGCATCTAGAAGACAGAGTCATATTTTGAGGCTTAATTTTTTGAACACCACATTACAAGAAATACAGGCTGCAGCTTAAAAGACACCTCTGTGCTGTGTTTTCTCCTTTAGTGATGCATTACAGGACTTAACCCATGATGTGGCAATGATATGTTTTGCATTTCCTGACTCTTAGCAGCCAATAATATGAAATGGGGCAGGAGAACCCATAACATTTGGGGTAAAATTTAAATAGTTGCAGGGCACATGAGGCAATAACCTTCCCAAAGTTAAGCAGGTCTGTGTCTGCTCAGGATGGGAGATCACCTGTAACTCTGTGTGCCTCTTGAGTTCCAACATGGAAGAAAGGCAGGATATAAGTGTAAATATACTCTACAAAGGGGGAGAGAGTCACACAAGAATGCAATTTCTTTTGTAGAAGACCCTTATTCCTTGTGAAGTATAGTTCTGTGGTACCACTAGCAACATGACAGAGTGCTACTTTAGTTTTCTGTTTGCTTCTCCTTCTTAAATCAATCTTATTTTAGCATCAACTGCTTCTTACACAGAACATATTTTCCCATCTCTACCTCACTGCAAGTCTCAAAGTTTTGCTTCTTTGTACGATCTGCTCTGGTTCCATCCATGTGTAGTTTGGCCCTAGTATTCAGAAACTAGAATATTAATCTGTCAAATGGATAGCTGGCAAAGTTCAACTCAGCAATCAAGAATGTTTATGGCAAAGAGAAAATTACAATCAAGCCTAAGCCTCAAAATAAATCTCTAGTGATGAGATACATGAAAACTTATGAAACCTCAATTCATAATTGTGGCTATCTGGCACAATGTTTTTCTTCTTCTGAAGAATTTGTACATTTGCAATTGGTCTCTTCTATAAGATGCTCTATAAAACCCCGCATAGCAATCATCTAGGAGAATGTGCTCCTCAAAACTCAATAGGTGAGATTTGAAGTATGTAGCATGAAAAGAAACACTGTGATCTTTTAAAATGTCCTTAGTTACTGTTATACTGTTTATACAACACACAACATGCAAGATTATGATGATTTAGATTCTACTAAGAAACCACTCTGAACCCATTTCTATCAGAGCTAGTAAACTCCTAAATTATCCAAAACAATATTAACTTAAGTGGAAAATTTCCTTTACAAAAAAAATCAGAGACTCTTGCTACATCAGGATTCCAACTCTTTTTCTACAATTTCACATCCACAATCTTCTCTAATATCATGCTTTATTTGAATCTAGTGATATACAGACACTCCCCGAGTTACAAACATCTTACATACAAACATACATACATCGCTCCATAACATATTGCATTAAGGGAGTCCCCAATACCAGCGCTGACTTGCACATATGTTGTTGCTCTTGAGAACTATATGTGCTCTGAATTATTAAAATCTGATTTACAGATGAACTTTTGAACACAATCCATTTGTAAGTTTTTGACTTCTTGTATCTTTGTTCCCCACAACAAGGGGAACATAATAGATTTGGTTATCTCTTTGGTTTCATGAACCAGAGAGATATTTGGTTTCCCACACAAATATAGGAAACGATATTCTATAATATATGGGAAACGATATCCTGAACTACTTTCCATTGTGAGTTTGTGGTTTGTCTCCTCATTCACCCTTGGTACTTGATGAGGGTGGGTTTAATAATATATTTAAACTAGCTGGGCCGGGCGCAGACCATCTGCGCCTCTAGTTCTCCCCCTGCCCATCCGCTGCCGCTTTCTCCCCTCCACCATCTTTCCCACTTTGCCCACAAGCCTGTTTGCTGGTGCTGCCGCTTTCCTTTCCCTTTTCTGGCAGCTCACTTGCAAACTCTCACGAGAGCTGCCACACATGGGATTAGTGATGGGTATGCCTTTGAGAAATATAGATAGATAGATAGATAGATAGATAGATAGATAGATAGATAGATAGATAGATGTAAGCCATGATTTGTTCATAGTGGTCCATACTGGCAATAATACACAATTTATATACTAGCTATAAGATACACAATTTACAGAAATGAAGACTATTTTATTGTTTAAAGGCTTAATAATTTTAGGATATTTATTTAGCATATTTAAATGCTGCTGGATATGTATATCCCTAGGTAGTGTACATAATTTAATATACAACAAATTTAAAAACAGAATTAAAAAATTCGACCGTATAAAAACAATTACACAGTTTAAAATTAATTTTAACTAAAAGCCTGAGAAAACAGGAGCATCTTGAGGGTCTTTTAAAAAGCAATCAGAGATGGAGAAGCTCTTATTTTGACAGGGAGGATATTCCAAAGCCCTGGGGCAGCCACACAGAAGGCCGGGTTCTGAGTTGCCACCAATCAAGCTGGTGGCAAACATAACCAGACCTCCCCAGATGATCTTAATAGGCAGCAGGGTTCATGACAAAGGAGGAACCTCTTAAGTGGATTATGGGTAATCAAATCTCTTGTTACAGTTAGTGCACACAAAGCTGCATCATGGTTAACATAGAAAAGGGAACAGGAAAGGAATGTGCATGAGAGAAAGGTGGAATGAAGGGGGAACACTTGGTTTTCAGAGAATTATGAAAGATGGAATTAAAATGAGAGTTAGCTTTCCTTTCAGACAACAGTAAGTGAAGGAATTAATGGTCAGAAACTACCATATTAGCATACAGAATGTGAGATACAGTTCAGACCAGAGCAAGGTAAATTATTACGTTTAAAAGAAATTAATTACTTTAAAAATGCAACTGAAAGAAAATGAATGAGAGAAGTAACAAGGAAAACAATATACGTGCTCTTGTAAAAGTTACTATTATATACTAAGTATGAAAACTAACTGAATATTATGGATAGATAAAATAAAGGCAATTCTTAATTTAAAGAGGTAAAACTGAACAGTGCAAGATGAAGCACTGATGAAGCATTAGTTTCTCTCTCTTTGAGGCATGGTTGCTGAAATAGGAAAACCGAGTTTGGTGTTTTTTTTTTAAGTAAACATAGTATGTACGTGTGCTAGAGCACATTTTTTGCACACTGTTTGTAAAAAGACACATAACCAGGAGCTGATGAGGCACAGAAATTAAATTAGCCTGAACACTTCAGTTCCCTTACTCTGCAAAGAACCTCTTAAAATACCAGGTTTAGTACAACTGGTACTATAGTACACCATCCTTAATAGGACCGAATAATCAGATTACTTTCCTATATATCAGTTAAAGGGAAGCTGATTGTAGTTCTGTTTCTGGACTAATAGGCTATTTTAGATTCCAGAAATCTGTAGCAACAAATGTAGCAACGTTGACATTCAAGTTTGCAGCAGATTAACAGCCTTCTCGTACAGATCAGAAATACCACTTTAGAATGATTTTTTCCAACATATTTGAAAAGTGAAATAAATTGTCAATTTACAATGCCTGTCAGAAAGGGAACACTTTCAACAATTGTTTGAAAACTGTTGCCTGTTTTTAAAAAAGATATTAGAACACTATTTGCTTATTTTTACTTAAAATAATAGAAATAATGGCACACCTTTTAAAAGTTCTGTTCAATCAAGTGATCACACAATCAAGGTTGACACAATGGTGCAGAGTCAAGCTTTATTTTGTTAAATGTCAGTTTGTTTGTTCATCAAAAACCAAGCAGACAAGCAATCGTCGATTACCGCAGAGGCAGAAGAGGCATCTGCCTATGGCGGCGAAATTAGAGGAGCAGCAACTTTTGCCGCTCCTCAGATTTTGCTGTGCCTCTCTGGGGGCGGTGGTAGCTGAAGTGGGGGGCGGCGCGAGGGGCAATCTCCCCCTTTTCACTTTAAAAAACATTGCCGCTGCTGCGGCTGGCTGCAGGGAGGGGGGTGAGGAGGGAAGAGTGCCCCCTTTAAGCATACCTTTTTAAAATGCTGCCAGGAGTGGCAGTGGCCTGACTCCACCCTTGCCGCCCTCCAGGAACTGTATCATGCCTTCAGCCTACTCGGGCTCCGCCTCCGAAGCCCTGCAAGCTCCTCTCTCCCTTGCATTTCAGGCAGCCAATGCTGCCTGAACACTGTTTATTTCCCTTTGGGGGGCACTCCTGTCTGGGTTTAAGAAGATGCCATAAGCAGAGATTCTGGAGCAGCCAAGTTCTATGTTTTTCACAGAAAGGTTGGGGAAGAGGGAGGGGGGATGTTCACTCCCCGGCTTACTCATGAGCAGGGCCAGGCAGCTGAATCAAGATTGCTCCAGCGAAAGAAGAGATTCTTCCTTTGTGATAATGATGGGTAGAGACCCAGGGTGCACAGCGCCCTCTCAAGAGTATCAGGCCATTGGAACTAGGGGTGTGCAATTCGGTATTTTCGATGTTTCGGTTCGTACCTGAACCGAAACACTCCTGTTCTGTGCCCGAATTTTGCTCACCCGAATCACCCCCGATTCGGTTCGGATTTAGCCGAATCCGAATCTGAATCAATTTGGGTAAGAAAAACGGGTCCTGGGGCCAAAAGAGTGTTGTGGGGTGGTAGTGCCCAATGGGTGGAGGCTACCACCCAAATTTCAGGGGGATTGGGCAAAGGGCTGATTTTTGGTGATTTTTTGAAGTTTTGGTGTCTTTGGGGCAGATCGGGGGCAGAAAGTGGGATCTGGGCCAGAAGAGTGGGGTGGGGTGGTAGTGCCTAATGGGTGGAGGCTACCACCCCAATTGCAGCTCACTCCTCTTTTGGTGGTCCTGGCTCCTTGGCTTACTCATTATCAAGGCTTGTCACCAGAGTCAGTAGTGGTAAGCTGAACATCTTCAAAGACACAGCTCACTGCTCAGTCATAAGAGTAAAATGCTATGGGGGCCACCCCACACAACTCATGCGAAGCACCATAAGAGGGGAGGGGAGAGAATTGCCTGGACAAATCTGAATTGATGCCAGATGGAAAAACATCTCTTTCTCCCACTGACATCTTCCTCACAAGAGTGTCAGGCCATGGGGGCTCCAAAGAGAGCCTGGTTACTGTGCTGAGGACAGCTGAGGGGAGGGGTACCCCAGAGACTGCTTCCCTTGTCTTGGGGACTGCAGGCAAGCTGCTGCAAAATTGTGCCCGACAGCCCATCCATTGATGTAGACATGTGCACAGCTCCCTGGAATGGCAACCAGTGTGGCGGTCAGTGTGTTGAGGACAGCCATCCTCAACACACAGGAGGGGCTCCCCTCTCCTGCATATCTGCATACAGCACAACACCGGACCAAGACCTTGGATTCTGAATGGGTTTAAAGATCTGTCCCAGTGTCTCCCCCTTCCCCTCCATCTGGGCCATGGCACATGTCCCATCTAGATGTCCTCCTGGTGCGTGCAAGGCTTCAGAGGATTTGGGGGAGGAGGTTGCAGAGAATCTTTTCTATTTTTTATCATTAGGAGTTGGGGGGCCTCACACAAGTGGGCCCTCTTGTGTGTTTTAGTGGGTTGGTTCAACTTGTGAGCTCTTACATGGGCACAGCCTTCCACAATAAACTGGCCTTCTCATGAGAGGGTGAGCCCCTCGGCATCAAGCTGTCAGACAGCAGGATTTGGGTTGGGTCTTGGGTGTGTGTGTGTGGTGCATCTCCGGTAGAAGAAGTGCTGCCATGGCATGGCATTTATATGGGTTTAAATGCCCTTTCCATGCAGAGGCTGAGCGGAAAGCTCCGGAAATGCATGACCATACTCAGCATGCCCCTTTGAGATCATGGCCAATCGCGTCCAGGAGGCAGATGTGCTGATGCGTTGCCCACAGTCTGGCCATGTAGCTTGCTGAGATCTGCTTTGGATGCTGAGCAGCAGGGAGGGACTCCCCTCTCCTGTAACTGAAGTTTGGCGAGCTGCGGTTTGGTCAATATCTGCTGTGCAATTTGGAGTTACAAACTGAAACATTTAATTCCGGTTTGGTGTCACGTGTGAATGGGGACAATATAATTAATTAATGCCTCGTCTAGCTCTTATTGGCCTCCTAGAGGCATGGAAGTATAATCCTGTTACCAAGGTGGGGCTATTACAAGAGAGGCATCACTGGTAGTGCTCTCTCCCCCCTCCTCCTACCTTTTTTCTCATTGCCCCCAATGACTGCATGGGAGTGAGGCAGGCTGCTCCAGGGCTAGAAGAGACTAAAGATCCATGCAATGATAGCCATCTTGGATGTTGTGAAATGGACTTTAGGTGGGGGTGGGAAGACATTTGGTGTATGTAAGTGGGTTGGTGCAGGTTTTCTCTTTTTTTCTTTTGTGCTGCTTGGCAATCTTGGCCTCATGCCCAGTGCTCACTGCTTGAAGATCACGCATTTTCTGAATTCAGTGCTGTTTTCCTCTTCACCCATTACCTCATACTGTAGGCGAGTTGTTACTTCCCCCACCCCACCCACCCACCTTGCAAGTTTATCTTTTTATTATTTATTATTAGTTGATATACTGACGACTCAATATGCATAATGGATCTACACCAAAATCTTCTCTCCAGACCTTTTTATTGCGTAGATTTAAAAAAATAAAATAAAAACTACAAATAAAGAACAGACGTTTTGACATACAGATGTCAACTTCAGTGTTCTATATCTCACTGTTTAAAATCCAAACTCTTATGCTCCCTAAATCTAATCTTAGCATGTGTGGGGAGGGGAAGGTGGAAATTGATGGCTCACAGCTTTGCTTGCTTAACACTAACTCTGATGGGGGGGGGCTGTCAGAGTTAGTGTTAAGCAGCCCCCCCTCCTTTTTTATGTGCTAATCAGGTGCCTGGTTAGATTTAGGGAGAGTATCTGGGATATAAGTGAGACATGGAACACTGAAGTTGACATCTGTACACTGAACCATCTGTTCTTTATTTGTAGTTATTATTTTTATTTCAGATATTTATCCCCCCCTCCCCCATATACTACTGTTCGGGGCGGCTCACTTCATAAGCAAAACACATAAAATGTAAAATAAAACAACATATTTAAACACATATTTAACATATTCTGTTAAAAGAACAGAATAAAAACACATTTAAAATTACAAAATTTTTGTTTCAAATAAAAAGTTAATAGAAAGCTAAGAACTGAGAACTAAAAACTAAAAAACCTTCCAGATACACTGAGGGATGAAGCATGGAGCAGCTCTTCAGAGAGGCCATTCCAAAGCTGAGGGGATACAACCGAAAATGCCCTTTCTCTAGTCCCCGCTCTCTGTTAGTGGTGGGGCCATGAGCAGGGCCCCACCACTAACTTTGGTTAAGATCTTGTTCAGCACTTAAAAAAACAACACTTGTTTTAAACTTGAAAAGCTGCTCCAGAGGAGGCAGACTTGAGAATGCCATAAAGGTCAGCCAATCAGTGCAGTGGAAAGCCTCCTTGGCTACAAATTAAAAATAGGAATAATGAGTTTCCACTGAGCTCACTGCTTAAGAAAAGGTTATACATCTGGCCAAAATGCAGTTTCACAGCAGATTCAAATTATGTATGACTGGATGCATCCTGAATGTTGCTTCAAAATTCCAATTTAGCCAAGCAGTGAAGAAAAGCATGTGCCTAAATAATCTTGGTGCTGCTATTTCAATTCACTCTCTCTCTCTCTCTCATAGATTCATGTATTTAGTAAGAGTCATGTCTGCTTGGATATCAGTTTTGCACCCACCTTTTATGAAATGCCTAACTTACTTCACAGGGTTGTTGTGAGGAGAAACCTAAGTATGTAGTACACCGCTCTAGGCTCCTTGGAGGAAGAGCGGGATATAAATAAATGTATGTATGTATGTATGTATGTGTGTATGTATGTATGTATAAATAAATAAATAAATAAATAAATAGTCTGCCTTGAATACTCAGTTACATGCTTCTTGGAAAAAGGTTTTATGCCCAGATTAGCAATGGGAACACAGAACCATGACTAGGGGCAGACCCCATACATGAGAGCCAGCGTGGTGTAGTGGTTAGAGTGCTGGACTAGGACCGGGGAGACTCGAGTTCAAATCCCCATTCAGCCATAGAACTAGCTGGGTGACTGAGCCAGTCACTTATCTCTCAGCCTAACCTACTTCACAGGGTTGTTGTGAAAGAGAAACTCAAGTATGTAGTACACCGCTCTGGGCTTCTTGGAGGAAGAGTGTAAAAATGTAAAAATAATAATGATGATGATGATGATGATGACGACAACAACAGCAGTTATGAAGAAACAGTCCTTGCATAGCACGTAATGATGCTATGCGTCTTGGACTGAAGTTCCATCTAATGCTATGTAAGAGTTCCATACCTGGAGATCTCACTATTTTTTTCTTAATCAAAAAGCAGCCACAAGGAGCCCTTATTTGAATTGGGTCTGTGACATGAAGGGAGGAGAGCTTTAACTCTTTGCCTCCGTGCCAATTCCAACCACCACCCCACTAAAGCGGTTTTAATTGCAGAGGGGAAAACATGGGCACGTGTTTTTAAATAAGTTAAACTGCTTCTAAATAGGTTTTCCCCTCTTCAATTAGTAACTGATGGGGTGGAGGGCAGGGAGACTTGGGTGAGATCACAGAGCAGGAACAAAAGGTTAATTCCGCTCACAATCTCAAAACTACCCCACCCCAGCTACTTTGGCAACAGAAAAATATACTGTATCTCACTCCCTCTTGAGTGCTCACTTCAAAGCAAATGCAATGGGATGTTCTAAGGCAGTGAAAAAAGTAAAACAAGAACAGAACCAGCAGCCCTTTACATTCCACTTCCATGTCTTCCATGTCTGGAAGACCTAATATTATGGAAACAACAGTTTCTATTGATTTCTATTCAGGTGAGGAATTAACAAGTGAACGAATGGGCAAGAAATAGTGGCAAAAAGATATCAAGCAAGGTCAAGATAAACTATATATATGTCTAGTAGTTTACTATTTTCTAATGCAAAAAATAATTCTTTTAAAGTGTGTAAAACACTCTTTTCTAGGCTTTGAAATATGTTATTCTTTCCTTAAGGAAATAAGACACAGGAATATAGTTTTCTCAAGCAGCAGACTCCTAACATATGGGATCCAAAGTGTGGTAGGTGGTTCTGCTTACACAAACAGACTTTTTAGCTCCTCTTTTCAACAACAGTCCCATTGTCTATCCCCAAAACATCCCACCCCAAATTGGGGGGGGGGGGTTTCCAGCGTAGCTCCTCCAAGAAGCATCACGGTCCTCTACCCATGCAAGAACATTTTGCACTCATGATGGTTTGGATCAGCCTACAGCCTAAACTGAGACAGTAAAAAGCAAGGCACTTGATGGCTCATTGAAGCTACCATCCTGTTAATTGAGGTTAGGCAAGATTTATTTAGTGTTACATTGCCTTGCTTTACAACTACTATATTGTTCTATCCTTATGTCTCAACTCCGGGTTTGTGCTACTAAATTTAAAGTTTAGCCAGATCCAAATATATTGTAAACTATAACCATGTTAACTTGACCCAGTTTTTTTTTTATTATCATAATACCATGTAGCCAGTTTTTAAAACTATTTACAAACTAAATTTTCTCTTTATCAAGACTGACTGCTGTTACTAATTACAAGGATACAAGATGATAGAGGTTCACACATTCACTTTAACTGCAGTTAATGCTAACTGGAGTTAAAAATCCTAGCTCCAATTCACACCACAGATGTACAGCAAACTGTGGCCCACAAAACTCTTGTTTCAGGACATCCCAGTAAACACCACAAAGTGGCTGTGATTGGCCAAAATCTCAAAGGGGGCATGTCCTTCATGCTCCACTAGCTTCCTCGGGAAGATGACAGCTTAACCATTTCCTCAATCTGCTCCTAGCTATGTGCAATGAAGCAGTCCAGGGCAGGGAGAGAGAACTGTTGCTCTTACTTAAGAGACAGCCCATTAAACTAAATCATTTACTTTTGAGTAATCCCAGCAATCCTGCAAACTGTTCTTGAAACTCAGAAAAAGAGCTACTATTTCATGACGCATATAGACGTGTTAAGCCTGAAACATCAAGATAAGATCCAAAACAGGCTGTGGCTGTGTGAAGGGAGGCGGGGGTAAGTTGTGTAACTTAGTTTCAAGAACAGTTTGCAGGCTTGCTGGGATTACTCAAAAGTAAATGATTTAGTTCAATGGGCTTTCTCTTCAGTAAGAGTGCATAAGGATTTCAGCTGCAGAAGTGTGGCTTGCTTTTGAAGGTGTTAGTGTATACAAAACAGATATTGTAAGAATGCTTTTACTTTACTGTGAAAAGCGCCTTGCAGTAGGAATGAGTAGGAGGCTTGTGTCTCTTTAAAATTCACAGCACATGTTGCTGCTGCCAGACAGAACTGGGAAGAGAGGGAAGGATGTGGGGGGTGGGGCTGAATATCCGAGAGATTATTGCTGTCCGACAGAGGCACTTAACTGTAATTAGGGATGAATCTACCTTCGGGCATAACGCTTTGGTGGCAAAACCACAGTTAACAGCGGTGTACCACTGAGCAAACCCCAGGTGCAGTGTTCCCTCTAACAGGGATTCCCAAATGTTGACTACAACTCCCAGAATCCCTAGCTGCAATGGCGTTTGCTTGGGGATTCTGGGAGTTGCAGTCAACAACATCTGGGAATCCCTGTTAGAGAGAACACTGCTCAGGTCCCAATTGGAGTTTGTCAGGGCAAACTGGAGTTAACTCTTGAGGCTTAACAAGGGTTTTGTGCATTCGGTTGTGCTACACTTAAAAGCTCTGGCAGCTTTAACTGCATTCAAATTCATGTGTAAACCAGGAGAGATACTTATGCATAGATTCATAGGCAACAAGGTGGAAAGTATCACAGAGAATATAATTTACCCGAGAAAGCATTACTGTAGTATCTTGAAAGAGTTTGCATAATATCTTTAGAATGCTGGGTCCAAGGTGCTATCTTTCTGTAGGTTTTTACTCGATGGACAAGTTGAGAACCACCATATTGGAGTGAGAGTGTATCCCCATGATCTTCATACAGTTCTTCAAATAATCTAAAATGAGGGCCAAATGATTAAGAATTATAAAAAGAGTTATACCATAAGTCTGCTGAAATAGATGCCTTTTTACTGCTCACTGAAGGACTAGCAGAAATGGTGGCAGGCAAACCTCCTTCAGAAGGGCATTCCATAGCATAGATATCACACAGTGGAGGTCCCAGTTTCTGTTTCTTTCTTCTATATAGGAAATTGCCTTTTTTTTAAAAAAAAAAGAGTGTTGCCTAAAAGGTCTCAGGTTCTGTACAGTACTTATGTCTTACATACAAAAAGCAAAGAAACAGGATTATTAGGTTTGGTGGCATTCAGTAAAATGAGGGGGAGAACTCTTCAAATGCATGGGAAGAAGGGGCGATTTGCACCCCTACAAGGCTGTACTATGTGGGTGGGTCTGACTCAGTTCTCAGTGCCTCCCAGTGAATTCTATGGGACAAAACAGAATAAGCTACAGTCTGGAACACAGTAGTTAAGTGAACAAAACTTGCTTCAAATATTGGGTTTTACAGGCAGCAGGTTTCGACCCCAAGACTATTCATGAGACTATTCTTTACTTTCTCAAGTATACGTGTATTATAATGCATTTGTAGACCTAGCTTTGGAGGGTGGGATAGACAGTGTGTTTCCAATGCTTCTCCTTGAACCAAAAAACTTTCCCCCAGTTTACTCTGGGAGGAGCAGGGAAGCAATGTGTTGAAGTGGGAAAAACAACAGACATTCCCTCCTCCTCATCTGTTAAGCCACCTATGCAATGTTATGGGCTTTAATAGTGGCAATAATATTTTCCACAACACTGGAAAGCATATCACTTGAATCCGATATTACTTCAAATTCAAGTGATTTGTGCTACCAATCAATCACTTAAAGGGGGATGGTATTCATTTGGCACTAACTAATAAAAGAATTGATTGCTTTAACTGTTCTGATATAGTAAACGCTAAGTATAAGTGGCACTAGAAACATGTTTAATCTCATTATAGGTGTATGAAGAGAATATTTTAGAGTTAAATAAAAATTTATTCACGTTTAAAGTTTTAAAACACCTTAATATTGATTTGAAATTAAAATGTAGGGCTACAAAAGCTATGGAAGTATTAATAAAAGAAAAAGCAAACTCCTACATTTTAATTAACGCTTGCAAAAGAAAAATATAGGCGTCTGAAAACATCTTACCTAACTGCATCCGTGTCAAACAGTAGATTGGGTTTATCAATCAACCCTAATGAATAAAGCTGATAGGCCAAAGCACATTTCCCAACCATAAACTGGGCTGTGTTTGTGCGATCCAAACAGTCTACACAATTAGTTCGAAGAATTCCAGTCTAAGAAAGAAATGTTTTCAATAAATGTAAGAACCTACAGTTAATTTAAAAGTCATTAATAAAATGTCACATTCTTCTTCAGGGTATAACCGCTATTGTTGCCCCCAAATCCACTGTACTATCCTGAAGGCTGCACATATGGTTCACTGTTACAGATTCTCCCACAACATCCACATGTTAATTTGTGCAAGTCATTTTGTACATATGGAAAACCTGCTCCAAATGCACATAGGTATAATCCAAAAACCATGAGCTAACATTACGGACAATATAATTTTTCATAATTTCCTCGATTCCTACACTCATGGCAGCATTCTCATGCTAAAAGTAGCATACTGAACAAAATTTTAATCAATAACATAGCCACTGTTTGAGAAACAGTTTAATACAGAAGTTTTGCCTTGCCCAATATCAATGTACGTGAAAATTTTAGGTGTCATTCTAATGAAAAATCTATTTTTTGTTCTACTACTAGCATTAGTATTTGAAGACCGTTCATAAATTTATATAAGGATGGATGCAAGAAATAAATTCTTCTTTTCCCCATAGCAATCCCTAAAGAGTCTAACCTAAGGGAAGAGGGGCCTTCTGAAATGCGGCAAGATGGCGTGCAGGGGGAGAATTCCTATAAATTGGGTGGAGACTTTACCCATCGCCTGAAGCTCCCCTTGCCTCATCCCACCCTACTCCCGAGGGTCCCCTGACCTTCAGAACCTTTTAAGGAAGTGCAGAGGGCTCTTGTGGGTGGGCAAGTTGCCCTGCAGGAAATCCAGCCCACAGATATCAAATATGGGCTTCCTGACATAAAATTATGTCATACAGGTGTGTAGCTATAGTTCAAGATTAAGAGCTAAAAAAAATTAATTCTCACATGCAGCAGTTCTGCAAGTCACAAAAATATATATAATGAAAACCTGGAAGCATGAATGTTTATTAAGAGTATTGAAACTGAAATTATGAACACAATGTTGAATATTGAATAAAGGTTTGTTTTTTGCTTACTGAACAAAAATGGGCTTTTAATGGGCTGAACAAGAATTAGCTTAGTAGTTACTATACTAAGCACCTCCGGAACAATATGTTCTCATTCAAAATCTTGGGAACAAATTAAAAGGGGGCACATACATATTGTATTAACAATCAACAGCTGTACATTACCAAGAATTGCCACAAACCACAATAATATCTTTATCTATATCTATATATCTACCTAGTGTGATATATTGCGTGGTTTTTAATTAATTATTCTTGGTGATGTATACCTCTTTCAAAACCTTCATATTCATTTTAACATCTGACCGACAAGATGTTTAGAGATTATTGAAACCCAATATCAGTTGGGCCTATGGGTATTATTATGAAACAGATATATATTTACCTGTTATAGTAATCAATAGTAATCAATTGTTTTTGAAGGTGTTTCCCCCGCCCCCCCCATTTCCCCTTTGTCTTTTGCAGAGCATGGATCAATATTAACAGCACTTTTACAATCAATTCCATTCATTACCTGTAATCGGCCAGTGGGCACCACACATCCACCCAGCTCATTCCACCTGTAAGACAGAACATATCTTGCAAAACACTTATAATGTAAGAATCATGTCCAGACTACCCTCAGCTAATAGCTGTCTGAAAGCACAATGAATAGTAGAAAATATTTCATCTATAGGCAGTGAGTGTGGGGTACTATGAGATCACAAGGAGCAACGGCAGTCTGAAAGGAACTGAAGAAAATGGCATCTGGCTCTTCTTAAATATCAACCATGCCACTGTGTGGGGCGAAGTGCAGGTGTCTCAAGGAGCTATAGTATTCTGCCTGCAAGGATCTTGCACACAGTACCCATTCTTATGGATAGCAACAGGTGGCAGTTGGGACCACAAACAGATTTCCATAATGAAATTAAAGATAGGAACATAGGAAGCTGCCGTATACCGAGCCAGACCATTGGTCTATCTAGCTTAGTATTGTCTTCACAGACTGGCAGCGGCTTCTCCAAGGTTGCAGGCAGGAATCTCTCTCTGCCCTATCTTGGAGAAGCCAGGGAGGGAACTTGGAACCTTCTGCTCTTCCCAGAGCGGCTCCACCCCCTGAGGGGAATATTTTCCAGTGCTTGCACTCTTAGTCTCCCATTCATATGTAACCAGGGCGGACTCTGCTTAACTAAGGGGACAAGTCATGTTTGCTACCACAAGATCAGAGCTTAACTGAGTTCTGCTGACTCTAGAACACAATAGGAACTAAGTCCTCACACAGGCAAGGGAGGAAGTAGTTAAGATTCCTTCCTTCAAAGTCTTAATCAAGATGGAAGCTAACCATTCACTCCTCTTCATCATTACCCATACAGGATGGAAAAAACAGAAGAAACATAACCCAAGGAGTTGAGCTCAAATCACCATTTCTTTTCATTAGAGCCATATCTATTACAATGATGATCAGTGGAGGACATAAAGGCATCTGGAATGAATCCAGGTATTGCTATCCCCCTAATGACAGAGAATCTGTGAAAATGAATGTGCTCCTTCTTCCTCACCCTATCAGTCCAGCAACAGCAATAACTTGAATCTTAGCGTATCTCTGAAACAACAGCATTTCTCTCTAGGTCCTCGTTAATGACAGTTCTAAATCCCAGACCAGGAGAAGGTTCATGAACATGCCATGACTTACAACAGTTCAGTCAATGGCCAGGAAAACTCATTTTAGGAAAGAGCAGCTCTTGCAAAGGCTTCAAAGTCTGCACAGCCAGCTTGTACCTCACTTTTATTTTAATTTTCGGTACCTAAAAAATTGGCAAAATCTATGCATTTTTTAAAAATGCTGTCTTACTCTTTTCTCTATGTCCATAGTAAGTGGACATTACTATGTCCTTTTTTTCGTAGGAGTCATTACTATGGCTCTTTTGGGGGGTGGGGCTATGGTTTATTGCTGTAAGTTGCCTCAGGCATTATTTCAGTAAGAGAAAGGTTTTCTATACACTAGTGGGCCCGGGCACAGAGCATCTGTGCCTCTAGTTGGGCTCTGCCGGGGCCCACCACCGCCGTCCGTGGCTCCGGCCAGGCCCGCTGCCGCCTCGCCCGGCCTGCTGCCTCCTCCGGCTTCCCCCGGGCCGGCTTCCCCCAGCCTCCGGCTTCCCCCGGGCCCGCCACCTCCTCCCAGCTGGGCCTGCCACCTCCTCCGCCTGGGCCCGCCGCCGCCTCACCCGGCTTCCCCTGCCGCCTCCTCACCTCGCCCGGCCAGGCCTGGCGCTTCGGCTCCTCGGCCTGTCCCTGTCGCTGCCAGGCCAGGCCCACCAGCGGCCATGGCCGCCGCCGCCGTTCTCCTGGGTGTGCCGCCAGGACCAATCAGGCGCCCCCAAAGCTCAGCCAATCAGCTGGGCTGCCGGGATGCATTTTTCCTGGGCACACCCAGGAGAATTATATATATAGATGTTTTATAAATTAATAACCACAAAGACACCTGGTTTTGATTATGCTATAACAGACATTGAAAGATCAGCCAAAAGATTTCTCCGGCATGTAGTCTGCTGGCACAAATATATTTACATTTTGCTCTTTCACATACATATAGAGAATGTTCTGAACCCCAGTCCATGTGCGGTTCCCCGGCTTAACATTTCAAATAAATAAATAATATATATTTTATGTAAAAACAAGATACAAATATACAGTTTAACACATTTGCATTCCAAACGTGAATTCCAAAATTCAAGTGGGAAAGCAAAGCACTGCACCATCAACTATCCAAATTATTCACAGAATGCCCACTGCTCCTCCATTTCAAAGGAAGAAAATAATCAGTCTGTTTGTGACACAATATTTTTTATCCTACATTTCTATCCCGCTCTTCCTCCAAGGAACCCAGAACAGTGTACATCTTCAGTTACTTATGCTTATCTTCACAGCCACCCTGTGATGCAGGTTAGGCTGAGAGATAAATGACTTGCCCAGAATAACCCAGTGAGTTTCATGGCTGAATGGAGATTGAACTCAAGTCTCCCAGTCCTAGGCCAACTCTCTAACCACTACACCACACTGGCTCCTGATCCCTGTTCCTTCCTTTCCCCCAAGCCCTTCTTCAATCCATCCCAGTTTTACCTCACCTCTGAAAGCTTACTGCAACTTAATATCCTACCTTGTTTCAACCCAAAGTGGTGCAGTATTTTTAACACGTGGGTTCTTGAGGGCACTAAGAGCAACTGAACTCACAAGAATGTAATAGTATAAAACAAGTATATTTATGCAAATATGTATTCGCAGAAACATTTCAAGACACAACTTAACGTATTCCCATGCCACATATTTCTTTACCTACTCCCCCTTCTGTCTCTAAAGGATCCAATATTTAAGAAACTGAATCTGCAAGAAGGTAAAGATGTAAAAAAAAACAACAAGGCAATTGGGGGAGGGTGGAGACATTGGGATTTTTGTTACTTTTTAATGCGACTTGGGGGCTGGGTGGGAAAGAGGACCCATCATTCAGAAAAGCAGGCAAGAAGTTGGAGCTGCTTTGCTTCTCTCTTTCAGTGTTGTAATAAGGTGACTGAACAAATGATCTCTCTCTCTCTCTCTCTCTCACTCAGCATAGTTGAGTGCTTGGATGGAAGGCATTCCGCCGCCCCCCCCCCCGCCCCGCCCCGCCCCCCCCCCCCAGCCTTCCTTGTGCTTTTGCTTTTTTGAAGAGTTTAGGAGTTTTGCAAGCATGGAGTGGACACTCGCACGTAAAACAAAACATACACAGACAGTTCTCTACACACACACCACGATAAAACTCTTCCGCTTCCCCCTTTGCCTATGGAAAGAGAGACTGCTTGCAAGCAGCGTGTCCATTGCCACGCTTTTGAAAGTTATCTCCTCCAACCAGATTCAATTCCTCACAGCAGCAACCCTGGCAAGCGCATCCATCGACCCCGCTACACACACACACACGCACGCGTGCGTACATTCTTGGGGGCACAAAACAGAAAAAGTAAAACATTAGTTAAAACAAAAACAAAAAGTAAAACATTACAACAATTTAAAAATTTTAAAACAATATTTTAAAATAGCATTAAAACCATTAAAACAATATTAATTAAAAGCCTGAGTGAACAGACGCTTCTTTAAACACATTTTAAAAGCTGTCAGAGATGGGGAGATGGGTAATATGTTATCTCTGAGATGACCCAGAGACCAACCTGGCTGCCGCATTCTGGACCAACTGTAGTTTCCGGACTACATACAAGGGCAGCCCCACATAGAGTGCATTGCAGTAATCCAGTCTGGAGGTTAACAGCAGATGTACCACTGTTTTGAGGTCGTTCATCTCAAGAAACGGACGCAGCTGGAGTATCAGCCAAAGCTGATAGAAGGCACTTCTGGCCACTACTTCAACCTGGGACACCAGGGAGAGGCTTGGATCCAGAAGCACTCTTAGACTGTTCCTTTTGGGGAAGTGTGACCCCATCCAGAACAGGCAGATCAAAATTGTCTATCAAGTTTCGCATTCATAAGAAAGCAAGAATTAACACTGCTGGCTTCCGCACTGCCTCCTGACCGTTTCCCCTCCCCATCTCACTTGCTCGTTTTCTCTCAACTTCACCAGCCCCAGTCATAGCAGGCAGCGCACGAGGCTGCCTGCCTGCTGCCGATCAAGCAGGAAGGCAGCCTGCTCGCTGCTTGCCGCCCCCCTCGCCAATATATCTGATGCGGTGTTGGGCGCCATGAGAGGCTGCCTGGACCGAGTGAGCAGAGAGGCAGGTGCTCACTGCTCACTTGGAGCCCCCCTCCCCCTAGTACATCATGGCACGACAGTGGTGCTGCAGCTGCCACGCCATGTGTGGTGCCGCTGCTGCTGCCCCTGCGGGGCCTGTCCAGGTGCGAGGCCCGAGGGGAGGGCCCTCGTCACCGTGCCTTAACGATGGGCCTGGGCAAGGGTATAGTGGCTGAAGTGAGAAGAGGAACTTTATTTCTTCAGGGCACTTGGCAGAATTGCATTTAGAAGAGGGTGAAGACTCCTAAACACTAATTGGTCCCCTTCTCTCAACCTCACTATAAAGACCAGGGGTCTTATTTTCCTTATCCTAGGGCTCTAATGTTTTGGAAAATACATAGCCACATATCTTCCTAGTGGATGGGATGAGTTGGGTCAAGGAAGCACTCTCCAGTTATGTCATTTAACCACCATTCTTCCATCTCAGCCAAGTACTTTCTCTATTCAAGTTGTCTACCCATCTTCTTCCTGTGGTGGCTCTTTTCCATTAGCTAAATGCTGGGCATAACCATTAGAATTTGAGGAATGAAGAATGATATCATGGAGGTGTTGAGCCCAATTTTGGTGGGAACATTTCTCCCAATAACATAGAGCTACTGGCAAATGACATTAGTATGTAGATCATGCGGTACAAGGGCATAGCAAGGTTGGAGTGGGCCTGGGTACAAGATTTTAAAATGGGCCCCTCGCTGTGCAGGCAGGCAGGCGACCTCCATGTGGAATAGAAATCGGGCTGGCTGGTGGAGGCCCTACCTGCAGGTCTTGCCACACTCACGCTTGGCAGTGGTGCAGCTCCCACGGCCTGGGTGCACCCTCTGCCCCCCTCACCTGGAAGAGAGATCAGGCAGGCTGGCGGGGCCCCACCACAGGTCCTGTCACACTTGGTCACCCAGCACATCCGCTCCTCCTCACTCTCTGCTCAATGCAGGGCCATCCCTAGTGGGGTATGGGGCGGGGGTAAATCAGCATGTGCAGGGTCTCCTTAACATTTCATATCATTACAGAATCATACTGATGGATGACATGTTGTGTAAATAGTATGAGTGAGGTTTTTGGACATGTCCAACCAGCTTGGACATATAGTGCATTTCTACAGGAAAAATAAATAAAAAGCACAACACATGCTTCACAGTTCTCACTCAGACCTTCTGGGTTGCAAACCAACTTGAGCATAGTGCATTTACAGATATCGTTTATTCCAGAAGTTTTTGTAATTTTCTTCCATGAAACAAGCCACTTACAGGACTGTTTTTGGTGGGGGGGATTTTAATTCATATATATATATATATATATATATATATATATATATATATATATATATATATATATATATATAAAACAAACCATTTGTCTAATCCACTTCAATTTAAATATACTTATTCCTCCTACCCTGCCCTACATGTCTGCTTAATACCAAAGACCTATGCCAAGTCATTCCAGGTGATCTAAAGGCTGGGGAAGAGTGTTTTACCCCTTTTTTTATGAAGGAAAAGGGCAGATTCTTCCATTTGGGCTGGAATGATAGTCTAAGGAGGGCTTCAGTTCCAGATATTTTTGTAAATTTTCTGCCATGAAACAAGCCACTTATAGGACCTTTGATGGGTTTTGTTAAAAATAATATATATATTAAAAACCAACAAATTCCCCAATCGTTTTCAAATTAAATATTCAGATTCTTCTCAATCTGCCCTACATCCCCCTTCCCCACATCAGCCCTATAGCAAGCTGATTCCTAAATATCCAAGGAGGTGGATAACCACAAAAAGGAAATCAGATTATATCTCCATTACTAAGTAGGCAAAGGCTGGGCTGGGCTGGTCAGCAGGTCTGCACAGGGCTGTGGCGGGCAAGGGCAGCCAGCTCTGGCCACTCTGCCTCCTTCCTTGCTGCCTGTAGCAGACAGACAGCCGGCACTAGAGTTCAGGCTTCAACGAGGCCTGCACTAGAGGCATCTCTAAGCCCCACCCACCCACCAAACAGCTGAGAAACTGAGAGAGAAGGAGCTGTAGCAGCTTGCTTGGATAGAGCCTTTCCCTCCTAGACAAGCCTGAGCTGCACAAAAAGGTCGGTGCTCAGTTGTGCTAGGACCAGACTGGGAGTGACTGGGAAAGAGTGCAGGGCAGGCTGCAGGGCCTTGGGGGGGCAGACATTATGGACATGGGGACAATTGTCCTCTCTTGCTCTATTATCGTTATGCCCCTGATGTGGTATGTTTAGCACTGCAACAGGAGTGTTGAACCTCAAGACAAATTGTTTTCCAAGAACAACTCATATTACACTCCAAAATATATTACTTGTCTGTTAATATTAAGCAATGTTATTTAATATTAATGGCTGTTGAATAATACACGAGAGTACATTAATATCATGTAACTGTGTGCAATGATCAATAGCTATGCAACTATTTTCAAATTAATTCATGAATTGTAATGAATAACCAACTACTGAAATTTAAGCCTCCTTGGTATGAATATTTAAAATTTTAATTTTGCCTGCTTTGCCGACTTAAGATATCAGCCACATGCATGAAGAACAATATATCTCAGTAAGTGCTACTCAAACTGGACTGAAACAAGAGATGTGCAAGAGCACAAACGTGTTATTGTATATATAACACTGATTTCAATGGAACTGTAGAAACTGCATTTAGAAAGGACAACTGACTATCAGGTTTCAAATCATGCAAAAGATCCCTAAGAGGGGGAGATTCTATGAAAGTTATTTTGTATTTCTTATATAATCATCAGAGTCGGATTATTGATTTACTATAGGCAAAATAATAAAAGTAGTAGTCTTAAAGCACACAGAAGATCCTGTTCATGGTCTTCCAATATAGGAGATTCCATTTTCATGTGAATACATCTTTACCAAAAAAGAAAAGAAAAGTGGGAGATAGGGAGGAACTATCTAAACAGTAATTACTATTGTCTGAGAAGTAGCAAGGCAGTCACAATGGGAAAGACCTCATTTCTGGAGCAGGGGCCCAGGATATAATTCAAATTTCACTTTCCCTCCAACCCCACCCAGAACCTATGCTGCAACAAATACAACAGAAATAAAAAGGAGCCAATTAGTCAAAACTTAGAGCAAGTGGGTGCATTCTCAAATGTGGGTGCAGAAGTACAAACTGCTCTTCAGCTGCAAGGGAAAAGTCCTAGAGGGAAATGTCAGAGAGGCAGTTGAGATGGGCCAGGCTGCTACACTCAAGAACAGAGATTCACCACAGTGTTTTATCTAGGGACTATCAGTTCCTAGAACGTGGGGAGAGGACGGCTGAATGGGCTGGAAAGGAGCTTCACCTAGGGGTGACACACCAGTCACATCTTTGTCATTCCCACTTGCTTAGCAAGTAAGAGCAGTATAGAAGGGGCAGCACATCATCTACTTAGACAGCTAGGAGAGGACTGTCCATTTTGGGAAAGAAGAACCCTGTGTGCCATTTTACCCAAAGACCACAATCAAGTGGTATTTGCGAAGCTGAGCAGAAAGTTGTGACACTGCTGTAGGGGGGCCATGCCTTTGGGGCTCAATAGGGAATGAGACATCAAGACATCTACAGGGTTGCATGCCCTTCTCAAATCATTCATTATCATCATTATACTTAATTCTATTAGCCAGCCACCAATCATGCATGGGGATGTGGCAAGGCTATGTGTGCTGGCGAGGGAGGAACCTGATTGGCTGAATGTTGGTTGGCTGATGTTTGCCAGACTGAAAACTAATGGCAGTGAGGAGAGGCAGGCGGTGGCGGGTGGCGGGGAGGAGGTGGCGGCGGGGAGGCAGTGGGCCCGGCCGCAGCGGTGGCAAGGAGGCGATGGAGGCTTGCAATGGCTGCTGTGAGGAGGCGGCACAGAGGAGGCCGTGGAGGCAGAGGAGGTGGCAGGCCCAGGTGAGGCAGTAGCTGGCAGCCGCAGTGAGGAGGCGGGCGTCAGGATACAGGAAAAACCATGGGCATGGAGTGGGGGGGAAAGTGGCCTGGGGGAATGGGGGGGGGAGAAGCAGGCAGGCAGGCATTGGGACCGGAGACTGGGACAGAGGCTGGGGGGATGGCTTGGGGGGAAGGAAGTGGGGCTGAATGTGCAATGCCCGTTGGAGGCTGGGGTGGAAGGGAAACTGGCATCGGGGCTTCCCTGTTTGCCGCCCAGGAGGAATGGCGGCGGTCCAGCCCTTTTTGGCCGCCCACTTGGAGATGCTCTGTGCAGGTGGTGGTGGGGAGAGGAATGGAAGTGGGGGAGGTCAAGAGAGACCAGGGCAGGAGGGAGGGTGAGGGGGGAACAGCTGGCTCCAAAGAGCGCACAGATGCTCTGTGCACAGTTGGCTAGTTTATGTTATTTGGCTACAACAAAAGGGGAGTAGTTTGCTCATGCACCTGCTGTGGCTGAGGGGGCAAAGTCTCAACTCAGATGGAAAGGGAATCTGCTCTAGCAGCAACTGCATCAAGTATGTCACTGGACAAACTCTCAAGCATTTTCAAGAGTGGGAAAGAAACTGATGTAACTCCAACTCTCACTCACTCCCTACCCTACTTTTTTCTTTACTTCCCCGCCTCCAAACTCTTTCTTCTAAGCAGGGACTCAGAGCTACAGAGCCCTGCTAAAACAACAACAACAACAACAACTGCATTCCCATCAACAGGAAACAGGCAGAGAGAAGGGCTCCCTGCAGACATTTCCACTAAAGCTTTGCTCCCTATTCTGGACCGGAGTCTTCCCAACACAGATTTCTTTTCTGCTATCAAGAGAGTAACTGGGACTTATTTAGCATATTTAATACAACAACTTTATTAAGTCTGGATAAGCAATTGCCTTGTGAATAATAAAACTAGGGTATAGCAAGCCAGAGGTTACTAGTTCGAATCCCTGCTGCTATGTTTCCCAGACTATGAGGCTCCTATACAATATGACTTCAATTATTTGTGATTGAAACTGGCTGTATGTTTTAAAAGAGCAATTCGATCTGCCAGGTTTCAAATAATCCAGGGGAACTCAATATAGGACAGATTTTGATATGCTATGAACTACTGTTTTGAGTCCTATTTAGTTTACAGTAGTTGTTCATTCACATCCTAGGGCATATGCTGATATATCTGCTGAATCTATCTATCTATCTATCTATCTATCTATCTATCTATATCTGATAGATCATGCTGAAACTAAGTAGGTCTGGGTCTGGTCAGTGCTTGAATGGGAGATTAACTAGGAACTTCATGGCCTTGAGTTCCATGGAAGAAAGATGTGCTAGAAATGTAACAAAAATTCATCAGATGTGACTTCCTGCTTTACTATATGCAGAAGAACATAAAATGAATGCTCTTGAAGCCACGAAAAGAGCTTCACTGACTTCTGCTTTACAAATAACTAACTGTTCTTAGAACTGTTTGTCGTCATCTTCCAGGAAAACCAAATCTGCACAGAATAAAAAAGAGAGGGGATCTGCTCACAGCCTAATTCATAACACACCATAATATGCAGAGCAAAGAGATTGGCTATCTCCTTATTTAATGAAAAAAATAAGGAACATAATTTCACATGTGATATGCACTTGATTTGTATTGGTATTAAACGAATGAGGACTTCAAGAATTAAACACAACATGCTATGCTCTCATACATACTTTTCATCTGGGCGCAAGACACTGCAGTAGGAATCAGGACGATTTACAAAAAAGCCAGTTTTCTTCACCACATTCTCTGCAATCACATTCAGTCTGTCAAGGACATTACACAGTTTGCTAGAAGAGAATAAAAAAGAACAGTGAATACACAGATTTCCCCTCATTGAAGAGAGTCTTTAATGAATTCAGTTCACACCAGCCTCTTGCATGAATTGTATCAAAAGCAAGGTTTTCATGCAGTTTCGTAGCCATAAAAAGAAGGCAGAGACCCTTTGAGAAGTGAAACATTACCAGTAGAAAATGAAATATTAGCTACTTCCATTTCTCTTGGGCAAAGCTATAGCATCTTCAAAAGAGCAGACCACAAACTTTGTCTCTGAGTCTTCTAAGTAAAAGGAAAATCTCTGATGCTCTCCTGAAGCATAAACCAAGTCAAGCCTTGAACATGTCAGCTGGTGTTATTCATCTAGATCAGGTGTTCCCAATTTTTTTTTTAACAAGTATATTCATTCTGTCACACACCTTCAGCTCAGGTGCCCCAAAGCAAGAGCGCATGAGAGAAAGAGAGTGTGCAAGAGCCTGTGTATGTGCATGCACATTTAAATGTTACAGTTATGAGACAGGCTACACCAGGCTTATATCCAGATTAAGTTACTCATGAGCACTCCCACTGAAATGAATAGGACTTAATTTCAATAAGAGTAATCCGTGCTAGTTTTCTGAAGCTTGTCAATCAGGCTGAAGAAAGGGATGCACTGAGCTTCAGCAAGTTGCTATCCAATCAGGTGCAGAGGAGGAGGGTCTTCACCCTCATCTCTCCACTTCTGCAGCAGACACATCACTGAGGACACATCAGCTTCAAGCCAGGGGTCCTCAGATGGGGGGAAATCATGCAGCTGCAACGTGGAGAGCAGGAAGGCTCTGAGTACCCACTGGGAAAGCCCGAGTATCCCCTGGTGTCTTAGTACCCCTTGTTGCAAACCCCTGATCTAGACATTTTGAATATGCAGTTTAAAAGAAAACAAGGACAGGGCCATGTGGACTTATGGAATGCTTAAGCCTTAGGTAAAGGAAAAAAGCCTCTGAAATACAAGATTAAATTGCTAGACTTTCAAAATACTATCAGTAGATACAACTGGATAAGTTTGCAGTACATCTAAATTCCCACAGTTCACTAGGTTCCCACAAATGAAACTTGATTTCCAGGTCCATAAAAAATGAGTCTCAAAAACTGGACTAGAAGACCTGATGATGAAGCTTCTTCTGCCCTACCACCCAGCAGAACTTTACATTTTTACAGAACTTTACTAGTTTTATTAGAACTTTACAGAAGGGGGAATCTTTACATTTTTGTGTTTCAGTTCTAGAGATAAAAATGCACACACCTTTTTGTGTATTTGGCCATATCCCAAGGAATATACACAATTGCATGTTCAGGAGGTAAAAATTGATTAAGGTAGGTCACAGCAGCAACAAGTTCTTCACTCAATATCCTTTCGTGTTTTCTTTTTTCACGCTCCTTCAAAAAGAAACATTGACTGAACATGGTACAAGTACCAAGACATTTAAAATAAGAGCAAAGATAGAACACAAATATATGAGCAAATATAGCGGCAGTGCGCTGCAGAATAGGGATTGTTCCTGGCTGCCTCCATGAAGCATGGACAGGTTTTTGTGGGGATCAATCACAGGGGGTGGCAAAATTACAGGCCGGGACCTCCTTATCTTGCCAGACTGCTGAAAACCAGCTCATAGCAAGGTTCTGGGTCTCATGTGAAGACATGTTTGTTTCCAATGGAACAATTTATAGAAGAATTACTATGATTTTTACTACATAATTCTATATGGGAGTGGAAAGGACCCCAACCACCCAGTTATAACCTTTGGAAACATTTTATTCTTATTATTTGGCTTTCTGCAATGATTCTAAAGTGTTAAATGTTTTTCTCTCTCATAGCAACACTTATTTAATTCCAGAAATCATAGGTCAATCACAGTTTGGGAAATCCTGGGTATCAAACATTTACGGGCCTATTACCAGGAAGACACGTGAAGTTTCTTGTGCTTCCACATGGAACCGCTGCCCAAGCATGGGAAACACCATTCTGTGAAAACTATAGGAACAAAGCATTCCCATTTATATTAAACTCTCATTATGTAGTAATTTTGTTCTTGCCAGAACATCTGTAAAATAAGCTATGCTGTAGTTCTGACATCAAAACTTTATTCAAATTACAAAATTTGTTCCTGATGAAAATATATGGCAACAGCAAACTGCACAGTTTCCTATAAAACTTATTCAAAGCTTGATTGTAAAGTGTGCAATAACTATTTCTACCTAGTTTTAATTCCACCCACTCCCCCTTTATCATCATAGATCTCTCATCCTATTTCCCTTAGACACGGTCCCTCTTTCATTATGTCTCATGACTTTTATAGTGTGAGCCTATGGATAGGGGCTATTTTTAACCTCCTACATGAACAGTAATCTATTTAATGTCCCCACAAATCCAATAATTTTTCACACTACGGTTATATCCATATCAAAAGTTCATTTCAAAATCTTAAACAGAGCAGTTGTCAATGTCAAAAGTAGTTTCAATATAGTAAAACCTGTATTCTTGTAAAGTTATATTACCAGCTGATACCACACACACAGTAACACAGCAGAATCACAAACAGTCAGTAAATTCCTATTTCTATCACAAAAACTTTCATGGATTCAGAGTTCAGAATAAAAAGCGGACGGATCAAAAGAATATAGAACAGAGCAGGGAATTAAAATGAAAATTAAGAAGCCCATTATAGATTACATCCATCAATGGGCACATGCAAAAATGAGAATGTTCAGCAGAGAATACCAGGAACGTTTATTTCAAAACGGTTAAAAATATGAGGTTTAGATTGAAAACATTTTGTCACATAATAGATGCTTTGGGTACCAAATTCTGAAGCAGATGTTTTTCCAAATTTGAGGCTCATCCTTTTTATTTTTGGAAACAATAGTAATAATAAATAATAATAAACTTTATTAGCTGCCCCATAACAAATTGTTCTCTAGGTGGCTTACAGCAAAAGATTAAAACATATAATAAAAACACATAAAACATTAAATCTTGACAAAAAATGGTAAAAAGAAAATACAAACTATAATACAAAGCAGCTTAAACACTCATTTTAAAATTAGTTAAAAATCAGATCAAATCTGACAAGCCAAATTTAAAAGGCCGGTGTGAACAAAAAGATCTTTACCTAACATCTAAAAGAACAAAGTGATGAAGCCAGGCAAAACTAATGGGGGAGGCTATTCCATAAACAGGGTACAACCACTGAAAAAGCCCTCTCCCTGGTAGCCACCTGCCTCACCTCATTTGGCAGGGGCACTCAGAGGTGGGCCTCTGAAGATCTTAAGGTAAGGGTAGGGAAATATGGGGCAAGGTGCTTTCTCAGGTTTCCCAAGCCATTTAGGGCTTTAAAGGTTAAAAACCAGCACTTTGAACTGGGACCAGAAACGGACTGGGAGCCAGTGCAGCTGACGAAGCACTGGCGTAATGTGATCAAAACGTCCAGTCTAAGTTAATCTTGCAGCCCTATTTTGTACTAGCTGCAGTTTCCGGACTGTTTTCAAAGACAGCCCAACGTACAATGTATTGCAGTAATCTAAGCAAGAGGTTACCAGAGCATGAGTAACTGTGGCCAAGCTATCTCTCTATTAACAATAGTGTTAATGTTTGCCATGGAAGTCATAATTACATAAATAAGCAGAAAGAGTATGCACTATTACTAATTACTATTCATTTCCATGTTGTACTAAACAACGAACTACATTTTATGAACTCATTGACCTTAAAAAAATTCTCCAACAAGTAGAAATAGAGTCTTGGAAGTATGCTAACATTGCAGTAATTCCAAAACCGGATCAAGATTCAACGCAAGTCAAGAATTACAGGCCAATCTGATTGCAAAACTTAAAGCACTCATAAGGGATGAAAACTTGGAATGTTTCAAAGAAGATTGGGAGCCATTCTTATTTTACTTAAAGAACTATTTTTCCAATATGGACCTTTCATCAGGATTTGAAATTTAGTAACAGCAGCAGGTTGGGTAGGGTAAAATCGGGTTTGCAATGTGGAGTATATGTGTTTTGAATTATTATAGCAATGGTAGATTTGTATAGCTAATATGAACCGTGCAGACTGGTAAGCGGGAAGTCAACATTTACTTAATTAAATGTAATTGGATTGTTAAGATATTGTAAAAACCAATAAAAATTTTAAATGCGAAAAAAAGAATTACAGGCTAATCTCACTGTTAAATAATAATTATAAACTTTTTGCTGCCATTTTGGCAAGGAGAATGAAGGTTATACTAAGAGTTTTTATTCATGAAGATCAAGCAGGCTTTTTGCCAAAAAGGCAATTAAGAGACAATCTGAGAACAGTCCTGAATGTATTAGAGTATTATGAAAAACACAATGATAAACAGATAGCTATGATCTTTCTGGATGCAGAGAAAGCATTTGGCAATGTCTCCTGGCAGTTTATGTGGAGGCTCCTGGATGCAATGGGAGTTGGTAATAATTTTATTAGGGCCATTAAGACAATATATTTGGAGCAATATGCTAAAATTATTATAAATGGGGAACTATCAAATAATTGTAAAATACAAAAATGAACTAGACAAGCTTGTCCACTTTCTCCATTACTTTTTATATTAGTTCTGGAAGTGCTTTGTAGAAATATCAGAGAAGATGAACAAATACAAGGCCCAAAAGTAGGGAATCAGGAGTATAAACTTAGAGCCTTTGCGGATGATGTGGTGTTTTTTCTAGAAAATCCATTAGAGAAGATTGGAAGGCTCTTGGAAAAAATAGAACAATATGGCCAATTGGCTGAGTTTTATATAAATAAGAGTAAAACAAAGGTGTTGACAAAAAAAAAAAAAAAAAAGGACCAGAAATCCAATGATAGACTTTATGAAACAAGCGAATTGAAAGTGGAGAAGAAAATTTAATATTTGGACGTCTGGCTGACAAACAAAAATTCTTTTTTGTTTTCAAATAATTATATCACAATATGTAATACAGTAAAAATTGATTTGCAAAGATGGACTAGAATGAGCTTATCTTTAATGGGAAGAATTTCAGTTGTGAAGATGAATGTTTTACCTAAAATGTTGTTTCTTTTTCAGACTATTCCTATAATTAATATGTTAACCTGTTTCAAGCAATGGCAAAAGAACATAACTAAATTTGTTTGGCTAGGGAAAAGACCAAGAATTAAATTTAAAAATTTAACAAATGCTAAAGAAAGAGGTGGTCTTACTCTGCCGGATTTAAGGTTGTATTTTGATGCTGTTTGTTTGACATGGTTAAAGGAATGGATAACATTAAGATATTCCAGAATACTCAGTCTGGAAGGATTCGATAGAAGGTTTGGATGGCATTCATATCTGTGGTACGATAAAAGCAAAGTGCATAAAGATTTTCTTAATCACTATGTAAGACGGAGTCTAATAGGAGTGTGGGTAAAATACAAAAAATGGCTGGAATCTAAAACTCTATTATGGGTATCCCCGATTGAAGCTTTGGCATGTAAAGAGACAAATATGCAATCTGAATGGGGCACCTTAGTTATGTTTTCAAGAGAAGGGCTGTAAATTAAAAAACCTAATCGAAGTACAAAATTTGGTTAGTAACTGGTTTCAGTATCATCAGCTAAACGAAATTTATAAGGATCTTAAAGTTGGATTTGAGGATCAAATGTCGAGATTTGAGAAGCAGTTGTGTGAAAATGATGAAAAATTACTCTCTAAGATGTATAAGTTGTTGCTTTTGGGAGAAGACAAGAGACGAATGGTTAAAACGACTATGATAAAATGGGCTCAAGGTGCGGGTCATAATATAGATATGGCAGCTTGGGAAAATTATGGAAAACTGATTTAAAGTTCACTGCATTTAATACTTTAAAAGAAAATTATTATAAGATGATGTACAGATGGTATTTGACATCAAATAAATTAGTATTAATGTATAAAAATGTTTCAAAGAAATGTTGGAAACGTGGACAATGTGAAGGAACCTTTTTCCATATGTGGTGGTCATGCAGAAAGGCAAAGGCCTTTTGGGATATGATATATAATGAGCTGAAGAAATTTTTTTTAATGACATTTCCTAAGAGGCCAGAATCCTTCCTGCTGGGAATAACTCAAGGAGAGTTTCCAGAAGAAACTTAACATTTTTTATGTATGCAACCATGGTGGCTGGAATAGTATATGCGCAGACATGGAAAGACAATAAAATGCCCTCAAAAAGAAGACTGGTTGATAAAAAAATTTGGATTATGCTGAGATGGCAAAACTTACAGCACTTATAAGGGATGAAAACTTGGAATGTTTCAAAGAAGATTGGGAACCAGTCTTACTTTACTTAAAGAACTATTTGTCTAACATGGACCTTTCAGCAGGGTTTGAAATTTAGTAAAAACAGCAGGGTAGGGTAAAATCGAGTTGCACTGTGGAGTATATATGTTTTTGAATTACTATAGCAAAGGTTTATATGTATAGCTAACATGAACCACGCAGACTGGTAAGCGGGAAGTCAATATTTACTTAATTAAATGTAATTGGATTGTTAAGATATTGTAAAACCCAATAAAATATTAAAATGCGAAACAAGTAGAAATACCTGAATTAGAAAGGTTCTGTGGCTGATTTGTATTTTATTCAAATGTTTGCTCACATGCATAGGATTATACTTTCTCCCACTCTCCACACTTAAGTGGTAGGAGAAAATTAATTATAACATCCTAGTATTGAGGACCTTCAGGGAAACACATTTTCAGCCACACTACAGAAGCCCTGTGAATAAGAGCATATAAGGATTCACATGGCAGAGTCGTGTGAGCCTAGACAAACATTATAGTTCAAGCTGAATGAATCTAAAAATATAAGAGCCAAAATCATTTTGTTGCCAGCTATAATGTTGTTTACAGCAGCCTCGTGCACTGCTTTTTAAAAGCACACTTCCAAATGGAAAACAAATCTGTTTACCACTTTAGCAGATGGATTAACTAAGTTCAACTCTGAAGTTTCATGAACACACACAAACACAGATGAATTCATCGGATTACAACGTTCATCACTGGTGGTGTCCATGAATAGCACTAATTGGAAGTATGGTATAGAAATTGAATTAATAATAATAATAATAATAATAATAATAATAATAATAATAATAATAATAAAGGAATGTAAAAAACAAAACAAAAAAACCCACAGATTCAAACAGTAACATATTAGGATTCATATCTAACCTTTGGCTCAGTAAGTACATTAGAAGAACAGCCTCATGAAATAATATTATGCTAGTTCTTCAATATCCAAAGCACCTACAGTGTGACGTACCACTTAATATTTGTCTAAATAAAAATGATTCTTCTATATACAATTTCCTTTCCTTTTCAAAGCTAGATATATGTTTATTTCACTGAACTATTTTATAAACGTTTCTTCCTTGAAAATTCATATTGAGAAATTTAACCATCTCATCAAAATTATGATCAGCAGCTTAGCAGAATGAAAGCTCCTGCCTTAAAATTTAAAAAATGCCTCTAAGACAATTTGCAACAGCAGGTGTTGGATTTAAAGAAAGAAAATTCCATTAACAGCCAAGCTCCACTTATTCTATCGGTCCTCATCTTAAGAACTGAGATGTTCGTCAGAAAGTCAATTGGTTCACCGACTGAGGAACACGGTGGGCAGGAGAAAAGAGCTTCTTTATCAAACAGTAATTTTTGCCTGTCAAAATGTATAAATTTTGCCCTCAGCATCATGTCAAAGGGATCTAAGAAGCTTGCAGATCCACCTCAGCACCTCTAGAAACACCAAACAAGCCTTTCTACCATAGGATATTGGTTTTTTGTCCTTTTCTCAATTATTTGGAGGGCCATAGTTAGCATAACTTGGAAGCATCTGTCTGAAAAATCTTAAAGCAATTAAGTATTAAGCACTGCAATTTCTTCACAGAACAGCAAGCTGGTGGCTCTGGATGAGGAGAGACTTCCAATTAATCAGCAATACCTTCTTTAGCTTAAAAAAAAAAGAAACACTTAGTCAGGTCTTGCTTCTGCCTTGTTGTCTGGGATTCTTGTTGGAATGCTTGCAGACTTCTCTGGAGTGATGTAGTAAGTCTAGGGGCCAATAAGACCTTCTAAATTCTTACCAGAGAACCTAGGGAAGGGATATATCTATCTGTGCAGAACAAGATGGATTAACTGTATAGTTTCAGGATAAAGAGTGCCAGCTGAGGAGTGCCACCTCACAGGGTGGCTGTGAAGATAAACATAAGCAAGCATGTACACTGCTTTGGGCTCCTTGGAGGAAAAGAGAACAGAAATGTAGGATAACAAATATTGTGTCAGAAACAGATTGATTATTTTCTTCCTTTTGAAATGGAGGAGCAGTGGGCATTCTGTGAATAATTTGGATGGTTGATGGTACGGTGCTTTGCTTTCCCACTTGAATTTTGGAATTCAGGTTTGGAATGCAAATGTGTTAAACTGTGTATATTTGTACATAAAATGTATGTATTTTATGTTGTATGCATTTTATTTTATTTGAAATGTTAAGGGGCCCCCAACTCCGCACCCCGCTGGGGATAGCCCTACTGGCCATGCATATTCAGATATACTCAAGGATTAGCATTGACTTAATAAAGGGTGAGAGTGGCTTGCTCTGCACAGCTATTGTCAGGATGAGATAAGTATTGTAGAAGCATTTTGTACTCTGAAAGCACTATGGAAATATCTTAAATTATTTACTGCTGCTTTTCAGGCAAATCCTCCCAATGCATAATGACTAATGTGTAGGTTTATACTGCTGCCTTTTAGTGTGTTTTCTCCCTTTTCAAAATATCAAGGTTTCCCCCCTAAAATGACTTAATATCTTAGAATGAGAATGTGTGGGTTTTTTTGGTGCATAAAACTGTAATGAAGGAGGTGAGGTAAGGAGAGTGCGAATTGTATTAAATCCTAATTGGTGCTAGATAAATGACAGATAGCGGAGTTATCCAGGTTAATTATCTGTCAGTAATAGAAGACAGTCTTGCCTTACTTGGAATCATATGGGACTCAGACCTTATTTGGGGAGAAGGCTATACATTATTTTGAGACTTTGTCTTTCACTGGGGAGTGGCAACATTCTGTAGCTCCTGTTAGGAGCTTCTAGTATTATTTCTAAACCGCTTCTCCCCTGCCCCCAGTCCACTGGTGTTTTGGCACTGTATCAAAGCCCAAATGGATTTATTACACTCTTTGTTGCTTTTGGAGTGAAGCATGAAATGGACTACGAGCATGTTGCAGTCCTTCACTCTCTTTTTCTGGGTGTTCCTGACTGATGGAGGAGATATGTTGGCTGAAAGCTAGAAAGTGCACAGGTGACAAGTCTTTTCAGTAGTGGCCCTGGCAGTTAACGGTTTCTGGCCTTCACAGCATTGCTACTGAAAACTGTATTTTTAAAAATGCATTTTGAAAGGTGGCTCACCCCCATTGGCTGAAATACCTCCCAATAAAAAGTAGAAGCCTCCATTCTCCCCTGGTTTTTGATGGGAGAGAGGTTGACCTGGGACTTCTTGTTAGTGCATCAGGAAGGCTTCACAGCAGCCTCCACTCCCTCTCACTGCTGCCACCCGGCTCATGCAATCAAGTGAAGCACGTGATGTTTGAGCGAGCAAATCATATGCTCGCTAGTTCACCTGCTCCCTCCCACCCCGCCACGGGGAAGCCGGGAACAGTCTTAGGCCAGCCTCCGTGGAGGGAGGGAGGGAGGCTGTCACAGGCCGGCTGCACTCTTCCCCCACCCCACCACCGCAGCCACCCGCACCTTGGTGCACTCTCCCCTGACCTGCTGTCACCTGCACCTCAGCACACTGTCCCCCACCCTGCCGCCACTGCCACCTTGGCCAGTGTGTGCCTGTGGACTGCCTGCCCACCATGGGGCTGGGTGCGGATGGACCTGATGGCCAGCATGGTGCCATGGTTAGCAGGTTGGTCTAGTAGTGGAGAGGACAGAGCCAAATTCAGATCTCTATTCAATCATGTAACTCACTGGGTGACTGAGCTAGTCACTTATCTCTCAGCCTAACCTACATCACAGGGTTGTTGTGAAGATAAACATAACCATGTACACCGCTCTGGGCTCTTGGGAAGAAGAGCGGGATATAAATGTAAAAACAAACAAATGCAAGACACACCGCATATATGGTCAGATAGTTCATGCTGACTGGCCTAAAGGCTGGTCCACACTCCACCATTTTGCTTACTCACATTGCTGGCTTTAGTGGGGAGGCCTACCAGACAAAGCTTTTATTTTTAGACAAATATTTCTACTACCGCCCCAAGACTTTGTTTGAAGCAGTATAAAAATCCATTAAATAAATAAATAAATAAAATACTAGAAATATTTACACACCACTCTTAAACCAAAGTTCACAAGCGGTTTACACAGAAAAATACATAAATAAGACAGTTCCCTATCACCAAAAGGGGCACACAATCACAATCTAAAACAATTTTTTAAAGCCCCACTACCTATCGTGTATACAAAGACTGCATAAATCAGATAATTATGAAAAGTATGTACTGGTATTGTGTCTTTTTCACAATTAGTAGCCCGTCATACAAACAGCTATGAAGCAAAAAGTAACACATAAGTCTTTCAATATTAAAAGGTAAAGTGTGCTGTCAAGTTGATTTTGACTCCTGGCACCCACAGAGCTCTGTGGTTTTCTTTGGTAGAATACAGCAGGGGTTTACCATTCTGAGTAGTATGAGATGATGCCTTTCAGCATCTTCCTACATTGCTGCTGTGATATAGTACCTGCAGGGATTCAAACCAGCAACCTTCTGCTTGTTAGTCAAGCATTTCACCACTGCACCACTTTTAATAGTGCTTTCAATATTACTGTATAGTAATATTATTTAAGTGATGTGTAACAAAATACATCTGATCCAATACCAGTCAAATGACCGCTTTTCAAGGATAGACTAAACATTTAAAAGCATTAAACATAAAAAATGTTTAGACAGACTAAATGTTTAAACCAACAACAAAAAATTGGTTTTGGTTTTTTACAACAGATTTTTTGACAGTTGACCACAATACAGCTTGCTTTGGTTAGGGTTAAATGGATGGCAAACTGACAAAGTAGGGGGTGTTTGTGTGTGTTTTTAAATCCAAAAGGCTCTGGAAGCCAATAGCAAATCCTAACTGTATCTAATGTATTAAAGGCAAAATGGCCGACAGCAGAAAAAGCAATGCAAATTAGTTAGGAGAGTTGATTAATGAATGATGTTCTGCTTGAAGGATACTGTGTGCACTTTGTGTTCCTTTAGATGTCCAGTGTGGTCTCCTTTAAAAACCCGCGTGGTATACTGGTTAGAGTGCTGGACTACGACCGGGGAGACCGGAGTTCAAATCCCCATTCAGCCATGATACTTGCTGGGTGACTGTGGGCCAGTCACTTCTCTCTCAGCCTAACCTACTTCACAGGGTTGTTGTGAGGAGAAACTTAAGTATGTAGTACACCGCTCTGGGCTCCTTGGAGGAAGAGCGGGATATGAAATGTAAAAAATAAAATAATAATGTCCTTTCAATAATGTAGCTGAGATACCAAGATATATAGCCACCTAATGGCGTAGCGGGGAAGTAACCTGCCTAGCGAGCAAGAGGTTGCCGGTTCGAATCCTCGCTGGTATGTGTGGGGGATTCCATACCATACTATGAGAAACACCTATATCGGGCAGCAGCAATTTAGGAAGATGCTGAAAGGCATCACATCATACTGCACGGGAGATGGCAATGGTAAACCCCTCCTGTATTCTACCAAAGAAAACCACATGGCTCTGGGGTTGCCAGGAGTTGACACCGGCACAACTTTACTTTACCTTATCAAGATAAGTACTTGCTGATCAAAAGGCTTAAAGTCAGAACACCTAGTAAGAGCACCTCAAGCACTTGGTGATCTTGAGACACGCCCCAGCCCCTGCATTAACAGCAGACTTTTTATTAACCTTTTGGTGCTAGCTTGAACACTTCTCCTTCGGCTTTCTACTTTGGCTTTCTACTAGCTTTAGGATGGGTTTAAATAATTTTCATGAACCTTTTATTCTAGTTTGGCCTTCCAATCTTTGTAAAGTGTTTTTTAAAGTATTTTAATTGGTTTTAAATGTTTTTAATTGTTTTTGAATTGGTTTTAGATTGTTTTTAGCACTGTGTTTTGAATTGTGTGTTTTATGTCTTTTTAAAGTTGGAAGGTCTTTTTAAAATTGTTGTACACCGCCCAGAGCCTTTGGTTGCGGAGGCTTATAAATGTAAATAAATAAATAAATTGCAGCTTTCACCTTATTTCTTCTAGAATCTAGAGAGCTATGACAAGAAGCACCTGGGTTGAGTCCAAGTTCTCCTCTACCAGCTGGATATAATTTAAAGATGGCAATGTGAATCATCACTCTTGTAGCTAGTCCCTTGCCTCCATCTTCTGATCTAAGATACTATGCCCATGTAATTTACTCAATTGCATCATCTAAAAAACCTGTTCATCTAGGCAGCCAGCAATACAAGCACCAATACACAGGTATTATGTGCTGAATGAGTTTATCAGCAACACTGACCAGCCCATGAGGGATTGTGGAATATGGAGGAAGCATTGCTACTAGCAACTGGTAAAAAACCAACGACTTATCTTTTCTAGTTTTTCCCTCCTAGGATGAGAAGTTCCCCAGGTAATAACTAGTTTAATAAAGCTCTATAATGCCTTTTTGAAAGAAAGAAAAGGGAAGCTTACACATCTGCTTAAAGGCTTTGCAGGGCTGGCTCTAGGAGTTTTGGCACCATAGGTGAAATATGATTTTGCCCATCCATTCAGTATAGAGAAAAATGAGAAAGTCTAGACTGAAAACATTCCCCCCACCAAAAAACAACAAAAAGGTATTTCATGGATCAGTAAGAACACACATTTCCTTTTTTCTAACCAGTCAGTTCCATTCAGTTTACCTCCGTTTCAGTTCCTCCCACTCCGGCAGCTGGGCTTAGTTGGGACTAGACAACAGCAGCTTGCACAGCAGAACCAGTGTGTCACGTAGGAACACCCATGCAGGAGGAGGATCCTGGATGGATCTACACACAAGACAGTGTGTTGGTGCGATTGCAAGACAAGCAATCACACATGTGCATATATGAGAGAGAAGGGATTTAACGGCTTTGCTGAAGTCATATTGGCAGGAGGACTAGAGCTATTCACTTTGGCATGATAGTGCCAATGCCCCTTAATATTTAGCACCTAGGTCGCCTATATGGACAGGCTGGCCCTGGGACTTTGTATTGTTTCTTGAAATGCTGCAGGATTGTTGGGAGTCAAGCATGGAGATCAGATTTCCTATTTTCAAACTTCACTTTGTGTTTGTGAAGGTACTCTGAAGTCTGTGTGGGAAGGTAGAGGAGCTCCTGTGACTTAACTTCTTCTAGAGGACCACAGTCTTGCTAACTAGAGGAACAGTACCAACAAACTGGCCTCTTTCCTACATCAGTCTTTTCCAAATTCCTGTATTTGAACTCAAGCCTTGGGAATAAACACTGTGGCTATTAAATGGTTTGTATGGGTTAATTTCCTTCTTGGCTGCACTCTGTTCTGTTTAGAAGTCCTGGTGAACAGTCTTACATGCACAGTATTGGTTTAAACTTAATTTCACGGTGCCTTGCAATGATGATACTAATATGGTTTTTCTCCCAGGTTGAGGCACTAATAAAAGTGGACTCAGACTGAGCAGGCCAGACATTCAAATACTCCTACAGGACTGTCATATCTTTAGGCAAATGGATTTTTGGAATACCAGATTGGATACTGAGCAGCTCATCTGTAAGAGTCCTAGAACAAAGCAGGTGAAAAAAAAAAACCTATATTGAACATAAGAACATCTTTGCTGGCTCAGGCCTATCTAGTCCAACATCTGGTTTCCCACAGTGGCCCAGTCAGATGCCTCTGAGAAGCCCTCAGGGAAGAGGCATCTTGCCTCTGAGGCAAGAGGTGGCCTGTTGCCATCAGACTACTAGCCACTGATAGAATTGTCCTCCATGAATTTGTCTAAGTGCCTTTTAAAGTCATTCAAGCTAGTAGCCTCACATCCAATGGCAGAGAATTCCATAGATAAAATTATGTACTGTGTGAAAAAGTGCTACCTTTTGTTGGTCCTAAATTTCCTGGCAATCAGTTTCATGGGATGAACCCTGGTTCTAGTGATGTGAGAGACAGAAATATTTATCCCTGTCTACTCTTTGCTAAGGCAATGTGTGGCATGCTGTAGTGTATTGGAATGGGAGTGGCCTTTTAAAGGCACAGTGGTGCAGCGGGGATGATGGCAGAGATGGCAGCAAGGGCTGCTCCCACGGGCTGCCTGCCTCCCAAATGCCCTGAAAAACGGCCTTACCTGGCATTTGGGAGGAAGGTGGGCCCAAGGCAGGAACTCTCACCTCTATCTGGGTGGAGACAGTGGCGAGAGTGCCTTACTTGGGCCCACCTTCCTCCCAAATGCCAGATGGAGTTGCTTTTTGTGTTTCCGAGGCCCGAAATGGCCCGAAAACAGCCCAACCTGGCATTTGGGAGGAAAGCGAGCCAGAGGAAGGAGCTCTCGCTGCCATCTCTGTACTAGCACGCAGATGTTCTGTGTGGGTAGAGCTAGTAATTTTATAAACTTCTATCATGCTTCCTTGTAGTCACCTATTTTTCCAAACTAAAAAGCCCTAGATGCTGTAGCCTTGCCTCATAAGGAAGGTGCTCCAGGCCCCTGATCATCTTGGCTGGCTTCTGCACTTTTTCCAGTTCTACAATGACCTCCTTACAATATGGTGACCAGAACTATACACAATACTCCAAATGTGGCAGCACCATAAGTTTGTATAAGGGCATTATAATATTTGCATTTTTATTTTCAATCCCCGTCCCAATGATCCCTAGCATGGAATTTGCCTTATTCACAGCTGCTGTGCACTGAGTTGTTCACAGTGTATATGTGAAACTGGATCTTTTTGCCCCAATATGCATCACTTTAGCTTACATTGAACCACATTTGCCATTTTGTCACCCACTCACCCAGTCTGGAGAGATCCTCTTGGAGCTCATCACAATCTGTTGTGGAATTCACTACTCTAAGTAGTTTGGTGTCAAGTTTGGTGTCATCTGCAAATTTGGCCACTTTGCTGCTTACCCCAACTTCTAGATCATTTATGAACAAGTTAAAGAGCCCTGGACCTACAGATCCTTGGGGGACCCCATTTCTTACTTGCCTCCATTTAGAGAATGGTTTATTCCTACCCTCTGATTCCTATCCTTCAACCAGTTACCAATCCACACATGAACCTATACTTATCTCATGACTGCTATGTTTACTCAGGAGCCTTTGATGGGGAACTTGTCAAAATGTATTTGGAAATCCAAGCACACTATGTTAACCGGATCACATTTATCCACATGCCTGCTGCCACTGTCAAAAATCTCCAAAAGGTTAATGAGGCAAGACTTGCCTTTGCAGACGCCATGCTGGTTCTCCTTCAACAAGGCCTGTTCTTCTATATGTTTAACAATTTTGTCTTAAACAATTTTGTCCAGTTTTAGTTACTAGGTAGTTCTCCCCACCCTGGCACAATTTCTTCTGGCCAATTTATGTTCTAAAAAGAGATGAAAAGCCTTTTTTGAAAAATTAAAATGGGTAAGAAATAACACATAGAAGGCATTATGAGCTGGAGATTACTTTTCAATGACTGCTGGGGGAGGGAGAGACATAAAATTAGAATTAGCAGAACCCAGTAGGTGCTCCAACTCCCTCTGAAGCAGGTTTGCCACTGCCGGAGAGTCCAAAGATGGTGTTGGAGGCTTCAATGGTGAAAGTTGGGTAGGGGTCTGTGCAGGTGTCAAGCCCATAAAAATGACAATGGGCGATGGTGAAAGATGTAAAGTGGTCTTGGTGTTGTTGAGTGAAGCCGGGGCCAAAGAGGTAGAAGAAGGGACGGGTGCTGTCGACACCGACTAAAGATGTATAAATGTTGATGGCGTTGAGTGGTTCGAAGCAGGAGAAGTTGAGATTGAAAGAGCCAACGCTGGTGAATGTCCAGGGATGCCGACACCGGAGGAGCCAACGATTTCTCCAACTCAAGGATTTAGAAGAAAGGAAGGCATCCGGTCGCGCCATGGAAGGCAATGGAGTCTTGGTGGAAGAGGATGGAGTCGGAGGCTTCGGGGTTGAGTCTGGCTCAGAGCGCGACTTCGGTAAATCGGAGAGCGATGAAGCCAAAGCATGCTTCTTGCGCTTTTTGTGAGACTTTCCCGAGCTTGAACAGTGACCATGTTTGTGTTTCAGTGGGTGCTCTCAACCCCTTTCCTTTGGTTTCTGAAACTCAGCATTAGACGAGGCGGTGAACGCCAAGATGGTCAGTGCCGACAGCGTCGAGAGACTAGACGCCATGGTTTTTGGTGGCAATGGTGGGCTCAATCTCGGGGTCCCCGGACAGATAATATTCTCATATAAAGAGGCTTTCAACCGTAATGCCCTGCTCAAATGGGTCTTTTTCTTAAAAGACAAACAGACCTTGAGGGCACTTGTATTATGGCTATCCCCTAAGCATATGAAGCAGTCATTATGGCTGTCAGAAGAGGATATAGTGCCTCTACAAGTTTAAAACTTTTAGGAGTAGACATAGCCAAGCCCAGAAACTCTCAGAGGTCAGCCAGATCAGAAATTAAAAGCCAAGTTCAGAACACACAATCCAAATAATAGTCAAACACAGTCCAAGTCAAATATCCAAATAGAAAAAATAGAAAATTGTCTAAAATACGGTCCAGGTCTAAGTACAGGAGATCAGATAGAGAATCATCAGAAAAAACAGTCAAAGTCAAAACTAGAATAAATTACAAGATTCACTTTCTCACAGGAATGAGGGAACAGGAGCAGATTCTTCCAGAGGCAGCACAAGCGGCGGACAAGAAGGAACTGAAGAGGGAGGCACTCCACAGCAGGCTTTGTAGTCTCCAATATCACTATGCCTTAAAGGGCCAGAGAGTGCGTATACAGAGCTATAGATTCTTCCACGGGCCTCCTGCGCAGGCGCAGAAGACCCAGTTGTGAGGGACCATGGATCCCTCAGAGATAATTATGATTTCTCAGTTCACTAATGAAGCACTTTCATTAGTGCCTTAAGAGTATCTAAATAGTTGAGGTGTGCTGAGGTAAAGCTCTAACTCATAAAAGGCATTTTACCATAGGCATTAATATTTGCCAATTGTTTAAGTTTGACAGAAGTTATTATGCCACTAATGTAAAATATTGGCACAAAAGGCCTTACTATTCACAGATTTTTATTATCAAGAGGAGAACAAAATCACCACTAAAACTTCAATTTTACTTCTAAAACTTGCCAGTTAACTTTCAGAAACTGTGGCAGTCCATATAGCTTAAGACCCAATAGTAAAAATAATAGTGGAAGACGGACAAATTATCAGTGAATAAGATCTTTCCCATTCATGATTTCCTCTTCCCTAATCTAGAAGAAGTAGGAATGCCTTCTCCAATACTGCAACTCCTCACCACACCAGCAGAAGGCTGTGATATATACAAGCTGGGACTCAGACATCTTTGTTTAACAGAGTTCTAAAGTTATTTATAGAATTTTAACATAGAAAAATTAAAATATGGATAATAAAAGCAGCAAGACGTCAAGTGGGCAAGTTCAATAGAAAGCAAGTACTGTGTTGATCCCAACAGAACTTCCTAATTAACAGTTCTGTAAAAATCAAAATGCTTGCCTATTCCATCACCAATTTAAATTAGTCCAGTAAAAGTCCACCAACTTGTTAGCCCAGTATCATGCTCACTTACCTTTTATCTTGTATTTGAAAATACAAGGGCAGGGGGCAGGGAATGGTCTTAACATTCCTCTCAGAGATACAGACATGTAAGAATGAGCACAAGCCATATCAACATTCATTAGCTTGATGTATGGTACAAACATATCTAGAACAATGCCTTACCTTTACAAGATTCAAAATGATGATGGGGGAACCAAATCTCTGGAGCATTTGATCAAAGTGCAGTGCAGCTACATGCGCAAATGGGTCTGCTTGGTCCACTAGAAAAAGAGCAATTATTGTTTGGTTAATAATGTATAAAGAATTCTGTTATTAGGAGTCGTAGGACTAGGATCTTGTTATTAGACTCACAGATTCCCCAAGATTTAGCAGTCTTGCACCATAGCAAAATAGTACAAAGTTCTGATTCTACAGGACTGGCAATATTCTTCATCTCTCCATTAATCTTTGAAATCATGATTCCTGAGCTTTGACTGTTTTAAGGAATGTAACTAAAAACAGAATATAGAATTTGATGTTTCTGTTTGAAGGGAAAAAAACAGAAATGAACCTTTGCAAGGCTTACCAAGCCCTAGAAATCGCATTGAAAAGTCATTGCCAACAAAGGCACTACTGTGCTAACAGAATCTTTGTGATTCCATGCCTTTTGATCCACTATTCGATATAACACTGAAACCAAACCAAAGCATGGCATGCTATCACCACATTTTGCCTCCCTCACATAAGTGGCTGGCAGGGGACAGGACACGTATGGCACATGTTTGTTTTGCAGGTCACAAGAAAGCGTAAAGAGACATGAGCAGCCAGGCCTTTTATCGTCTAATTAGGTCCTTAGTAAATGTTTTATAAAACAATCCTAAGCAATATTCAGGAAGGAATAAGACAACTGCTTTTATTCTCCTGTGCAACTTTTTGATGAGTAAGAAAGACATACAAAGTGTTTTAACTCAATAATCTGTGTTTAACACATTACACTTTCCCATATTAACTGAAAGATCATGGCATACGGAATCTTCTAGATTTCTAATGTATGTTTTATCACTTTGTACTGTGTTTCCCACACTATGGGAAACACCTATATCGTGCAGCAGCAATATAGGAAGATGCTGAAAGGCATCATCTCATACTGTGCAGCTAGGTTGCAGGTAAACCCCTCCTGTATTCTACCAAAGAAAACCACATGGCTCTGTGGGTGCCAAGAGTTGAAATCGACTTGACGGCACACTTTAATTTTCCTGTAGCCTTGCAAAACTTTTCACCATTTGGTTGCTTAAGTATTATGCTTTAGATATAATTTTGCCAAATATCTATTTAATTTTATATTTTATTTCATAATTCTTTTTTCCAGTTATATTACTTACTCCCAGTGATTGTCATTAAGTTATTCATCCAGGTATTATGAACTTAGTAATAATTACTGACACATCAGAACCATTCTTAGCCAAACAAATGCTGAGTTTATATGCTGAACATGAATAGTTTTTCTAAATTCACATATTTCCCAATAAAAACGAAGAGTAACAGGAAAATGACAATGAAGAATGCTGTCTTGTACCCTGAATTTATGACTGCTTCACTAGAAGATAGACATTGCATATTAAAGTAATATGACAACATGATAGATGTCACCTAGCCCTTATGGTTTCCTGTCTATAAATTAAATTATGTATCTTATGTACCCATGAAAACTAAGTACCAAGTCATTCATATATCTCCCCTTCTTTTTGTCTGAGAAGATCACATGGTTATTTTTATCTTCACAACCACCCTGTGAGTTAGGCTAGGCTGAGAGATACAGGACTGGCCCAGAGTCACTCAGTGAGTTTCATGGTTGAATGGGGATTCGAACCCAGGTTTTCTCAGTCCTAGTCCAACACTCTAACCACTATGTTATGCTGGCTCTTTGATAATCAATTGATATCATTGATAATCAATACAGATCTTAGTAAGAAATATTTTTGCAAGAGTAGCCTATACTTTTCTACTGCTTTATTATGTGTTAAATACTAAAAGGCTTGTAGAGATTATCATTGTTAGGAACAAATTTCATCTTAGCACAATTCCAGCATCAGCCACACTCCTGCAGCAGTAGCAAACATGACACCTGTTCAAATGTTGGGGTGGGGTAGCGATTTTGCTTCAGGAAAGCTAACCTGATTATCTGTTAAGAAAAAAAAAAGATGTGTACTCCGTTGTTGGAAGGAAGGCGTGAAAGGAGTATTCAGTGCTCCCTAAGCTCAAATTTAGAAGATAAGCACAGTGAAGGGTGAGGAGTGGGCATATCTCATCAAATGATCTCACAACCACTACCCAACAAACGCCTATGATAATAGTAAGTGTCACGGTTGTGCAATCAACAGAAGCATCATTTACCTTGGCCAGCAACCAAAGTTTGCAGGCAAAAGCTTAGTTTGATCTGAAGCGACAACATGAAAAGCATGTGTTCCCTGTGTTAACAGGAGCTAGTGATTTGACACTACTCATCTGTACAAGCCCTAAGATAACATAATTAATATTCTCAACATACATGTAATTGGTGGCTTAGGCATCATAGTTGAAATATCCTGAGACCAATATAGAGGGACAGAGCCCCGCACTTGCACGTAAGATGAATAGCTCCCAGCAGAAAATGATATCACTGAAGCATCATAGAGTATTTGTTCAGTTTCTACTTCATTAGCTACATCTCCCTGTACCAAAAAAGCAAAGACAACACACTGTATATTATTTAACATTTTCAGATGTTTGCACGTAAGTTAAAATTGCACCATAACTTTATCTAATTATAGTAATAGTAGAGCTAAACAATGTATTTTTGTGTGTGCATATTATGGCACATATCATCTTATCTCAATCATAGTTTAGTGCCTGGCACTCCAGTCTTAAACATATCCACTTGAAAGAATATCCTATTAATTTCAGATTCCATCTACATAAGGACAGTTGCTTTGAACCAGAGACCCATGAGTTCAACAGAAGACTAATATGCAAGCTGCTGCTCTTGTAATTCCTTCAGAAAGGGATCCAAACAGGGTTCTGTATGTATTTCTCCATTGTTGGATGTGACCTTTCTTCTGGGAAACATCCCTGTTATGCACCTATGTATTTAAATCCACATGTGCATATCTAAATCCACACATATAGGTTGCTGGTGCTAAACTGAGGCAAGTCGTTATGGAAACTGTACATACTCATTTCACTTCTGGGTACAGAACGGATAGGCAAGTTAGTGTCCCTGAATCACTGGTCTCCCCATAAAAATGCAAAACTATCAACCCAATAATCACCTACAGTTTCCACTTGAGTATAAGAGCCCATGTTAAACCAAATTCCATAGCAGTTTGTCAGTCTATTTTAGAGAAACCCTGAATGTACAAAGAAACGTCTGCTATGCAAATATGCAAAAGTGTGATCATGAAATTTAAGTATAACTGTAGCAATATGTCACAGCCTGGAAGAGATATATCCAGTCAGTCAGTCACACTATTTTTTAGTATTTTATATAATTCTTAAGCACAGAAATTACTTGAATTTAAAACTAAAAAGTTATACACTTTCGATAATTCTTAAAAATAGATTTTTAACGTGTTCAAAATACTTGCTTTAACAGTCGTCAAAATGGTACAAAAGCATTTGTCAAAGAACTTGGTCCTGTTTTCCATAGCAAAAACATGTTCACACAATTCTCATACTCAGTGGGATAACCTATGATCTATTTTACCTCACAGTTTGCTCCTCTCTTTAGAAACCGTGTTCCAGCAAATTTACTTGATCTTCTAGCTATCAGAGTGACATATACTGGACGACCATAAATGAGAAGTTCTTGGAAGCCATGTTAAGGTTTATAGATTTATGTAATCCTATGCCAATTTCCCTTTAGCTTACCCTTAGTCGTAGCATATGCACGGACACACATCAGGTGTATTGTTCTCATAAAAAAGAAGAAATGAACAGTATGTTCTCACAATCTATCACTGTCATTTTAATCTTTCAAACTGAGCAAGACCGAAGTTCTATTTATCAACAACAATACATCTGGTTCTCCTCCTTGTCCAAAGCCCCTATAAACTGGCAGCTACTTTCATCATAATGGATTCTTTTCAGAAAAAGAAACAGAGAACAAGGATTTCTCCAAAGACACAACTGGAGTACATGCCAGAGAACCCATTACTTTTTCTGATATTTAGGGACAGCTTTCAAGTGTTACAGAATGCTGTCATGTGCAAGTAGGAGTGAAATAAGCACAGAGGGCCTGAAAGCACCTCAAGAAGGATTCCTACAAATTCATGAGCAGTGAGCCACGTCAAGTGATATTCACTTCAGTATTTCTTCTCAGAACTTCAAATACTTTGGAGATACCCAAAACTGACTGCTTTGAACCAGAATAAAAAGGTTGAATAAAAGGACAAATAAAATTATACAGGCAGTGGCTCGCATGCAGTGCAACCTTACAAGGCAAGGCAAGAACTCTGTCTTCACAAGGAGTCAGTCACAAGGAGCCAGCTCTGTCCTCACAAAGAGTCAGGTGCAAATGAGGGTTGGCTCACAGTGCTGAGTGGGCAGAGTGGGATGGGGATGCAATTTGCGCTTCTCTCATCTCCTTGCAAAAGTCCTTTCCTCTGTCAGGAATATGTCCCCAAGGGTCGTGTTTAATGGCTAATTGTGAGGATGGAGCTTTTGTTCTGCCCTTGTAAGGCTCTTACACAGATTTTGTGTGTGCATGTCTGGAAAGCTTCTGCGCTTAGATTGAGGAATGGATGCAAACTCTATTTACCGACAATTAAACAGCCTAACTAGAAATAATTGAGGCATGGATTTGACAGTCTATCCAATGTAGAGCCCTCCAATTATTGTGAGGATAACAACAGTGATCTGTCCATGTTCATACAAGGAAGTGCTTCAAGCACACAAAAGATTCATCTGAGAGAGAGAGCACAAACACACGCAGAATTTTACATAAAATGTGCACATAATGGGCAGAATGTGAAAAATAGGACCTTAGACTAAATTAATGTTCAGGAAGGAACGCAACTTGAAACTAAATGCATATTTATTATTATTATTATTATTATTATTATTACATTTATATCCCGCTCTTCCTCCAAGGAGCCCAGAGCGGTGTACTACATACTTGAGTTTCTCTTTCACAACAACCCTGTGAAGTAGGTTAGGCTGAGAGAGAAGTGACTGGCCCAGAGTCACCCAGCAAGTATCATGGCTGAATGGGGATTTGAACTCGGGTCTCCCCGGTCCTAGTCCAGCACTCTAACCACTACACTACACTATTTTGAATTGATTTGATCCAAGACTTTCCACAGGAGCAGTTTTGTGTTACTCTAAGGCTCAGAAACACATGTGCTTGATTTTAAAAAATATGTTTTATTCAGTAGCAAAGGTAGAAACACAAAAAATTCTCTGAATTGTCCCTAGTTAAAATTTCAGAGAAACCAGACTCACTTCTGAACATGGCCCTCTATATGCCAGTTCACTATCTTAACCACCTTTTAAATACTCATTCAAGGCCCTGCAGCAGTTAAAGGCTGGATCACTTCAATGCATGGCCATACCACTCATAAGAACCCATATTACCCTGCTAATGGAGCAAAGAGGCACCTTTTAAAAGGGGCAACTCGTATATTTAGCAGGGAGAGAGCAACTGCTGGAGGAGTCTGAACATCTGCCTCGCTCCTGCTTGCTGCGTGGCCCGAGAGACTTGGACAGGAATTATCCTTCTGGGACTGCAGAAGCTGAGCCTCTTAGGCCTTGCTACCTTCTTCCTACCTGAAGCCTGCAGGCTGCTCCTTTCCCTGGCTGAGTGGGTCATCGTGGCTAGCTGGGTGCTGCTGGTGAGAGTAGTGGGGATGTGGCTGGCCCAGCTATAAAGCCAGGGCTGGGGCAGTGGCACAGCCACTGACTGCGGCCAGGCTTTGGGGGTGGGACTGAAGGCTAGGGTGGGATGTTGGGCCTCTGGATCTATCCTCAATATATTGTTGTTTGTTTAAAGTTTTTTCCTTGAAATGGCTTAGCTTTTCAAGATTGTTAAATATATTGTTTCATTTTTATTGTGATTTTATTGTGACTGTATTGTGATTTTATTATGTCCTTACTGTGAGTTTGTTAAAAATCTTGTTAAGGTTTGTACACTGCCCAGAGTCGTCGTGAGTTGGGTGGTATATAAATGTAATATAACAACAACAACTGTCCCTACCCAACCCCAGCCCAGAGTTCCTTCAGTGGCTGTTGCTAGTGTCTATCTTGTTTCTTTTTAGATTGTGAGCCCACAATAAATTGTAGCTGGGGATGATGGGAGTTGAAGTTCAGCAGCATCTGGAGTACCACAGATTGGGAAACTCTGCTTTAGGGGAAGGGGACCATTTTATTTCTTATACTATGTAAAACCACATTTAAAGAAGTGTATAAATATTTGTAACAGTAATACTGAGTGAGGGGGAAAACAGAGTACTATTTTGGACAGACTGTTTTATAAGGGCTACAACTTCTGTAAAACTGTGACATGACAAAACCCTCCCTCTTGCTGCAATTCCCCAGGCAGGGAGTCAGTTCCCAAGCATGAACATGGATGTTTTCAGAGCTTGAGGGCATGGCTAAGCTTCAAAATCACCTGAGACTGTGCTAGGTAACTCACTCCCCGCTCAGAACTGCTGCAGCTGCCGCTGCAAGCTTAGGTGGGACAGGGTATCGGTAGGTGCCGGTACTGTGTACCGGTGCATACTGTCACCAAAAAACCCCCCCACTGATGCAGAGTATGAAATAAAAGCTCATGTCCTCGCTTCCAAGCTTTTAAATTCAAGAGATGCTTAAAATCCAGCTAGTTAATTTGTGAATCAGTAAAACTGGCACACCCATGTACTGCATATTAATGTTTATTTTTCTTTAAACAGCAATTTAGTTACCGTAACTAATATTCACATTTAACAATAAAAGGATACTCGACTGCCCACAAAATCCATGAATAATGTACAAGAGCCAATCTCGATGAACAGAAGTTTTGATTATATCCAGCAGTTTGCCGTTCCACACATATTTTCTATAAGGTTCACTGCAAACTCCAAATACACCTGAAAAATTATTGCAAATGAGAAATGAAACATTAACAATACAATGTATTTTCAATTTGGTTTTTAGAGACCTTAATTAGACTATTTATGTCCCATAACAAAGCACTAACTTAAGGGATGATTTATTTTCCTATATCAACCTACAATATGCATCACCATCACTGGATAGGGACAGATAGACCTGATACCAGAGTCTGGCCAATGCTGGAAACAGGATGTTTGACTAAATGGATCTGTGATTTGATCCAGTACAGTTCCTTCTTAGGGTTCCTACATTATACTGATGATGGCATGTGTACGCTCCTTGGAGGAAGGAAAGATTTCAATTTCCTAGAACTCAGTGGCCTTTAAGAAAGTCCCTTTGTACCAAGGTTCCTTCAAACAAAGTTGGAAGGGAAGTTAAACTCCCAGAATGATGGGAGTTCGACAGATTGCAGAGGTTAAGTGAGACTTAATGTAGTTACTATGCATGGTCCTACAAGATTCCTGGACATTATACAGGAGGATTGCTTCTAACTCATGACTGATCACATGATGATGGGATGCCTAATATGACTAACAGAATAGTCATACATTTACTTGAGTATCTTGTGGGGAAAGAGAGATAATCAGGGGGTGGGGGGTGGGAGGAGATACTAATAATAGTTTTAATCATTTTACATGCTTAATCCAAAAAGGAAAGAAACGAAGGCTTTGGCTTAAAATTCATGACTGTTCCCAGTCACAACAACTTTAACAAAATATAGAAGCTCTACATTTCCCCAATTAATATTTGCTACTGCTGAACAAACAGCAGTATCTATTAGCACTATTTATAAGCTACAAAATTTTCATGTATTAATTCAAATCTATTGAGTCTACATATTACTTGAATAATCAGGCACCAAAAAGATGTCAGCATGTCCAATTATCCTCTTGAGGTACAATTTAAGTTACCAAAATAAGTGATTCATCATTTATAGCAACTGTTTTGCTCAACAGCAACAACAAAAACCTAACCTCATGCTATACCCAGATGTAATTGGCACTTTATGTAATCTTTTATTAACTTGGGGCTGTTACAACACTGTATTGATCTACAAAAAGCTAGATGTTTCTGCAACTGAAATAATTCCAAATATATGTGATGTAGAATTGTTTAATCCAGGCCTACAAATAAGTGTATAAAAGTTTGGTTCAGGCTCCTAACAGAGCGTAGGGCCAGTAGGCCTGAACAAGTTTTTTCAAGGAACAAATACCAGAGCCTGACAGGAGATGATGTATGTAGCCAAGGTCCTGAGACAAATTCCCCACTCAGTAGACTGATAAGGAGTAGGGAGGGCAGATAGGCCAAACAGTAGCTCATGTCCAAGGCTAGTTGGACCTCATGAAAACATCTGTTTATTCACAAAGACATGTATTGTAGGATTTACTTGCTTTTTAAATCTATATAACCGGCAACTGCGTATGTTGGGCACACAGTGCTTATCAGACTTTTTGTATGACTATATTCTGTCTTCATGATCATGAATAAGAAGTTTTTTTGAGCACACACCACCTCGTTGAATTTGACTCAATTCTGTCAGGCAACGAGTTCTATTGCAGGAAGCTTGCCTAATCCTCTTTGGTTCAGTAAGACGCCCATTCTCTGTCAAATCTTGATGGAAGGATGAACGCAAGGGACTGAATTAAACAGGAGGGCAAGGTTCCAGAGGGTTTCCCCGCAACATATGGAAAGTTACTTATTTCTATTTAAGACATACTCATCACGATTTCTATTTAAAATTGCACTCAGCTACATGCAAGGTTATTTCTTTTAAACCATACTCACCACTTCTACCCTGCGCTGCAAGTCCCTCATCTTCAAAAATATCAAAGCTCTCCTGCCGAGTTCGAGTTGTTTCTGTCTTAAGCATTTCAAGAGGCATCCTCAGAACAGTAAGATTATACTGAAGAGAGTGGGACAGATCATAGCTGTAGCTGGGATCAAGATGAAAATATAAGTAATAGAACTAGAGATACACTTCAATGGAATGGTCACTTTAAATATGTGGTTTCCAAAGTGTGGATCAGGCTGCTTTGTGGTTTTGCAGGTTCTAAGCTTGCCCCTGTACCTTGTAAGAGGCCAGCTTAGAAGCCACAATACCAGAAAGCAGCCTGATTTTAGATTTGGCTAGGAAGTAGAATGCTAACCCAGTGTGGTATAGAGAGAACCAGCATGATATAGTGGACAAGACTTGGAACTATTGCTCAGTCATAACACAACCTGAATAACCTTGATCTTAGCCCAACCTCCTTATGGGGATAACCCCATGTATGCCACCTTGCACTCCTTGGATGAAGGATGAGATATACATGAAATAAATAATCCAACATTCCTGAAATTTTTTTTAATGATTAACCCAACTCTGCAGCAGTAATTCAAAAATACTGAGTGTTAAAAGAGACATGCTGGTTTTGGTGAGCCTTTACTTTCAATGACATATCTTTGTACTGTACAAGATATTAAGAGCTTACTGAGAAATTCCTCTCTATTCCGATAAACTGCTCGCCCACAACCCCCTTTATGACATTAGGTATACACAATGCCATGACTTGTTAGAGTTCAGACTGCCTTTATCACCACCAATACCTGCAGAGTGTGTTTCTTTCATCATCGTTAACTACAGGGTGCCCTCTCCCATACACTCAGGATTAAAGAGCAGTGACACTAGGGCAGAGGGAATCTTTCTTGGCAGGGGTAGGGAATCCCTACATAAATTCAATTAATGCCACAGGTGTGTCTGATATTTTTTGAGCCTCCAGGCGAAGTGCCATAACTTCCCCACACATCCTAGACAGCCCCCTCCTGCTCTGTGCCTATCTTAATCTTCTTGGGCCTCCCAGTTCAGGAGCTTTTCCCTTTAGGAAAATGTGTGAGACTCATGAAACACAGCTTCCATGGCCTTTCAGTCTGTCCTAGAAATCATGCTTTTGCAGAGATGCTGTTCCCTGCACCACTACTCCACCCCCTCTCCCAGGATGGTGGTGGAGTAAGAGGGAGTTCCTTAGTATCCCTTGATATGCCACACAAATCAGAGCAGCAACCTCATACACCAAAGGCCTGTAGTATCAAGGCAAGATTTTAGCAGCTTGCAAAAGAATCTGCAGATTGATCAGTGAAAAGTAACTGTAGCTAGAAGAAGCAGCCCCCACCTTTTCTACCCCACTCTAAAAAGACAGCAGTTTGCTCACCCTAATAGCCCAAAAGGATTTTGGCAGCAAAGTCTGAAGAAGACGAGAGAGTAAAAACCTGCTGCAGCAAGTTTGTCCTACAAATGAGCACAGTTGTGATGTCATAACTGCATCAGCCGATCAGGGTGTGTTTTTAGTCGCTCTCCAAGATTGCAGTTTTCAGCTAACTTTAAAGTACTCTTTTAAAAAGGAAAATTATAACTGCAGCACCCACACTTTTTTCTATAGGTATGGAATGAGTAAAAACAAGTTGCTTACCTGTAACACGCAATCTTTCTGGCGATCCATGTTCACTCACAACCTGGGTTCTGTACCTGTGCAGTAGCCCGCCATTGAAGAATTCCAAGCTCTTTGAGACGCTCTTCAGCTCTGCCGAATCGCACACGTGCGAGGCTGTTATTTTTGGCGGGAGAGCACCATTCTCTTCAGTTCCTGATATGCTACTGCAATGAGAGAAGAGGAATATCCGTAGAAAAAGGCAGGTAAGTCAGGCAAATCAGTACAGCTATGGCGGAATACTAGTAGTGGGGAGGCCAGGTGGCAGTTGTGAGTGTACACGGATCATCAGAAAGACCACCTGTTACAGGTAAGGAACCTGCTTATCTTTGAGGTGATCCATGTTCCCTCACAACCTGAGCAATGAGCTAGCTCACCAAAATGGAGATGGAAGCCAGGATTCTGTTCAGATTACTTTCTTGAGGACTGCCTAACCATAGTTGATCTTTGCCACTGAGCAGATGCCCATAGCGCAGTGCTTTACAAAAGTTAAGTGCAAAGACCATGTGGCTGCCTTGCAGATGTCCTTCATACGGATTCCAGACATGTGAGTCGCTGACGTGGCCATGGCCCGAATCGAGTGAGCCCTGATTGTTGAAGGGGGCTGAATCACCTGTTGGCAGTAACACATGAAAATGAGTTTGACAAGCTAATGGGAAAGTTGTTGGTGAGAAATAGGGTGCCCCTTGTTTTCCCCTTTGTATGAAATTTCTTGAACCTATGGAAGGGTTTTGTATGGTTCAGTTAGTAGAGCAGGGCTCTGCATCGACTTCTCCAGTAAGGAGGAAGGGTTCTGGAAGAAGGCAGGCAATATGATATCTGACCATACATCCCAGCCATGGTATCTTGCAGAAAGAGCTGCCAGATGTACCTTGAGAGAGGTGTTGGAGATACCAGAACACTTGAGGCCCATTAGGTAGAGAAGAATTTGTCGGATAGTAGCAGTGAAAAGATCAAAGCCTATAGCTTCAGCATGGGCAGAGAAATGCTTCCATTTACACATGTAGCTTCTGTGTGTAGTTTCTTTTTGCTCATTCAGTAGGACTGCATCTAATAATCGAACCTCCAGACAGCCAGATTTAACAGACGGAGATCAGGATGGGGGACATGACCTCCGTTCTAAAACCAAAGGTTCTGATGAAGTGGGAGGCGTTGGCAGATACCTTGCAACAGCCTGAAGATGATTGAAATCCACAGTTGCCACGGCCACCATGTGGTGAGAAGGAGGAAAGGTAAAAGAGATGCTCTGTCCACAGCATCTGAAAGGCATCCCCCACTGAGTTTAAACCCACTCCTGCAGGGCTGGGTTGACCTTCAGCAGGGCTGAGTTGAGCTTCTCATGCTCCTGCTGATGGGTCAAGCCTGATTCCTTGCCGAGGGAGTCTGCCAGAACGTTGTCCATGCCCTTGATATGAAGGGCAACTGGGTACACATGGTGGGCAACGCTCCAATCCCAAAGCTGTAGAGCCACACTGCACAGGGACCTGGAAACCATCCCACCCCAACAGTTCAGTTAAGCTATGGCAGCCATGTTGTCCAAGAGTACTTGGAGCATCTGCCCCCAGAGCAGAGGCAGAAAGGACTTCCGTGCTTGAAAAACAGCAAGGAGTTCAAGGAGATTGATTTGTAGAGATTGTTCTTGAGGGGTCCATGAGTGTGAAGGCCCCAGCAATGTGCTCCTCAACCTGTCAAGGAAGTATCTGCGGTTAGAGTCACTGAGAGCCATGGCATCTCAAAAGGGCATGCCTGTCGACAGAGTGTCCATTTTTGTCTACCAAAGCAGAGGTTTAAGGATGGAGGATGGAAGAACCAGCCACATGTTTTGGCTGTCAGAGTTTGATCTGAACACTGACAGAAACCGATTATGGAGCCTGCGCATGTGAAGCCTCACGTAAGGCACAGTTGCAATGCAAGAGGCTATGAGGCCTAGCAGCTTTTGAACTGACCATGTGCTCTGCTTTAGATTGAGAGAAAATTAGAAATCAAGTTTGATCAGAAGTTTTTTCTGTTTGGGAGGATAAGCACACCTTGTAGTGGAGACCAGAATTGCCCCAATGAACCATATGTGCCTGTGAGGCGTTAACACCGACTTCTTCATATTCACTGACATGCCTAGGTCTGCTAGGAGACTCAGTGTAAACTGAATGAAACAGACAAGAGTTTCCCTGTCATATGACATGAGAAGCCAATAATCTAAGAAAAGGGTAAATGGAGACCCCTTGAGTTCAGAGTTGTGCAATGATGGCACTGTCGCACTTGGTGAATACACAAGGGGCCATGGAGAGTTCAAAGGGAAGGCCCCGATACTGGTAGGCTTGTTGTCCTAGTGTGAAACACATGTATTTTATGTGGGCAGGATGTATCCCCGCATGGAAATACGCGTCTTTCAAATCTAGAGTCACAAACCAATTGTCCTCCATGAGCAAGGGGGAGGATAGTGTGCAAGGATAACATCCTGAACTTCCTGGTTTTTACATGTTTGTTCAGGCTGCAAAGGTCCATAATGGGCTGGAAGGCCTCCATCTCATTTTGGCACCTGGAAATACCTTGAATAGAAGCCCGCCACCTGGTCTTATAGGGGAATAGGCTCTATTGCACCCTTCTCCAGCAGGGAATGTACCTCTTCTGCTAAGGTAGGAGTTGAGTGGGTGTATTTCCCCCATAAATGTGGGGCAGCTTTTGAATCTGACTGGGGCAGAATGAGTTTTCCCAATTTGCCACTAAGAGCACAGTCCACCACCACTGAGTTAGGAGGCGGATGTTTAAAAAGGGGGCAATAGTCCTCCTGGATATGATAGAGGCTCTCAAGTAAGTAGATGTAGATGCAGCATGTGCACCCCAACAGATCTTTGCTGAATTAGACAAGCAACACTGGCAAGGCAGCAGACTGTGTGGCCAAAGTGGACATGATGGAATAATAAACCAGGTCTTTAACCTCTGGCGTTGGTGTCTTTAACTCCAGTTCCAAAGCTTTAGCCATTTCAGCAACTTGGACATGGTACGAGTAAGTCTCCTCTATTGGTGAACTTTAAGAAGGATTGGTAACAGTCTCATCAGGGAACGGATCAGAAGGGTTTTTTGTTTAGACCGAATCTCCTTCGGAGGAAGACTTGTACTCCCCTTCAGAAAGGTCACCATGCTCAAAGGACTTAGCAGGAGTAGATCATGCTGCCATCAACATTGATAAAGAAGAAGCGATAACTGAGGGTTTAAGATAAGATGTAGTAGTGGATGTTGAAGAAGAAGAGGTGACGACCAAGGACTTGGGAAGAAACAGAGTAGAAGTCAATGTCAAAAAAGGCGGCACAATGATAGTGGACTTGGGAAGACATGGGGTAAATGTTGATGCTGAAGTCAATCCTATATACAGGGTCAGAGACACCTGAATAGATGGACAAAGTCAACATGGATGAAGGTGAAAATCTTGACATTGACATGAGTAACCAAGAGGGCAAGGAAACCTGGGCAGATGATGGCGAAGGGGTGTGAGGTGAAGTCAAAGATGTCTACAAGTGGACGGTTTAGGTCTCGCCGACGTTGTCAAAGTAGACAAAAGTCTTGCAATGCTTAGGGCTCGGTGATCCCTGAAACCCACGCTTAGGTTTTTTATGGTGTTGATGCTGCACATCGGCATCAACTGCCATAGGCTTATTATTATTAATAATAATAATAATAATAATAATAATAATAATAATATGATTTCTATATCGCCCTTCCAAAAATGGCTCAGGGCGGTTTACACAGAGAAATAATAAATAAATAAGATGGACCCCTGTCCCCTGAGGACTCACAATCTAAAAGGAAGCATATGACAGACACCAGCAACAATCACTGGAGGTACTGTGCTGGGGATGGATAGGTCCAGTTACTCTCCCCCTGCTAAATAAAGAGAATCGCCACGTTAAAAGCTGCCGCTCAACGTGGGGCTGCCTTTGTACTTAGTTCGGAAACTTCAGTTAGTTCAAAATGCAGCAGCAAGGCTGGTCTCCGGGGCAACCCGGACAGACCATATTATGACTGTTGTGAAACAGCTGCACTGGCTGCCGATATGTTTCCGAGCAAAATACAAAGTGCTGGTTATTACCTTTAAAGCCCTGAACGACTTAGGTCCAGGTTACCTTAGAGAGCGCCTTCTTCGGTCTGATCCCCACCGCACGCTAAGATCATCTGAGGAGGTCCAGCTCCAGTTGCCACCAGCTCGTCTGGTGGAGACCCAGAGGCAGGCCTTCTCTGCAGCTGCTTCTGGACTGTGGAATGCGCTCCCTGCAGACATCCGTAATTTGAATTCTTTATCGGAATTTAGGAGAGCCCTAAAGACCTACCTGTTCGGCCTGGCCTTCCAGTGCTCTTAAATTGTTTTAAAGGGTCTTTGATGTTTGTGAACCGCCCTGAACTATTTTGTAAGGGTGGTCTAAAAATCGAACAAATAAATAATAAATAAATAAATAATAAAAGGTGCCTCTTTGCCAAGTTAGTAGGGGCTTCTTGAAAGCAGTTTCCTCATGGTCCTTGTGAAGAGCCTTAAGGGCAGAAGGTGGCGAAGAGGACACCGGAGCTGATGATGGTCTAGTGCCTGAAAGGTGACTTATGGAAGAAGATGACACTTTCAATTGCAAAGAGCGTAGGCTGATCAGTGTCAGTATTGATGGTCCTGGGTAGTTCGGCCTCGAACGTCGAAGTGTGGTCTTGTAAAGAGCAGCCCAAAGACTAAGCTCTTGACTCTTTTTAGTTTGGTGAGAGAAGACCAGACAGATTTGACAGGCCTCATTGTTGTGCTCTTTGCCCAAACAAATCAAACACTCTTTGTGTTTTTCAACAAGGATAAAGTACACTCGCAGGAGGTACACTTTTAAAATGTTATTTGAGTGTCCATTAGAGCGATAGGGATGAGACAAGGGGGATGAGACAAACAAAAAAACAGACCGATTTCAAAGCCAAAGAGACCATCAAGACAAGCTTCTATTTGAAGGATTTCCAGGTGAGCCCAGAATGTGAGGCAGAACAGTGAACAGAAAAACAGTCCAAGTCAAGCCAAAAATCACTAGAGGAACAAGCTGAAGGGATTAGCAGAAGAATAGTCAAAAACACAGTCCAAAGTCAAGCCCAAAAAAGCAAAAAGCAAAAAGCAAAGGAACGAGGAGAGCAGAGCAAACCCTTCCCGATCCGAGCAGCATGGTGGTTGAGAATGACACCCTTCTGCCACAAATAACAGTCACAGGCACAATTCAGCAGAGCCAAAGAGAGCCTCAAAGAGCTTGGAATTCTTCCATGGTGTGCTACTGCACAGGCACAGAACCCAGGTTGTGAGGGAACATGGATCACGTCAAAGATTAGTTGACAACACAATAAATTCTGAAATTTAGGAACAACCTTGCAACCAATGTAGTTAATAACAAATAGATATATTTTAGCAGGTCATTATTAAAATATTTGTTTCCTTCCTTTCCTGATCTAAAGGAAACACTTAAACCTAAACTTGACATTGTGACTTTGAGATCTATGAATACTAGTTTGAACTCTTGGAAGAAATAATGGAGAGGAAATGTAACATTTGTGTATCCTTCATTGACTAAAAACCAATGGCAACATCTTAATGAACTACATTTGGAATTAAACACATACCTGAAATAAAAGTTACTAGACAGGTCCACATTTTGAAAAATTCGATGATATCTAAACAAGGAAACACTGGTTAGTAAGGCAGTATTCTTACATAAAATGTTTCCTTGTCCCTAGCACCTGGGCCCTCCAACAACAATGAAATATGCTGTTGCTACAACAGACACATGTTGAAGCTTTTGTCTGATTGATGTTCTCATCTTGTTGAAATTCTTATTTATTTATATTGGTTTATGAGCTTAAAAATTATCTCCTAAAATGGCAGATTACGATATACCTTTTACATTCTCAACCCTTTGACATAGACATATACACCCTAGTAATAAAAGGCCTTGAAAAAGCAGCAGATACTAACACTTTTGCTAATGGCAAAAGCACCAGCATTATTATTATTATTATTACATTTATATCCCGCTCTTCCTCCAAAGAGCCCAGAGCGATGTACTACATACTTAAGTTTCTCTTTCACAACAACCCTGTGAAGTAGGCTAGGCTGAGAGAGAAGTGACTGGCCCAGAGTCACCCAGCTAGTATTATGGCTGAATGGGGATTTGAACTCGGGTCTCCCCGGTCCTAGTCCAGCACTCTAACCACTACACCACACTGGCTCTAAAGTACATGGCTAATATATTTTGGAGATGAGTACACAGAATTATTGCTGAAGCAAAGTACCACCTCTTTATCATTCCCAACAATGACATTTAAGTGTGTATTGCAGTCATCTGCCCCTGAGTTGCCTACAGCGGGAATGGCCAAATTCTGTATTCTACTCTTTGTCCATCAAATTAAAGTGTATTTTGTTACACAAACTGATCTCCTACCCTAAAGGTATTCAGGCTCTGAGTAGATGACAGCCAGGACCAACAGCCAAGATCAAAACCCAAAAAGAGAGATGCAACATACCATAATAGTTAGAATTTCCCCACTTTTAAGAAACATGTGACAGCATATTGTAACGTCACAACAGAAGAAGTTGCCCATAAGATGAATATCTATTATAGAAGTGTCCTGTCTACTTCCCAATCCAGAAATAGCAGAAATGATGCTAAGAGATGATGCTTTGATGTATAAAATAATGTGCAATGTAAACATAACTCAGATTAACATTTCCTCTCAAACATTCAGCCATGCTCTGTTGAACTGTTAGCACTTTTATTTTTAAAATTGGTGGCCTGCAAGTTATACCAGTTTAATTCTTTCAATGGTATCCTGAAATTCAGGGCCAGTCTTGCCATGATGCAAGGTGATGATGCAGGGCCAGTCTTGCAAAGAAAAGACGTGGTGATGGCCACTGGCTTGGATGGCTTTAAAGGAGGGTTAGTCAAATTAATGGAGGACAGTTCTATCAATGGCTAGTAGACCAATGGCTATAGGCCACTTCCAGCCTCATAGGAAAGATGCCTCTGAATAAAAGTTGCAGGGGAGTGTAGTGTATGAGGTAGACTCAGCTTAGATTGTATCAGCGACAGTCAGACCCTCACCTAAGATGGATACCAGGCCCGCTTACAGACCATGAGATTCTGCACGGCAGCTCTGAACTTTGGTCTCTGAGAATAGGGTGCTTATGCTGAAGGAATGCTGACAGAGAAGCTTTCTCTGGGAACAATGTGGCTGTGATGTTCTCACAGAAATGTTGATGAAGAAGCTTTTGAAACTCTGATCAAGATACTGTACCAAACTTAAAGGCCATTTGGGCTGGGTTCTGCAATATCAGCTGGGGTGGTGCAGTGGGGAAGCAACTTGCCTAGGGAGCAAGAGGCTGTTAATTTGAATCCCTGCTGGTGTGCTTCCCAGACTGTGCCTAGTAAATATATATTTGTAGGCACCTATATCGGGCAGCAGCGATACAGGAAGGTGCTGGAGGCGGATGCTCACTTCAGTGACAACGGCAAGGGCGGAGGAAGGCAATGGTAAACCACTCCTGTATTCTCCCAATAAAACCACATGGCTATGTGGTTGCCAGGAGTCGACACCGACTCATTGGCACAATCTTTCCTTTCCTGTAATAATAATGCTAATCAATGCAAATCTATATTATAACTTCAGCTATTAGAGATGATCGTCAATAAAGATCAATAAGGTTATTTTGCATCTCTTGTCTATCCTTACACTCTCTCTCACACACCCATACACACCCATCTCTCATCTTTGGAGCTGCAGAAATTGCTGTACTTTAGTTACTTAGAGAGAAACTCAGAGATAGCCAAATTCATGACATCTTAGCTGCAAGAAAATAGACAAAAGAGGCTGTATGAAGCTGGCATAAGTGATACTTTTTGCCAGAAGTGCACCTAGGTAATTTTGGAGCCTAGACCTGAAGGCCTTTGGAGACCACCCACCCCACTGCAAGTTAAGCATCATTTTTTCCACATGTAGGTTCTTGAGGACACAAAACCACACCATCCAGGACAGACTAAAGATAATTTGGGGGGCCCCAGGGGGTATGGAGGCCCTAGACTTCAGCCCTGAAGTCCAGGGGTAAGAACGCCTCTGCTTTTTGCAGTGATAAGACAGGTAAAGTTCTGTGTGAAAGGCCTTTTCTGAAGGGAGGGTCAGGAGCAGATTTTTCACTTAAACAGCATGAGCAAAATGGCTAAAAGCAGAGACACAGAGATTTTGGGGCAAAAGAATAGGAGAAGGGCTTTTGGTTGGGCTTCTGACTCTTTTGGATGGGCACTGCAATTATAATAAGGATAACTGAGTGTACCCATAGCAGAGTCTTCTGGCCCTTGGCAGTTAACAACATCCTCCAGGATCTAGAGTCTTACTTGCAGAGTGGCAGAAGGAGCTGTATGTTGACACAACACCAACCCACAGAAATAGCCCTTACTCAGTTTTGCAGTCTCTTTTGGTCTCTGGCAGTTGATGACATAGCCAATTTTTTGGTTGATGTAAACAAAAAAAGGTGATGAAAATGACCCTTTACCTTGCTTCATCAGGATGGGTCACTCGTACAGAGTCATTCGGAATGTAGATCATAGTTGTATCTTCTATTTTATATACTGCATGTCCTCCAATATCTGCCATCTTTCTTCTCTTTGTAATTAGCACAATGTAGTAACCTTCTAAAAATCTGACAAAACCTATAGGAAAAATAAATTACTTCATTAATTTTATCGTCTTTCAATTCAATACAATGCTAAAAGGCTAAAACCAAGTACAAACCCTTTCCAATGTTTCAGTTACTTATATAATACTTTCCAACAGTTTAGAAAGCTTGAGATGGAAAGACTGTCATTCATGAATGGATTTCCTGTATTTTACAGAATTTTGTTAAAGTAGCACGTATTTGTTTTTAAATTGTATACTAAATAATTAATAAACCTAAATTAAAAATGTGCTTTGCAAAATAGATGCTCACTGACATTTTTCTTTACAAAATTATTTATTGGATTCTAAAGGCATGTTTCATGAAGTGCGCAACCAGAGTCAACTAAGGAAACTCAAGTACTCTCCATCAGTGTCTAGCACTGCAATGTGACTGACTGCTCAGTGATTGTTTTTCTGCGCTTTGTCCTTGTTTCCACTTCGAAAAAATTTTCATCTCCACACGATTCAGAACCCCTGCCTAGCAGGTGAAAAGAAAATACTATAGCCAAACCAATAGCTTTAGGTTGTTTACTGAATAAGCCCCCCCCACCCCACCACTTTCTATACATATTTGACAGAGAGATCAGATGAAGTTTTCTCTCTTTGAATATTATTGCACATCACTGTTATCTTAACTACCCATCAATAGAGATTCTGACATTTGGTCTGCTGCTCCGATTCTGTGCAGGAATTATAGTTACTAACTGCACAAAATACATTCTGTCTACTATAATAATTGAGAGAGAGAGAGAGAGAGAGAGTTACATACACACACCCAAACATGTGTGTAGCATTAACAAGGACTAGAACCATCTGCTCCTATATGTACCACCCTGATTTTTAATCTTTTCAGAGGTCGCACTCAAGGTGTCATCTTCAAAAGTTAGATGGATGAAAACTGGAAATAAGACCTTTTCAGTGGTGTGGACCTTTTCAATGTACACTAGGTCACTGCTTACTTTGTTAGCCTTTAAGTGTCACATGAACTCTTTATTCTCAACTTTTAAGGATCAATGTATTTTAGGTCTACCTTGCTGCTGTTCTACTTTTATTGTTGTTGCTGCTGTAGTATTACAGCTGCCATTGTTTTTCAAGGTTTAATTTATGATTTTTAACTTCTGTTTTCAGCTGTCTTGGAAATGGTTATGCAAAAAGATGGGATAGCTGGGTTTTTTTAAAGCAAAGAAGAACAAATCATTTGCACTAGCAATTCATATATAGATGAGATATAGTATCCTATAACCATACATTATGAATGCCTTGCTGAGCTAGGCTCATCCTTCAGTTCTTTTCAACTTCTCCAAGACAAGAGTCACTGCTCTTGATGATAAAAGTGGCTGCCCTCATAGACATTTATCATATTTTTATACTGCCCAATATGTACATCTCTAGGTGGTGTACAAAGTTTAACACAATATAAAAAGTCACTGATCAAAATCCATGAAACACAATAAAAACAATCACATAAAACACTTATTAAAACAAATTATTATAATTAATTCTAATTAAAACCCTGCAAGAACAGGTGAGTCTTGAGGGTCTTCCTGAAAACAAACAGAGAAGGAGATGCTATTATTACTACTTAAAATCTCATGACAACAATCCAAAACAAACTTAAAATGCAGTTAAAGCAATGACCTTAACAGTGCTCAGCTGTGTATTGGACTGTGAATCATATCTTGAAGACCAAGATAACCAGGCCACAGTGGAGAGGGAGAGAAGTTCTGAGGTGAAAGAAGGTCATTTGCATACACCTAATGCTTTTCAAAGTAAATGGAAGATTAAAGCTACCAATGAAGTCCAACAGACCTGTGAGAGGTTGCTTCATATCTTATGACAATCACATGAATGTTTCTGAAAGGCAGCAACTCCACAAAAGGGCTATAACATTTGAGAACTGTTCTGGGCACAGCCATGTGGCTACCAAAAAAAGATGATGTCTCTCTTCTGGCAGCCTGTGTGTGTGTGTGTGTGTGTGTCAGCTGCCTTCCCCGCCTCAGAATACCCCAAAATGATGTTGTATCCTGGGCATTTGGGGTGTGTGTGTGTGTGTGTGTGTGTGTGTGTGTGTGTGTGTGTGTGTGTAGAATGGTCATGTTCATCTATCGAAGACTTCTGCTGGTGGTGGTATCAGAAAGAATCATGCTGCTGTCACTGCATCGTTATCACCCCACCACACACACACACACACACACACACACACACACACACACACACACACACACACTTACTTTCAGCACCTCACTTTCATTCACTGGCCCAATTTCACCTGAACTTGAAATTTCTCTTAGGGGCTGTTTATGCGTTATAAGTCACCTCCATCTGTAACATCTTGATAGAATTCTAACTTTTGTAAGTTAGCAGATTTCCAAAAAGCAATAAGTAATTAAGTACAATGCCTTACCTACTATACCAAAAGCAGAGACTGCCCGTGATAATCCAGAGGAACCCTTCTGTCCCATTTTTGTCCTGTTGCCCAGATCTAAGCGGCCAAGCAGCTCTCTCACCTCTTGCTGAGTATAAACATGCTTAAAAATGAAAAAGGGCAATCAACATCTGAAAATTTAGGGCTCCTTAAAAATTGCATAGTACAATTGCATACAGAGGCCATAGAATGGACTATTCCACATCTTGGTAGATAAATGTATTACTATTCATCTTCATACACATTTTAAAGAGCACCAAAGCATAACTTAGGTGCTGCAAGGTACAGATGTGCACAAAACTGGCCTGGCCAGGCCAGTTCAGTTCGAATCTGGGCCGGATTCAAATTGACCTGGCCTGACTTGGTTTTGGCACCGGTCAAACTGGACCCAACTGCCGAACCACATGAAACCGGCTCAGAGCTCTACTGGTAAAGAGGAATCCAGAGAGGATTCCCCTTTATCAGTAAAGGGGTAGGGCTGGTGGGCTTCCTAAGCCTAGAGGAGGTGGGAGATGAGTAATTCATTACTTATAGTGCAAGCCATGGCTGCAGCGGGGACTCCACATCCCCGGGCCTCCCTCAGAATAGCCCGGGCCTCTGTACACATGTGGGTGCCATTTGCATGACCACTCAGATTGCATAGTCACACAAATGGCCTCTGGACATGCACTAAAATGGCTCCCACACATGTGCCGAGGCCAAAACCGGGCCAAAGGCCTGAACTGGGCCACCATCAGCCCAGGATACTCTGGGGGAGTTGGCCAGTGGGGGTAGCTGTGGCCCCCCGCCCCCCATGGCTGCCACTGCTTGCACTGTAAGTAAGAAATTACTCCCCTCCTGCCCCATTTGTTTAGGAAAGCCTCCCCTGCCCTGCCCCTTTATTTATAAACCAGATTTACCTTTATTGGTATACTGGATTCCCCTTTACCAGTAGAGCTCAGAGCCAGCTCAGTTTGAACCAGGCTCGGTTTGAACTGGGACTGGCTGAGGCCAGTCTGGTTCAGCATGAAGCCAGCTCAAACTGAGCCAGCTTGCACACTTCTACCGTGAGATGCACAACCATGAAGTGGGTCAGGTTTAAAATGGGGATTAAAGTGTTGCTTAAGCCCACAGTCCATGGTGTTTTAGGTCTTCTCCACATGCTTTAGACAAAATTATCTCAAAATTCAGATTGAAATAATCACATAAAGTTTAACTCTAACATAGGACAGACTAAAGAATTTGCTTACAATTCATCCCAATAATATTACAAATTTAAGCATGTTGATATACATTGTAATCTGTCGATATTGACAAACAACCAGCACCTTGAGATCTACAATGAATATTCAGGGAATAAAGTTTAAATGCTGTGAAAGAGGGAATAAAAAATCCATTTTATTCAAAGTCTTGATCCTAGTTGGCAACAAAGGTTGACACTTTATCAAAGCACTGATTGAACAGGAGAAGTACCAGTGCTTCACAGAATTTCAGTTAAGTACAGCTAACTCAGCTGCACTGCTGGCTCAGTAGTGGGGACAAATGTCAATGACCACTCTTTCCCCATGAAGCGCCCTGTGCAACCCAAAAATATGCCCCTGCGGGTTGCGCAACCTTCAGGAGCATATTTCTGGGCAACACGGAGGATTTCTAGGGGAGAGGAAAGTTGTCCAAATCCACCCCCTTAGACCAGTGCTTCTACCATTGCATCAGTGCTTTGTTAGTCAGGATGGCAGCAATCATAGGACTCCAGCAACTGTAGCTCGCATTCAGGTAGTGATACATTTCTTCAGCTTTTCACTGGGAACTATTGCACATGTAGGGTAGGCCTCAGTTCCCCAGTGATTGCACCAAGTCTTCTTGCTCATTTGAAAGGGTCTCTACTCATATCAGTTGGGCTGAAGAGACCCCACAGTCTTCACAAATATTTAAGTAAATTCCATTCCCTCTATCTGTTCCCCCACCCCCACTCAGAAAAACAATTTAACTGTCATCCCACCTTGAAATTTTCACCCTCAGCATCTTCTCTTGGACAAAAACCTATGCAAATTAGCTTGCTGGTTGCTTTGATTTGCTCACAAGAAAAAGCAGGATATACATTCTTTAAATAAATACCTATCCACTGATGCAATTTGATACAGTCCCTGGGACAAATGATCAATGTACAGATATACCTCTTACATGCACTCTTGCCTACACTTTGGGGTCTGACTCCTCTGTAAAATTTACTTCAATTGGAGTCAGGGAGTTGAAAAATAAAATGGATTCAATTCTGGTTTGGGTTCATTAGTATTCTTAAATTCTCCAGTTCAGTTCTGTTTCAGATAATGACTGTTCAGAAAGTGACTTTTAAAAAGCGATTTAGTAATCAGTTCAGTCATTTTGAAGCAGTGTAGATATATTTCATGCAGAATATTATAAACTTAATTCTATACAATAGCTATTTCACTTGAGAACAAATAGTTTTAATTTTTGAATTTGGAAGGGTTTTACAAACAAAATACACACAACAAAACAAAAACATTAATCATACAATGGAAAACTGAATGCTTAAGTTGTTATTGAACAACTTATTTTGAACCAATTTCCACTTCTTGTATTTAGGGCTTCAGTTTCAAATTTATTTCAAGGCAACTAAGAGATCTTAGATTCAGGCTCAGTTCTGAGTTCACTATAAGTCTCTCTGAACCAGCTTTTGGGTTCAGATTTGGTTTGACTCCTTTATAGGCATGCTTGCAGAACTGAAATAAGTATAGGAATTATGAATCAAAATGATTATTTTTCAAGAAGAATCCTCAAACAAGGTGCTAGACCTTTGCATTCCAGAAAATGGATTCAGATTGCAAATTGCATCACCACATTCTCAGCGTAAGACTTCCACAGGAAATCATTCCAAACACTTTCATGGCAACAACCAGAAGAAACCCACTCAAATTCTCTGTAAATCTTGATCACACAGAGGGACCTCTCAATGGGTAGCTGCAGGCTACCATTTTACTACACATTCCATTACATCCAAAATTTAGTAAAAATTTACCTTACTACGTGACAGGCAGAACTATGGAATGGGCTCGCAATTAAGAGTGAAGGCAGAAGGCCCCAAAAGTCCATGGTTCTCATAGTCACTTCACTTGATGAATAAGCAAAGAAAGCAGCAACATGTTTCAACCATTTCCCAAATTTCCATAGTAATGTGGGGGAAATTTCCATTTTAAAAAATTCACTGGCCAGCATCCAGACTAGGACTGCATACATACATTGGAGAGGAGAGCTGGTCTTATGGTAGCAAGCATGACTTGTCCCCTTAGCTAAGCAGGGTCAGCCCTGATTGCGTATGAATGGGAGACTAGAAGTGTGAGCACTGTGAGATATTTCCCTCAGGGGATGGAGCCGCTCTGGGAAGAGCAGAAGGTTTCAAGTTCCCTCCTTGGCTTCTCCAAGATAGGGCAGAGAGAGGTTCCTGCCTGCAACCTTTTAGAAGCCGCTGGCAGTCTGTGAAGACAATACTGAGCTAGATAGACCAATGGTCTGACTCTGTATATAGCAGTTTCCTATGTTCCTGCATGCAACAATACAGATTCCAGATCACTGCTGTGCTGTTGCTTGAGTGAGGGAAGGAGCACTTTTTCGCCAATCTCCCCTTCCCTCTGAAGCCCACTGTACATCACCAAAATATGTCCCTGAGGGTCATGCAACCTTCAGGGACATATTTTGGTGATGCTCAAGTATCAGCACAATGGTAGTCCAGCACTCACATGGCTGTATGTGTGAAATACTAATCTGGATATAGGTCACAGTTTCATAAAATTCATTAATAACAATGAATGGCTACTACTGCAATATTAGGCAAAATTGGCAATTTCAAATTTGTAATTAATGTTTTTCAAGTGTTCACACCAAATCATTTTAATGTTTTACATTTGGTTGGTTGTGTTTTTAAACTTTGGTATATTATGTAAACCATCCAGAGATGGTTTTTATTGGGCAAAACAGAAATATGCAAAAACAAACAGGAAGTGGGCAAGATAGTACATATATGTTTTATAGACAGAGCATTTGAATTAAAAAAAATAGACCTGCAAGTTTGAATTTCTAACAAATGAATAATCTGCCCAGTGCTGCACAGAAGGTGCAGATGAACAAAAATTGCATGGGAATTTTTTTTGAGAATTTTTTTCTGTTCAAAATTTTCCAGAAAATCCACATCTCTGAGTGTAGAAGATGGAATTTATGACTCAGCAAGTCCAGAAAGTTCCAGTACAGTACACTGATATAACATAAGTGAAACAAGTATTCTGGAAAACAACTTGCTAAAAGAAAGGGGTTTTGAGTACCATGAATCCCATTTTAATTCAAAATACTAAAATATTTTATTATTCCCAGACACTGTTTTTTTCACAATGCCACAGACTGTGAAGTACTTACCCTGTCATCAATGACAACTAAATCCTTTGGTTCTGTGCGATCAATTTTCAAGACACGATATTTGGTTTCTGCATGATTGCTTCCAACAAGAAAATACCGCTGGGATAAAATAAAGAGAGAGAGAGAATGAATGTATATAAGAGAAGCCAATACAACCTTTAGCAACACAACTATCGACATACCAATGAAATTGCAGATTCAACTAAAGGCAGAATCAAACTATTTGGGAGAAAATAAAAAGAAATAGGATGATGTTCTAGGCCCCAAGGTTTTCAGTACATTACAGATAGATTGTTTCTCCAGCCTTGCGGGCTCTACAGATCCTGTATTCCCATTTGTAAAGCCCAAGAGAAATTCACCCAATTTTATACACCATATACATGGCACCATCTGCTGTGAAACTCCTTTTTGAGGGAAACCCACCTGATCAGCAACTTAACCCTTTTAGAATATCATCAATAACCTTTTATTCTAACAAAATCTTTACACTGATTAGCCTATGGTTTTTATAGTTTTCTCACTGGCTTTTGTTTATTTTAATTGATGTTTTAATTATTAAGAACAGCAGCATTTTAATCTTTTTGTAAGGTGCTTAACCAAACTATGACAGCAAATTTGGAGAACGACACAGTGACCAACAGAGTGGAAGGGGTCAGTCTACATACCCATACCATAGAAAGGAGACTTAACAGATTGCACAAACCATCACACAATATCCTTAATTTCACATGCGAGCAAAATAATGCTCAGGATTATCCAACGCAGATTAGAGCCCTACGTGGAAAGGGAAATGCCGGATGTTCAAGCTGGTTTCAGAAAAGGCTGAGGAACAAGAGACATTATTGCTGATGCACGGTGGATAATTGAGAAAGCCAAATAATACCAGAAAGAACTCAATATGTGCTTTATTGACTACAGAAAAGCCTTCGATTACGTTGACCATGTCAAGTTGTAGAATATCCTTAGGAAAATGGGTGTCCCAGAGCATCTCATTGTTCTCATAAGAAACCTATACAAGCACAGGAAGCCACAGTCCTGACGGAACACGGTGAAACAGACTGGTTCCAGATTGGCGGAGGTGTAAAATAAGGCTGTATATTTTCTCCTTATCTATTCAATTTCTATGCTGAACATATACTGAGAGCAGCTGGATTGGAAGAAGATGAGCGTGGTTTTAAAGTTGGAGGAAGAAACATCAATAACTTGCGCTACGCTGATGACACTGCTTTGATAGCTGAGAATGCAGATGCTCTGCAAGCTCTAGTAATGAAAGTCAAGAAGCACGGTAAAAAAAATGGTGTCGATGACTAAATGTAAAGAAGATTAAACTAATGATAAACGGGCACAGCAAACAGCCTCAGAATTGATAATGAAGACACTGGAGTGCTGGAGAGTTCTGCCTTTTAGGATCGACCATCAACAGTAAAGGATCTAGGAGTCAAGAAATACGTCACAGACTACCACTTGGTAGGGTTGCAATGAAGGCCTTGGAAAGGATATTTCAATGCCATGACGTGTCTATACCTACAGAGAAGAGATTTTACAAAATATGAAACTATTGCAGAAACAAATAGATTTAATGGATGCCAAAGAGACTTACAAAAAATGAACTTTACGAAACAGAAATATTATAAGAAAGGTAATAAAGCAGAAAAATTACTGGCATATCAATTGAGAAGAGAGCAAAAGAAGAGGACTATTACTTCAATATGGAATGGCAAGGAACTTGTCTCGACCACGGATGAGATGACGGAACAATTTGTGAAGTACTACTCTTGTTTATATAAAACTAAATCCCCAAATAAGGACAAGATTAAGCAATATTTAGATACTTCACAAGTTAAAGATTTTACAGAGCAACAAAGAGATGTTAAATAAACTGATCATAGAGGAGGAAACTAGAGAGGCAATACAAAGAACACATTTGAATAAGTCGCCAGGTCCAGATGGATTTTCGGCCTTGTACTAAAAGTTTTTCAAGATATACTGGTTAAACCATTAACTCAGACAATGAATGAAATACAACATTGTCACAGTATACCTGCCAAGTGGCAAGAAGTTTATATTATACTGATCTTTAAAGAAGCACAGGACCCAACATGTCCGGAATCTTATAAGCCTATCTCATTATTGAATGTGGATTACAAACTGTTTGCAGCTGTTTTGGCGACAAGACTGAAGAGATTTTTAGCAGATATAATACATTTTGACCAGACCAGATTTGTTCCAAAGAGACATGTGAAAGATAATTTAACACTCATTGAAATTCGACACTCGTTGAAAGTGTCGACTCAATGTGTGGCAGCTGTGAAAAAGGCCAATTCCATGCTAGGGATCATTAGGAAGGGGATTGAAAATAAAATGGCTAACATTATAATGCCCTTATACAAAACTATGGTGCGACCACACTTGGAGTACTGCGTACAATTCTGGTCACCACATCTTAAAAAGGACATTGTAGAACTGGAAAAGGTACAGAAGAGGGCAACCAAGATGATCAAGGGCCTAGAGCACCTTTCTTATGAGGAAAGACTACAACACCTGGGGCTTTTTAGTTTAGAAAAAAGACGACTGTGGGGAGACATGATAGAGGTCTATAAAATCATGCATGGTGTGGAGAAAGTGGAGAGAGAGAGATTCTTTTCCCTCTCACACAACACTAGAACCAGGGGTCACTCCATGAAATTGATTGCCAGGAGGTCTAGGACCAACAAACGGAAGTACTTTTTCACACAACACGGGATCCACTTGTGGAACTCTCTGCCACAGGATGTGGTGACAGCCAACAGCCTGGATGGCTTTAAAAGGGGTTTGGATGACTTCATGGAGGAGAGATCTATCAATGGCTACCAGTCGGAGGGCTGTGGGCCACCTCCAGCCTCAAAGGCAGGATGCCTCTGAGTACCAGTTGTAGGGGAGTAATGGCAGGAGAGAGGGCACGCCCTCAACTCCTGCCTGTGGCTTCCAGCGGCATCTGGTGGGCCACTGTGCAAAACAGGATGCTGGACTAGATGGGCCTTCGGCCTGATCCAGCAGGGCTGTTCTTATGTTCCTAAGATATATTTTGAATGCCATTGAGAACATTATCATAAAGGGGAAGGAAACAGTGATGGTCTTTCTTGATGTTGAAAAGACTTTTGACAATTTGGAAAGGCAATTCATGCTTATTGTGCTGGAAAAGATGAATTGCGGGCCGAATTTTATTTCTTGGATTCAAAGTATCTATCTGGAGCAGAAAGCGAAAGTAATAGTGAATGACGTAATATCAAGGACTTGTTTTGTTACAGAAGGTACAACACAGGGATGCCCACTTTCACCTTTATTGTTATTCTGGCTCTGGAACAATTGGCATGGGAGATATGGCAGGAAGAAAGAATACCAGGAATTAAGATGGCCAGGCAAGAACGTAAGATAAAGCTATATGCGGATGATGTAGTATTAACTATTACCAAACCAAAGATCTCGCTGGACTATGTAATGGAGAAAACCCAACAATATGGGAAGGTTTCTGGATACAAACTGAACAATAGTAAGACGTAGATGGTAACATGGTATATTAAAGAAGAGGAATTGAAAGAATTGGAAGAAAGAACAGGATTTCAGTCCAGTATTAAACCAGTAAAATATTTAGGGATTAATGTAACAGCAACAAACAAAGACTTGTTCAAAAATAATTATTTACTGGTATGGAAGAAAATACTGGCTGATCTGAACAGATGGCAAAAATTAAATCTTTAATGGCTAGGCAGAATTTCAGTGATTAAAAATGAATGTCTTGCCTAGAATTAATTTTTTATTTCAAATGCTACCAATAAGAATTGAAGAGAAGTCTTTAAACAAATGGCAAAGACAGGTGAACTCTTATTTGGGTGAATAAAAAGCCCAGAGTGAAATTTAAGATTATGCAAGATGCAAAAGAATGTGGAGATTTAGCCACCCCACCCCAAACTTGAAACCGTATTACCATGCCAGTTGTTCAACATGGATTGCAGAGTGGAGCAAAGCCCCATATGGATGGGTTACAAAGGATCAGATATGACTAATGGTCTACATAGATATTTGTGGACAGAGGTCAAGAAAGTGGATGTAGAAATTAAAAATCATTCCATTAGGCACAGCCTATTAAAGATATGGGGCAAGTATAAACAAAGGATAAGTCCAGCACTGTCACCTATAGCCTCGATATCGAATATGTATTTCCATGGAGAAGAACATGCAAAACAATTTGATCAATGGAGAACATACAATTTGCAAAGTTTTATGACAGGAATATCAGAAGTGAAATCCATTCAATGTCTAAGTCAAGAGTGTGATGAACATCCTTCCTGGCTATTGTACTCACAGATTGACAGTATAATTAAAGAAGTACGGAAGCAAGGTGGAAAATTGAGAGACTTGACAAAATTTGAAACTCTAATAACAAAGAACTCAGAGCATTTGTTGGGTCGTATTCACAAATTACTACTGAAATACAACTCAGAATCAGAACAGGTGGAAGACTGTATGATAAAATGGATGCAGAATTTTAACAGAACAATAGAGATGCAACAGTGGAAATTTCAATGGAAGGTGAACAATTTTTTTTTTACAGTGAATAGTACCTTGAGGGAAAACTGGCATAAAATGTACCGACGCTGGTATATTACCCCAGCAGAGATTTCAAAGATGAACAATCAATACTCTGGGGATTGTTGGAAATGCAAAGAACAGAAAGGTACTTTTTATCATATCTGGTGGACATGTAAAGAAGCTCAAAATTTTTGGAAAACAATACATTTGAAGATGCAGCAAATCTTGCATATAGACTTTCCTCCCCCCCCCCGCCCCCCGGAGATTTTTATGTTAAATATCACTAAACCATATATTTCGGCAAGATACACTGAACTTTATATATGATAAAGGCAGCAAGAATCCTCTATGCTTCTTGCTGGAAAACAAATCTGATTCCGTCTCTAGACGATTGGTATCATAAACTTTGGAATTATGCATCAATGGCCAAAATTACTGCACATATTACGAACAAGTCTGAAGATTTTTTTTCTCAGACATGGGAACCATTTCTTCAATATATCACAGGGTTTGGTTCCTCACCAGAGATTTGGTTTCTTTTTAAAGAGAAATTTAATGCTGAATGCTCTGTGTAGATAACAGGTACACTAATTATTGACTTCACTGTTAACTTTTTCCAATTTGCAGCCATTTCGCTTTCAGATTGGAGAAGAAGAGATGGAGATGGTGTAAAGAACTCAGGTGGAAGTAAACAGACTGTGATGAGTATCCTTGTAATTGTATTGTTTGATCACATCTTGTTTTTTTCTTTTTTTCTTTTGTTATTCCTATTTTTCTTATGTTTTTCTCTTTATATTATGGATAAAATAATAAAAATACAATTTAAAATGATTAGAATTGTTTGGACAATTTTTTCCCCGTGACACTCTATGGATGCGAAACCTGGACTTTGAAGAAACAAGACAGAAAAAGTATTGACACTTTTGAACTTTAATGCTGGAGAAGATTTTTGAGGATATCATGGACAGCAACAAACGGATCATAGAACAAATCAATTCAGAATTTTCACTCGAGGCACAAATGACCAGGCTCAAACTATCATACTTCTGACACATTATGTGAAAACCCAGCTCCCTTGAGAAGAAGAAGACAACCAGCAGCAAGGTGGATGGACCCGATGATGACAACAATGAATATACTAGTGAGAGACCTTAAAGGCCAAGTTGAGGACAAATTATCCTGGAGAGAATCTATCTATGTGGTCGCTAAAAGTCAACACCAACTTGACGGCACTCACTCACTCAATCAATCGTGCTTGAGAACTATATAACTGCCTTGCCACTTATTCTAGGTTGTGGCAACAAATCGTGACAAAAAGTTAAATAATTTTTATTATTATTATTGTTTATTTACAATCTTAGATCAAACATATTATCCTGTCCATCCTGATTCTAATCAAAGTTTTTTTCCCCCATCTTAATGGGGTATATTCCACAGAGCTTCTAATGTTTTTAAGAAAAATAATTTAAGCAAATTATTATCTACAGCAACCTGTTGCTGCCAACTATAGAAAGAACAGAAATCACAACAATGCCAAACAAATGTTAATCCTGTGATCGAGGTACTCTGAAATAAATAAGCAGTCAAAAACTATTATTCTAATTTTAAAATAGAACATATTGGTTTCAATTCAGAGAACTGCAAAAAGCATTCTGACCCTCTCTTCCTTACTGCAGCTTACTGCCCCCTCCAACCAATGAGGGTAGGAGGCCATCAGGAATAGTGAGGGATATGGCACAGGGGGGTTGCTGATGCAGGAGGGGGTTGGCAGAAATCATGCTCTTCCCGTGCCTGACCAAAAGTACTTTGTCTTATGCGAGGCATCTTTGGAGCTGACCCATTTTAATACTTCAGATTTTTAAAATGTCTGATATCACTGTACTCAAAGACAAATGCACAATTGTTTTTATATAAATGCCGCAGCTTTCCCCATATTTGACATGTTGGATATTTTTTAAAGGATACACAAATGGCATATATCAGATTCTCTATTTCCAATTTGTATCTTTAAAAGGACTTCCAACCACTTGCACCGTATACATTACGTGACAAAGGAGCAGACCAAACTAAATTAGTTTCTATACCGAGAGTAATTGACAGCAAGAACAGAGTGCAGGACTGACTTGCTGGAGGCAATTCTTGCTTTACCAATTTTCCCCCCAATGCTGGCTTTTTTCACAAAATAGGGTGCTCATCATTAATCATGCTTACAGTCCAATCCAATGCAAGTTTACTCAGAAGCAAATCCCTCTAAGTTCCAGAGACTTACTTCCAGTGTGCACTAGATTACAGCCCTAACCCCATAAGGAAAAATAGTAAAATAATGCATAAGTGGTGACCAATTCTTCAGTAGTTGCAGGCTTGATTCCACAACTTTGCTTCTTAAAACAACGGAAGAGACTCTAGGCATTCTGTCTTCAGAAGCTGGCATTAATTTATTTCTTCTTCTTCTTCTTCCCCAATCCCTGTAGGATATGGGACCAATGAAGGATTCGGGACCCTGCCAATAGTTGATTGGACTATAGCTCCCCACTCAAACTACAGGGTGCTGCTCCCAACCGGGGAGGTCTACCCTGTCCAAAAGACTGGTGTGGCTTCACCAATCAACAGCCTCTCAAGGGTATTGCCCCCTATCTGTGGCCCAGGTGGTTGGTTCTACACTGAATTTTAAGGGGAAATGCCAGTGGATGTGTGAGCAGACCCAGACCAAAGCTGTCTTTTGTAACTCTACTTGTAGAAATATGCTCAGAAATATAGTAAGGAAAAGGCTCTGGCAAGCAAAACGACAAAATTCCTAATATAGTCTAAATGTAAGCAAATCTACCTAGCAAGGAAGGGAAAGGATGGAAGGTGAAGGGGGAAAGAAAAGAAAAGGGAAAAGTCCGTTACGCAGTGGTAGGGAACCACCAAATGGCCAGTTTGCTAGTTCTCCCAGTGTTCAAGATGCTAGAGTGTGGTGAAAAGATGGGGGTGTGCAAAGGTAGGGTACGAATGATACAGTACTTGAGAGGGTAAAGATGCGCCTTTTGGACCTGCCCTCTGATGAACTGATCTGAACCCCAAATGCTCTTCTTCACCTCTGATGGTCCTTTGGAGGTGGTCAGTTCCTGTCTGTCAAAGGTACCAACAAGCCAACCTTGATGCCAGTTTCCAGGATTTTGGTCTTAGATATTATTGTATCACCCTCGCCCTTTGGTGTCATGTCTCTGCATTCCAATCCTTATCTCCGGCACCCTGTGGCTTGATGCAAGATGTCTCAAAGGTTGTTGCCATCTTCTCTCATCCTGGTCTTCAGCCTTGATTGATAAGCATTAAATGCTATAACCATTGCTGTATTCCTTCCTGGCCCCTTGGGTCATTTTCAGTTACCATTGGCATTGGTGTGGGAGGTGAAGGCTGGGTGTGAAGGGAAGGAGGGGATGCAGGCATGGAGCCAGACTGCCAGTGGTCCGTGTCCATCCGAAGCAGCAGCCCTGCTCACCCCACCCCTTGCGTCTGACATTAGATGCGGGGGCTAGCCACGCCCCTGCATCTGACGTCAGAAGCGGGGTGTGTGGTCTGCCTCCTGAACGGAGCCACATGGCTCCATTTGGGAGTTTGAGTCCAGCCGGCGCTGCATTTGCAGCGCGGCCAGGAGCAGCTCTTCCCTGACTTAAAGACAGGGAAGAGCCGCTCCTGGCCGCACTGCAAATGCAGCAGCTATTTAACTCCTGAATGGGGGCCGCACAGCCCCTGCTCGGGAGCTAATCCAGCACCCTCGCATCTGACATCAGACACTGGGGGCGTGTCAAGGCCGCAAGGCATGGCCCGACTGGTGGCGGCCCGGGTTCTTTGAACCCGATTGCCCAATGGTGGTTCCGCCCATGAGGGGATGGGATTACAGTGGAGCTCTTCCTTATACAGAATGCAATTGCCAGGAGCTTTCCCAGATAGCGCGCTTTACTGAGAGGCTTTACTACGAGTTCGAAGTTGCCACCAAAACCCGACACAAAAAGTGGATTAAAAACAACAACAACAACTTCAGATACTAAATCGGGTTATACTCTAATGCACAGTAAAAAACAAACCCAAATTGTGTGTGAAGTGCCCCCGACAGCTTGCAGGGACTTCGGGGTAAATTTGGCCAATATGTGAACACACCTACTGCATTCTGGAGCACATGCGAACTAAAAGCTGGGTGTGAAAACCTTCCTGGTCTTTGCAAATGTGCCACAATGAGATATATAACATAGAACATGGGCTTCTGTTCCTTGCTTACTACCACAAGTAACAAGACATTATGCCTATGGGGAAGGGCGGGGGTTAGGAATAAAAAGGGCAAAAAAAGTCCCAAAAGTGAAAAAAATGAGTGAAAACACAACTGAGCCTTGCTCTGTGGGATCTCATTGTGTCCTCCTTGTGCCCAGCAATGCCCCCCAAGCAGCAGAATGCCCCCCCAACCGCAGAAGATTACAGAAAAAATGCCATTTTGAAACAGAAATGATCCACAAAATGGTGCCTGCTAACATGCTGCTTAAAAAAGCCTACAAAATGGTGGCTGGAAGTAACCTCGTGGTCACTTCTGGCCCTCTAGGAACCGTGGATACATGGGTTTTAACCCTTTAGTATCTGTGGATAATGAATTTGGGTGCAAATTAGACACCTGTGGATACATGAAAAGGTGGATGGCGAGTCTGCGAATAGTGAGGTTTCTCTGTAAATGGTTTTCTTCTAAGCTATGGCCCTAATACATAAAATACAACTAGAAGAGTACCCTTTATTCTATTTAAATAGAATTCTATTCTGGAATTCTATTTAAATCTATCTTTCGAAAAGGTCAAAGCTTATAGTCAGCAAGATTGTTTATGATTCTTTCAACCAGTTCATTTTTCTTGAAGCAAGGTCTCCTTGCCACTGTGTGCTTTTGGAAAGACCTATGCCTGTATTTAGACTGAATATAAGTGAATAAAATCATAACAGAGGTTAGGGGAAAGGCCACGAGGACTGGAGTCCATAACAGGAGCACCACATGTGTCATATTGACACATGAAAAAAAATGGGATTATTTCTCTCTCTTAAAATCATACTGTAAGTCTTGTAAAAATATTTTTCAGATATCACCAGGGGATCGGAGTAGGGGCGGGGACCCAGTGGTTCCAATGAACTCATTTAGCTGAAGTATGTAATCTTGTACTTTCACCTAAGATTACAGTCAACATTACTGTCAGCTGTGGCCAACCATCTTCCAAGATGTAATTCAGCATTGACAAAGACTAAGCAAGCATGTCAATTCTATTATTCATGAAGCACAAAAATACAACTGCAGTATCAGTTCCACCAAACTGAAGAGAAAAGCTTCAGGCTTCCAAGATCGCAGTTCCTAATTGCTTAAGAATGTTCCACTCAATTAGCTTCAACTAGAGCTCTATGGGTGTTCTGCACATGTGTGTGCACGCACACAGCTAGTTACCAATAACCAGGGTCTTCCACATTCACTATGGAAGACTATGAGCTCACAGGGGGAGCCCTTCACAGACAATGTAAATGTAAATGTAAACACAGAGATGGTCTTTAACAGTGAGATGGATGTGGAAGTCGAGAGCTGTATTTGTGTTAGCTTACAAAGAAGGAACTTTCAGACTCACTGATGCTGTAGCATTTCAATTTATCTCTGTGCCATAGTTCTCCTTCAACATCAGAAGTACACTTGAACTAGAACTACTTCAGACAGTGAGATTATTTTAAAACAGACTCCTTTTTCTAAAGAGGAAATTTATTATTTCCATTCAAGGTTACAAAACAATCATTTGAACGCTGGAAGTGGAAAGGTTCACTAGCTCCTCATGAGAAATTAAGCACTCACAAGAAGAAAATTAGGGATTATACAGTAGTATATTAAACCCCAACCACCTATAATTCCTAAGGCAATAAAAGCTAGAGGTGTACAAAACATTTCAACTCGAAGGGGGCCTTTTTCAAGCTTGGAACAAAACAACTCTGTCTCGATTTGTGCACCATTTTGGAGGCCTGTTTCCCCCTTGGTTTTCTGGCACTGGCTTCTGATCCTATTGGGGGGGAGGTTGGGGAAAGGTTTAAAAAATTGTTTAAAATCACCTGCTTGCCCACTTCTTTTGTGGGTTGGGTGGAAGGTAGCACCCATCTTACCCTACCACTCAACCCACTTTAGTGTCCCTAGGAACTACCTATGGGCACGATTGCTTTGATTTAAATCAAATCACAATTTAAGGATGATGTCAGGATGATTCTATTTAATCACCATTTTCTAGTAAAAGTACATTATTGTTGTCTAATATAACTTTAATACATATTCTGGGATAGATGTAAGGTTCATTTTTAGAAGGTGCACAAATCTCATAATGCTGTTTCATTTGGGTAACCAGGCCTTGCATTTCTTTATTGCACTGTTCGGATTTTACACACATGCCTGTCCAGAGGCGTATCTAGGGAAAATAGTGCCTAGGGCAAGCACTGAAATTGCGCTCCTGTCCAAACATCTGACACCCATCTTTCAGATAACTTTACCATAATATCAGCTCAAAAATACAAGTTCAGACACTTTCAGGAGAAACAGGTTGTAAGCAACACACACATGCATACACACACATACAACCACATGTGGCACATATGTGCCAGTCGCCTTTCCAAGGAAACGCAGCACATCTATGTGCTGGGCATGCCTCCTTAGAGCTAAGCAGTGAAAGCTCTCTTTAGCAAATGCTCTGCCACCTCAGCACACCTCACAACAGGTTGCTGCCTCCAAGAAATTCAGGGATGGGATTTTTCCCCCTTGTCCAAATAGCTTTTGCCTTAAAGGGAGATTGTTGCATTGGGAAATCCTAGGGGCCCCAAACAATCTGAAATTATCCAGCAGCTTACAATAGGCTTGGATCCAGCAGCCTGATCAAGAACAAGGTGGAAGTTGCAACTAGCCACAAAACAGCAAAACAGTGTGATATTCAGTTTTGTTTTGTTTTTTAAGCACCACACAAGTTAAAAAGCAGGCTCTTTCCAAATTTGAAATCCCACAAATCTTATAATCAGATAGGTTGACATATATGCAGATAAAGATAGAGCTCTGTATAGAGAATTAAACAGCATGCGAGTGAATATTTCTATTTTATTCCTTGCCTCTCTGCCCCCCCCTTCAGTTTTGCCAGCTCACAAGGTATTAAACCGACATTGTCTTTTTAAGGGATGTTTGTCAACTTACTTTTGTGCCATTTATATCTTTTTTAAATGCTCAAGTCCCTTGCCAACAACTTTGCATTCTTCTGACTACCTAGATCAGGGAAAAATCTAGACTTGGTCTTGCAGAGGCCATTTGAGCATGTGCGGTGGCCATTTTTGTTTTCAGCAGCCTTTTTTTAAATTTAAGAAAATGGCCACCACACATGCTCAGATGGTCCCTGTGAGGTCCTATGCCTTGCCAGGCCTCGCAGAGGCCTTTTGAGCATGTGCGGCGACCTCCAAAATGGCCACCACACTGATCTTGGTAGGCCCTAACAGGCCTGAAAATTAGCCCAACAGGCAGTGATCTACGAGGCCGGCAGGGGAGGGGAAACCTTTGCATACCCCCCCTGCGGCACTTAGGAAGCCTCCCGAAGAGGCTAGAGGTTAAAAAAAAATTTAATTTAAAAACATCCGTGAATTGGGGAGGGGGGCAGAATGGCACTGGCACTCCCCCCAGTGGTACCTAGGACATGTGCCCTGGCTGCCCCCCGCTAGTTTCGCCTATGTGCCTGTCATATCCACAGGTACAGGATCTTCATTAAAATATTCACAAATGGGGTCTCTTTTACGGCCTGCTGCTATGATAGGCATTTCACTTCTACAGTGGAGATACACTCCAAAAACATTTCCTCAGGACTGCATGAATATGTTCTGTTCACTTTTGGTTTCACATTCTATTCGCCTCCCCAGTCCCTTGCATTTATATCCAGACGACTCCTCCTTGCTGAGATCTATTCCACCCACCCAAATCCTCTATTCAGTCACTGGCCTTCTTTAACCTGACACAGACATTATGTTGTACGAGTGTACAGATGTCTGTAAAATTGTTTATATGAATGACTGTACCTGTGTTCATTTACAAAGTAGGGAATTATTTTTATTTATTTTATTTAATACATTTCTATACCGCCCAAAACGCAAGTTCTCTAAAATTAAAATTAAAGCTTTTGTCTCAGCACAAGCTCATGTGAGGGAAAGCAATGCTGAATCATCCCTGCTGAGCTGCCTGTATTATTGGTAGGTTCAGAATGATGCCACCACCACCCCTTTTGTCAACAGAAACTCTCTGGGCATGGGGCAGGATAACCCAGAAAAAACTCTTAATTTTGCTCTTGGACAGGTACAAAAGTCTTCCACGTGCAAGCCTGCATGTGGTGTGAAAACTAATAGCTACTGAATATTTTAGGACATGTTTGCACTAGAAAAATCCCCCTTCACCCCGCCCCCACCTTTCTTAAAAACCAACTCGGAGAGGCTTGTAAAAACTAAAAAAAACCCTCCATTTTATTCAATTACTACAGACTGCTTCCATCTGAAGCTTTCTCAGCTTTTAGATATAGTTAAGAATACTTAGTAGGGTTACAAAAATAGGTTTTCTTAATGCATGCTCAAATGTTTACAAAGTCTTTTGCAACGCCCTAGGTGGGTTGGACGTAGGATAGTGTTTCTTCTTTTAATTACGTTGCAGGTAAACAATACTAGAACAGTATCAGGGATATACTAAACACACACAAAAGAAATATACATTTCTAACACAAAGACTGACTAAACAAACTTTCCTCTAAATTGATCTTCCTGAAGCCAAAGTCCAGGCTTCCTTTCCTTGAACTTACCAAACTCCTGTAGAGAATTAAGCCCCTGCAATTCTGTCTTCCAAGAGCTACAGTCATCCTGTTGCAGCAAATTCCATTGCCACATGTCCTCCTGTGCACCTCCAGCCTAGCTTTTTCCTTTCTTGTTCCCAGAATTCCCAGCAACAGCTGTCTAGGTCCCACCCACCCGGGGTGGACTGATTGAGCAATCTCTGTAGATCACCAGTCTGTCAGTAAAACAAGGATTCACTTCCAGTTAACTCTTTAGAGGGAGGGGAGGCTGACACAGGCCCTTCAAATGCATGATGCTACAGATAGGAAGTGTATTTCTGTACCTGTATTCAGCATAACATGTTAATGACTGTACCTGTGTACAGATCTGTGCCAGTATACACAGTACACTCATTGTTTGAGTGTTGAATGCAACGTGTGAATGGACCTAATGTCTTCCCACTCTGATGGGGAGGGGGCAAGGGCTTGACTGTGTGTGTTGCATGTATACCACCTGCAGAATAGGATTGATCAGGTCTGTAATCTCTCAGCCCCATATATTGCTGATAACATGTTCATAGAATATAATTGGAAGCTATGATTAACATTCACAATGATATCTTTGACCTAGGTTCTTTTTTATAAATTGATTTTAAAAATTAAAAATCCAATTTAAAAATTTAAAAAATCAATTTATTTTTAATCTATTTTTATCAACCTTGCCTATGGGGAACAATGAAGTGTATCAAATTTCCCTATTGTTCCCTAGGGCTGAAACACTCGAAAAGTTTTAAGGTTTGTTTTGTCAAAACCACTGGGTCGACTGCTGTTTCAACAAAACGTTTCAGCCATCTGCATTTTGTTTCGAGCTCAAAACAGGATACAAAATCCATTTCATGCACATTCCTAATAAAAGCCACTGAAACAGATATAAAGAATAAAGGAGATACATGCTCCTGCTTGGCACTTTTGTCTTGTAAGATTTATTTCACCACCATGCTCTTCAAACTAGTTATATTGGCTCTGATGCAAAAAGCAGACACAAAAAGCTCACATCGCCTGAATCTATACATTTACACAGAAATGTGTACTTTATGCTTTAAAATGCATGAAGACCCAGGTTCAATCTCTGGCATATCTAGTTGATACCATTTTAAAAAGGGACAAACTGCATGTTATGATGAAGATGCACAAATAAATTTCTCTCTTTTTATTTTCAAATATCAACCATGCAGGGGGAGAATTTGTGGTATAGAGGGAGAATAATCAAACAACTCTAGTATCATAATGATAAATTATTTTGTATGAAGTGCCTCAGAGTTCCTGTTGCGTATATCCTAAAAACCTTGTAAAACAGATAAATTTTTGAGAGAATCTCAGTTCAGCTTTAAGGCCAAAACATAGTTTGCTGCTATGCAAGCATGGCTTGGATTCATGCACTTTCTCCTCCATATACACAAACAGTTTGATTAAATTTTTAATTTATAGTAGTTCACATGTAATGATAAACTATGGTTCATTTCCAGAGAGAGAGAGAGAGAAGAAACTGCAACATGAAGAGGAGTGCACATAAGCTTGAAGCTCCTTCATGTGGTGCCAAACAATAGTTTAGTGTCACACTGAGTTAAGTATGTCCATGCACAGCTTTGGCCAAAGCCGAACACTCTGCAAGGTCCTCCTGGTGATGTGTTTAGAAAACCAAAGAAACTCCATGTTTGCCCAGAATACCACATTCTAACTCAAAGTAACCCCAGCCCAGCTCAGGGACATCACGGCCTCTCATGATCAACGTCGTTATCTCTCTCCACTAAATTGTATCTAAGAAACTTGGTTCTCACAAGATTCTGACTGTTCTTTGCTGACAGTTAAGAAAACAGGATGTAACCAAATAAGGAGTAATCACCAGATGAACAATGAATCATTCGCATGCATACTAGATACTTAGTCCACCATTTTATTGCCACGTATACTATGTCTAGGGTGTCAGCATCCATTTTGTTGATTGTATAAAAGAACACCTCAAGCTGTAACCTATTTGTATTCAATGTAGAGCCATAGCCGTTGAATACCTTGCAACTGCAGTGCAATAAAGCCTCAAAAGAGATTCCCACTGAGTCTGTTTGATTGGCTAAAGGCGGACCCAGGGACGAACCAAATTCACATCACTGGCACTGCATGGAGATGACAGTTGTTCTGTTGCATTGGAAGAAAAGTGTAAAAAAATTCCATACCTAGCTTGGCTCATGTTCTCCTATACTGCCTCTTTTAGAAGGATATCTGAACTTGTTTTATTATCCCTTTTATAGTAAATTTTCCAAGCCATATAGATCTATTTTATCTTCAATATGTATTGTCCGACCAGAATGATTTGATTTCTTTAATTGTTGCAAATTTTTGTTATATAGCTTGTAAAATTCATCAACAATAGGTTAATTTGCCTTAGTTATTGTTTCATTTTAATGGCTTGTAATCCAATTGTTTTGTTCTGCTTAATCTTTGTTGTGCTCTGCTGGTCAATGACTGCAGTAAAGGATTGATTGATCGAGTTGTCTTCTTGCAGTATCTGGAAGATAATGCAAAATAGTTGGCTCTGGATGTAGTTTGCATAGCCACATTGTCTTGCTTAAGGCCACTAAAAATCTTCATAGGTGAAATAGCTGAATCTGGATTTTCCACATCAAAGCCCAAGACTATCGATTTTCAGCACATAGAAAACATACAAAACAAGGACCCGTAACTTTAACCAATGTGCAAAACATTACTTATGTTATAGCAAGCATGGCATTTGCCACTCACTGCGGCAAGCAGCTGAGTAGCAAACTGCAGTGCTACCCTTTCCTCCCCCACCACACTGGCCTGCTGATGCCACTAGGGATGTGCAAAACTAGTTCTATTTGAAACTGGTTTGGCCTGATTCAAGCAGTTTGGACTCGGACCAAACTAGACACCCCCCCCCCCCCCCGCCAAGGTCTGAGTTTGAGCCAAACCGGCCCCAGTTCTAACAGAACTGGTCCGATGCGGCATGCTTGTAAAGAAGTGCCGGGCCTAGTCTGGATACTTCAGAGGAGCCACGCCACCACCTCTATCTACAGGTGCCCTCTCAATGTCCCTATTAGGAAGTTTAAGGTAGTCAGTTCCCCCTTGCTTGTAAAGGGAAATCCCCACTGGATTCCCCTTTAAGGGAATACACCCTCAAACAATTGAACCGGTTTGGTCCAGTTCAACACTCGGAACCAGCTGAGGGCCAGTTCGACTGGAACTGGCTCACGGGCTGGTAGGCTGGTTCAAGTTTGGCTCAAGCTCAAACTGAATCAGTTCCATGCACACCCCTAGCTGTCACTGGGCTTATTGAATTATTAGGTTGGAGAAAAGGAACTGCAGCATCTCTAAACAAGCTCTCTCTTGCTCCAATTGTAAGCAATACTAGTGTACATAGGAAAACTAGCTTTTTAGAGCCCGAAGAAAAAGAATCCACTTGCATTCCCTGTGGCAATGTACTCCTCTGACTATCAAAAGCAAAATATTGCAATTTTGCATGCATAGGCCAAAAAAAAAAAAAAAAGGTTGCCCAGCTGACCAGTCTGTACCAAAAGGCCCTACCAAGCTAATTGATTCTAATGTGGCTAGTTTAGCCAATTCTAAAGAATGCTGCTAGTCTGTTTTGCTGCTAGGCATTCACCATGATCTAGAGATCCCTATAACGATTTAGTTTTTAATCTCAGATACACAAGTGTGAGCGGAGGAGGAGAAGTACACATGCAAATAAATGCATGTGCCTCTTCGCTGCAATGAATAAGGAAGCCATTCTTTGTGGGATGGTTCACTGCACCCAGAATAAGTCACTGAATCAAAGGAAGCATCTGCATTATCGAAGAATGACTCATTTAAGAATCCCTCATGTCCTGAAGTTGGATAAAACTCAGCCTTCACCTTCAGATTACGTTACACTTGTTGGTCTGTAAGCAAGTGGTCTCTCAACATTCATAGGTTATTTGTGGTGTCACACAAGCAGGATTGGCTCATTTTTCTCTGCACTCTGCTGCTGTTTTAATGTAATTGTTGCTGTTTATTTGACAATACAGCGATCTCAGTCAAATAAGAGAGGAGCCCTCATCCATTATTTGGGTGAAAGAAAGAGAGGTGTGGTCTCTCCAAACAAAGCCCTGTCTGTCATGGATTGCCTCAAATTAGATGACTTTTCATGCTTTCAGTATTTAAGATTAGACTTAAGCTACATCAGGAAACTGCAGTATAGTCAAAGTTCCAGTTTAGGAAATACATCACTGCATCATGATCACTATGGCATTTTATTGACAATATAAATATAAGAACCTGATAGAAAAATGCCTACAAAAAAACTAGTTTACTTATAATGCTTCTAGTACAGCTCATATAGAACATAAAGACAATGCATGGCAGAACTGCTTACAAATGACTTTATATGAAAAATTCCAAGAAGTGTAGTTAATTCAAAATTGTAGCACAGCCATTTGTACAAACTGCACAGAGTAATATGAGTCACTAAAAGCTGCCTGATACTCCACTTGGGAGTTAAACTCATATCATAAAATTTCTTATGATCAAGCAAAAATTCATAAACATGTCAGCATTCCAATCCTTCTCTTAACAAAAAATTAGAACTTTTCTTGTTCCTTCTTGTGATGGATTGTTGCTACATCTCAGATATATATACAGAATAATTAACTCCTTTATGTGGGTATAAATTCCTTCACTAATCTTAGATTTAAAAAACAGAGAGCAATTAAATAGTCAACTACCATCTCTTAAAAATAACTGGTTCACAAATCATCTAGTTTAGGGTGAAAACATTACAGGTAAGAAGGTCATCCTTTTCTAGGACAGAGATGAATCAAATGAATGGAGAAAAGAAGGGGTGATTTTATTCTAAATACAGTCATCCCTCACCAACCGCAAGGGTTACGTTCCCGCAGAACCCCATTTGACAGATTCGTGGTTGGCGAGGCATTGAAACCAATGGAAAACAGGGGGTTAGGGGAACCGTGACTGCAAAATCATCTAAAAATCAAGAGGGAAATGTTACTAACCCCACCCCCCGCTCAAATCTCCCTAAACACTGTACTATATCAACAGAATCAGCAAGAGTTACCAAGAGTCACCAAGAGGAATGAGCAGATAGAGCCCCTGGAAAACTCCTGAAGCCACCCCCGCAAACCACTCAAATGCACTTTAAAAATCACAAGAAAACAGCAGAACACAAGAAATCTGAATGAGAAGCTTTTCCTACATGACAGCCATGCAGATGGTCAGGATGCTGAGGAGGGGTAGGAGGGATGTGGTGGGTTGCAATCAGGGGGAAGGGAGCTGAGGGAGGGGTGGGGTGGCTCAGGGGGGGATTTTCAAGGGGACAAGGGGGTACCAGCACCCTCCTCCTCCGATGCGCCCTCTGTTGCAGGCAGTTCACAGCTGCTCCCCAAAGTGCCAGGCCACTCTAAAGTGCCAGGCTGTGCTCTCTCAAAAAAGCTCAGGAGGGTTGGCTGTGCCAACTTCCTCCTCAGGTCTTTTTGGACCTCTGTGTAGGGTTGAATCAATATATCAGTCCCTGCTTGAATGTCAAGCTGTGCTGCCTAAAGGGGTCCATGTCCACTGCCTCATCTGCCAGCTCTGAGGCATGATCTCTGTTGATCTTTTCAAGGGTCAATGTTGCTGTGGCCCTCCAATTGTCTTCTTTTTCACCAGTTTCTTCCAGATCACTGGAAGATTGGATCAGGGCCTCCAAGTCTTGCTCTGTGAGCTCCTCAAAGTATGACTCCAGAAGCTCAGCAATTTCAGCTGGCTGGATATCCTCAAAGCCATCGACGCCAAGTCGCCTGGCAAAAACCACTATCCTTCCAACCTCTTCCTCCGCAGCTGGCACAGAAGTGTTGTCTCTCACAGCCTCCTTCCACCGCTTCCTCCAACGGGAATTCAGGGTGCTGCTCCTGAGCTCATCCATTGCCTCCTTGATGGTCAAGGCATAGGCAACGTTGTATCCATTGCAGGCTTCCTTCAGGGTCATGTTGGGGTTGCTATCCATCAGGTCAGCGATGTGTTTGAAGTTCCACCTGGTGTAGTAGCTCTTGAAAGCCTGGTCAATTCATTGACCTCAAACAGTCTTCCAACTGTGCTGTTGCTCTGGCCTTCCTTCAGGCAGTCCAAGACTTTGATTTTGTCCTTGGCCACAGCACCTTCTGTTCCCTTGCCTGCATGTTTTGGACCCATTTTCCGGACTCTCTCTCTCTCCAATGCTCTCCCCCCTCTCTCCCCTCCGCTTTCCTACCTCTTCCTAAAAAGCAATGCAAACACAGCAGTGAAGACACAGCAGCCATGCAGCACCCCGCCCCCGCCCCCCGCAATCCCCACCAGCACATGCAGGCTCCCACAGCAGCAAACAGTACAAAGGCAGCAGTGAAGTCACAGCAGCCATGTAGTCCCCCAAAACATGCAGGCTCCCCGCAGCAGCAAACAGTGAAATGCAGGCTCCCCCCAGCAGCAGTGAAAGCACAGCAATCATTACTGTACAGCCCCCAATATTGTACAGTTTTCACACATCTCACCTCCACTTCTCCCAGTCTCTCTCTTTACTCCACCTCTCCAACACCTCTCCAACACTCCTTCACTCTTTCCTGCCTCTCGTCCTCGGAAGTTACGCCAGTGAAGTCCCATGAGAATCACATATGCTCAAGTCACAGTTGGCGAGACCAGTCACAATTTCCCAGTCGTGGATACTCAAAACCGCAATTGGGAAAAGTGTGGTTGGCGAGGGACGACTGTATCCAAGGCACCCGTGTAAATTCAACATCTTTGCAAATTACATAAAAACCACTAAGTCTTCAGAAAACATTTCATACTTTTAAACATAATTTTAAACCATAGCTACCTCTGCAATAACCCTAGAAAAACAGCTGTTTGCCCCTTAGTTCCAAGCTATGTGCTCTGACATGGTCCATCTTTAGATGTACTGGATTCAACTCAAACTACTTTAACAAAAATTTCACTTTGTAAAATGCAGAGCAAGTCCAAAATAGCTGATCACTGCCATCACTATACCCTTTGCAATTAAATAGCTTGATATTATTCGTACAAACAGATGTATGACCCAAGGTCAGCTTAGCCTTCCGTTAAAATGTAGGAGGAAAGATAGAAAGAGTACATAGGTCAAAGATTACGCTAACCTTTTATAAGCAATGGGGGAGAATCCTTTAAAACATGAATAACTTTAATAGAAAGGAGATACAAGTAATTTATAGGGACTGAATAAATACAAGACAGTACCCAAATGACTGCTTGTTTCCCCCACTTCATCCCATATGCTTTGATTGCAGAGAATCTTTTATTTTAGTATTAACTGTAACCCATCATCAGTAACATTTTGGATGATTACTTTCCACCTGTTTGGAGGAAATTAAACTTTAAAAAGACTTTAGATATTCAACAGAACTGTTGCAACATGCAAACAAGTTTAGATTAACTTTACTTGCTATCCAATTAGGATGTATAATAATTATTTACACTTTGCATCAGTATCCAAACACCACAGAATTTGCAGCTACCACCAATAATCCACATTTTTACAAGGCTGTAAACTAGACTATATCAATTAAGGAGACTGAAAAGCTAAGAGCAGTCCTAAACAGGTTTACCCATAAGTACAAACCACAGAGCTCAATAGGGATCACTCTCAAACAAGTGTGTTTAAGATTGCAGCCTAGTAGTCCAACACATAGCTAGAACAGAAGTCAGTTCCCTAGGAAAAATGAGGAGGGTCATCTATCTTTGGGACACTTATCCAAATTTTACATAAGGAATCAGAACTTAATTCAAAGTGCTGTGAATTCAACAGCATTCTTCCATTTCTCAAAACACTACATAAGTTAAACATCAAATTATTTGAGATATCTGCAGAAAGCAATATCCTCAATAAAGTTTTCCATAATAAGTGTGTATTTGTCTACTAGACCAAGTTCTTTTTCATGAGAAGAAGCAACAAGTCATTCTTCTTTGTCTCTCTTCATCCTAGAAAATTCTTATGCTGTTCTTTCTAAGCATGGGGCTTGCACAACCCAAGAGTCACACAAGAATTATATGTAAGTGCCTCAGTTTGCCACATGAAGTTAAAAGGCCACAGTATTTGCTCACAAATATATTCTATGCTGCTGAAGAACTTCTTGGGGTGTAGAACTGCTAGCTGGAAATGACAGAAGACTGCATTCTGTCATTTGCTTTCTACAGTGCCTTTCGTAAGACATCCCAAGGCAGTTTGCAAAAGTTAAAATACAATAGAACTCCATAGAAATCACATTTGAAACCTTAAAATCAGTTAAACAGTTAGAAACCATAAAACCACCACCATTTTAAAAAGAAAAAAAGACAAACAGAAGCAGGAGAGCTGAGAGACCTGCCATCCCCTAAGGGCAACAGCCATTACCCCTAATTGAATGAATTAGTTTTCAGATCCATTTGAAATCAGATGCAATGTTAAGGGGGTAGGGGTGGGAAGAGAGATTTTATTTCAATCAATCTATCTATCTTTATTTATTTACATTTATTTTCCACTCTTTCTCCAAGGATCCAGAGAGGTATATGCAGTCTTGTTCTCTCTCACAACAACCCTATGAAGTAGGTCAGGCTGAGAGTTAAGTGACTGGCCCAGAATCACCCAGTGAGTTTCATGGCTGAATGGGGATTTGAACTCGGGTCTCCCCCGGGCCTTATCTTTCCTTATTTACAAAAGCATTTGTTATCGGATGGTTGAACTAACCTCAAACTATTTTGTGTTCAAGGCCAGCATCTTTACAGCTGTCATCTGACAATGAGTGGCTGGTCTACTGTGATGTCACAATGGGTCCATGTAGGCAAAAGGAGATTGGGTGAAAACAGGTAGTTCTGGCCACCATTAACTCACCTGCTTTGACATCAGAGGAGGCTTGAGCAGCAGTGTACAAAGTGGCACTCGGAAGACCTTAGCATCAAAAAGCGATTCCCGTCAAACTGCCTCAAGCATCTCCTTTATGCCACGAGGCCATGAGTGGTACCTATGGAATTCTCTGCCAAGAGAGGTGGTGACAGCCACCAGCCTGGGTGGCTTCAAGAAGCCCTTAGATAAATATATGGAGGACGGCCGGCTACAGCCCAAGAGGCTAGATGCTTCTCTAGGGAGTGGGCATGCCCTCAGCTCTTGCCCATGGGCTTCCCGGAGACATCTAGTGGGCTGCTGTAGTGAAACAGGATGCCAGACTAGATAGGCATTGGCCTGCTCCAGCAGGGCTGTCCTCACATTATGTTCTGGTGATAGAGGGAGAAAAAGTTATCTCCCATGGCAGTTGCTCTCTTCTGCTCATCCCGCCCCCTGCTCTCCCCTCCCCTCCCCTGGTAGGCAGGCCAAGGAGCGGCCTGACTACTAATTGTTTGGCTGGATCCGATCAAATCAGGAGAGCGGGTCTTGTGGTAGCAAGAATGAATTGTCCCCCTTTCTAAGCAGGGTCTGCCCTGCTTTGCATCTGGATGGGAGACTACATCCCCTTAGGGGATGGGGCCACTCTGGGAAGAGCACCTGAATGCCTGCATGCAGAAGGTTCCAGGTCCTCTAGAACCCTGGTCATCCTATGAAACCAATTGCTAAGAAGTTTAGGGCCAACAGTGCTTTTCCCCACACAAGGCATAACTAACCTATGGAACCTTCCCAGCCACAAGATGTGGTGACAGCCAACAGCCTGGATGGCTTTAAGAAGGGGTTAGATAAACTCACAGAGGACAGGTCTATCGATGGCTACTAGTCCAAAGGCTATAGGCCACCTCCAGCCAAAAGGGTGATATGCCTCTACATCCCAGTTGTAGGGGAATAACAGCAGGAGAGGCGGTAGGCCCTGTGCTCTTGCCTGTGGGTTTCCCAGAGGCATCTGGTGGAGTGTGTGTGTGTGTGTGTGTGTGTGTGTGTATTATGAAACAACATAGGCCCTGGACCTGATCCAGCAGGACTGTTCTTCTGTCCTTAACCTGGGAAATGCTGCCACTGCCGGTCTGTGTAGATGATGTCGAGCTAGATGGACCAGTGGTCTTCCTGGATATAGGGCAGCAAATGCAGTTCAGTTGGTGTAAAATGATGCATACTGGGGCAAAAAAATACCCCAACTTTACATAGACTCTGATAGGTCTGAGGGATCTTGGGGTAGTGGTGAACAGCTCCTTGAAAGTGTCAACTCAGTCAGCAGCAGTTATGAAAAAAGGCAAATTCCATGCTAGGGATCATTAGGGAAGGGATTGGGAATAAAAATGCTAATATTATAATGCCCTTATACAAATCCATGGTGCGGCCACATTTGTAGTACCTACCGCATACAGCTTTGGTCACTATACCTTAAAGAGGACAATGTAGAACTGGAAAAGGTACAGAAGTGGGCAACTGAGATTATCAGGGGCCTAATGAGGCACCAAGAGTCGAAACCGACTTGAGAACACACTTTACCTTTAATAAGGCAAGGCTATAGCAGCATATGGGGCTTTTCAGTTTGGAAAAGAGGCCACCACAGGGAGATGTGATAGAGGTATATAAAATTATGCCTGGAGTGGACAGAGATAATATTTTCTCCCTCTCTTACAACACTAGAACCAGGGTCCATCCTGTGAAACTGAAGGCCAGGAATTGAAGGACCAACCGAAGAAAGTACTTTTTCAAACCACGTGTAATTAATCTATGGAATTCTCTGTCACAGGATGCGATAATGGCCACTAGCTTGAATGGCTTTTAAAAGGGCTTAGACCAATTCACAGATGACAGGCTACTAGGCTACAGGTCGCCACCTCCAGCCTCAGAAGCAAGATGCCTCTAAATCCCAGTTGCAGGGGAGCAACAGCAAGAGAGAGGGCATGTCCTCAACCACCTCTTACCTGTGGCTTCTCAGAGGCATCTGGTGGGCCACTGTGTGTGAGAGAAACAGGTTGCTGGACTGGATCTGCCTTAAGTCATGTATTAATGTATTAAATAAATAAATAAATAAGTCAACAGCCTGAAAAAAAAGTGGAGAATTAAGCCCAGGAAGGGGGCTGGGAGGGGGTGACACCAGGAGAAAAGAATAGGAAAAGAGCATGGCCCTGCATGGCCAGAAAAGAGAAGAGAGACCTGGTCTACTGGCTGGAAGCCAGGTCTACCCACCCATGGCCGCCTATGGGTAGACCTGGCCTCCCGTCCGGATTTGGGTCTTTGCCCCTGCCATTAGCACCAGTGGATAAACTTGGCCTCTATGGACTGGAGGCCAGGTCTACCTGCCATGGCCACCTATGAGTAGCCCTGGCCTCCAGTCTGAATTTTGTCCTTTCTTTTCCCCTGCCATCACTGCCTGTGGGTAGACCTGGCCACTGGCCCAGAATTTGGCTTTTCCCTTCCTTCCTTCCCTCTCTCTCTTCTCTGGCCCCCCACCCCGGGAGGGTTTCTGGGGAGAGCCTGGCCATGGCCTGGGCAGTGTATTAAGGCGTCGGCAGTAAAGCTGGCATCCGGGGCTTGGAGGCCAGGTCTTCCAGCCGCTGGCGGCTAAGGGCAGGCAGTTGAGACTTGGAGTTTTTCCTCCCTCTTCTCTCCAACTCCAAGAAGAAGAGACACGGTCCCAGGGGAGGCAGAGGGGTGTCAACCAGTAGCAGACCCAGCCTCTACCGAGGACAAGGCTTTTGGAAGCAAGGGCACAGAGACCTGGTCTATCCGTCTGGCGTGGGAGAGGTGCTGGCTTGCGGCAGACCCGGCCTCTCCCAGCACCCCCTGTGAAGAGACAAAAGCTTGTGTCGAGGGCTGACTTTCAATAGATCGCAGCAAGGGAGCTGCTCTGGTATGTAAAAAACCCTGACCCAGAATCGGTTCATCTATGAATGATTTAGTACCAGATTCCCCACTAATGTGCAGTGCACTACAGGCGGGAGGCAGCCCCGGCTGCACTCCACTCACGAGGCAGATGGCTCTCGGCACCGGGCTGGGCGGCCACCTTTCCGAGGCCAAGCGAGACCCCATGGCATTACAGTATCATTATGTTTAAGGGGGATTCTTACTTAGACACGTTCAGTCATAATCCCACAGATGGTAGCTTTGCCTCATTGGCTCCTCAGCCAAGCACATACACCAAGTGTCTGAACCTGCTGTTCCTCTTATACTGAGCAGGATTATTATTGCAACAACACATCACCAGCAGGGTAAAACGAACCTGTCTTACAATGGTCTACACTCAGCTCATGTTCCCTATCAGTGGGTGAACAATCCAACACTTGGTGAATTCTACTTCACAATGATAGGAAGAGCCAACACCGAAGGATCAAAATGCAACATTGCTATGAATATTGGCCACCACAAGCCAGTTATCCCTGTGGTAGCTTTTCTGGCACCTCCTGCTTAAAAACCCCAAGGTCAGAAGGACCGTGAGGCCCTGTTTTCAGTCTGTATTCATACTGAAAATCAAGCTCAAGCAAGCTTTTGCCCTTCTGCTCCACGGGAGTTTCTGTCCTCCCTGAGCTTGCCTTAGGACACCTGCATTACAGTTTGTCAGATGTACTGCCCCAGTCAAACCCTCCCACCCAACACTGTCCCCGGAGTGGGTTGTACCTGGCCCGCGCCAGGCGCTTCGAGCCAGAAACAAGAGCCCCTCAGGGCTCACTCGCCACCCCCACCCCCGCCACAGGGTAAGTGAAAGAACGATAAGAGTAGTGGTATTTCACCTATTTCACCGGCAGCCCAGGCAGGCCTCCCACTTATTCTACACCTCATGTTTCTTCACACTGCCAGACCACTGCTCCCTCTAACGGATTCCCAGATGTAGTTCACTACAACTCCCAGTATCCCCAGCTGCAGTGGTCTTTGGCTGGGGATTCTGGGTGTTGTTGTCAACATCGGGGAATTCCTGTTAGAGGGAACACTGTGCCAGACTAGAGTCAAGCTCAAGAGGGTCTTCTTTCCCTGCTGATTCTGCCAAGCCCTACCCTTGGTTGTGATTTTGCTAGATAGTAGGTAGGGACAGAGGGAATCTCGTTCATCCATTCATGCATACAACTAATTAGATGAAGATGTATTTGGCTACCTTAAGAGAGTCATAGTTACTCCCGTCATCTACCCACGCTTTGTTGAATTTCTTCACGTTGACATTCAGAGAACCGGGCAGAAATCACATCGCGTCCATACCCACCATGGGTCTGCGTGATTTTAAACAGTCGGATTCCCCTGCTTCACACCAGTTCTAAGTCAGCTGCTAAGCATCAGCTGAGGCAGAAAGCCATTCCGCCCTGTCCCCACAGGAAGGGCTCTGCTTACATCCAGAGTTGCTACCAAGCCCCCTGGGAGGGGTCAGCTCCTCTTCCAGCTGTAGCTCACATAGAGCCCCACTTCACACCCCATACCACTTCCCTCACCTACATTGTTCTAACATGCCAGAGGGTGTTCACCTTGGTTCAGGATATGGGTACAGCCTAGAGTGAGATTTACATCTTCTCCCCTGGATTTTCAACGGCCAGCAAGAGCTGACCAGGTGATGCCGGAATTGCAATGCTTTCCAAGGCTCAGGCCTCTCTCTCAGCACGAACCCATTCCAGGGCGCCCTGCCCTTCACAATAAAAAGAGAACTCTTCCTGGGGCCAGTGTTCCCTCTATCAGGGATTCCCAGATGTTGTTGACCACAACTCCCATAATCCCCAAGCAAAAGCCGTTGCAGCTGAGGATTCTGGGAGTTGTAGTCATCAACATCTGGGAATCCATGTTAGAGGGAACACTGCCTGGGGCTCCCACTGGCTTCTCCAGGATTGGTTGTGTTACCACACTGGACGCCTCACAGCACCCGTCTCCACCACTCTGGATTTGGAGATCTGAACCTGACTCCCTTTCAATCAGCCAAGGGCAACGGAGTCCATTGCCCATCCCTTCGGAACAGTGCTCACCTATCTCTTAGGACTGATTGACCCACATTCAACTGCTGTTCACATGGAACCCTTCTCCACGTCAGCCTTCAAAGTTCTTGTTTGAATATTTGCTAGTGCTACCCCTGCTAACTGGGCAAAGAGGCACTTTTTAAACGTGGTGATTCTCTTTATTTAGCAGGGGGAGAGTAACTGGCCCTATCCACCCCCAGCACCTCCAGTGACTGCTGCTGGTGTCTATCTTACATTTCTTTTAGATTGTGAGCCCTTTGGGGACAGGGATCCATCTTATTTATTTACTAGTGTTTTCTGGCCCGTTGTAATAACGGGCGCTAGTAGGGGAGAGTTTTCCCCCCCTGCCCCACTCCCTCTGGCCTCCCCCCCCCCACCCCAGCTGCCCGAGACCTCCTTACCTGAAGCAGCCCGCAGCAGTCGGGCGAACTGAAAGCAGTTTTTACACAGAAGAGAGGAGCTCCCGAACAGAGCTCCTCTCTGTGCTTAGCCAATGCCCAAACTGCTGCTATGGATGGAAAGGACACCTATTGCGTCCTTTCCGTCCATAGCAGCAGTTTGGGCATTGGCTAAGCACAAAGAGGAGCTCTGTTCGGGAGCTCCTCTCTTCTGCGCAAAAACTGCTTTCAGTTCGCCCGATTGTTGCGGGCTGCTACAGGTAAGGTCTTGGGCAGCTGGGAGGGTGGTTGGCGGCGGCCGCGGAGGCATTTTCCTGGGCCATTTTGGCCTTTAATCATTTGGGGGGGGAGCGGGGAAGGAGAATTTGGGCAGCTGGGAGGGCGGGAGAGCGGGCGGCCTCTTCCCTGGATTTTTTGGGGCGGCACCTTCTGGCCGCTCAACATGGCCGCCGGGTGCTGGCGGTCGTGTTTCCCTCGGACTGTTCTGAGCATGCGCTCCGCGCATGCTCAGAACAGCTGAGGGAGGCACGGACACACACTTGGTGTCCGTCCACGGACGGACACCAAGCGTTTTATTAGAGAGGATTATTTTTCTATGTAAACCGCTTTGGAAATGTTTGTTGAAAAGCGGTATATAAATATTTGTTGTTTGCTACTACCACCAAGATCTGCACCTAAGAACATAAGAACAGCCCTGCTAAATCACGCCCAAGGCCCATCTAGTCCAGCATCCTGTTTCACACAGTGGCCCACCAGATGCCTCTGGAAGCCTACAGGCAGGAGTTGAGGGCACGCCCTCTCTCCTGATGTTACTCCCCTGCAACTACTCAGAGGCATCCTGCCTTTGAGGCTGGAGATGGCCTATAGCCCTCCAACCAATAGCCAATGATGGACCTCTCCTCCATGAAGTTATCCAAACCCCTCTTAAAGCCATCCAGGACATTGGCTGTCACTACATCTTGTGGCAGAGAATTCCACAAGTTGATTATGTGTTGTGTGAAAAAGTACTTCTGTTTGTTGGTCCTAAATTTCCTGGCAATCAATTTCATGGGATGACCCCTGGTTCTAGTGTTATGTGAGAGGCTTCAAGGCCCACTGCAGTGGCCCTCTTACTCATCACATCCTCACTTGTTGCAGGGAATCTAATCATCTTCCTTGAACGAAGTGTTTCTAAGGGAAAAAACTGCTAACTGGGCAAAGAGGCACCCTGTGGTGATTCTCTTTATTTAGCAGAGGGAGAGTAACTGGCCCTGTTCACCCCCAGCACAGTACTTCCAGTGACTGTTGCTGGTGTGTGTCTTAAGTTTCTTTTTAGAATGTGAGCCCTTTGGGAACAGGGAGCCATCTTGTTTGTTTGTTATTTCTCTTTGTAAACTGCCCTGAGCCATTTTTGGAAGGGCGGAATAGAAATCGTATTATTATTATTATTATTGGCGAACATAACAGCATTGGGGGATCAGATCAAGGGCCCATCCCACAAGGTTCTTATGTTCCTATATGGTTTTTCCAACATGGACCATGCAGTCCAGCATATTATTTCCAACAGTGACCAACCAGGTGCTTCCACAAAGCCCACAACCAGATAATGAAGACAATTTCAGAGCATCAACCTGACCCCAAGAACAATTGGTAGTGCCAGACCTGACATTAAAAATGGTAAAGGAGGAGGACAACTGTTTTCATGTCTCTGGGGAAAGTTTTGCAGCAGAAGCAGAGTCACCACCAACACTGGCAAAGGAAATGGGGGGATTCTATCTAGTCCAATGAGAAGTGACTATGCAGATAATCCTCACACCATACCATAAATTTGCTTAAGTATGTAAACATTAAACAACATTAATATTCTTCCTTGCTTCCACTTCCCTCCCTTTCTGCTGCTTCCCTTGTGTCAATTTTAGACAGCATGAGCCTACTGGGCCAGAACCCATCTTTTCATTACTTGAAAAGTGCCATGTATGCAAACTGCACTATATAAAAACAAAACAACAGTATTAAGAGATATACTGACTCAGCACGTGAAGGTTCTAACCACATTTTCTCAGTGTTCAGCTACGTGCTTCAGTAGCATGCTTGTTGAAATAATTTGCAAAATAATGGCTGTGGCTCAGCACATTTGATTTTATGACACAATGCAGCCAGTAACTATCTTGTCAAAACCAGTAATGCTTAAGCACTTACTAAAAAATGAAGTTACAGGCTAGAGTGTCCAGAACAGCAGATGCAATTTGGCCTTTTTGTTGCTTGAAACGTCTGAAAAATCTACACCATCTTTCAGAATAATCCATATGTTCTTGAGAGGTGTAGGTGAGAACTTTTACTTGCAGCGCATCACTGCACATTTGGAAACAAATACCAATGACTTTGAAAGGGCTTACTCTCAAGTAAATTTTAGGCTACAATCCTATGCACACACACTGGGAATAAGTTGCATTTTGGGGGATCTTAGTGTTCACAGGATTGCACACTCACTTGGGAGTAAGTTTTCACTAAACACAGCACAGCGAGACTTTTGTGTAAACATGCATATGGTGGGGGCAGTAAAATGCGCTAGAGAGGGTTCAGATTTGCTCTTCCTTACCCAGTAAAAATAACCGAGTGTCTTTCCCGCTTCCCACTGGAGCACCCAGAGAACACCTCAATGTGACAAACAGTGGGAGAAGTGAGCAGGCCTTGCAGGAATTACTTACAGCTCTAGTCTCGTACAGCACCAGCTTCTGCACCGAACTGATAATCGGAGCCACAGCAGGCATGCTGACAGCAAGGGAGAGGGCTACTCCCTGTCAGCCACGGCGCGTCCTCCTCCTTTTTCTGTTCTGGCCCCGACCCTAAACTTACTGCTCAGCGGTAGAGGAGTCCATAAACCCCTTTTCACTATTTAGAGGTGGAAGGAACGAGGACCTTGCACACCCAAACAAAACAGGCCGGGCCACCCTGTTATGCGCAGCCGCAGAAGAATGACAGACAGGGAAAGCGCGTGGCCACATGACTGCGTGTGTTGCCACCTCGGCCATTTTGCGTTTGGGATCGATGCCCATCCTCCCTGGCAGGCTTATTAAGAAGTTGAGCTCCAGCTGTCGCGGGGGGGGGGGGGGGCAAGGAGCTAAGTAACTGTATCGTGTCTGTCTGTGCTCTGTTGGTTATTCAGCACCGCACTGGCGGGTGTGTCGTGTTAAGGCTTCGATCTTAAGCGCCCTGCCTTAGGAAGCAAGTTCTACTGAACTCCGCGTTACTGTCCGATTAAGGATGCGGCTTAGGACAGGACTGCACGGCACGTAAAGGGCCAGCCTGCTCAGAGGCACGGACAGTGTGACTTAGACAGCAGTCAGTCCCCCCCGAATCCTATGCCGCTTACTCGGTGTGTGCACTGCACATAGCCGCGCAGAACCCATCAAGGATCAACATCCCAAACGGCGGCCCCGAATCCCTCCCACAAAGGGCTCCCATCCCTGGAGGAAAACCCCCTTTTTTTCCCTCGGAACCCCCCCGGCGCGTGTTCCAACTTCCACCGCCTTCAGCCCGGGCGACCAATGCCGCCCCCGCGCTGCTCCCGTTCTCTGTGTTAGGCATGACCGTTGACCAGGCGGCAGCAGCAGCAGCAGCAGTACTTTGGGCTGCAGAAATATCAGGCTCGCGCGGAAGGGCTGCGGCGGCAGCCCGCTGATTGGGCGAAGCGAGCGGGGAGGTTGCGGGAGAGACCGGGCAGCCGGCAGTCTCCAAGGTTACGAGAGAGACACAAATCACTGCGGAGTAGCGTGGGAGGTTAATCACACCCCGCTTCAGCAGCCAGGGAGGCCACGCCACGGGACCCGGCTTGGCCCCATCATCACGCAGTAAGTGCCGCCACCCCGGGCTCGTCATCAATAGCTGCAGGGGTAGCCCCACCACGCTTCCCAGCCAAACTTCCTTCTGCCCCACGATCCCCCTAATGTGGATTAAGGAGAACGACGCATTGCTTGAATACGTCTTTATACTGCCTTTCTGTCAATGAACTCGAGGCAGTTTGCCACCCTGGAAGATGGGGGTGTGGAGAGCGGGGAGGTAATTGGGGCAGTTGCTGAGCTCTTCCCCCGTGCTCAAGCGGGAGGGGAAGACCGACGATTGCTATTGTTGTAGCAATCATAAAGTTGTAGCAATCTGAGTCATAAAGAAGAGGAAGAGGGTGAACTTGAAGCCTTTCCTCAAGGAGTAGCGAACTTCTTGTGGCTTGAAAACTGAGCAGGAGCTGAACTGAGGAGAGCTAATGGGCGAAGAAAGAGAGTGGGCAAGCATTGGCATTGATAGTCTGAGTCCTGAACTATTATTTTAACATTTTATATTCTGTTCTTCCTCCAAGGAGCCCCGCGGTGTACTACATACTTAAGTTTCTCCTCACAACAACCCTGTAAAGTAGGTTAGGCTGAGAGAGAAGTGACTGGCCCAGAGTCACCCAGCAGCAAGTATCATGGCTGAATGGGGATTTGAACTCCCGTCTCCCTGGTCCTAGTCCAGCAGCACTCTAACCACTATACCACACTGGCTCTGTTGAGCTCCTAACTGTTTTAGCAAACTATAGTATTAATGAATGGTGCTTTAAGTACAGTTAGGATTCCTTTTGAATTTAATTTTTAATATAACACTGGAACATAGGAAGCTGCCTTAAATCCAGTCAGACCATTGGTCTGTCTAGCTCAGTATTGTCTACACTGGCTGGCAGCGGCTTCTCCAAGGTTAGAGGTAAGAGTCTCTCTCGGCCCTATCTGGAGATGCCTTGGAACCTCCTGCATAAAAAGCAGATACTCTACCACTGAACTACCACCCCATTTCCAGTGGATGGGGACATCCTGTGTAAAAGTGGACCCATTTGCAGCCTACCTTCATCTTTAAAAATATAATAGGGTTGTTATCGAATTGCCCCAACCTATCCATGTTTACTCAAAAGTTAGTCTCACTGTGTCAGGGAGTCTTATGCCCTGGAAAGTGTAGACACTATCAGCTAATTAAACAAAAAGCTATGCTGGTCTACGTGCTGGATAAACTGTGGTATCTTTGGCATATCAGAGGGAAGTAAGGTAGGTCCCAACTCACATACACTTGCACATTAAATAAGCAGAGTAAAAAATGCTCCTGAAAATTAGGCAACATTAATGACATCCATATTCCGTTGAACCCACCCAGCTTAACATAACATCTGGGATTTGCAGTTTAAAATAAGGCTATTCACATGATCAGCCCTACCTGGGGTAGGGCTGCTCACGTGAAGTGCCAGGATCGAGCCAAACTGGCTAGGGGTGTGCACCGGACCGCGGACCTGCGGCTCGGCACTGGGGTGGGGGGTTCCATTAAGGGCGGGGGGGCTTTACTCACCCCTCCCGCGCTTTGCTGCTTTGGTGCCATAATTAGTTTAAAAAATGCGCCGCAGAATCGCTCGCCGCTCCGGGGCTCCTTCTTGACTTCAAAATCGGGCGGCAGGATACTTCCCTGCCGCCCCCGAAGCCCCCTCAAGCCATTTTAGCTCTTTAAATCTCGCCCGCAGAAGGCTCCCTGCACTTCGCAGAAGGCAGGGAAGGGGGCGGGCGGACGGACGGACATCTCCCCACCGCCCGCCCGAGCGCTTTAGCACTCGGTCCGGGGCGAGATTTAAAGAGCTAAAATGGCTTGAGGGGGCTTCGGGAGGGGTGAGTAAAGCCCCCCCCGCCCTTAATGGAACCCCCCACCCTAACCCTCCCGAACCAAAACCACCCCTTGTCCGGACCGGTTCGGAGGCCAGTAGAATGGCCTCCGAACCGATCCGTGCACACTACTAAAACTGGCCTTGCCTCCCCCAGTAGCCCGCATTTTTTACACAGACTTTTAACTGGGTTGAAAGCATGAGCGTGCCCTTTACCCTCAAGTCCGGGGTAGTGTGAATGCACAGGTCTGGGGGTCGTATGAATACACAGAGCTGGGTGCCTAGAGAACCTGGCTTGAGGGGAATCCCTCAATGGACTGTGCTGCTCGCACAGTGCATCTTGGGATTCCTGAAAGCCGAGACTAATTTTCCTGGCCTCCAGAGATCCATGCTGAACATTGCAGAACATTGCATGGGTGCGCACCAGAAAAGACAAGGAGCAATTTTTAAAATTTCTGGGAAACACCTATATCAGGCAGCAGCAATATAAGAAGATGCTGAAAGGCATCATCACATACTGCACGGGAGGAGGCAATGGTAAACTCCTCCTATATTCTTCCAAAGAAAACCAAAGGGCTCTTGTGCTAGGAGTCAAAATCGACTTGATGGCACACTTTACCTTTAAACTGCTTTGGGAACTTTTGTTGAAAAGTGGTATATGAATATTCATACTTGCCCATCCTCCTCACCCTTGTTATGGTAGTGAGAATGACCTTACTGTCTTATAAACATCTTAACACCCTGCAACAGGAAAGAGAGGGCTGGAAATTCATTGGCAGAACTGGCCCAAGTGCTATCTGCTCCTAAAGCAGCTTGGTGAGCTGCTGCCCCTATCTCCATACTTGTGACACATGGAATGTATGTACCACAGAGGAATTTCCTTTTCTCCCACCCACACAGACCTCCTCCACCTCCAGAGGGCCCATTACCTGCAGTGTTTTTCATCTGTGTGCAGAATAAGTTTTGTTCTGGGTGGCAGCATCAAAGCAGTGTTTGTGCACATGCATTCAGAGTGGGGCCTTCCTGATTCAACCTGAGCAGGATCTAAAATTAACTGAGTGGTCATCAAAAAAACATGTGAGCATGCACACACGTGCACACCTTAGAGGGAACACATTACCTGTAGCATGCAAAACTCATCAAAGAGGAATTTCCCACACTCATAGCCTCCACCCCCCCGACCTCTCTCATTACCCCCAACACAGCCTTGCCCCACCACCACCACTACACTTTCTTTCCCATGCTCTTTTGAAAGACTCTTTCTTTTTTTTTTCATATCTTGTGATGGCTGTGACAGCCTTTTTCAAAAGGCAGGAGGGGGGCAAAGCCAGCAACTCAATATCTCACTCCCTGGAAGTATGCCTCATTGAATTCAATGGGAACTGGCTCATGGCAGAAAGCAAAAGCAACAGGAAGTGTGGACTCACAATATTCTGCTACCCACCCTCCGTTTGTGTAAGAGCTTAATAATGGGAAAATAGGTGATGGATTTAAGCCCAGAGCAACTTTTGTAGCTACAATGTGGCTAACTGCAGGTGGGCACACAGGTATTGAGGTCACCTGTATATCATCAGTAAATCTAACAAAAAAAATTTCCCAAGCTCCTGATTTGTTTAAGCCCTCTCAGATTCAGGAGTCGGGAAGGCAACTGTTTGAGTTTTGATTTGTGTGTAATAGTCTCATAAGTACCCCGTTCTGGGCTCCTTAGGGGAAGAGCAGAATATACATGTAAAAATAAATAAAATAAATAAGTATGAAATACTGCTGCCTCCTTTTATTCTTAATTATGCATTTTTAGTAGTATTTTCAGTACCTTGATATATGCTGAGGAGGACTTTAAAAATTTATTTGGTTTTATTGTTTGTAGTAGAAGTTTGATTGTCTTCTCTTCTACATTTGTTTTAATCTCATGCTGGTCGCTGACCGAAATAAAGATATGTCGATATTCTGCTACTCTATTCCCTACCCCTTTCCTTTTCAAAGGGTGGGGATATTGGCAGCAGCAGGTACAGGTGCTCTTACCCCTGGACTTCCAGGCCAAAGACCAGGGCCTCCACACCCCCTGGGGCCCCCCAAATCCTCTTTAGTCTGTCCCAGGTAGTGTGCTCACCGCAGCTTCTGCTTTAGAGACATAGCAAGAAGTGGGAAAATAAATATGTGGGATGGGAATATGTTAAGTTGTGTGTTGAAATGTTTCTTCTAATGCATATTTGCATACATATACTTGTTTTATATTCTTATATTCTTGTGAGTTCAGTTGCTGATGGAGCCCTCAAGGACCTATGTGCTAAAAATACTGCATGTGTCACTGTGTGTGTGTGTGTGTGTGTGTGTGTGTGTGTAGGGGGATGCTGCCTAACTTGCAGCGCAGTAGGGTGGGACTCCAAAGGCCTTTAGGCCCAGGCTCCAGAATTACCTAGGAGCACTTCTGGCAGCAAGGTAAAGCGAGTTACAGAGTGGCAGCAGGGCACTATTACTTGAGGCTGTTGCCTCTCACTATGCCTCATTGGTGGACTAGCCTGTGTAATAGGGTTCTGCCATTGCTTTGTGATTTAGCAATGTTGTTTTGGGGATCAGAGTTCCTGTCAGCAAATTAAGCCCCCCGCCTTTAAAACAGTTAACAATCTTAACAATTAATAATTGTTTTCATCCTAATGTAGGCTTAATAATGGTATCTCAAGAGGAGGTGCAATCTTACCCCTTTGTAGATATATATGATGAAGATGAAGCAGACAGACTCTTCCTTATGTCTAAGCCTACCTGCTTTCTCATCCTTGGAAAACCAGTAAGAAAGAATATCCCATTTAATTAAACTGGCACCTGGGTCTATGATGGTGGTTGGGAACTTTATATATGTTTTATATTCATGACTTATACTCACTGACAGTCTAGTCCTGTGCATGTTTATTCAGAAGTAAGCTCCACCGTGTTCAGTGAGGCTTACATCCAGGTAAGTGTGCATCCAGGTAAGTGTGCATAGGCATCACAATCTTTCCCTCATAATTGTTCAGCAGCTATTTGCTAGAACAGTAACCTTTTAGCCTTAGGTTTTAACAACACTAACATTTGTCCCCACACCATTAATAAACAGGGCTCACAGCAAGCAAAAACTCTTATCTGCAGGCGTATTGATGGGTACATTACAAGCATCTCTGCTCCTTCCTTCCTGTAACACATTTGGTGAACTTGACAATGACTTTTCCTTCATGCTTGTACTTAAAGGGGGCAGGTAATTTGCCATCACTTTGCAGAGAAAGCTGGAAATGGGCTCTGATCTTCACACTTCTGTGAAGGAATAGGCTGCACTGGCATGAAAACTCTCCATGCCAGACAGAAAAAGAGCACCAAAGCACTCAATGCTGTGTGATGACAAGCTGTGATGTGGAGGATAAGCCCAGCTTATTTGATTTGATGATGGTAACATGTAGACTTACCTTACATTCAAAGTAAATATCTTGAGTATTGCATCCTTAAATTTTTTTCTGGGCAACTGTATTTGTCCTGACAGTTTAAGATATGCCAACTGGGAACCCTCAAAGGTGGACACGTGTTACACACTTGCCATATGAGATACAACACATGACTCACATATTTGCCTTTGAACTGAATACTGATTTCCTTGCTGGTTTGGCCCTCTCTCCCAAAATAATATAAACATTATATACACTACTCTTCTACATTGTACACTGTTCTCATACACACAGCTAAAAATCCTCTTGTCAGCTCACCAGGGACAAGTTCTCCCAGGCCTCTAGCAAACAGGACACCCAGCACCACATAGATCTCCTGGTTTTTGATGGTGCTTGGTTTAAAAAAATAAACCTCAATCTTTTGCAGTTTTACAACATTGAGTTGAGTTTTAAGTTGAAAAACTACTCAGGAGAGAGTGCTCCATGATTTTGCAGGTGCACAGCCAATCAACACTCTTCCCAGCTCCTTCAAATTGACAGAACCTGTTTCCCACTGAACTCAGTCCTTAACAGAAGATTGCATGTGTGACAACAACATGAAGAGTGTGCTTTCCAAGATAGGAGAGTGGCTCCTGCTTTTACATACATCTAGCCTATATATCTTTAGGCACACACTAAGTAATAGGGTGCAGAGATTAGCTCAGTTCTTACCTTCTTTTGCATCACTACCAATTTCACTTAGTAGAGAAATTTACTTTGTATAACTTTTTATTTTCAATATGAAATTCATGAGTAAATGTGTTTATGACATAGAAGGTAGAATCAAATCACTTTTGCCACTTGCTAGGCTGTCCAAGGCTAGCAAGATAGAAAGTGTCAAATATGTTTTTTTCTCTGAAAGTCAGCAAGGACAACCAGAGCACATTTAACAGTGGGAAATACATTCCAAAAGATATTCGGGGCAATTTCTGACCTTATGACACCTAGTGACATGAAAGGCTGAATTGAATTTATAATCACTACTAAAATAAAAATCAATGTATATGTCCTATGTTTCTTCATTTGTGTATAACAAAATCATTCCAGTTGTAAACAATCCTTCTTTTATTTTATTTTAAGGGTACTGGGAAGAAAACATTAGCTAAAAGAATAGCCCAGATTTGGAAATGCACACTCATAGACGGTAAATATTAAAATGGTTGTCTTAGTTTGACAGTGTTTCATTCTTTACATTTGTTTCCTAAAATTCCATATACTTTTAGATTAATGAAATGGTCAGCATTATTGCTCTGAATAATCTTATGATTTCCTCAAAAGACTTTAAAGGCTTAAACAGCTAAAAGGCTAATAAGGGAGATTTTCCCCCCTTCTTGCTTTGCTTGCAAGCAGAACTTTGGGCTAGATGAGCGTTCAGTTACCTGATCAAACAGTACTCTCCTTACATTCTTCTACTGTTAGATAAATGCACCTGTCTTCCTTTATTATGTACATTCCCCCCGCCCAAGCATTTTAGTCACTCACTGCCAAACATTTTTTTAGAAGTTTTGTAGCACTTCTGTGCTAAAATCTAAAACTTCCCATCACAATCAGTACAACTAACTCTGATTGAGAGGTGTATATTTCCATGAACTTGTCACAGGCACCTGCACACAACTGATATCCATAGCTGTTGAGCTCATTTTAGGGAAGCTATCTTGTTTAAATGTATGTCCTCATTTTATCATATGGAGCTCATGTATTCTTTTTCTTAAAAGGTGATTCCTTCCTCCACAACGTACTGCAATTTCAAGAGTGTTCACTATTTGGGTGGGTGGGTGGTGGTGTTGTTTGAATAAACAAGCAAACAAAAAAGGAATTCCCCTTCCCCCACATGTAAGGCTATTCCAAATGCATCACTTTTCTGGAAGTGAGTCCCTATGAATACAGTGGCACTTCAGATTGGATATGCGTGGGATTGCACTGCATGGTAGATTATCTATACATGGGCTAAAATTACACTAATAGGTCTCCCTGAAGTACATTCGTCACATGCAATAAAACTGAGTTGTCAGTTTGACCTTTCCAAATAGACTCCATTATTAACAGGTTTCAGCCTAATTTTATTTGAAAAGACTGATAAGAAAAAAAGTGATAATTGTGATAGAAAGTTTTTTTAAAATTGAGTATGTAAAGTGTTTCTGCAACAAGTCCATGATTAATAATCATTTTAATTACTTGTTTCATTGCAGGAAAAAATACAGCACTATTTTTAAATTATCAGATTAGCATTTGGATTAAGTGGGCTGACAATCAAATAGGTACAGAATCCTTCTGTAGAGATTAAGTCTTAGGATCCTGATCTAAAACACGAGCCAGATAATTTGCACTGCAAATTATAGGCAAATTCAGAAATCCTGGGGGGGGGGATGTGAATGTAATCAAAACAGTTTCCTGGAGGATTCTCATTTATATCCATTAAGACAGGGATTCCCAACCTTAGGTCCCCAGATGTTTTGGACTACAGTTCCCATCATATGCAGCCACAGTGGAAGTTGTAGTACAGCAACATCTGGGAACTCAACATTAGGAATCCTCGCTTTAGGAGGCTGATATAGAAAATAGCCCTTCACCCTCCTCCTCAGAGATGTAATAAGGATCTCTGTTTAAAACTCACAACAACATATCATGCAGTTCATGTACATATCATCATGTACTTTAATCCCAATCAAAAGATGCTGCAACTTCTTCCACCTCAGATATCACCCAGGCCATTGTCCACTGGAATGAAAATTAGAGTCCTTACTTCAGCTAGCAAGAAAGAAAGGTGTGAGACTGGCAAGAAGGAGTGGGTGGGAGAAGCCACAGCATCTTTTGATTGTGAGGAGAAACTTAAGCATGTAGTACACCGCTCTGGGCTCCTTGGAGGAAGAGCAGGATATAAAATGTTAATAATAATAATAATAATAAAATTAATCAATAAGTTGAACAGAAAGGAAACTGCCTTTCTTCCAGTTGAACAGAAAGGAAATTGCCCGAACACCAGAGGCACAAAAGACCAGCTGCTGATTGACAAAATGATTTTAGAAAATTGCAAGAGAAGAAAAACAAATCTAAGTGTTGCATGGATTGACTACAAGAAAGCCTGCGACTCATTGCCTCACACATGGATACTAAAATGTTTAGAAACAACTGGTGTTAGCAAAAACATTCAGATATTTATTTAAAAAAAGCAATGAGCATGTGGAGTACACAGTTAACAATCAATGGTGAGACACTTGGACAGGTTAGCATTAGAAGAGGCATTTTCCAAGGGGACTCACTATCCCTTCTGTTGTTTGTAATCGCCATGATCCCAATTTCACAAATACTAAACAAAACAGACCTCGGATACCAAACATCTAAAACATCAAGTCAAATCAACCATCTGCTGTACATGGACGATCGGAAGTTGTATGGAAAGTCTCAGTCAGATATTGAATCACTGCTAAACACTGTCCGTATATTCAGTAGCGATATAGCAATGGAGTTTGGACTAGACAAGTGTGCTGCATTAATAATGAACAGAGGAAAAGTAAGAAAAACAGAAGGAATAGAACTGCCCAATGGAAGCAACATCAAGAACCTGGAAGAGAAAGAACCTTACAAATACTTGGGCATTCTCCAGGCTGATAACATCGCACACACTGACGTTAAAAGAAAAATTGGAAGTGAATACATCAGGAGAGTTAGAAAAATCCTAAAGTCCAAACTCAATGGTGGGAACACCATACAAGCCATAAACACCTGGGCTATACCTGTTATTAGATACACTGCAGGAATAATAGACTGGACCCAGGCAGAGCTAGAGACGCTAGATCGTAAGACCAGGAAAATCATGACCATCAATCATGCTCTGCACCCCCGCAGTGATGTCGATAGGCTATACCTCCCTCGCAGCTCAGGTGGAAGAGGAATGCTGCAAGTCCATCAAACAGTAGAGGAGGAGAAAAGAGGCCTTGAAGAATATATCAAGGACAGTGAAGAAGATGCACTTCAAATGGTCAATAATGCGAAACTATTCAACACCAATGAAAGAAAGCAGGCCTACAAGAAAGAACAAGTCAAGAACTGAGCAGAAAAATGGAAAAAGAAGCCCCTGCATGGTCAATATTTGCACAACATACGTGGAAAATCAGACATCACCAAGACTTGGCAATGGCTTAAGAATGGCAACTTGAAGAAAGAAACAGAGGGTTTCATACTGGCTGCACAAGAACAGGCACTAAGAACAAATGCAATAAGAGCAAAAGTAGAAAAGTCAACAACAAACAGTAAGTGCCGCCTTTGTAATGAAGCAGATGAAACAGTGGACCACCTAATCAGCTGTTGTAAAAAGATCGCACAGACTGACTACAAACAAAGGCATGACAAGGTAGCCGGGATGATACACTGGAACATCTGCAAAAAATACAAGCTACCTGTAGCCAAGAATTGGTGGCACCATAAAATTGAAAAAGTTGAAGAAAATGAAAATGTAAAAATATTATGGGAGTTCTGACAACAAACAGACAAACATCTGCCACACAAAACAAGTTAAAATAATCAACATAGCAATACCAGGGGATAGCAGAATAGAAGAAAAAGAAATAGAAAAAATCACCAAATAGAAAGATCTACAAATTGAAATTGAAAGGCTGTGGCAGAAGAAGACCAAAATAATCCCAGTGGTAATTGGCGCCCTGGGTGCAGTTCCAAAAGACCTTGAAGAGCACCTCAACACCATAGGGGCCACAGAAATCACCATCAGCCAATTACAAAAAGCAGCTTTACTGGGAACAGCCTATATTCTGCGACGATATCTATAACAACAACAACACTGACAATAAAATTCAGCCATCCCAGGTCCTTGGGAAGGACTCGATGTCTGGATGAAACAAACCAGTCAATAACATCTGTCTGACTGTGTAAATATCTCTGGAGTGCAATCTGGCAACTATCTCTGGAGTGCAATCTGGCAAGCATCAGCACTTCAACCTCTCTTTTTCAGTTCTTAGTCCTTCCCCAGAAAAATAGCTCAGTTTAACTTTTTTCTTTGCAAGTCCTGGTATGCTTGAGTTGCATTAATCAGAAAAACATGGGAGCCCTCTGGTGGCTAAAATAACAACCCAGATTGTGAAACCTAACTGGATGTAAAGGAGGAGCACTGTGATCAGGGTTTCCTACTTTTTAATTGGGGGCCCCATATGGCTGTTTTGAAGAGCAAGACAGTATACTGAGGGTGTTTAGCTCTTTCCTTTCACAGCATTTTCCACATCTAAATCCATCTCTCTCAAAGCTGCTGTTAGCTCAATGGGGTGGAGGTGGAGAAAAGATACAGGTACAGTGGTCCCTCGACTTACATATTTAATCCATTCCGAACGCACGTTCGGAGGTCGAAATTTTCGTAAGTCGAAGTGCACACCACAGAAGTCTGGAAACATTCGTAAGTCGAGGAAACTGCATCTAAAAATTCGTAGGTCGAGTAAGCTGAATCTAAACCGGCAACTACTTCCGGTCTTTTTTGTCGCTCGTAACTCGAAAACATCGGATGTCGAGTAGTTCGTAGGTCGAGGGATTACTGTACTTGTTTTATAGCTGCTTCCCTCACACACACAAGTAAATCTTATGTAGATTTAACTACAGGTTTATTCAGCAACAACTCCATTTTCTTCTTCTCCTTCCCTTCCCTTTTCTGACTCCTCCCCCACACTCTCTACAGGACCCCCCCCCCGGGGGACAAATGTCCAAACAAAAAAAACTGCAAAAATTTACTGGATAGAATAGAATAGTACTTTATACAATAGAATGGTTCAAGAACACTTGGATTCTTGTAATGCTACAGCATTAAGCTATGTTAAGCAAGTTGTCAAGCACTTGGAGGCCACTATAAGTGCCTAATAGATTGCATTTAGCATGGTGGTTGGCCTCCAGTTATTCAGACCGGGTTTACATATTTGGGATATTTAAGATTAAATTATGTTAAATATAACAAGTTTGTGGCAACTCTTTTGTACCCTTGGAAGAAGCATGGTTGCATTGTTAAAGGTAATATTTATTTAAGGGATTCAAAACGAATTCAGATGTTATACAATGCAGGAACAACAAGAAATACATTCATTATTATTTTATATTGCAGTTTGTACCTAATTTTCCTATAAAACAAATAGCTAACAATGAATAAACAGATTAAAGCAACAAATCATCAAACAATAAAAGCTGCAAAAACACTGTAGTAATAAAAATATAAGGAATATAACAGCAAATAAAATCAGGTGGTAAAAAGACAGCACAGGAATACCAAAAAGCAACTATTGATCACTACTAAAAGCCAACAGTAAAAACCAAGTTTTTACCAGGTGATGAGAAATAAAGAATGATGGGACCAAGCCTCACATTTCTTAGTAACCTTCAAAATGGAACATTTGCATCTCTTCCCATTGGCAAGCTGTACCCATTCCCACCCAATCTGAGGATAGTTTCTTCATCTCACCATGGAAGGATGGCTGTAGAATGGGAATGTATGAGCAGTAGAATGGGAATGTATGAATAACAAACAATTCTTTGTTAAAACAAGTGCTGCTTAATAATCATTTAAAGTAGTCTAAACTCCTACTTTGTATTCTGACATATTGCACATGTATACATAATGAGGCATCTCAACAGTTATATTTTTATTCTATATGATCTATCATTTTTAGCTTTGGAGCTTATAGATGAGAACATAACAGCAGAAACAGAATACGGACTCAAGGTAACACACATATATTTTGATTAGGTTTACCGGGTCTGTTTTATATTCAGTTCATTAAGGCTATGATTCTCAAACAGTTCTGCCAGCGAAGGTCCAGTTCATCTCAATAGTTTCTACATATTTGGGGGACTTCCCGGATGTGCAAAAACATATTCACTTGTAAATTAAAAGAAAAAGAAAAAATTTAACACCCCAAGAATGGCCCAAGGATATACACTCTTTAGCTTTCAGGTCTTACACATTTTTGAGAAAACTTAAGCCACAAAATGTTAAAGATGTTGGGGCTGGGGGCATGGAAAATGAAAAGGGAATTGATCTGCTTGAGTCTCTAAAGGCTTGCAGAACCCTGGATGTAGGCACATAGTTTGGAAAAATGTGACCATGAGATTACAACTCTCCCCTGCCTGCACCATATGGGAAGATTTGAGGAGAGAGAAAATGAAAAAAAGATGAATTTTCCTTTTCTCACTCTTCGGAGATATTTCCTCACCTCCATTTAGCAATGAAAGCATTCCAATTTGGGACTAGCCTGTTAGCACTATACAGCGGGGGGGGGGGGAGATTAGGCTGATGAAAAAGAAAAGTGTATTTTTCCCTTTCCCAGTCCTGAACCTCTCTACCTTTGGTGAGCCCTGAATAGTACTACAAGACTCCTGTTCCAGACTGACAGGAAAACTCCTTTTATGGACTGAAGATACACACTGCAGTAATAAGTTGTGGATCTCTGTTTATATTTTTATATACACAGAATGATATTTTATAATTTTTTTTCTTTTAGAGTAAGGAATTGCTTTACCAAGGTCAAAGTATTCCTGAAGAACTTGTTATAAAGATGCTTCAAGTAAAGCTTGAATCTCCAGAAGTTATTCACTTTGGTACACATTTTCTTTTCCCTCCTGTCTATTGTATGCTCACCAGCCAGAGTCCGACAAATCTGCCCTTTATAAAGCCAGAAAACATAGATAGATAGATAGATAGATAGATAGATAGATAGTGTGTGTGTGTGTGTGTGTGTGTGTGTGTGTGTGTGTGTGTGTGTGATGTTTGTAAATTATGTATTTGGTAGCCTTGGGCATAAAGTAATTGTAAAGTGTCTTTCATGATATATTTTGCTACCAATGCAGTTGGTAATATATTCAGTATAAAGCAATCAAGCCTGATTTGTTTAGATTTCATATCTCTAGGACCTTGTGATCTCTCCTCCTCTCTGTAGCTGCCTGTGCCTCTCAAAACTATATTCCTGATGGTTGAGGGACCCTCAGGGAGATCATTTCAGAAGGCACAAACAGCTACAGAAGGAAGACAAGATCACTAAAACTGTCCGTTCTCTGTTTATGCCAAGGAAAACTGAAGAATGTTGGCAGAGGATTAGTCTGGATTTTGGCCAATGTATTTGAAACTATTCACATAAAATACATGTTAAATAGTTGTGTGTGTGCTTTTCTTTTTGCAGGTTATGTTCTCTGTGATTTTCCTTCTCTTTCAGAGGAATACATGATTATACCAGAACAGATAGATTTAATTAAGAATCTAAAATTAAAACCTGATTTCCTCATTAATATTAAGGTAATACAGTTTTGATCATTTCTTAGCCAATCTCATACTTAGACTACAATGTTAAACAATTTTACCAGGGTGTAAGCCCAACTGAACATAGTGGGAGTTACTTCTGAGTAAATATGTATAGGATTGCATTGTTCTCTGAATACAGTGGAAATGTTATTCATTTATAACAACTTTTATTATATTATTTTATGTTATTTATATAGGGGTGAAACATTTCATTTAAACAATCTAGTTCTCACAGAAGGCCTGTGGATGGAATACTTTTCCTCTGGTATTGCTAGCATTTACTCACTCATTCATTCACTCACCTGGGCTTTTAAGGAGCTGGTTTACAGTTATTAGGGTTTTGGTCCAGCCCTGTAGCCAGCCATCATTATTAGATGGGGCAGCCACATTTCTAGATGCGCCTCTCTCTTCTCCCCCCACCCCACTTTTTTGCCAGTTCACAGTGCCAGACAAATTCTTGCCCCTTCTTACTGCCTGAGGAGGTTGCAGGGTTGGGGAGCAACAACCTTCCCCTTCATTCCTCCTCCTTGCAGAGAAAGCATTAATTTACATAATGGGCTATGTAAAAGTCAAATTAACAGAAAATTCATTAACACCAGCAATTAAATGACGGTCATATTTTTTGTTTCAGAAGAAGTAAAGATGTCAAGCTTGGCTTTGATGCTAGACCAGCTATCTTAGTTTCAGATTTCATCTGAATAACCAACTTCTCCATACTAAGCTGCTATTAGTTCCTGGAGATGTGGAGAAAAATTAAAGACCTTGGAGTGTGTCTAAGCAGCTCCTTGCGGGTCTCTCCTAGCCTTATTCCTGACTTCTCTTTAGATTTTCCTTCCTGTCAGACAAGCAGGGAAAACTTTTTAATTGCCATGTAAAGGACTAACTCAGCAATTGGAAACCTAATGGGGAAAGCAATTGGAATTTTTTACTGGTTCTTGGGTACATTGTTCCGTTGGAAACCCTGAAAAAGCCTCTTGTTGCTGTGCACAAATTCAAGGGAAAATGAGAAATAATAGTGCAAGTGGTTCAACTCTGGGATCCTTGAAGTCCTAGCATGAGTACAGCCTACGTCGCCAGCTAGCTAAATGTGGTGTGCACATCAGTATTCCTATTCCTTGAGGGCTGTGTTTTCATCCTTTGCTATTGCTAAGTGCCCCAGAGGAGGAAAAAATAGCCTCCATAATTGTAAGTACAGTGGGTGCTTTAAAAGGGTAATGAGTAACACAGGGTAGATGTTTTTTCCAGATCTCTTAAGTTACCTCTTTATTGCACCATTTTAGTATCTGATCCTGCTCTGTCTACTTACTAATCTTTAAGGGGATCCATGATCCCTCACAACTTGGGTTGTGCACATGCGCAGAAGCCCTTGTGGAAGTATATCAAGCTCCTCAAAGCGCTCTCAGTACCGCTGTCTCACACATGTGGCACCATTGAGCCCCTGGTGGCGCAGTGGTAAAACTGCCGCCCTGTAACCAGAAGGTTACAAGTTCGATCCTGACCAGGGGCTCAAGGTTGACTCAGCCTTCCATCCTTCCAAGGTCGGTAAAATGAGTACCCAGAATGTTGGGGGCAATATGCTAAAATCATTGTAAACCGCTTAGAGAGCTCCGGATATAGAGCGGTATATAAATGTAAGTGCTATTGCTATTGTTAAATTCAGCAGGAAAGCACTTGTCTCCTCAGTTCCTTCGTGACTGCTGCGCTAGGTGCTTCAGGAAGGTTTGCTCTGTTCACTCCTCATTCCTGTGGATAAAACATAGGTTTTGTTACTCCTTTTCTGGCTTTTCAACCCTACAGTCAGTGTTTTGACTATGCTTTTGGACTTTATTTTGGCTCAGTCTCCTCAGTGTCTTTCCAGCTTCGACCACAGTCTGTTTACCTCACCTTGCCCACCATTTCTTAGTGCCTCTTAGACTCTAAAAAAACATTTAAGAGGTGTACATCCTGCAGGGGAATATTACCCTCTCTGATAAGCATGAACAGTGTTTAATTTGCTTGTGGGGAAACCACAAAGTTCATGCTTGTAAAATTTTTCTGGCTTTCTCGAAGTAGACGAGAAAAAGTAGGAAACTTCATTTGCAGGTGGTCCTGAAAAAGACAGCGCTTTGTCTGCCAACTCCAATGCCTAGGTTGCCGATCCCATCAATGACATCATTGTCACCTGACCACCACCCCTCAGGCTTGAGAGTGGCTTCAGACTCGACTTCTACACCCGCCTCCCATACCCCGTCTTGGGATGGAGGCTGCGGTGACACAACCTTTAAGACTCTGGAAGCACTTCCGAAAGTCAGTACCCACCTCTGACACAAGAAGCACAAACACCATTCTTTGAGTCCTCCATCATCCTCCAAACACTGGCTGCTTCGACATTGACCTTGACATCAAAGACCTCTCCCCATATCCCATCGCTAACCACCACACAGAGGGATCGCCATAGCTGATTATTCAACTCTGATTCCTTTGATATTGACCTCTCTCCTGAAGCTGACCTAGACACCATCAATGCTTCATGCGTCCTGACACTCACCAGCATAGACCACTGCTGTCCCGACACCGACAACCACTCTAAAGACAACACAAGCTCCAACGACCTTGATGACAACAATGGCCATGTCTCCCCAGCACACACCATACATTCTGGATCTGGCAAGAGTAGACTCTCCTCTAGAGCTGGAGGAGCTGCACTAGCTCCTCTAGAGCTAGTGCAGGATCGCCCTTCCAGGTCTTTGGAATCCTTCATGGGGTGCTCCACCAATACCCATTCAGGATTGACCTTTAGAGTCTTATCTCTTTTAGGCCTAGACACTGATGAGGATGCAAATCCTTCACCGGTTCCCAAGACTCTTTCTGGCTTTCCAAAGTAAGCTACTCCTAAGTACTCACCATATCTTCCATGACATGAAAGATACCATCATTCTGTACCTACTAGCCATCCATGTCTACTAGCCATCCATGGTGTCTCAGTTGGAAGACTACTCTGTGAAGAGCTGACACAGCTGAGGAAGGAGCAAGCTTCTCTAAACATCTAGCCTTTCCCCCTTCAAACTAACTAACAGGAGGAGGGGAGATTTTCAGGAGATAGTTTCTCTTTAAGGGGTAAGTCTTAGTGTGTGTGTGTGTGTGTGTGTGTGTGTGTGTGTGTGTGTGTTATTTGCCAGGGCTAGAAGTTGCCAGGGCTAGCAAACTCCATTGTTTTACTTTGTCCCTGCCTGGAGGGGGTGGAGTCCACTAGGGCTGGGGGAGGCCCCACATTCTTTTGACATTCCTTTGACTCACATCCTGTGTCTCAGGTGGAAGACTACTCTCTACATAAGAGGTGAAGGCCCAAGAGCATAGCGAACAGAACATAGCAAACAGGGATAGCAAACAGGACGAAGGAGTTTTGCAGGAGTTTAGAGGGAAGTGTGCAGGAGAGCCTGGAACAAGCCCCTGTGATCACAAGGAGCCTGGTGGAGAAGAAAACATAAATACAAATCCCTCCCTCATTTCCCTTATATTCTTGGGCAAGGCTGTTTGGACAGTTAAATAGCTGACCATTACAGCTGAGACCTATCTTTCTAATAAACTATCTAATAAACAGATAATAATAAACAGATAAACTACTTCTAATAAACTATCTCTAAATACTGTAAACAGCCAACAAAAACAGTATGAAGATAGAAATTCAGCAGGGGAAGGGGCACTTCCCAGTGTATTGCACAGAGTGCTACATGTATGACTATTTGCCCCATGGGCAGAAGTCATGGGTGTGTGCTCGGTGCAAGGAGCTCCTGGCTCTCAGGGAACAAATTTGTTCCCTTGAGGCCAAGGTGGCGGATCTGGAGAAGCTCAGAGAGACAGAGAGGCATGTGGACAAGACCTTCAGGGACGTGATAGAGGCATCCAACTCCAGGGCTGGTAGCTTCTCTGCTGTCAGGGAGAATGAAGGTCTTGGGCAAGGAGGACATTGGTCTGATGAAGCAGGAAATGCTCCTTTAGAAGGGACCCATTCCATGGATGATGAGCCCATATCCTCTCGTACAAGGGATACTCCTCTGGGGGGTGGGGGCCTCCTTGTAGTGGGTGATACAATCATTAGAGGTATAGAGCGATGGGTTCATAACCCTCGTGTTGACCACACGGTGACTTGCCTGCCTGGTGCAAAGGTTGTGGACATCACGCAGCGTCTAAATAGGCTCTTAGGCAGTGCTGGGGGGGAGATAGCTGTCGTGGTGCATGTCGGCACCAATGATGTGGGGAAATGTAGTCGGGTGGTCCTGGAAGCCAAATTTAGGCTGATAGGTAGTGTATTGAAGTCCAGGACCCCCAAGGTAGCATTCTCAGAAATGCTATTTGTTCCACATGCAGGTATAGTGAGACAGGCAAAACTGAGGGGTTTCAATGCGTGGATGAGACGGTTCCGTGAGGAGAGGTTTAGATTTGTTAGGCACTGGGATACATTTGGGGGCAAGCAAGGCCTGTACAAAAGGGACAGGCTGCACTTGAGCCAAGATAGAACCAGACTGCTGGCACTTAAAATCAAAAAGGTGTGGAATACGAATCCTCTCCCTCCCAAGGGAATCAGTCACAAAGGAACAATCATCTGGCACCTCCCCAAATGAAAATGTTACCGCTCCTCCCTCTATTTCCCCAACCCAGGAGACCGAGACCAACTCAGGAAACTACAAGTCCTTGACATGGCTAAAGCCTGGGGACTAGAAATAAAGACACTTGTATATTGTCACTGCTACAGTCTACAGCTTCATGTCTAACTCTTCTTCTTTGCATTCAACATTGCTGCCGATGCTACCAGTTCTAGCCAACTTGACCAAGGTTGCCTGGGATACCCCTTCAACTTCTACTGCCACCTCTAGATGCTTTGAAGGCCTCTATAGGATTCTGGAGGTTTCCTGCCCATTCTTGTTCAAGCATCCCACCTCTGGTTGTTGACTGTGCCATGAGCTGTTGACTGCGCCATGAGCAGCAAATCTGGCAAATCACACTCTGCCCTGTCAGATGAGGGAAGGAAGCTCGATGCCATGGGCAAGAAATTCTACTCTTCTTCTTGTCTAGCCATCAAAATAGCCAACTACATGGCCTGTATGGCTAAGTATTACTTCCCTGTTTGGGAAGACCTTAAGCAAGACCTCACCAATGTTCCTGATGCCTTTAAGGACAAATTTAAAGTTGCCCTTGTTAAGTCTGTTGAAAACCACCAAACATCTTAGCACGGCCAAGCACCTAACTGAAATGGAGTCCTGTGCTCTTGTTGGTGCTATCTCATTACGTTGTCATGCTTGGCTGAGATCAACACCCCTCCAGCAAGAAATGAAAGAGAAAATTGAAAACCTACTTTGCTAAGTCCTCTTCAGTAATGTGACTGACAAAACTATGGAGAAAATGAAAAAATCCTGTTATACAACATTCACTTCCTCCTCATCTCAACAGCCTTACTCCCAGCGCTACAGGCCTTACAACAAACAGAAATTCCAGTTCAGGTCTTCAGATAGGAAGGAGTACAAGAAGAGCTTTAAGAACAAGCCGTAACATTCCTTCCAGCCTAGACAAAAGCAACATCAGAGAGCTAAAAATAAGCAGTCTGTTTGATGGTTGTCACCTGGAAGTGCCTCAACTATCAACCCTTCCCATCTATCTGGCCTCCTTTTCAGAAACTTGGTGTCTTATTACATTGGACACATGGATGTTAAACATAATTACCATCGGTTATGCCATAGAATTTTCCACACTTCCTACCTTTGCAGGGATCAGATACATTCACCCAACTCCTACTCTCCAAGAGGAGGTTCTCTCACTGCTCTGGAAAGGAGCCATAGAATCTGTCACACCAGAGGAAATGCGGAAGGGTTTTTACTCGAGGCATTTTTAGGTCCCGAAGAAAGACAGAGGCCTCTCTGTCTGGACTTGACTGGACTGTCTGGACCCTGGACTTGAGATTTCTAGACAAATTTGTGAAGACAAAAAAATTCAGAATGCTCTCTCTACAGAACATCCTTCCTTTCCTAATGCAAGACAATTGCTTATAACCCTGGACCTAAAGGATGCTTATTTCCACATTGTAATACAGGCTTCACACAGAAAGTACCTTTGTTTTACTCGGGGCACCCAAGCCTTCCAATTCAAAGTACTCCCTTTCAGTCTCTCTACAGCCACCCTACCAAGTTTTCACCAAGTGCATGAATGCCATCATAACTCACTTGTGAACCCAGGGTATGTTAGTCTACCCTTAAATGGATGATTGGCTTCTTACACGTGAGAGAAGGACTCCCTCTATTAGACTCCCTTCTCTCACAACTCCATTACACTCTGCATCTTCTATCTTGTCTGGGGATCCAAGTAGACTGGTCAAAATCCAATCTGATGCCCCAGTGCCAAATACATTTCATTGGCACCCTTCTAGACTTGGTGACAAGAAAAGCATACCTTCAAGAGGACAGGAAGCTCTCCATCACAAACTTGATCTCCTCCTGCCTCATTAACCCTTGCCAAAGAGCTTGTACAATGCAGAGGTTCCTGGGCCATATGGCCTCTTGCACCACCACTATTCCACATGCTTGCATTCACATGAGAACACTCCAACTCTGGTTTCTGTCAATGTTCAAACCAAACACCAGTGTTCAGACCAAACACCAACACCCAGAATATGGAATTTCCTCTTCCACCTCCAGTTTTAAAATCTCTCCATTGGTGGATAAAATGCCTTGCCTCGGCATGCCTTTCAAACTCCCAGAACCTTCTCTCACTCTTACTTCAGACCTCTCTCTGGAGGACTGGGGGCCCCACTGTCAGCAGTTCTGCAACCAGGGCCTTTGGACTCCTCAACAATGCCCTTTTCACATAAACCTCCTGGAACTCCTGGTGGCTTTTCATGCCCTAAAATTGTTCCTTCCTCTGCTGAAAAACAAAATAATTCAACTGCTCTTGGACAATACGATGACGATAGCCTACATGAATCACCAAGAAGGGCCCGCATCCTGTCCCCTTTGTCAGCTAGCTTCTCGTCTATGGGACTGGTGTATAAGCCACCATGTCCTTCTGGTGGCCTTAGATGGCACAGACAATGCTCTAGTCTAACAGACACCCTCAGCAGGGACTTCAACCAGTCCCTGCTGCACAAGTGGAAATTGAACACTCCTGCCCTCCTTCAAATATTCCAACATTGGAAAACTCCTACAATAGACCTTTTTGCTTCCAAACACAACAAAAAGTGTGACCTGTTTTGCTCCAAGGCTGCTGCGGGGGGAAACTCCATGGGAGATGCATTTCAACAACCTTGGATGGGACACCTTTTTTACTTCTTCCCAGGATCATCAATAGAATCCTACAGGAGGGGACTCAGTGCGTCCTTGTAACCCCATGGTGGCCCCATTACCCCTGGTTCACTATTTTCCTTCGTCTATCCAAGGACCAACACCAATGTCTTCGCCTGCACCAGGTTCTGCTTTCTCAGAACTCAGGCCAGGTGCTTCATCCCAAACTGCAGTCTGACCACTTGGACAACTTCTAGATTCAATCCTCTTAAATGAAAGGAAGGAATGTACTCATTGAAATTACATATGCAAATGGAAACATTTCTCTCTCTATCCTATCTCTAAAGGTTTCATCCCCTTTGGTGCCTCTATCCACCAGATCCTACCTTTACCTCACCTTACTGAAGTGTTCTAGCCTCTCCAACACTTCCCTTAAAGTGCATCTTCAGCCCTCTCTGCTAGACACCCACCCAGGATGGGATGGAAGAACAGTATTCTCTCACTCAGACTTCAAACAGACTAAAGGGAATCAACAACCTCTTTCCTCATGTCCGAGCACCCAACAAACCATGGAGTGTCTCTCTAGTCCTTTCCTCACTCACCAAAGTTCCCTTTGAACCTCTTTCCCCCGTGTCTCTAAAATCCCTATCTCTTAAAGTTGCCTTTCTTATTACCATCACTATGGCCAGGAGAGTCAGTGAGCTCACTACCTTATGCTCTGATTCTCCTTATCCAGTCCCCCCGCCCCCATAAAGTAGTCCTTCCATTGGATCCTTCCTTCAAGCCCAAAATAATATCTGATTTTCATCTAAATCAAGACATCATTCTGCCTACCTTCTTCATGAATCCTTCGACTGCCCTTGAAAAAGCTATGCATTCCCTTGATGTCAGGGATCTGGTCTACTATTTGGTCAGGACAAATTCATTCTAGAAATCCAGTGATCTCTTCATCTCCTATAATGCGAAACATAAAGGTCTACTTATCTCCAGGCAATGTTTGTCACATTGACTCATTGAACTAATTCATTTGTTAGAACCACCAAAGGGTTAAAAACCCCTCTTGGATCAAATCACACTCTACTAAGGCCATGGCCACCTCAATGGCCCAACATGTCCAGCATTAGTATAAGGGACATGTGCAAAACTGCCACCTGGTCCTTTGACCAACCCTTTGTGAAGCACGATGCATTGGACATTTAATCAGCAGCTGAGACCAACTTTGGTTGGGCGGTGCTTTAGATGGTTCTGTAACTGCATCCTAGCTCCCACTTCCAACTTGCTGAGTGTGCTACTCACCCAAGTTGTGAGGGACCATGGATCCCGTTAAAGATAAATAAGTTACTTACCTGTAACAGGTGATCTATGGGGGATCCATGGTCACTCACGACACACACCTGACCTACCTCATTTCTAGGATTTTTTTTTTAAAGGAGAAAAAGAACAAAGTACAACCACCACCAAAGAGCTTACCTGACTTGTCCTCACCTATCCATTTTAAATTTACGTAACGGCCATTCAGAAGGGTAGAGGTGCTCTCCCACCAAATTTAACTATGGTGCCACGTGAGCAAGATGGGGACTGAGATTCCCTCGAGGAGTTTGTCATTTTTCCATGAAGGCTTGCACTGGGCATCCTGGGACTTTCAGGGGCCGAGTGACCCTGTTTGTCACATTGATCCCTGCAGCCCAGACCGGCTCTGTGACGGAACTGGTAGTTGTGGTGGCGGCTGCCCAGGGCCACACAACTGCTCGTCTGCGGGGAAAGCAGGCTAAGCCCACTCTTCCCGCAGAACCCTCCCAGGCTCTACACACTGATTGTGTATAGAGCCTCAAACTCTTACTCATTTCTTATTGCAGGCAAGAAACCATGATTCTTTATTGCTGGTCAGTCCAAGGGGTGGAGTCTAATTCTGGCCCATGATAGGAAGTTCTCATATTTTAGCTCTTCAAAGGTCATGTTACACAAGATATTTTTCTCAGGATTACTTAAGTAATCCTAGGATGATTATGATCTTGTGTGAGCAGACTTTTGAAATCCTCCTATTTTGCTTGGAGGGAGCACCCTCTGCCATATCTTTGTTTTAACTACAATTGTTCCTGTTTTAAAAACAATTTGTCATTTTTAAATTAGAGGCTGTTATTGCCATGTCGCAAATTAAAAGGACTATTTTAAAAAATCCTAGCTGGGGCAAAACAATGCTGCACCTTAGGCTGCTTAGGCTGCTATTGTAGCTCAATCAAGTTACTAAAGATGCATCTGTTCACCCAGGCTTTTAATTATATGTTGTTTTAATAATTTTAAAATTGTTTTAAAATTTTAAATTGTTGTAATGTGTTAACTTTTTCTGTTATTTATTTTGTTTTAACTAATGTTTTAACCTTTTCTGTTATCATTTATTGAGCTTTGTTGTAAACTGCTCGGAGACATAAGTTTAAGGCAGTATAAGCATCTGTCAAATAAGTTGGTCACATTCAGGTGTGAACTGAACGACTATATGTTTTTTTTAATCTCACCTGTGTTTGGATATGTGCCTTGCGTCTGTTTAGTGACAGCGTGTAACCTTGCCTCTCTGCTCTCCATTATTTGGAATTCCTAGAATTGAAACCCTAGTGAGTTTCACTACAATTTTAAGGCAACATTTGAATTTTGAAAATGAGAAGTGCTTGGTGCCATAATTGCTGCTGCTGGAAAAATGTCATGCAGTGAGACTGGGCATAGTACCCAGTCTATGTAAGGAAAATTAAAATTGGTTGTCAAAGTCATCTTTGTGGGGAGGAGGCTTAAAACTGTAGCAGGACTAAAGAGGTGTAAAAGAAGCTTGTCAACTGTGCTCTTACCATTTAAAATATGTACTACTTCCAGTTTCACTTTGTGATGTTTCCTCGGCAGTAGCTATGGTACCGACATTCTAGTTTAAGAGGGAAGAAAATATCATCAGCATAACTAACCCTTCTGATAAAGGTGATCCATTGAGCCAGTTCAGACATCTCATGGAACCACCGTTAAATCTTGGTTCCATGCACCATCCTTGAGCCTTGGGAGCACACATGATCTCCTCCCTTACCCAGACAATCTTCAGAAGAATTTTACTTCTGATCAGTGGCGGCTGGTGAGGGCAGCACTAGGGCGACGGTGAGAGGTACCTTTAAAAAGTGATTACCGACTGAACCACCACCACCTGCAAGCCACTGCGGGTATGTGACCACACATGCTCAGAGGCCAGGTGAGTGTTGGAGTCACAGCAGCCACCGTGTGGGATGCTGGGCAGGGAGCCACTGCTCGCTGTGGCTTGTAGGTGCCAGCAGTACCACCAGTAATCACTTTTTAAAGGTACCTCTCTCTGTCTCCCCAGCACTCACTGACCACCACTCAGAGGCGGATCTAGGGAAAATAGTGCCTAGGGCAAGCACTGAAACTGTGCACCCTGTCCAAACATCTGACACCCATCTTTCAGATAACTTTAACATAATATCAGCTGAAAAATACAAGTCAAGCTCGTTAATCTCTTAATCTTTCAAAAACTATTTAGCTGTGGACGTAGCCAGACAAAAAATGCTGGAAAACTACAAATTTCCGTATGCTGGGGCTCATGAAATACCCAAATACTATGTGGAGGTGTACTTGGAAAACTAAACAAAAGTGCCTGTCTAATTCTGTACTATGCATTGTAGCATTACTATTACATCAGTTTTTAAAATAAATGGAGAATTTGACTTTTCCCACTGTGTCACTGTGTCACTGCTTGGAATATTTTCTAGTCTTTCAGAAAGACAGTTAAAATGAGAGAAGGAAAGCAAGAAACTTCCAGTGGGCCTTAATAGTAAGGATTTCACACTGATTCAAAGACAAACTCACCATTAATAGCCATATTATTAAGACATCATATTTAACTCACTTGTCACAAGAAGCAAAGTAAGAGCAAATGAATACAATCCTAGCTCATAAGCTTTAGTTCAGTATTCACAAGCCCTGATTCTCTGTACATAGTGCTAAACTGAAGATGTGTACAGTGACTTATATTATATTAATTTTTTTAAAAGGTTTGTACCTGTAGCCCCTTCAGGATGCTTCCTAAAGGCCGTGGGGGGGTCTGCAAAGGTTCCCCCTCCCCCCCGATGGCCTCTAGGGCCTCACAGGGACCATTTGAGCATGTGCAATGGCCATTTTAAAAAATAACTTAAAAAGAAAAAAAGGCCACTGAAAACAAAATGGCCACCGCTCATGCTCCAATGGCCTCTGCGAGGCCTGGCATGGCCTAGGGCCTCAAAGAGGCCATTTGAGCATGCACGGTGGCCATTTTGTTTTCAGTGGCCATTTAAAAAAATTTAATTTTAAAAAATGGCGCCCCCCTTCAAGTGGCACCTGGGGCAAATGCCCTGCCTGCCCTACTATAGATACGCCTCTGCCGCCACTGCTTCTGATTAAGTTTAAAAACAAACCAATGTAAATTATGACATACAAACCAAGCAGTCTCTGCTTATTCTAATCAATGTGCTTGAAATAAATAAGATATCTGATAGCCACTTCAAGCTTTGTGGTCAGATCCTGGTTTATTTCAAGCATGTTGGTTAGAATAAATCAGGATCAGTTGGTTTGGATGCCACAAACAATGTTGGCTTGTTTTTAAACTCACTCAGAAGTAGAATTCTTCTGAACTGGACAGAGGGGAACACAAGCTCCCAAGGCTCAGGAATGTCACATGGAACTAGGAATGTGCACAAATGTTTCAGCAGAGCAGGGAACTCCTTTGATTGTACTCACTATGATATTTTTATACTAAGGATGAATCGTATTGTTACTTAAACAACATTTTCCCTATTTGTGTCTAGTGTCCTGATTATGATTTGTGCCAAAGAATTTCTGGACAAAGACAGCTCCCTGAAACAGGGCATATATTCCAAAGGGAGGAGTGGGATCCTGATATAATTGAAAAACGGAGGAAAAAGAAGAAGGAATCGCGTAAAACTGCAGATGAGGAGGAAGAAGAGGAAGAGGAAGAGGAGGAGGAAGACGAGACAGATGAGGTAACTTATTCAGATCTGCTAAACACGCAATATTAAGTATGTTGTGAGTCAACACTGACTTGACGGCACAATTTACCTTTAAGTAAAAGAAGACCCTAGGATAATTCAAAAATAGGTTGTGGAAAATATTTTCTTTAGCTCTCTTTTGTAATTAAATAGATAGAAGAGTATCTATAATGGAGCTGTGTTACAGATATATGAACTACTCTACATACAGACAACTTATAATCAATAGATAGAATAGTAGCATTCAAACAAGGATGAAATATTTCCCCAGTAAAATGGAGCTGTGTTACAGATATATGAAATACTAACAATCATATACAGGCAACTTAAAGTGATGGGCGCCTTCATTACAACAAAATGCATAATGTGAAAGAGTCTCCTCTAAGAGTCTCAGATTTATCATGTACAGGTGAAACTCGGAAAATTAGAATATCGTGCAAAAGTTCATTAATTTCAGTAATGCAAATTAAAAGGTGAAACTGATATATGAGATAGACGCATTACATGCAAAGCGAGATAAGTCAAGCCTTAATTTGTTATAATTGTGATGATCATGGCGTACAGCTCATGAGAACCCCAAATCCACAATCCCAGAAAATTAGAATATTGTGAAAAGGTTCAACAGTCTAGGCTCCAGGTGTCCCACTCCAATCAGCTAATCAATCCATAACACCTCCAAAGGGTTCCTGAGCCTTTAAATGGTCTCTCAGTCTGGTTCATTAGGAATCACAATCATGGGAAAGACTGCTGACTTGACAGTTGTGCAGAAAACCATCATTGACACCCTCCATAAGGAGGGAAAGCCTCAAAAGGTAATTGCAAAAGAAGTTGGATGTTCCCAAAGTGCTGTATCAAAGCACATTAATAGAAAGTTATGTGGAAGGGGAAAGTGTGGAAGAAAAAGGTGCACAAGCAGCAGGGATGACCGCAGCCTGGAGAGGATTGTCAGGAAAAGGCCATTCAAAAGTGCTGGGGACTTTCACAAGGAGTGGACTGAGGCTGGAGTTAGTGCATCAAGAGCCACCACACACAGACGGATCCTGGACATGGGCTTCAAATGTCGTATTCCTCTTGTCAAGCCGCTCCTGAACAACAAACAATGTCAGAAGCGTCTTACCTGGGCTCAAGAAAAAAAGAACTGGTCTGTTGCTCAGTGGTCCAAAGTCCTCTTTTCTGATGAGAGCAACTTTTGCATCTCATTTGGAAACCAAGGACCCAGAGTCTGGAGGAAGAATGGAGAGGCACACAATGCAAGATGCTTGAAGTCCAGTGTGAAGTTTCCACAGTCTGTGTTGATTTGGGGAGCCATGTCATCTGCTGGTGTTGGTCCACTGTGCTTCATTAAGTCCAGGGTCAACGCAGCCATCTATCAGGAGATTTTGGAGCACTTCATGCTTCCTTCCGCAGACGAGCTGTATGAGGATGCTGACTTCATTTTCCAGCAGGACTTGGCACCTGCCCACACTGCCAAAAGTACCAAAACCTGGTTCAATGACCATGGGATTACTGTGCTTGATTGGCCAGCAAACTCGCCTGACCTGAACCCCATAGAGAATCTATGGGGCATTGCCAAGAGAAGGATGAGAGACATGAGACCAAACAATGCAGAAGAGCTGAAGGCTGCTATTGAAGCATCCTGGTCTTCCATAACACCTTAGCAGTGCCACAGGCTGATAGCATCCATGCCAGGCCGCATTGAGGCAGTAATTGCTGCAAAAGGGGCCCAAACCAAGTACTGAATACATATGCATGCTTATACTTTTCAGAGGTCCGATATTGTTCTATTTACAATCCTTGTTTTATTGGTTTCATGTCATATTCTAATTTTCTGGGATTGTGGATTTGGGGTTCTCATGAGCTGTACGCCATGATCATCACAATTATAACAAATTAAGGCTTGACTTATCTCGCTTTGCATGTAATGCGTCTATCTCATATATCAGTTTCACCTTTTAATTTGCATTACTGAAATTAATGAACTTTTGCACGATATTCTAATTTTTCGAGTTTCACCTGTATGTTGTTTGAAATTGTGTCCTGTCCTTGAAAGACTGGAAAAAAGGCCTCAGAGTGGGTAGCTATAAAGAATTAAATTAATACAATTTAATGTTATCCAAATACCTTTCTTTTTAATCTCTGCATATCAAATAACAGTCCACAATTGTAGTTCAAGTATAGAGAACACCTCTCTGCATGCCTGCCCTTGACAATCAATGATGCACAGATCATATTAAAGAGGGTGCTCTCAAATGGACTAAGGGATGATATTAAGATAGACAGCCTAAATGGCTGTGTTAATGTCCCCAAGTTTACATTCAGCTGAAACTCTCCAGCATTTTAAAAAAAAAGAGCGAGGGAATGGATGTTGGAACAGATGGTGGAAATTGCCAAGAAGAGGAGAGAAGCCAAAGTCAAGAAAGATAAAGACCTCAGGAAGGAACTTGATAGGGAATTTTAGAAAGCTGTTAGAAGAGACAAGGAACAGTACTGCAATGACATCTGTAAAGACCTCGAGGATGGAAATAGACACGGAAAAACAAGGAAAGTTTTCCAAAAGATCTCTGAACTCAGAGGGAGGTTCCAAGCTCGAATTGGTATGTTAAGGGATACCAAAGGACAGATAGTAACTGATTCTGAGGAGATCAAACAGAGATGAAAGGAATATACTGAAAGTAGGGACGTCAACATCTAAGATACCCTAGAAGATATCCCTACTTGCAAGAACCTCTAGTATGGGAAGATGAAGTTAGATCAGCACTCCGGTGATTACCAAGTTGGAAGGCTACAGGAATAGATGGAATAGCTACAGAAAAATGGCAGACAACAGAAGAAGAATCAGTCAAGGTTCTAACCAAACTATGCCTGCAAATTTGGAGAACACAGGGGCCAACAGATTGGAAGAGGTCAGTCTACATACCCATACCAAAGAAAGGAGACTTAACAGAGTGCGCAAATAGTTGCGCAATATCCTTAATTTCACATGCTAGCAAAATAATGCTCAGGATCATCCAACGCAGATTAGAGCCCTACATGGAAAGAGAAATAACTGGATGTTCAAGCTGGTTTCAGAAAAGGCCGAGGAACAAGAGACATCATTGTTGATGCACTCTGGATAATTGAGAACGCCGAAGAATACTAGAAAGAAGTCAATACGTGCTTTGACTACAGAAAAGCCTTCGATTGCATCAACCATGTCAAGTTGTGGAATATCCTTAGGAAAATGGGCATCCCAGAACACCTCATTGTTCTCATGAGAAACCTATACACAGGGCAGGAAACTATAGTCCAGACGGAACATGGTGAAACAGACTGGTTCCAGACTGGCAAAGGAGTAAGATAAGGCTGTATACTTTCTTCATATTTGAGAGGGAAATGAGAGAGGGAAACATCAAGAAGTCTCTTTGATTTTAATAGATCAGGGTTGCACTTCTCTTCTAGAATAAAGCTGTACCAAAGACTCAGTTCAGTTCTTATCCAGCCACCATTTAAATGAGGGCCAATAAAAACACAATTTTATTTGCCTCATTATCATGATAAAGGTGCTGAAAAAACAGATAGTGGAATTGGAAGTGAAATGCTCGGTTAAGAGCACACCTAGGTTACATTTAAGCATGGTAAGTGTTGATGTTCACATAATAGCTAGCCATGACTAAGGGCTGTAGGGAGGAATTTTTGCATAGCAAGGGGAGTGGTGGGGGGGGGCATTATCCAGTGCCCCATTCCTCACCCTTTAACCATGGTTGATGGTTAGCTACTATTGCACCATTTCTGATTTGCAACTGTACATTGGGATCCAGACACTTGTGACTAGTAGATATTGTATGATCAGTTTGGATTCAACCAAGGAGAGGAGTGAGGAAAAGTTTTATGGTGAAAGAGTAGTTCATGAACTCCACCATATGGTGTGCAAGGATGTAGGAATCCAGCATCTAGTGCAGGGCTGCTCAACTTTGGCCCTCCTGCATATGTTGGCCTACAACTCCCATAATCCCTGGCTATTGGCCACTGTGGCTGGGGGGCCTAAGTTAAGGGGGCCTGGGTTGAGCAGGCCTGACTAGAGGGATGAAGAAATTCCATACCCTTGATCACTGGAAAAGCTCAATTTCACTTTGGTTTATCTGCCTTCATCAGAAACATTCTACACATCATTCTTAGACCATAAGGTCCACAAATTAGTTACTCCAATGCATGTGCAGGTTCTGTGCATGCAACAGGAGCTCCTCACTCAGAGCTCTTCCCTTTGTAGAATTCTTGTGTGCCTGGTGTGGGGTGGGGTGGGCAAGGTGGGTGGACTATACCAAAATCTAGAAATGTGAGTGCTGACATTCACAGAATTTTGCCACAGAATTCTGTGTTAAAACCACATCTTTTCATTTGTAACATGGTGCAGATTGGTTTTTAAAAAAACACCAGCAGCTAACAGCTTTGTACAACTGAGTCAACTGTTCATATGTGTAACTCTGTGAAGCCAGAATAAAAACTAGAACCAAGCTATCTTTAATGTGATCCATGTTCCCTCACAAAATGGTTTCTGTCTCTGCACAGTAACCCACACAGAAGGAATCCAGAGTTCTATGAGGCGCTCTTCGACTTCACCAAATTGCACATGTGGCACAACCGTTCTTTTCAGCAGGAGAGTGCTTCTCCTCAGATCTTTGAGGTGATCCATGTTCCCTCACAACCTCGGTTCTGTGCCTGCACAGTTGTCCTTCGTGGAAGAATTCCAAACTCCTTGAGGCACTCTTTGGCTCTGCTGAGTCGCTCATGTGGCGTGACCGTCGTTTTCAGCAGGAGAATGCCATTTTTCTCAGATGCTTCTTCGCCGCCGCTCTGAATTGTGAAGGATTCATTCCATTTATTTCCCAGTTCCTGTGAGAAAATCTTTCGCTTGATTTTTCTAGTTTTGACCTACAGACTGCTTAGCAGGTTATTCTTTTGATCTTTTTAAAATCATTTTTATACTGCCTGATATGTAGATCTCTAGGATATATGAGTTTTGTCTCAACTTTGTTCATTTATTGCTGAAATTTCTGGCTTTTTGCCTTTCTGGTTTCCCTTTTATGTTACATTTGGGCTACTGGTGAAATTTGCTGAAATTTCTGGCTTTTTGCCAACAGTCTTTTTCTGGTTTTCCTTTCATGTTACATTTTGGCTACTGGTCTAATGGACTGTTTAAAAAAAATTTTAAGCGTGCCTCTTGTAGAGGAATGCTACACTCCTCTGACAGGCATAACGAGTATTTTATTTGCCTGGGTGGAAACCACAACATGAGATCCTGCAAAAATTGTTTGGCTTTCTCACAGAAAATGTGGAAAAGCAGGGAACTTAGTCTTTGAGCAGCGTTGTACAAAACTGCACTTCGACCCCTGACTCCAATGCCAAGGTCTCTCCTTCCATCAACCTCGACAGCATCAGTGTTGACCGACTGCTGACCCTCGGTGTTGAATTCGATATTGGGGGATTCCCCTCCATCTATAATTTGAGCTCTTCTTCCTGACAGAGAACAAGGAGACTCCACATTTAAGAAACCAGAGGCTGTGAACAAGGATGACCAACGTTGACACCACAAAAAACATAAATACCATAGAGGAGACTTGCCAGGCTCATTGAGCTCCAAGCACTGCCAACTGTAAATATCAACAGCACAACCATCGATGTTGACTGTGACAGAGAAGACTTTGACTCTGAAGCCGTCCCCACATACTCCATCAACTGTGTTGAGAGAATGTCAAAGCTTGCAAGTAGGGATGTGCACGAACTGGTCCGGAGGCCATGTTGGAGGCCTCCGGACCGGTCTGGCGGTCCAGCACCGAGGGGGGGTCTACCTTTAAGGGCGGGGGGTTAGAACTTACCCCTCCCGCCACTCTTCCCCCTCCGGCGCTGCAGTTTCAGGTGAAGTTTTTGGGGCGACAGCACACGGCGGCGACAGGCGCGCGCGCGTCACCACGCGTGCATGCGTGCTGCTATTACGGAGATTTCCAGGCGGCAACGGGGGCAGGGGCGGCAGTGAGGAATGCTGCCGCCCCAAAAACTTCACTTGAAACTGCAGCGCCAGAGGGGGAAGAACGGCAGGAGGGGTAAGTTTACCCCCCCCACCCTTAAAGGTAAACCCCCCTCGGTGCCGGTCTGGACCATGCACATCCCTACTTGCAAGGCATTCCGCAAACCATGAAGTCCTCGACATTTACTGGTATCGACTCTGACATAGAAGGCAACCACTCAACCATAACTCTCAACCATAAGCTCAACCATAACTTCAACTTGAGAATTCCAAGCTCCTTGAGGCACTCTTTGGTTCTGCCGAATCGCTTATGTGATGTGACCATCATTTTCAGCTGGAGAGCGCCATTCTTCTCATATCCTTCTTGACCCCCACTCTGAAGTGTGAAGGATTCTGTCCATTTATTTCCCAGTTCCTGTGACAACATAGTACATAGAAGACAAGAGCTCTTCTAGCGTCTATGTCTTTATTGACTCAGAAATCAACACTGACATCAATGTTCACAATGCCCACATCTATTGTCTATGTACTGGCGTTGCCAGCATTGACAACACCAAAGGCCAGGACACAAGAAACCCCCACCAAAGGCAGGGTACCAAATGGACTGGATGGTGATGAAGATTCTGAAATTGTTGCAGTTCCAGAAACTCCTTCAGCATCCCCTGTAAGGGTGACCCCTCAATGTTCTCTATCTTACCCATGGAGAGCAAGATACCACTACTCTGCTCTGCACTATGCATCTGTGACAAGACCCATAGACTATTGGGGCTCTCCAGGGTTCCTGGATCCGGCTATATCTCAGATGTTACAGATACCCTTATTATTTATAATTGCTTGCTCTACCATATGATTTCAATTATAGGCTGAAACTGAGAGAAGATCTGGACAGAGTCCCTGCCAAAGAACAAAGACTCACACCTAGACCTGCTACTAACTCCCCATTCAAGAGGCCTGAGGTTCCTACTGCACCTCCTGAAAAGGAGAAACAAAAGACCTCAACCCATATGCATGAAACTAATCCTGATTTGCCAAATTCAATTTTTATTGATTTTAACAATAATAATATTGTCATTCATTACAATATACACAAAAGTGGACTTCCCGCACACCTCTCTTTGTGAATCATCGGCTATAGAGTTTACCCTTGCTATAATAATAATTCAAAACATAAATTTAAACCCTTACAAACACAGTTAATCTACCCAACCTGCAGTTTTTTACTAAATTTCAAACCCTACTGTAAAGTCCATAGTAGGGAAATTATCCTTTAGATACAACAAGAATGGTTTCCAATCTTCTTTGAAGCCTTCCAAATTTTGATCTCTTATCAGTGTTGTAAGTTTTGCCATCTCCGCATATTCCAAAATTTTTATCAGCCAATCCTCTTTTGAAGGCAGTTCATTGAAACTAATCCTGATTTGCAGATAATCCACCATTCTCTAACACCAGAAAAGTCACCTGAAAAATAGAAAGAACAATCTGATGGTGAATATGATTCGACCTCTTCTTCCGATGAAGATTCAATCCAAAATGGAGAACCCCTCTGACCCTTCCCAGATAAAACTGTAAAAAACCCACCATCCAATTCGCTGACAGAGGAGACAGCATCATACAGGATACAAGTAGCAGCTATGGCCAAAGCATTAGGTTTGGAGTTGAAAGCACTGACACAGGGAATCAAAGATCCAGTGTACGACTTCATAGCCAGTTCTTCATCATCATAACTGGCATCTCTTCCCATGCTACCGATCTTGGCTAATTCAGCAAAGATATTCTTGGATGCGCCATCAGCTTCAACATCTATGTCAAAGAGACTAGAGAGCTTCTATAGGATTCAAGAGGAATCCTGCCCCTTCCTTTTTAAGCATCCTCCACTGAAATCACTGGTGGTTGATTGTGCTGTTAACAGCAAATCAGGTAAGCAACACTCAGCCCCAGTAGAGAAGGAAGAGAGGAAATTAGATGTGATGGGGTGTAGGTTTTACTTCATATTATGCTCAGCCATTTTTATTTTTTTTTTAAAGCCAAATATATGGCCTGTGTGGCTAAATACCACTACTCTATCTGGGATGATCGGGGGGAAAAGACCTGAAGGATAGGCCAGAGGAGTTTCATGAGAAATTCAAAACAGCCCTGAACAAATCTGCAGACATCACTAGGCAACATCTAAATACTGCAAAGCACCTGACAGAAACATAATCTCGTGCACTACCAGGTGCTATGTCTCTTAGGAGACATGCTTGGCTTCAGTCAACAGCCCTTCAAAATGACATGAAGGATAAGATTGAAGGGGAAGGTCTATTCAGCACCCAAACCGACACAACAATGGAAAAAATGATGAAGTCCCAATACACGGCGAGGATCTTCATTTCTAACCCTCAACAACAAACCTACAAACAAAAATACAGGTCACAGACAAAGATACCAATTCAAATTATCTGAATGAAGAGATGATAATAAATCTTTCAAGTACAACCAGAAAAAAACTGTACAACCAGAGACAGTAAAGGGCAAAATTGCAAGACCAATCAAAGCAGATTCTTTGATGTTCTAACTTTGGAAATATCTCAAGTACTCTCGCCTTCTCACATCCAACTAGCATCCTTTTCGCACTCTTGGCATCTCATAACATCAGGTGGATGAGTGCTGAGCATTATAATTAGTGGTTACAACATAGAATTTACCAACCTCCCTGTTTTCTCAGGTATAAAACACACCCACTCAACTCCTGCCTTAAAAGAGGAAGTACATTCTCTACTGGGAAAAGGTACTATAGTACCAGTTCCTCTGAAGGGTCAAGGGAAGGGCTTCTACTCAAGATATTTCCAGATCCCCAAATGGGATGGAGGCCTCCATCCCATTATGGACTTACAACAACTAAACAAATACTTGAGACTGAGGAAATTCAGGATTATATCTTTACAAGGCATCCTTCCCCTACTAACAAGGGAAGATTAGTTTGTGACACTAGCCCTAAAAGATGCCTACTTCCACATGGGAATAAGGCTGAGACACAGAAAATATCTGAGATGCACTCTCTTTCCCAGAATCTTCCAGTACATGGTTCTCCCATTTGGTCTTTCAACACCACCCCGTGTCTTTACAAAGTGTGTAAGTGCAATAACAGCACACCTGTGGACACAGGGAATATCTATTTTTCCTTCCCTGGATGACTGGCTAGTGATATCAGATTGTAAGGTGGATCTGATATCTCATGTTCAGTACACCCTAGACCTCCTAGTAAAACTAGGAATCAAAATGAACTGGGGGGAAATCTGTCCTAGATCTGCAAATGCGAATTCAATCCACAGGCACAATTTTTGACTTAGAGATTAAGAGGATCTACCTACCAGGGACAGAAGGGAGTTGATTGTATAGCTGATCTCCACCCTTTGACTCAACCCAAGACACAGAACTCATACTGTTCAAAGGCTGTTAGATCTGATGGCATCTTGCACAGCCACTGTAACCCATGCAAGGCTCAAGATGTGCCAACCCCAAAGGTGGCTTTTATCAGTATTCAGACTGAATGAAGACAGCCAGAACATGTGGCTGACTCTTCCACCACCTGTGGTACAAACCTTGCAGTGGTGGACCAGAATAAACTTTCTATCTGTGGGTGTGCCCTTTGAACTGCCAACCAGCGCTGCCAGAGCCAGCGTGGTGTAGTGGTTAGAGTGCTGGACTATGACTGGGGAGACCCGAGTTCAAATCCCCATTCAGCCATGATACTTGTTGGGTGACTCTGGGCCAGTCACTTCTCTCTCAACCAAAGTACTTCTCTCTCAACCAAAGTACTTCACAGGATTGTTGTGAGGAGAAACTTATGTAGTACGTTATGTAGTACTCTGGGCTCCTTGGAGGAAGAGCGGGATATAACATGTAAATAAAAAATAAATAAACACCATTGATCACAGTGACAACAACAGGTGCCTCCCTAAAGAGCCAGGGAGCACACTGTTCAGGGTTTCATGCCCAAGGCAAATACACACTGCAACAACACTCCCTACATATAAACTTTCTGGAATTGCTGGCAGTATTGCACACTCTGAAATCCTTTCTACCCCTATTGAAAAATTGAGTAGTACAAGCCCGAACTGGGCCACAGCAGGCCTGGCCTGTCGTTCAGGAGGCCAGTGGGGGCTTGGAGTATCCCCTGCTGCTGCCACCAATGTCTCTCTGCTGCAGCCTCCACTAAGGTATGGAGTACCCTTCCTTTCCTTTTCCTGGCCTTTAGGATAGGGGATGCCCCCTTTTACCTGTAAAGGGGAATCCTCATTGTTTTCCCCTTTACAAGTATACCCACAAACTGGCCCCATTAACTGGTTCAGCCTGGTTCAATGGCTGGACTAGACCCGGTACGATTGCACCCAGAAGTGGGCCAGGCTGATTAGAACTGAACCTGCCAAACAGTTTCATGCACACCCCTACCTAGAACCCATTTTGTTAGTGAACATAGATCACCAGAAAGATCACCAGTTACAGGTAAGCAACCTGTTTTTTACCATCTTCTGTTTTTACTATAATGAAGCCAAGTAATTTTTTTCTCTCCTAGGCATTAGCTGATCAAGTCATGTTGACAGAAATTTTACCTAATTTAGTGCAGAGACCAGAAGATTTTTTTGAAAATGTACAAGGGAGAGTTACTATCTATAAGGATACTATGCTACAGCTTCTAGAGGTAAGGAAATAATAATAAACCAAGGTACCAGATTTTCACTTCTTCTAAATGGTTTTATATTACTGATAGGCTAGTACCTGCTACCCATGGATCCAAGAATTGCACTACTAATGACACAACTGCCCAGTCCCCTATAAACCATTGTTCTTCAATGTGGTCTCTGCGCTTCACATTCCTGGGCTCTTTGACTGCAGAGAGACCATGTTGGGGAATCTTCTAGAACTTCTTTCTCCACTGTATTTTGGTGGGCTCCCCTCCCCGCTACTGGTATAGTGACATGTTCCCACACCTTTCACTTTAAACTTACTAATCACAGCGGTAGAAGTCATAGCACAGAACCGGAAGCCTGGATTAGAATATCACAATAGGTGGTGGTACTCTTATCTATCTATCTAATTTATATACTGTCTTTCCAAAGGTAGCTCAGGGTGGTTTACATTACAATAAAAAATACATAACAATTAAAATTAAAAGCCGATTAGGATTACAGTTAAAACTAGATAACATTAAAACTAGATATCATTAAGCCAGGCTAAAAGATGGGTCTTTAAGGCTCTCCTGAAGGCTTCCAAGGAAGACAATCCTGTTATACCCATGGGGAGTGTGTTCCACAACCTAAGGGCGATAACAGAGAAGGCCCTATCCCAGGTCGCCACCAGATGAACCAGTGGCACCCGAAGACAGACCCCTCCTGAAGATCTCAATGAGTGCTGAGGATCTTGTAGAGAAAGGCGTTCCCTCAGGTAACCCAGACCTAAGCCATTCATGGTTTTAAAGGTAATAACCAGCATTTTGTACTTTCCCGGAAACATAGTGGAGGCTCTGAAGACTACACACACACACACACACACACACACACACACACACACACACCGGATAAAACTAAATTTACATATGTGGTTGCTTTATGGATTGTGGTCGCATGAATGTCACAGTCATCCACTGTTCATAAAGTAACCAACAACACAATTTCATTTCTGCTGTCACAAGCAATGTGCAATCTCTTGCCTTACTTTTAGTGAAGATTTTCAGTAACTTGTTTCATTTAAAAATGTTTTGCTATGTAAGTGCTTCTCTGTAATACATCTTCTGTGCAATTGTGCTCATCTAGTAATCTGCTAAAAAGTGTGTGTAGTGGGGAAGAGGGCATAATCTAAGGGACTTTCATCTGATGTAATTTTTTGAGCCAGCTGCATTCAGTTATCAAACATGTGATTTTCTGTGTTTAAATATTCAGGAATTAATGGCTGAACATGATTCCCAGTATCTTATTGAACTAGATGGAAATAAGCGTGCAGAAGAACTCTTTACAGTAAGAACTCAGCAAATATTACGTATTACATATTAAAAAGGCACAATTATTCTTACTGCATATTCTGCAATTTTGTTTAGAATAATGGGTACTGGATTTACTATGATCCATCACACAACATTGTCATATATTTTAATCTGTGACTTTTAAATATTTAAAATTTTGTACACTGCCTAGAGATGCATATATCAGGCAGTATAGTGGGGAAATGGCTTGACTAGCAAGGTTGTTGGTTCGAATCCCTGCTGGTATGTTTCCCAAACTATGGGAAACACCTATATTGGGCAGCAGAGATATAGGAATATGCTGAAAGGCTTCATCTCATACTGTGCGGGAGATGGCAATGGTAAACCCCTCCTGTATGCTACCAAAGACAACCACAGGGCTCTGTGGTTGCCAGGAGTCGACACCGACTCGATGGCGCACTTTACTTTTCTAGAAAAATGATAAATAAATATTGATTAGAGCCCTGATCTGGAGGACAGGTCTATCAGTGGCTACTATGATGGCTATATATGACCTTCAGGTTCAGAGGCAGCATGCCTCTGAATAACAGGTGAAGGGGAGCAAGAGCAGGAGAGAGGGCATGCCTTCATCTCTTGCCTGTGGGCTTCCCTGAGACATCTGTGGGGGAAGGGATGATGAACTAGATAGGCCCTGGGCCTGATCCAGCAAGGCTGTTCTTATGACTTTCCTCATTGTCAATAAGCACGGTCCAACGGTATGATAATACACATAGCCTGGCCACTGTATGTTGTTGGAATGTGCACATGTGCCCCTGGTCATTACTCTTTCAGAGATTGGAATTCTGGATAGTGATCCAATGACACACATAAAGAAATGTGGAAATCTGGATAGTGATCCAATGACACACATAAAGAATGGGTTCTGCACCTGCACAGACCACTTCAGGTAAAACTTGTTAGCTCCTCATGACACCCCAACCGCCGGCTGCACATGCTCTGCGTCCATTAATACCAGTGGTTTGGCATCCACCTTTCAGTTTCTTTCTGACCGCCAATGCTATCACTTCTTCGGATTATTTTGCTCCTCAGAAATAAACTACAGTGAAAAAAATAGAAATAAAATGGCTAGACATGGAATGGAAAAGACTACTCTGTGGATTGCGATAAGTATTTAATCATTTTACAGTTTATAGGATAACAGGACATTAAATGGACTATTTTACATCTTACGTTAAAATATAGTTACTGGTGGAAATTACTGGCAATTACTCAGAATGGATAGCAACTACTCTTACTTGCAAAATACATTTCATGCTTCACATGAGTGAGAAGAGCTTTTACACACCTTTAAGAGGTTTGTAAACTGTAAGAGCAAACTCCCCTCAACAGATGGACACGAACTGTGTCTGTTGTGCTTGGGAGAAGGGCATAGCGCAGCAGCCTGCAGTTAGTCTGCAGTTCCTTTTCTAAGCAGACTTTTAAAAACCGGGCTGCCTGCCAGAGGCATACCAAGATTGGAGTGGGCCCAGAGATGTAATTTTTAAATCGGCCCCTCGCTGCCTTACTCTCCTTCTCTAGGCCCCATGTCTCTGCCAACCAACCCAGCTACAGTTACAAGGTGTAAATAACAACAGAGCCAAATAATACAAAAATATCAATGAAGAACTTTAATAATTGCACATAAACCCCTGCAGACTTGGCAAAGAGGTACCTTTTAACGTGGTGATTCTCTTTATTTAGCAGGGGGAGAGTAACTGGCCCTATCCACCCCTAGCACAGTACCTCCAGTAACTGTTGCTGGTGTCTGTCTTATGTTAGATTGTGAGCCCTTTGGGGACAGGGATCCATCTTATTTATTTATTATTTCTCTGTGTAAACCACCCTGAGCCATTTTTGGAAGGACGGTATAGAAATGGAATGAATGAATGAATATCCCAATTATGACATAACACCACCAGCCATATACTATGCTATCCCACACCACCATCCAGAACTTAATGCAATGGCCTCTTTCGTGCTTTCAGTTCAGCAAAGTTGTCTATGATCTTTTGTATATCCACTTTCTTTGCTCGTTCATATTCAATGGATAGCAAAGTAAGGCCGCCGAGTCCTTCCTGAGACATAGAACTCCTCTGATAGTTTTTGATAAGCTTCAGTTTTGGGAATGTTTTTATCAGAAAATGTTACAGGTAGGGTCAGGAAAAGCATATAGATTTAATGCCCTTTTACAGCTATTAAGGTACTATTTTAATACGATGAGGGCTTACTTGATCTGGCTGCTGTTAGTATGGGCTTGGTCCCACATTTAACTGGGGATAGTACTTGGTGCCTGTTTATTGCCAAGAATAACATGCCAAGGGCTGCATAACACTTCTGAAGGGCTCTCGTCACGTCCCAGTGCTGCTGGACAAAAAACAGCATCACTCCCATCTAGCATGAACTGACCACATACAGCCACAGACCAAATCTCTCCTGAAAAGCTCTTAAGATGAATTGGTAACCAACTGCAAAATGCCCGGCGCTACCTGGAAGCTGGCTTGTCCTTCGGAGCCAAGAAGTCCTTAAGATTAATAGGTGGCGCCACTTTGCTCCCCTGCTCCTTCCCACAGGAAGGACTTTAAAGGAGATAACAAGGGAAGGAAGTATGAAGCATCTCTAGCCTTCCCAGTCCTGGCCGCTGTTTGCACAGTGAGGTCCCCTTTTCGCCAGAAATCTTCTTCGCAAAAGTGATTAGTTTTTGTCCCTTTTAAGTCCCTCCTGTGGGAAGGAGCAGGGGAGCAAAGTGATGCCACCTATAAATATCTCTCAAGAGTGAAAAGGCAGGAAAGGAGTGCTCTGCTAGCTCTGGCTTACAACACCGCTAGCTCTAGATGTGAGTGGAAGAAGAGAGAAGAGGTGAGAGTCAATGGAATGTGGCCACATATGTGCACCAAAGACGAGGAGAAGAGGGGGAGAACAATAGGGGAGGGGGAGAGGCACAGCCGAGCAGGAGCAAGAGCAGGGAACAGCAAGACGCAGGAGTGCCAAGGAGAGGAGCGCCTGCAGAATGCAGCAAAGGCAGCAAGCAGCTTCTGTTTACCTCACATGAAGCATGACATGATTGCGTGCTGTACACCTGCTGCTCATGGCAGCAGGTAGGCCTAACCCGCCCCTGCCCGTACAGAAGAGAGAGGGCGCGCAGGCGCAGCTGGTCTTGCCTTTTGAAGGCAAGGGAAAGCCCTGCCCCATCGCCGTCCTTACCACACTGAGGCCACCGGCCATTGCACAGCCCAGCCAGCCAGCTACAATCGGGTGTGCACTGCGGGTGCCATGGCCGTAGGGGACGGGTGTGTGTGACTGGCCTCTGGGGAGCCCTTTGAAGCAGTGGGCCAGGAGTTAACTGTCTCCCCTTGCCTAATGGATGGTACGCCCCTGATGCCCACCTGAAAGTGGCATTACTGGAGAACGTGCTGAGTCCAGATGCCATAGTCACCCTCCACATTGGGCTTGATGTCAAAATTGGCACTGAGGACTGCTACTAATATGCAGTCTAAATCTTTGGTGTCTGGGGCAATGGCAATGACTTTGAAGGAGGAAGCGCCCATAAAGAAGCCAGCAGCCCTGGAAACCCATCCCAAGTGGAACAAGGAAAAAAGAAAAAGAAGGGCGGATACTTCTTCACCACCATCGGAAAAACAGACAAATCAGAGTAACCTTCAAAACACCATGTAAAATCAAAGACAGCCGAAACGACACCCTCTCCAACAGGGTTACTGCATATGGGAGAGTCCGTGTCAACTTCCCAAAGCCCTTCGGCATCAAGAGAACATTACTATGCAAGGGATGTATCTGTTTTGAAACCTTAACATCTAGTAATCTCTTTGTCTCCGGTGCTGATTCCACAACAGTCTCCATCGACACAAAGACAACCGCTGTCGGCAGTGACGTCCATGGCTTCGAAACCTGGAGGTTGATCACGAGTTGCCTTCAGCATCATCCACAATGCCAAGCTTGATGCCGAACCAGCATTGGATCCTTCAGCCATGAGGAACATCATAGCACTTTTAGGATCTAGTGACAGTACACCTTCATCAGCCACATGCAGGGGCTTCTTAAGCCATGGACTGGATAGCAAAGAAGAAGAGGAAGTAGAACAGATACCTTCAGTACCGAGGACACCTTTGATGTCTATGACTAACATATATGGAACGACCAATACATGGGCTATTACCTGAAAAAGGAGGGGGAAATACTTCCATTATCTCACCAGATGAATACGCACAATTCAAAATATGGAAGACTCAAAGAACAGCAACCCCACAAATGATGCAGATGGCAACTCAGGTTACGCCAATCGGAATAAAAAATCAGGATGCAGCAGTGCAGACACACACCAGGTACAGAGATTCAAGATGCCACCATACAAACAAATTTTCAGCCACCGCCAATTATTCCACCATCTCACTTCCAAATTGTAACATCCACTCAAACACAGACACAATTGCCCATAGAGCAAACAACTGCACAAGCCATAGGAATACAGACTGTACCTGTGCCTAGAAGTATTGCAACACAAACGGTAGTGGCAAAGAAAACAGATATAACCAATACTGAGAAGAAGACTTCCTCTACAGAAAAGAACACAAGGCCTACAAAAAGAGCCACTTCCTCAATAGAGAGCACTAGTGGTGCATGCCCGAACAAGATGGGTTGAAATTCCATGACACGTTGAAACACAGGCAGCCTTTCTGTAGTACAGGCAGAATATTGGATGAAGAGGAAGATTATGCTACTGATTCCGCAAGCAAAGAGTCCAATGAACACAACTCTGATCCAAACCAGAATGTACCAACGACACAATCTATATCGCCAATGGAGGAGATGAAATCTTACCATCAACAGATAGCAGAAATATCCGAAGAGTTGAGCCTAGATCTGAAACAGAAAACAGATCTAGATGACCCAGTATATAATTTTATGAACAGGGTTACAACCAGTATAACTACCAATGTTACCAGTAATTACAAAGGCTGCGAAATGAGCTTGGGAGGTAATCCTGACTTCCACTCCGACATCAAAAATATTAGTCACTATACATGATTCAAGAAGGTGAAAATGAATATTTGAAGGTGGAACTGAATAGCAGTTACCCCTGCTAACTTGGCAAAGAAGCACCTTTTAACGTGGTGGTTCTCTTTATTTAGCAGGGGGAGAGTAACTGGCCCTATCCACCCCCAGCACAGTATTTCCAGTGACTGTTGCTGGTGTCTATCTTATGTTTTTTTTTTTAAGGTTGTGAGCCCTTTGGGGACAGGGCTCCATCTTATTTATTTAGTATTTCTCTGTGTAAACCACCCTGAGCCATTTTTGGAAGGGCGGTATAGAAATCAAATAAATAAATAAATAATCTAATGAAACATCCAGTACCAAATTCATTGGTAATAGATTGTGCATCAACTTCCAAAGGTGGAAAACGCCACACACCTGTGGATAAGGAGGGGCAAAAGCTAGATGTCTTGGGTCAAAGAACATATGCTACTGCATGTCTAACAATCAGTATCGCCAATTACATGGCATGCTTATCAAAATACATATATTCCATGTGGGAAACACTGTTTGAGGAACACACTACATTGACACTAGAAGAATTTCAAAAGAAATTTGAGAACACTTTTGGGAAAGCAACCATGGCTACATGACAGCAACTTAGTAATGCAAAACACCTTGCAGAGTCGGAGTCACACACCTTGACCACAGCAATAATACTAAGAAGGAATGCCTGGTTGCATGCAACTAATTTTCAACAGGAGATGCGAGAACGGATAGAAGCACTGCCATTTGATGGCAAAGGTTTATTTTGTGAGGAGACTGATTCCTCCATGGAAAAATGGAAGAAATTTAAAAACACAGCAAAAACCTTCACAACAGCGACTCCGAAATTTGCAGGTGCAAGGTGCCAACTGTACCACCATAGGCAGAATGTATACCGCCAAAATGATCGAAGGGAATACAGAAGACCTTTCCAGAAAGATAATCGGAAGCCGTACATGGCAAAAAATAAAGGAAACCAGGCCAACCACAGTAAGACAGCACAGCAGGGCAAACAACACCTTTGATTTGGTCGCAAAGCCCACCTGTATCAGTAAGTACCAACAAGACACTGACACATTCCATCAGTGCCAGAAACATCACATTGGCATATGCTGGACACAACATCAAACTGGCAAGTCATGCCACCATATAACATTATATAATATATGCATCATATAACATCAGATCAGTGGGTCTTGAGAATAGTCAAAACAGGATATGCAATAGAATTCATTGCACTGGCAGAGTTCACAGGGATAAAATATACTCCCAAGATGATAACACTGAAGGAAGAAGTCAAGGAATTATTGGAGAAACAGGCAATATCTCTGGTACAGTGGGCTTACAGTCAAATGGGATTTTACTCCCAATACTTTCAGATCCCAAAGAGGGATGGGGGTATTTGTCCTATAATGGACCTATGCTGGCTGAACCTGTATATCGAGGTGAAAATATTTCGCATGATAATGCTGCAAACAATCCTTCCAGTTCTACACGAAGAGTTGTGTATCGCAACGTTGGATTTGAAGGACACATATTTTCATTTCAGCATACAGGAGAACCACAGAAAATACTTACGCTTCACAGTGGGCAAACAAATACATCAATACAATGTACTACCCTTCAGCCTGGCAACAGCCCCTAGGATGTTTACAAAATGTATGGCAGTGATCATAGCCTACCTTCGGACCCAGGGCCTCTCCATCTTTCCATAACTGGACGGCTGGCTGCAGACTGCAAAAACAAGACAACAGTTATTGTCACAAGCACAGTGTGTAACAAATCTATTGAGTGACTTAGGGGTTCAGATCAATTGGGAAAAGTCACATCTAGAGCCTGCCAAGTGTCTTCAGTACGTTGGGGCAGTGCTGGACATGGAAAAACAGAGCTCATCTCTGAGAGGACAAGTTCGAAAGGATAGTCCAGATGGTGGAGACATTTCATACAAGACCACAACAACAGGTGAAAGCAATTCAGGTGCTAATGGGCCTAATGGCTTCCTGTATGCCAAAGGTACGTTACGTGAAACTACTGTTAAGGAAAATGCAGTTGTGGTACATGATGGAATTCCGCCCCAATATTGATCCACAAAACAAGATATTCTGGAAGACTCCGAGGAGGAGTTGGAGGAGGGGACGGAGCTGACAGCACAGGAGGGAGGGCAAGGACCAGAAGTTGCAAAGGAGAGTGGGTCTGACGCATGGGGAGTCAAAGATGAGTTGGACCCGGGTGAGGCAGCTCTTGTGGAGGAGGTGCAACCAGTCTCAGCTGTGGAGAGGCGTCGGTCCAAGAGTTAAGCGTTCAGCTGTGGAGAGACGTCGGACAGCAAGAGTTAAGGAGCTGCATGTGTAGAACAACAGGCAAAGCTGCTGACTCAGGAACTCTTAATTAACAGCACTGGGGGTCAGCCTATTTAAGATGACTGTACCACATCTTCCCTGCTGATAGCAACATCAATTTCCTGTGAGCTAATCAGCTGTGTTTATGTATTGCCTTGACCGTGTTTGGACCCTGGACTGTGTTGATCTTGCCCGTGGATTTCGCTTTGGACTCTGATTGGATTGACTCGGACTGGCCCTGGTTTGGAGAATTCCTTCCTGTAAGACTTTGCTGTTATACTTCTGCCTGCCTGTTTTACGCTCCATCTGGCTAGCTTGACAGATTTGCGACAATGCCATTCAAGACACCGGTTCCCCCCAGTGACCTTAACAACAGATGCCTCCATGTTGGGCTGGGGGGGTGGGACATCTGTCAGATTTAAGTATACAGGGCCTTGGCTCAGGAAAGGCTGTTAGATATAAACTTTTTAGAGCTCTTTGTGGCTTACAGGGCGCTGAAGTCATTCCTAAGAGCCATTACAAACCAAATAGTGCAAATACAGATGGACAACACCACTGCAATTAAATATATAAACAACCAAGGCGGGACTGTGTCACAAACACTATGCCAGCTCAGCCTACAGGTGTGGAATTGGTGCATTGAACAAATGATAGACATCGTAGCCATCCACATAAGATGCGAAGACAACATATTGGCAGATACGTTGAGCAGATCACAGATACTGTTACAACAACACAAATGGGAAATGAACCCATGTCTACTGATAGAACTATTTTTATTTATTTATTTATTTTGTTTTTGCATTTATATACCTCCTTTCGTTAAAAAGATAACCCCAAGGCGGTTTACAAAAGTTAAAAACATACAATAAAAAGACAATAAAAACATCATGTTAAAAGTATAAAAACATATAAAAACAGGCATAAAAACAATACAACAAATAAAAACACAGAGAAGCCGCAGTAGAAAATGATCATGTAAAAGCCTGGGTAAAAAGCCAAGTCTTTAAAAGCTTTCTAAAAGCCGTGATGGAGTCCGAGGAACGAATGGCCACTGGGAGAGCATTCCAGAGTCTGGGGGCAGCAACAGAGAAGGCCCTGTCCCGAGTGCACGACAGCCGGGCCTCCCTCATTGTCGGCACCTGGAGCAGGGCCCCCTCAGATGTCCTCGTCAAGCGGGCAGCAACCCTTGTGAGCAGGCGGTCCCTCAAATACCCCGGGCCCAAACTGTTTAGGGCTTTAAAGGTCAAAACCAGCACCTTGAATTGGACCCGGAAACGAACTGGCAGCCAGTGCAGCTCTTTCAAAATGGGGGTGATATGTTCCCAACGGGCAGCTCCGGATAAAACCCTCACTGCCGCGTTTTGCACTAGCTGCAGTTTCCGGATATTCTTCAAGGGCAGCCCCACGTAGAGCGCGTTACAGTAATCCAGCCGCGACGTGACTAAGGCGTGGGTAACCGTGGCCAGATCTGCCTTCTAGAGAAAGGGACGCAGCTGGCGCACCAGCCGAAGCCGTGCAAAGGCACCCCTGGCCACCGCCTCCACCTGAGCTTCCAAAAGCAGAGCCGGATCCAGTAGTACCCCCAAGCTGCGTACTTGCTCCTTCAAGGGGAGTGCAACCCCATCCAGAACCGGTAAAATCTCCTCATCCCGATTGGCTCTCCTACTGACCAACAGTACCTCCGTCTTATCCGGATTCAATTTCAGTTTGTTAGCCCACATCCAACCCATCACGGCCTCCAGCCCCCGATTAAGGACATCCACCGCCTCTCTAGGATCAGATGACAAGGAGAGATAGAGCTGAGTGTCATCCGCATATTGCTGACAACTCAGTCCAAATCTCCGGATGACCTCTCCCAGCAGCTTCATGTAGATGTTAAACAGCATAGGGGACAAGACTGATCCCTGCGGGACCCCACAGGCCAACGGCCACGGGGCCGAGCAGTAGTCCCCCAGCACCACCTTCTGAACCCTCCCCTCAAGAAAGGACCGAAACCATTGCAACGCAGTGCCTCCGATTCCCATACTCGAGAGGCGGCCCAGAAGGATACCATGGTCAATGGTATCGAACGCCGCCGAGAGGTCCAGCAGAACCAACAGGGACACACTCCCCCTGTCTAGTTCCCGGCGTAAGTCATCCACTAGAGCGACCAAGGCAGTCTCAGTCCCATACCCGGGGCGGAAGCCAGATTGAAAAGGGTCCAGATAATCCGTATCATCCAAGACCCTCTGCAGCTGGGACGCCACCACACGCTCCATCACCTTGCCCAAGAAGGGGAGGTTAGACACAGGTCTATAGTTGTCCAGGTTGGAGGGATCAAGGGAGGGCTTTTTTAATAGAGGTCTTACCACCGCCTCCTTAAGGCACGATGGCATCCTGCCCTCCCTTAATGAAGCATTAACAATCACCTCCAGCCATCTGCCTGTCCCCTCCCTGGCAGCTTTTATTAGCCATGAAGGGCAAGGGTCAAGAGCGCACGAAGTCGCCCGCACACTGCCCAGGATCTTGTCCACATCCTCAGGCCGCACCAACCAAAAAGAATCCAACACAACGAGACCAGATGGTACCAAAGGCACGTCTGCCAGAACTGCCAAAACTCTGGAGTCCAGGTCAGCACGGATGCAAGCGACTTTATCTGCAAAGCGACAGGCAAACCGATCACAAAGAGCTGTAGATGGCTCCTCCCCCATTGTCTGGGAGGATGTGTGGAGCAAGGTTTTCACCACACGAAACAGCTCTGTTTGTCTACACTGAGCAGACGCAATGGAGGTGGAGAAAAAGCATTTCTTCGCCGCCCCCACCGCCACGGAGTAGTCCCTAAAATGGACTCTAGCCCATGTTCGGTCGGATTCGTGACGACTCTTCCTCCAGCGTCACTCCAGCCGTCGTCCGAGTTGCTTCATCGCCCTAAGCTCCGAGGAAAACCAAGGAGCCGAACGGGCTCCACCAAGCCGGAGAGACCACCTCCGAGACCACCCCCGCCAGCTCAGGTAGGGAGACTGAAGTGCAGCGGGGTGGTCGGTACACCAGCAGAATCCCCAGCCTATCTCGGAGGCCCACCCTCAAGGACAAACACTCAAAATTCTGAGATTGCCTGACCAGGCACCTGGAAACGGGGAGAGTCTCTCGAAAGATGACTGCAACGCCTCCTCCCCGACCCTCGAGGCGGGGCTGCTGCACGATCTGGAAACCTGGAGGACAAAGCTGAGAGAGACCAACCCCGCCCAGCGCATCCAACCAGGTCTCCGTCACGCATACCAGGTCAGCACGCTCATCCACAATCAGATCATGGATAAGAGATGTTTTTGCGTTAACTGACATGGCATTCAGCAGCAGCACCCTAATCCTCGAAGGAGTGTTCCCAGAGCTCCCTAGGGTCAGAGGGTTGGGAGAAGGGCCGGAAAAAGGAACAGGCCTCAATTGCCTGGACCGATTTCCCCTGTAACGGCCTGCCGAACTCCCACCACCATACCTCCCTCTGCCCGCTACCCGTGATATTGCTGCCCCCTCTCCAGACCCACTTTTTTGCTCTCCCAGGCACATCTCCCCAGACTAACCCACCACGGCTTCTTGGCTTAATAAAAAACCAGGACCAGACTTGCGTGATCTCCTGCTAGCTTCTTAATTGTGGGAAGACAGATCTTCAGGGCAGAAGGAAAAGGTCTTCAGGGCCCCAGGCAGCTCGCCCCATGGCTGAGAGCCACAAGGACGAGAGCTCTTGTGCTCTCGCCCTTCGGCTCATGCCAAGAGGCTCACGCCCCTGGCTCAGCCTGAGCTTCAAAGCAGCAGAGTCAGCCCCATAGATTGTACACACCTGAAGAAAGGTGGGGCAGAAGCAAAAACACAGTCACTGCCAGCCCAAGATGTTCCCTCTTCCCTTCTTCAGGCCCTGGCTCAGCCTGAGCTTCAAAGCAGCAGAGTCAGCCCCATAGATTGTACACACCTGAAGAAAGGTGGGGCAGAAGCAAAAACACAGTCACTGCCAGCCCAAGATGTTCCCTCTTCCCTTCACTATTCACACTCTGGTGGATCTCTTTGCTACACAAGAAAACAAGAAATGCAGACAATATTGCTAAAGGACGGGACTGGGGTAATGTTCAAAGGGCGATGCTTTCCAGTACCAATGGACTCAAGAGTATATTTTATTTGTACCCACTGTATCCATTGCTGAACAGAGTGGTTGCCAAGATGCTACAGGAGAAGACTAAGGGCATTCTAATAACCCCCTGGTGGCCAAGACAGCCATGGTTTCCGCAGCTACTCAAACCATCTGGCCGGAACCACAGCAAACTCCCTCAGCGTCCTGACCAAATAAGTCAGGAGAAGGGGAAACTGCTGCATCCAATCTACAGACACTGAAACTCACGGTGTGGAGGATATGTTACTAAGGAAGATCCTACTTAATAACAGGAAAGCTTCAATCAGAAAGATGGATTGAAGCCAAATGGAAGAGATTTTGTGAACATGCTAAAATAAAACACTTTAAGCCCCAAAAGCAATGTTAAGGCAAGTACTGCTTTACCTCACATCTCTAAAAACAAATGGACTGGCAAATGTGTCAATTAAAGTGTATTTGGCTATAATTTCAGCATACCATAATGGCTGGGATGGGAAAACTGTTTTCTCCCACTCAAAATGCAAGAAATTCATGAAGGGAATAAATAATATGTATCTTCCAGTGCAACAGTCTGTGGACAAATGGAGTCTGTCGCTGGTGCTCTGCACATTGATGGAAAAGCCTTTCAAACCAATGGCATCCACTTCCTTGAGATTAGTAACATGAAAACAATTTTCCTAGTGGCAATAACAAATGTAAAGCGAGTGAGTGAACTCCTTGCACTGCGCATGGACGAGCCATACACTAACAAAAAAGGTGGTAATGCATTTGGATCCAGAGTTCCATACAAAAACAAGTTTTGCCCAAAGTGGTCTGCACAGGCACAGAACCCATTATTTATTAATGTCATTGGATCACTACCAGATCTGTTACAGGTAAGCAACCTGGTTTTTTTAGGAATCCAGATTACAGCTAGTGTCTTTTATTAGACCAGTTTTTTACATCAATTGGTTATTTTGCAGCACTGAAGTAAATTTCCAAATTCCTGTGGTTTTTATATTTCATAGCACACAAATGATATTAACTAAATGTTTAACGGCAGCTTATTCTAACTTCTGTTCTTTGTTTAGTCAGTAATAATCCGTCTTCAGTCCATGGGCATACGAAATGGAGCCCTTATCACCAGATTACAAAGTGCAGAGGAAGAAATGTTTGATGGAGTAGAAAATGTAAGCCCAGTATTCAAATGTATTATAACTGTCTGCAGTATGTGATCATGTAAGAGGAGTTTTGGTATTACTGATACAGATGCAATGAATTAGTTTTTCACAATTAGCAGATCCAAACACACAACTGTGTGGATGATGCAGTTGATCCTGACTTGTCAGCTCAGCACTGTTTATTATCTCTTTCAAATTTCATTCCATTTATTTGCCTCCTGTCTAAAGCAAATGGCCCTATTAAAACTGTCAAAAAGTTCTCCTTGGCCTTTAATCAATCTTCTAACCCCTACCATCATCATATAATGCCATATGGAAAGCTACAACAATTTATGTTGTTAATATGTAAAGTCAGTGCAACAGTTTTTGAAGACATGTAAAAGTAAATGTTCTGGTCACATTTTAAAAATGTAACACAACTTACACATGCTTTTATTGTTGCTTTGGCAATCAGGATGAACTTTTTCGGATCATTGCATCCTATAAACTTGTAGCACCTAGATACAGATGGCGTCGCAGCAGATGGGGACGAGCATGTCCTGTGGCTTTAAAAGATGGTGAAATTGTAATGGGATCACCAGACTTAGCAGTCAGGTAGGCCGAAATCCAGTATTTGTTTGAAAGGTTTATATCCCATTATTTCCACCTCTCCAGCACACTGCTGCTTGGGGCAGCTTACAGTGAAACACAATAAAAGCAATAAATATTTATTATAAAAACAAAAACAAAAGCAGCAAACAAGATAAAATAGAAGTCAGGACTAAAAACTGATTAAAAATGAACAATCCAGTTGCAACCATTTTTTTAAAAGCTTCTTTTAAAAGGTTTCTTCATCGTGGCCTCCTACATATATGGGCTATGCACCTGTGCAGATACCTCATCAGAATCTAACAAGCTCGATTTTTCCTGCTTTGGGTGGGAACCCCGCCCCCAGCCACCATATGCGGCTGCGCCACTCCTTATCCCCTCAGTCTTTTTTTGTCCATGCTTCAGTTAATATCGTGGAGTCTTCAGCTTAGCAACAGCTTAGCCAGAAGTTTACGAAACAGGCTCACAGAAATAGGGTTTCTTGCTTGCGCGCAGCCCTGTGGGATCTGGCTCTCTGTTCTTCAGAAGGCTTGTCTTGGAAACAGTCATTGAGAATGGCTGCATCAATACCGTCGGACCATGCAGTGTCTGCTACTGTGGAGACCGAAGATCAGACCCCGGTACCGGTATCGATGCTCTTGAACGCTCGGCCTTTGATGGATTCGAGTGAAAGGGCACACTCAGAGGAGCTCCCTTTGTATCAGCCCCCTATGGTACTGAAGGCCTCCCTGAACTCATCGGGATCGGCATCGAAGGTTAAGAAGAAGAAACTTAAACTACATAGACAACTGCCAGCTGGTCAGCATCTGTCTCTGATTCCCCAAAAGCTGAAGATGTCCCAGTATCGGAAGCTCCAGCACCTAAGAAGACTAAGATGACCTCAGATCGTCCGGCGTAGAAATCATCGGTATTGAGACGCTCTAATTCACCTGTAGCAGCTGAGTCTTTCGAATTGGTCGTGACTGAGGAGCCGGCATATGCTTCATCTGAGGCAAGCGTCTTCCTGTCCTGCCAGACCTGTTGTCCCAGGAGCAGGGACAAGTGTTGCACCCAGACATTCGATTCCTCTACTTGACTTCATGGCTGGTTCTGGCAACTTCCTGTTGAGACTGCAGGAGGTGTTGGTAGCTGCTCAGAAACAATCCACGTGGAGGTCCTATGACCATAAATGGACTTGTTTCATGTCCTTTGCTGCCCTGCATGGGTTTGATGCCTTTAATCCTTCTGTATAGGATATTTGTAATTATCTCTTGTCATTGAAGGAGTCTGGTTTAAAGCTTTCATCCCTTAAGGTGTATTTGGCAGCCATTGTGGCCTGTTCCCCATCAGACTGGACTTCTTGGTTTAAATTTTCGGTTGTTAAAAGTTTTCTGAAGGGTTTGATACACATGTTTGCAGGAAAGACAACATCTGCTCCCAGGTAGACCCCATGGTGTGAGGTGCCTGTGGTGCCTGCCTGTGGGTGAGGTGCCTGTGGGTGCCTGCCTGTTTGCTTGTCCTGCTTGTCCTGCTTGTCCTGCTGCCCCCCTGTCTATTATCTGCCCCACAGGACTGGTTGCTGTGCTGAGGTGAGGCCTTGCAGGATTGGGGCCGGGGAGGAGGGTGACTTGGCAGTTTCCTGCATTCCAGCTGCCTAGAGTTGCCTGCTCAGGGCTATATAGGCTTCTGCCAGTGGCAGTGGGCCCGCCACTGGCAGGGTCGCTACCGAAGGGGAGACACCAAAGGGGTCGCCCTTTTGGGGGAGCCACTTTGGGGGACAGTGAGGGCGAGGGCCAGGTCTCTTGGCCTAGGCATTTGTATGGGGGGGGCATTTAATAGTGGAGCTTCTGTTTTAATTTGTCCTGGATGAGACATTCTTAGAATGTGTCTAGGCTTAACTGGAGATGGGGAGACGGGGGCGTGTCCGCTGACTGTGGGGCGGCCATTCCGGTCGTGGTGTGGAACAGAAGAAGGAACGTTGGCAGGTCAGCGGGCCGTTACAGGGGAAGGGGACTTGGAAATCTAATAGCTGTTTCCCCTTCCGGATGTACTGCCAGCTCTTTGACCTTGGGGAGCAGTGCTGATCATCCTTGGAACCTCACCTTGCTCCTCTGTAATGCCAGGTCAGTCCAGAACAAATCAGAAACCATCCATGATTTGATTCTGGATGAAGGTGCCGACCTGGTATGTATTACAGAGACCTGGCTGGGGGCCCAGTGTGGTCCCGGCTTCTTCCTCCAGGCTACTCTGTTGAGGAGCGGGTGAGGGACCGTGGGCGGGGAGGTGGAGTGGCTGTGGTCTATAAGAATAACCTTTCCCTTACCAGGATCCCTGTTAGAGTGTTGGACCATATCGAATGTGTGTACTTAAGTTTGGGGACCAGGGATAGAGTGGGACTTCTGTTGGTGTACTGATCGCCCCGCTGCTCAACAGCGTCCCTAACTGAGCTGACGGACTTGGTCTCGGACTTGGTATTGGAGTCCCCCAGGCTTGTGGTGCTGGGGGACTTCAGTGTTCACTTTGGGACCAATTTGTCTGGGGCGGCTCAGGAGTTCATAGCGGCCATGGCGACTATGGGCCTATCCCAAGTGGTCTCGGGGCTGATGCACATTGCTGGTCACACGCTTGATTTGGTCTTTCACTCTGATCAGGGTGGTGTTCCGTGGGTGGGGAATCCTGTGATTTCCCCATTGTCATGGACGGACCACCATCTTGTTAAGGTTGGACTCACAGTCACACCCCACCTTTGCAGGGGCGAGCGACCTATTAGGATGATCTGCCCAAGAAGGTTATTGGATCCAATAGGATTTCAAGAAGCCTTGGAGGGATTTAGTGTTGGCTCTGCTGGTGATCATGTTGATGCCCTGGTGGAAAATTGGAACAGCAAACTCACTGGGGCAGTAGACATGATTGCTTCTAAGCGTCCTCTCCGACCTGCTTCAAAACTGGCCCCTTGGTATACGGAAGAACTACGGGGGCTGAAGCGGCGAGGTAGACGACTGGAGCACAAGTGGAGAAAGACTCAGCTTGAATCCGACAGATTGCAACATAGAGCTCATTTGAAGACCTATGCTCAGGCGATACGTGCGGCAAAGAAGCGATTCTTTTCTGCCCGTATTGCATCCGCAAGTTTACGTCCGGCAGAATTGTTCAGGGTTGTGAGAGGGCTAGTGAGTGCCTCTCCTCCCTTGAATCAGAATCTGGAGCCATCGATTACCCGCTGTGATGTGTTTAATGAATTCTTTGTGGAAAAAATCTCTCGTATTTGGGCCAACTTAGACTCCGTCTCCACAGTTACCTCGGTGTCTGATGTGAAGGTGTCCAGTGACTCCTCTTGTGTGATTAGGTTGGATCGGTTCCAGTTTGTGACTCCTGAGGATGTGGACAAGCTGATTGGAATGGTGCAGCCTACCACCTGTTCTCTTGACCCTTGTCTGGCAGGGGAGTTGTTGTAGAAGGCCTGGCAGAGATTATAAATGCGTCTCTGAGGGAAGGTAGGATGCCTCCTTGTCTTAAGGAGGCAATTATTAGACTGCTTCTGAAGAAGCCTACCCTGGATCCCTCGGACTTGAACAACTACAGGCCTGTCTCCAACCTTCCATGGCTGGGCAAGGTAATTGAGAGGGTGGTGGCCTCCGAGCTCCAGACAGTCTTGGATGAAATTGATTATCTTGACCCATTTCAAACTGGCTTTAGGGCTGACTATGGGGTGGAGACTGCCTTGGTCAGCCTGATGGATGATCTCCAATTGGCATTTGACAGAGGAAGTGTGACTCTGTTGGTCCTTCTGGACCTCTCGGCAGCTTTCGATACAATCGACCAAAGTATCCTTCTGGAGCGTCTGAGGGGGTTGGGAGTTGGAGGCACTGCTTTGCAGTGGTTCCGCTCCTACCTCTCGGGCAGGTTCCAGATGGTTTCACTTGGAGACTGCTGTTTTTCAAAATCTGAACTTTTGTATGATGTTCCCCAGGACTCCATATTGTCTCCAATGTTGTTTAATATCTACATGAAACCGCTGGGAGAGATGATCAGGAGATTTGGTGCAGGGTACTACAAGTATGCTGATGAGACCCAAATCTATTTCTCCATGTCAGCATCATCGGGAGAGGGCATAACCTCCCTAAATGCCTGCCTGGAGTCGGTGATGGGCTGGATGAGGGATAACAAACTGAGACTGAATCAGGCTAAGACGGAGGTACTCATTGTGCAGGGTCGGAACCCGAGAGATGATTTTGATCTGCCTGTTCTGGATGGGGTCACACTTCCCCAGAAGGAACAGGTACGCAATCTAGGGGTGCTTCTGGATCTGAGCCTCTCCCTGGTGTCCCAGGTTGAGGCAGTGGCCAGAAGTGCCTTCTATCAGCTTTGGCTGATACCCCAGCTGCGTCCATTTCTTGAGGTGAATGAATTACCTCAAAACAGTGGTACATCTGCTGGTAACCTCCAGACTGGATTACTGTAATGTGCTTTCTGTTGGGCTGCCCTTGTACATAGTCCAGAAACTACAACTGGTCCAGAATGCGGCAGCCAGGCTGGTCTCTGGGTCATCTCGGAGAGACCATATAACTCCTGTATTGAAGGAGCTACACTGGCTGCCGATATGTTTCCGGGCAAAGTACAAGGTGCTGGTTATAACCTATAAAGCCCTAAACAGTTTGGGCCCTGGGTATTTAAGGGAACGCCTTCTTCATCATGAACCCCATCGCTCACTGAGATCTGCTGGAGAGGTCCATCTGCAGCTGCCACTGGCTCGTCTGGTGGCCACTCAGGTACGGGCCTTCTCCGCTGCTGCCCCGAGGCTTTGGAATACGCTTCCTAGTGAAATAAGAGCCTCCCCATCTCTGACAGCTTTTTAAAAGTCTTTTAAAACACATTTCTTCACCCAGGCTTTTAATTAATGTTGTTTTAATGGTTTTAATGCTGTTTTAAAATATTATTTTAAAATTTTTAAATTGTTGTAATGTGTGTGTCCCCGCCCCGCCCCCCCACCATTTCTGTCTTAACGAATGTTTTACTTTGTTTTTATTCTGGTGTAAACCGCCCAGAGACGTAAGTTTTGGGCGGTATAAAAATGTTTTAATAAATAAATAAATAAATAAATAATGTTCCCAGACGATCCGGTCATGTCGCCAGCCTGGGACTTGTCCATGGTGTTGGCTGGTCTTTTGCGGCCACCCTTTGAGCCTTTGGCTTCTACTGACCCATGTCTCTTGACCTGGAAGGTTTCCTTTTTGGTGGCCATTACCTCTGCCAGGAGGGTAAGTGAGGTGAGGGCCCTGAGGTCTGACCAACCGTACCTGTAGTTCCATAAAGACAAGGTTGTATTCAGGACAGTTGTCAAGTTCCTACCAAAGATAGTGTCCATGTTTCACCACTCATCCCCACTCACTTTGCCTGTGTTCTTTCCAAATCCTTCATCTGATGCAGAGAGAAAGCTACACCATTTAGACGTTCGAAGGGCCTTGTCCTTCTGTGTTCAGAGATGTGCTGAGTGGAGGAAGTCTCCCTCCTGGTTTGTACTATACGATGGGCCACGTAAAGGGCTCCAAGTCTCAGTCCAATCCATGTCCAGGTGGATCGTCTCCACTATTGAACTGTGTTATAAATTGGCCCGTAAGCAGTTGCCTGCTACTGTGAAGGCACACTCTGTTAGGTCCGTGGCAGCCTCTGTGGCCTTTGATCGTGCAGTCCCATTGGACACTATATGTGAGGCAGCTACGTGGGCTTCGCCCCATTAGTTTATTCAGTATTATGCTATTGATGTTAGAGCAAGAAATGATGCTGTATTTGGCAGGAGTGTCCTGCAATCTATTTTCAGTTTAATTTGCTTGTTCTGAAATAAATCTTTCTGGCAGATTACATGTTGCCTCTGTTTCTTCTCTCCTCCTTGGGTACTTGCTTGTTATGTGCCCATATGTGTAGAAGACAGAGACCAAGTCGAAGAACTACAGTTTACTCACCTGTAACATTGGTTCTTCTAGATGTCATCTGTCCTTCTACACACTCTACTGTCCTCCCCGCAGGGTTTGCTGAAGCTGGACTATGTGACTGAGGGGACGAGGAGTGGCGTAGCCACATATAGCGGCTGGGGGCAGGGTTCCCACCCAAAGCAGGAGAAATTGAGCTTGTTAGATTCTGACAAGGTCTCTGCGCAGGTGCATAGCCCATATGTGTAGAAGTACATATGACCACTAGAAGAACCAATGTTACAGGTGAGTAACCTGTGGTTTCCAAATTATTTTTAAAATTAATCAGGGAGACAGATGAAGCACCTCTGGGAGGGTATTCCAATGCTGGAAGCCACTTCTGAGAAGGCCCTGTCTCTGGTCCCTGCCAATCAGATCTGCTTCAGTGGTAAGGCTAAAATCAGGGCCTGAGATGATGATCTAAGGGCCCTGGCAGAATCATATGGGTGAATGCAATCTGACAGTTACCCCAGTCCCAAGCCATGTAGGACTTTGAAAGTCAATAGCAGCACTTTAAATCTGACCCAAAAGCAAATTGGCACAGGATACCAATGTTGTATGTGTGCCTTGATGGGAGTTTTACTATTCTAAACTTATTGCATGGTTTTCTTTCCTTTTTAGCTTCTTAGGTAAGATGTACATTCTTTCAACAGAGGAAGCACTAAAAGCATTTATGCTGAATCCTCGGCCCTACCTACTACCACCCATGCCCCTTCCACCTTGTAAAGTTATAGTAGTTGGATGTCAATTATCTGGTAAATCAGCCCTCTGTAAACTGATTGCAAGCCATTATACAGGAAAGGTGAGTATACAGTAATATTTATAATTTAATAACAAGAATTCATACTTTATAATATATTATTTTAATAAAAGTAAGAATCATAGGCAATTAGGCATGTAATAGGTGTGGCTATTCCAGTGGTGGTGGTGAATAGAAGAAGTTACATTGGCAGGTCAGCAGGCTGTTGCAGGGGAAGGGAAATCAGAAACTTAATAGCTTTTTCCCCTTCCAGCTGCCCTGCCAGCTCTTTGACCTTGGGGAGCAGTGCCAACAAGCCACAGAACCTTGCCTTGTCCCTTTGTAATGCCAGGTCAGTCCAAAATAAATCTGAAATAATCCATGATTTGATCAGGGCTGAAGGGGCTGACCTGGTGTGTATCACAGAGACTTGGTTGCGGGAGGCTGGGGGCCCAGCTTCTCCCTCCAGGGTACTCTGTAGAGGAGCAGGTAAGGGAGTGGGGGCAGGGAGGTGGAGTAGCTGTGGTCTTTAAGGATAATCTTTCCCTTACCAGGATCCCTATCAGAGTGTCTGATCATATTGAATGTGTGTATTTACGTTTGGGGACCAGGGATAGACTGGGACTTCTGTTGGTGTATCGATCACCCCACTGCCCAACTGATTCCCTAACTGAGCTCGCGGACTTGGTCTCGGGTCTGGCATTGGAGTCCCCCAGGCTTATGGTGCTGGGGGACTTCAATATCCACTTCAGGACCGGGTTGTCTGGTGCAGCTCAGGAGTTCATAGCAGCCATGGCAACTATGGGCCTATCCCAAGTGGTCTCTGGACTGACACATGTTGCTGGTCATACTCTTGATCTGATCTTTCATTCTGTTCAGGGTGGTGTTCCATGGGTGGGGACTCCTGTGATCTCCCCATTGTCATGGGCGGACCACCATCTGGTTAAGGTTGGACTCACAGTTGCATCCCACCTTTGCAGGGGTGAGGGACCTATTAGAATGGTCCGTCCAAAAAGGTTATTGGATCCAATAGGATTCCAAGAAGCCTTGGAAGGATTTAATGTTGGCCGTGCTGGCAATCCGGTTGATGCCCTGGTGGAGAATTGGAATAATCAGCTCACCAGGGCAGTAGACATGATAGCTCCTAAGCATCCTCTCCGACCCGCTTCAAAAATGGCTCCTTGGTGTACGGAAGATCTGCAGGAGCTGAAGTGGCAAGGTAGACAACTGGAGCGCAAGTGGAGGAAGACTTGACTCGAATCCGACAGATTGCAACATAGAGCACATTTAAAGATCTATGCTCTGGCTATATGTGCAGCAAAGAAGTGTTTCTTTTCTGCCTGTATTGCTTCCGCAGGCTCTCGTCCAGCGGAGCTATTCATGGTTGTGAGGGGGCTAGTAGGGCCCCCTACTCCCCTGAATCCAAATTTGGAACCATCAGTCGCCCGCTGTGATGCTTTTAATGAGTTTTTTTTGTGGACAAAGTCTCTTGTATTCGGGTCGATCTAGATCTAGACTCTACAGTTATCGCAGTGTCAGATGCAGAGGTATCCAGCAACTCCTCTTGTGTGGTTAGACTGGATCAATTTCAGTTTGTGACTCCTGAGGATGTGGACAAGCTGTTTGGAATGTTTGCTTGATCCTTGCCCAACGTGGCTTATACTATCTGGCAAGGGGGTTGTTGTGGAGAGCCTGGTGGCAATTATAAATACCTCTCTGAGGGAGGGCAGGATGTCTCCTTGTTTAAAGGAGGCAATTATTAGATCTATTCTTAAGAAGCCTGCCTTGGATCCCTCGGAGTTTACAGGCCTGTCTCCAATCTCCCATGGTTGGGCAAGGTGATTGAGAGGGTGGTGGCCTCCCAGCTCCAGACAGTCTTGGAGGAAACTGATTATCTAGACCCATTTCAAACTAGTTTTCGGATGGGCTATTGGGTGGAGACTGCCTTGGTCGGCCTGATGGATGATCTCCAATTGGGACTTGACAGAAGAAGTGTGACTCTGTTGGTCCTTATAGATCTCTCAGCGGCTTTCAATACTATCGACTGTAGTATCCTTCTGGAACGTCTGAGGGAGTTGGGGGTGGGAGGCACTGCTTTGCAGTGGTTCTGCTCCTACCTTTCTGGCAGATCCCAGATGGTGTCACTTGGAGACTGTTGCTCTTCAAAATCTGAGCTTTTATATGGGGTCCCTGAGGGCTCCATATTGTGTCTAATGCTTTTTAATATCTATATGAAACTGTTGGGAGAGATCATCTGGAGATTTGGTGCTGGGTGTTATCAGTATGCTAATGACACCCAAATCTATTTCTCCATGTCAACATCATCAGGAGAAGGCATATCCTCTCTGAATGCCTGTTTGGAAGCAGTAACGGGCTGGATAAGGGATAACAAACTGAGACTGAATCCAGACAAGACGGAGGTACTTATTGTGTGGGGTCGTCACTCGGGAAGCTATATTGATCTACCTGTTCTAGATGGGGTCACACTTCCTCAGAAGGAACAGGTAGGCAGTCTGGGAGTGCTTCTGGATCCACACCTTTCCCTGGTTCCCCAGGTTGAGGCAGTGGCCAGTAGCGCTTTCTGTCAGCTTCGGTTGATATGCCAGCTGCATCCGTTTCTTGAGGTTCATGATCTCAAAACAGTAGTACACTTGCTGGTAACCTCCAGACTTGATTACTGCAATGTGCTCTATGTTGGGCTGCCTTTGTACGTAGTCTAGAAACTACAATTAGTACAAAATGCGGAACCAGGTTGGTCTCCGGGTCATCTTGAAGAGACCATATTACTCCTATATTACAGGAGTTGCACTGGCTGCCAATAAGTTTCCGGGCAAAATACAAAGTGCTGGTTATAACCTATAAAGCCCTAAACAGCTTAGGCCCACGGTACTTAAGAGAGCATCTTCTTCTGCATGATCCCCATCGTCCACTGCGTACATCAGGGGAGGCTCGTCTGTGGCTACCTTCATGTCGTCTGGTGGCCACCCAGGGACGGGCTTTCTCTGTTGTTGCCCCGAGACTTTGGAACGTGCTTCCCATGGGAATAAGAGTCTCCCCATCTCTAGTGGCTTTTTAAAAGTGTCTAAAGACTTTTAGCTTTTTAACTTTGTAACTTTTTAAATTGTGGATTCTTTATTGATTTGTTTTAAACTGTTTTTAGAATTTAATTGATTTTAATGTTTGTTTTGCTTTGATTGTGAACCGCCCTGAGACCTTGGGTTGGGGCGGTATACAAATGTGTTAAATAAATAAATAAACATTAGCTTTGCTGACAGGGAGCCCCAGACAATGCACCTTTCTACAAGTTATTCTAGTAAGAACTAATCTGCCAATTTACTTTTCACTGTCCTTCCAACTGGACTAAATATGGTCTAGATCGGTTGGGCAGGTTGCAAGTTAGTCCACTTGCACCTCAAACGCTCATGTGTCCACCATCTTGAATTGGGTGGATGACATAATCACAAACAAATTATGCGATCTGGATAGTGATTCCACTACAATCATTAACTATGGATTCTGTGCCTGCGTAGATCAACTTTGGGTAGAACTTGTTAGCTCCTCAAGACGCCTTCAACCGCCTCCTGCACGTGCCTTGCAGTATCTTATAGTGGTGGTTAGGCATCCTCCTTTCAGTTTTTTCCTGACTGCCTAAGCAATCACATCTTCAGTTCACTAGAGCTGCTCAGAATTAATCAATAAAATCTACTTAATGGCTAGAAATCAGAACGGACAATGACTACTCTTCCCTTTACTCTCGGAATTTTAGCAGTTTTAAAGATAAAACGGATTTTGACCTCAGAATGGCAAAATGGTATAAGAGACACTCATAGATTTAAACTTGTTTACTGAAGGATTTATTGGCTCGGCCCTGGACTGGATTTAAATACTCTTTTGTATAAACTTCTGTAATACCTCCCATGAGTTTACAAGTTCCTAGGGAGAAGACCACCTTTAAAAGGTGCAAAAACTGCAAGGAGAAACTCCCTTCAACTGACGGGCACCAACTTTGTTTATGGTGCCGGGGGTGGGGGGATAGTGTGGCAACCTGCCCAATTTGCTCAGCTTTCTCTAAGCAGACGTTAAAGAACCGGGCAGCCCGATATAAGGTCACCTTGATGGAAGACACACTTTGCCCAGGAAAATCAAGGTCTGCCTTGCAATCAGCACTGAGAACTGCAATATCAACGCAGTCTAAACTCTTGGCATTGGGACTGGCAGCCTCGACCTCAAGGGACGAGACATCCTTTAAGAAGCTGACTGCTGTGCAGACCAGCCCAAAAAGAAAGGGCAAGCCGTCAATGGAGGCACCACCATCTAAAAAACATAAGACTCACAAGAAGAAGCATCGTAGCCAAATCTCAGATAAAATCCCCTCTCCTACGGAGTTGCAAGAAAGCAGGAGCCCACCAGTGTCTACCTTGGATCAACATTGAACTGAGTCACATCATCAGGCAGTATCGCTCTCTCCAGCCCCGACTCCACAACAGCCTCCTTCGACGCTTCACTCGATATTGACGTCCTCGATATCAAGGCCGGGTGGGCAGACATTGCAGCCCTATCAGCATAGAGCCTCCTTCTCATCGACACTAGAGATGACATCGATGTCGAAGGCTCAGCTTACTATACCATTGTCGGCATCAAAACCATTGTCGGCATCGAAGATCAGCAGGCACCCGTCTGAAAAGAGTAAGAAAACATCAGTCACCCTCAACACTGATCACGATACCATGCAAGACCTCCAACACAGCACCGAGCATGACATTGGCCATGATAATCAACACGGTGTCGGAGCAGCGGTAGTGATGGATTTAAGCACTACTCTGGCACCAGACATTGTGCAGCTATTACAGTCTGGAGAAAGCACCCCATCGACCCCATCAGGTTTCTTCAGCCATGGGCTGGATGCCGAGGATGATGAATCCGACGAACATCTCTCAATACCAAAAACACCTTTGGTATCGGGCACAACTCTATATAAGACCACCTCAGTATTGGGGCTATTACCAAATAGGGGGTGAGGTGATACCATAATCGTGTCTACTGGTCAGTACTCTTCATTTAAACAATGGCAAAGACAAAGGAAACAATTGACGCAGACAGGAACACAAGTTTCACCGGACAAGCAGGACTTCAGGGATACATCTATACAGACACTGACACTGCAAGAACCAAGGTCACAAATTAGAACAGTCTCTATTCAGGCAAGTTTCCCTCCCTTGCCATCGGCACCTACTCGAATGGTACAGCACTCGACAACCCAAACCTTATGAGTAGCAGACAACGAAAGGAGGGACGCAAGGAATCTGCCAACTTTTTTGGCTGACAGCACAATGGACACACATGCTACTACGAATCAACCTACTGAAGAGCAGATATTTCTCTGACGAGGCTGAAAGTTACATCTCAGATTCCTCAGGAGAAGAAGAAGAATCCAAGGAGCATGTTCCAGAACCAAGTCAAGATGTGTCAACAGCACCATCAGTTTAACAAAGGAAAAGTTTAAATCCTATCATCAACAAATAGTGGAAATGGTTGAAGTGCTTGGCCTAGACCTCAAGCAGAAGACAACTGAATTAGATGACCTGGTGTATAACTTTATGAAGAGGACTGCAGGACTGCAGCCAGTGTACTTACCGATGCTACCGGTCAAGGCTGCAAAATCAGCTTGGGAGGTTGTTCTGACCTCCACACCGACATCGAAGCTGTTGGAGACTCTCTATAGGATACAGGAAGAAGACAATGAATATCTTATGAAACATCCAACACCAAACTCACTGGTCATAGATTGTGCATCTTTGTTCAGAGGTGGAAGACGCCATATGACTCCATCCAGTAAAGAGAGTCGTAAGCTGGATGTCCTTGGCAGAAGAACCTATTCAACTGCATGCCTTTCTATTAAAATTGCAAATTACATTGCTTGTTTATCTAAATACACACACTCGTTGCGGGAGAGTCTTTTTAAAGAACATGCTACCCTGACTCCAGCTGAATTTCAGAAGAAATTCAAGAACACCTTCATCAGGATGACAACAGCAACACGTCAACAGCTAGCTAATTCAAAACATTTAGCTGAATCAGAATCTCACACCTTAACGTCAGCAGTAATGATGAGAAGACATGCATGGCTGCATTCAACCACCTTGCAGCAAGATATGCAAGAGTGTATAGGAGAGCTTCATTTTGATAGGAAGGGTCTGTTTTCTGAGGAAACAGATGCCACAATGGAGCAGTGGAAAAAGTCAAAGAATACAGCAAAGTCTTTCATGGCTCAAAGATACACGGGTTCTAGGTACCAACCTTACCAAAGGAGGCAGTACACTTACCGCCAGAGTGAGCAAAAGGATTATAGGAGGCTGTATCAACAGTTTAACCGCAAGACATACACTCCTAAAAATAGACCAAGTCAGCAGAACTGCAACAGTGTCATTCAACAAGCCAAGCAGTATCTTTGACTGCAATCAGAGCCCATCTGCACCCAAAGACAAAACGATAACGACCATCTGCGCAAGGAAAAACATCACCTTGACACCAGCCAGAGTCACCATCAAACTGGCAAGTCATGCACAAGCATGGCACAGTATAACATCAGATCAATGGGTACTAAGGATAGTCATGACAGGATATGCAATAGAATTCGTGACTCTGCCAGAGTTTACAGGGATAAGATACACTCCCGAAACTCTGACTCTGAAGGAAGAGGTCAAGGAGTTGTTGAGGAAACAGGCGATCATGCCAGTGCAGTGGTCTCACAGTCAAGCAGGATTTTACTCCCGTTACTTTCAGATCCCAAAGCGGGATGGGGGCATATGCCCTATAATGGACTTACATTGGTTGAACCTATATATCGATGTGCAGAAGTTCCGCATGATAACACTGCAAACAATCCTCCCACTTCTACACGAAGAAAGTTGGATTGCAGTGCTGGATTTGAAGGACGCATACTTCCACATCAGGATACAGGACAACCATAGAAAGTTCCTACATTTCAGAGTAGGCACAGAAATATACCAGTACAATGTGCTTCCTTTTGGCCTAGTGATGGCCCCAAAAATCTTCACGAAGATTATGGCAGTCATCATAGCCTACCTTCGAATACAGGGCCTCTCCATTAGGCTTGTGCATTTCAATTTGGGTACAAAACGTTTTGTGCCCGAAAATGGCAATTTCAGAGGTTTTGTAACCAAAACAAAATCAAGAATTAAAAAACAGATATTTTTGTTTCCAAATCAAAATGACTATGTTTCAGTCAGAATGCTTTGTTCTTCAGAAAAGCATTGCAATTGAAATTGACTTCTCTGACTCTCTCCAGTCCAGCTGAGGCACTGAGTGATTACCAGAAGATAAGATATGCAAAAAGCTGTTGAGCATGAATGGTTTAGTTAAGTATGTGTTATATTCAGTGTGATTGAAATGCAAACTGACCTTGCAAAGGGATTTGGAAGGCAGCATTTTGAGACAGAAATACCCAAATATCTTTGGGAGCTCAATGCGATTCCAAAGCTCTTGCTAAAAGCCATTGTATAAATTGTGTGGAGAAGCTTTTCGAGAAGCTGGTTAGGAAAGTTCTGAAATTACACAGGTTTTTCTTTCCAAAGGTTTAGAAAGAATCTCTTGACTTGTTCAGGGGTCTTTTGAAGAGCTATTTTGTTTTCTTCTGATTTTTATGAGTTATAGTGGTGTCTAAGTTCTGCTGCCAAAGTTGAGCAGTCTAATGTAATTTAGGCCACAATGTAATTTGGTGGGACATGATGTCTGGTGGTTCACAACTTTTGCCATTGCAGGGACAAGTCATCCACATGGCACTACAGGAGACAAAAGGAGGGGAGTGGGGAATACCCCTGTCAATCTATTGACATCCCCAGGAATCTGAGTTGCTTCTCTCTTTCTTGTAACCATGATCCATGGTTTTGCACTTTCTTAAATGCAGTGAGGATAAATCTCAACAATTCTGAACAGTAGGCTGATTTGTTTGGGCTACGGCTCACTCCACTTCAGTTAAATGAACATTTGAAGCTGTTCCATAGTACCAAGGCAGTTCATTGGTCTATCTTGCTATCTCAAATGACCTGTGGTCACTCCATGGGGAGGGAGCATTTTTATTGAAAGATTGATTGAATCCACAAATGGGTTGTGCTGCTGTGCTAGTGCCACAGAGACAGGCTCCCACCTGCTGCAAAATTCTCAACTGTGCCAAAAAATTAAGTGTCGTTGTTGTTCATCATTCTCTTCACTCTTTCAACTTGTTTATGTGGGGCTTCAGGGGCAAAACAGTGGGTTGGGTGGCAGTGCCCCAAGGGTGGTGCACCCAGATTCCAAATAGGGCAAAGGGCTGAATTCTTAGGAATTTTTGAGGTGTATGCGTCTTTCAGATTTTTCCCCATAGGGAATAATGGAGGTTTCGGCAGCCCCATAACTCCACCTGGTGGGCACTGGGATGGCCCAAAGCGAGTGGTGGTGTAGTGCACAGAGGGTGCCAACCCCCCCCCCCCCCCAGATTGCTAACCCATTGGGGGTACTGGGCTTTGTTGTTTCTGTGATGTTGAGTTTAGATTCTCTGGTAGCAAATGAGATTTTTAATGAAAAACCATGAATCCACTCTCATATACTACTAGAGAATCTACTCTCAGAACACCTCTAGAACAACAAAACCCTGTACTTCATGGGTTGGCACCCTATGTGCACTACACTGCCACTTGCTCTGGGACACCCCAGTGCCCCTCAAGTGGAGTTATGGGACTGCAGAAACCTCCATTATACCCTAGGAGGAAAATCTGAAAGACGCGTAACTTCATTAATTCTTTTAAAAATCAGCCCATTGCCAAATTCCTCTGAAAAAACATTGTGTTAGCCTCCTTGTACCAACTGGGCACTACCACCAACCATACTCCACTCTGGTCCACCCCTCCCCCCCCCACCGCGTGAAGCTATACTTTTCCTGAAACCTCCATCATACCCTATGGGGGAAATCTGAAAGATGCGCAAACTTCAAAAATTCACCAAAAATCAGCAGTTTGCTCAATTCCTTTGAATTTTTTTGGTAGCTTCCACTCATTGGGCACTATAATCCCCACCCACTCTTTTGACCATGTGAACCATTTTTTAAATCTGAATTAATTCAGATTAATTCAGATACAAAACAAAACTGGGGTTATTCGGAAGGCTTAATTTCGGACAAAATACATAATGGGGTTGATTCGGATTTGGTACAAATCGAAACAGAAAAAATACAAAACATGAAACCCTACTCTCCGTCTTCCCATTACTGGATGATTGGCTCATCACTGCAAAGACAAAGATGCAATTAGCCTCCCACATCCAGGTTGTGACATCGCTGTTACACAACTTGGGAGTGCAAATCAATTGGAAAAAGTCACATCTGCAACCCACCAAGTGGCTACAATACATTGGAGCACTACTAGATATGGACGACCAAAAGGCCTACTTACCAGAGGACAGGATAAAACACATCCAGATTATAGTGAGAGTTTTCCAGGATGCACTGCTACAGACAGCCAGGACAGTGCAAGTACTCTTGGGCTTGATGGCTTCGTGCACATCCACAGTTTGCTATGCAAAACTGAGAATGAGAAGACTACAGATGTGGTATTTGTCAGAACTTCATTCCAGTATAGATCCTCAGGGGAAACTCCAGCATCTACCAGAGAAGGTATTGGTCTCACTACAATGGTGGACCAACAGCAGGAATCTCCAAGAGGGAATGTCATTCAAGACTCTGGTGCCCACACTGACTCTTACAACGGATACCTCCTTGCAAGGCTGGGGAGCTCATCTGTCAGATCTAAGAATGCAGGGCCGCTGGTCGGCTCAAGAAAGACAGTTGCACATAAATTTCCTAGAGCTACTGGCCACCTTAAAGGCTCTGAAGTCATTTCAGAACATCATCAGGGACCAGGTGATCCAGCTTCAGATGGACAATACCACCACTATTGCTTACGTAAACAACCAGGGAGGCACTATATTGAAACCAGTGTGTCAACTCAGTCTGTAGATGTGGAATTGGTGCATAGTGAGGAACAATCACATGATGGCCATCCACATAAGAGGAGAAGACAACTCAATAGCAGATGCATTGAGCAGGAGCCCAGTACTCCAGCAGCACGAATGGGAACTGAATCCCCTACTTATGGAAGACCTGTTCACCTCCAAGTCAACACCAGTGGTTGACTTGTTTGCAACCGCCCAGAACAGGAAATGCAAACAGGAAATACAAACTGCTCAAGGATGGGTCTGGGAGAACGATCCAAGGGCAATGCATTCCAATTTCAATGGACTCAGAGTACATTCTACTTGTACCCACCGTTTCCTCTACTGAACAAGTGCTGCAGGACAAGACCAGAGGAATTTTAATAATTCCCTGGTGGCCAAGACAACTGTGGTTCCCGCAGCTACTCAAACTTTCTGGCCGGAACCACAAGAGACTTCCACAGCAGCTGGACCAGATATCTCAAGGAAAAGGCCAACTGCTGCATCCAAACCTTGCCATATTGAATCTGACAGCATGGAGAATAAGTTACTGAGGTATATTTTGCTTATTAACAGAAAAAGATCAACCAGAAGGAGCTATCGGGCCAAATGGAAGAGATTTTGCACCTATGCGGAATTAAGGCACTTCACACCCGAGGACGCAACATTAAAGGAAGTGCTGCTATATCTTTATATCTATATATAAATCAAGCGAACTCGCTAATGTCTCTATCAAGGTACATATGGCAACCATCTTGGCTCGCCACAGTGGTTGGGATGGAAAAAGGGTCTTCACCCACCCTAGCTGTAAAGAATTCATGAGAGGAATAAATAATTTGTACCCGCCAATTGATCATCCAATGAACAAGTGGAGCCTGTCTCTTGCACTTACTACTTCAGTGGAAAGACCTTTTGAGTCAATGGCTATGGCCTCTTTAAAGTTGGTGGCATTAAAGACATTATTTCTCGTGGCCATAACATCTGCAAAATTCCTGAGTGAGCTTCTAGCTCTACGCATAGACAAGCCATATATGAAATTTTACCCAGACAAGGTAGTGATGCGCTTGGATCCAGAATTCAGACCAAAAATAGTTTCTGATTTCCATTTGAACAATGATGTAGTCCTACCAACTTTTTTCAGGGATCCATCCTTGCCTTTGGAGAATGCTATGCATTCTCTTGACGTTCGTAGAGCCATTTTGTTCTATTTTAAAAGGACACAAAAGATAAGAAGGACTAAACATCTTTTTGTCTGTGTAAGTGGCCATCAGAAAGGCCAAAACCCATCACACCAGAGACTATCATACTAGTTAGTAGAAGTCATAAGGATGGCTTATGATCTGCAGAAGGTCGTCCCTCCAGGGTCTATAAAGGCCCATTCAACCAGGGCATACACAACATCTGCTACACATTTATCTGGAATTAAATTCAAAGACATCTGTATGGCTGTTTCCTGGACCTCTGACCAGACTTTTGTCAAGCATTATGCTTTGTACATTTGCTCTGTGGTGGTGGCTAAGTTTGAATGGGCAGTGCTAAAGAGAGTGCTACAATAGTTTGCGGCTCCCACCTCCTCTAGGGAAGCTCATAATTCACCCATAGTTTATGACAGTCATGGAATCACTATCCAGACAAACAGATTGCTTACCTGTAACAGATGATCTGGTAGTGATTCCACGACATTCATAAAACCCACCCAGCCATCCCCACTGCAGAGCCCAAGCTAAGTTCAATGCAATGCTAAGATACAATACGTAGAGGGAGACTGCTAGCTGGCCAACAAGAAACTGAAAGGAGGATGCCTAACTGCTGCTATAAGGTACTGCAAGGCACGTGCAGGAGGCGGTTAAAGGCGTCTCGAGGAGCTAACAAGTTCTATCAAAAGTTGATCTGCCCAGGTGCAGAACCCATAATTTATGAATGTTGTGGAATCACTACCAGATCATCTGTTACAGGTAAGCAACCTGTTTTGGGATATGTCCTATGTGACCCTACAGCTGTACCAAATTTGGTTCCAACCAGTTCCCACTAGTACCTCAAATATCCACGTCTGCCATCTTGAATCAAGGTGGATTACATCATTACAAACTATGCCCTTGAGCCATCCCTATATGTCCTTACACCAGTAGCAAATTTAGTTCAAATCAGTTAGGCGATCCACAAGTTAGTCTTCTTGCACCTCAACTGTTCATGCATCCGCCATCTTGGATTGGAGTGGATGACATTGTTACAAACTACACCATTGTAGTGTCCCTGTGTGTCACTCACTACAATTGTGAGGCACAGTTCATGTGTCCACTCAAATGTTCACGCATCCACCATCTTGAATTAAGGTGGATATTATCACAAACTATGCCCTTGAGGCATCCCTATGTGTCCCTACAGCTGTAGCAAATTTGGTTCGTATTGGTCCAGGCATTGTGAGGTTGATGGCGGGGGGACACAGATACACAGAATGCCAGCTGATCTCATAAACCTACAGGAAAGTAGGCTAAAATGTATCAGGCTAGTTAGTGGAAAGCTTCTTCCAGAGGAGATAGTATTGGGAAACATCTTACTGATCTTACTAAACACCTTACTAATCTCTTCTGGAATGTATTTAAGGCCAGTGTGGTGGTGCAGTGAAATGCAGCAGCATGTCTGAGAAAGGCGGGAAGAAACGTTAGTATCTCTAGGAATTAGTATAAAGGAATAACCAGAGCTGGCATCTTGAGTGGTTCAGGTTGGGCTCAGACCCACATCTGCTCTGAGGTTTGGAGGAAACCAAGTTGCTGAAGGACTCGGCAGTGGTGGCAGCTCCTCCCTTTCCAGTCTCAGAGGATAGGGATGTGCACGGTCCAGAGCAGTCCGGACCGGCACCGAAGGGGAGCCTTCCTTTTAGGGCAGGGAGGGCTTGCTTACTCCTCCCGCCTCTTTGCCCCCGCCAGAGGCCGTATTTAACAGAGTAACGGGGTTGCTGGAAACCAGCCGCCCCCGCCGGCCCCCCCGCCCCACCCTGCCGCAAGCAGATTAGGGGAAGTACTACTGCCGCCGCTGTCACCCGCCCACCAGCCCTCCCTCCCAGCCGCCCGCCCGCCCGCCCACCCGAGTCCTCACCAGATGGCTGCTTTAAACAGAGAGGAGCTCGCGAACAGAGCTCCTCTCGCTTTGAAGTCCTGCAGGCGATTGAAGGAGGCAGGCTTTGCGCGCACATGCGCGCGCCGCAAAGCACACCGATCGCCGGAGGCCCGGTCTACCCGCCGGGAAAAGGCCGGGTAGACCGGGCCTCCGATCGCCGGCGGGTAGACCGGGCCTCCGGCGATCGGAGGCCCGGTCTACCCAGCCTTTTCCCGGTGGGTAGACCGGGCCTCCAGCGATTGGCGTGCTTTGTGGTGCGTGCATGCCCGCGCGCAAAGCCTGCCTCCTTCAGTCGCCTGCAGGACTTCAAAGCGAGAGGAGCTCTGTTCGCGAGCGCCTCTCTTTGTTTAAAGCCTCCATCGGGTGAGGACTCGGGCGGGCGAGCGGCTGGGAGGGAGGGCTGGCGGGCGGGCGACAGCGGCGGCAGTGGTAGTTCCCCTAATCTGCTCGCGGCGGGGCGGGGGGGGCGGCTGGTTTCCAGCGCCCCTGTTACTCTGTTAAATACGGCCTCTGGCGGGGGCAAAGAGGCAGGAGGGGTAAGCAAGCCCTCCCGCCCTTAAAGAAATACCCCCCAACCGGACCCGAACCAGCCCGGTCCAAACCGGTCCGGCAGTCCGGAGGCCTTTAGAATGGTCTCCGGACCGGTTCACACACACCCCTATCAGAGGATGGGAAGAAGAGGAGCTACTGCCACCAAGTCCTTCAGCATCTTCAGTGGCAGCTCCTCTTCTTCTCATTCTCTGAAGTTTGGAAGGGAGGATTCACTGCCAAATAACTTGGCAGTGATGGCAGCAGCTCTATAAGACAATTCTCATGGAGAAGAACAACAGTCCTCTGAAACTATATTCCAAGATGAAATAGAACCATTGCAGTACAATACCCCAATTTGCAAAAACCTAATTTTCAGTTGTTTTCTCTAGGTTCTTGATATGGATATTCTTCTTCAAAGACATATTGAAGAAGCAAGAGTAGTGCTCATTAAGAGGACTCGTAGTGAAGCAACAGAGACAGGCATTGCCAAAGTGAAAGAAAAACTTGAACTTGAGCGACAGATAAAGGAACTAGGTGAAGAAACGGTTATATAGTCCTTTGTTTTATATAAAATTTAAGTGTTCAGTTATTTGTGTCCTACTGGAGGCTCCTTTGTCTCTTTTTCAGATGAAGGATGTCACTAATGTTATCACAAGAACAACATAATTAATAATGTTAGGATATTTAGGCTACACACACACTCACACACACTGTGTTTGACAGTTCTGTTAACTCCCTGGGGATAAGTGGCAATAGTCCACATTTATTAAAAAAGAATTAAAGTGATTTGGGAAAGAGCTTCACTGCATTACATTGCTATCCTTGTTAGTTTTTCAAAAGGGCTTTAGGCAAATTTATGGGGTGTGACTATTTAATGGTTATATAAAATCTCCAGTTTAGAGGCAGTATGCCTCTGGAGCTTGGGCCTTTCCTAGATGTATCTGGCTGGCCACTATAGGACACAGAATTCTGGACTACATGGGCCAGCAGAGCTCTATTTATTATCCTCAGTCATCCGCTCATCCATGTGTTTTGCATTATAAAAAGTTGCCAAGTGAAAGGTGGTGGCCATTCTTCATTTCATTTTCTCTATACATTCTTATATTTAACAGAAAGTAAAATGCTTGTGAAGCTAGTAATTTTGATTGACAAATGGAAACACATTTTTATAGACCAAAAACTGTTTAGACGGTTTAATTGTAAACTGCCCTGAGCCAGCTCAGAAGGGCGGTATAAAAATTGAATGAATGAATAAATGAATGAATAAATGGACTTATTAAAATATTGAAAATGTCTCTCCCCCACCCACATAACTGCCGCCCCCCAAATAATTGAAGAATTAACATTCCGTATTGCTTACAAAGTATCTGAAGGGCTCTTTCCTTTTAATTTGCCTCATGTGCATGTTAAAACTCTGTCAGGTTTTTCCCCCACCCCAAATGATGGTTCTCTTTTGGTCTATAAAAATGTGTTTCCATTGGAAAATATAGCAGTCTTTTCTTGACAGAGTTTCTCCTATTTAATTATAGCTGCACTAGCTGCTACAGAACTTGCTGAGAGGGAAACAGATGATAATGAAGAGAGTGTTCCAGAGGAAGAAGGAAGTTCAGTACTACCCAGTGTTGAAACATCTGTTAGCCCAAGAGGTGGTTATCTCAAGTTATCAATTTGGTTATCTCAAATTAATATTGTCAATAGGAGAGTATGGGACAACTGTAAAACTCAATCAAGTCTCCACCAGAAGACAAGCATCTGGGTTCAGTTCAGGTTCCAAAGTGTACAGAAGAGATCAAAGGACTGGAGGCAGATTAATAAGAGTTGAGACAAGCAGAAGTCACAGTCAAGTGCAGTAAATAGAGATTGCGGGAAGAGTGTGTGCAGAAACAGGCTTGTAGTAAAAGTCACATTCCCAAAGGTGTCAATCCAGGGGTCAGAGGAAGGTGAAGTGATGCAAGGCATAGGAGTTTATGCAGCTACTCAGAATGATGAGTTGGTCAGGCTGGGGATTAAAATTTAAACCAATCATTATATAGGAACAGCCAGGCTTCTTCTGGTTCCCCAGCTCATCTGGTTGGCTAGGCTAGCCATGATCTGGTGGTGTTGCTGCACAACAAAAATAACTCCCTCTGCCCGGGTTCTACCCTGGAAGCCCAGGGACTAAGCTCCCTGAACCTGGCTTCTGAAGGCCCTGATTTGATATCTCCTCCACCCTGTACCTTACATGCCTTCATCTCTTCCTTTTTTATTGAAGTCCATGGGGTTGGGAGGATCAAATGTTGATTCACCCCCACTCCCCCCACCCCCACCAAACACTTTCAAAACTAGCAGGTAAAAGAAAAAACTAAGCTAGAATCTTCTGTCTGACATGCTGGTCATAGAGTGTTTACAAGAGGGAACATTCAAATATGTGTCTCAGTCAGTCCTTATGACACTTTGCAGGGCTGATGAAATCCTTGCTTCTGTTGCAGTACAGTTATTTTCACTGTTAGTCTATAGGACATATTATACTGAATCACAGATCAATTCTTGCTACTTAGTCTTACCTGCACGTGGGTGCAAGGCTGTTCCTGATCACTGGCTTCTGTCAGGGGTAGAAATCAAACACAAGCCAGACTTAAGAGCGCAGCGATATGTGCTGGTTTTAGACATTCTTCAATCCCCCTATGAGTAGGCAGCACTGGTGCAAGTAGATGTCCAGCTACAGCAGTTCTGTTAAGGAGCTGTTGACCCAGCAAAAGCTGTCTTCAAATGGAGGGGCTATATAGTTGTAAGGAGTCCTTCCCCTTCCTGAATCTCATGCTGGCCCCAATCCAAACCTGAGCTGGCCTCCTCCTCCTCCTTTGTACACTCATTAAGAGGGAGGTCAAAGCAGCCAAGCAAGCACTTGGCTCTTACAAGGAGGTAACTGAAGAAGAAGCGAAAAGCTCTGCCTGCTCAGATTCTGAGCAGGGGCTTTTGTCAGGGCCAGAGGCCTCAGTCAGAGTGTGCTCTTCCTCCTCTTCTTTCTCCAGGAGAGTGTCCTGGTCCTGGCTAGGTCCTGACAACAGGCAAGTTTGGGTCATTCTAGGTTTAAGGCAGTGTTTCTCAGACCTCTCCTAGCTGAGGCACACTTGGAGCCACCCTTCACCCTTGCCCTAAAAATGAACTGTTTCCAGTTATATGTAAGAATTTTCCAGTCCTCAAAGAAACCCACTAGGGATGTGCATTTCGTTTCGGATACAGAACGTTTTGTGCACAAAACAGGCCATTTCGGCTGTTTTGTAGCCAAAACAAAACACCCAATACTCAAAACAGAAAATTTTGTAGCCAAAACAAAACATCTCTGTTTCGGATACAAAACGTTTTGTTGTTTCGGCTGTTTTGGAACTCCATTTTGCAATTGCAGAAAGTCTTTCTCCTTCAGTCTCCATTTTGAGTTTTGACATCTGTTTGAATTTCCAGCCCTTCCAGCCTGCAGATTGGCCAGCGATCTGCTGGCAATTGGCTCCTTATTCCTTTTAAGCAAATTTAAGGGTAAATTTTACCCTCATTGGCCAGTGGGGAAGTGTGCATTTCATTGTTGTTGTTTCACACTGTTGTGTGTAGCAGGGGCATAACAAGGCTGGAGTGGGCCCAGAGACAAAATTTTAAAATGGGCCCCTCACTGATACACACACACACACTCTTCACAATATATAGTCATGTGACTTGCCTCATGTGACTTGCCTCTGGGGGCCGCTCGAGGCATGGGGGCCCCCAGGCAGCCGCCTCCCCTTGCCTAATAGTAGTTACACCCCTGGTGTGTAAATCAATTGCATTTCGGGCGGGGGGGAAGTGGATGTTCATGACCTTTGGAAATCTGCCTGATTTTTTCCAAAACTCTGCTGTTGTTGATGTGTGATGTTGATGTTATTTGGGGTGGACTGGGGGCAGAAAGGGGGATTTAGGGGCAGAAGAGTGGTTCAGGTGGTAGTGCCCCAATGGGTGCCTGCTGCCACCCAGATTCCAAAGGAATTGGGAAAAGGGCTGATTTTTAAAGGATTTCTGAAGTTGACCTGTCTTTGGGGCAGATTTGGGGCAGAAAGGGGGCCTGAGGGGCAAAACAGTGGGTTGGGTGGCAGTGTCCCAAGGGGTGCCTGCCACAACCCAGATTCCAAAGGAATAGGGCAAAGGGCTGATTTCTTAGGAATTGTTGGAAGTTTAGGCTTCTTTAAGGTCCCCCCCCCCCGGGAATAATGGAGGTTTCAGCAGACCCATAACTCCACCTGGGGGGCACTGGGGTGAGTGGTGGTGTAGTGCACATAGGGTGCCAACCACCCCCATGGGGTGCTAACCCATGGGGTGCTGGGTTCTGTTGTTTCTGAGGTGTTCTGAGTGTAGCTTCTCTGGTAGCATATGAGATTTTCAATGACAAACCATGAATCCACTCTCATATGCTACCAGGGAATCTGAATCTACACTCAAAACATCTCAGAAACAACAGAACCCAGTACCCCATGGGTTAGCAACCCATGGGGGTGGTTGGCACCCTATGTGCTCTACACTACCACTTGCTCTGGGCCACCCTGGTGCCCCCCAAGTGCAGTTATGGGGCAGGAATTATGGAGGTCCATCATTCCCTATGGGGAAGAACTTTACAGACATGCAAACTCCATTACATCTTTAAAAATCAGCCTTCTGCCCAATTCCTTTGAAATAATTCTGGCAGCTTCCTTGCCCCCACTGGGCACTACCACCCCCTACTCTTCTCTGGGCCACCCCTTTCCCCCCAACATGAAGCTATACTTTTGCTAAAACCTCCATTCTTCCTTATGGGAAAAATCCTATACTTCAAAAATTCACCAAAAACCAGCCCTTTGCCCAATTCCTCTGAAAATTGGGTGGTAGTTTCCACCTATTGGGCACTACCACCCCACCCACTAGTTTTTCCCTGGGGCCATTTTTTAAAATCCACAATGTTTCGGATTTGGATTTTGCAATTTCGAACAAAGAACAAAATTGAGGTGTTTCGGATTGACTGGTTTTGAACAAAGAACAAAATGGGGGTGTTTCGGATTCGGGCCAAAAACAAAACAGAAAACAAACAAAATGCACAACCCTAAAACCCACCCATTGTGATTCAGCACAAGTCCCTGTTCTAGGTGTGCCTGCTGACTTGTGGTTGTTATTATTAACAAGAATATTTCTACCCTGATTTTCAACAACAAAAGAATTCTCAGAGTGGTTTATATAGAAAAAAGAATAAGATGATTCTCTTCCCCAAAAGGGCCCTCACTCTGAAAAATAAGACAAGCTAGATGCCAGCAGCAGCTACTGGAAAGACACTCCACTCGTGCTGTATAGAAACAGTTGCACCCCCCGCTGCTAAAAATCAGAGAACCATCACTTTAGAAGATACTTCTTTGCCCAGTTAGCAAACTGAGTGGGCTGTGTCCTGTGAAGGTGGACACTTTGGGTTCACAGGATCCTCCTTGTTTGTTTAATTTCCAGCAGCACACCATTTGGAATGAAGACTCCTTGCAGTATTAATGTATTGAACTAATTGTTAGGTTATTATATGGGGTGTGTGTGTGTGTGTGTGTGTGTGTGTGTGTGTGTGTGTGTGAGAGAGAGAGAGAGAGAGAGAGAGAATGTACCAATGCAAAAATAATTGTGGACAGCACTGACTGGTTTCTTTCCATTCTATACTTGTGCCAGAGAGTACTATAAAAGAAGAGGATGAGACTGAAGAAGCTTCTAGATCCCAGACTGAAGAACAAACTGGTATTATTTATATCTACAGTAGATAACAGAAGTGATGGTGGTGGTGGCAGCAGAACTAATAGTAGTGGTGAAACATAAGAACAGCCCTGCTGGATCAGGCCCAAAGCCCATCTAGTCCAGCATCCTGTTTCGCACAGTATCCTACCAGAAGCCGCCGGAAGCCACAGGAAGAAGTGCTTTGTCCAGTCAGATTAGTGTGTGATGGGCCCCAGTTTCCATCAAAGGAGCTTTCCTGCAAAGCAGATGTTGCTGAGATAGTAGATGCAGTTCTTACATTCTTGCATGATAATTTGTTATACTTATCCTAGCCTTATGTAGTGACACCACCAACCCAGAATTTCCCTTTTTTCACTCACTCTGAAGTTAGAGGAATCCAAGGAAAGGACCACACTAGTGACTTTCTATCAAGAAAGGATTAGAGGTTCTGAGTCTCTTTGGATGTTATTATTCCTTGCCTAAATCAGGACTTTGCTTCCACAACTATCTTTCCTGGCAGACTGTGGTGAAAGTACTACCATCCTACACTATGTAGCTTTTGTTAGCTTGTCTGTCTTGTCATTTATCTTGCAAGATATTTCCTTTCCTCTGACTGCTTTATATTTCTTCCCTTGGCCTTTGATTTCATGTACACAGATATTAGGAGTAGTAGTGTGCATGGTTCGGTTCAGGCACAATTGAAAAGCCCTCCGGACCGGTTCGGAATTCCGGCGGTCCGGAGGTTCGGAAGGTTGGGGGAGTGTCTCTTTAAGGGGGGTGGTAGTACTCCCCCCTGCCGCTCTCCCCCCCCCCGCCGCTCTCCCCCCTCCGGCGCTGGTGCTTTTAAAAATCTTCTTGGGGCGGGAGAGTTCCTCCCTGCCCCCGTCGTTGTCCTTCTAAGCCTTAAACGGAGAAGAGCTAGCTGCGCGCATGCGCCCTGGGCGGCGCACGCACTCGTCTCCACCGCTGGCGCGCACGCGCCACATGACATATGTGGCGCATGCGCGCCAGCGACGGAGACAAGCGCGCGCCGCACAGGGCGCATGCGCACTGCTAGCTCTTCTCCGCAGAGGCGTATCTAGGGAAAATAGCGCCTAGGGCAAGGAATGAAATTGCGCCCCCTGTCCAAACATCTGACACCCATCTTTCAGATAACTTTACTATATCATCAGCTGAAAAATACAAGTGAAGCTCATTAATCTTTTAAAATTTCAAAAACTATTTAGCAGTGGACATAGCTAGACCAAAAAATGCTGGAAAACTACAAATTTCTGTATGCTAGGGCTCATGAAATACCCAAATACTATGTGGAAGTATACTTGGAAAACTAAACAGAAGTGCCTATCTAATTCTCTACTATGCATTGTAGCATCACTATTACATAAGTTTTAAAAATAAATGGAGAATTTGACTTTTCCCAGATACTCTGAAAATAATTAAAGGATATGCAGAGCAAACTGTGTCACTGCTTGGAATATATTCTAGTATTTCAGAAAGACAGTTAAAATGAGAGAAAGAGAGCAGCAATAAAATTCCAGTGGGCCTTAGTACTAAGGATTTCACACTGATTCAAAGACAAACTCACTATTAATAGCCATATTATTAAGACATCACATTTAACTCACTTATCACAAGAAGCAAACTAAGAGCAAATGAATACAATCCTAGCTCATAAGCTTCAGCTCAGTATTCACTAGCCCTGATTCTCTGTACATAGTGCCAAACTGAATATGTGTACAGTGACATATTATATTAAATTATTTTTTTAAGACCTGTAGCCCCTTTGGGGGGCTTCCTATAGACCGTGGGTGGGGGGTCTGCAAAGGTTACCCCTCCCCCACTGGCCTCCAGGGCCTCGCAGAGACAATTTGAGCATGTGCAGTGGCCATTTTTAAAAATAATTGGTTTTTTTAAAAATGGCCACTGAAAACAAAATGGCCACCATGCATGCTCAAATGGCCTCTGTGAGGCCTGGCATGGCCTAGGGCCTCACAGGGGCCATCTGAGCATGTGCAGTGGCCATTTTGTTTTTGGTGGCCATTTTTTTTAAAAAAATTTAATTTTAAGAAATTGCGCCCCCCTTCAAGTGGCTCCCAGGGCACGTGCCCTGCCTGCCCTACCCTAGATACGCCCCTGCTTCTCCGTTTAAGGCTTAGAAGGACAGGGGCAGGGGCAGGGGCAGCAGGGAGGAACTCTGCCGCCCCAAGAAGATTTTTAAAAGCACCAGCACCGGAGGAGGAAGAGCGGCGGGGGTGGTGGTAAGTACTACCACCCCCCCTTAAAGAGACACTCCCCCCAGTGCCGGACCACGCTTCTGTGGTTCCGTGCACATCCCTAATTAGGAGGTAAGAGACCTTCAAGAATAGCACATCAGAAGGGATGTGATGTGTATTGTTAACTAAGTTTATATTATATTTTATTGTATTAACAGGAAACTGCATTTTGTAACACTTATAAAATGCTTTACTAGTCCGTAGTGTAGAAAGTACTGTTTGTATCTGGTGAAATGAATGTATTATTAGCTGTGTATATATGATGATCTGGATAGTGATCCGTTGCATTCATAATATTGGGGTTCTGCGCCTGCACAGTGACCTCACGGATCGATTAGCTAGCTCCTTGCTCTGCCCCTAACTGCCCTGCACGCGATCGTGCTCTTCTCCACTCTGGCAGTTGGGTCGTGTCTCTTTTAGTTTCTGTTTGACCGCCATTGCGTCAACACCTCGGACTGTTAGCTCCTCGGCAAGTTAGTGAATTGATTTACGGGAAAAAGACTAAGGACTGGACTAGGACGACGAATAGGCTAAACGACAATAGGATTGCACTTTGAACTTGAAATCGGATTAACAAAGAGGATTCAAAAGCATAAAAACGATCATTTCTGCAGTACGATGGTGGAGGCCATGTCGGCTAGAGACAGACCCAAGACAACTTTCAACGGATCCGCCTTCAACGGATTCACACGAGTCCTGTTTATTGTGTCTGGGGGAGCAGCACAACCCGGCGGGTTGTAAGATTTGCTCATCATTTTTGAAACAAATGTTGAAAAATCAAGCACTGCGACTCAGAGCGGCGCTCTATGATGATGCGCTCTGCCCACCGACTCCGAGGCCGTCGACCTCGATGTCAGGAACCACCTCGATGCCGGCCACGATGTCGAGGCTGAACACTCCCACGCTGTCGAGGGCAGGCGCTCCGTTAGTGGACCCTGCCAGCAGGCAGTCTAAAGCCACTGTGAATATGGAGTTTAAGCAACCAGCTGATGCTAAAAAGAAGCATCATCGACATAAGCGGCACAAACAAAAATCATCAACAGAGGAGGAACGCGAGACTTCGCCTCCTCGGAAGAGGACGAAGAAGACTCGAGTTCATAGCCGCACTCCATCTCCACCGCCACGCCGGTCTGATTGCGAAGACTGGGACTCTGCGGAGTCGACTGCTTCGACGCCGTGGGACTCGGTGTTGAGGGAGATCAGAGTTTACCGACGCCAATTGGGCCAATGTCGGTATCGATGTCGACAGTCACACAGCAACAGCTAAACGCGCCAATGTTTTCGACATCGACATGGGACTTGATATCGGCTTCAAATTCCCCATCACATCGATGTCGATGTCAGTGTCATCCACTCTACCAGGATTGCCAGGCTCGGTATCGAGGACCAATACGGTGCCGACTTCGATGTCGAGAGATGCATCGATGCCCGAAAAACTGGAGCTGACCAACACACAAAATCAGCATCGACGGTGCGCGATGGAGCTCACCCCAGCACAAACCCCGCTGGTCTCGTCGGCCGTGACTCCAAGGCAGGAATACAGGACTGAGGACTACCTGGACTTTGGGGAAGAAGCGGCAGAGAGGGAGATGACTGCGGGATCGGGGGCAAGACGAGACTTGCTGGCCCTTTTGGAATCAACAGATACAACGCCGACAGACGCTACGTTTCATGGCTTCCAGGAACGTGGAAACAGAGTTCTATCGGTACCGAATACTCCATGCTCGATGCTACCGGTACCGAGGACCTCTTCAGCCTCACCGCAGCGAGTTCCTCTGCATTTGTCAGCTGTGTTCCAACCGGTGCAACGTGTCTCGGCGGCCACTAGCCCGATGCAGACTCCAAAACCTCTAATGGTGGATAGGGCTGCAGTGACCAGACCATCTCCGATGTTTGTTTGCCCGCCATCTTCATGGGTTGACCAACGGGTGACATCGCAAGTTAATAACTCCTGCGGGTTCACTCACGCTCCGCCAGTGATTTATCCAGCGGACTACGCTGATTATAAGATATGGAAAGCGCAACAACAATTGGGTGCTGTATCGACCCGACCTGCGTTAGTGCCTACCACTGGGACTTTATCTGTCAGCGCACCAGTAAGAGTATCTGCCCCTCCAGCAAAACAGCAACCGCTGGTACCGGTGAGTCCTTTGGGAGTGCCAGATTCTGGGGATGCGGACTCATCAGAAACATCGGATTCTGAAGAGGACGACCCATCAATACTGGAGGAACCACTGGAGCCAGAACTACCATCTGACGTAGCCCCGCACACTTCGGTTTCGCCCTCGGAGGAGCTAAAGGCGTACCATATTCAGATACGTGAGATGGCGGAAGCTTTGGGTCTTGAATTGAAACAAACTGAGCTAGACCTAAAAGATCCCGTCTATAATATGATGGCTCGTGCTAAAGTGTCTCACCCTGTCTCTTTGCCCATGATACTGGCAATAACTAAAGCAGCAAAGACTGCATGGGAGGTCCTGCAAACTTCGACAGCTACCTCACATAAACTCGAAAACCTATATAGAGTGCAGGAGACTGACAGTGACTACCTTGTGAAACACCCGGAGCCAAATTCATTAGTGATAGAGTGCGCCTCTTCGAGGGGGGTAGCGCAACATTCGACACCTGGTGATAAAGAGGGCAGGAAACTAGATGTCCTGGGCCGAAAAGTCTATGCCACATCGAGCTTGGCAATCAAGATTGCTAATTACTCGGCTTGCTTGACAAGATATGGTCACCACATTTAGGACACACTGTTCCAAGACTCAGCGGCAAAGTCTCCGGAGGAGTTTCAAGAGAATTTTAAGAAAACATATGAGAAGGCAACGGTCATTACGCGTCACCTACTGAGCACATTTAAACATGCGGCCGAGACGGAGTCACGTGTGATGACCACAGCCATAACCTTACGGCGCCATGCGTGGCTGCGATCGACTAATTTACAACAGGACATGCGCGATAAGGTAGAACACTTACCTTTTGATGGCAAAGGCCTCTTTGCAGAAACAACTGATTCTACTATGCAATCGCTGAAGCAGTCAAAGTTCACTGCCAAGACATTCATGGCTACAGTGGGTGGTGGACAGTCATCAAAGTTCTGTGCTTATGGATGCCAGCAAGGCCGTTCAAGATTCAGACAGGAGAGAAGGGACTACAAGCAACAATATAAGCCTTATCAGAGAAATAAGTCCTATATGCAACGAAACCAAAGGGGACAGAAACAAGGCAAGGACCAACAAAAGCAGTCTCTTTGATGGGATGGTCCATCCACCTCATCTGCAACCAATTACACTACAAGCTCAAACACCCAAGGCCCACAACAATGGCCTTGTGCAGGTCAGTGCTACCATCAAACTGGCCAGTCACGCTCAAGCGTGGCGCAATATAACATCAGACCAATGGGTATTGAATATCATAAGGTATGGCTATGCAATAGAGTTCAAAGCTTTGCCACCTTTCCAAGGAATAACCTATACCAGACCAACCCAGGTCCTGACAGAGGAAATACAAGTGTTGTTGGAAAAGCAGGCGATTGTACCAGTGAGGTGGATGGACAGAATGCAGGGATTCTATTCCTGATATTTCCAAATCCCCAAGAAAGATGGGGGAGTAAGAGCAATAATGGACTTGAGACAACTGAACTTATATGTGGATACAAGGAAGTTCAGGATGATAACACTGCAGAGTATCTTGCACCTACTGGTGCAAGAAGAATGGGCCGTCACCCTGGACCTCATATAGTACTTGCGGTTCACCGTAGGAGATACAGCGTACCAATATCAGGTTTTGCCGTTTGGCCTATCCACAGTGCCATGAGTATTCACCAAAGTCATGGCAGCTGTTGTAGCTTACTTAAGAACCAATGGGATAGTGATATATCCGTACTTGGACGATTGGTTAATGGTCAGCAACGAAAGAGAAGAGTTACGTTCGCAAGTCCAGTATGTACTCGCACTTCTGAAAGACTTAGGAATCACGGTGAATTTGAAGAAGTCCAGGCTAGACCCACGGAGGCGGGTCGATTACATCGGGGCAATACTGGACATGCAGGACAAGAAGGCTTACCTACCACAGTCCAGGTATGCTCAGATCAAAGAACTGGTGCAGATGTTTCAGCTACATCCCAGACAGAGGGCAGTGTCGGTTCAAAGGCTGCTAGGGCTTATGGCGTCATGCAATGCAATGGTGTACAACACACGACTGCATATGCGAACCCTGCAGACTTGATTTTGAAAAACTTTTGCCCAAATCGAGACAGCCAACAAAAGTGGATTTCACTCCCTCGGGCAGTGTTGAAGTCTCTGAAGTGGTGGACAGTTTCAAGCAATTTATGGTCGGGCGTGTCTTATCGACATCTTACACCGACATGCAGTGTCACGACGGACGCCTCCCTGCAGGGTTGGGGGGCGCACTGTCTACACCATCAGATACAAGGGCAGTGGTCGAAGCAGCAGGCAGGAAGACACATAAACTACCTGGAACTCCTGGCTGTATTTTTGGCGCTGAAGGCTTTTCATGCACTGCTACACGGGAAGGTAGTGCAGGTTCGACTAGACAACACCACGGCAATGGCGTACCTGAACAAGCAGGGAGGCACAGTTTCACGGTCGCTATGTGTGCTGAGTCAAGACATCTGGAATTGGTGTGTGGCTCAGAACATTGTACTGATGGCGATACATATAAAAGGAGTGGACAATATTCAAGCGGATGGACTCAGCAGGTCCCTGACGTGCAATCAGGAGCACGAGTGGGAAATGAATATGGACTGCCTGTCGGCGCTGTTCAACAATTGAGGATGGCCGATGGTAG